>NW_026126646.1:67500-1267500 GCF_943737965.1 Phodopus roborovskii
TGCTCGATAAATATGGCATGAAACAGGAGGGCTGGTGAGATTCCTCAAAGGTAAAGGTGCTTGCTGCCAAGACCGACCGCAACCTGAGTTCTAGACCAGAGACACAATGCTGTGTGTACACACACACATGCAGCGTAAAGAACAAATAGAGGGGCTGGGCGGTGGTGCTGGCGCACACCTTTAATCCCAGCGCTCTGGAGGCAGAGGCAGGCGGATCTCTGTGAGTTCAAAGCCAGCCTATTCCACAGAGTGAGTTCTTGGACAGCCAAAGCTACATAGAGAAACCCTGTCGTGAAAAACCAAATAGATAGATAGCTAGATAGATAGGGAAGCAGGCAGGCAGGCAGGCAGGCTAGCCAGAGAAATGGCTCAGCAGTTCAGAGCACTGGCTGCTCTTCCAAAAGACCCAGGTTCAATCCCCAGTACCCACAGCTGTCTGGAACTCTGATTGCAAGGGAATCCAATGCCCTCTTCTGGTCTTTGAAGGCACTGCACACACATGGTACAAGATATTCACAGGGGGTAAATGTGTACATAAAAATTAAAAATAGATTAAGAAGGGAGATGTGGGCATGAGGAAGCAGGAAGATTGAGTCAGGGAAAGAATAGAGGAGAGCAAGAAAAGAGATACCACAATAGAAGGAGCCAGTTTAGATTTAAAGAGAAATCTGACACTAGGGAAGTGTCCAGAGATATACAAGGATGACCCCAACTAACAATGTAAGCAATAGTGGAGAGGCTACCTTAAATACCCTTGCCCTATAATGAGATTGATGACTACCTTATATGCCATCCTAGAGCCTTCATCCAGTAGCTGATGGAAGCAGAAGCAGACACCCACAGCTAAACACTGACCTGAACTCCTAGAATCCAATTGCAGAGAGGGAGGAGTGATGAGCAAAGGGGTCAAGACCAGGCTGGAGAAACCCACAGAAACAGCTGACCCGAACAAGGGGGAGCTCATGGACTCCAGTCTGATAGCTGGGAGACCAGCATAGGATCGTCCAGACCCCCTAAATGTGGATGTTAGTTAGGAGGACTATGGGACCTCTGGTAGTGGATCTGTATTTATTCCTAGTATATGAAAGGACTTTGGGAGCCCATCCCACATAGAGGGATACTCCCTCAGCCTGGACACATAGGGGAGGGACTAGGCCCTGCTCCAAATGATATGACAGACTCTGAAGACTCCCCACGGAAGTCTGCTCCCTGGGGAGCAGAAAGGGGATGGGATGAGGGTTGGTGGGGGGTGTGAGAACTGGGAATGACATGTAAAACAAGCTTGTTTCAAATTTAAATTAAACAAATTATCAAAAAATAGATTTTTTTTTTTTTTTAAAGAAGAAGGAGAGGGGCCAGCTGGCATGAACAAGGCCTATGCTCCCCTCGGGGCTGGTTGGGTGAGGGGTGGGAACAATAGAGACCCCAGAAAAGCTCCAGAAGCCTATGGGAAATGCAGCCTGGAGCTGGACACTCTTCCCTGAACCCTCTCCCACTCCCCAGGATACAGGCAACACATTCCAGGGGTACTCAGCTACCTCCTCAGCCGTGGACAGGGCAGCCCACAGCCCAGGAAGAGAAAGGCTATTTCCCCCTCCAATGGAAGACCGGTTTCAGCCAAATGAATAATTCATCGCAAATGACTTTGAGATGAGTAGAGGCTCCATGTTGCCACCTGATTATGTGTACCATAAAAAGCAATGACAGTAATTTATCTCTTCTCCCTGGAAGGGTGGGCTGGGCAGGGGAGGAGAGGCTTGGTGCCTGGTGTGGGGTCATGAATCATTCCTCCTAGCAGTTAGGCTGCAAGCTGGTGATGCCTTTACTAATTTGACATTAAATAATTCCAGCCTCGTCTGAAAGCAGACAGGGGGTCAGAACTGTCCTCCCCGGGGGGGGGGGGAGATCCCAGGGGAGCCAGGGAGGCAAGACCAGTGGCCACGGTGGGGGGAAGAGGCGCTGTGTGATTTGACCTCATTAGTTCAGCTAAGAGTTGTCATCTTCATGCTGAGCCACAGCCGGCACTGTAAGTGACAACCTCCACCTCACATCAGCAGTGCCAGCTATGTGGGCCACACAGAGACAGGCAGCAAGGACATTCCGTGGAGGGGTGCCCTCAGCCTTCCAACCTCGGGCAGCTAAGCGGCAGGAATTCCTCCCAAGACCTTCACCCCACAAATGCACTTTGGCCTTTTCTTTCTGTTGTTGCTTAAAGTTTTTTATTTCATGTGTTTCAGGGGTTTGCCTGCCTAAATGTCTACACACTGTGCGCGTGCAGCTCCCCACAGAGTACAGGAGGTGGAGTCAGAGGTTCCGGAAAAGGAATCCCTGATGGCTGAGCTGCCGGCCTGGGTACTGGGGACTGAACCCAGGTCCTCTGGAAGAGCAGCCAGCACTCTTCACCTCTCCAGCCCCAGCTGAATTTTTGAGATAAGGTAGAAGTTGAGTGAAAACAATGGAATTACTTAAGGGAGCACTGGGGCGATTTTTTTTTTTTTTTAAGTTAAACATTTTTATTGTGAGGTAGTAGGTTTGTATGTGACTGTATCCTTTGCTTGGTGACCAGCTCCCCGATGATGACATCACACAGAATTGTGCTGCAATACCATGAAGGGAGATTGACAGCATAATCCACCTATCTTGTCGGTTTTCCATGAACTAATTTGGGTGTCTATGTGTGCATTTTTATCAGGTGTGGATCTTACACACACACACACACACACACACACACACACACACACACACGTCAATGCATATTGAGTCCTGTACTTTATAGTGTCTCCTCCTCAGCGACTGAGAAGAAGATATGCACCCCTTTAGCAGATGCTCACACTGGGCCCCAGGCTGGTGGGGCTGCAGGTACTCGGTCCCCTCCTTGAAAGCAATGCCCAAGGACAGACAGGGACTCCCCTAGGGACTGGCTCTGCAGCTGTGGGCCACCTAACCAACCTCACTAAGAGTCTCTGCAAGAGAGTGTACTCACTTGGCTTGTTTTAAAAGTGAATGGAATCAGGTGTGGCAGGGTAGGCCTGTGCTTCCAGCACTTGGGAAGATGAGGCAGGAGGATGGAGAGTTTGAGCCTGGGCTATATGGTGAGTTCAAGGCCAGTCTGACTTATATAGAGACCTCCTGTGTCGAAAGAAATTACATAAATAAAATGAAGTACTGGTGCTAACAGAGGTGAGAGGTTAGAAAACAGATGTGACCCCTGGGATCGGGCTGTGCCCAAGGGTAGGGCACTGAGTCTCGGACTTCATTCAACCCCAGGCCTCCACTGGGAATGTGTACTCCACCCTACCCCACACCCCAAACACCATACAGACTTTCAGGCAGTTTTCACAAGACTGGGGACAAGGGGGACCCCAGGCTCTCTGTCCCTTGAAGACCTACTGTGTTTGTAAAGGGGTCACATGAAGGTTAGGACTCCTGAATCAGGGGGTGTTCCCCATGTCCAAACCTTCCAGAGGAGGTTGGAACTGACTTTAATAGGCCTGCTGTTATCTCGACTTGAGAACCCCATGATGTTTCTCTCTGGCCGTCTTCCAGTTTCCAGCACAGCCAGGTGTGCGGGCCCCCATCCCTGGTTGGCAAGCACACCACACGTGTAGCTGCATGAACTTGGGAGCTGTGCACACATCATCCTGGGCAGGGCATAATTCTCTGGGAGGATGGTCTGTGAATGTCAAGGCCGCCCTGTGAGTGTGGGTTCCCGCAGAGTCCATCCCTCACCTGCGTCAGGAGGGAGGGAATTATCAACACAGCTGGCACGCAGGCTCTTTGATTATTTATGAAGCTTTCGTTATTTCAGGTATAAATAATCAATGACTGCAAAGCGTGGCCGATGCTGCCGTGGAATATTCATGAGCGACATTTGTGGGGATGTCGGCAGCTGCCTGGGCCCCAGATGCAATGGCTTGCACGCGCATGCACACGCATGCCACAAATTAAAAAAAAAAAAAAGCATGATAATAAAGATTTCACCTGTCAGGCTCGAGAGGCAGCTGGTGGATTCTAGGCACTCCCGTCTGTGGCTGGTGTTGGCTGGTGTTCCCCGCACCAGCCAAGAGGAGGGAGATGGGCCTCCAACTCCCTCAAGTGAGGAAGCCCTTCCCTTGACAGATGATCTGCAGTGACCCAAAGTTTCAACAGCCCTGACATTGGATCAAGTTCTCCTAGCCAAAGATGAGCGGTCCTTCTTTAAAGTGGCTTCTGAGACGGGCCTGCCAGTCCTAGAAGAGGGTGCTTGAGGGGGAAGGACACCCCAGAATCCTGAGCAAGGTGGAAAACTGTTCCAGTGGGCCGGAGGATTGACCACTGGTCCCCACTGGAGGAGGAGGAGATCTGAGCCAATAGGTCGAGGAACCGCCAAAGCTGGCCCTTGCCTGGTTCTTTGACAACACCCCCACACACACACAACAAACAGACTCCCTATGTCTGTCTCCCCACCCTCCAGCCTATTCCCTGAGGAGATGCTGCCCCTCCTCACTGGTGCCTAGCTGGTGCCTGCTCGTCCTTCAGTCTCTGTGTAGGCACCACCTCCTCTGGTATTTTCTTCAACTCCCTAAGCTGGGATAAATCACTCCTCTGATTTTGGGAAACCTAGACACTCCCGTTCTATCTCATTCCCCTATGTGGTAAGAATCTTTTTGCCTCCCTCCCACAGCTACACTAAGCTGTAAACTGTGGCAGTGGCAGCTTTGCTACCAACTCCATTCTCCCCAAGCTGTGCAGCTTCCTGGCTGTGTGCCTTGGGCAAGCTACTTAGCCTCTCTGTGTCAGTGTTTCCTCTTCTAGAAAGTTGGAATAACAAAAAAGCAAAATTGACTTTGCAGTAAGAATCAAGTGCATTATTAATATAGTGAAGGTGCATGGCTAGATGCCTGGCTGGACACCTACCTGAGAGTCCGTCATGTCCTGAAATGGACAGCCTCTTGTCCCTTTATCATAATTCCAATGTCCCCAAAGTTTTGAAAGCAAACACTCACTGCAGCGCTGCCCTCCAAGGCACCTCTGTTTACACCTGTTGGCCTTGTCTTGCGGGTTTTGCTATAGAAATGGTGATCTGCTGGAGGGACTCATAAATACAGAAAATATTAAATTCCTAAAATATGAAAAAATACCCAACTTCTGAAATGCAGTTAGCCCTAACGCTCTCTCTAAAGAACTGTGGGCTGACAGCATCCCCTGGTTCTTAACCATGGAGTAATCTGTTCATAGACAGCGTCTAGTGTTTGGGAGGCAGAGGCAGGAGGATGGAAAGTTTAAAATCAGCCTGAGCTACACAGCGAGACCTGGACTCAAAGAGACAGAAAGTTGAGAACGTGGCTCAGTTTGGCACAGTGCTTGTCCAGCATTCGCATGGTCCCGAGTTCAATCCCCAGCACCGCACAAAGCAGGCCTGTGATCCAACCAGCACTCAGGAGGTGGAGGCAGGAGGATTAGAATCTTGAGGCCATTCTCAGTTACAAGGTGAGTATAAAGCCTGCGGGGGGTACATGGAACCCTGGAAGAAGAAAGGGCAGAAGAGGAGAGGGAGGAAGGGAGGGAGGGAGGAAGGGAGGAAGAAGAAGAAATTTAAGCACTCAGTACCGGAGACAAAGCCACCTTTATCCAGCACCAGCAGTACTCTCTAAATACTGGTAGAATGGGAGGTGGCCCTTCTTTCCTGATTGTGCCCTGATGCCCCTCCCCAGAGAACTCCGAGCCACAACCCAATTTGCCCTGAGGTTACCCCTTGCTGTTGGTGGCAGAGCAGAAGGGGTCAGAGGTCACCAGGTTCATTCCTGCACCTGATCCAAGGCCCATGGGCCCCAAGGGCAGGTCTGCTCTTCCAGGAAGGGGGGGGAGGCTGATCTCACATCTTTATACCCCTCTTTAGCCCTCCCTATATAGAAAGGTCTGGAAGGAAAGATTCAAAGGTAAAATGAACCCACGTATCATCTCTGATGAGTCTTCCTGTGCACAGCAGCCTGGTATGGCTCAGCCAAGGCTAGCCACCTACATATAGGTGACCCACACACAGTAGCCATTGGGTCCCCGCTCCATTGTTCCAACCCAAGGGCGGGGCTCCTAAAGGGGGACACACCCTAATGGACACATCCCCATGCCGCTACCCCCGGAGTCACATCCAAAGGACAGATAGACCAGGAATCCCTGTTAGCAAAGGTGGTCCCAGCAGATTAGCACTCCACAGGCCGGATGACTGGATGGGGAGGGGCTGGAGAAGCCTGGGCAGCCAGTCAAGAAAACAGGAAGCTGATTTTGCAGATGAAGAAACTGAGGTAAGTGAGAATAATGCTGTGAGCACAGGTCTGTGTGTTTCTCTGCCCTCCTATAGGCCACTACAGCACAGGTAGACAGGAAGGTGGCTCTAAAGCAGAGCCACACCCTCAGCCCCAGGACCCTGCCCACACCCACAGCCCCAGGATCCTGACCACACCCACAGCCCCAGGACCCTGACCACACCCTCAGCCCCAGGACCCTGACCACACCCACAGCCCCAGGATCCTGACCACACCCACAGCCCCAGGACCCTGACCACACCCACAGCCCCAGGACCCTGACCACACCCACAGCCCCAGGGTCCTGGGAGTCCAAGGCCTGGTGACTGCTATAGAAAGGTGGCAGGGGTTGACTCCTGCTCTTGACAGGGTCCTGGGGTTGTATCACTGGTCCTAAGTGGCCCCACTCTGGTCCCCTCTCATGCTCCTCCCTGTCCTTATTCCTCTCTGTCAGACCCCTGCTCATCATCCTCTGGCCCCCACCCCTGAATGACCACCACATGTACACCACACCTTCTCTGGGGAGTTACATATCGGACCTGCTGGTCCTTGGAACCAAGCTGAGGAGTTGACTCCGCTTGGGTAGCCATTTCTATCCCAGCTCATTAAATCCCTGGTGCCCTTGTCTGTCACAATGTGATCCTCATCTGGCAGCCAGAACAAATCCACCCAGGGATTCAAACAGTCCCAGATACTCTACTCACTTGCAAGACACAAACATCAGGCTCCAAGCAGCACCTCTGAAGCTATGCTGATCACCATTTGTAGGCCAGAGGCACAGCTGGTCTATGAAGCAAGCAGAAAGAGCTGCCCCAGGTTCAAGGACAGGACTTCAAACTCAGAGCCCAGCTTGTTGCTGCTCCCTCTACTCAGGAGAGAGACCCAGGGCCACTTGCTCCTGCAGCTGAGTCAACAAATGTTTCCTCT
Organism: Phodopus roborovskii; assembly: GCF_943737965.1. Lineage (NCBI taxonomy): Eukaryota > Metazoa > Chordata > Mammalia > Rodentia > Cricetidae > Phodopus > Phodopus roborovskii. The sequence continues at coordinate 74,709 of NW_026126646.1, forward strand.
TATAAAACCAACCCCATGCAGGCTCTCCAGAACTCTGAGGCTGCCTCTGAGCTCAGTAGGGAGGTGCTCTGTGATTGATTGGGGATGTCTGCCAAAGCTGCAGTCTGGGAGATAGTGGTGCGTATGCTGTGTGTTCACCTGTTCTGCATTCATCACACCCCTGATGCTGGGTTTGTTAGGTTGTTTTTTGAAACAGGGTCTCACTGTGTAGTCTGGGTTGTCCTCGAACTTACTGACAACGATCTTCCTGTCATAGGCATGTACCACCGCACTCAGAGTGGCTTTTTGGAGAGACTTCATGGATGGTAGAGGTAAATGCTAGCTCGCCTCTCTCTCTCTCTCTCTCTCTCTCTCTCTCTCTCTCTCTCTCTCTCTCTCTCCTTTCTCCTTCCTCTTTCTCACACACACACAAACACACACACGAAGACCTTTTTAAAGCCACTCATAAAACAATGGTCAGCCAGATCCCTTTCCTTCACGCCATACGGCCTGCACGCCTCAGGCGAGCACAGGACCTACTGGAGCTTCATGGCCACACAACAAAGCAGGAATAAAGCTGCCAAGTTGGTACAAGGATTCAGGCTTCAAGCTCCTCTCCATCCATGGCAGTAAAGAATCCAGGCTGCCTGCCCTGGATCAGAAACAAATAGGGTCAAGCGGGAAGTTGGGTTGCTCTGCAGGTTCTGGGCAGGTAGATGAGGCGGGAGGGCCAAGTCATTCATATTGCTAGAACTGACTGACCTCCGAGGCAGGTGAACTGTGCTATCAAAATGCTGCCAGAGTGCCAGTTTCCCCGGGGCAACAGATGTAATTCTAACCACTGCCTTGTATGACTTTCTGATGCCCCCCCCCCCATTCCTTCTGAAGGTCTCAGTTTAACTGACTGGGTCACCGAAGCCTGTCCCAGACACTTAATACAGAACAGCCACTGGGGCTGGAGAGATGGCTCAGCGGTTAAGAGCACTGGCTGCTCTCGCAGAGGACCCAGGTTCAATTCCTAACACCCACATGGTTGCTCACAACCGTCCATAACTCCAATTTCAAAGGATCCTACTCCCTCTTCTAGCCCCCCATGGGCACCAGGCACACACATGGTTCACATAAATACATATGGATGCAAAACATTCACATGCATAAAAAATAAGTAAATCTAAAAATCAAATCAGAACAGGCCTTCCCCTGGACTGCTCCTGTGTGATTGATGAGTCTCATGGATCTCAGGCACATCACAAGGTTTTTGTGGTGACGGGGATCAAACCCAGGGCTTTGTAGATGCTACACACATGCTCTACCAACTGAGCCATGTCCCCAGTGCCCCCTCCACTCTTGACTGTCTTTATTCAGCATCAGTCACTCATCCTGTCCCTCTCCCTAGCCAGGATACAGGTCCCCCGAGGACAAGAATCCTGTCTGCTTTATGAATCAGCCTGTCTGTATCCACTGCCTAGAACAGCTGAGCACAGGGCAGGCCTCCACCCAGCAGGATGAGTAAGTGAGGCATTGTGTTGTGTGCTGATGACACCAAGGCTCGGAGCAGTTGATGCCTTGCCCAACAGCAGCAGCTGTGCTTTCGGAAGTCCGCAGTGCCAGCGCCAACACAGCCGTGTGACCCCTAGTCCTGCAAACCCAGCAGTTCTGCCCTGTTTTGCAGAAACAGACCAGCAGGATGGGTGGCTTGGTCTCACAATAGTGCAGAGGGCAGGCTGGGATGTCATGCTACATGTGCCCAAGCCCCTTGGAAACAACTGTGTTCTCCTGGACCTCTCTAAAAAGCAAATGCCTGTGCATTGGGTGGACCATTTAGACAATCCCCCTACCTTCACTGGACAGAATCCATCATGATACTATTTAATTTTATGTCTGTGTCTGAGTGTGTATATGGTACCATATTCATGTGGTGCCCCCAGAAGGCCAGAAGAGGGCGTCAGAGCCCCCTGGAACTGGAGTTGCAGGCAGTTGTGACCCACCATATGGGTTTTGGGACCCGCAGCTGGGGTCCTCTGCTCTTAACTGACAAACCATCTCTCCAGTCTCCAGTCTCCAGTTTTAGACTCCTGTTCCTTGCCATCTACAGAGCTACACAAGGCCATCACAAGAGTTACGGGCGGGCGGACACACACGCACAACTGAGATGCTTCGCTGAACCTGGAGGGAGTAACTCCACAGGCTCTGTGCACTGAGAGCCTAAGCACATGCACACTGCATCAGCACTGACCTTTGCCCCTCCCAGGGCCTTGCCTTGCCACAGTGATTTATGAATCCTGTCAGTCTGCAGCCTGAGCCACAGAGGCAGCTGGAACTGGCAGGACTGTGAGCAGCTACCCATCGGGCCCCGGGGAATGAGGGCTGGTCAGAACCGCGGGAAGGAAGGAGGGTGAGCAGTCCAGACCCTCCAGGAGACAGACAGGGCAACAAAGACTTGTGGCACACTCAGTGAGGAGGCCATCGGCCCACAGCAGGACCAGAAAGATGGCGGATGAAGACACAGGAATTGTAGCATAATAGAGACCGACACCAGCAGGGGCAGGAGATGTGAAGAGTTAGATGAGTCAAAAGCAGCCCGGAGTTGCGGAGTCTCTTTCTTCTGAAGACAAAAGAGAAATGCAAATGAGGGCAGGCAGACTGGGTTGGCGGGGATTTTCTCCTCGGGCAGCTGTGCCGGAGGACCTGGTTGAAATTACCTCCCAGGTAGTGTCTATGACCACCCCGCCTGCCAGGCGCCAAAAAAGCCAGACCGTCCCTGAGGCCCCCAGTCTACCCATCCTCATTCACTTTCTTGTTTTAGTTCTTGAGGCTTCTCATCTTTTGCTTATTTCCCAAGTGTCACCCAGGAGGCCCTCTACCCATTACCCTCCTATTTGTTTCTCCTCAACTGGCTCTGTGTGGCCCTTGGTGATAGCTGTCTTTACTAGCCTCCAGCAGGATGCAGCTCCCTTCCACAAGGTTCCATCTTTTAGCTGGTGACTGCCCTCCGCCTCTGGTGTGCCCTGTCTCCTGGCCAGGGGGTCCCCAAGCCATGCAGATCTGGACTTTACAGAGGGTGAGGGGGACCCACATTGCTCTCAACTGTGGGCAGCGGGCACAGAGGTAAAGTTAGAGGAGACAGGGCTAAAGTCACAGCTTTCTCTATTCTGGAATAGGCCAGGCCTTGCTGAATGCTGGGGCACACACACACACACTGACAGACACATACATACACATATACAGGGACAGACAAACAGACAAGCAGGCAGACACACACAGTAACAGGCGGGCAGACAGACAGACACATACACACACATACACAGTGACAGACAAGCAGGCAGACACACACAGTGACAGGCAGACAGACATACACACACACACACACACACACACACACAGTGACAAACAGACAAGTAGGTGGACACACACACAGCGACAGGCAGGCAGACACACACACACAGTGACAGACAAGCAGGCAGACACACACAGTGACAGGCAGACAGACAGACAGACACACACACACACAGTGACAAACAGACAAGTAGGTGGACACACACACAGCGACAGGCAGGCAGACACACACACATGACAGACAGACACTGCAATAGACATGCATGCTCTGAGCAGCTCAAGTGGTTTATAGCAGACACAAAGATTTCCATCTCTCAAGGGGAACACTCCTCCACTGCTGGTGGGAGTGCAAATTTGTACAGCCATTTTGGAGATCAGTATGGCGGTTCATCAGGAAAATGGGAATCAGTCTACCATAGGACCAGGCAATCTCACTCTTAGGCATATACCCAAATGATCCACATCCATGCAACAAAGACATCTGTTCAACTATGTTCGTAGCAACATTATCTGTAATAGCAAGAACCTGGAAGCACCCTAGATGCCCTTGAACTGGAGAATGGATAAAGAAGATGTGGCACATTTACACAATGGAATATAACTCTGCAGAAAAAAAAAAAAAAAACAATAGAATCTTGAAATTCACAGGCAAATGGATGGAACTTGAAGAAACCATCCTGAATGAGGCAACCCAGTCACAAAAAGGGGAACATGGTATGTACTCACTCATATATGGATTTTAGACCTAGAGCAAAAGATCACCAGCCTATAATTCACACCACTAGAGGAACTAGGATATGAGGAGGAACCTAAGAGATTCATACAAGGTCCCTCACAGAAGGGGAAAGGAACAAGATCTCCTGAGCATATTGGGAGTGGGGGTGGGGCAGTGAGTGGAGAGGGAGCTAGGAGAAAGAGAAGGGGAGGAGAGGAAAGCATGTGGGACTAGGAAGATTGAGTCGGGGGGAGGAATAGACTGATAGCTGGGAAACTAGCATTGGACAGACTCAGACCCCCTGAACATGGGTCTCAGTTAGAAGGCCTGGGAGTCTACGGGACCTCTTGACAGTAGAACCAGGATGAACAAAAGGACTTTGGGAGTGCATCCCCCTGGAGGTATACTCCCTTAACCTAGAGACAGGAGGGAGGGCCTGGTCCCTACTCCAAATGACCTGTTGACCCCTTTCTGGCATCACCCTCCCTGTGGAGTGGGCAGGGGGAGGGGATAGGGGGCATGGGAGGGAGGGAAAAAAGGAGGGAGGGAGGGGGAAGTGGAATAGAGTTTAAAAAAGAAAAAGAAAAAAGATATTTAAAAAAAAAATTTCCATCTCTCTCATGAACACCTAAGAACCATAGAATCATTGGCCCTGAAACCCAGCCTTTCCCCATAAAACTGCCTCCCCCAGGCTCCAGAAACTAGGGGCCAGGGAAGGCCCTCCTGGGAGTGTCCAGTGCTCCAGAGAGGACAAAGTTTTCCAGACTCCCCAGATGGCAGTTGGGGTGGAGGAGGAAAGGCCTTTCTCCTGCTCTCCAGCCGGGGAAGAAGATTTATTCCCCAGACACCCTGTCAGCCAGAAACCTGCTCCCTCTTTTCCTGCTCCCCAGCCCATCTGTTTCCAGGCCCCTGCGAGTTCTTTGTTTCCTTCTTTCTTTGTATGCCCCTTGATTTATGAGACTACGCCTGAATATCTCTTCTCATTTAACTTACTTTGAAACCCATTCAAGTTGTTTCAATAATAAATCAGTCTCAATAAAAAGCGAAGTTTCCACCTGCTTGCTCGGGACCGAGAAAGTGGCCTCTGGGGATTGTGTGGGTAGAGAGGAAGGTGCGCCCCCTAGGGGCTGGAGTGCACATGACAGGAGGGTGTTACTCTGGCAAACACACTATGTTCATCAATAGACACTACATAGGCCATACGCACACACACACCGAAGACATACTCCACATGTTCCACACGTACATCACAGGCACACCACTCGTGCCCTCCACGTGTGGGTCGCACACTGAAAATGCATTCCATGTGTGTTGCCTTGCGTTGCATATGTACCAGGTGTACACTATGTACATACTCCGTGTGTGCCACGTTTGCGTCGCGTACACTGTGAGTACCAAATCACAGTCTGTATCACTGAACGAGGTCAGCAGCATCAGCAGCCTGCACCAGCTGCTGCCACCCTGAGGTCTCTCTCGGGGGCTGGGTGTCCTCCTTGCCTGCTGGGACACTCCGGCTCACTCTGAAGGGTTTTTCCAGCTCTCCCAGCCCCTGCTCTTCTTGCTCCTGGTTGCTGCTCACTCAGGCGATAGATCCTCTCATCTTCGTTATCGTTGAGTTGTCTGCATGGGAAGGTCAGAGATCAAGGGGAGTGTCTTTACCTATCGCTTTCTCCTGGTTCCTTGAGATAGTGTCTTTCACTGCACCTGAAGCCGCTGATTCTGCTGGTGTGGTGGCTATCCCTCCATGTCTCAGGACCCCCGGTTTCGTGCTATTTGATGAGGCTTAGGAGACATCTGGAGGAGAGATTTGTGGTTCACACACACACACACACACACACATGTGCGCACACACGCACACTCGCACACGCACACACGCGCACACGTGTGCACACATACGTGCGCACACGTACGCACACACGCGCGTGCGCACAGAGACACACACATACACATATGCACACACGTGTGCGCACATACACACACACACACACACACCATTCCCCATTCACTCTCTGCTTCCTGCATGTAGTTTATCCCCAGAATGTCAGCCCTCGGCTCCTCCAGCTGCCACGCCTGCCTGTTGCCACGCTTCCCCAACCATGATGATGATGGACTCTGACCCTCTGGAACCACAAGCCCAAATAAACCCTCTTCCTCTAAGCTGCCTTGACCATGGTGGGGTTTTTTGTTTTGTTTTGTTTTACAGTAATAGGAAAGTAATGCAATCAGCTAGACTGACTAGATAGCAAGTCCCAGAGATTGCCACAGCCTCTGCCTCCTTGGCACCAGGTACCCACCCCACACACAGCTTTGTCTGTGGATGCCAGGGGTCCAATCTTGGGTCTGCATTCCTGTAGGCCAGGGTTTACCCCCGGAGCTCCCCCAGACCCTTCTCTTCTCATTGTGAACTAGCTCCCAGCATGCAACTGAACTTTCCTCCTGCTTCTGTGGGAGATCACCGCATCAAACTGCATAAGCTGCCCACGACCCAGCACCACCCGGGGCCCTGCCACTTAGAAGCACCAATTCAGTGTACCCTGTCAGATATGAAGGCAAGACAGGCAGGAACCACCCAGACCAATAACAAAGCCTTCTCAGGCTTGGCTCTGTGACCTTAGGCAAGGGACTTGACATCTCTGATATCCATGTCCCACCATGTGAAGTCAGGAAACCAGTGTTCAGCTTAGCCAGATGCAGGGAGGACACTAAGGAAGAGGTTACTGGCTCCTGTACCCTGAAGCTTCCTGGGAGGGGGAGGGGAGCAGGGGTTGCAACTGATGGTCAGAACTGGGAAGTGACGCTGAAGACTTCAGAGCGCACACTCACCCCCCTAGAAGAGGGAGACATCAGAGAGGAGGCTGGAGGAGTTGGAAGAGGGTGTGACTTTTCACAAGTCCCACACCACCCTCAAGGGGCAAGTGTGATTTTCCCTGGCACTGTGCACAAGCTGTCCTGGCAGCTGGGAAACATGGCCTACTTAGGGACCTGCTAATGATATCTTCTCAGGACTGACTGAATGGTCTGCAAACCTCCAGCGACAACCCCAAGCCCTCAGAGGCTGCACCTGAGGACAAGAGGTCAGGGGACACAGCGTCTTCATTTCAGGGTTCAAGTGGGTATGCTAGAAGCTGAGTGACTGAGGGACCAAGGCTGAGAAGAAACAGAGCTAAGCAGGATCAGGGAGAGATAAGCAAGGCAGGGGCTGGGCAGGGGTGACAGTCAGGGAGAGAACTCCAGGCAGCCCAAGGGGTTAGGGGTTGGGACATAGAAACAGCTACAAGCTGGGCTATCTCAAACAGATGTTGCTGGGCCTCCGAGTCCAAGTGTGCATGCAGCCCAGGACCCGGTGCAGAAGCCAGTAGCAGAGCTACCACAGCCTCCGCCTTTAGCAACTTCTCAGAGCTGCTCTCTGCTGGAACAGAAGGTGTTCCAAGAGGTGAGGGGTGCTCCCCTAAAAATAACTGTGACAGGTTCTTTGCTAGTCAAGAGAGAGAATAGCTCAACTCTCTCTTGTTGACGGTTCTGTTCGTTCCTCTAGGCCAGTGATTCTCAACCTGTGTGTAACAGCCCCATGGTGGGGGGGGGGGGTCAAACCACCCTTCCACAGGGGTCTCAATTCAGATACCATGCACATCAGACGTTTACATCATGACTCACAAAGTAGCCGAATCACAGTTATGAAGTAGCAATGAAAAGAATTTTATGGTTGGGGGTAATGAGGGACTGCATTAAAGGGTCGCAGCATCAGGAAGGTTGAGAACCGCTGCTCCAGCCCTCTGCCCTCTAGGACCAGGGCTAGTCCGGGTGCCAGGAGGGCCTTGCCTTTCCTTCCCAAGCATGGATAGCCACTAGGGGGATCCATAGCATCTGCATCTCCCTTCCCTTCTCTGTGCATCCCCCCCCCCCCCATAGTCACTGCTATTTCTGTCCCTGACATCCACTCTAGGGGCAGAAGCAAGGGTGTGGGTTCCAGTCTTGGACCCGGACTTTATTCCTCTTGGCTGTGGCCTCCGTGGGAAGGACAATATTGCCCTCTCCACCTGGCTAGACAGCCCGCTCAACAAGGGAGACGGCTCCACATGCTGGGAGGCATGGAATCAACTAAGGCCCCATTTACAAGCCAGGTCTAATGGAAAGTGGCATACCTGCCTTCCAGAAAATAAGGTACTGTTCCCTGGTGCGTGCCCACCTCAGCTTGTGACAGGGCATCCTTCCATCTCCCCCTCCCCACCTCCTGGCAGGAACTACGGCGGTTATTAATAGGAAGACGCTTCTCAGGGCAGCCAGCTGGGCAGGTGCATCCATCTCCCTGGGAGCGGCTGTCACCCCAGGGCTCTGCAGTGCCTGCAGCTCAGGCTGGGAGCTTCAGACTTACCCCATCTCTCTCCACCTCCTGAGTCTGACAGCTCGAGGCCCAGGGGCCAGCAGGAGATGCCCAGCAGGGAGGTTCCCAGGTGAGACTCTTGCTAAGACAAAAGATTCACTCCTTTTAGTCACTCAACACGCATGTGTTGAGCATCTACTATGACATGCACAGCGTCCTTGGCCCTTGGGTTAGAGCAGTGGAGAGACACATCTGCGCCCCTTCCCGTCTCCCAAATACAAAATAAATACATGTAATTTTTTTAAAAAGTTAATGATCATCTCTTCTGGAGCTCAAAATATCAGTGGGATTAATACAGTCATAATTTTTTTAAAGGAAAAGGGGGAGGGAGGAGGAAGAAGAGGAGTTGGAGGAGAATGGGGGGAGGGCTCTATACAGACAGGGCTGTCTTGGATTTAGAGCCGCTGTGAGTCTGTAGCGGGTTGAGCGGCAGGGACTCTGGGTTTCCACACACCTCTTCTTCCTCTATATAGCCCCTATTATTTTCATCTTTTGTTAGTGTGGTCCTGTGCCTAATAATCTGGGGCCCTGGGGCCCCGTACTGATTTTGCTTATCCCTCCCTGCTGGCAAACACTGCTCTCAGCACTGAAGTGATGTAGCAGATCACCAATGAGTCCTCCAGTGACCAATGAACCAAATAACTAACACACCCAGTAATGATGCGCTGGTCGTCGGTGTGCGCGCCGCCCCTTCAGGTACTTCCCGTGTGCTGAGAGTGTGTGGGGATGGGTGGGGACCGGGAGGTCTCCAGCCAGGACAGAGCACAGAGGATGCTGTGGCCTCCCTCTGGCCCCTCCGACTTCTTGTACGCAGTTAATAAAACTGCAGAGAGGATGACCCGGAGGACATGATTTACTTGGGCTGGGGAAAAGCTTTCAATAAGGTCCCTCCATAAAAGGCCATTAAGGGAATAGCCACAGGCTAAGGGGCAAGTGTTATGGATTCCACAGTAGTTTAAGCAGAGGAATTAAAGAGGCATTCGGAACCCAGTGACATTATTAATAACCACACGGGGCTCACGCAGGCTTTTTCCTCCCAACTGGCCTTGCTAGGGTGGGCACTCTGCAGAAGACAGAGTCTTGACGGCTGGAGACTGTGTGTTCACCCCACCCACAGACTAGATGTGTGAATGGCAAGGCTGGGGTCCTAGAGCTCTGACGGCTCTGCAAGACCCTCAGTGATGCACTTCCTGCAGAAAGAGGAGTCCCTGGGGAAGAGGGAGGGGAGGGGGGAGCCTTGGTGAGCAGTAGCCAGCCTCCAGCTTCTAGCCTTGCTGCCAAAGGAGCCCAAAGCCTATCTTCCTCCAGGGTGGCGAGGGGAGCAGAGTCCCCAAGGAAGGAGACTGTCATCTCTGATCTCTTACTCTTTGGGACTCTGATGGAGATGGGCTAAAATTAGAAGCCTGGGTCTTTGCCCATCTCCCCAGCTTGGTCACAGGTCCCAGCCACTCCTGTACACCCATTATTCAAGGCTCAGCTCAAGTCATACCCCAGAAGCCCCTCCCTTCAAGCTGCGCCCCTCTATTCCCTTCTCTACGTAATGAAGACAAATACCCCACTTCCAGAAGGTTCCAGACCAGCCAAGGTCGAAACCTACACCCAAGGCCAAGCTTCCTGCCAGCTTCTGCTTTGAGCCTTCCCACAGGCCTGTGTCCCTGAAGACGGGTGGGGCATAGAGGTTCCCCGAGACCCCTGGCCACTGTCTGAGGGGCGGCTTCTAAACAGAGCCACCTGGTACCCTCAGGCAGTGTCGTCACCCAGCTCTGCCCTCCGCAAGGTCTCCTTTTCAGAGTATAGCTCTCCTACCCGAATTAGCATTCCTTCTAAATGTTTTCACACTCTTCAATGTTCTTTAAATGTGCACATTAGTGGCGAGATAACTTGCCTCAGCTCCCTCCCGAACTCACATTCATCTCCGCACAACCCCACTACACTAAATACGGTCATCCTCCCCGCTTACCCTCACAAACTCAAGGCAACTGAAGAATCCCCTGGGCCCTGGGGCTTGAAGCTGCAGAAGCCAGGTGACAGCTGCAGTTTAGTCTTGAGCGGTAACTTCTGCAGCTTGGAGGTGAGCAGTGTCCACTAGTCTCCTGTAACCGTGCTGATGCTAGAATTTGGACCCAGGTATTCCCAAAGCCTGGGTCACCATCACCGCCGGTACCTCCCAGAGTGGGCAGGAAGCAGGCGAGAGGACAGGAAACAGTCTCATGGTGGGGGGCCAGTAACCAAGGGGAATAGAAGGCAAGAGGGAATTTTATTATTTATAGCACTTGGTGTGTATTATTTTTGAGACAGGGTCCCACTAGGTAGCCCCTAATAACTTGGAACTCACTGTGTAGACCAGATTAGTCTCAAACTCATAGACCCACCTGACTGTGCCCCCTGAGTGTTGCGGTTAAAACCATGTGCCATCATGCCTGGCTTTTATAATAACATATTTGATTCTCACCATAACTCTGTGGGTTAGATATTATAAGTAGCAGATACCCAGAGAGAGTGAGTCACTTGCCTAAATAACCATCTATCATCTCCCTCTTATTTCCCTTCTCTCTGTCTCTTCCTCCCCACTCCCTCCTTCTCCATCTCTCTCAATGTGTGTACACATTATTGGGATTGAACCTGGGGGTTTTGTGCTTACTAGAAAAGTCTTCTACTACTAAACCGCATCCTGAACCCTTCAAAACAGATGTGTGTGTCTCTGTATGTGTGTGAATGTGTGTGTGTGTGTTTGTGAGTGTGTGTGTATGTCTGTATGTGAGTGTGTGTGTCTGATTGTGAGTGTGTGTATGTCTGTATGTGTGTCTGTATGTGTATGTCTGTGTGTGTGAGTGTGTGTGTATGTCTGTATGTGAGTGTGTGTGTCTGATTGTGAGTGTGTGTATGTCTGTATGTGTGTCTGTATGTGTATGTCTGTGTGTGTGAGTGTGTGTGTCTATGTGTGTGTGTGTGTCTATGTTTGTGAGTGTGTGTGTCTGTGTGTGTGTCTGTGTGTGAGTGTATTGTGTGAGTATGTGTGTGAGTGTGCGTGTGTGAGTTGTGTGTGTGTGTGTGTGTGTGTGTGTGTGAGTGAGTGTAGGTGTGCTTGCTCACAGGGTACATGCAGCACCAGAGATTGATACCCTGATGTTTTTCCAATTGCTTCATGGTTGTCACCTTGGTGTTTTTGTTTGGTTGGTTGGTTGGTTTTGTTTTTTTGAGAGTTTCTTTGTGCAGCCCTGGCTGTCCTGGAAATAGCTCTATAAATCAGGCTGACCTCAAATTGAGGGATCCGCCTGTCTCTGCCTCCCAAGTGCTGAGATTAAAGGTGTGCGCCACCACAGCCTGGCTGGTCTTCTTGTTTTTAACCTTGATGTTTTGAGTAAACCGGGTTGACCAGTGAGACTCTCCCCTACCCTTTTCTTCTCCTCCTCTCCTCCCCATCCAATCCCTCACTCTCTACCCCTCAACTCTACCACTCCCTTCATCTGCCTGTCTCCATGAACCGTGATGGAATTACAGGCACACATGGCCACACCTGGCTCTTGGGTGCCGAATCAAAGATGCAGGTCCTCGTACAGGAGCACTTCACCCATGAACCATCTCCCTAGGCCTATTTTATTTTATTTTATTTTTTAGAGAAAGGATTTCACCAGGTTTCTCAGGCTCTCCTGAACTCTGTAGTCTTGGTACATCTTGAATTTTGGTCCTTCTGCCTTGGTCTCCTCAAGGGCTGGGATTATAGAGCTACACCACCAGGCCCAGTTACACTCTGCCCTCTCCACCCTCCTTTCTCCTTGACGGTGTCCTAGGGGCCCACTTTTATTTCATTTTTATTTATTTATTTATTGTTTTGGAGACAGGGTTTCTCTGTGGAACAGCTCTGGCTATCCTGGAACTCAATTTATAGATCAAGTTGGCCTCAAACTCACAGAGATCTGCCTGCCTCTGTAAGGGGCCCATTTTTAACTCATCTCTTCCATGTAGCCTTCTAGTTATGGGCAGCTTGTAATTCCTTGTTCTGAGCCTAGGGTAACTTTTCGATCTATGGGTTTCTTGGGATCCAGAACTACCTCTTCTATGTGGCTCCAATAGAAATGCCACCCCAACTCTGTCTGCACCCCACCCAGCCAATCATCACTTCGCCAAGCCCCATGGGGTAATGGTTACCTGGCATCTGCGTGTGTGTGACCAGAGCCCTTTGAGCTTCTCTGCCAGGATGGAGACCTGCCCCCACTTGGCCTGTTGGGACAGTTATTCTGAATTGATCTGTGTCTAAGAGGTGAGTGAGGACAGTGCCCAAGGGCTTCAGGCTCTGTGCTCCTGTCATTAGGAAGATGTCAACAGCACAGGGAATCCAGAACACAGGGAGTCCTCAGTTACCTTCTCTGTTTGAGGGCCTCTTTCAGATAGAACTGTAAGAATCCAGCCCAACACAGAGACCTCTATCCCCCCAAATCTGGGCACTGCCCCCACCTCTGCCTCTGACGAGGTTCCACTGTCCAGTTTGGGGTGGCAAGGACACATGGTGCCTGAGTTTGCTGGCCACCCCCTTTCTTAGTGGCCTTGCTGGTTGGGAGGCAGTGTCGCATGGCGCTGGCAGGAGGCAGGTAGTATGGGGTTGCAGGTCAGGAGCCTCATTGCTACCTCCCTGGGAGACAGAAGTCTCGGGACCTCCCTGATGTGATTTACCAGACAATGACAACCTTTAATGTCTGCTTGGTTATAATCTCCTTTATCTTAATACAATCTTTCCCGTTGAACTCTCCAGAGTCCCCACCTCTATTCCCAATCTCTGTGGAAGGATTTTTTATTATTATTATTATTACGATGTGATACTGTGATTACTGTTGAAGTCTCAGTCTTTGTGGAGGGGAAATTAATAAGGTTCTCTTAAGCACTCAGTACGGGCTGCATACCGAAGAAGCTGCCTGGCTCCCCCTCGGTGGGAGTCAATTGCCGATCTGGCCTCTTGCCCCCTGAGACCTGGTAGTTCCCATGTCTGTGGGAGCTTGTCATTAGGACCCTGCCCTGGTTGCAGCACCTCAGGCAAGTGAAGGACATCTCTTAAGGGGCCCTGCTCTGCTCCTGGTTGAGCACTAGGGCAGGAATTAGATGTTGACTCTCAAACCAGCAGTCTTCAGCTTGTACAAGCCTCCTGAATTATAGGCAGGGGGGTTGAAGCCAAACAAGACTGGACCTGCCAGCGGCATAGACAGCCAATGTCAAGGCTGAAGCCATTGTCCCAGGGTGACACCAGGTTCTCTAACTCACTCCCTCTCCAAGATGTGTCTGCCCCCTCTCCTGGCTATAGTCCCTCTTGCTGCGTCATTTGTCTTTGTCCTGCCCTAATTGGACTAAAGGATTGGCAGGCAGAGTCCTTTATCCTCACAGGGAGAACAAGCAAAAATACAGCCCATCCCAACCAAGCCTGTCCCCACCTCGCACCATCACGCTTGGCTCCCTAGAGCAAGCCACCAGCTGGCAGCCTGCTGGGGCACCAGGCAATGAGCAAACAAAACAAAACCATCCCTTCAAGCACCGCCCCTTTCTCCAAGGCTAGTGCAAGGCATCTGGGCTCAAGGGTACCAGTCAGGGATAGGGAGATTGCCACAGCTCTGGTGGACTCCTGTGTGGGGAGGAAGGAGCAGACTCCAGAGTTAATCTGTGCCAATGGAATGATCTATATTATTCTTTCAAAGTAAATTAAACCCATTTGTCACTGTAATTAGCAGAGCTGCCCAGCAGGGCTGTGGCCTGGCTATCAATACATTGGCACATGTTCCTCCCACAGCCTGGGTGACCTTCTTACAGATGGCCAGCCCAAGAAGGTTTAGCTGGCTGCCAGGCTCTGCTGGGAGGGATCGGAGAAGGGGAAAGGTCACTGCTTCTTCACATGTCTCTTTCTAGCCTTAAACCCTTTTTGGATTACTCAAATGGTCATATCCCACAAGCACGTGAGCACCGTGAGGCAGGGACTTTGTTTACCTGGGTCACCGCAGTCATCAGTCACAGGACTAAAACAGAGCTGAGCTCATGGTCAGGGCTGGGGTATTTATTGAATGGGTGGATGGATGGATGGATGGATGGATGGATGGATGGATGGATGGATGGATGGGCTAATGATTAGATGAGTGGGTAGGTGGGTGGGCCGGTAGATGGGTGAATGGGTGGGTGGGTGGGAAGGTGAATAAATGGGTAGATAGATGGATAGTGTGTCCTGGGACTGGGTAGCTTCTGGCTGATGGATTAGGAAAAGTGTCACTCTGGGTTGGTACTGCCTTATCCCAGGGCAGGCCTGGCAAAAATACATTTGGTTATATTTCAGTTATATTTCAGCTATAAGCCTTCAAACAGTGCCTCGACTGTGTTCATGTGTCCCCTACTCCCACCATGAAAGCAGGAGAGAGAACTGGGAGCCTCGACTGTGTTCATGTGTCCCCTACCTTCCCACCATGAAAGCAGGAGAGAGAACTGGAAGGGAATGAGCCTCAAAGAGACACAGCCAGGCACCCAGACCTCAAAGGCATCATCCGATCCCTAGAGTCCCCTGCCTTGTGCTAGTTAATTTGATCCTGCAGCTGCTGCAAGGCCCTGTTCACTGCAGCAGTGAGCCAGTCCCTCCAAACGCCTGCGCAGCAGAAAACGCACCCGGCCAAGAGCAGCTCTGAGTTTGAGGAACTTTGCCTTGAAACATTTGATGCCTAGGCCTGCCTCCTGGTTCCTGGGGCCAGAAGAACTGGATTTGGATCCTGGCATCCCATTTATAACCACTGTAACCTGAGGCAGCTACAAAATCCACCTGGCCCTCAGCTTCCTCACCTGAAGTCCAAACTGAAGATGACAGCAGTATCCATCTCATAACATTACTGAGGAAAATCCAATGTATTGTTGAGTAATGCCTGGCTCATGGCAAGAAGATGGAGTAACAGGGCTGGAGAGACCTCTCGGGGGGTTGGGGGAAAAGGCATTTGCTGCCAAGTCTGATAAGTTCAGTTCAATCCCCGGGGCTGGCATGGTGGAAGGAGATAACTGACTCCTAAAGGTTGGCCTCTGGCCAAGTGTTGGTGGTGCACACCTTTAGTCCCAGCACTCGGGAGGCAGAGGCAGGCTGATCTCTGTGAGTTTGAGGCCAGCCTGATCTACAGAGCAAGTTCCAGGACAGGCTCCAAAGCAACATAGAGAAACCCTGTCTCAAAAAAAAAAAAAAAAAGTTGTCCTCATCTCAATAGACATGCCAAGGCGCATGCATGCACACACCCACACACAAATAGACAGGTATGTAGGTAAGCGAGTGGGTGGGTAGATAAATAGATAGACAGACAGATAGGGAGACAGATGTAATAAAGCAACTTCTTAAACTTTTTTAAATGGAGTAAGTACATGTCAGTTTGTATCATCACCTCACAGAGAGGGTCTCAGGATATAGTCCAGGCTGGCCTCTAACCTCGACCTTCCTGCCTCAACCAATGAGTGCTGGGCTTGCAGGGGTGTGCCACTCCTGATGGCTGGCTTACACAGGGTACTCCAGGGGAAATCTCTTTTCTCATCTAGAAGATGGCAGTGAGTGAGAGTCTTGACTTCAGAGGGCCCGAGCAGAAGGTGCAGGGGGGACAGACAGACTCTTGGCAGGAGGAAGAAGAGGGCACGCAGGCTCCTGTAAACACACATCTCCCACTAGTTCCCTGGGGTCTTCAAGTCCTGCTCCCCTTCCACCGCAGCCTGGCACACATGCACACCTTGCTGGGAGCCCGGTGATGGGGAACTGAATCCTCACACACATAAAAGTTCTCCTGGGATGCTGCGCTTCCCAGACTCCCGAGTTCGCCTCTGACTCGCTTGTCAGGGCAGTCTCTGGTTACGTGCCCTCATGGTCTTCAGGGACAAGAGAAGAGAGAGGACATCAGAAGCTCTGATTTGCAAGAGAGGCTTCGGCACTGGGGAGCATCGCTGGGTTCTGAGACATAGTCCAAATCACCAGACAGCTCCCAACAGCCTTTCTCCACCATTCTTTGTAATTAGTCTGTCTGCGCCTTTAGGGCAGCCACCAGGGAGACCATACAAGAGGGTGAGAAGGCGGGCAAAAGTCCTGAGGCTGGACAGCAACACAGATGGGACCCCCTGAGCCAGCTCCAAGTCATCAGGAGTCCTTTGAAGGGTAAATCTTGTCTCTAGCCCCTTCTCTGCTCTTTCTGCTTCCCGGCCATCACGAGGTGAACATTTTTCTCCACCACGAGCTCACAACAAAATATTCTGCCTCCCTCAACAAGCCAGAACGAGAAACAGTAGGGTTCCATGCCTGGAATCCAGGCCTTGCTGTGCAATCTATCAAAGCTGTCTGCTGACCTGAGACTCCAGGGCAAGCCAGAACCCACAGCTCGTCAGACCACATCGTTTACAGCTATGTGCTTGCCACTTGGGGCTGGGGGTAATAGAGGAGAAATGAGTCTCCTCATGCATGATAGAATAAGCATTTGTCTAGAACAGATTTTGAGGGTGGACTGGGGAAGGAGAGAGTACTGGGGGAGATGGCTGGAAATGGAGGACATGGGCAGGTGTGATATGGAAACCTAGCGCAGCGGAAACGTCCTGGAGATCTATGAGAGTGATCATAGTAAAGACTCCTAGTAATGGAGGATAAAGAACCTAACCTGGCCATCTTCTATAACCAGGCAAGGTTTCCAACAGTGGACCTACGACACCAAACTAGTTACAAAACCTTCAACCTACTATCTGTCCTGCCTGAGGCAAAATGCATAGAACTCGTGGGAGTGGCCAACCAATGTCTGGTTTAACTTGAAGCCCTCACCACAAGAGGGAGCCCACGCCTGACACTGCCTGAATGTCCAGGCTATTCAGTCCTGAGACCTAGGATAGAAACAAACACAACTGGAAAAAAAAAATTCAATGAAATGACTACTAATGATATTTGGCTATACTCCTAGATCAGTGCCTAGCCCAACTGTCATCACAGATGTGTCATCCAGCAAATGATGGGAGCAGATGCAGAGACCCACAGCCAAACACTAGGCAGAGTCAGTGTAACCTTGCAGAAGACTGGGGGTGGGGAGGGGATATTGTAGGAGCCAGAAGGGTAGAGGACATCATGAGAACACGGCCCACAGAACAAACTAAGCAGGGTTCACAGGGGCTCACAGAGACTAAAGCAACAAATACAGGCCCTGTATGGGTCTGAGCTAGGTCCTCGGTGTATATATTATGGTTGTGTAGTTTGGGGATCTTGTAGGACTCCCAACAGTGGGAGTGGGGGGGGTCGACTGTCTCTGACTATTTTGCCGACTCTTAGGACCATTTTCCTCCTACTGAGTTGCCTCATCCAACCCTGAAATGAGGATCTGTGCCTAGTCTCATTGTAACTTGTGATGACACGTTTGGCTGATATCCCTGAGAGACCTGCTGGTTTTTTCGAGACAGAGTTTCTCTGTATTGCTTTGGAGGCTGTCCTGGAACTAGCTCTGTACACCAGGCTGGCCTCAAACTCACAGAGACCCACCTGCCTCTGCCTCCTGAGCACTGGAATTAAAGGAGTGTGCCACCAGTTCCGGAAGTGGATCTGGGAGAGAGGAAGGGTAGGGGGAGCTGGGAGAGAGAAGTGGATGGCGAGGAAACTGGGGATGGGATATAATGTCTGAGAGAAGAATTTAAAAAAGAAAAAAGAATAAACATTCTTCTCCTTACCCTGAGACATCACAGAGGCTTCAAGAAACCCTGTGTGGATTGTGATGAACCATTCCATCCATATTCTGAACAGGTATTCAGTCCCTCAGAACTCTGAGACAGCTTCCTGGCTAACTGTGAGGACCAAGGTTGATTATTTTAGAAATAAAGAAACCTAGATTCACCCAGCAGTGATGGCAAATGCTTTTAACCCCAGCACTCGGGAGGCAGAGACAAGCAGATCTCTGCAAGTTTGAGGACAGACTGGTCTACAATCAAGGCAGCCAGAGAGAAAATCTGTCTTGAAAAACAGCAACAAAAAACAAACAAACAAAAAGGAAGCCTAGATTATAAAAGGGAAGGTAGCCTAGAAAAGTCAAGTCAAAAGGTAGATTTGGGAGTACATGTCCATAATCCCAGCATAGGAAAAACTGAGTTGAGGGGAATCACAAGTTTAAGGGCAGCCTAGGCAATTTAGCAAGCTCTTATTGCAAAATAAAATGGAAAAGACCTGGAGATGTGTCTTAGCTGGAGAGCCCTTGCCTGGTGTGTGTGAGGACCTGGGTTTGGTTTCTAAATTATAAAAACAGCTCCTGAGCCAGGAACCAGGTCCCACCCTTCCCATCTTCTAGCTGTGTTCCCCTAAGCAGATCACTTCTTCCCCCATCCCCTACTCCAAAACAAATGTTTTTTCTTTTGTTGTTGTTTTGTTTTTGTTTTAAGATTTATTTATTTATTTAAGTATACAGTGTTCTGCCTGCATGTATGTTTGGACACCAGATCTCATTATAGATGGCTGTGAGCCATCTATATGGTTGCTGGGAATTAAACTCAGGACCTCTGAAGGAGCAGTTAAGCCATCTCTCCAGCCACAAATTTTTTTTTTGTTGTTTGTTTGTTTGTTTTGTTTTGTTGTTGTTTTTTACAATTGTAAAATGTAACTCCCTTCCAAAAAAAAAATCCCAATGGCTATATTACATTTGCAATACAGATATACATCAAATATTTGTTCAAGATAGAACTATAATGGTTAGCTCTAATTGTCTATTCAAAGCAAGCTACGATTACCTGGGTAGAGTCTCAATGAAGGACTGCCTACATCCTGCTGGCCCGTGTAGGAGACAGTCCAGATTGCCCGGAAAGTGGGTGGCACCATTGCCTGGTTTGGAGCTGTGGTCTACAAGAGTAGAGGAAGCTGAGCACGGAAGACACTCACATTTATTTTCTCTCTGCTCGAGACTACAGATGAGATGTGACCAGGTGCCCTAAGCCTTTGCTGCAGTGACTTCCCCGCAACAATGGGACTGTGGGCTAAAATAAACCCTTTTGGTGAGGGTGTTTTATCACAGAAACAGAAAGGAAACCAGGACAAGCACTGACTATGAAGTTCACCCTGACATAGACCTCACAAGGTAGCCCGGTATGTCCTGGACGGGAACTCTTGGGGCTCCGTAGTCTCATCTGCAAGATAGGAAGGTACTGATTAGAATAATATGAAGGTAAATTCCTGATGAAGTGAATGGCATGCAGGAAGCCGCTAACTGCTCCGCAGCAGGACACTGGGTGCTGGAGTTAGTGAGTCTCATTAGCCAGAGAAAGCCCAGTGTCTAACTTCATTTAAGCCTCTGCTCTGCCTCGGCTCCACTGATACCTGGGCTTCCTTTCTCCCTCTCACAGAAACATCTGGAAAGCTGATGAAACAAAAGAGAGCCTGTGAAGTCAGCCCGGTGCTTGGAGGTGTTCTGGAGCTGTGGGCTGTGTCTGGGAGACAGGTTCAGGAGGCACCCCTCCAAGACCCCAATTCCAGCTCCATAAAAGTACCAGAGAGGCTCAGAATGGGGGCTCCTGGGAAAACCTATACCAAAGCTCCTTCCATTTCCCTAATTTTCCAAGACGACGTCTTATGGAGACATCTGTCATCCAGCCTAAATCTACTTCCAAGGACTTGAGCCGTCACTGATGTAAAACTAATGAAAGGGTTATGCGTTCCCCGGCTCCAGGTAACTATTGATAACTTCTTTTCATGCCGTGTTGTTCCGCTGGCATCCACAGAGCCGCCGTGGGTCTTTGAAGCGGAGAGGGAACCTCAGAGGTGGATCATTTTAACACCTCTCCTTGGAGGAGGGAAGAAGTGAGTATGAGCTGTCTGCTCGCCTCCCCCTCCTCCCATCATGCACCTGTGTGATCAGGGAGGCAGACAGGCTGGGGAGGTCCCTCAGGCCAGCAGACACTTCCAGAAAAGATAGCATCAAAGGTTTCCGGACACAATACATAGAGGTCTTTAATGCCACTGAACTGTCCCCTTAACAATGGTCACAGGAGGCAGTTTACCCTACAGATATATTAACACAATCTTCACATCTTTTAAAGCCTTTTACCATTAGCTCCACTCACTGCAACCCCTGGAGACCCTATTTTCTGAACCCTCTCAGGACCAAGCTACACGGTGACCCGGGAACTCTACAGGTATCTAACCCCTGTCTTTCTCGCTGTTCTCTGCACCCAACCCCTATCTGATGATTGTGGCTTCTTTTGTTGTTGTTCTGAAACAGGGTCCACTATGTGACCCTGGCTGGGGTGCTTCCCAGTGAGAGACAGAGTGAACGAGGCTGAATGGCCATTTTACGTTATAATCCGATCTCTGAAGCCACTATGTGGTCTGAGGGTGACCTGTGGCTGCTCCCAACTTTGCCTGTATTCCTGACAGTCAGCCTCAGGGCTGGGCGGTCGGTCCAGATTGCACCTCATCTTTTTCCAAAGATGATGTCACCAGGGACAGAATGTGGGGCAGCTGGTCAGGAGAGCCCACCTTTATGCAGAATCTGCTATGTGTTAGGCTAGTCCCAGCAATGGGAAGATACTAAATACTTTCAAGGCTTCCTTAGGAAGCAGGTGCTCCCTCCTATTTTACAGATAAGAAAACTGGTGCAGAGAGAAGGTAGACGGTTGCTGGTGCCAACAGCTCTTAAGTGACAGAGCCTCAATCCCCTTTCCACGAGGAAGCCACAATAGGCTGGTGAGATGGCTCAGAGGGTAAAGGCACTTGCTGCCAAGCCTGACAACCCGAGGTCCTTCTGGGGACCCACAAGATAGACACAGGCTGCTGATTCCTGCACGTTGTCCTCTGACCACCACACGTTACCTGCCACACATGTGCCCAACAATATATACATAATTAAAACTAAGAAAAATATACTTAACATAGTAATAAGAATTTTAAAAGCTCTGAGTGTGGGAGAAGCATGCTTCGCAGCAAAAAGTTAAATACAGTGGGGAGGGAGTGGGGAGCCAGAATGACCTCACCCTGCCAAGTGGCATCCATGTCTACCCTGCACCATCCCTCACTTCTATTTCTGCACCTGAGACCCCCTCTGTTTGGCCCCTTCCTGAACACACTGCCTCCCCACCTCCATGCCTTGGCCATGCTCTGTTGCAGGGTTTCCAGGCTGGGGTGGGGGGGCTCTGCCCTTGCCAGCGCTGCAGCTGATTTTGTCCAGCTGTCTAGTAGAGAGATCGTAGAGAGACTGCAGAGCACAGGAGCCCCGTAGACCCTAATCCTTTCCCTCTTTAATCTCTTTCTCCTCAGAGATAAAGCTGGCCAGCCACCCCTCCCTCTGACTGTGACAGGTGGGAGATTTGGATAAACAGGAACTGCCAGGGCTCAGATTGGCTTCTGGAAGCTGAGAAACTTGGGACTGTTGAGGACCCAGGCAACTCAGCCCCAGGCTTCATTTCTTCTATTTCTGGCTAACCCTATGGAAATTTCATGAGGCCTCTAGAGGAACTAGGGGCTGGGTGAAGGAGGGCACTGAGTGCCCGAGCCAGGGACTCACAGATTGACATTTGGGGGCTGACAATCCAGAGCAGGGTCTTGAAATCAGATAGTCCTGCTAGCAAACCTTAGATCTGCTCTCCCCAGATATGGGATGGTGGCCAAATGTCTTGAGGTCTCTGAGCCCTCAAGGCTCTCCACAAATCAGAGCAGACAACCATAGCAAGGGAGACTGAAGGAGAATTCTCTGGCCCCAAATGCTCCCAGACCCCTCCAGCCTTCCTCTCAGAAAGCAAGCAGACAAAGAGGCTCTCTGGCCTCTGAGCACTGGCCAGGCTGGGAAGCAGGGCAATGCTGGTCATTAAGCCATCGTTCAGGCCAAAGAATCCCCACATAACAAATTCATCGTGTGCAATAAAAAGCTCAGCTGCACCCCTGCTCGGGGCATTTGAAAGCTGAATTGCTGCTTTGGCACTTTGCAGACACAGGGAGAAGAAATGAGCTCGGGGTCTCTGGGAAAAGCCCTTTAAACCTGTTTCAGAAGCCACATTTGTCTGACTGTTGCTCCTCTGCCCTTCAGGGAGGAAGGGCAGAGACTGGGAGAGCTGTCTGGTGAGCTGAGAAACATCAAGCAAGGAAGATCGGTGGTCAGGAAGGCAGGGTGACAGGGACACCCTGACGCAGGAGCCTCCAAAGTGAGGTCCTGTCCCCAGACCAAGGATGCTCTGGGGCGGAGATGAGAAGAATGACCTCATGCGGCCAGAAGGACAGCCCCAAAACTGACCACAGGGGCCAACCGGGAGCCTGGGTGTCCCCCACCAATCAAAGCTCTGCCCTCTCCGGTTCCACTGGGAAGCTGCATACAGAGACCCCGTCTTCCTCCCCAAGGTTGCCACACGCCTACAGTGAGCATCCTCTGGGTGCCAGAGAGCAAGGAAAAAGGGAGGAGCTGAGGTATTTCATGTTCTGTACTCTGTAGCTCACTTCCCTTGGGTATCCATCAAGGAATAGACGGTCCTCAAGCTACCTAACGAGGTGGTAGTGCACGCCTTTAATCCCAGCATGAGGGAGGAAGAAGCGGGAAGGAGCAGGTGAGTTCCAGGCCAGTCTGGTCTACAGAGCTAGTTCCAGGATAGGCTCCAAAGCCACAGAGAAACCCTGAATTGAAAAACCAAAAAAAAAAAAAAAAAAAAAAAAAAAAGGCAAAAGCCATCCTAGGGACTTTCACATGGATTTCACATGGAGCAGAGTCTTAAAGGTAGAGAGAGGACAATCGGGAGCAGAGAGAGTGGGGAGGGTGCTCCAGCCAGGGAGCACAGCACCTCCAAAGGCACAGAGGTTGGGGGGGCAGAGTGCTCAGGAAACAGCAAAACACAGGCGGGATTTCAGGGAAATCAGGGTAATGGGCCGGTGAGACGGCTCAGTGGGTAAAGGGTCTTGCTGCCAAGCCTGATGACCTGAGTTCAGTCTCAGGGTCCCACAAGCTGGAAAGAGAGAGCTAACTCCACAAAGTTGTCCTCTCACTTCCACGGGAGGACCATGGGGTGCTCATGTCCACCCTCGTTATTATTTGTAAATTAATTTTTAAAAATTAAAAAAAAACCTGTCTGAATACATCAGGTGGCTGCCAATGTCCTGTAAGTTCAATTCCAGGGGGGATCTGACACCTCTGGCCTCCACAGGCACCTGCATTCACATGCACCCATAGATAGACAAGAGAGAGAGAGAGAGAGGGAGAGAGGGAGGGAGGGAGGGAAGCAGGGAGGGAGAAGGGGGGGACAGAGAAAGGGAAGGGGGAAAGAGAGGATTAAAAATATTAAAAATAAAACCAAGAAAATTTAATCAAGGTTGGGAGCTAGAAACATGGTCTATCAGTTAAGAATGCATAGCTGGCCAGGCGGTGTCAGCACATACCTTTAATCCCAGCACTCGGGAGGCAGAGGCAGGTAGGTTTCTATGAGTTCAAGGCCAGCCTGGTCTACAGAGCGAGTTCCAGGACAGGCTCCAAAGCAATACAGGGAAACCCTGTCTTGAAAAACCAAAAAAAAAGAAAAAGAAAAAGAAAGAAAGGAAGGAAGGAAGGAAGGAAGGAAGAAAGGAAGAAAGGAAGAAAGAAAGAAAAGAGGGGCTGGAGAGATGGCTCAGTGGTTAAGAGCACTGACTGCTCTTCCAGAGGACCTGGGTTCAATTCCCAGCACCCACATGGTGGCTCACACCCATCTGTACCTCCAGTTCTCGCATACCTGACACCCACAGACAGACATGCAAGCAAAACACCAACACACATAAAATGAAAATAAATAATTAAAAAAAAAAGAAAGAAAGAAAAGAATGTAAAGCTGCTGTTACAGTGAAGCTGCTCTTACAGTGGACCCGACTCTGATTGCCAGCACCCACACTGGGCGGCTCACACCCACCACAGGGAACTTATGATCCCTTCTGGCTCCTTGGGCAACTACACTCACCTGCACACACCCACACACAGACACATCCAAATATGCATAATAAATTTTTTAATAAAGGTGGGAGCGCAGGAAAGGCGCGCAGAAGGCTTTTGAGAACACACACTTCAGGCAGTGGTCACCCTAGCTCTGCCTGCCTGCTTCACTCCCTAACTGGAATTTGCTCCATTTTTTTTTTTTTTTTTCCCTGTAAAAGTGGACCCTGCATTCAACAACTTAAGACAGTAGCAAACATCTCTACCTTTGCCAGTTTCTGGGGATCAGAAATTGGGGGACAACTTAGCTCAGGAACTGTGACAAAGCAGCGTGGCGCTGGCATTAGTCACAGGCCTTACTCCCCCACTAGGACCCTCCCCACACAGGGGAAAGGCTCCCCAAGGTCAGCATCGACTGAGTGGCCCTATTATCTATCTCATTGATTCCTCAAATCAGCCTCTTCAGCGTGAGGGAGGGCAGAACCAGACAATTACTAACGTTGAGTTGGAGATGTGGCAGCCACCTTCTGTGGGGCCCTCTGAAGGCTGGCCATCACACCGCCACCAGAACTAGCCCGTCTGCAGAGTTTCAACCCATGCCCGATTCTAGGCCAGCTAGGTGGTGGCCCATGCTTGGCAGGGACCATCCATGCCAGCGACATCCACTCAGGAGCTTGGAACCTGCTCCAAAGTTAGTGAGGAAGTTAAAGGAGCCTAGGGAGGCTGCCCATGCCCAGCCTGGGTCCTGGGCTGCCCCTCAGTAGTGCAGTCCTGGTATAATTGGAATGCCAGGCGGCACCTGCAGACAATTTTATCACACTCTGTATAATGTGTAAATACCATTAAGTTAGACAGATTTTCTCATTAATTCTCGGTCCCAGTGACAGACCAGGAATTAACACAATTGATTTTCCAGTCCCTACTCATTATCAATCATCCCCCAGAACTTAGTCACATCCCGTCTGTTCCACCTGGGCCCCAGCATCTATTTGGAGGCTTCAACATATATTAAACTAATAAAGAGCAATGGGCACTGTCGTGCCAGCCCTGGAAACTAGTGAGAATGGGGAAAGAAACAAATCTTGAGAAGAAAGTTGCTTCTGAAGCTTCCAGACAGAAAAAAGGGCGGAGCCTGTGAAGGTGCGGTTCCACCTCAGTGGAATGTGTCTCTGGCTTGTGAGCGCTCAAGCAAGCACGGTGTGTGTGTGTGTTGTGGATTCCTGTGTAAATAAAACATCACAAGATTTATTGGTTTAGGATGACAGCTGTTCCCGTGTTCACAGCCCTGTGGGTTGTGTTCTTAGTGTGGCTGCGGCCAGCTCATGTTTGGGACATGTGGAGCTCTCATACCTGTGATTGTGTGCTGGCTTGTGTGCTGGGTGGCTCATACTCTGTTTCATGTGAGAGGGTTGAACAGACAGTCCACTGTGTGGCCAAAAGTTCCCAGAGGGCCAAGCTAGAAGCTGTAAGACTCCGAGGCCCCAGGCATGCCCTTACATCACACCCTACCAGTCAGTAGTCAAAAGCCTGACCCAGGGTCAAGAAGCAGGAAGGCAGACTTAAGTTCTGGATATGAAGGGCGATAAGGACAAGTGCACTTGCCACCAAGACTATTGACCTGAGTCCCAATGCCCAGGGCCCACATGTTAGAGACACCCAAGTAAGTCCACAAGCATAGCATGGCACCCACACACATACAAAAACTAAACAGACATAATTAAAAAAAGAAAAGGAAAAAAGAATGTGAAGGTGCATGGAACAGGGGTATAAGCAAGGGTGGGGATCTGTTCCAACGTGGCATCATGGGAACTGGTCTGGGGTCAGAGTCTTATCATCTACCTTCACACCAAGACGGGATGGCTGCTCTTGGTTGTCAACTTGACTACTACATTGGGAATTAACTAAAAACCAAGTGGCTGGTATGCCTGTGTAGTGAGATAGTCCTTCTGTGGCACTGACCACGCCCATTAGGGGTGGATCCATGGGCGGAAGTAACCTGTGGAAGGAGGCAGGAGGAAGAGCCGGGAAAAGCTCTCTTGCTGGTGGGACTCGGACAGGAGAGCATCCGGTGGAAATTGCTGGTGTTCATCTGTCTAGGTTGTAAGTTATTTCTCCCTGAATAAACATCTATTTGGCCTATTTGTTTATCCTGATCCTTATTTAACTGCAATATGCCTGTGAGGGATTTTTTTTTTTAAGTCATTCTTAAGTCTGCATGGAGGTGTCCAGCAGAGCGCTCACATTTTTAAGTCATTTGAAGTGGAAAGAGCTGCTTTTAATCCCGATCTTCTAGGCTGAAGGCTGCACCGTTAATCTGGGCCACATCCTCTGCTGGCAGCCTGTATAAGGACATGGAAGAAGGAAGCTTGCCTTTTTAGCTGTTCTTGTTCTTGCTGTCAAGCCCATCCCTTCACTGGCACTAGAGCTTGTTTCTTCAGGGTTCTGGAATATACTTCAGTATATGCCTCATGGACTAAACATCTTACTTGATTCTTGGACCTTCCATTGATGGACAGTCATTGTTGGACTCGCTGGACCACAGCTGTGAGCCATCCTAAGAAATCCCGTTCATTCTCTCAGTCCTGCTTCTCCTGAGAACCCTGACTAACACAGCATCAAAGCAGAAGAGAAATTACACCACAGGAATCTGAGCAGTGGTGGCATCCGGCAAAGGAGACTTTGAACTCAGTTCCCGCTCCTGTATGACTTCCTTTCGGAACAGAAGGCACCCGGGCCACCTCACCTCCACAGCTGATCAGGATGTGCTCAGAAGTTGCCAGTGAATTTTGTTTTTGTTTGTTTTTTTGAGACAGGGTTTCTCTGTATTGCTTTGGAGCCTGTCCTGGGAGTAGCTCTGTAGACCAGGCTGGAGCCAGTGAACTTTAATATTAGCGAGAGCACACATGCTGTCAAAAGCAAAGCTTTCCCAAACTAAAGCACACTATGGCTGGATGGTGGTGATGCAAGCTTTTAATCCCAGTACTTGGGAGGCAGAAGCATGCAGATCTCTGTGAGTTCAAGGCCAGCCTGGTCTACAAAGCAAGTTCCAGGACAGCGGAAGAAAGGAAGGGAGGGAGGGAGGAAGGACACTGTGACACTGTGGCTGGGCATGGTGGCATAGGCCTTTAGGAAGATCTATGAGCCAGTGTGTATGACAGCAACACAAAAAGTGCATTTGTGGCTGAGTGGGATAGCAACAACTGGAATCGCATTGCTGAGGAAGAAGAACGGAGAGTTAGAGGCCAGCTACAGCCGTCGAGCAATGCCGGGTCTCAAAAGGAAAACTAAAATAGCTCATTACATGGAAGGCACTGACTGCTTCCACATCCCACTGGAAAGCCTTTGGGAGCACCCCGCCCCCAACAGAGCATGCATAATTATTCCACAGCTACTCAAGCAGGAGCAGTTACCTTTACAAGGGTGTGGGGAAAACCTTTGCATGTAGGTGTCACACATTTCCAGCAGGGCATGCACATTCTGAGTGTGTCACTCAACCACAAGCAAATATGCCTGTTTAATCCCGACAGGAGCACTGCTGTGCTGACTTCTGACACTACAGTTCTCTGTAGGAATGAATGTGCTTTAAGGGACAGTGACCCTGGCCCCAGACACAGGCTGTGGTTATGACAGTCACTATGCAGGACCATTGGAGCAGAAGTCATGTTTGGGGCCAGCTTCTCTGGGCTCTCTCATCTTAAGTTTTCATGTGCTCTCCGCTCCCCAGGGCCCCTCTTTTGTACACAAGAGGGGCTAGGAATATGGCTCAGTGCAGGGCCCTGAATGGACCCCCCCCCCCAGGCACCTTGAGCAAGCCTGAGCTGTTGGCTAGGAATATGGCTCAGTGCAGGGCCCTGAATGGACCCCCCCCCAGGCACCTTGAGCAAGCCTGAGCTGTTGGCTGGAACATTCTGCAGTTTCAGATGGAACATCTTGCCCCAGAGTAGTTCTTGGTACTCTTCTTGATTTGCTAACACGCATCTGCTGGGGAGGAACTAAGCCTGAGAACTTGCACGCTTGACCCTGGATTGTTTTCCTCTGTGCTGTAAGTCAGTATATAAGCCTGCTCCTTCGCTTTAATAAACGGCAATGGGCATTCAGCATTCCTGTTGAATGTCTCTTATTTAAATCTCTAGGCCTTTGCCCGATTTGTAAAACATATTGTAGAGTGGGCTCTATAGCTCAGTGGTGGAGTGCTTGCCTCATATGCGTGAGGTCCTGAGTTCAATCCTCAGCATAGCACTGAAGAAAAAAAATGTGTATAAAGCATACACCATCGAAGCAAGGAGCCAGGGTGGATAAGTGAATAAGTGGGAGGAAGGGTTGGGGAGAAAGGACCACCAGAGATCAGGCAGCTTCTGGCCATTGTCCTTGTATTTTCTGCTGGACCGTGTTTGTCACTCAATCCCTTGTCACTTGGGAGTGAGGATAAATTACCAAAGCTGTGTTCATGTTAAGGCAGGGTTTCGGGGGTGGCGGGGAGCATGTGAGGACAAGACAGGGTCCAGGAGGCTTCCAGAGATGCTGGACAGAACCCCTCAGTGCTTGCTGGAGCAGGATAAAGGGTGCGAGCCACGGGACTGGAGGCAGGGGCTGTGGTTACCTTTGTACATGCTCCTCCACCCCACCCTACAACTCTCCCACTTAGTAGCCCAGGCGCTCACTGTTATCACCGATAATAATAATTGTCTTTATGGAAATCATTTAAGGTGAATTTCAATGTGCTTCGAAAAGGAATCCCCCCAAGAAATTCTCTGCCACAAGAAAGTAATATGGGCTCTGAATATTAAGTAGTCAGGGGTTACTAAGGATGTCTCTGCCTGTTGGGCATCTCCCTAGTTAATTAGCTTGCTAACATCCATCAGGTGAAGGGGACAGCCCAACATAAATTGCCCCCAGCCCCCAACCCAAAGACTAGGTTCTCTCATGGAAACTGTCTGGGTGTCCTGGTATGGTGGCACCTATAAATCCAGAGGCAGGAGGATCGCTGAAAGTTCAAGCCCAACCTGATCTGTTTCTGGTTCTAGCTCTAGACCCTGTTTCAAAGCAAAACAAAACAAAAACTGTCCAAGTGGACCAGGTTACTTTTCTGCCCTCAGCAATCCCTTGTGGGGCCCAAGCTCATCCAAAGCCAATCCTCTCTCTCTGCTCAGTGGGGGAGAACACAACCCGAGTGGGTATGGGACCAGCGCAGGCTGCAGGGAGATGAGTGAACATCTGAAGCCTCTACCCTGCCACTCTGCCCCCTGAGATCTGCAGGACCTACAGGGACAGAGGTGGGTCAATTTCTGGGCACCCCAGTTTTGAGGATCAATAGAGCATACAATGCTTTTCTTCCCTTAGGGCTGGCGAGGTAATGGCTCAGAGGTTAAGAGCATTGGCTGCTCTGCTGCTCTTCCAGAGATCCTGAGTTCAATTCCCAGTACCCACGTGGTGGCTCACAACCATCTATAACATGCCCTCTTCTGGCATGCATGTGTCCATGTGGGCAGAGCACCTATACATTAAGATAGACAGACAATGCTTCCTCTGCTCTTCCTTGTGCCAGATCATTCTTAGATAGGTCTTTGGAGATCTTGAGGGTCTCCAGGCAAAAGAGTTTACGGGAGGCATGCATTAGGTCCCCCAGGAGATTCCTCCCTCCTGTAAATACCCAGTGCTCCTGGGACATCCCTCAGACCTTTCCTTCTCAAAGCAAGATCCATGGGCTAGAAGCTTCTCATTTTTCTTCCACTCATCTTGCTCCCAGGCTTGACCTACTGCTCTCCACGGTGACACATGGACTTTCTTTTCCTCTTTGAGAAGCTCCTCGGTTGCATGCCAGCATTTTAGCACAGACCTCTGGGAAACAGGGTGGCTTCTGTTCTCAAGGCTGATGGATGGCAGAGCTCAGGGCACTGAGGCAGGTTGATTCAGGGCTGTTCAGGGGCAGGAAGGGCTCCAAGCTCCCATTAAATCATGATCATGGCTGAGCAGATATAAGGAGTACATAGTCTTTTTCAGGAAATGTTTTACCTGCAAACCTGCATGCCAGATACTGAATGTGCCCAGTGGATGCATGGACAATGCAGTCGTGGTAGATAGATTAGATGAATGCATGGATGCATGCATACATGGGTGGATGGACAGATGGATAAGGTCCAAAGGAGACTGGTATAAAACACCTCAAATTTATCAGCCCTTGACCCCTTCCAATCCTCTGAACTCTGGGAGGCAGAAGGTCAGAAGTCCAGCATCCCCTCCCTCTAACTTAGGCTTTGGGGCCAGACCTGATGACAGGCTGAAGACAGCTCATCCAGGTAGTCCTTAATACCCACTGCCCTGTGTCACGTTGCTAGCATCTCCTGGGACTTTCCCAGAAGCATTCAGGGCTGTGGCTGGCTCTCCCAAACCCCAATTCTTGCAGGAGCTCACCCTTCCGACAAAGCCTGAAATAATCACATGATTTCTGTCTCCATTGCTGGCTCCCCCTCCAGCATTTAAGTGCCTATTAGAGACAAAGAGACAGGAACGGAGGACAGCAACATCTGTTTTTGCAACAAGCCAATGACAATGTGGATCTGGGGGTGGTGCACACATCAGCACTGGGGCCCAGATGCAGCCCTGCAGCTGCGGAAGCAACTGGCTCCCATCATTTCTCAGGGAGATTATCTCCCAATCAGTGGCTCCTGGCTTGTTGGCATTTATCCTCACCTGGGGAGCCATCTCGAGCCACTGTTGCCTTGTGAGGCAGATCATGCCAGCCTCTTGGTTGTATTCGGATCTCTGGTGGGCTGACCTCTGGTTTCACGGATCTCCAGTCTCAGTCCTGCCTTCTGGAGACTATGACAACGTACCGAAGGGATGCTGGCCCATGCCACAGAGCATAGTGGAGAGAGCACTGGACTAGGAGTCAAAAGACCCAGGTCCTAAACCCAGCTCTGCCGCTGGTGCTGTGCCCTTGGGTTGCTACACCTGGGGACATAATCAGAAAGGCGCTAACCCGGCTGAAGAATCCTCGGTTTCCTCATCAATGAACTGGGTCATGGCATTGCTCCAGTGTGACGATCAGCCTGTATGAACCCAATTCAGGAGGCAGGACAGAAGAATTGAGAGACAAGGGGTGAAGGGCACATCTGTAGGCGTCTCCACCCAAGGCTGCTGGCTCCAGATCTCAGGGATGCCTGAGGTAACTTGCAGAGGCAGCCACACAAAGCCAGTGATCAAATCACCCCTCTCTCAAAAGGGGTTCCTGAGCCCTGCCTCCTCCTCCTGTCCTCTAACACCTAACACCCAGAGCAGCAGGTTTGAGGAGCTGGATGGGCGCCAGAGAGCAAAGGGAGCGTTGAGGGGAACGGAAGGAAGGGGTAGGGAGGGGAAAGAGATGAAGCAGGGAGAGAATGGGGAAGACAATCACAAAAGAGGCGGCTGTGGCTCTTTCAGCATTCTGAGACATTTAAATTGAAAATGAGATTTATATAAAAAAAGGAAAAAGAAAATCATGCCTTCAGAAGAGAAGAGAAGCAGAGACAAAGAGAAAGACTCTAACCCAAGGGGTACTGCACTGGGGTACTGCCCCTGGCTGGCTAGGGAACCTTGAAGGGCTCACCTGGTCCTTCAGACCATCTTGACACAAGCTACAGAGCCACCTCAGGACACAAGGGCGGCTGGGTGAGAGACCCAAGTATTCTCCCAAACCCTGCATTATGTGGACTGTAGTTAGGTGGCTGTGACAGGCTGTCATCATCCCACTAATGAGAGAGATGCCCTCCACGACACCGGGACAGGCAGTAGGGTCCCAGGGCGGGGCCTAGCTTCCCCTAGGAGACAGGTAGGTCCTCCTAAGGAGGCAGGGGCTTTTCTCATAGCTCCTGCTGAGCCAGCTCCCTGGCATCCATCACAGCCTGGGGTGCAGATTACACAGGCTCAGCCTCACTTGAGGGATTTGCCTATCTTCGCCTTCATCCGGTCCCCTGCTGCAGTTTCTCTTCGGGGAGCAGCCAGGCCTTGCATCCAGCCAGCCGCAGCTCTGAACTGACAGGATAAAGAACAGCTGTATCTCTCCGCCTCTGCCTGGAG
The DNA here is from genome assembly GCF_943737965.1 of Phodopus roborovskii. Classification (NCBI taxonomy): domain Eukaryota; kingdom Metazoa; phylum Chordata; class Mammalia; order Rodentia; family Cricetidae; genus Phodopus; species Phodopus roborovskii. The sequence continues at coordinate 107,041 of NW_026126646.1, forward strand.
CCGCTCTGGGCTATCATTTGTGCACAGCCCCCGTGGTTTCCTTTCATCCTTCCCAGAACTGCATGGAGATTGGTTATCTGGTAATTGAGATTGTTCTACAAGGTGGAGCTCATTGCACTGGGTTCCAAGAATTTTTTGTACAAAGGGTGACACACACTTCCAAATGGTCTCACATATAGGTGCACACACAGGCATGTGCAGTTAAAGATACACTAACAACTTTGGTAAAATGGATTTAGGCATTCTGGAGATAGTCTTGCCTTGCTGCACTCAAACTATACTCCAAGGTGTGGCCTTGAACCTGTGGGTCCTAGCAGATCCTCTGCAGAATAGGCAGCCTCTCCACCTAGCAGTGCTCCTGGTGGGCCCCAGAACTAGGGAGCATTTAGAGAAGCTACATAGGCAACTTCAGGCCTTGAGGCCTCAACTTCTCCCACCTGAACAAAAACAGGTTTGGCTCTCTCCTACAAGAAAAGGCAGGTAGAGCTCTGTGAGTTCGAGGCCAACCTGGTCTTCAGAGATAGTACCAAGACATTCAAGGCGACACAGAGAAACCCTGTCTCAAACAAAACAAACAAACAAATGAACAAAACAAAACAAAAAGAGGAAAACAAGGAAAACTCTGAATGGGTTGCCCTTGATTGCTACAGAGAAAACTGTGTGTTGATGCCAGTTTGTAGCAACCATTGAGGCAAACTAACAAAATAGCTGAATGACAACAGAAACGAACCCTTGCCCTTAGATGTGGCTCAGGACCATCTTCTTGCAATGCTGGCCCTCATCACTCAAGGCCATTCATCTGGATTCGGCACGGGCAGCCTTCTGCTGGTTTCTCAACAAGGTATCAGTCACTCAGCTCTGGCCTTGGCAGTGATGAGGGAACCTTTGGCACATCTGCCTAGACACAACAGCTGTCTGGCTATGTGACCAAAAGAGATGAAAGGAAAACTGCCAAAGCATGCTCTCAGCAGCAGGCAGGGGTTTTCTCCAGCTGCGAGCATAGGTATGGAAGGGTGGACGGTCGAACGGCATCTCTCCTAGCTAACTTCCTAGGAACCCCAAGCTCCGCCCATTGCCCACCTCCTCCCAGAAGCCCCTCCTGATCCGCTCCAATCAGCAGATGATCTCCATCATCAGTTGCAGTTCTTGCTGTCTGTTCTATAGCTAACGATGGCGACTGCCTTTCCCTAATGCAAGCACACTCACCCAAAAGGGCAGTGTCCACATCCCCTGCTCCTACGTGACTCTCTGAAGGTGACCTGGCGTTCTCTCCAGTGCCCCCTGGCGGCCGGCTGCATTCTCACCGGGCAAAGTGACTGGGCCGTTTCCATGTGAGTGAGGAAACTGAAGGTAGACTGGGGGGAGGTGGGGGCGGGAGCCCAAATTTAACTTGAGAATGGACCTTCTTCTCCAACTGAGGTGAGCAATAATCAAAGATGGACAGGATCCGAACTGAAATTTAACTTCACCACCCAGAGTCATGTAAACTAACCTCTATCACCACTGTGCTGGCCTCCTACCTGACAACTGGAGGCCTAGGGAAGGGTGCCCAAGGGGACCTCACTTGGGAAACTGAAACACTGTAGACCAGTGTCAAGACAGGAGGCGCTCCTAAGAGGCCCTGGTGTCCCTCCCCCTCCCCCGTTCGTCTCTCCCACCCCGTCTCAGGCTGTCTCTTGCCCATCTTAGAATGTCACATGGAAGACAGCTGGCTCACTCTGAGGGGGAACTCCCTTCCTGGCCTGCGGCTGCTGACCCAATCACTCCCACATTTAGAAACAGTAATTGACCACTGTGGCCATTGGAAGGCCATGTGGGACTCTAGTCCCCTGAGATTTCCATCACTATCGGTCTTGCCTTCCTCAGACCTCCCACTCCCAAGGACAGACCAGTGGATGAAGTCCTCAAGTGCAAGATGCTGTGAGGTATGCAGTGACAGGACAAGGGGACAAGGGGACAAGGGGACAAGGGAGGGAATCCAGCAGGCACAGACTTAGGCTTGAACGACAGTTCTCTCAGTAGCCGGGAGACCTGGGCAAGTTTAATCATCTCCCTTGGCTTGGCTTTTTGTCTTATGGAAAAATACCTCAATACCTTATTCATGGAGCTGTTAGAGGAACATTAAAACAACGTAGTTACGCTTTAGAACAATGCCCGGCACACAGCGAGCTTGCAATAAATGGCAACTTAATCACCACCATCCTTTCCATCATTTATCCAACACCTTAATTATTCACAGGTTTCCAGAAACATGAGTTCGACCTTAAGAGATCCTCAGAGCTGCTTCCCTTCCCCTTCCAACCCTGAGTGGAATTCACTTGTCTTCACTGCTCCTTGTCAGCCAGCCAGCTCTGTGGGAAGTCAGCATGGTCTTCAAGCCTCTCCCACAGGGCCTAGATTCCCACACCCCTCAGTCATTCCATGACTTGTGTTGAAACCCACCTGGGTCAGTTGTGCCCGGCACCGTGCAGGTGCTGAGACAGACATCATCTCACTTGCCTGTCCACCATCCATCTGCTGGGGGACATTGACAATAAACACATTAACAAAGCAGCCACAGAACCCATGCTGGAGTTGTCTTGTTAAATCTGGCTGTATCTCTAACTGTGGGGTGATTCCAAGCTGCTCTGGGAAATACAGAAGCAAGGGTATGGCTGGAGCGTGGATTACGGACTTCCACAGAGCCCAGACCAATTTCCTCCTGCCCCTCCACCCAGCTTGGTCGGGAGCGCATGACCAAGACTTTCACTGGCTCCTCGCGAATGTCTACATCCTGTGAGGTGGGAGAGCATCTCAGTTACAACTGCCTACCTCTGCTGGCGAGCTCCTGCTGAGCCAGACTCAGCCCCTGGGCAGGGCCTGACCAGGCTTCACCACCCTCTGGTGTCCTGACTTGGTTATTCCCCTATCCAGGGCTGTCCCAATTTGCAAAGGAGCAAAGCACAAGGGTCAGCTGGCTGAGACACGAGTGAGTGCAGCTTCTTGCCAGAGGTATTGCTTTTACAGCAGCCTGCATGGTCTGCAGCCAGTAACGAAGGAATGAACGGGCTGACAGTCCATTAGCAGTGGGCATGGAGGAGAGCAGCTGTCAGCCATCTCACCTCAAGGGCTGCTGAGAGTGAAGTCAACAGCCTGGACATGCGTTTGGGTGTGAGTCTGTATATAATTTTTGAAAGACAAACAAAACAGGAGGGGAGGATCAGTCAACACAGCTGGGCTGTCACTTGGAAGCCAAAATGTCAACATGTCCCTTGTACCCTCGCTTCTCTCTGTTGCCAACCCCAGGAGCAGGTCTGGAAAGCAACTCTCCAGCAGAACAACCATATCACAGGGTCATGCAAGCTCCCTCTGATGTGATGCTGGGCTTCGGCGTTCTTGACCAGGGATCACTTGTTCTCTTGAATGACTCTAGTTCCAGGAAACTTTCCACCCATGACATGTTCTGAACACCCGGCTCGCATGAGTGTTCCACTCATGGCTGGAGATGCTCCTTTCAACGCAAGAGCTTAACCGTGGGGGTTGGGTTAAGTCCCACCTGCATGCCTTTGAACACACAGCCAGCCCAATCACTCTTCTGCAAGACAGCTCTCTTGAGTCTCCTCCCAGGACAATGTGGTTTTATGTGCCCTCACCCTTCTTCCAAATGCTTCTTGGACAAGATCCAGTTTGTTAATAACACCTTCAAAATATGATTCCCACACTGAGAAACGAAAATCTCTGCTGCAGCTGTTACCCATGCAACACACACACACACACACACACACACACACACACACACACACACACACACAGCCCTAGAAATGAACTTGCCTCCAAACTATATCTTCATTCTGCATTCCATGTACTGTCAAAGGTACTTCTGACGTCAAGGTGCACATGCTCTTGATCCGTCTCCACAATGACACTTCCCATAGTGGACAAGGTGTGCAGGTTCAAGCCCAGCCTATGAAAGATGGCCAACGCAGGGATGAGCAGGCCTTCTGCCCCCACATTCTGGGCTGTAATAGCCTTCCTCTTCATTTCGTGGATCCCTGTAACCTTCACCAAGGTCATCACTGTCTTAGTCTGAAGTTAGGACCAAATCCTGGGTGTGGCTTTGGTTATTACCACAGAAGTAGCAGATAGTGAAACAGCACACCCTGAATTCATAAATCAGCCCCTCCAGCTCCAGGCAGGCCAGCCCTGGGCTTGCACAGTCTCCTAAGTGGGCCGTTGTGCACAGGTGCAGCAAAGGTATGGAAGGAGAGCCGCTCTGAGCAGCGGAGGTGGACAGAGACCACAGAAAAGACAGTTCCCTGAACTGGGACAGAAGCGGGGATGGGATAGCAGGGCCCAGTGTACCCCACAGGCCCATGTACCTGTCAGCAGGAAGGGCATCCCGAACCCTTCAAGAGAAAGAGTGAACCCCAGTCCTGAGCCCCATAGCGGAGAGACAGCCTTACAGCTGGTGAATGAAGGACCAAAGGCCTAACTAAAATCCCTGACTTTGGCCCCCAGGAGAATGAGGGGTCCCCAGGGACCAACACTATAAGCACAGGAAGAGGCTGAGGTGACTGAAGTTGGATTCCCTGCTACTCACCCGGTGAGCAGGATAGTCTGACTCAAATGGCAAAGGTGTATGACCACGCAGCCTAGAGTCATTCATAAAACCCATAGGCTCTCGAATCACAGGTCGGCTCCTTCTCAGTCCCATGCCAGTGTCTGGGAGGCCCGAGCGCATCGATTTGCGTTTATTCACGTTCAATTGTCCCGCTGACCTACCAAAGCAGACTTCTAATTCCTGATTGTCCTAATTATCAGTCCTTCTAGAAGACCTTCCTTCAAAGTTCATAAGAGCTTCAATTTGGGCTGTTACTCCAGTCACTAATAACAGGTGTGGAAAGTAGCTGGGCAGAGGGCAGAGGGCAGGGCTCGCCCGAATGTGCTTCTGAAGGCTCCCTTCCTGCTGCCGCTGACATGCCGATCCATCAGCTCTCTCCCCTGGTGTGTGCAGCCTCAGGAATTTATCTAACACAGTGATATCCATGCCACAGATCTCTGCCTCATTCATAAGGATGTACTGTCAAACGCCTAGCTGAAACGTAAACCCACTCCATCTACGATCTGTCCCTAACCCATCAGCATGGTGACCTAGCCTAGGAAAAATGGAAGTAGGGGAGGGTAGAGGGAAACGAGGTGAATGTGGTCTGGCCAGCTGGCTCCAAATGGTTCCTGCCACCTTTCCTAAGGCACCCGTCCTAGGTACGGTTACTACTGCTGTGATGAAACACCATGACCGAAGCAACTTGGGAGGAAAGGACTTGGCTTACACTTCCCCATCACTGTTCATCAGTAGAAGACAAGGAACTAAACAGGGCAGAAACCTGGAGGAAGGAGCGGATGCAGAGAACTTGGAGGGGAGCTGCTTACTGGCTTGGCCAGCCTGCTTTCTTATAGAACCCAGAACCACCACCCAGAGATGGTACTGCCTATCATGGGCTGGGCCCCCCCCCACATTAATCACTAATTAAGAAAATGCCCTACAGGCTTGCCTACAGCCCAGTCCTACGGAGGCATGTTCTCAATTGAGGTTCTTCTTTCCAGTGACTCCAGCTTGTGTTAAGCCGACACAAGACCCGCCAACATAGCCCTTCAACACTGCTCAAACAGTAATCACCCAGATTCATCACTGCTAATGAGGTGCCCCTCTACCACACTGCACTGTCTCAAAGGCTTGGTATGAGTTTTTGTTTTGGAGATAGATAGGGTCTCACCGTGTGTTCCTGGCAGGCCTGGAACTCCCAGAGACCCACCAGCCTGTCTCCCAAGCGCTGGAATTTAAAGTATGCCCCACCACGCCTGACACTCCCTCAGCCCTCTGCACACTCCCACAGCAAGTGAAGCAGGAGGGAAGCAAAGAAACACAAAGCCACTGATGGATGTTTTCTCATATTTTAATTAACAAATCTACAGGAAACCTTCATTAAATCAGGAGACGTAATATAAATTATAGTGGCCTGTATATAAAATGTGGTACCAAATATGGCCTCTGGGGATCATATATAAAAATAGGCATTAAAATCTGTAGCAGAGCATGGTGTAGCAGCTGACACAATTCTGAGGAGGGTAGCCACGTCAGGCCTGGACAGTGAGAGCCACTGGTCCTCCAGGTGACAGTGGTCAGCCCCAAGCAGGGGTCAGAGGTGTTTTTTCAAAGGCAGGACCCTCAACAGCACCAAATGCCACAGACCTGGCATGCTGGGAAGAACAGGAAAGGAGCTCTCCTTTCCAGATTCCTGGACCCCATCCCAGCTCAGGAACCCTGGCTCTCTTTTAGACAAACCACCCTGACTGCAAAGGAACTCTAGGAAATTTTAAAATATGTTTTTCCCAAGAAAGTGACCCAGTGCCAACTCAAGGTTGTTTTCGGCAGGATAAAACCCTGCAGTGCCCTGCAGGTCAGCTGATCACAGACCAGCACAATGAGGTGCTTTCATCTCAGTGCAGATGCTACACTTCCAAGTGCACACAGGAGGGCGTGAGACACGGAGAGGAGGGACCCACAATTCATGGATCTTTCACAGGCGGGGCTGCTGGCTCTGGCTGAGTGGGGCCAGGACTCCTGCCCATTGGTTTGCACAGTCAACAGACCCTTTCTTTGTCCGTGCTGCAGCTCTGTGGATGGGGACAAGTGTACTTGACTCATGTGTTACTGTCGCCCACAGTCTGGGGACTGGGAAACGGATGCAGGGCAGGCAAGAGTAGACCGGGGAGGCAGCTTGGAGGGGACAAGGCCTGTGGGCTTTAAATGCCCAGCCCACTCCCACTTCAGGTCCCAATAATTAGTGCCGTCCTAGTGGGTTCTACAGAGGGAAGCGGCCCGGCGGCATGTTGTACTGAGAGCAGAGTGCTTGCCCAGCCGCCCCAGGCTTGCCTGTCTTGCTGCAGGGTGAGCTGACACTCTCCACACAATGGCGATGAGTGAAAGGAGAGATGAAGGGCAGAGTTGTCTGAACCACCCACCGCTAGGCAAAGAGCCGGGAGCCACATGGTTGTTAATGAGGGACTTTCTCTAGCAGGCAGCACATTCAGGGACAGGTGCTCCATGTTAATGGGACCTGGCACCAATTATTACCATCTCCTATGTGCCAAGCTAACAGGGCAGTACTGTGCATCATCACTGTGGTTCTTCTGGGACACAGCTCCTTCACAAATTATTAGGGCGTTCTGTTTAGAACAAGGGGAGAAGGCCCTTCCATCCAAAAGTGGCCTGACAACACCCTCTAGTGGAGATTATAAGTAACACAAGGACAGTAGGCCCAATTCATCTTCGGACACTAGAGTGGTTTCAGGGCTCCCCATAACATGGGAAACAAATCACACGCAGATTATCTTTATCAAGATAACCCTAACACATGGGGGCAGGCGCTGGCAGCCCATGCTGAGATGCTGAACACCCACCCTGGTGATCACATCCCTTCGCAGTCTCAGCTTCTGCACATTCTAAGGAGGGGCTGCTCACGCTGTGGTGGGAGCCACATGTCCCCTCAGAGCCTGGGCAGACTGCCCGCTGGTGCCAGGATGATGCCAAAGACGTAGAAGAGCCCCAGCAGGAGGTTGAGCTTGGCTGTCCTCTGAGGCAGCTTGTTGAAAGCCTGGCTGCGGAACTGCCTCTCAAGGGAGAAGGCCATGGGGATGGTGAGCAGGGGCAGCGCCAGGCTGATGCTGCAGTGCGTGGCCAGGATGCTGAAGATCAGGTAGGGCAGAAAGAGCAGCGTGTTGTAGAGCACATAGGAGAAGGTGGGCCCAATGAGGATGGCCAGTGTGACGATGCCTGCCTCCTGGTCAGACTCCATGTCCCTGGTGTTGTTGGAGTGGAGAATGGCCTCCGTGCTGAGGGCCAGAGGGATGGCATAGACTAGAGGGAAAATGGCCAAGGACCCCACCTGGACAGCGTAGGCGAACATCACAGCCAGAGGGCCGAAAGTGATGAGGATGATGAGGTCTCCCAGTGCCACATACTTGAATCCAATTCCTGCAGCCAGAAAAGCCAGAGAGGCAGTGTGAATCAAGGGCTGGACACTGAGGGGCTGTTCAAGAGATGACCGAGTTTGGTGAGAGGCTGTGAGGATAAGCAATCACTGTGGTCCCCAACGACCTGATAGACTCGGGCTTCTGACCTCAACTGCCAGGTACTGCCATGCCAACTTTGCCTTCTAGATTTTGTTCCCAAAACCAGTTTCTGCCACAAAGTGCCCCAAGCTCCTGGTACACAGAAACGACATAAGCCCAAGACATGTAAAAGGCTTTATGATCCATTGCACTAAACCATGAAGCTCTGCAGCCCTACCCCAGCTCTACAAGGCGGACCGTCCATCCTGCCTGCCGCCTTCCCCGCATCTGTCTTCCAGCTTGAAAGACCCAGTGACACACTATGGCATTTCACAACCTATACACTCCATATAAAGAAACTGCCACCCATATAATGAGGAAAACAATGGAAGTTATCATGCAGTGTTCCACCTTGATTCCCTTCAAAACCAACTCAATCCCTAGCGACCATTCTGCTCCAAAGCCTGCCTATAACCCCTCCTTCCAGCCTCCTCCACCTCCAGCACCACACTACATCCCAAGTCTAAGTCAGGGTCATCTTACTCAGGAATACTGCAACACCTTCCTAGGTGGCTCCTGATCTTGTGAGAACCTCCCACCCCACTCCAGTGTTCCTTTAAAACTCTGGGCTTGCCCTTCCTCTCAACACACAGTCAAGCCCCCAACATCCCTCTGTCCTTGGACTCAAAGTCCCAGCATCCCCAGCTTCCCACAGCGGGCTCCCCAGTACTTGGCAATAGGGCTGAACTGAACACAGAGCCACAGTAACAAACACTCTAACCTGGAACTGAGGTCAGGTTAAGAGTACTTCCCACTCAGACTGGCAGTATTGCCGTGTGATCGCCATGTGCAATGGCGGGAGGTGGCCAAAGAGATGAGCCAAACTGATTGCTACAGTGGCTGGGAAGTCTTTGGATCTAATGATGCTATAAGGCATGGCCTCAGAGTATCCCATCACATTTTAACCAGTCTAAAATGACAGATGACAATGATCTGCAGGGGGATCTGAAATCACAGGAACCAAGGACCAAGATCTGGCCAAATTCACCTTCACAGAAGCAGTTGTGGTCTCTGGCACCAAATGGAACACCCCTGGTTTTTAAAATGCAGCATTCCCACAAGGCATCACAGGCATGGCCCCCCAGTTCTCCAGTACCAGGAAGCTGATTCTACACAGCCACGGTATGCCCATGACTTGGTTATCTGAGGACATGTTCCCAGGAGGAAGTTCCCTTGAGAGAACACCAGCCCTGAACTCATGAGCCCACCCCCGACTCCCCCACCCCGTGAATACTGCAGGTACTCAGGAAGCCTCCTCCCAGGCCAGGCTAGCACAACGCTCCCCCCTTTTCACTCACAATCACTGACCTACACAACAGGACTCTGGATGGGGAGGAAGTGACCTTGGGCTGGATGATCCAAAGGCCCCCTCCTTCCGTTGCTTATGGAGCTTCAGCCATGAGCATGCTTCCGCAGACACTCAAGCCTTCTCTGCAACCCCCTAATTTTCTGCTACGTGGCTGTTTGCCTACCTCTGTTGCAAAAGGCATGACTTTCTCTCTTTCTCTTTTCCATCTCCCTTCTCCCAGCAGCTAGAGATGTGCTTTTCCCTGTTGATCTCTCTGACTCTAATAAAACTGTATTTGAGCTCCAAAACAAAGCAAAACAAAACAGAATTACAACAGAAACACGGCTCCCCACCTTAAGCAACTCCCCCACCAAAGCCAAGCACAAATCCACTCAAGGAAGGAGAAAGGTCTAATAATCTTGAGCTTATCTGATGTAAGAAAATGACAGCATTCTCTCAGTGTGTAAGACATGGCCCTAACCCTCCTGACTCAGAGATGTGCCCCACATGGGAATCTCTTTTTAACCACTCCCACCCCTCCCAACAGCACGTTCTGAAGAAGATAGCCCAGTGAAATACTGGGACCCTTCTCCTCGGAGCAGCCAGATTAATCTGTTAAGACCTACATCAAATAATTGGCAAGGGCCAAGTAGTAGTGCTTGCCTGTAATACTAGCACTTGGAAGACAGGGGCAGGATGATCATGAGTTTCTAGCCAGCCTGGCTACACACAAAGAGGCTAACTCAGGGAGGAAGCTGGCAAACGTGCAGAGCCACTTAGGTCTTATGCTGCTGTGGGAATATGAGCAGTACAAGTACTTCTGAAAGGGGTTGGCAGCTCTTTGTAGAATTAAACGTCACCCAGTGGAGGTCACAACAGTTTCATTTCCAGGCATTTACTCAAGAGAAATCAAAACAAATACTCATAAAAAAAGACTTGAACATGAACGCTCAGTCACAATAGAAAAACACAGCTATAACCCAAAGGTCCCTGAACAGGTGAGCAGAACACAGTGGGGTATGTCTCTCAACAGATGCTGTTCAACAATAAAAAGAAGCTGCTGACATGCATGACAACACAGTGAGCTTCAAAAACATCCCACTGGGCAAAAGAAGGCGGACTCAAAGTGCTCATACTGAGGCCACATGTGGCAGCCCACACCTTCACTTCCACCCCAGCCCTCGAGAGGCAGAGACAGGTGGATTCTGTGAGATGGAAGCCAGCCTGGTCTACAGAGCGAGTTCCAGGCTAGCCAGAGCCATATAGAGAAACCTTGTTTCAAAAAACAAAACAAACAAAACCCCCAAACAACAACAACAAAAACCAGAGTTCATATTACAATAAAGTCACAAGTAGTCCATATGGAATAGATTCCTGTACACGGTGCTCGAGACCACACAGAATTAATCTGAGTGAAAGAAACTAGAAGAGCAGTTACCTGTGCATAGGTGATGATGGATGGGCTTGGTGTGAAGAACCCAAGGAAACACCAGGGAGTAATGGAAATGCAGGGAGTACGAACGTTCCTCACGCTCGTCAAGTGTGGCGATACATTATTCATGATTTAATCAAGATTGCCTGACAGATCAGGGAAGCAAAGCAGCCAGCTACTAGCTCTCAACTCCACCTTAGGATGAAAGGGCTGTCCTGTATGCCCTGCTCCTCTCTAGAACTGGGATTAAAGGTGTGGGATCCCAAGTGCTGAGGACTCCTTTGTGTGAGCTGTCTCTCTTTTAAACTGATCCACTCTGATGTAACCCTGGGTAGCCTTGAACTCACACAGATTCATCTGCCTTTGTCTCCTGCCACTACTGCCCAGCTTCTATAGCTAACTAGTATGGCTGGCTTTGCATTCCTGTCACTTCAGGGAATCTCTATTAAATCATAAATAACGAAATCACCACAATTCCCCCTTTTTGTCTAATATAAAAAAAAAAAAAAAACACACTCCACTACATGTCATTCTATGCCAGTAAAAGCCAATGTTGAAAGGAAATCTAAAGATGGGCAGTGGTGGTACATACTTTTAATCCCAGCACTCTGAGACAGGCAGATCTGTGAGTTAGAGGCCGAGGCCAGTCTGAACTACAGAGTGAGTTCCAGGACAACCAGGGCTACACAGAGAAACAAGAAGAGAAAAGGAAAATCTACAGGGCTGGAGAGATGACTCAGTGGTTAGGAGCACTGGCTGCTCTTCCAGAGGACCCAGGTCCAGTTCCCAGTACCCACAGGGCAGCTCACAACTGCCTGTAACTCCACTTTCTGGGGATCAGATGCTCCTCTGACTCTGTGGGAACCTGCACATACCTGGTGTGTACATATATGCATGCAGGCAAAACACATGTATACACAGAGTAAAAATAAATATTAAAAAAAGACAAGTCAGATTATCTCAATACACGCCAATCTTAGTTGTTCGCTCCATGAGTACTTTATACGTGTAGCCTGATTTATGTACACATATGCAGTTGTGCTCACTGTTGTGCATGTCTTCTTCTATTACACTCGACCTTTTTTGAACTGTGTTGGGGGTCACTTGGAAGCCCAGGCTGCCTCTGCTTCCTGTGCTGGGATTATAGACATGTATCAACGCCTGGCTAACTGTATAATTTTAAATAAGACAGAAAGCAAAGCCTCCCAAAGGTGTCAGGAGTGACATGGGAAGTTAGAGTAAGCCACACAGATGGGAAAGAGCATTCCAAACGGAGACTGGCACCTGTAAAGTGCATACCTTGGTATTCCAGGTCCAAGAGGAAGAGGGCAGGTTAGAGCTGGGGAGGCCAGAGGTTTGCAGATAATGCGGCGTCCTGGCTGTCACTATAAGGACTTGGCCTTACTCTGAATGAGGTAGGTGCCACTGAAGAGTGTAAAACAGAGGGCTGCCAGCTGTCTTCCACTAACAGTGCTACTGTGGGTGATGACCTGGCAGAGCCTGAAAGGGATGAGGGCAGATGCAGAGGGACCATTAGGAGCTTCTGCGATGCTCCAGGGAAGACGGTCATGGTGGAGGCAGGACATGGAGAGGTGATAAGATCTCAGGTGGATTTTTAACAGAAATACAACTTGCCGGTGCCAGATATAACAAGAGTCCAGTCAGGCACAGTGGCGCACATCTTCTGTCCCAGCATTTGGAAGGCAGAGGCAGGCAGACCTCCAAGACCAGCCTGGTTTACAAAGCAAGTTCCAAGACAACCATAGTTATACAGAGAAACCTTGTCTCAAACAAACAAGTCGAGAAGGATGCCCATAGCTTTGGGTCTACAGGGCTAGAGGATGAAGTTATGAGTAGGGTTGGGATGCAGGTCAGTGGTGGACTGCCTCTCTAGCATGTGAACTGCTCCACAACACATTAAAAAAAGAGAGAGAGAGAAATGTCACTGGCAAACGTCCTGGGAGAGATTGACCAATGCTGGGTGTGGCAGGGGTGTGGTTCACAGGTAAGGCCCACACTTGCCATGCTGTACCACTGAGCAGAGCACTGGGTGCTCTTCAGTCCCCAGCATCTACGCCCCAAAAGACGTCAGATATGAGCCTGGAGTTTCAGAACCTAAAGCGTGAGTCACCAGCTCAACAAGTGAGACTGGCTATTGTCACCAAAGGAGCCAAGGGAAGAGCTCTGGAGGCTGCACAGTGGAAAGCTGAGGGCGATGGAAGCAGACGCAGCATGCTCTGGCTACAGACTGATGATCTGTGCCTCATTCTCCCTCTGGACTACACTGGGAGGAGACCTTTGCACTTCGGGCCCTTCGGCCAGGGCCGGTTTCATTTCCTTTAAGTCTTGGTTAAAATGTCACTTAATTAAGGAGAATGCCATGGTCTGGAGAATTCCCAGGGGCTGAATGTTGAAGAGTTAGTTGGTCCCTGGGCTGGTAGAATATTTTTATCTTTAATATGTATTTTTATTCATGTGTGTCTGTGTGGGTGGATGGAACACACGTGCAGTTACCTGTAGAGACTAGAAGACGATGCTGGACCCTGTGGGGCTGGAAATGGCCTGACATGGTGCTGGAAGTCAAACTTGGTGCAGCAAGTACTGTATCTGCTCCGTCATCTTTCTGGGCAGTGGCAGAACGTTCAAGAGGAGTAGAGCCTCGGTAGGAGGCCTTCCAGTCACTCTGGGGTGTACTTGGAGGAGACACTGGGACCCAAGGCTAGCCCACTCCGCTTCCTCTATTTACTTCTACACCCAAGATAAATGCCCTTTCTCAGCTATGGCTTCCTGCCAAAGACCAAAATACCACAGGTCAATCAACCATAAATTGAGCCTTTAAAATTAAATAAGCCTTTCCTCATTTTAAGTTGATTAACTCGGGTATTTTGTTACAGTAAAGGGAAGCTGACCAACAGTGGGCTTCGTCCTTCCACCTTATACTTTCTACCAGTGTTGGGCAGGCTTCCCTTATCAAACTTTGAGACAGAACTTGTACAAACCTTCCTGGTCAGTCTCTCAGTGCAGGTATTGCAAGTGTGGACCACTATGCTCAGCCTCTATCAAACTTTCTCTTCCTTTGTCTTGAGATAAGGTCTACCTGGAACTCACTATATAGACCAGTCTGGCCTCAAACTCACAGAGATCTGCCCACCTGCACCTCAACTTTCTTAATTGCCCCAAATTTACAACTGGCTGTCCGGCAACCAGAGTCTCTTGGTTTTCTCCCACTCCTTCCGCCTCCTCTACATGGTCCTCATCTTCCCCTCCTCTCAGGGTAGACCTGGTCCTCGGTGCTTTCCCACCCACTCTACTTTCCCTATGAGCCAGCGGCTCCCAAATGCCTGTTTCTCTAGCCCAGGCCTCCACCATTACCCATTAACCATTAACCAGCTGCTTTACACTTACCCACCTCCACTTGGAGCTCTAATACTAAGACGTTCAAAGTTAATCTCCTGACTTCCCTCCAAACACCCATTCTAGCCTTGCCCTTCTCCTGTCTGGCACGATGACATCAACTGTACCCTTCCGCTGCTCAGGCCTAACCTTCTGAGTTAAACTTAATTCTGTGGTATCTCTACCTAAGATCCAATCTACTGGCCAACAATGTCTACCTCCAGTCTATTCAGAACTTGCCAGCCTCACCTCTGTGGCCACCACCTTGATGCAAGCCACCGAACATCTTGCCAGAACTGCTCGAGGCCTCTGATTTGGCCTTTCTTCTTCCACCCTACTTATCCATCCCTAATACCATAGCCAGAGAGACTCTTTCCAGCCATGACGTCACACTGCTGTTCAAAACCTTGCAATGGTTCCTACACTTTAAAACCCAGAGGCCCAAAGGGAGGACCTGCCAATCAGTGTGCAAGCTTCCCACCCCTCTTCCTCTAGCTCCCTGGACTACCTCCCTCATGCACACTGTGTGGGTTTCTTCCCTTCCTCAAAGTCATCAGGCCCATTGGCATCCGCTGTTCCCCATACCTAGAGTTCTACTCCCGGACATCCACAAGCCATATCCATCATCTCTCACCACCTTCAATCTAGCTCAGGTGTTACCTCCTTAGTGAGGTCCCTGCCAACCAAACTACTTAAAATAGTCATCTGTGTCCCCTTCTCTGCACAGTCACCGTAGCGCTTACCACCTCTTATACCCAATTATGTGCTTCAATTAATGACGGGCCAGATACACAACGGTCCCAAGAGAATAAATCGGAAGATGACGAAAAGAAAAATGATATGTCTATGTAATGGTTTACATAGTTACTACTATGCTTTCTTATTATATGCTAAACTTTTTTATTTTGAGTGCCTACACATGTGTCAGAGTTTCAAAGACAATTTCTGAAAGTTGGTCCTCTCCTTCTACCTTGTGGGTCCTGGAGATCAAACTTAAGTCATCAGGCTTGGCAGTAGATGTCTTATCCACTGAGCCATTTTGCCAGCCTACATTGTGTTTTGTGTGTGTGTGTGAGGCCCCAAGAAGGTATTTGATCCCCTAGACCTGAAGTCAAGTGTGTTTGTGGGGTGCTCAATATGGGAGCTGGGAACTGAACATGGTTCCTCTGCAAGAACAGTAAGAGATCTTTTCTTCTCTCTCTAATGCAATCTAGTTTCCTGCATTTAGGGAAATCATTGGGGTCATTTCAGCACATCTGGAGTGCAATGGTTAAGACTCCCTCTAGGAGGGCCACTTTGTGATCATGGTATCTCCCCTACCGAGTAAGTGTAAGATTTATTTACTTATGTATTTTAGGTATATGAATGCTGTCTGAATATATATGTGCCTGCAAGCCAGAAGAGGACAGATCCCATTACAGATAGTTGTGGGACACCATGTGGTGGCTCGGAATTGAACTCAAGACTTCGGGAAGAGGAGCCAGTGCTCTTAATCAGAGCCATCTCTCCAGCCCCCCAAAGTAAGAGATCTTTAAGTCTAAGCCATGTCTCCAGCTGGTAAGTAGTGTTCATAATCCAATGCCAAACCCAAAAGTTTTCAAAGTATCCATGGCACGTACATTTTGGATTTCCAGTCAAGTGGCCTAATTTAATAAAGCATCTTTGACACTTCTACAATTCCTATGTAAAGTAGCAGTTTTCAGTTCAGGCAATTGGGACCTTAGAGCAGGAAACACACCAATTCTTACCTCCTGTGTAGAGAAAGGAGCCAGACAGGCCTCCAAAGTAGATGAGAGCCAAGTGCTCCAGTTTCAGAGTGGACAGGTAGTAGAGGCAAGCGGCACAGACACAGCCCAAGGTGTAGAGGAAGACTCCAAATCGTACTACATCCTGGGGCTCCAAGATTCGGTCCACCAGAGTCCTGTCATCACTCTTTTTGTGATCAATGCCCTTGGAAAAGTCATAGTAAGTGTTGACCAAATTGCCGGCCCCGTGCACAGCCAGGACAGCCACTGCACAACCCACCAACAGCCTGGGATCCAGGACACCCTGGGATCTGTAGGCCAAGGCACTGCCCAGGGCCACAGGGGTGAGTGAGGCACTGAAGCTCCAAGGCCTCAGCGCCAACACATAGGAGGCGCACTTCTGTCTCCAGGAACGCTGAGGAAGCCGGTCCTGCTCGGGCCAGTCGTCCCCCAGCGGCTCCCTGTCCCCGACCTTGGTCGTCTCTCCTGCCTGGATGTTAATCTTCTCCCCCGGGGCCTGCAACGCAGCCATGGGAGCTACACGTGGCTAAAGTCAGTTCTAAAAGTGAGCCACTCACGGGGACTGCCCCAGGACGAAGATAGGCGGCGCAGCCTGGCCTGACCTTTCTTTGGTTCCGCCCCGGGACAGGGTTTGGGAGGAGGCAAAAACAGGGGACAGCAGAGAGCAGGCCATGCACCCGCACGGGGTGGGCGGCTCGGCCCCGACCACCTGTCACCTGGGCGAGGCCTGTGGGGTTCCCTGTCCCGCACAACTCAAAAACCCGCCACGGCCCACGGGATCCAGCGGGCCGCCGGCGCCGCCATCTTGTGCATCGGCCTCAAGAGGCCGTCCGGAAACCCAGGCCCGGAGCGGGCAGGGCCGGGAAAAATCCGGAGAGGGGCGTGGTCGGAGAGGGGCGTGGTCAAAGGCCAGAGCCCCGGTTCAACAAATAAACGAAAAGCAGTTCAAGGATTTAAGGGAGTGTCGCTTTGCAGTGTATGTGACTGTTTTAAGACTCTTTGTGTTGGGCTTGGTTACCCCAATAAATACGACGTTGAAAATACGGTGTGATTCTAGAACTTGGAAGATTACAGCAGGAAGAAAGTTTAAGGACATCCCTTATATAGTTAAGTTCGAGACCAGCCCAAGCTGCTTGAGACCCCGTTCTAAAGAAGAAAACAGAGAAAGAAAAGTGGGAAGAGGGAAAGGAAGGGGAAAGGAGGAGAAACGGAACATCAAATGGAAGGGAATGAAAGAAAGAAAAGAAAAAGTGTTCATAAACAGAGAGCCAAACCGGGGCAAAAAGAAAATAAGGTGCAATATTATGGAATATATATAGCTAGCTGTAAGGAAAAAAAAAAAAAAGCTAAGTGTACTAATATGCAAAGACCTACAAGATATACTGTTTTTGTTTGTTTGTTTGGAAACAGGGCCAGGAGAGATGGTTCAGTGTTTAAGAGCAGTGTCTGCCTTTCCAGGGAACCTGGGTTCAAGTCACAGCACCCAGAAGGCAGCTCACAACCACTTCTAAATCCAGTTCCAGGGGATCTGGTGCCCTCTTCTGGCCTCTAAGGGCACCAGAAACACACATGGTATGCATTCATGCAAGAAGATCACAGTAGATATACATGCAGGCAGAATACCCATTCCCATAAAATCCAATAATAAAAGGATAGGGACCTATGTAGCCCAGGTTGGCCTAGAACAGGCATTATAGCCCCTAATAACCTTGAAAGTCTGAACTAAGCTTTCTCCAATGCCCTGAGTGCTGAGTTTATAGACATGCATCCACACACTTTGATGTGGTGCCAAGACTTCTGCACAGTAGGTAGATAATCTACCTGATATGGGAACTGAACCCCAGTCCTCTGAAACAACAGCCAGTACTCAACCAGTGAACCATCTCTCCACTCTTTATTTCAAGTTTTACATTTTAAATTAATGTTATTTATCTTTTCCAGATGTTTATGGAGATGGTGTACATGTGCTGAACCAGAGGACAGCCTGCAGGGTTAGATCCTCTCCATCCACTATGTGGGTTCTGAGGTTTGAACTCGGGTCTTCAGATTTGGTGGCAAGTGCCTTTATCCTGGGACATCTTGTTGGCCCTGCTCATTAGACCAGGCTGGCCTCGAACTCAGAGATCCACCTGTCTCTGCCTCACGAGTGCTGGGATTAAAGCCATGTGCCACCACTGCCTGCCTCCTCTTACTTTTTGACACAGCATCAAATGTACCCTGGGACTCAAGATCCCCCTGCTTCAGTTGTGCAAGTGCCAGGATTACAGTGTATAAACATTTGCAAATAAGGTAAAGGCTCTCCATTAGTCAAAAATGTTTTCAAATTATAAAACATTGGTACATCTCTTATATATTAAATTGTCTATTTTGAGACAGGGTTTGTTGTGCCCACATTCTAAACCCCAAAATGACCAAGAGACCCATTTCAATGCAAAAGCAAAGAGTCTTTTATTGTTTAACGAGTTAAGATTAACTCGGGCCTTTCCTCTGTCCTACATTTCTGCCTCAAGGTTTCTGGGTCCTTCTCACACCAGCCACTGTGTAGGACAGAGGAAAGGCCCGAGTTAAGGGTATGCCTGGGTGACCTGTCCTGTGCTGATTGTTATGGCCTGTAGGCCCTACCAGGGCGGTTGCTATGATCTGCACGTCACTGTTACATCACTTTTACCGTAAAGCACTCCCAGAGCCAGCCAGCTAACTTCTGACTGGTTCCTTGCCACGTGGCTTCCCAGTGACTAGAGGGTTGGGCAAGGCCAGGCAAGCACATGTTGCTAAGTCTTTTCTGTCATGGCTGCTATAGCAGGGCCTGGGTGAGGGTCTGATCCTTTCAGGTTGAGGAACCTGCCTGACTCCATTTTGAAGGCAGGAGGCCTTATGCTGTATTGTTAAAAATAAGTTTCCATTTACTGTAAGAGTTTAGTTGCTGTTTTTAGTCTGTTTCCTGGAGCCCGCCATGACTTTGATTTCTTTTTGAGACTACCCTGACCATCCCTGGCCACATGGTGTTTTTTGAGATTTCTCTGAATTTCCTTAGTGTCCCATTGTCTTTCTTCTGTAAACTTGCTTTCAAGGTGGTATGGCAGTAAACATAAAAGCTTATTCTTTCAACAGTTATTATGCAAATAATTTGTGGTAATATCTAAAGAAAGTATGTCTTCCTGGTGGGCAGTGGTGGTTGCATGCCTTTAATCCCAGCACTAAGGGGGCAGAGGCAGGAGGATCTCTGTGACTTTGAGGTTAGCCCGATCTACAGATGGAGTTCCTGGACAGCCAAGGCTGTTATTACACAGAGAAACCCTGTCTCAAAAAAGAAAGAAAAAAAAAAAGAAAGAAAGAAAAGAATGTATTCCACAAAATTCATTACATTTTAGTTGACATTCCCCCAATTTATTAAATTGTTTATTTATCTGGGGGGGGTTAGTTTCAAGACAGGTTTTCTCTGTGTAACAGCTTTGTCTGTCCTAGAACTCCAAGATCCACCTGTCCACCTGTGTCTGCCTCCTGTGTCAGGAGCGGTCTTTGCAGGGCTGCAATCGGATCCAGCCCTGTGGCCCCAAGTCCGTACCTGAGTGCGGGAGTGTGGATGAGGGAAAGGCTAGCTATAGATGAGAGAGAGAGAGAGAGAGAGAGAGAGAGAGAGAGAGAGAGAGAAGGTCAGGAGGGCAGATCAGTCAATACTGAAATGCCACAAGAGTTTATTTTTTGCCACTCTTATATACCATAACCAAAAAGGGGAACACAGTATCATGTATATGGGACAGACTTTTCTTCCTTACTCATTCCAAGGGTTCAGTAACCACACCTTAGCTCTAGCTTCTTGTTCCCTAGCCTAGAGGTCAGGAGTAGCCAGGAGTAGCCATACCTCAGATTCAACTTCTCCTTCCTTAGCCTTGAGAGTCAGGAGTAGCCACACCTCAGATTCAGGTCAGTTGTTATTTAGACGAAAACGGCTGAAACATCCTTATGTAGCCACACCTTTGACCTTTAGGTCTTGTGACTTGCTGACAGCTTTGAACTCTGTCCTTGTGCGAAGATGGAGTGCAGCCATCTTGATGGGCACCTACACTCCCGGGTGCTGGGATTAAAGGCATGGACCACCAAGCCCAGCAGCATTTCTCCAATTAATACCTAAGAAATGTATTTAAGATTATTATTATTATTATTATTATTATTATTATTTTAATGCTTTACCTGCCTACACACCAGAAGAGGGCATCGGATCCCGTTATAGTGTCATGTGTGTGCTACGAATTGAACTCAGGACTCCTGGAAGAACAGCCAGTGCTCTTAACCTCTAAGCCATCTCTCCAGATCCTTAAGATTTATTTTTATATATTGGTGTTTGCCTGCATGCACATCTACGCACCATGTGTGTGCCTGATGCTGGCAGAGCCTGGCACAGGGCGCCAAATGCCCTGGAACTGGAGTTAGAAGGGGTAGTGAACCATCCATCCTCTGAGTGCGAGTGGAAGACCACTTTGACTTCTCTCTAGCCCCGTCTAGAGTTCCTGATCTTCCAACCTCCACCTCCAAAGTGTTGGGATTACAGGCATGTCCTGCCTGTGGTGCTGGGGATTGAAGCCTCGACTTTCACACTTGTTGGGCAAGCACTCAAATGTATCGACTGGCCTACATCTACAGCTCCAGCTATTGGCCGAAAGGTTGTTGTTTGTTTTAAGGATTTTGCTTTAAAATCTTTTATTTTAAGTAGCTCCTTGGTTAAGTCTCTCGAGAATGACCTCACAAGTAAGGCAATCTGGGGGCAATGAAAATAAACTAAAAACTTTCAAGTGCACACTGAATTTTACAAAGGAGTCCCTCAGTAAACCGGTTCCCAAGACGTATGTCTTCTGCAGTAATTCGAGCGCGTCAGACACCCTTCTCAGCATCACGTCGGGAGCGGTCCCCAGCTCTTGCATCACGTCGGGAGCGGTCCCCAGCTCTTCCAATAGGTGGGCGCAGTCCCTAGACAGGTGCTCCACTCGGTCACGACTCCTACGGAGGGGAATCGTAGCAGCGACGTACAGGATGTGTGCGTGGAAGTGACCGAAGTCAACTCACCACCGATTGGCTCTCCGGAATAGTCCCAAGCTTCTTTCGCCTGCCACTGGCCACGGGTTTTGTCTATTTGAACAATCCCCGCCCCGCCAGAAGCCGGTCCCAGAGCTGCACTTTTCATGATTATTGGTGAATGCTCCTGCCCATCTTTGTCCTCTGCCAGCTTATTGGTTGTGAGGCTTGCGAGCCCGCCCTCCCTTCCCGGGCCCAGAGGACAGCAGGGAAGGCGGGTGGGTGGCGGGGCTGGGGTCCCGAAGCGGCGGAGCCGGCTCAGGCGGCGGCAGCTGAGGCGGTGGCCGAAGCCGCGTGGTGAGTCTGGGGCCGGCAGCCGAACACTTGCGGCCGGCGGTGCGTTGAGACTCACGGCCAGTCTGGGTCGTGCTGGGGGAGGCCTGGGAAGCCGCCGGTCTGGACCATGCAGCGTCTCCACACCAGCCCTCGGGGAGACACCCAGGCTGGCGGATCCGCTCCGGGCCTGCCGTGGCGCCTTTAGGTCTCTTACCTGGTCCCAGTCACCCCTTCAGAACCACGTACACACGGTGGAGCCTGCCCCTGGGAGCCCCAGCCTCCCACACCGGGGTCAGCCCCCTGCAACGCGCCGTGGACCTGTCGGCACAGACCTCCGAGCTGTGCGCGTTCCACACCCCCATAGCCCCCGAGCTCACGCAGTCTCTGCCTCTCCCGAGTCCTCACTTCATCTCTCCGCCGTTCAACTTGAACTCCTCTAAGGCATGACCAAAACCTTTGGGATATGTGACTCCCAAGTAGTTACTTTGAATCCAGCTTGGGGCAGCTGGCTTGTAGGTAAACCCCGAAGTGATGCTCTAGTTACTTTCATGAGAATAGAAATTGCGTAGCTGCATTCTATCTGCTGCCTGGGATGTGTACACACAGCAGTGGTTTCTTCCTCCCTAAAAGGGCCTGGTTCCTTTTATAGTATCTTTTTTCCTGGGCCATGTATTTGTAGTATTTGAAAGTTTTTCAAAACCATATGTTCCTTAATTTTTTACCCGCCTGCTAGAGCATGACCTTGAACTTCTGATCCTCCTGCCTCCACCTCTGGGTGCTGGCCTTAGAGGTGTGTGACACCCTACTTTGGTTATTCGGTGCTAGGGATTGAACTCAGGGTTCTTTGAGTTATCAGGCATAGAATTTTTTTTTTCACAAACTTTTTCAAAACCAAGACGTTTCAGGAATTGTGTTTGTTTTTAGTATAATTGGGCAGGATGTCGCTTCCGTGTCGTTGTGGACTAGCCCCCTTTTTATGACCACTTTCTCAGTCCCCCTGGATTGTAAACTCATTGCGGAAACAAGCAGCACATAATTGAGTGAGTGGTCTCTTTAGCTCACAACTGTAGTATGTTGCCCGTCTCCATCAGGGCAGATTTGTTTTAGACTTGCCTCCCCAGTCCAGTGAATGCCTGTCCCTCATATGAAATGGTGTAGTACTTGTAAATACCCTTTTGTATGCTTTAAATCATGCCTACATTGCTTGTAAAGTCAAATACAACGTAAATAGTTGTTATATCATACCACATAGAAATAGTGGCAAGAATAAGAAACCTGTATATAACCAAGTGGTGGTGGCCCAGGCCTTTAGTCCCAGCACTCAGGAGGCAGAGGCAGGAGGATCTCCATGAGTTCAAGGCCAGGCTGCTCTACAAAGCTACATAGAGAAACCCTGGCTCAAAAAAAAAAAAAAAACCAGCGCTGTATATGTTCAGTACAAACTTAGGAGGTCCTTTTTAACCGGGTGACATGCATGCATTGTGCACGCATAGAAGTCAGAACGACTTGTAGGAATCGGTTGTCTTCTACCTTGTGGGACCCAGGGGTCAATCTCAGCCGTCAGTCTTGACAGAGAGCACCTTTACTCACCGAGGCATCTTACTAGCTCCCCATCCCCAGTGTATTCCTCCCACGGTTGGTAGAGTCTGTGTGTTCAGAACCCATGATGAGAAGGGCTAGCTTAGCGATTGTGTTGTGTACAGATGTACTACACCCTTCAAAAGCCTGTAACCACAGTAGTTGTTGAGCACTTGAGGTAAGACGGATTCAGATTGAGATAGTTAAAACACTATATTTTAGAAGCTTGGTTTCAGGAAAGATAAGGAAGTTTATATACCAATAAAACACCAAATGACAGTTTTTGGATTGTTGGGTTGGGTACAGTATAGCAGTTCCACCCATTTCTCTTTTAATTTGACTACTAAAAATTTTTAAATTATTTATGAGGGAACTGGCGATGATATCCCAGGACTTAAGAGCACTTGTTGCTCACCCAGCACACCCCAGCCGGCTTCTCAGTGCCCTTGTCAAGTAGCTCAGAGCTGCCTGTGACTCCAGCCCCCGGGGCTCCGATGTCTTTTTCTGGCCCTTGCAGGCATCTGCACATTTGCAGGATACACTCAACAAATAAAATTGCTTACGTGACTTGTATCATACTTATTTCTGTTGGGCAGGGCTGCTGAAGGACGGCCATTACCGCTCTGCTTCAGCAAATGGTACTCTGGAAAGGTGACCCCGTAGTCTTGATTCTCTCTCTACATGCCTGCTTCTGGTACCTGACGCTGGGTCATGTCCACAGTAGTTCTAGCAGTGAGCAAGAACTGTGTGCTGCACTTCCGGGAGCACCTTCAGCACGTTAGTTTTCACCTCAACCCACGAGTGAGGCCTGCCATCCTTCTGTTGCAGTGCCGGGCAGTTGAGGAAATCTGGGTGTCTTTCTTAAAGTCCGTGTAGAACTGCATCAGTGTTCAAACCCAGCTAGTTTTCTCTCCGGTCTACAGTCTGACCCTCTCCAGTCCTGTACCTGTCCTAAGTGGGTGGAAACCTGTGCTAGGAGCTAAGGCCACAAATACATAGTTTGTAGAATACAGAGAGATGGGGATGGGGCCGAGGCCCCGGTGATGGAATACTTGCCCAGCATGCACAAAGCCCTGGGTTGGAGTCCCAGCACTGCATAAAGTGGAAATGGCGGCTGGCGGTGGAATCGAGATAGCAATTCTAGACCATCAGCCACATAGTGAGTTCAAAGTCATTCTAAAGAATATAACTAAACAACTATAAAGGGGCCAGCAAGATGCTCAGGGGCAAAGGTGCCAAGCCTTGGCAACCTGGGTTATCTCTGGGATCCACATAGAGAAAGAAGAGAATTAATTCCTGCAAGTTCTCTGACCCCACATGTGCTGTGGTGTGCACACGCATGCACAAATAAATAAACGTTAAAAAAACATTAAAAAAGGTTTCGGTTTCTAAAATTTTGCACAGAATATTGAAAGGTGTTCTTCTCCCAAGAACCTTAGGGCAAGATGCTCGGGACAGGCCCTGCCGCGGCCACCGCCAGTGCCGCCACGTCTAGCAATGTGAGTGTTCTGCAGCAGTTCGCCAGTGGACTGAAGAGCCGGAATGAGGAGACCAGAGCCAAAGCGGCCAAGGAGCTCCAGCACTATGTCACCATGGAGCTCCGGGAGGTTGGTCTTGTGTGCTTTGGGGCCAGCCGGTCTTTGCTGGGCACTGGGGCCGATGTGCTGTGGCTGCTTTAGATTGCTGCTACGGCTCAGTGAGCGAGAGGACACCCACCAGCTTTCATGTTTGGGGAGTGTACAGGCTCCCGTGTAGCGAGCGACTACTGTGGTGTTGCATGCGTTCACAGTTAAGCCGTTTGTTTTATTTTTTATGATTTTTTTTCCCCCTTATCACTAGCCCTTCAGTTCTTTTGTGTCTGTCAGTGATTGATTGGGATGGGTTTGGAGGGTTGATGGTCTGGAACTTTCTAAACAGAGACCACAGTTGAGGTCAGAGACACTGACCTGTCCACCTTTGTCCCACTGGTATTAAGACGATTTTAAGACAAACTCTCCCATAGAGAACCAGTAAGTAGTTGCTAAATAAACAGAGGGGTCATGTGATCAGTTGCTCTTTGCTTTAAAGCTATGGAAATGGACAATAATAGGTTTGTCTTTGGTACCTGCCACCTTTCTGTCCTAATCTCGAGTTGCCAGCTATCACCACTGCTGTCAGCAGTGGGAAAGTAACAAAGAAACTGTTCTGAGCCCATCCTCCATTGCAGATGAGTCAAGAGGAATCCACCCGCTTCTATGACCAGCTAAACCATCACATCTTTGAGCTCGTTTCCAGCTCTGATGCCAACGAGAGGAAAGGCGGCATCTTGGCCATCGGTAAGGACAGAGACTCTGGTAGCAGCAGCCGTTAGGAACACAGGACAAGTCACCTTTGTGTTCACTGTAACCCTGTGTGCGCTTGCTAGAGGTGTATCTTCTTTATTTTAAAGGAGTTTTAAGGAGCCTGT
The DNA here is from genome assembly GCF_943737965.1 of Phodopus roborovskii. Classification (NCBI taxonomy): domain Eukaryota; kingdom Metazoa; phylum Chordata; class Mammalia; order Rodentia; family Cricetidae; genus Phodopus; species Phodopus roborovskii. Next base: position 132,441 of record NW_026126646.1, read on the forward strand.
AGTTTTCAGTGCGTGTAGATAAGTGCTGATTCTAGCAGAAGTCCTGGGTCTCAGGCAAGACACACTCTTAGATGTGATAACCGAGTCTTAGACCTGGTTTGCTGGGGTTGAAACGAGGAGCCAGGTTTTCTTTCTTCTGCCCCAGAATGCCTTTGGCAGGTCTGTCTTCACAGTGGAGCAGGATTTGTCACAGTGGGGCCTACAGATGCTAACTACGGTAGAAGTGGGTGCTGTTTGCTTGAGGGCTGGCTACAAATCCTGTGACTTGTCGGAAGAGTTTTCTCTCCTGGGAAGTAGACACACAGATATGTTAGAATGAGATCATTTTGATTTATGTACATAGTTCTGGCACAAAAATCCAGTCTACTGATTCAAGTGAGAAACCGCCTTCTTACATGTAGAAATGTATTGAGAGTAGATAGAGTAAGGTCTCATTTGCCAGCATTCCGCTGCTAGCCATGTGCATCCCAGAACACACCACATGGTCATCTTTGCTTTCTTTTCTAGCCAGCCTCATAGGAGTGGAAGGTGGGAATTCCACCAGAATTGGCAGATTTGCCAACTACCTTCGGAACCTCCTCCCCTCAAGTGATCCAGTCGTCATGGAAATGGCATCCAAGGCCATTGGGCGCCTTGCTATGGCAGGGGATACTTTCACTGCTGAGTATGTAGAGTTTGAAGTGAAACGAGCTTTGGAATGGCTGGGTGCTGACCGCAACGAGGGTCGGAGACACGCAGCTGTGAGTGCCGTAGGCTTGAGCCCAGCCAGGGCCGGGGGCCGGGGCTGGGGAGTGGGGGGCCCTGTTCTGTGCTTTGCTTCCTTCTGAAGCTTGTCCTGGGAAAGGATTCCAGGGTAGGAGGTGGGAGAGTCAGTCTGTTTGAGGAAACATCTGTCGGGTTGGAAGCATCCCCAGCTGCTTTCCAATTGGTTCAAGGAAATAGCACAAACATTTAACCCTGGTTAATGGCTTTGTCATTCACAACTCTGTAGGATGGCAGCCTCGATAAAGACCTGAGTCTTCTCTGAAATGAAAATAGTATAAATTGAATATCAAACGTGTGTTTCCATCCGGTAAATATTCACTGGCTGTACTGGATTGCAGGCATGGTTCTAAGCTGTTGGTTTTAGTATTAAAGCGTCAAGCGTCTGCCTGTCCCGGCTGTGTGTTCAGATGGTGCCGGTGTTCTGTATTTGTCAGCAGCCAGGTGGTGAGCACTGGGACACTTGGTTGGTCCCTCTTTGCATCTGGCACCAGGCTTTCCCAGCTAGGAGGGTGAGGCTTTCTTTCCCTTGCAGGGAGACACTCTAGGATGACAGGCGAGTGTTCTGAGAGAACAAGAAAAAGTCCTGCAGTAAGAGTTCTGTTTGTCCTTCTCTCCCAGGTCCTTGTTCTCCGTGAGCTGGCCATCAGCGTCCCCACCTTCTTCTTCCAGCAAGTGCAACCCTTCTTTGACAACATTTTTGTGGCTGTGTGGGACCCCAAGCAGGCCATCCGAGAGGGAGCTGTGGCTGCCCTTCGTGCCTGTCTGATCCTCACCACCCAGCGTGAGCCGAAGGAGATGCAGAAGCCTCAGTGGTACAGGGTGAGGAGATGGTTCCGTACTAGCCACTAGCAAAGCGCTATTGCTTGGAGATTCATGGCTGGCCATAGAGTAGGCTTCACATTTGTTTGGGCCTGGATGGTTTTTTGTTTTGTTTTGTTTTGTTTTGTTTTGTTTTATTTTTTCTGTTCTCTGTGAATCAGTTACTTTATTGCATTTTCTTAGTAAAGATACACCACCATTATTTAGTGCATTACAAAGAATGAAAGTGTGTCTGTTGGACTATGATTCAAGGCCATTGGCTGTGGCAGCACACCTCTATAATCCAGCACTGGTGAAGCTGAGGCAAGAAGATAAGAATTGGGGTCTGACCATGAACTTGAGATCCTTTTGCCTCTGCCTCCCTAGTGCTAGGATCACAGGCGCAAACCACCATGCCCACTTTATGTCAAGCTGGACATTGAACACAGAGCTTCCTGCATGTTAGATAAACACTGCCAAGCGTGGTGGCTCACACCTTTAATCCCAGCACTTGGGAATCAGACAGGCAGCTCTCTTGAGTTCAAGGCTATCCAGATTCACACAGTAAGACCTGGTCTCAAAAACAAAAGCAAATAATGTTTGTTGATTGCAATTTGCCATCAGTGCCCTTATCATCGTTGCTTCAAAATATAATTAAAACAGCCAAGATTAAATCCTGTAAACAAACAACAAACAAAAATAAACTTCAAGGCAGATCTGGACTACCTGATGAAACTCTGTTTCAAAACAAAAAAACCAAAGTGAATAGCTGGTACTTGCTGCCTTTATCAGCAGTTGTTAAAATGTAGAGAACGGGTTCTGTGAATCAGTGAATGCAGTTGTTACTAGTTTGCAAAGGGCTAGCTCCCTCTGCTCCAGCGTCCTGAGTCTTGTGCCTATGGCTGCTGCCAAGGAAGTGTATGTCACAAGAGTCTTAAATATGGGAACGAGAGACCTGGCCTCCCTTGCCTATGCTGTGTGACAGTGGACAAGTCACTTAATTCCTGTGGGCCTGTTTTATGTAGCTATCAGAGGTGACAGTAGCATTTACCTCAGAGGCATGTTGTGAGCGTTGGAGCTGCATTTAACAAAATAGCCTATAAGTTATTGTTGATGTGGCAGCCAGCCGGCACAGGAATGCTGCTGAACCTCTGGGTAGAGGGGTGCGCCTGTGTTGTCTGCCTTGAACACTGGGTAATAACAGCATTCTCTCTATTTAGCACACGTTTGAAGAGGCAGAGAAAGGGTTTGATGAGACTCTGGCCAAAGAGAAGGGCATGAATCGAGATGACCGGATCCACGGGGCCTTGCTGATCCTCAACGAGCTAGTCCGGATTAGCAGCATGGAAGGAGAGGTGAGGAACTACACCAGGGGAGCCCAGGAGCCTGTGTCGGTGTGCCTGTCAGAGGCAACAGGGAAGATCATTTCAGGCGGCAGGGAGTCCTGGGAAAACTATGAGGTATGGCGTTAGAAGGGGCAAGTGCAGGCTCAAGGTCTGTCCTCCTGAGGTGACGCCATCTGAGAGCCACGTGACGTGGCTTTGCGTGGGAGCGAGTTTGACATGGGAAGGACGGTTAGTATGCTGTGAGCAAAAGAGGAGGAGGAGATGGCGTCAGAGAGGGAGCAGCTCGGTTAATAGGCTCGCTGTTGGTGGCCGTCAGTTGTATTCTAATGGCAGGCACAGACGTCAGTGGTGTGCACCCGGGGATCATGGGGTATGGTGCATTTCTGACACCTCTGGCTTCTTGTGGATGAGTGTTGGGAGAGGTGGGAATGAAATCAGTGAGGAGTTGTTAATTAAGTCAGTTAAGGTGGAAGGAGTTGGCAGCCTGTGAGAGAAAACAGTAAGGGCTGAGGCCACATTGGCCTGAGTGAACAAGCGAGAAGATGCAGCAGATGTCTCTTTGTCTTTATGTGAGGTCATTGGGAGGTCCTTATGCCAAAGTGGGTCACCAGAGGAGGCCTTGGTCACCCAGGAGCGGGCAAGCTACAGCATCCTTGCCTTCTGTCGTTGGCCAGAGCAGCCCTTGTGGCCATGAGACAGGCTTGACAGTGACACTCCGAGCAACACCAGGACCCATTGGCCAGGTGGGCTCCTGTAGTTGCGGTCACATTCTGCTGGCTGCCACAGGAGGCTCCTGGGATAGGCTGGCTGGCTTCAGTTAGATGTAGTGACACAGATACTAAGGCATCAGGATTCAGGATATGTTGGTGTAAAGCCACTTCCTGTGAGGATGTGTTCTGTGGAGGGAATTTCACCCAGGGTTCCCTGACTTCACCAGAAGGGGCTAGCTGGTAATAACTGTGTGTTGTGTCAGGGCTGCACACGGAACAGGAGTTGTTCGGTTCCACTTCTGATACTGTGTCCCTCTCTTGGCACAGGCCTGTCCCAGTTGTGCTGGACTTGAAAGGTTTCTGGTTTTGGTTTTTCAAGACGGGGTTTCTCTGTGTAGCCCTGGCTGTCCTGGATCTGGCTCTGTAGACCAGGCTGACCTTGAACTCACAGAGATCCACCTGCCTCTGCCTCCCAGGTGCTGGGATTAAAGGCGTGTGAGTGAGCATCACCATGCCCAGCTGAGGGATTTCTAAATGCACAAGTGCTCAGCACAGCCCCGGATACCTGGTGGACATGGTGTAAATTGTAGCACTCTGAAATTTCTCTACCGGAGTCCTACTGTAGTCCAGACCATTCTGGGACCTTTGTTTCCTCCTAGTGAAACAAGCCGATGTCACCTGACACATAAGGATGTCAGGTTCTCCCAACTGTGAGTGATAAGGAACCTCCTATAACATAAAGGTTATATTCAGTCTGCATTCTCTCACTCACAGGGTTAGTGGAGAGCCTAGTGTTCCAGCAGCAGTGAGCCCTAAGAGCTGGAGCAAAGAGCAGGGAACAAAGTGGGCCACGTTCTAGCCGGGGAGACAGACAGTACCGGTGTAGATAAAAAGGCATTTTGATAATTGTCTGGTGTTATGTGCTGTGGAGTGGAGAAAGCCCAGCTGTGTTTGAAGACAGCTGTGAAGGAAGTAAGCAGAAAGCCGTTCCAGGCAGCCGATGCACCAGTGTAAAGGCTGCAGTGCAGGAGCGTGGTCTCCGTGAGAGCACAAGACTCCCTGTGCCTGAGCAGGTGACCAGGAGACGCTCTGGGAACACCTGGGCCTGGCTGGGAGGAAGCCATGGAGTGAACCATGTGTGCAGCAGTAGGCTATTGGTAGATTTTGAAAAGAAGAGTAACTTAAACAAAACAGATCTTCTTATTACGATGTATTTGCGTGCAAATGCGCGTGGACATGCACGTGTGTGTTTGTGTGCATGAGAGTGTGGATACCTGCCTATCACTCTGTATCTTATTTATCTATTTATTTATTTTTTCTTTTGCGGTGGGGGCAAGGTCTCCCACTGAACCTGGATCTCAATGATTCAGCTAGACGAGCTGCCCAGTGATCTCTAGGGCCCCCAGCTTGGCCTCCCCAGCACTAGGAGTGCAGCAGGTATATCCACGCCCAGCTTGCTCTAAGGATGCCAAATTGCTGTGTGGGTGCTGGGTCTCTGAACTCCTGTTCTGCTTGTGCAGGAAGCACTTTGCTGACTGAGCCATTGGTCTCCTTAACCCTAAGAGTGACTTTTGACTCATGTGAGTTGGCGAAGGGCTGAAGCCACAAATTCAATTAAGTGAACTGCAGTGCTGGATTCTGTAGCACGTACACCAAAACACTGTTCCCTGTGCAAGGATAACACAAAAGTTCATGAAGTATTCTGAGAGAGAGAGAGAGCGCGCCATCAGCATGGCTCATTTAGCAGGTACAAGTACCTGTTGTCAAAGCTGAAAACATGAGTTCAGTTCCTCAGGACCCAGATGGAGATGGAGAGAATCAGCTCCCACAAGTTACCCTCTCACCTTCACACACACACACACACACACACACACACACACACACACACACACACACAGCAATAAAAAGTGTAATAAAAGGTACTTAAAGAGGGGAACATGTAAAAAAAAAAAATAAAATTTAAAAAGGTGGGCGAACATAGCATGCCCGCGTTGGCAGGGATGCTTGCTGCTGGGTTCTGGATTTGGGGTTTGGAGTAGATTAGAAGGAAGAGAGCTCAAAGCGTTTGGTTTTGTGACTGGGAGGGTTGCTTTATGCTGAGGTGGGGAAACAGGATGATGACGAAGGGGGTAGTTTTGAGCATGTGAAATGTGAGGTGCGTGTTGGGCATCTGTGAGACCTATTGAGTAGCTCTGGGGAGAAGTTAAGAGTCATGGACTGGGCAAGAACTACACATGACCTGGTGTAGATGGAAAGAGATGGGGTCTGTGAACCTGAAGTTGAGAAATGAAAAGCGACTGAGGGAGACAGGAGCAGCTGGGACGGAGGAAAGTCTCATACAAGAGATCACAGTGTATCAAATGCTGCAAAGTCTTGAGAGAGGAGGACTCGGAGGTGGTCCTTCAGTGCCTCTGACAGTCAGAGTAGGGTGCCTTCCTGAAGAGTGAAGGTATGCCAGGAGGAGCTGGAGACTGTTGGCGCATGAGTTGAGGTGCATTCCTTCAATAGTGGACAGACCAGCACTGACAGGCAGCTTATTCCACACCACCCTAGGATCACGGTTCTGAGAAAATGATTTGCCCAGCTTTTCTACTCAGCTTCAAGGAAAGAGATCAGAATGTTCTTTGCAGGGTGCCAGCATCAGACTGCCTCCACTGTTTGCAGTTCGCCCTTCCTGGATGTGGCAGGGGATACTTGGATGTAGGAACTCCAGACTGGAGGCTTCTTTCTTGCTTAGTGAAAGATGGTCTTTTGCCTTGCGTTAGAACAGGATCTGGTCCCCTGCCAGGCGCTAGGGAAATGGTAGTCCAGGTGCAGGGTGGCCCCTCCCCATTGCAGGTAGTTCAGGCTTGGACAAGTGGCTTGCCCTGCAGACTCACTGTGCCCAGGGTAAGAGCTCCCCCCTCTTCAGCAAAATTGACTGCTGCTTTTTTTTTTTTTTTTTTTTTTTTTTTTCTTTACGTATATCTGTCTAGCGTCTGAGAGAAGAGATGGAAGAAATCACCCAGCAGCAGCTGGTACATGACAAGTACTGCAAAGACCTGATGGGCTTCGGGACAAAGCCTCGGCACATCACCCCCTTTACCAGTTTTCAGGCTGTGCAGCCCCAGCAGTCGAACGCCTTGGTGGGCCTGCTGGGGTACAGCTCCCACCAAGGCCTCATGGGCTTCGGGGCTTCCCCCAGCCCGACCAAGTCCACCCTGGTGGAGAGCCGCTGTTGCAGGGACTTGATGGAAGAGAAATTTGATCAGGTGAATTGCAAAAGGCCTTCTGCTCCCTCCCCAAGCCCCCACCTCCCCCTCCTCTGCCAACCCCGTGTCCTTCCTCTCCCAGGTGTGCCAGTGGGTGCTGAAGTGCAGGAGCAGCAAGAACTCGCTGATCCAAATGACAATCCTTAATCTGCTGCCCCGCCTGGCTGCCTTCCGACCTTCGGCCTTCACAGGTGAGCCTGTCCCCCGAAGACATTCCCTCTTTAAGGGACAGAGGCTGTGGCCCCAGAGAGCAGCACCGACTTGGAGGGTGCGCTAGTATCTGGTCGCTTTGCCCCCGTCCAGTTTCTCTCTCCGTTTTCTGTTGAGACCTGGTCAATCCAGACGGTGGCACACACGTGTAATCCCAGCCCCTGGAGGCAGAAGAGTAAGGAGTTCAGAGCCATCCTTGGCCACGCAGTGTGTTTGAGGGCAGCCTGGACTCTATGATGGCATGTCTCAGGAGGAAAATGAATGATGACAGCGTGCAGGGGAGGGAGGGTCAGTTCTAGGCCATCAGCAGGTCAAGCTCACACAGCTTCTCGTGCTGCGTGTGGTGGCTCATACATCTACATCACAAGCTTTAGGAGGCTGAGGTGGGGATCAGCCTGGGCCTCTGAGATCAGCAGAAGGCACTTCAGGTCCATGCTGTCTGTCACCAGTGCCTGTCTGGGGCCGAGTGGGTTTGGCAGCCTGCTTTTTCCCCCATGGTGGTCCCTGAGCATTCTAACCACCTGTAAAGAAGCGTGGTTGATTTAGAGCAGTTGCCACAGTGATGGGGGGGTGCATTTTCTTATGTCATGCTGTCCTCAGTGGTCACTGAGTTGCAGGCTGTCCAGTCTCACCCAGCTCAGACACAGGCCTTCCCAGGGACCTTTCCCAAACGTTCTGTCTGGAGACGTTCTTCTCCTTTCCACCATAGACCTCAGCTGTAGGAGGGTTTGGTGATGGAGTCGGTGTGAATCCTGCATCAGTTTCTAACTGAAGTTTGGGACAGGTTATTGACCTTTGTGGATCTCCACTTCCTTACTAGTGAAAAGCAATAATCCCTGCCTCCCAGAATGAACAGTACCAATGCTCAAGCACCTTCGATAGTGCCTGGCTCAGAGTAAACCCCAGTAAATGGAAACAGTTATTAGATTATTAGTGCCGCCTGGAGCTATTTCAGATCCATTTTGGAAATGAGGAGGCACACATGATAGTACTCTAGTTGCCTGTTTGTATTTAATGTCCCTCTCTTGTCTCCTGCTTGGTGAGAGCGAAACCTTGTCTCAAACATCTCTTTGTACTCCTCCGAGGCATGCTGCCTGTGCTTAGTAAGATCTAGTGGTATAATGGGAAGGTCTGCCTGACCCTCGGCATGTGCTGGTCTCAACATGGATTCTCCCATGCCATCCAGGCCAGAGAGGGACCAGAGTGTCACTTAAACATGCCAAACCAAAGAGAAATGGTAGCATGAAAATCTCCTATAATTTCTGAACGTGTCCCTCCGGCCTTCCTGGCAGCAGCAGCTCTTCTCTTCCCTACGGACCAGACATCCCCAGTCAGTAGAGATTTAAATGGTCTTGGGTTGAAAGTCTGTGGTTCAAAAAAAACTAACAACTAGGCCAAAATTGATCAAAGTGTGGCATGCTGTAGAAACAGTTACCATGGTGCGTCCAGGGGACTGCCTAGCGACAGGATACAAAGACAGAGGCCCTGTGTGTATTCTTTTGATGTGGGTTTGTTGTTTTGTTAAACATCACATTAAAAAACATCAGTGAAATTCAGTGTGGAGAGCCACCATAATTGCACAGCTCCTTGCTGAAGTGCCTACTATTAAAACTCACAGTGTGGAAGTCATTGTCTAACCCTCCCAATGGTGGAAGCTCTGGGGATAGCAAAAACACTCCAAAAATAAAATTTAAAAGAGCAAATTGCAAACTGGGCATAATAGCACAGATAAATCAGGACGTTACCCTAGGGGGCCGTGAGATGGCTCAGACATTTGCCACTGCCTGAGGACCGCATCGGTGGCAGAGAAGGAGCCAGAGATTGGAACCAGGAAATCCCTTTATTGGGAAGAACTTTCCAGTACAAAGTGCCCAGGAACAGCTGTTCTTGCACGATGCTGGCGTAAATAAATATGACGAAGATGCAGGTGCTTTCCAGATCCGCATCCTCCAGTCTCACTGTAATGCGTCTCCAGTGAAGCCTTCAACTAATGGCTGAGATTTCTAGGCCAACACTGAATGGAATGGCCCATTAATTGTAAATGATATTTAATATTACTTTAGTATCACTACACTGATAGATCATTTAGATTCATCTATTTGGTGTTTTTTGTTTTGGTTGTTGTTTTTAGTTTCTCGAGGCAGGATTTCTCTGTTTAACCTCCCTGGCTGTCCTAGAACTCCCTCTGTAGACCAGGCTGGCCTTGAATTCACAGAGATCCTCCTGCCTCCTGAGAGTTCGAATTAAAGGTGTGTGCCACCACCACCTGTCTCTTTGTTTTTTTTAAACAATATTTAAGGTTTTATTCTATTTACCTTGGATTTTGGTATTAAAAAAAAAATATGTGTCTGGGTGTTCTGCCTGCATGTATGTACGTCAGTGTGTTACAAGTGCCTGTGGAGGCCAGAAGAGGGTGTTGGATCCCCTGGAACTAGAATTACAGGTGGTTGTGAACCATGGTGTGCATGCTGGGAATTGAACCCAGGTGTTTCAGCCCTTAGCTTTTTTTTTTTTTTTTTTTTTTTTTTTGGAGACAGGGCCTCCCTCACCTTATAAATCTGGCTGGCCTGGAACTTTATATAGATCAGGCTGGGCTTGAACACAAAGCGATTCACCAACCTCTGCCTCTCAAGCGCTGGCCCCTTGCAGTTCTTGAACAGGAACATGCACTTTCCCTCAGAGTGATGCCAGTGGAGCATCCAGCCAGATGATGCAGCAGAGATGGTGCTTGTCACAGACCCTGATGACCCACACAGATGTCCTCTGACTTCCAAGTGCATTGGCAAGCACACCTCAGCACGTGTGCGCGCGCGCACACACACACACACACACACACACACACACACACACACGTGTAATTACAAAAGAATTAGACCAAGGGAGACAGCTATGTGATACTCTTCTGAGGACACCCTCTTTGCTTTTATTTCTTACGGGAAAAGCAAAAGACATTTCTTATTCCAAAAGGCATACCTGAGTTGTGGTTGCCAAGTGTAAAATGTCTTATAAGGTTCATCCTTTAAATGCTTAGCATCTTTCCACTGGGCCACTGTAAGTTAAATCTGAGTGCTGTCTAGGGACTCTGACCGTGGCCGTGTGCTCTGTCTTCTCTGTCCCAGATACCCAGTACCTCCAGGACACCATGAACCATGTGCTGAGCTGTGTCAAGAAGGAGAAGGAACGGACTGCAGCGTTCCAGGCCCTGGGGCTGCTTTCTGTGGCCGTGAGGTCCGAGTTTAAGGTCTACTTGCCCCGTGTACTTGATATCATCCGAGCTGCACTGCCTCCAAAGGACTTTGCACACAAGTAAGCACCCCTGTTAGAGTTTCACTTTGCTCTGTTCAGGGGAAGAGTAAGTGAAAGCCAGCCATTGCACAGCTTGAGCCCATTCCACACTGTTGTGCTCTGAGGTGTGGCAGGTGAAGGGCAGCCCCTCCTCACTGGAATTCAGGCTCTTCAGGTGCAATGACTGAAAAGTTAGAGCAGTCTCTTATGTTGATAGAACCCTTTGGAGGAATGCCTGACTAGAACTGAAGAGACCAGAGGGTCATCTTTTCCCTTAGCTTAGCTCTAAGGTATAGCTAGTCATTCCACCACTGAGTATATGAGCAAGACCTTGGGCATCTTGCCAGATGGAGAAGCCAGGCTGATCCTGGGAAGTCAGTATCGACGGCATTGAGCTTTTATGTTTGTGAGCAAGGGTTTCTCTGGTGGATTCGGAAGCCACCAGTCCTGCAACCCAGCGAGCGTTCTCATCATAGGGAGACATTTCTTCCCATGGGATACCTATGCACTACCCTCTGGGTCCTGGTGAGCAAACCTGTTTGCTTCCCAAATAAGTACCCTGGTCAGCCAGGTATTAAGTATGGTGCCTCTTCCTGAACTTGGAGAAAGAACCCTCCTGTAAGACACAGTACTGCCATCTGCTGGAGCAGTGTTTGAAATACACACCCACACAGTGACTGATGGGCTGGGTCCAGCAGAATTTTGCAGTAATCACACTTGCTGTGGCCAGTGCTTCCTATATAACTTGTCCTCCCAGTCCCAGCGCGGCTTTCCGGTGGGATATTATGAACGTCTTACGTCTAAAATAGCCATTCTGTTTCTCTCCAGGAGGCAGAAAACGGTGCAAGTGGATGCCACAGTGTTCACGTGTATCAGCATGCTAGCGCGAGCGATGGGGCCGGGCATCCAGCAGGACATCAAGGAGCTGCTGGAGCCCATGCTGGCAGTGGGCCTGAGGTGTGTGTGTGCCGGAGGCCTGTGGCCACCCAGGCTCAGTAAGGGGTCCGGCTTAGAGGAGAGGGGCGGGCCACTGGGGTGCTAAGTTGGCTAGGCAGGCTAGCTCAGGCTACACACACAGGTTAGTTAGGAATCTAAGCTTCATCGCTAGCTCCTGTGTGATCTTGACTCAGCTGCTTCTCTGAGCCTCAGGTTTCTTGTCTGAAAATAGCTATTGTGCTGTTCGGGTGGTTGTAAGGTTTAGGTGAAAGAGTTCAGGAAACAGCAGCCCCTAGCGCAAAGCCGGGCATGAAGAGAGCACTCGCTAAGTGTGTGTGGCTGCGGTTGGTGTTATTACCAGGGAGACTGGCCAGCCTCCCCAAACGCCACTCCCTCCCCTGTGAGATAAGGAGGATGGCCTCCGTCTGCTTCCTGGTCATGGACTGAGACTCAGAAATGTGTAGATTATTGTGATATCTGAGACAAGGCCAGGGTTGTTCAGTACTTCAGAGACTGAGCAGTGACAGGGCCTGACCCTCCTGCCCCGAGCAGGCTGCACCACACCCTGGCAGCTGAGTGGCAGACTGTGTGCACTGTGGCCTCATCATGACCGCTTTCTTCCCCTGCAGCCCTGCACTCACTGCTGTGCTCTACGACCTGAGCCGGCAGATTCCGCAGCTGAAGAAAGACATCCAGGATGGACTCCTGAAGATGTTATCCCTGGTCCTCATGCACAAACCCCTCCGGCACCCAGGCATGCCCAAGGGTCTGGCCCACCAGCTGGCCTCGCCCGGCCTCACCGCCCTCCCTGAGGCCAGCGATGTGGCCAGCATTACTCTTGCCCTTCGAACTCTTGGAAGCTTTGAGTTTGAAGGTAAGAAACTGCTCTTGCCAAAGTGTTGAGAGATGCTGTGGCCCTGAGAAAGGGATGCATGCATCTAGATTGCTGGGTCTATAGAGACTTTGTGACAGGGCACCAGATGGCCCCTCCTTTCCAGCCTTTACCTGTTTAATTCCTGCCCTGCACTTTGTCTCATGGTGTTTGGGGGCAGAGGGTGTTGAGGGGCAGCATGCATGGAAAGTGACACATCACAGGTGGAAAACTCAGGGTGGGACTCTGCTCCTCACCGACCTGCAGCCAGGCGGGGATTTATTGCTTTACAGTGTATGGCGGGTATTCTGGATATTTCCATTCTTGTGCTGTGATGCTCTATGCAGTTGAGTTTGGCGTTCTGTCCCAGGCAGCAGGGCTTATCCTTCCCTTTTCCTTCGTGCCCAGGCCACTCTCTGACCCAGTTTGTCCGCCACTGTGCGGATCATTTCCTGAACAGTGAGCATAAGGAGATCCGCATGGAAGCTGCCCGCACCTGCTCCCGCCTGCTCACGCCCTCCATCCACCTCATCAGTGGCCATGCCCATGTGGTTAGCCAGACCGCGGTGCAAGTGGTGGCTGACGTTCTCAGCAAGCTGCTTGTGGTTGGGATAACGGACCCTGGTAAATCTCAGGGTGGAGCAGTTCGGGGGATCCTGGAGCTTGAAGTGTTTGCATGGCCGCTAGAGGTCAACATCAGTAATTTCATGTCTAGCCGTTTCTCTGCTAAGGCATTTAGCCTGTGGTTATTTTTTACTTAATTTTTCTTTATTCCTATGGGTAGATTAAAGGGGGAGGAGGAGACGGTTAGATGAAGAAGGTATTTTGGAGTTTGCACAATAAGGCAGGGAGGGGTTCTCATGACACATTTAGGGGGTGAATGACCCTTTTGCAGGGGTCACCTAAGACCATCAGAAAATACAGATATTTACATTATAATTTATAATACCAAAATTGCAGTTAGAAATAGCAGTGAAATATTTTTATGGCTGGGGGTAATTAAGGGTCACGGCATTCTGAAGGTTGAGAACCGCTGGGCTAGGGCGATTAGCAGTGGAGGGAGAAACTGGGAAGGGGATGGAGGGGTGGGACCCTGAAGAGGTGTTCAGAGACTTGTTTGCTCCCGCAGATCCTGATATCCGCTACTGTGTGTTGGCGTCCCTGGATGAGCGCTTCGATGCCCACCTGGCCCAGGCGGAAAACTTGCAGGCTCTGTTCGTGGCTCTGAACGACCAGGTCTTTGAGATCCGAGAGCTGGCCATCTGCACCGTGGGCCGACTCAGCAGCATGAACCCAGCCTTCGTCATGCCTTTCCTGCGCAAGATGCTTATCCAGGTAATGGGGTGGCCCAGCAGCATGGAGAGGACCCTCCACAGTGAGCCAGGAAGAAAGTGCTTAGGACGGGGACTCCATGTTTCCCAGCTTTGGGTTACAGTTCACGTGTGAACCCCTTGTCATCAGGATGTGAGGTCCTTCTTGGTCCCACACTAACCTCTCAGGCAGCTCATCTATCTTTGTGGCAAATCCCCAGTGAGCCAGAGTCCTGGCTTTTCCTGCGTCTGCTGCGGGGTGCAGGGTCTCAGGCTTCCTTTTCTGTTCATCCCTATTCTGTTTTTCTTGCTAATGGTCACCAAGCACAGAGGCTGGTAGTCTTAATCTGTGCGCATGATTCCACATGATCCCATGGTCATTGTGCTTGGTTGGGTCCCAGGCTTTCCAGGCCTTTTTTTTTTTTTTTTTTTTTTTTTTTTTCCTTCGGAGCCTGTCCTTGAACTCACTCTGTAGACGAGGCAGGGCTTGAACTCACAGAGATCCGCCTGCTTCTGCCTCCTGAGTGCTGGGATTAAAGGCGTGCGCTACCACTGTCCAGCTTTGGGCTCTCATTCTTATGTGATGTGTGATGTCTTGGCCCTCTAGAGAGATCCAGGCGGCCTTTCTGCTGCAACCTGGGTCCTCGGTTTTTTTCTCCTCCTACCTTGTAAGTTCCTTGGCTCCTGTGAACAATGCCTGCTCCAACCCTTCCCGCCTTGGTGTGCATCTTTTGAAATGCACGCATTTTATAACAAGTGAGGGACTTAAACACAGACTGTCAGCATAAGCAACTCACCCTAGGAGAGTGTCATTTGTCATAGTTAAACATGGCTGCAAATGACATCATCAGATGACAAATTGGAACTTCTATTTTCAGCCTGATGACTTCCTGCCTTAACTGTGGACCATGATAGGGAGTGCCTGTTGCTTCAAATCTTAAGATACCTAAGGCTCTGGGAAGGAAGCAGCCATTACTGAACCTACCAACTCAGGCTGTGCTAACTATGTTTGGCATGTAAATACCTCTTAGTGAGAGTGTGGGTTTGCTTACTCAGTCAGGACTTACTGCACACCTGCTCTGTCCCACATGATGCTGCGTGCTGGGCCGTGTGGTGGTGAGCAAGCCAGATACAGCTCTTGTCCTTGGAAAGCTCACACTCAACAAACAGGCCAACTTGTTTTCCTGATGTTGGAGAATGTGAACCTCCTTCAGATGCATTGACTGCGTGCTAAACTTAACCCTTGAAAATTAAAAAGTAAACACATAAAATTTTTAAAAATATTTATTTAGACTATGTAGTGGGATTAAAACCAGGGCTTTGTATTAGGAAAATGCTATCACTGATGTATACCCGGGGTCTTTAAACTCCAAAATAAGGAAACATAGTTTTGATCTAGATTGTCCCAAGTTGAATTGTGTTATCTTCGTGTATTGGTGAGTGCCTTTGTCTTCCCCTGAGGTCTGGTCGCTGGGCATTGGTGGATGTCAGTGCTATGGATGGCTCTGACTCTAGCTTGGTCTACACAACTGCTAGAGTTGTCCTCTGCTCCCAGGCACATTCCCTGCAGCCAGCTAGCATCCCATTTGTCCTTCCTTTTCTCGCTAACTCCTTGCACTGCTGTCTCCTGTCGAGGGAATACAGAATGAGCTACCAAGTCAGCATCTAAGACAATGCCTTCACTCCCTACAGACCCTCTGCCGGACCCCAGCTAACTGGGCTTTGGGTGTCCACTTCTAGCATGCTTGCATTTCCTTCCTTCAGCCATACCCTGGAGTCTGTCCATATTGCCGGTATCTACTTGACCTTGAGCTTAGCACACTGCTATGCTAGCGTTTTTTTTGTAGCGAGAACAAGCCTGGCAGCTCTGTTCCGTGATGCCTCAAGATGGAATCCCTAGCACTTCCTTAGTCATGATGTGTCTGGGTCACCTGTGGAGGTCTCTCTCTCCTGTTTCACAGCTGCTCCGACAGTCCTTCAATTCCTTTGTCATTGTTTATAGATCCTCTTGGTAATTTTGTGTCTGGACAAATCCGTGTCTTCAGTCGCTTGTCTGGAAAGTGTAATCACAGCTCTGACAGGTGCTCCTTCTCCAGTCTGGAAGGACTTTGTCCTGCTGTGACTGGAGAAGGGACAGCCAGAGCTGTCTGGTAGCTTACAGATCCCCATGCTTGCTGAGTGTCCTCTGTGGAAGTCTGGTTCTTTCCTCAGTCCCTGGCACATGTCCCTTATGCAGTCCTCTCTGTTTTCCTTCTGCCATCGTGTGTCCCCTTTATTCCCACAGATTTTGACAGAGCTGGAACACAGTGGTATTGGGAGAATCAAGGAGCAGAGCGCCCGCATGCTGGGGCACCTGGTCTCCAATGCCCCCCGACTCATCCGCCCCTACATGGAGCCTATTCTGAAGGTAAAGCACAGCAGGTGGCCAGGCTGGCATCTGTCTTAGCTCTGTGTTTAGGATGTGGGTGCTTTAGCAGTGAACCAAGTAGACCATGTCTTTGGTCCAGGCTTGGGAACAAGGGCTACACATAGCTCCTTGAGTTAAAGAGTCTCACCCGTTGCAGGAATGAGGTCTCCTTTGTGCTCAGGCTCATCATCAGCTGGGCACGGAAGGGGAAATGAGTAAACAGCAAGTGCACTTTCCCCAAAGGAAGAAAAATGAGCATTAAAACACGAACACAGCTTCAGCTGTGACTGTGGTGTTCATGTGCAGTTTTTCTGTCTGACAAGCACTGGAGGGATGACAGGCATGCAGAGTTAAAAGGACATGAGCAACACCCTCAAATTGTGGTGCTTCCTGGACCATACACCGGGCTTGTGTTTGGTTTGGAGAAAAGCTTGGAAATCCAGAGATTCCCGGGTTAACCAAGCCTAGAAGTAGCTTATGTATGTATGACCTCGAGGTCTTTGGAGGGTTCTTGTTTTGTTTGCTTGCTTTCTGCTGTTAGGGATTGAACCCAGAGCTTTGTTGGTATCTGGGAGGTGTGCTGCCCTCTAGAGGTAAGACAACTCTCCTATAGATTTCAGTCCACACTCATTTTCTTTTACCTTCTTCTATAGGCTTTAATTTTGAAACTGAAAGACCCAGACCCTGACCCAAACCCCGGAGTAATCAATAATGTATTGGCCACAATAGGAGAACTGGCTCAGGTAAGGGGACAGCTGCATTTTCCATAGGCGGAAGGAAATTCCAGCCTTGGGGAAGTCCGAGTATTTCTTTTCCTTTTTTGTTTGTTGTTTTGGGGTTGTTTTGTTTTGTTTTTAGAGACAGTCTCACTGTGTTTCCCAGGCTGGTTCACACTCACTGTTCCTCCTGCCTTAACTTCGAGAGTTTTTGAGTTACAGGTGTGAGTTACCCTTCCCCCCCCCCCACCCAAATACTGTCTTAACGCCATAATTTCTCATCCTTCCTGCCATTGTCTTTTCATTTGCAGGTTAGTGGCCTAGAAATGAGAAAGTGGGTTGATGAGCTCTTTATCATCATCATGGACATGCTCCAGGACTCCTCTCTGCTGGCCAAAAGGCAGGTGAGTACCGCTGTTGGCTGAGGGAACACTCAGACCCATGGGGCCAGGGACCGGTCTCTCTCTGTTCATTGCAGTGTGCCCAGTCGGTTGTGTACAGAGCTTAAGACTTGACATTTTCTTTGAATGTGGAAAGAGAAAAGGATCTCAGTCACCGGCAGTTGGTATCCAGGCTGAGTGTCATCATTTCCTCTGTATGGGGGAAAGAGCTGTCTGTGCAGTCCGGTTGTCAGAGCCCCAGCTCCTGGAGAGAGGAAGCAGGCCTCGACGCTGGCTGTGGGGGCGGTTAGCTTCCCGTCTCCCTCCCCACCCACTGGAGGATGTTAGAGGAGTAGTGTAGAGTGAAGAACGGTATTAACTTCTTTCTGTAGTTCCCTGTGGTCATCCGGGATATGAAAGGGCCACATTTCCTCCGGGAAAGCTGGTGGTAGACTGTGCAGTGTTTTGAGACAGCTTGTCACTCTGTAGTCAAGGCTGGCCTGGAACTCACTTTGTAGGTAGAACTGGCCTTGAACTAGGCAGTCCACCACCTCGGATGTGAGCCATGGCATCGGCCTCTTTGATCCTGTGATTGTGGGTTCATGCTTGGTCAGCTGTTCTTACGTCCTGACGCTGGGATTCCTGTCCCTGGTTAGTGACGTAACGATGTCTTCTAGCTGACTCTAGCATTTCATCACCCTCTCAATACAGAGTATACCTGTGCTTTCTTTACTTGTACTGGTTCATAAACGTGGCCTTTTTGTCCATTCAGGTGGCCCTGTGGACCCTGGGACAGTTGGTGGCCAGCACTGGCTATGTGGTGGAGCCCTACAGGAAATACCCCACTCTGCTCGAGGTGCTGCTCAATTTCCTGAAGACGGAGCAGAACCAGGGTACACGGAGAGAGGTAGACAGCACGGGCGCCTGGTCTGCAAAGCCTTGGCTGGGACGGTGGAGAGGGGAAGTGGTGGCAGTACGTGCACACACTGGCCTGGGTTTCCAGTCTCTCTGCTCTGTTGATGGAGACAGCCGTTTGGGTGTGGGGTGTGGAACAGGAGAGATGTACCACGAATCCTGTTGTGATCAGATGTGTGCTAAGTGCTTATCTTCTTTCCTTTCCTACCCAGGCTATCCGAGTGTTAGGGCTCCTTGGGGCTCTGGATCCCTACAAGCACAAAGTGAATATCGGCATGATTGACCAATCCCGGGACGCCTCTGCTGTCAGCCTGTCGGAATCCAAGTCAAGTCAGGATTCCTGTAAGTTATAAACATGAGAGACTCGTTGCGTGTGGACTCAGAAAACCCTTCCTGGCTGTATTAGAAAGTGTTGCCTAAGATCACTGAAATGATAGCTATTGACTCTCTTGGCAACTTCTAAATGATAAGCGTGTAGTCCCTGAGTCCAACAGGGATGCGGTAACCAATACCACCAAAGTCCTTGTGTCGTCCAGAGTCTTTGTAGGAGTTAACAGGCTAAGTCTACATTACTTCCGACACCGGTGAGGGAAGTAGGAACTGCCCTGACCCCCTGTTCATCTCTCACTCCTGTTAGTGCCTCTTGTTTTTATCCCCTGCCGCTCATGGAAGGGGAGGATAGTTCTTTTCTCTTCTCTTCTATTTGAGGGAAGTCAGTACATAGAAAACCAGAAGCCCCATAAACCCAGGGACCTTTTTCTTGTTCCCAGGCTGACAGTAGAGACCCTTTATTTGCCCTTTATTTATTTATTTTTTCCTGAGACAGGGTTTCTCTGTAGCTTTGGAGTCTGTCCTGGAACTCTCTCTGTAGACCAGGCTAGCCTTGAACTCATGGAATCTGCCTGTCTCTGCCTCCCAAGTTCTGGGATTAAAGACATGTGCCACTACCACCCATCAACCCATTACCTTTTGACAAGAGGCCTGAGGGTTTGGGAAAGAAGGTGGAGATGAGTCTCTAGCCTCAGCCCACTGTCCTCTGGGGCAAGCCTGTTTATGAAATTGAGGTTAAACAGTGGCCTCTCCCACTGTCTTAGCAGAGTGTGAGTTTCCCCAAATGAAATTTCTGTAGGTGCCATCGTTTTGCTTTAATCCCCTGTCCCTTCTGGGATAAGGGCACCTTGTTAAGACACTTTGGACCTTGACCTTCAGGAGCAGAGCCCAGGCCAGGTGCTCGTGTCCCTTAGCCGAGCCTGACATCCAGGCTCTCTCCTGTCCCACCTCTTCCCTCCTCATTGCATGCCACTGTTCCCGGGACAGAGTCCTTGCTGTTCAGGATTCGGCACATTCCTGCTAACTGTCTGCATTCCCTGTGGGACCAGCCAGCTGTGGAACAGATGTTTGTCTAATTTAATTCCCTTTATTCTCATTCGGAGGAGTAATTATTTTTATTGATAGCTTCGGCTATGAAGTGTTGAACTGTAATGCTGAGAAGCTGTGTTAAACCTAGCAATTTAAAGAAAGCCCGTCATGTACTGTTTTAGGCTTTGGTGGTTTGGGTAATGGAAAAGCCAGAATGGATTTTGTTCCTGACAGGGAGAGCCTATTCATCGGTTCCTAATAGCCCCGTGCTCCCCATTCACAGCAGCGTCAGAATGCAGCAGAGACGATGTGCATGCTAATGTCTCTGACGGGGTTTTGTTTGCTGTTAACCATGCTCAGCCTCACACAGAGTCTTGTCACCAGTACTTAAGACTCTCTTTGTCACCTTGTCCTAGCTGACTACAGCACCAGTGAAATGCTGGTCAACATGGGAAACCTGCCTCTGGATGAGTTCTACCCAGCTGTATCCATGGTGGCCTTGATGCGCATCTTCCGAGATCAGTCTCTCTCTCACCATCATACCATGGTGGTCCAGGCCATCACCTTCATCTTCAAGTCCCTGGGGCTCAAATGTGTACAGTTCCTGCCCCAAGTCATGCCCACGTTCCTTAATGTCATCCGGGTCTGTGATGGGGCCATCCGGGAAGTAAGTATGTAACCCTTCCCTGCTTGCCTCCGCAGATCTGTGGGTGCCTCTGCTTCCTGACACTCAGCTTGCTGTTGAGAGCAGAGCCTCTCCCCTGACCTTCTGGCACCTGTGTGTGTAGCTGAACTACAGGCCAGAGTTCTGCTTGCTCCTTCGTGACCAGATTTTGTTGCTTTGTTTTTAGGATTTTTTTTTTTCCACTTTAATTACCTGTAGATGTGTTTGTCTTTTTTGGGGGAAGGGAGGGATGTAGATGTGCCCAGAGAGGTCAGAGGCATTGGAGACTCCTGAAACTAGATTCACAGGCTGTTGTGAGCCAGACCGGGGGAGGGAGAGGGTGCTGAGAATAACTCTTGGGTTCTCTGGCAAAGGTGTGCTTTTTTACCACTGAGCTGTTTCTCCAGCCCCAACACTGATTAAACTCAGGGCCTCTGACCTGTGAGACATGGACTCTTTCTCCAACCTATTGTTCTGAGATAAGATCTCAGTAAATTCTCTAAGCTGACTTTGAGCTCTGAGCCCAGGTCAGCCTTAAATTTGGAATCCTCTTTCTTCAATCTCCTTACAGCTGAGATTACTGTACTGCTAGACTCCATGAAAGCAAGGCAGAATCATACAATTTTGGTGACGATCTCTGTATAGATGAAATT
Organism: Phodopus roborovskii; assembly: GCF_943737965.1. Classification (NCBI taxonomy): domain Eukaryota; kingdom Metazoa; phylum Chordata; class Mammalia; order Rodentia; family Cricetidae; genus Phodopus; species Phodopus roborovskii. The sequence continues at coordinate 153,017 of NW_026126646.1, forward strand.
GCATAATTCTTGGGTCTAATGGTGTCAGTTTGTCCCATCATTGTTGGTCCTAAATTGGAGCATATGGTAAATGCTGGTCTGGCAGATCTCTCTGTTGTAAGATTTCTCTCCTTGCTTTGTACTGATAAGTAATCTGTGCCGTCACTCTTCGGACTGTGACCATGCTGTTCCTCCACTCCCTTTCACCTGGTGGCTTTAGCATTCCTTGGTAATCCTTGCGTCAGGTGCTGAGCTGGTGGGAACGTCATGACTCTGGAGTTGTGTGGTTCCTCTGCTTTTCCTAGCGAGCCTTTTTCTGTGTGGTCCTTTTCCTCTCTTCTCTCGGCTCTTTATCATCTCTCAACTATAGAATATGAAGAATGGTTCCATGACATCTGTCCCCGTGCATGATGTGTGTACCAGCAACACATCTGGGGTTCAAGTCAGCTTGCAGTTCTTGCTGTCCTAGAATGTCCCCTGAGGGTGTGCAGGTGTTGCAAGTCATTGTCTTTCCCTCTGTGACCATTACCAATTTGACACATATTTACAGGTGGTAGTAACTTTATAAACTGCTTCCTGACTTTGTGTCTGGAGTATAGAAAGGCATTTTAGAAAACAAAACAAAACACCTTTTTGGGACAGGCTCTCTGTCGCCTGGGCTCAGGGGCTCTTCTTGCCCGTCTAGGTAGCTGTGACATCAATTGTGTGCCGCCATGCCTGCCTTCCTATAATTGTCAACCTCATTAAATTCTTATTAACTCCGTTAGCTACAAACTCTCCCAGATTTTCATTCTAGATAATTACATACTCTGAAAAAGAAGGACGTTTGGGTGTGTCCATTTTAAACTATAAATCATTTTTGGGTTTTTAAAGTTTTTAAACATTCTTTTATGGTCTTAAATTATTGGAAGATATTTTTTTCTTTGTAATCATGAGATGATACTGAATTTACCAAATGCCTTTCCTTCGTTTTAATAATCATCTGTTGTATTCCCCTTTGATATCTTGGTGTGTTGCATTATGCTGAAATAAGTTCTAATGTTGAAACACATCCACATCACATATCCTGTAAAAACTGCTCTGGTTATGACATATTTTTAACCTATTGATACTGTATCTGGTATTAAATTTAGAATTTTTTGCATGAAACAGAATTGATCTGTGGTCTTTGGAAACTACCAACCCAAAGATTGACTTAGCTTTCTTGTTGTTAGTTCAGTTCTTAGGACTATATTAGTTAGCTTTTTCTGAGAAGCACTAGCTTTATCTAAGCGGTGACACTTTATCATGACACTGTTAAGAAGATGCTTCTACTGTTTGCTTATATGTCCATTTGCTGTGTTTTTGTTTGTTTGTTTGTTTTTGGGTGGGAATTTGTTTTTATTTTTCAAGACAGGGTTTCTTTGTGTAACAACTCTGGATGTCTTGGAACTTGCTTTGTAGACCAGGCTGGCCTCAAACTCACAGAGATCCACCTGCCTCTGCCTCGTGAGTGCTGGGACTAACGGTGTGCTCTCCCACCGCCCAGCTCTCTCCCTTTTTTAGTACAAGGCATCTTGTAGTCCAGACTTGCTAGGTAGCCAGAAAACCTGGATCTCCCTATCTCTTATCTCTACCCCCTGAGCGGTGGGATTACAGATGGGTTATGAGTCCCAGTTTATGCTGTGCTGGGGATGGAACCTGAGGCTTTGTATATGCTAGGCAAGCATTCTGCCAACTGAATTACATTGGCAGACCTGTGTCTAGCTTATTTTACTCAACATACCTCTGGGGGGGTCATCTATGTTGTAATGTATATTAATAGTTTGCTGCGTCCTTGCTGAGTAACAATGAGTTCTGTTCAAAACTAACCCTTTCTGTCCTCTAACATTAAGCGTTATTTTTTCACCCTTGAGTTGTTCAGAAGTGGATTTTTTATTTGCAAACTGACAAGGTTTTAAATCTCTCTTTTTGGTATTGATTTCTAAGTTAATTGCATTGTGTTTGTCATTCTTTGATGTTTACTGAAATAGCCTGAGTGTTTTAGTTGCTTCATTGATTTTCACAGATTTCCTGTATGCTTGTGCTTGCTACTGTTATCCATCGTGTGTGTGTGTGTGTGTGTGTGTGTGTGTGTGTGTGTGTGTGTGTGTGTGTGATGTGCACGTGTTATATGTGCATTAGCATGTTTTGGGGCACGTGTGTGTGGTGCATGTTTGTGTGCACTCAGTGAAGGACAAAGGTTGCTATCAGGTTATCTTCTTTCAGTCTCCATTTTTGTATATGGAGGCAGGAGCCCTAACTTGAGTGCAGAATTCACTGATGTAGCAAGTGTAGCCCTGCAGCTTGTGGTGGGCCCCCTCTCTGCCTCCAAAGCACTAGATTGCAGATGGCCACCACACTCGCTGCACATTCATGGATCCTGGTATTCTAAAATCTGGCCCTTGTGCAAGCACTTTTGCCCACTGAGATATATCCCCAGTCCTGTATTCTTGTTTAGTTTTTATTTGCTAAATCTATCAAATAGGGACAGAGCAGAGATCAAATTTGCTTTTAGAGTGTGTGTTATTGGTGTTCCATTACCTTCCTGGGGTGTCTCTTTGTGTTCATCTGAGAGAGGATAACAACAGACCAATAAAGAGATTCCCGCCAAGTTCAGCTTGGGAAAGTGGTGGATTATCAGCGTTACTTGGAAAAGCAAAGGGTGACTTAGGCAGCTGTCCTTCCAAAGACCCAGCCCCAGCATGGATCACAACTCGGGGTCTCTACACAACTTGGAAGTGGCCACGATAGGTAGAGTCTCCCCTTTCTCAGGTTCTCTGAGCTTCTTGAGTTTTGTGAGTTGCAGGGGTCTCCTTCCAGCAGGGAGCGTTTCAATCCAGAGGAAACAGTATGCAACAATTCACTTTCCATAGTCTCATCAGTTTTCATATTTATTTTTATAATTTTCTTTATTGTTAGTTGGGTGTGTTTGTGTGTGGGTATGTCCACATGAATAAGTGCAGGTACGTAAGGAAACCCCTGAAGCTGGAGTTACAGGTGGTTGTGAGCTACATGATGTGGTTGGTAGGAACTGAACATCAGTCCTCTGTGAGAACAGTGTCTGGTCTAAACCACTGAGCCATCTCTCCAGCCCATCTTTTAAATATTTTTAAGATTATGTTTTTAAGTACATGCAAATATGTTCCTAGTAAATTGAATCTTTCATCACTGTGCAGTCACCCTAAAGCACCTTGACTCTACCCTACAATTTACCCTGCCTAGTGATGGAGCTGTCCCAACTCCTGTGGTGCGTGTCCTCTCCAGTCCTTTACTGTCAACTCTCCCCTGACTTGGGATTTTGCCTGGTATAATAGTAAGTTAACTTCCTAGTCTAATTTTAAAATCTGGGGTGTTTGCTTTGTTTTGTGGGGGTGAGATGGGTCTTTGTACATAAGCCCAAAGTGGCCCCCACTTCTCCATCGTCTTGCTTCTGTTCCCAAAGCCTTGGGATTACAGTAAAATCTGCCCTTAAATCAGTGCGTCTGGTCCAGCTGCCATCATTATAGTTCTGTTGGTTCTGGGGTTATTTCTGCCCTTAGTGCTTTCTTCTTGTCCTGTATAGGTCTGCATACTTGACTTTTCTTTATTGATTAGACTTTTGTGTTTTAAGTTATCTTTTTTATCCTACTATTGGTTACCATTTGTTTGTTTGTTTTTCAAGAAAGGGTTTCCTCTATGTAGCCCTGGCTGTGTATATATACCAGGCTGGCCTTGCAATCAGATCTCCCTGCTTCTGTCTCCCGCATGCTGGGATTAGAGGCATGTGCCGCCATCCTTGCTTGTTTTTTATATTCCTACTTTGATTTCTGTAAGCATCGTGAACAGACTTTCAGTGTGATGACACTATTTCCTTTGAATCCTTGATTGGCTCAATTCACTGCTGTTTGCCTGTCTGGGTCTCTTGTGTTGGTCTCTTTCTGGGTGTTTTGCAGTCATATGTCATCTTCATTTCGACACTCCCTGGGGCAGTACTGGGACATCTGCCCTGAAGGAGCCAAGAGGAACAGGTGTGCCTTGGCTTCAGCCAAGTGACCCGGGACAACCTGGAGTCTGGCTTAGTTCCCAGGCCACCCGGGTAGTTAACCCATTTGGGAGTAGGCCTGAGGTGGTCATCTCTTCCTGGAGAGAGTGTTTTCTGACAGTGTCTTTGTCTGCTTTTGCCAGTAGAAGGAGTTTTTGTTCTCTTAAGATGTATTCCATAAAAGTTCTGGATTTATGCAAAACAATTGGATTCTGATGATCCATTTTTAAGTCTCTCTCTCTCTCTCTCTCTCTCACACACACACACACACACACACCCTTATATTTGCAGGGGCAGAGGAGATGAGCATGCCCCACAGCATATGTATGGAGATCAGAGACAACTTGCAGGTGTTGTAATTTAAAAACAGCAGCTCAAGAGAGAAAGACATCAGGATTCAAGCAGAGGAGTTTTTTATTAGGGAAAGGGATCATAAAAAAGGGGAAAGGAAAGGGGGGGAGACTAGCCTTCAGGGACAGAAGCAGCAGGAGAGAGGGGCAGAGAGACAGACAGAGACCGAGACAGAGAGGAGGATTGGAGGTGGCAGGGAAAGGGAACATAGTGACTGTGCACAGGCGGTGCTCTCAGTGGCTGCAGCTGAGGGCGCATCCTGTCAGAACCCCAAGGATACTAGCAGGGATAGGTTCTCTCTTCCCTCCGTGTGAATCTGAGGGATTAAATTCAAGTCATCAAATGTGGCACCAAGTCCCTTTACCCTCTGAGCCATCTCACTGCCTAAAATTTTTTAGTTTTTCATATTAATGTTCAAGGGGTTTGTTATTTTTTACTTTTAATTGTGTGTGTGTGTGTGTGTGTGTGTGTGTGTGTGTGTACATTAGTGCAGGTGCCTTCCGAGTTCAAAAGAGGGTGTCAGATCTCCTGCAACTGGAGTTGCAGGAAGCCAGGAGATGACCAGTGTAGGTGCTAGGAACCAAACTTGCATCTTCTTTCAGAGCAGTCCCTGCTCTTAAAATTAACCACTGAGCCAGCTCCAGCCCAGTGTTCAGTGTTAACAGGGAAAAGGCCTGTGAGGGTGTTGCAGGGGTCCTGGAACCCTCTGGAACCCTCTGTCACCAGTGAGCATGGAAGAAGGGAAATGTCAGCAGTGGACCGGAGCCAGGACAGCCCTAAAAGGGCTCTCTCTCTGGCCCACTTTGCAGTTTCACACTCTAAAACCCCAGAGCAGAGGCAGGCAAGCAGACGAGTCTGCAGGGCGTACTCGGCAGTCAGCAGGCTGCTGTGGGCAACCACCAGGTGCTTCCGCTGTCCCTCCAGGCCACTCTGTCCCAGGTAGCATACCTGGCCAACAGGCAGTACAAGCAGTGTTTTAAGAAATCAGTGAGTAAATCAATAGCTAATAACTGTCTTTTCTCCTTTACTCCACTGTGAACGAATCTAAGGGAGAAGGAAGGGAAGGTGGTGGACCCTGCAGTCTCTCCTTGCGTATGAGGCACAGCGCTCCTGCTTTTACAGGGCCGCTCGTTAAGCATCAGCGGTCAGGCTCCCCTCCCTGGGCATGAGCAGGGACCAGGAGGCTCATTCCCTCTCCCTGTCGAGTGTTTCTCCTGACCCCCTGACTCCCCAGCACCCCACTTTGCCTCTGGCTTAGGTTTTCCATCTTCTTTCAGGCTCTCATAACAGATTTAGCTGACGTGCCATGTTATCTAGAGTTTCCTGTCCCTTGATCTTTTTCATAAAAGTGCCAGCAATGATTTGGTGAGGGCCTTGCTGAGACAGGTGGGCGGGCTCTGTTCAGTCACCCTGCACCCTGTGGTGCTGGGGTTTGAAGACTTTAGCAGCCATGAGGGTCCCTGTTAGGGAGCTAATGCTGGCTGTCTATGAACCTCGTTCTGTGTGTCTTGTCCTCAGTTCTGCAAGTGATGAGCTCCGAGAGCGCATAACTCAACATTTTATTTTTTGTGATAGGATCTTGCTCAATAGTGCAGAGTACCCTTGAGCTCTCTGTGGTCTGGATCTGTTGATCTGCCTGCCTTAGTCTCCTGAGTTCTGTGAGCACAGGCACGCTGTTCTCACTGTTCAAAGCAACACGATTTTATCATCCCCATTTCCTTACCTGGCCCCTCCCCAGTCCCTAGTTTACTTAGTGGGTGGCAGCTCTTCTGACAGCTTTAGGACGCCACCTGCTGGGTTTGGTGGCTCACACTTGTGATCCCAGTAAGTCAGTCAAAGGCAAGAGGCCAGCTTGGGCTACAGAGTAAACCCTGTCTCAAAACTAAAAAAACAACCCTAAAATAGAATGTCCTTACTCCTTATCCAGTCCCTCTCCAAGTTTGCTGCCCATTTTGGCTTACAATTTCTTCGAGATACCTTAAGACCTTATTGAAAGCTAGATGTAGTAATGACATGCCCCAAACTCAGCACTTGAGAAGTAGAGGCAGGAGACTGAGAAGGTCAGAGGGTCACCTTAGCTACAGCAGGTCAAGGCTAATCTGGGCTACATGAGACAGTGAATAGTTCTGGCTAGACTATAACTCACTATATATATAGATCAGTCTAGCCTTGAACTCCAAAACTCACCTACCTCTAAGTCTCATGAGTGTTGGGATTAAAGGTGTGTACCACCATGCCCATACTTTTGGATAGTAATTAGTAGCAAATTAAGGCCAAGTTATATTTGTACTTGGCTAACAATTTCATGCCAGGTTGGTTGGGGCACGGTCTCTCTGTATAGTACCGGCTGTCCTGGAGTTTTTCTGTGTCAACCAGGCTGGCATCCACCTCACAGAGATCCTCCTGCCTTTGCCTCCCAAGTACTGGGATTAAAGGTGTGTGCCACCATGCCCTTTTTTAAGCATCCTATGCTCCTGAAGTCATAGCACACAGAAGCATTCAGCCCCCTGCTCTGGTGCTTTCCAGCTGTGGCGCTGTGGTAGCCCTTGACAGTCTGTGACTAAAGCTCTGCTGTCTGCAATTACCCACCACAGAGGCAGGCAGGCACGGGAGGTGACAAGGCCTGTCAACCAGCCAGGCTGGCCTAGAGCTCCTGCCATGCAGTAGCTGGCTGTCTCCTAGTGTGTGAGATCCCTCACTGCTGCAGGTCTGAGTCTACTCGGAGCGTACTCTCGGTAGGCGGGAGGCTGTGGAAACCAGCCCCATAGTTGTCTTTCTCATCCCTGCATAATCCTTCGGGTGCCAACTGTTTACCTGTCTGTTGCAGTTTCTGTTCCAGCAGCTGGGAATGCTGGTGTCCTTTGTGAAGAGCCACATCCGCCCTTACATGGATGAAATAGTCACCCTCATGAGAGTGAGTAGAAGTTCATCTGCATTTGGGTCAAGGGGTGGCCAGAAATGACCTTAAGTAACGTGGATATTCTGCCCAGGTCGCTCACTGTAGAGCTTTCGCACTGACTAGAAGTGAGGGCTCTGTGGTGACTGTTACTGGTCACTAGAGTCTGAGGAGCAGGGTAGATGGGGATTGATGCTGCAGGCTCCCAGCTCCCGAATTCAAGTATAGAAGTCTGAAGTCTGAAGAGAAACCCTGAAATAATTATTCTGCCAGAGACACACAGCAAATCAGTTTCGTTCACTTAATACCCCAGCACTGTTTCCGTATTCCCCCAGAGCCCCCCTTCCACAGCTCAGGAGGGTTGGGAATTGGTTTTTCCTAGGCCTCTGAAGTACATGTTGGACACTGAGTAACTGCACCCTCCAAAGACACAAATGACACCTGAGGAAGAACTCAGGACCTAGCATGCATTAAGCAACTGCTAGAAAGTACCCTGATAACAGAAGCGCTATTTTCTACTGTTCTATGCAATTTAAATCATTGTGTGGGGAGGGCTACTTTGTAGTTAGCTTGGTGGAAGCTGCAGGGCCAATATCAAAATGGCTCCCTTCCCCAGAGGAACTTCCCGGCCCCTGGGTTCAGAACGGAACAGCCCCTACATGTTTAAATCATTAAGAGCTGCTGTGTTCCCATTTTCTACCATGGAGACCTCAGTACAAGGAAGAGTCCGGCCAAATGCTTAACTGCCCAATGGGTGGCCTTGGGGAAGGGAAGGCAGGAAGGAATCAGTGTGCTCAGGGTAGGAAGCTAAAGCCTCTGAATCATCCCCCCACCTCCCTCAAAGAACGGCCAGTGCACAGGGATTGGAAGAGGGGCTTAGCTGCGGAATGCAGCTTCAGTACCATCCCAGTGGAGAAGACAGAGCAGGTGCTCTTCCTTTGGCTGTTGATCCTGGACATTTTAATGAGCTCCCTTGAGCCCGGAAAGAGAGCAGCCTGTAAGCAATGATGTAGCCCACATCCTCTGGCAGGCTGCTGGCTTCTGAGTAAAGAAACCTCTGTGAAGAGCCCAAGGTGATGGAGTTGGGAAACTCTGTTTTCTCTGAAGATGGCAAGTACAATCCAAGTGCATGAGCGTCAGACGAACCAGGGCCTACGGACCTGCCATGTTCTTCCCGACAGTAAACAGGTTTCCCTGAGAATGCGGTTTTCCAGCAGCAAAGTTTAAGCAGCATTTTCTGGTTCTGGTTCCCCTTGTTCTTACCACCCATGTGCAGTGCTCAGACCCTGAGTGTTGGAGCATTTGCTGCCATCAGCAGCAGGGTGTGTGTCACCCTCGGTCTTTCTCTCCAGAGGCTCTGAAGAAAGCTGCAGGTCTGTCTTAAGTGACTTGGGATGACAATTTTTCATGGAGTTGGAGGCTTGAGCCAGTTTGACTTGCAGTTAGTGCCGAGGCAGAGTCTGGAGACAATGGCCGGGTTTTTATGTCAGTAACATCTGTGGATTGTTATTGCATGGATGTAGAAGTAACTAATTTGTTTCGGTATCCAGGCCTGATGGACAGATTGTTTTTAGAGAACAGGTTTTAGATACTGCCCAGCCAAGTATAAATCCTGAAAGGGCATGAAATCTTGGAGACACCAGGTTCTCTTCCAGTAGGGATAAAACTGTACCCCAGTAACGTGTGGACACACACTTCAGTTCTTTTGGAGTGACTCAGATATAAACATGTCTGCTCTGTGAACAATCTGATGACGAGAGAATTTCAGGTGCTCTGGTAAGTTCTTAGGCATCAGAGATGAATTGGAATGGTCTCTTGCCCTCCAATAGCCTGAGTCTAGCCAGAAAGGCTTGCAGAGCAAATTAGCATTATTCTGGGCAGTAGACCTACAGAGGGATCCAAAGTGGGTGAGTGCAGAACAGGAAAGTGGGAAAGTAAGAAAGAGAGGATGTAGCTGAGCCCACACTGGGCTTCTAGGCAGAGGACAGCATGGAGGAGTCAGGGCAGGCAGTCCCTGGGAGGCGCAGCATCATTTGTCTGCGTCGCTGTGGCCGTGCAGTGAGAGGAAGATGGGAAGAGTCACCTGCCCAGACGCCTCGTTATGATTTTGCTCTTTTTAGCCATCAGATTTCTAGGTTCACTTTGAGAGAATGAGCACCTGACAGCCCTTTTGTCTCCCTCTAGGAATTCTGGGTCATGAACACCTCAATCCAGAGCACAATCATTCTTCTCATTGAGCAAATTGTGGTGGCTCTTGGAGGGGAATTTAAGCTCTACCTGCCCCAGCTGATCCCACACATGCTTCGTGTCTTCATGCATGACAACAGCCAAGGCCGCATCGTGTCCATCAAGGTGAGCGAGGTTCCCAGCCTCCTCAGAGTCCATGGCTGATGACTGAGCTATGAGACCCTGTTCTGGGTGACATGGCTGATGAGATGTGCTCACCAAGCCCAGCCCCAGGAACAAGGGTGCCTAGCACTTGCAGATGTTCCGGAGTGCTCACAGCCCTCTCTCGGTCATGCCTCTGTTTTGTCCTTTTGATGGTTGGTCCTAGTAAAGGTTCATCTCGAGCCAGCCGTGTTATCTAGCACCCGATTCACATCAGCAGAAATAAAGTAGAGAAAGCCAAGATGCATGCACTCACATAAAATAAGGGGGACGGGCACCAACAAAGGATGTAGTCCCAGGCTGGTGACAAGGAAGGGCAGAAAGCCCACAGAGCTCTGAATTCTCCGTATACTGCTTCAGCCATGGCCCGGGCGGGCTACTTGATGCCTTCCTGTATTTGTTCACCACCACGCTCTTGCTCACTTTTGCAGCTATTGGCAGCGATCCAGCTGTTTGGTGCCAACCTGGATGACTACCTGCATCTGTTGTTGCCTCCGATTGTGAAATTGTTTGATGCCCCCGAAGTCCCACTGCCATCAAGGAAGTAAGCGTCTTTGTGGCTTTGTTCATTTCTGCTCCCGTTACTTTGGTTCAGAGGTGTCCCAGAGTATGGAGATCTTGTTGCTGCCCCCCTGGTGTCACCCACAGTACCTCAGAGCCCTTACTCTCCACCCCTCGGTGCTGTGTTAGGGTAGCCTTCAGCTTGCACTTGTTGTAGGGCAGCATTGGAGACGGTGGACCGCCTGACAGAATCCCTGGATTTCACTGACTACGCCTCCCGCATCATTCACCCTATCGTTCGGACGCTGGACCAGAGCCCAGAGCTGCGCTCCACAGCCATGGACACACTGTCTTCACTTGTCTTCCAGCTGGGGAAGAAGGTAAGATGTGGCTCCTGAGCAGAGAGAGCCGTGTCATTGTGCCTTGTTTGGGAATATGTAGGTTTGCTAATACATCGGTCAGTATGTGGATCTCGGCCACTCTTGGAGGATACAAAATTATTTCAGTTCTTATTGTTCTTCCTTTGTTCCGCCAGTTTTAATAGAAGCACCTGTGTTGGTTAAGTTGTATTTTGAGGAAAGCCAAGAGAAGGCAATGGGAATTGGCCTGGCATTATTACAGCTAGGGTGGGGAAAGGAGTCGTAGAGACTCTCACAGAGCCAGCCAACCACAGGAAGGTATCTACCCTCTGTGTATATAGTGTGCTCCACCATCTGTTCTCCAGAATAACAGTTTCCCGTCTTCCCCATCCTGCCACAGTACCAAATCTTCATTCCGATGGTGAATAAGGTCCTGGTGCGCCACCGGATCAATCACCAGCGCTATGACGTGCTCATCTGTAGAATTGTCAAGGTGAGTGGACGCCCCTCTGTGCTGAGGTCCCAAGAGTCTTGGCATTCTCATCACTGCTGAGGCAGGCCGAGGCTAGCCTTTTAGCCCTGGCTGGGACTGGCAGACATGCCTGCAGAAGGTAGTTTTTTTCAGCATTGTAGGTTTTGTGGTTTCTCTGTTCTGTTGTAGCTTCTGACTTCGGCCTATGTGACTGAAAAGCCCAGAACTAATGAGCCTGGCCTCAGTCTAGTTAGATTTTATATGTGGACCCTGAGATTTGAGTTGCACACAATCTTCATGTGTTGTGAAGGACTAATTTTTTCTTAACCATTTGGGGTTGCAATAATAATAATAATAATAATAATAATAATAATAATAATAATAATAATTCTTGCCTCTTGGAATGTGTGAAAACAGGCAGCAAGCCAAGTACCATCTGTGCTCCCAGTGCTTGATCACTTGATTCTTGCTCTCAGTCTGCCTTTGCCAGGTTTTGTGACTTGCCTGTGAAAGGTTCGTCTGTGACCCCAGCAGCCACTGGTGCCTATTTTGTGCGTACATGCAATGTGTACTGCTTGTTGAAGTCCTGGCTCTTCCAGGCAGGAATCTGCTGAGGTTCCTGAATGTTCTATGAGTTGGAAGCATCTGGTAGAGGTGCAGGCGTCTCACTGCAGCTCTGCTTGCAGGGGTACACGCTTGCCGACGAGGAGGAAGACCCCCTGATTTACCAGCACCGGATGCTAAGGAGTGGCCAAGGAGATGCACTGGCCAGCGGGCCAGTTGAAACGGGGCCCATGAAGAAACTGCATGTCAGCACCATCAACCTCCAAAAGGCAGGTCTATTGTTTCCAGGAGCTTGGAAAGCAAAGCTTTGTTTTGTTCTCTCATTCAGAACTCAAGAGATCCGCCTGCCTCTGCCTCCCAAGTGCTGGGATTGAAAGTGTGTGCCACCATGACCAGTAATGAGTAAATAAATTTTAAAGCATTTAAAGAAAAAAAAAATCACTCTTGCCAGGAAGTGATGGCACAGTCAGTCCCCTGTGTCCCTGTTGTCCTTTAGACAGACCTTACTATTAATTAAGCTCAGCTCACAAGAAGCAGAAGGACCAGGCATGGTAGCACAAGCCTATAGTTTGGTTCTACAGGAGAGCGAGGCAGTAGGATTGTGAAGCAGTGTTTGTTTTGTTTTGTTTTATTTTATTTTATTTTTCTCGAGACCAGGTTTCTCTGTGTAACCCTGACTGTCCTAGAACTCGGGCTCTGTAGACCAGGCTGACCTACTGAGTGCTGGGATTAAAGGCGCTCACCACCACTACCCAGCTTTTTTTTTTTTTAAATGGAGGCAAAGGCAATTGAGTATCTTTGTGCTTCCTCAGAACTAAGACCTTTTGTTGCAGATAGCATTCCCATGAGAACAAAGCTGGCATCAGTTTCTTTTCCTGCTGCTCTGATAAAAGAGTCCAGCGAAAGCAACCTAAAGAGACATGTGTATCTTGGCTTATAGTCCCAGAGGAACATAGTGAAAAAATGTCTGGGAAGGTATGGCGGCGGCAGCAGTAGACTGGATGGTCACATTGCATCCTCACTCAGGAAGCAGAGACAGAACAGAAAGTGGAGCTGGACAGTAAAAGCTCAAGGCCCACCCTCAGTGACTCATTTCCACTTGAAGGATCTGTAACCTTCCCAAACAGCACCCCAGCTGGAGAGCCAGCTGTTCAAACACATGAACTGTGAGGGCCATTTCATACTTATTTAAACCACAGCAGCTGGTAAGCCCCTAATTAGCCATAAAACTGATGTGGGCTGTTGAAAGTGATTTTTTTACTCTCCTCCCTCTCATTGGGCTTACTACTTCCTAGGGATCTCATTAAAATGTTGACTGTATGTAGGATGTCTGAGGTCAGGCCTGATACTTTATTTCTCACAAGCTCCCAGGTACGAGTGTGATACTTCTGGCCCATGGACCACACTTTGAACATCTAACTTTTAGAACTTTGCTAATGTGTACTAAATTGTCTCTGCTGACCTTGGCCTATGATGCGGCCAGCTTTCTGCCATGTGTACATCATATATTTTCCTAAAAGCAAGCCGTTTCAAAGCTTCTCTGGGGAACCGGAGCAGAATAACCATAACTTTAGATACCCCATCCTGCTGATTTTCCACACTTTGCAGCACTCTTGAGCACCTCTGGAGACTGAGCAGCCCCCGATCGCTTTTCAGTCAGGTGCTTTTTTTTCTCTGTTTATCAGAGCTCGCTCTTAGCCATTGAGAGAGATAAAGAACCAGGCAGGCCTGAGTCTTCAGGGACTCTTTCTTTTAGCCAAGCCGGTACAGATTTGAACACAGTCCTGAGGGGTTGCACTAAACAGTAAAAATCTTTTAGTGACTTTACTCCCCCAGAGACTGCTAAGAAATGTTTGCTGCTTTTAAGATGAAAGGGGTCAGATATCCATGGACTAGGAGGAATGCTACCTTTCATCTGAGGATTTCCTAATTGCTCCTTCAAGGGGGAACCAAGGTCATGAGTCACAGAGCATTGTCTCATGGTTATTGGGGCTCCCTGGCAGCCTCACAAAAGGGGAAACAGGCAAAGTCATGAGAAGTACATCAGCACCTGCATGTACCTGTTCTGCACAGGTTCAGAGCATCTCTCCAGGCAGCCATCCCTACTCTGGAACTCTGCTTTGCAAATGTCTCCTCATGGTCTAGTTTATTTCTGCATGCTTTTCTTTGCACTCAACGATGGGTGTGTTTTTAAGAAGTTTTTCTTATGTATCTATTGGCTTGTGCTTGTGCATATGGGTATCTGTGAACACCAGAAAAGGCATCAGAATCCCTGTAGCGGGAGTGAGAGGCCGTTGTGAGCTGCCTGATGGAGAGTCAGTGCTCTGAAGAAAGCCTCCCAGTCACCTGTTGTGACCTTACGCACACCTGACCATTTTCCTTCTGACAGACTCTCCTCTGTCAGATGAGTGCTGAATGCCCAGCTCACATCTGCCCTGCGGTGGTTGTCAGGCTTCACTGAAGGCACTGGCTGTAACAGAACTTTCATGCTGGTTCTGCAGAGGGAGTCCAGCACCAGGCAGCCAACTGCACACTGCGCTGAGTTCCAGAGGCTACTGCTTTTGCTTTATGAGTTTTAATGAAATATCTCTCTTCTGTGTATGTTCTGGAGGAAATATAGGCATGAATTTACAAATCAACGTAGAATAACAGTGGCGGGGTGGTAGCGCTTTGCAATTGGCCCTTAAAGCTGATGGTTTCTTATCGTCACCTCTGCTATAACAGGCCTGGGGAGCTGCCAGAAGGGTCTCCAAAGATGATTGGCTGGAGTGGCTGAGACGGCTGAGTCTGGAGCTGCTGAAGGACTCCTCATCGCCTTCCCTACGCTCGTGCTGGGCCCTGGCTCAGGCCTACAACCCAATGGCCAGGTGTGATGTGCCAGGACTCTCTGCCTGGCTTCCTTCCCCTGTGCTCAAGTCTCCCCCCACCCCCACCCACAGTGGACATTTATTGTTTACAGTGAGGAATAAAGTGGTAATTTAGTTAACAGACAACCATTTTCCTTAGTAGGCAACAGAAGGAAGGCATTTTATTTCTCTTATCAGCAGAGCTGGTTTATAGTGCATTTAGTAGTAGTCATTGCCTCTAAGGTTAGGGTCCGATCATGATTTAGTTCCTCTCATTCACTTCAAAGTTTTGGTTCTGGTTTTTGGGGGTTTTGTAAAGCCATGTCTAGAAGTTTTCTGTCTCTGTAGTGTGTGGATTACACATGCCCAGCTGATGTTCTGTGTTGTTTTGTACCAAGGTCATTTGTAAGCACAATGTCTTTCCCAGAAGGCTGGTTTGTTTATTTTGTTTTTGGTTTTTGGAGGCGGGGTTTCTCTGTGTAACAGCTCCGGCTGTCCTGGAACTTACTTTGTAGACCAGGCTGATCTTGAACTCACAGAGATCCGCCTGAGTGCTGGGATAAAGGCAGGTGCTGCTACCACCTGGTAGAGGCTGTTTGTCAACCTAGTCCCAAATGTAAACATTGGTGATCCTCTGAATAGATAAAGGAAAGCTTATTTCTTCATTTATACCAGGCTGGTTTCAGTGTTCAGATTAAAATTCCAAATTTTGGTGTTTTTTGTTTGGTTTTTTTTTTTTTTTCCTACCAAATTCCAAAATGATACCATTGGTCTAACTTAGCCTTGCAGTGTGTAACCACAAGTGAAGAAGTAGTAGCAAGTTCTAAGCCCATCCATTCCTCTACCACCACAGGCCACCGTGCCTAGCAAAGCAGCGTGGCATTATATGTTGGGGGCTGGGGAGGGGGCGGTGCCCATCCGTGAGACTGTGTTGATTGACGGCGGTGTTGTGGTCTGGGAAATGGCTCTTGTTCTGTTGGGGACCGGCTGGGAGTCCCCTGTGCCTTCTGCTGGTGCCTTGAGTTTGTTGTCATCTCTCCTGTCATCATCCAGGGAGACGTTCCCAGGGTGTTTGGGAAGCTTTGGACACTGTCCAGGAAATACTACAAGACTCACTTAAGGACTGTTATTCCCTAA
Source organism: Phodopus roborovskii (assembly GCF_943737965.1). Classification (NCBI taxonomy): domain Eukaryota; kingdom Metazoa; phylum Chordata; class Mammalia; order Rodentia; family Cricetidae; genus Phodopus; species Phodopus roborovskii. The sequence continues at coordinate 168,552 of NW_026126646.1, forward strand.
ATCTGTTCATGTCGAAGTTTTCTTTCTGTTCGTCGCAATGGAGAGGAGCAAGGCAGAAACTGCCAGGAAACGTAACTGTGACGACAAGCCAGGGTGCTGCATTCTCCTCCCCACCCCACTCTCCCACAGTCCCCTGTGTAGACGTCTGTACCCGGTCAGCCGGGCGGTGGTGGCGCACACCTTTACTCCCAGTACTCGGGAGGCAAAGGCCGGTGGATCTCTGTTAGTTCAAAGCCAGCCTGGTCTACATAGTGAGTTCCAGGACAGGCTCCAAAGCTACAGAGAAACCCTGTCTCGAAAAGCAAAACAAAAACAAACAAACAAACGAAAAGATTCAGTTGTAATTGCTACGCTTGACGATGCATGCCTGAGATCACAGCAGTTGGGAGGTTCGAGCAATAGGAAGCCCCGAGTTTGAGAGCAGTCTGGGCTATCGTGTGAGACCCTGGCTCAGGCAAACAAACATATGAATAGTCAGTAGGTACGTGTGGTTCTTTTCGTGTGAAGTTTCCTCCCTTGTTTGCCACAGAGCAGGTATTTAGTGTCCAGCACGTACTGCGCTGCTTGGGGAAGGTTTAATAACTCCAGCAGCTCCCTTCAGGCAGCAGTGCTCCTTGTAACCAAACGGCAGCACCAGAAGCGGGTCGGTAGAGTGTGTGGCACCAGGCAGGGGTGTGGGCGGGATCCCTGACGTCCTCCTCGGCTCCCTGTGCTTACAGGGATCTCTTCAATGCCGCCTTTGTGTCCTGCTGGTCTGAACTGAATGAAGACCAACAAGACGAGCTCATCAGAAGCATTGAGTTGGCCCTCACGTCTCAAGACATCGCCGAAGTCACACAGACCCTCTTGAACTTGGCTGAGTTCATGGAACACAGTGACAAGGTGAGACACCCTCCCACACCCCCACACCCCGGTCCCAGCGGACAGTGATAGGAACCCAGCTGGCTGGAGGGGCGGCTTGCACACAGTCCAGGCTTGTGTGTGCCCCATCTACCACACTCCTGTGCTTTCCTGTAGGGCCCCCTGCCTCTGAGAGATGACAATGGCATCGTGCTGTTGGGTGAGAGAGCTTACCATACTCCTGTGCTTTCCTGTAGGGCCCCCTGCCTCTGAGAGATGACAATGGCATCGTGCTGTTGGGCGAGAGAGCTGCCAAGTGCCGAGCATATGCAAAAGCACTACACTACAAAGAACTGGAGTTCCAGAAAGGGCCCACACCTGCCATACTTGAGTCCCTCATCAGGTAGGCCCCGAACGCCTGTCCTACTGCCCGGGAGCCAGTTGTAGAATTCAGCTGCGTGAAGTCTGCCATCAGGTCCGGTTGGCACATGTGAATATGTGGTTACAGATGGCTGTCAGTAGTCAAGCCATGTAGTCACACCTGCCAACCCTCACCACCTGTACGCCGTTGTTTTCCAGCCCCTGCTTTCTTGTCCTAGTGCAATCTACAGGACTCTCGGGAAGACAGATGTGCCAAGCAGGGTTAGGGTGCCCCGAGGCAGGGTCAGGTTTTAGAGACACAGTCTTTAGTGCCACTCTCCCTCCTTTGGAGCTCCGTGAATGTGAAGAGTGAAGTCTGAGATGCAGTGATCTTTCCCCAATCCGTTTTGTTCTCCCCTCTCCTAGGATGGTTTGGAGTCTTCTGAGTAGGAAAAGGGGGTTGTTCAATAAATTCGGTGCTGTTAGAAATTACAAGCAGCCAGAAACGTTAGCCTCAGCTCCTAGAGGCCCGCTCACTTCCCCCAGTGATTTTAGAAATGTTAACTCTGGGATCTGCTATCTCCGTAGAGATGCTAACGTGGTTCTTCATTTAACTGCGGACAAGATAGCTCAGGACAAATCAACAGCGTAGGCCGACAGACTCCGCTGAGTAGAGCCTCAGCAGCTGAGCTCTGTGCAGGTGGCGAAAGACGTAACGTAGAAGGTGGGAATGGAATCCTACTGTGCCAGATCCACTGACACAGAGAATGTCAATTTCTGAAGTACCTGTGGGGACAGTTACAGATGTGCCACCCCACAAGGACTGCTTCGGCACGGGAAACACAAAGACCTGCATTTCTCCGCCCAGCTCTCACTTGTACAACCTCATGTGACAGCTTACAGAAACAGGGCAACTAACTGGGCACATTAACTTTAACTTCAGAGAGCTGGTTTAACCCATCGTGTCCTTGCTGACTTTTCTGAGACCTATTTGAAACTCTTCATGCTGCCCTTGGCTTTTCCTCATATTTGAGACAATCATAGAAACGTTGAAGTTAATGCAGTTTTTAGCAGAAAGGTGCCGTATGGCTAGGAAAGTACTCCTTGGTGTTTTAAGCCTACGTAACTGAACATGATTGTAGTTCCCTGCAAATAGATTTGATTTGACGCCTTTTGTTCTGTTTGTTGTAAATTCGGACCTAAGAGAAAGCATGCATTCTAAGCTGGGCCTGCTCAGCTGACAGAGCTTAGGTGGCTTCTGCCTCCGAGTGGCCTCTGGAGCCTCCTTGTTCCTTTCTGTGCAGCTCCTTACATCCACAGCTTTCTCTTCAGACGAAAACCTCCTTAAGCACCACTGTGCTGAGTGTGATGCTGTCTGTACCAGGGAAAGTTGTTTTGTTGTGTCTGGGGGTGTCGGGTCTGTTTGTTTATTTGGTTTGCAGAGTGAACGTAGACTCCCCCTTCCTCAGACTCCTGAGTTCTGTTATAAAAATCCACCTGAAGAGAAAGCTGCTATTGGGAAGCTGCCCCAGAGTATCCCCCAGAGTTGTAGGAGAGACACCTAATGGCCCCTCCTGGGGTCCTGGCACTTTGAGTTACATGCCCCCTTTGTGGGTTTCAAGTCACTGACTGAATTCCTTTCTTCACCGTGGCGTCTAAGTTCCTGCCCCTCTCCTCTGTTCAGGCACATCGTAGGTGTCATGTCTGTTTTGACAGTTATCACCCTTCCCTCCACGCAATGACTAATTTCTCCCCCCCATTCATATTCCACTTACCAATTTATCTACTCTCAGGGCCTGTGGTAATACATACACTTAACATTAACAAGCTATTATTTTTGGTTTTCGTTTTTAAAAAACTAATATTTCCCTTTTGAGCCAGATGTGGTGCACACCTGTAATCCCAGCACTCGAGAGGTAGATTTGGGAGGATTTTCTGCTCTGGTTCTGTCTGTCTGTCTCCTTTCTTTTGGATTTCTTACCTGTCTATTCCAGAACAAATTAAATCCCACATGTAATCTCTAAGCTGGGTCAACACTAAGACAATATAAACTGTTTGAAGCTTGGATAGATGAGAGAGTATAATCACTTCTCAGGGGAACAGTGGATTAGAAGGAATTCAGTTTTAAGAAACACATCATAATGGCTGTGGGGGTTTTACTGGTTATCCAGTGCATGAGGGCAGCCATCTGTTGGCCTGTCTTTTGTTCTTGTTGGTTGAGACAGGGTCTCACTGCATAGCCTTGGCAGTCCTGGAACGGTACGTCCTTTGTCTTCTGAAGCAGCACCCGGCTCTGCTTCTTTCTGGTCCTTGATCAGAGGCTGTGGGGGAACTGTCCGTGGTGTCTGTCTGTCACCTTCCGTGGCATCCATCTGTCAGCTAGTACCAAAGCGCATGCTCAGACATGTGGGAGCTAGGAATGCCGTGCCCATCCTTCACCCTCTTCTTCCCCCTCTGAGAAGTTTCTCTAGGAAGTGTGGAGGCCCACGGAAGTTCTTTGGGGGATCATATTGAATGAAGAAGAACTATCAGCTTCTCTGTGTGGATGCCTGGCTCTGCATACTCCTGCCAGGCCTGTCCTCTGGGTCCTGCAGACCGCTGGTGCGGGCCATCTCATTCTCCTACCTGCCTGAGGGAATTTCTGTTTGAATAGCTCTCCCCTGGGAACCTGTTTTATGCAGCTTCTCTTCTCACTATTTCTTTGGAAAATTCCCAAGGTTCTTGTTCATGAGGGGAAGTAGATTCCCAGGTACCCCCCCCTTTGCCTGCCCCTTCCCCTCCTACCCCCCTTGCCTACCCCTTTCCCCTACCACCCCCTCTTACCTACCTCTTTCCCCTCCTACCCCCTTTGTTTACCCCTTTCCCTCCCCCTCCCCCCTTGCCTACCCTTTCCCCTCCCCCTTCCCCCCCTGCCCTTCTACTGCCCTTTTCCTTTTCTGGCTTCCTGCTCCTTTGGTTTCCTTGACTATGGAACCAACTAAAGGGTTAATGCTCACTCTGACTTTTTACCTGAAGTTTTTATCACACTCTCAGTGGTAATAATAAGAATTTAAAAGAAAATGCTCAAATTTTGATAATATTTATTGTAAAAGAAAAAGATATTTTAAATGTTTAACACAGAGACCACAATCTTTTATTTTTACTAAGCAAGATGCTTCTTACATACAGCGTTAAGTTTTACCCACAGCGCCATCTACCTTCATTTCCCAGACAGTCTTCTTCTAGACAGTATTTTCAAAGGGGATCTGAGTATGATAGGTATGTCAGCTGAGAATGTGTTAAGACAGTACTGTGATCACCCAGAGGCTGTGCTCACCTCCGCTGGCCTTCGCTCCCACAGCAGACCCACAGCGTGCCTGTGCTGTTCCCTGACTCTGGAAACTCCCTGAAGCGAGACCACCTGGGCAGCTGGTCTTTAGCCCACACAGTTTTGTCTCTTAAAAATCCTATATGCCTGCCGCGGTGGCGCAAGCCTTTAATCCCAGCACTTGAGAAGCAGAAGCAGGTAGATCTCTGTGAGTTCAAGGCCAGCCACTACATAATGAGTTCAGGACAGTCAGAGCTATGTAGAGAGAGACCCTGTCTCAAAAAGAAAAACAAAATCCTGTAGACACAAGGAAATGTCATGGGATTTAAGGAGAGGAAGCCACCATCTGCTTCTCATCGTTTCTCAAGGCTTCTTTCTCCTCTGACAGTCACAATAGTCTTTTCGATTGTTCTTTCCCTCGGTTAGAGAAAATGGGCAGAGTTCCTCGGGGTTAACTGTTTCCCACGGGTAAGCCACGTGGGAGACGGCTGCTGCTCTCCGGGCCCACGCCATCCTCCCCGTCCGCAGCAGTGGCAGACCCCGCTGTGTCCACTGACTGTTGCCATTTGCTAGTGCATACTGATTGGCGCCTGTGGTCCTAGTGGGTGTGCATGTGCTCACATTGGTGGCACAGAGAAAGTTCTGTCGTGCTCCCTAGAGAGTGGCTTTTCACTTCCTCCCCTTTCTCCACCCTCCTCCCGCCCTGCTCTGTCCCTCTCAGCCTTCCACGCCTCACTTCCATGGCTCTGCCTTGCAGCAGCCCTCTCAGGGCTGGTAGACCTCTGGACGGATCTTCATCTCCACCCGTTTGAGGGAGTAGTTGGCTCCGTGCCAGCCGTACCAGCTGATGCCATCCATGTGCTTCCTGTGCTCCCCCTGGCGGTAGTACACCCCATTGAGGTTGGAGTCTGTGCAGCAGTTGTACCAGTAGCCACCTGGCGTGAGAAACAGGGCAGGCTAGTAGGCTAGACTGTGTGTGTGTGTGTGTGTGTGTGGCTGATGGCGTCAAAGCTGGCGGGCAGCAGCGGGAGCACCGCAGCCGGAGCACTCCCCCAGAGCGCTGCAGCACTTGCTTGTTCTCAGTGAGACGGGGTCCCAAGCTTTGTTTATTTGCCCCTGTGCCTCCCAGATCTCACCTTTGCGGAGCTGTGCACACTTGTCTAAGCAGTTGTCATTGTCCTTGTCCTTGGTGCTGAAGACCGTGTTGTTATGGTAGAGGAGGGCATCCTTCCCCACATTGCCGCTGTAGTTCCCCAGGAAGAGGCGGTAGCTGTTCAGCTCATTGGCCAATGCAAAGTGGCTGTACTCTGCGTAGCGTGCATTGCCCTCCCAGTCCTGGCAAGGAGGAGCAGAGCCTTAGGGAAACTATAAAGGATTTCATTTCCGCGGACCCTGAACCCTTCTCTCTCACTAGCCCCACAGCCAAACGTCCCTTCAGTGGCGGGGCTCTGACAGGACTGTTATCGATCACCATGTTACCTGGAAGCTAGTAAACAAAGGTCTGAGACTTGGGTCTGGACTAACCGTATAACCTGGACTGTTCTTTCTGTACCCCTTCATGTCTGGCTGATTTTTGTTAAATCTCACGCTGAGATGCTGTAGGAGAAAGTGGGAACATTGTACTTGAAGCCTTCTAGAGGGCCGTCACCCCCAGCATCACTGATATTTGCACTTAGAAAGATCCCAGAGCAGAGGCAATCGTGTTTCTGCCCCTCTAACTCTGGGTTTACCCCTGGTTTGGCTTGTCCTTCCCAGGTCTGGGTCAGCTAGAGAGATAGAAAGAAAGAAAGAAAAAACTCCCTCAACTGTACTGGACCTTCAGGGAAATTGCCACAGTGACTGTACAAGCCTAATGTGTACTGTACAAGACTATAGTGATGCTCCCAAACCATGCATAGTCATGTGCAGAGGGCCTGGACCAGTCAGGGGCTCACAGCTTGAACTTACCTCCAGCTCTACACGGAGCCGTGTTGGCTGTCTGGTAAGCCGGTGGATATGTTCATTCCCTAGCCAGAAGTCCCCTCGGATGCTGCCGAAGCCCTGCTTATACTGTCTCCAGTCTTGGTAGAAGGAGACAAGGCCACTCTTCCGTCTCTGGATGACAGTCCAGCCCCCGCCTGAAGTTTCCATGTCACAGAACACCTGAAGCACAGAGGACCCTCTTGGCAGGGGAAGAGCTGGAAGACAGACTCCCCAGCCTGTGGCCTGTGCCTCAGGGTCAGCGGCCCATGTACTCTCTGAACACTGCCGCTAGTGTGGAGGGGCTGGGCCACAGTGATGCTTAGCTTGGGGATGTATTGGGGGGGGGGTGTCAGGTGAGCACAACCTAAATGGAAGAATTAGGAACTTGAGTGAGTGTGCCTCCTTCTAATGCCTCCTTTCCTCTCCTGAGGAGCAGTTGCTCTAGGACGTTGCCAGAAATGTGAACTAGTCATGTGTCGGTGAGTTGACATTTGACTGGTGATTTGAAAGGAAGTAGCTGACCGGAGTGTGGAGGGAGGAATCCCATAAATTGGGCATTCTCATATCTCCAGCACACGGTACGTTTGCTTCTCTGAATTCCCCTCTCTGTAGAACAGAGCAAGCCCTGATGTCTCGGTGTAGTTTAGGGCTGGAGGACAAAAGATGGGACATGGCAGTAGTGACCTCACCTCCAGCTCAGGGCTGCCCAGGAACTCATCGGGAGGGAGCTTGTATACTCCAGAGATGCGGTAGTTCTTCTGGTAGAGGGAGTAGCAGTCATAGATGGCGTCTGTGAGGGGACAGAGTGAGCAGAGATTTGAGCCCCAGGGGTGGGAGGGAGTGCGTGCCTGCTGGTCTGAACCCATTAAAAACCATGGGGTGCCCGTGGGTAGCAGAGGGCACCAGGATCCTGGGGGCATGGTTGGGCTTCTTGGTTAGGAGGCATTAGAGTAGGGAAGCCCTTCACCTGTGCCGAGGGGCATTAACCAGGAAGTTCCAGGTTAAGTGTAAATAAGGCACCCTGCTCTAGCACCAGGCTGGACACCGGAAATGGTGTGGCGTGTGGAGGCCGCGTGGCAGCTACCCTGTGAGTAGCTTCAGGCTCCTCTGGGGCTCAGTCCTGGGTAAAATGGTTTGCTTTGTTGCTGTTTCTTGGTTGGTTTTGGTTTGTGGTTTCTCTGGTAGTAGCTACTGTGAGCTGGTGCTCTAATTAGGGAGACAGATCTGAAGCCTTGTCCCCTCCCCAATCTCACATTGCTAGATATTCAAATGAAAGCCAGAACCCTAAGGATCCTGTTGGGACCATTCCCTGCAAGTTTTGATAAAACAAGGAAATGAGCCTTTCCCATTTCCCCTCGGGCTTGATTTAAAAGCTGCCATGGCTGCCTTGAGGCTGGTGCTCAGTGCTGGGTTTTGTCTCCTTGTTCTGAACAGCAGAGTGACTTCAAAGAAGCAGCTGCTTCTGGAGAGTGTTGCTGTTGAAGGGCACTTCCTGGCCTGTCTTGGGACTTCTTCCTTGGTGCCCACTGGCACAGAGCATGTTGGGAAAGGGGAAGTGAGGTACACCTGCCCTTCCTCCCGGTAGGAAGAAGTGGTAGAGTCAGCTCTGCATCTGGCCTGGTCTTCTGCATGGCCAGTTTCATCTCACAGGCAAATTGTAGACTCACTTGTCTGATAAATGAGAACACCTGCCTCTTGGTTCCCAAACCGAGGATCCCGAGGTCTATGCTTTGAAAGCAGTTTGTATGCTTGTTTAACTAGCTAACAGACTTTTCAGGGTTAACTTCGGGTAAAACTTATTCTTTGTCTAAATCAAGGGTAACCAGGGTCTTACTCACTGGAGACTAATCCTGCCTTCCTGACTTGGTTTACAGTGAGTGCAGCCAGCTTTAGTGAGAGATGCTTCACCTGTAGAATATACCCATTCCGAGTGTTTTCCAGTAACTTGAGACAAGTAGATTTACCTCTGAGCAGCAAATTCATCTGTTGGCCTGTCTGCCAAGCTAGCCAACAACTGAGCATTGTTTTCCTGAAGAACGTGCCTTATTTTCAGCCATTAAAGACTGAAGCATTTCAACATTACATTTACTTATTTTCTTTATTATTTGGGAGGGTTTTATTAGCAAACGGGAGAAAATAGATTAGGACTGTAGAATATTGAGTCGTCTGTCCTTTCTTGAGCACAAAGGTTTCCTTCAAATGGCTGCAGGCTGTGTCTGCACCTGTGAAATGAGCTAGCTGGCATTTGCACCCACCCACACTAAGATCTAGGGACACCCCAAAACCGTATGGGGTGAAACTTTGCGTCTAAAGCAGCAGCTGTTAGAGTCAATTGCTCGTCCCTGCTCCTGACAGCCTGCCAGCTCTCCGGAAGGAAGTATGGCAGGGCCACACCAACCTTGTGTGACTTCGGGCAGGCTTCAGGCTACAGACTTCTAATTTGCTGAAATTTTGTGTGATTCAGAGAGACTGGAGCCAGGCATGATGTTTCATGCCTGCAGTTCCAGTGCTTGGGAGGCTAAGGCAGTAGGATCCAGAGTCCAGGGCCAGCCTAGGCTACACAGTGAGTGAAGCCAGCCAGGGCTATGCGAGGCTTTGTCTCAAAGAGGGAATGGTAGGTCCTGGCTAACCCCCAGGGGTCATCCAGGAGATGCTCAGCTGGGACAGGTGTGACGCACAAGGACAGCACTTACCTGCCGAGGTCTGTGTGACAGTCTGTGCCGCCTGTAACTGCATGATGTCGATCTGGTTGTTCATCTCCGAGTACTTGCTCTCGGCCACTGTGAGCCGGGACTCCATGCGCTTGCTGCTGCTCTCCAGCTCCATCACCTGCATGACCACGCTCACCCAGTCGCTCTCCTGCTTCTTGCTCAGTTCACCCAGGAGGCTGCTGAGGTTGGCAACCTGGGCTTTGAGCTCCCGCATCTCCTCACAGCACGAGGCTGCTTTGAGCTGTGCAGGTGTCTTGCGCTTAGGCGGCTTCTGCAGCCACACGGGGTGGCTGACAAAGGCCACCAGGATAATGCATAGCCAGGCCTTCCTCAGCATTGTCTGCAGGCCTGTTGGAGAAGTCTCTCGAGAGCTAGAGTCTGGGAAGCTTACTCTTTGACTCACACTGCCTTCCTGGTGGTCTCCTTCCTCTGCGCTCTCTTAGCCTTTCTCAAAGCTAGCGTTTCTAGACAGGAACTCAGTGGGTATTGGAACACTTTCCTTCCCAAGTCTGAGTGCCCCACCAAGGCAGCATCTTAAATATTGTTGGTGCCGGTACCTCCACCCTACTACCATGGCTGTGTGCTAAAGCCCCTCCCACCTCATCTGGGAAGGTCAGGTGCCTGTTGAGTGAAGTCAGCTCAAACTTAGGCCAGAGGAGAGGAGGAGGGGGACGGGCCAGTGTTTGTTTCCTTGTCTGTACAGTCTCTGGGCTCAGACGGGAGGCTGTGAATTTGTTTCCAGTTGCGCCTATTAGATTATACCCCTGCCAGCCTCTGGCTCAGCTGTATCAGCAGACGGGCAGTACATGAGTTTCCAAACTCCCGTCTGAAGGTTATGTAACACAGACTGGGGGTGGGGTGGTGACAAGGAGTCAGGATGGAGACTGCTGAGCTAGGGGCCCTGCTAAGGTGATCTGTGCTGTTTACTTGTGGTTCTGGTTTATTCGGACATCCTGACGAGTGTGGGCAAAGATGAGTTTTAACTGGGCTGGACATGTCTTTTTCTGGTCATCATTCAGGGTTTTACAGAATCCTGTTGAAACTGGTTAGTAGTTTGTGTCTGTGAACTACCTTCCCTTTTTACACACCTTCCTTCCATTTTACAAGGAGGTGTCACAAGCTTTTAGGACAGAGAGGAAGACTCAGCCATGCCAGGTATGGCTCTGGCATTGGTCACCGGCACCATCTGTGTCTGGTCAGCAGTGAAGAGCCCCAACTTTTGCCCAGACTTCAAACTCAGAGAAAAGTCTCCCGTCACCACGGCAGTCTGGATCAGGAGTCTGGGTTCCCTCTCCATGCAGTGTGGTTAGTTAGGGTTGTTAGTCCCCCTGTACCCACCTAGGACTTTGCCTGAGAAACAGGATTCTACTTGAAGTGCTCTTCTGAAGTCATGTAAAGTCATGGAACTTCTCACTGAAACTATATACACAGGTCCCTCTGTCCTTACTTACCAAGAGCTCTGTCTTTGGAACGTATGCTTGCTGTTTCTGCGTTGGGAAGCCACTGAGGTAGTCACATGACGTACCACTCAGCTTGAGTCCCACATACAAACCTGACATTGCACAGAGGCAAGTGGGTCTGTGAGTTCGAGGGCAGCCTGGTCTACAAAGCAAGTTCCAGGACATCAGGGCTGCACAGAGAAACCCTGCCTCCAAAATAAAATAAAACAAACAAAAGACAACCCAGAAGGGATAGAAAATCCAGCGGTATTTGCATTGTATACTCTTTATGTATGCCGGATCCAGTGGGTATGAAGACCTGCCCGCCTAGAGGAGCGTGTGAGCAGACTTCGAGTTCATGAAGATGTGCAAGGCTCTGCCATCTCGTGAGTCAGCTCAGAAACTCACATTCGAACCACAGAAACATGTCCCTGCACACCAGCCAGAAGGACGAGGAGAGGAGGAGCTGAAAGGGCCAAAGTTTTCACGTACTCCTGAGAGAGCTGAACAGTGAAGCCAGCATGACGTCTTGCGGAGCTGAACATAGCCTGTGACCTAACAGTTCCAGCTGTTTTCTCAATAGCGGTGCAAGCGCGCATGCTCTGAAAGACAATTCAGAAGTGTTCCTGGAAAGACCACGCCCAGTAACCAAGCTGCTGAAATCAGTCCATCACATAGGCAAACTGTAGTGTCTCTCTCACAGTGGAATCACTGCTCCACAAGAGGTCCACTACGGCACCAAACAAGGTTGAGTGTTCACATAAGTTCAAAAACGGACAAGCAAAGGCCTGGGGAGATGGCAAAGGACCGAGGTTTGATTCCCAGCACCTGTGTGGTGGCTCACAACTTCCAGTGCCTTCCTGTGACTTCTGCAGGCACATGCATGTGGTGCGCAGACATTTATGCAGGCAAATCACTCATGCATGTAAAACAAAAACCAGCAACAAACACCTACAAGCCGAGTGTTAGAAGTCAGTGACAGTCACCACGGGAACAGGATGGGGTAGGAGGTGGCTAAAAGCTGCAGTGCACTGCCCTGTACTTTCTTGGTCTATCGGAAGTCCCAAATGTGTCTTTCCTCTTAAAATCATCTATCTGCGTGCTTAGGGACATTCTTTCCAACATACTTCCTTCTAGAAATTTGTTTAAAAATAGATGATGCATAAATTATGAGGACGAGTAGGTGATCGAGGCATAGTAAATGTCAAGTACTTCACATCGTTTGGAAAGCCTCTACTGTCTCTCCTGACGTCGGGGCTGAAATCTGTTCTTTTCCAGTTGCTTTATTTTCCTATTGTTCCCATTACATGGCATTTGCTTCCATTAGTCCTTTTTGTATCTGCTTTTGGCACTAACACGTAAGCTCCATGAGAGACAGGCCTTGTCCATCTGTCTGCACACTGTGGTAGCTGCATCTGGCATTCACCACGAAGCCCAGAAGGAATACCGTACTGGATCTGTCAGATGGAGATGGGATTCCAAGGGGAATATGGGAATATGGAAGCTGTGGGGCTTCCAGTCTCTCTCTGACATCTGTCTCAGAAACAGTGACATGTAACAGCGGTGACGCGGCTGGTGTCTCAGTTCTTTAGAACGTTTACAGCCTGTGTGTCCTGCTGTCCAGTTGGTGTATCGCCTCTCCCCAGCTCCCTCCTTGTCGCATAGACATCAGCAGGGATGGAACAGAGTGTAGGCCAGCCCATACTGCTTTTATAGAAGGCGTATCTAGAAGCTGCCCATTTGTGTTTCTCACTGCATCCATGTGCTAGAGTGCCAGATCTTGGCCACCCAGAGACCAGGAGCAGACTTCACCCAGGATACCCACTGTGCTTTGCATCCGAGTAGAACAAACTGGGTTCTGTGAGCCCTCCCCAGCCTCCTCATCTCCCTCATAGTCTCTCCCTGAGGTCTTCCCTTCCCTCTGGATGTGAAGATGCAGGAAAAGGGAGAAACCCTCCGGGGTGGGGTGGGGGGGAGCAGTGTGCACTGTGGCAGAACAAAAAGATAACAGCCAATTTGTCAAAAAGCACTGACAAAAAAGATAAAGTTAGAAATAATTAACTGGCTGACATACTGGGAGCAGTGTGCCTGCCAGTAACTCCCTAAATCAGCCTGAGCCTTGAGATGCAACAGCCATTCATCGGTTTTACAGCACGCCTCTGACAGGCTCCTCAGATGGAAACCTGGCCCTCACAGACCGTGGGCTTTGACACTGAACCAACCTGTGCCACGTGCTGGCTTGCATTAGGTTCGAGGTCCACATCCATCCAGGAGATGCCTGCAGTCAATATGTACCCAGTCTGTCGCCAGGCAGTCTTGGCCTCTAGGGACAATTTCCAGAGGGGCACATGAACTTGTAAGCGAATGCACAGCTTTCCTAGCGGCCTGGACCCACCGGGTACCACTGTCAGCCAGCTGGATTCTCTTGGTGACGCTTTGCTGGCATAGCTTTGGAAAGAATTATGAGGCCAGTGTGGTAGCCCACACCTGAACTCCCAGCGTTGCAGAGGCTGGGACAGGAGCGTAGTAAGTTCATAGCTGTATAGTGAGACCATGTCAAAACTCACAAAACAAACAAGGAAGTACGAATTATCCTAGGAAAGTGGAAAATGCCTGTGTTATGTGCAAAAGCAGAATGCAGGAGCATGTGCTTGGGCATCAATGTATAAAATCTGTCTAACCAATATGCACAGGTGGGATTATTTTAAACTAAAATTATATTGTAATAAACTTCCCAATTTGGGGCAGGGAACCCAGAGATACAGCTCCGTGGACTAGCACTTTCCTAGCACACATGTGAGGTCCTGGGTTCAATCACCAGCACCTTGTGCCACCAAAAAACATGTGTTTGCCTCTCTGTGTTTCCTTTCTCCAGTAAGTTACAGGTGTGGTAGCTTGTGCCTGCGTTCCCAGCTCTCTGGCTTGCACAGGAAGAGCACTGCAAGCTCAAGGGCCAGCCTAGGCTACAGAGAAAGACTGTCTCAGAAAACCAAAAAAAAAAAAAAAAAAAAAAAAAAAAACAAAAGAATAAAATGAGCAAATAAAAACTTTTTAGAAGATATCCTCACTCAACAATTTCTAAAAGGTGAGGGTTCTCTATCTCTCTTCCAGACCTAGCCACCTGTTACCATTCACCCTTCCCAGTCTTGAGGAGAGCGCACTCTGTCGGCACGTGTGTGCAGTAGTGCACGTGTAGGAGTTGAGGACTCAGGTCATCTGGCTCGGTGACAAGTGTCGTTGCTCACGGTGTCTTCTCGCCTTTTTCAGGGGGTTAGTTCTAAGACCTTACAGTTTCCCGCCATATTCCTTCCTCTGCATTTGAATAACCCCGCTTCGGCCACTTCGGCCCCTTTCTGTCAAGTTCCTGGTGTCCCTTTGCTTCCCGTCTTCACTGCTGTCCTTCCATCTTGAAGTTAACAATCCATTCCAAAAGAGACTGTTGTTGGGGCCCCTGAACAGATCATTCTCTTGTTCCAAGACTCTTGAGCTGCCTGATGGAGACGGCAGGGCGTAGCCAACCCTTTGATCCCGGCTCTGTGGGGGCATCAGACAGTTGTGTTCAGAGCTGGGAGACGTTGCGGGGCAGCTGAAGCAGTTCTGCTCTGAAAACAGCTCTGTGATGCTGTGCTCGGGGTCCTAAGCGGTGTTGTGCACCATCCATTGTGGCTGCTCCAGACACCCCGTTCCAACCACCTCCTGCCAGCTGCGGTGCATGTGTCACCGTCCCAGTGCCAAGGGAATGCAGAGAATTCTCCTTTGACAGGGAACCAAGTAAAAGGCAGACAGCAGTCTGCACTAGAAGGAAGGCCCGGGGCCAGTGGGAGCCAGCAGTACCGGTCTCATAAATTCCTGATGGAGCATCAGGGAAGCCCGGGCATTGCAGATGGAGCACAGATGCTCCTGGTCAGTCTAGGCACCCGCCCCTCCAGCCTTGGTGTGGGAGCTCTCCCTTCCCTCCACCCTTAACCGCCCTAGGTCACAAAGGCTCTGAGGCTAAGAGAAGAGAGAAATAGAGTGATGCAAAGGGCCACAAAGGAAGAAAACTCCGAATCAGCTACTGCCAACAGTGACTAGGAAACCCTTTGGGGACAGTAGTCCTTCTCGGGTAGCAGGAATGGCAGCTGAGCTATTTCACTTGCAGGTCAGTCCCTTCCTTCTCCGTGAAACTAGTCCCAAACTGCCTAGGAAGATCCCCAGGATGAGAGGCGGACATATGGGGAGGGCACAGGGGATTAGGAGGAGGGGAGTGGGTGCACACAGTGTGTACATGTGTGAACTTGTTAGCCTAAACGTCTCTAAATACCGTACTTTAAGAAAACACACAGGTGTGTGGTGGTGTCGCACATCTTCAATCCCAGCGCCTGAGAGGCAGAGGCAGAGGCAGAGGCAGGTGGATCTCTGAATTCCAGGCCAGCCTGGTCTACAGAATGAGTTCCAGGACAGCCTCACAGAGAAACCCTGTCCCTAAACAAAGAAGGAAGGAAGGAAGCACAGAGCATAGCTTGGGGGCAGCATGGGGTCGGGTTACAGGGTTGGTGGCCCTCCCGCTTCCCTGAAGTCAGCCACCTCTCCCACTGTGGCAGCCACGTGTTCCCTGCCTCAGGACCACTCTGGTGTCTTCCCAGGAGAAGTGCCCTTTGTGACCTGCTCGTCTGTGAGGACATGAAGGCAGCTTCTTGTCTTTACTCATTAGTTGTAGTCAACTCCAGAAAGTGTTTTCTTGAGTTGGCAAGAATGTTCCAGGATGAATAGGCCCCTCTCGCAGCCGACGTTCTCATTTCCTAGAATCAGGTCCATTTGTGAACTCTGGGTTTTATTTTTTCAGGTAAGCAGTTTTGGCTTGCTTTGTAGACTCCTAAGTAAGTCGACTGCCCTGTCATTTCCCCCCACCGCTAAGTAGGGGTAGCTGCCCGGACCTCCGTCTCTGCATTTGCCTTGTTGTGTCTCTACCAGCATCCGCGAGGACTGGTTTGTACTGAGCAGTCCTCTGCTGCCGGGCTGAGTCTCAGGTCAGGTGGCCCTTTGTGTCTTTCAGTGTGAGTAGGGAAAGACCAGGGTGGGGCACACGGGGACGGTTTCTGGAAGGGGCTTTGTGACACTCCCAGCTGCCATAAAATGGGCTTTTCAGAAGGGGAGCAGGGAGGAAAGGGGACTTCTTCACAAGAGCAGAATATGTACCCTATTCTTCCATTCCCATAAAGTGACGTTGGCATGGTGGTCAGATGACAGCTGGCAGAGCGTGGGTCTCTTCTTTTGTCATTGTGGGTCCCAGAGATTGGACTCCAGTCATCAGACTGCAGCAAGAGCCATCTCTCCAGCTCTAAGATGGCTTTGAAATGGTGACACGGCATCAACAACAGCCTGTGACCTTTTTTTCCTCACATATAAAGTGGGTCTGTTGATAACTTTCGGCTTAAATGTAGTACCTACCACATGCAGTGAGCGCTCCCCTTGACGAAGGGAGTCGTCACAGCACATTGCCACTGAAGGTAGGGTCATGCAAGAAGAAAGAACCACTAAAGCCTCCAAAAGACAGGCTCTCTTTGGTGGGACAAATGGGGGAGAGTTTGAGACAGGGTTTATCTGTGTAGCCCTGGGTGTTCTGGAACTCGCTCAGTAGACCAGGCTGGTCTCAAACTCTGCCTCCCGAGTGCTGGGACTAAAGGCGTGCGCCACCACTGCCCTGCAGACAGGTTCTATTATTGATCAGTAAGATTTGGATCATTTAGGCCTCAAATCCAAGGTTATGAATTTAATTTCTGATTGAGCCCTCTCATTTTTCATGGGTCTCTGTCAGAGATAATTTTTCATTGCTTTTTCTTCTTGCTACACAAGAGCAGCCCAGGGACAGGAAGCATCCTAGCTCCACAGCCTTTGCTGATGGCCTGATCCCTCTGCTGTGTCCACCCGGCCCCACTTCCTCTTCCTCCTGAGCATCCTCAAGGTCTGCACATGCAACATGGGGTACACTGCAGAAGTGATTTGTTCCGGCAGCTGGGGGAGTTAGGGAATGAGGAGGGCTCATTCTCCATGCTCAGTGACATATTGGTCTGTGTTGCATGGCTGTATTGCTAAGCCATGGAACTTGTGAAAAGTTTAAATTTGTGCAATAATATGTTGAGTTGTCAATAGTGATGCAACTCCTTTAATCCCAGAATTTGGGAGGCAGAGGCAGGTGAATCTCTGAGTTCAGAGTTAAAGGCCAGCCTGGTCTGCAGAACAAGTTCTAGGGCAGCCAGGGCTACACAGAAAAACCCTGTCTCGAAAAACCAAATAAAATAAAATGAAAAAAAATGTATTATTGTTGTTAAACTCTCTTTTATGCATAATTAGTGGCAGAATGGATTAGGCAAAGGCATTTTTGTGGTTTTGGTTTTGGTCTTTTGTTTAGCCATAATGTCAGTGAGTCTCAGAGTAAACCAAGCACTTTATAATGTGCTGGAAACAGGAATTGTTCTTAAAACAGAATGTGTTCAGAACACAAGATTAGAAGGCAGTTGCTAAAACTGGTGTGGTGGTTTTCCTTTTGGTTTTGGTTTTGTTTTGTTTTTCGATCTGTTTAGACTTAGCATTCTCTGGCCCAGGCGAAGAACACGTGACTCCTTGTCAGGGCAGTTCCATCCTACCAGGACTTGCTCCCACCAAGGCCACCTTTGGCGTCCCCATGTTTCGGGGAGCACTCACTGGCTTTCATTTTCCTGTTTTCTTAGGTGAGGTGAGGGTCTCATGTGCCATGAGTTGCTACACATGTAGAGACAAGCCTACACCTTTGAGGAGCCCAATCTTTCCTTCTACCATGTGGGTCCTGGGGATCAAACTCAGGCTGTCAGGCTTGGCAGCAAGTGTCTTTATCCACTGAGCCATCTTTCCCATCTGGCCCATTTCCCACCTCTTGATAGAGACATCCAGTTGCTCCGGGTATTGGGGGAACATTCTGATTCAGTCTGCCTTTAGACTTGATGTCCTTGGCTTTGGTGTCCTCATTAGTAAGACGGAACAAATCTTAACCTTTCTTTCCTGGTTTTCTCAGGGATGTGAGGCCAGGAATGATGGTTGGAAGGACTGTCAGAAATGTGCTTTGTAAACAGGAGGCATTCGATTATTACTTTCACAAATGTTAACCTCTCTTAGCCTATTAGATTTCTGGGCAGTTTCTTTCAGTTTTATTGGAAGAAAAGTGGTGGAATTAAAAAAAATATATTTACAACAGCTGCTTCTTGCCATATTATTACCACATGGAATCCAAATTGTGGAATTTCCCAAATCACTTAAAAATTAATTCTGCTCTAGCAGACAGTTTGTACTCTGTGCAGTAAACTCTGTGCATGCTCATCGCATCAGTCTAGACTCCCAAGTTGGTGTTTGCCCGGCCAGTATCTGCGTGCAGCCATTGCTGCCTCCTCACTCAGTGCTCCCCCATTTCCCTGACTTCCAGACCAGTGGCAGGCAGTGTTTAGCACTGACTCAGTTGCACAAGTTCCTCTTAGAACGAAGGGCTAAGGCTTGCAGTTCTCCCCCCCCACTTCGGGGCCATCCTGTAGCCTCTGATGACTTAACTGTAGGGACCAGCACTGCTCAGAAGTCCACCTGGGTAGAGTCCCAGTAAAAAGCATCCATGTGCCGATGGCCTGCACCCCAAGATTCACTGCAGAGGGAGGGAGTTGTCTCTGAAGACGGGCCACAGAAGCCTGTGGATTTGAAGACAGTGGGCTCTGGCAGATGAGCAGTGAGCATAAACAGAGAGCCTGAGAATCATGCCATTTAAAACAATTATTTTCATGTCAATGAATATTTGCCTATGTGCATATATGTGCACCATCAGATCCTTGTCAAAAGCAGCAAATGTTCTTAACCACTGAGACATCTCTCCAGCCCCAATTTACAATGTTTAAATGGTGGTGACAGGAGTGTCTGTTGCTGGTGAGCCATCTTGCCCAGTGTCTCCAGACCTCTCACCCTGAGATGCATGAGTGTAACTGTGTCTTCCTTTTGTTTCCTCAGCATTAATAATAAACTACAGCAGCCTGAGGCAGCTTCCGGTGTGTTAGAATACGCTATGAAACACTTTGGAGAGCTGGTAAGTGCCTTCTCATTCCTTCTAGAAAGATAGGAAGTAGAGATGTGACTACAGAGGCACTCGGCTGCCACCTTGGAAGAGTTACTTTTCATTTCTGTGGGGTTTTTCCTTAATGTGTGAGGATCTGAATGCCAACCTGCCTGTATCTTAGGGATGAAAGAGACAATGCAAGATGGACTGCATTCAAAAGAAATGGGTGTGGGGGGGAGGGGCGCATGGCCTGATCAGCAGTGGTAATTGTCATGAACTCTTAGCATGTAATGTGTGACGAATACCCCTCATGCTTCATTGGGCTCCATCCTCACAGGGACTCTATGCAGTGGCTATTGTTATTATCCCCTTTCTCAATGGAGGTTGAACACCTGTCTGAGCCAACAGAGCAAGTATAGGGCAGGACCAGGATTTGAACTTGGGCAGGCAGGCACCAAGACTGCCCATTCAGCCTGGCCTGTCACCTGTAACAGAGCCTTTGTGCCTGTCCCTGAGTTACCAGCCAGTACACTGCCTTAGAAACTGGCCAATTCCCCAAGAGGAAAATAAAGTGCACTCTTAATCGCTGATGGTGAGGGGCTCTGCGTTCATCATCACTGACGCAGCTGCCGCTTGGCTGCCATCCCTGCCTGCCCCACACAGATCACTCCCATGACTCCTTGTGGTTTGAGAGGGTTCTTTGACGTTCCTTGCATTTATAAAGCACTAACTTAATCAGTTTAACACTGGGACCCTGGGAGGCCAGCAAATGCTGGGGCCATATATTTGATGCAGAGCCTTTTACTAATGGTGTAGTTCACTTACGGTGCTTTCCTCATCAAAAGGCAGGGGCTTCTATTTGATTGGACTGAAACTTCAGGTCATCTGTCACCATCTTACACACATATTGCTGTAAACAGACTTAAGGACAGCATCTCTCCAGATGATGACAAAATGCAGAGACCACGTCTCACCCGTCTTTACCCCATTCCGTGTTAGGGAAGGCAGACAGCAAACAGTGTGCTCACTGCCCAGGCCAGGCCGTACTCTGCTACAATATCCCTAGAGCTTGGGCCCCCGTGAGTCCGATTGAAACAAGGGTCCTTTGCACATCTGGTGTTGAGGTGATCTGCCAGCAGATGGCTCACACTCCGGTGCGCAGAGTGCCAGCCATAAATGAAAGTCTCTCCATCTTCAGGTTCTAAGAGTGGCCATTAGCTCAGGATTATTGCTAAACCGTGGTGGATTTTCTGTTCTATTTAGGTAGCTGAATCGTATTAAGCTTGACGATGGTTTGCCTTTTCTTGGCAGAGCCTGTGCTTTCTCAGCACAATTTATGTAACAGCAATCTCATTAGAATCTTGTGTGATTCATTGCTTAAGTCTTATAGTTTCTGCAACCCTTTGCAATTCGAAATGTCCTGCCCCCTGTTTGACCTGCTCCATATGCTGCTCCCTCTACTTTCTGCTGGTTCACTGAGTGTGTGCTACACATTAGTCACTGGCTCTTTGTGTGGAAATCCAACCTGGGACATTTGTCTGCGCTGCCCTTCGTCTTAGAGCGTTTCATTACACTCTCAGGAAGTCATTCTCCAAGTTCTCTTTCAAGTGTAGGCAGAATGGAAACGTTATTCTTGGCTTAAAGGATGAAGTTTAGTTCACCCTGCCACAGATAGGCCGATCTCAGCAAACCTCCCTGGCACTGGGGTGAGGCTGACATGGCATTAGCTGGTGCATGGACAGCAGGGGTATTGGAAGGGGGTGCAGTCAACATGACACAGTAGAATGGCTTCTTACCGGGCTCTGCAAGCAAAGGTTCTTTCAGGCCACTCAACAGAGTAGTGGTTTCTTCTGTATCTGCCGCATAACCATCAGTTTTATCTAGAAAGAGGAGGAAGGAGCAAGGGCAATTAATGTGGGCCCCGCATGTATGATATACAAGTCCTACCTCAGAATCATGTTGTTCTTTGAGGGCCCTCTGGAGAGCCAATGGCCTGGCCTGGTGCTGGAGCTGGGGAAGAAACTCAAAGGCAGGCACAACACAACACATCATAAAACAGTCTGCGGGCCATTCTGGTCTGCATCTGCGGACCCGTGCTTTTACTCGTGTGGGCACCTCTCGCTGTCAGCGTGGCACCCTGTGTGCCAGGGTAGTGGAATCCCTCCTTTGGCCTTGACTCTGGTAGCAGCGCCAAGTGCTACACAGAGGGAATGTTGGATGCGAGGCTGTAGAAGGATGAAAGGTTGTCCAAAGAATTTCAAGTATTGTGTTGTATTTTAAATTACTTCCTGAAAGTTTAGAAATACATTAAGAATGCAGAGAATCAAGGGCTTCTAAAAAGCAGTGGCTGTGGTCTGGGCTGCTGTGCCTGTCACACAGCCCAGTGTCAGCCGTGCAGCCACGGGCGTGCAGAAGCTGTGGTGGGGGACCAGTTTCCCTGCATGCTTGCCCCTGTGTACTGACGTCCCCAGACCACTGGACGTGATGGGAGTGGGACTGGGCCCCCCATGTGCTCTCAGTTTACCTCAGGAGTCCGTGTCTGTCATTTGTGTGCCCTGCCAAGCAACCTAGCTCCAGACGAGCTCTTCCGGCCTAAGCTGGACGGACACACTGATAGGTGAAGCTTGTGTGTGCATAGAGGATAGCATAGGCAAGGGCGTGTGGATCCGAAAGCATAAACCCTTGCTCTCCGCAGGAGATCCAGGCCACATGGTATGAGAAGCTACATGAGTGGGAGGACGCTCTTGTGGCCTATGATAAGAAGATGGACACCAACAAGGATGACCCGGAGCTGATGCTGGGCCGCATGCGCTGTCTGGAAGCCTTGGGGGAATGGTGAGTTGCACTGGGGTGATGGCAGAGGTGTGAGTCTCCAGCTAGTCTTCCCGGCTCTTGATCTGAGCCACCAGTGCCACCAATGCTTTCCCAGAAACCATCGCTACTTTGGTGTTTCTTATCTCTCTTCTGCCTCAGCACACACTTGGTTTTGACTTGGTTCAGTTGTTTCTATTTTTGCTGTTTGAGTCGCTCTCACTCCGTAGCTGGTGCTGGCCCGGAACTTGCTGTCTAGCCCAGACTGACTTGTACTTGTGGCAATCCTCCTGCCTCAACCACCCTAGTGATGGGTATACACCGCTGCCCCCAGATGTGTTGTTTTATGCTTTTTGTTTTCTTACTCTGCATATGGCTGCAGGTAGAAGAGCTGTGAGTGAGTCCCTGGACACTGCTTTCTCCACCGCTCTCGTGCTCCTGACCTTGGCCGATCTGCCAAAGAGTTCATGTTCTAAAGCTTTGGGGTTTTTTGTTTTTGTTTTTTTTTTTTGTTTTTGTTTTTGTTTTTTGTATTTTTTTTTGTTTGTTTGTTTTTAATAATTAGCTCTTGGGGCTGAAGAGATGGTCCAGCAGCTAAAAGCACTGGTTGCTTTTACAGAGGACCTGGGTTCAGTTCCCAAAACCCACTAAGCAACCTTCTTTATCAGATGATCCAGTGCCCCCTTCTGGCCTCTTCAAGTAGTGCTTGCACAGTATACACAGGCAAGCACATGCAGGCAGAACACCCCTACACATAAAAATAGGAATAAATCAATCCTGCATTCTTTGGAGGGGAAAAAAACACTAATGATTGGTTCTTGTCGGGATGAGTGTGGTGGTGTACACCTTTAATCTCAGCACTCAGAAGGCAGTAGTGGCAGGTGGACCTGAGTAGGTTTTAGGCCAACCTGGTCTATATAGCAAGTTCCAGACAGCTAGGTCTTCACAGAGAGATCCTGTTTAAAAAACAAAATGAGCAGGGCTGGAAAGATGACTCAGTGGTTAAGAGCACTGGCTGCTCTTTCAGATTCCTAGCAACCACATGGTGGCTCACAAACATCTGAGGTGGAATCTGATGCAGTCTTCTGTCATGCAGGCATTCGTACAAATAGAGCATTCGTATACATAAAATACATAAGGAAATAAGTCTTTAAAATAAGCAAAATGAACCAACAAAGCACATGAGCTCTTGGTGATACTCTTAGGAAAGAACAGTGGCTGTCCTCAGCAGCTGCTTCACAGCTATCAGATAGCACAGGGCCATACAGGATGCAAAAGACAGAGTCCAGCACTCCACCGTGAGGCTGATGGGCCAAGCACAGGAACGGCTATGAAAGCCAAGAAGGTGTCTTCTGATTACACATGGACTTCTTGGCAAAGGCACTGTAGCTTTTAGCCCTCAATAGTAGTGGCTACAAATCCCTAAGGTAGAACGTGATATATTGTTGGCATGAAAATTTAATGTCAAGGAATTTAGCCATGCAGTGGTGGCACATGCCTTTAATCCAAGCACTCCAGAAGCAGAGGCAGGAGGATCTCTGTGAGTTCTAGGCCAGCCTGGTCTACAGAGTGAGTTCCAGGGCACCCAGGACAAGAGTTTCAGATAGACAGTGACTGGGGAGGTAACTCAGCCGCTGTAGTGCTTGCTGAACAACAGGCAGGAAGATCTGGATTCGGATCCCAGTGTCCACACAGAAGTCAGACATGGTGATATGCATTGAACCATAGAGAAGCAGACAGGTGATCCCAGGAGCTTCTGGGTTCAGAAAGAGATCCTGTCTCAAACAATAAAGGACAGCGGGGCAGGCAGGAGACATGGCTCACTGATGAGAGCACATGGTACAGAGCATGAAGACCTGTGCTCACATCCCAGTGCCCACATAAAAGGCTGGACGCGGCACACTCATGTCCTTGTAAACCCAGACACATGAAGGGCAGAGACAAGAAGCTTGCCAGTGCTTACATTGCTGGCCTAGCTCTAAGATCAGTGAGAAACCTTTCCCTGAGGCCCAAGAAATGGCTCAGCTGTTCAGAACACTGGCTGTTCTTCCAGAGGACCTGGGTTTGATTCCCATCACCCACATGGCAGCTCACAACTGTCTGGAATTTCAGTTCCATTCACATAGTACACGGAGGCAAAACACACATACATACATACATACATACATACATACATACATACATATATATCTTTTAATTAAAAAACAACTGTCTCAGTAACTAAGGCAGAGCATTGTAGAAACAGGTCTCCACACATGCACACAACACACACTCATGCATGTGCGAATATACCACACATAGTCAGTGATGTGCACATATACCACACAGCCAGTAAGGTTGAGAGCAACTGAGGAAGAAACTGATGTTGATCTCTGGCCTGTGCATATATGTGCACATGAATACAAATAAATTATACACACACATACGCACACACACACAAATGTTGGATGGATGGATGAACTGACAAAAAAAAAAAAGCTTGAAAATTCCTTGTCTAATTTAACCGTTACTAAGCAAAAACTAAAAGTTACTGTTTTACTTATTTTTATAAGTGAACATCTTGTATCCATTCCTCAATGGGACAAGCATATTCTACTAAACCTGCTTCATTAGTTTATACTTTATAGCTATACCTTTATAGCTAAAGTTGTTTTAAGTCCAATGGACATCTAAGACTTCACTGCCTGGTACAGTAGCCACTAGCCATGCCTAGCCATTTGAAACTGGTAAGATTTAAAGGCTGTTCCACAGTCATGTGGCCACACATCAGGGCTCAGAAGGCTCTATGGCTCCGAGGTCAGGCAGTGCCTACAGAACTTCGCATCCTCGTGGCAAGCTCTGCTGGACAGCTCTGAAATGGGGCAAGAAAGGATGTTCAGAATGAGCCATGTTCTCTTAAACAGAGTTTTGTTCTCTCCACTTTCAACTCTGCTGTCCTACATCTTAGGAGCAAGATAAAAACCGGTGCAGCTATTTTAGATCTCATCAGTTGTGAAATACGTTAGTGTTTCCCTGCGGCCTTTGAATTGCCCGTAGTATTGTGGCTTTAAAGCACTCATGCACAGTGGACCCTGTCTCGTGTCTGAGCTTCCCCCTCCCCCTCTTCAAAGCCTGCGCTCATTCCCTTCTTCTAATGTCACCTTCCCCTTTCTGTCTTTAGGACCACCGTTCATTTCCCTTCTCTTGTCCTCCCTTTTCAGTTAGACACGCTCCCCTGACCAAAAAGGTAGGGGCAGCTTGAATA
Organism: Phodopus roborovskii; assembly: GCF_943737965.1. Lineage (NCBI taxonomy): Eukaryota > Metazoa > Chordata > Mammalia > Rodentia > Cricetidae > Phodopus > Phodopus roborovskii. The sequence continues at coordinate 193,273 of NW_026126646.1, forward strand.
CTCAGAGATGTGATTTTTTTTTTTTTTTTTTTTTTTTTTTTTTTTTGTCCAGTCCCGTAAATAACGGGCTCACAGGCTGAGGTCTCCCGAGAGTGACATGGGCCTGTTCTGCCACAGTTCCCACTCCCACACACCTCCAGTCTCTTGGCTTTTTTCCAGTCTTATAATTACCTGCAGAGTCTGAGGGGCTAGCACTGCTGACCTAGGGCTTTAAGGATGTGGAAGTCTAAAAGAGATGAAAGACGCAGAATTCCTGCCTGGTCATTTGCAGCCTTCTGATAGGGCTTATTTCATCAATTCTGTTTAGAGTGCAGTTTCTAAATTTCTTTCTGTGTGAGCATATATTCTGAACCTGCCTGAGGCACACATTCACTGAAGATGCCATCAGAAACAATGGGCAGTCAGCAGTGAGCATACAAATGTCCCATTCTCCGTGCTCATTGGACTGCCGGGTGCTGACTAGAGATGGAGGCACCCAGGACACACCCACCTCGAGAGCACACTCTGTGGGAGGCCAAACTCCTAGAGAGACAACCTGTTCCCCTCAGGTGGCTCAGACAGCCGAGCCGTTGCCCCACAGACTGCATTTTATCTATATTTTTGTCAACCCTCTCTCAGTTGCGGTCCATTCTGCATTCCTATCTGTGCCCGCTGTCTGTAAGCTGGGTGACTCCTGCCTGTTTCTGCGTGACAGGCCCCTGCACTGCTCAGCTTCTTTCTGCTCAGGGGAACTCTCGAGCTGCTTCTTTTTTTGCTAAGGAAAGCTAAATCCTTTAGCCCCTGGCACAGTAACAGTGATCTGCACAACAGTAGAGGGAGTCTGGCTTGCCTGTGGCCACCAGCCATAAGAAATGGAGTCTGAGCCGGAAGATGGCTCTGTGAGTAGCAAGCTTGGCATGTAAGCATGTGCACCTGAGTTTGGATCCCTGGCACCCATGTGAACAGCTGAGCTATGCAGACAGAGAGGCAGATCCCTGGGGCTCACTGGCCAGCCAGACATGGCAGTGAGGCCTTGCCTCTAAACATCAGATAGATGACATCCAATACCATGTGTGCCTGTGTACACTCGCTCATGCTCTCTCTCTCTTTCTGTCTCACGCGCACACACACACACACACACACACACACGATTAGAATTCTCATTGGGGTGGACATAGTCAAAGCATGTGAATTTATGAAGCTCAATACTAGACAATGAATATACAACAATAAAAATTTAATTTGGGGGCTGGAGAGATGGTTCAGCGGTTAAGAGCACTGGCTGCTCTTCCAGACGTCCTGAGTTCAGTTCCCAGCGACCACATGGTGGCTCACAGCCATCTGTAATGAGATGTGGTGCCCTCTTCTGGCCTGCATGCAGAGCACTGTATATGTAGTAAATAAATACCTTTTTTTTTTTTTTTAACTTTTAATACTTTTTAAAAATTGGAATTCTAGGCCTGGTAGCATCATTTGCAGATAATGGGGCTTCCTTTCTTACCTTTGGGAGACCCTGAAATCATCCCAACAAAAATGTACCAGTCAGTTCCTATGCTCTGACCACACAAAGAAATACATTAAATATCAACGTTTTATTTCTTAAGTGAAGCTGGGCCCTCTAGTAACAGTGTGGACTCTGTCCCATCAGGCATCCGGCTTGGGTCCCTTGGAACTTGTGTTATTTCCCTTGAATCTGCTTCCAGTGCTGAGCTTCCAGCTTTGCCGTGTGCCTCTGCTAAAGGAAAGGCAAAAGAGAATTCTAGCTGTTGTCGTGAAGCTCCTGGGAACTTGGATGTCACCCTTGCACCGTACAGAAGAGGAATGTGGAGGCAACAGTTTTGTGTTCCTCTCTTGCTCACTTGCTCTCTCTTTGTAAGCTAGGGTTTGAGCCCAAGGCCTTGTACTGACCAAGCCACAACTCCAGGCCCTAAAGGCACATTAACTGTCAATAGGAAGTCCCCCTTCGTGTCAGGCTTGGGCACGGTGACTCACCTGTGAAAATTGAAAGGCTGGCACAAGAGAATGGCCTCAGGCTTGAGGCCAGCCTGGGCTACATAGTAAGTTGTAGGTCACCTTGAGCTACAAAGTGAGACTCTGTCTCAACAAAATAGGAATCCCTCCCTATTCTTGGTGTGACTTTGTGATTTTTGTGTGTTGGAACTTTTTTTATTTAATTGTATTTATTTGTATGAGCATTTTCTGTGCATGTGTATATGTGTACCACATTCATGCCTTGTACCCACAAAGGTCAGAAGAAGCCATTGGATCCCCTGGAACTAGAATTACAAATAATTATGAGCCTCTATGTTGGTGCTGGGAACCAAACCTAGAGTCTCTGGAGCCATCTCTCCAGCCCCCTGTTGGGATTTCTTCTGCACTGTTCATATCTCAATAACTAGCTAGTTATAATGTGTGGCCAGCCTGGGCTACATAAAACTCTGTGTCAAAAATAGGCAGGTAGGAGGCTGGAGAGATGGCTCAACAGTCTTCCGGAGAGCCCGGGAAAGTTCAGGATCGCAGCACGCACTCCAAGCTTTACCCTCAGAACGAATGTCCAGCTGTGTCTCCAGACTGCACCAAGAGGACAGAAGTCACTTAGCATTTGTGAAGGTGCCAGAGGTTCAGGCTATTTCACATCTTCCAGAGTTAGACACTGCACTCTGCTTGATAAGCCTACACCCCTACACCAATTACTTGGCACCAGACCCTAGAAACCACGAACAACCTATCCACTTCTGTTTCCAGACTCATGAGTTCCAGGCAGGCCCATCATACCAGTGCCTGTGGAGCCCCAGCTAACCCAAAGGAGGTTAATGGGTTACAGCCTGAAGTTTTGCTAATCTTCCTGCTTGTTTCTCTTCCTCCAGGGGGCAGCTTCATCAGCAGTGCTGTGAAAAGTGGACTCTGGTTAATGATGAGACCCAGGCTAAGATGGCCCGGATGGCTGCTGCAGCAGCGTGGGGTTTAGGTGAGGCTTTCCCCATGGGCACCCGGCCAAGCTGGGGACTCCTTCAGAAAAGGAGCTGCAGTGATGCAGGGGGTTAACAGTCTGTGGGAAAGTGGAAACCAATGTACTTCTGTCCTCCGTCTGTCTGTGATTTTGACAAACTCCTTAGACATGAGTAAAGATGGATCTTTGTGGGAAAGCCAAGGAAGACAGTAACTACATTGGAATCTCATCTGAAATTGAGATGTGTTCAAGACATTATCCCTTCCTGTTCAAGGACTCAGGCCCATGTTAGACACCAGTGGCATGGGCCGGCTGTGCCAGGCTGTGCCTTGTGCTTCTGACTGACCTGCTGTAAATCAGGGCTCCCACTGTTCCTCTCTGTGCAATATGCTGGGGAACCTCCCAGAACTCAGGGGAACATGTCACTCGCGTTTATTGTAAAGAATACAGGTTAGCAGGTACATAGTGGTTCCTTACAGCAATGTGGGTTGGGCTGGTCACGTGGAAGAGCAGGCATGACTCAAGGAAGGCCACAAACCCAAAAGTCACCCTAGCTGGGTGACAGCTCATGAAAAAGCTGGAACCTTGAAGCTCACTGCACAACTCGCAGACAACCAAACAGGCTGGAGAGTGTCTCTCCCGGCAGCTCAGCTGGTCTGAGTGTGGAGGGAGGGCCAGTGCATGTGATCAGCTTCAGGAACTTCCTGGCACATGTGAGTTTGTTTATTTAGGTTCAGAGCTTCCCAGCAGCAGGGAACACCACCCAGTCCCAGAACTTCTGAGTCCTAACTTCCTGAGCATCCCTCAGAGGGAACCTTTTACCTCAGAGGAAATTGCTGTAGTACAACAGCATGTGGGTGCGTTCAGCGCTGTGCCCTGTTCAAAAACAGTCTTGCCCCACAGGAAGCCCCAGGATTTTAGGAGCTCTGTGACAGGAAACAGATGAGTAAACAGATTTCTTTATACCAAGGTGGAATTTGGCTTTTAGACAAAGCGCTGCTTTATTTGTCTGTTATAAGTAGTATGTAGTAGTCACACATACCCAGGCTGGCATCTGGCTCTTGACCTTCGGCTTTCCCTTCTGTGTGCACTGTAGTCCGTTTTCACCTCAGGATCCGTGTGCTGTCAGAGCACCACCTGTCTTCCCTGTGTCTCAGATAGGAGGGAAGGGGAAGCGCGTACCCCGTTTATCCCTTAATGTTTATGTAGGCCTTTCCCCACATATGTACGGCTGAATAGCGTAATGACATCCCATGTGCCCACTGCCTTCTCCAACAGTCAGAAACATTCTAACCATCTTGTTTTATCTGTTCTCACCCCCTGACGCTCAATAACCTCTCTGCTGCTCCCAGAGTGTTATGAAGGTGTTTTATTTTTTTAGATAGAGTTTTACTATGTGGCCCTGGCTGTCCTGGAACTCACCGCCTGCCTCTGCCTCCCCAGTATTGGAATTAAAGATGTGTGCCACCATGTATAGTCCAGATATGTAGATATGTGGTACAAAGCCCTAGGTAAGGTGTGGCTATTCTTTTTTCTATGTGTTTGTTTTATTTTGAAGTGTGTGTGCGCGCTTATAGCTTATAGGCATGTGAATGCAGGCTCCAGTGGTTCACGTCCTCCTAGAACTGGAGTTACAGGTGGTTGTAAGACACCCAGTGTAGGTTCTGGGAACCAAACTCTGGTCCTCTGCAAGAGCAGTGCAAACTCTTAACCACTGAGCTATCCCTCCGGCCCCCAGCTTGGCTTTCTTGATGGGAGGGGAGAGGATAGTCAGGATGTGGCATGTACAGACTTTTCCTGTGAGTCCCATCCCAGTCACAGTGCTCCTGTGTGCTTTGCTGCTGTAAGCTCTGGGCTGCATCCAGAACATCTTTTAAAAACAAATTGCTTCCTGAGGAGTCATCTCTTGCTGTCTGCTTTTGCCCAGAGGCATTGGTAATGGATGAACCAATGGTTGGGAGTGGAATGCTGGAAGATGCCCTGTAAAAACAACAGCCCAGCAGTCTGCACCTAATGAGGCCAGTCTCTTTCTGCAGTTGGTGTTGGCAGGGTTGACACTTGTGATGCCTGCCCAGCCCACCAGGGGAAAGTGCATAGCTCTTCCCTTCTCTAACATGACACAAGAGGTCACTGCACAGTGACCCAGCCGCCGCCTCCCTCCTGAAGCCACGATACTGTCGCAGTGAAGGGGCAAACAATTTGTCAAAGCCTGTCCTCTGATTGTATGATGGCCATTTTCAGTTGTTTAGAGGAAAATGTAATTTCCCAGTGTTCCATTGAGCTGTGAGGTACTCACATACAGGGAAGAATGTAATTTTATCTTACCTGGAGAAGCTGGAAGGAGTCCTGGGTTAACGAGGGCCAGCACTAAGCCCATCTGATGGGGTGGCTTCGCACTTAGACCCTGTTCTTGTCTTTTCCCAAACTGCCGGGGCATCAGCAGAGTCTCTTGCTTAGAAGACAGACCTGGTTTGTTTGTTTTTTTTTTTTTTTAAGGGCAACCGGCACAATAAATTGTAGGGCTCAGCGGGTGCATTGGGCTCAAGTCCTGTTAACTTGTGTGTACGTCAAACTAAGTGAAAGGACCAATGACAGGACTCTTAACTGGGCCAGCTGGTCTCCGTGACGCTTTGTTGTGCCTGTGTCCCTAGGTCAGTGGGACAGCATGGAAGAGTACACTTGTATGATCCCTCGGGATACCCACGACGGAGCATTTTACAGAGCTGTGTTGGCGTTACATCAGGATCTCTTCTCCTTGGCCCAACAGGTAAGAAAATGCGTATCCAGACCAGCCAGCGAAGGAAATGTTTGTGTGTGTGGCTTCTTGGTTCCTGAGCACATGTCTCTTTGTTAGTAAGCTATTGGACTTCAGCTGTGTCCAAGTCCATTGGCATGAAAGCTGAAGTTGCATGATGTTCCTGGGTCGAGGGGCAGTTTTTGGATTGTAGCTGCTTGGGCAGGAGTTCTTTGGGTCATTGTTGACCCTTTAAACACCTTGCCCACGTTCCCGTTCTAGTGAAAGGGGCTGTGAGTTCCACCAGAGGAGGGTCTGGAGAGCCAGTGATCTCCACCATGCTGGAGAAAACAGCCTCCTGGCCATGCAGAGTGCACACTCTTCTAACTTGTAGGATACATAACGAGGTGGCTGCGTCCACCTTGTCAGACACCAGACTGCTCAGTAAATGATCGGAGAACTTCAGAGATGCCAACGTAGTAATTAGCCTTAAACATTCCGAGGGGAGTAAAAAAAAACCTCCACAAGAGGGCGTTTAATTGATAGCACAAGGAAGGTTCGGAATGCTATCTATGCTGGAGGATCCCAGCCCTCGGTCTTCTGGATCAGTAACAAAGGTGCCCATCTCCATAAAGGGCATTGCAGGGGCACTCTTTCGTGAGGATAGGAGCAGCTTGGAAACGAGGTGATGCCCAGCTTGAAGCCACTGACAAGTCCAGTCTATTTTCACAGCATACCTATCAAGGAAAGTACAAAGAAGACAGGTCCCCAAGGACATCCCCTTCCCATGCAAGAATGCTGGTTCTGTCCCTTAGCACATGTTCCCTCCTCCTTGCCACCAAGCTCGGGAGGGCTACCTGTGCCTCTGTTCGTGGGTTCTGTGTGCTGCCGTCTTTGGTGAGATGCTGGATAGTGCCCCTCCCTGGCCATCCAGACTAAGGAGAATTCTGTCCTACTGGAACGGAAGTGAGACAAATAACTTCCGTGAAGCCCAAGTGCAGAGCCCCAGCCTAGAGCTCCCTTGTTTCTCTCCTAGTGCATTGACAAGGCCAGGGACCTGCTGGATGCTGAGCTGACGGCCATGGCAGGAGAGAGCTACAGCCGAGCCTACGGGGTGAGTATTGAGCAGTCTGCCAGCATCTATAGCTTTAATGACACTGTAGAGAGCTGTAAGGGCACAGCGGGCTGCTGGGAACTCTCTGTTTCTGGGGTTAGCAGATACCCTGATACCAGAAGGAATAGCTCAGGTTCACCCAGCTTGGTGGTTGTGCGGTAATTAGGTTGGAATGTGATCTGCTTCCATCAGGCCATGGTTTCTTGCCACATGCTGTCCGAGCTGGAGGAGGTTATCCAGTACAAACTTGTCCCTGAGCGACGGGAGATCATCCGACAGATCTGGTGGGAGAGACTGCAGGTAAGCTACAGCCAGCCCCAGCTCCCGCCTCACCCTGCCCAGGGCCTGCATGAACGCTTGCATCCCCACGCTCTTTTCTGCTCTCCTACCACGTTTACTGAGCAGAACCTTCAGAGGCTTCTCAATCTCACCTCAGCCGTGGCTGTGAGCGAATGACCAATGGGAGAAAGTGTGTTTAAGCAAGTGACACTTAGGCTCACCATTTGGAAATTATAAACTCAGAGTTGTTGGTTCTCTTTGCTCCGCTTGAGTCCTCCACACAGTCACCTGGGGAGCCACTCTTTGCCACTTAATTTAGCGCATGTGGATGTGCTAAATCCACACCCAGGGTGCTCTGAGACAGAGACCTCTGCTTGTGACAGCTCTTCAGTCAGACTCATCCTAACCCTTGTATTCAGACTTCCCAAGGCTTCCGCCAACATTTTAGCGCGGCATTCTGATCATGGCAGTGTGAGGAAGGAGCCGTCACCACCTCTAAGAGCGTCTCAAGTGCCCTGAACGAGCACGCACGCGCGCACATGCACACGCACACGCACACCTGAGCACACGCTGCTCACAAACCACACAAGTATAAATGGAGTTTTTTGTCCAGACCACCTGGTCCCAAATAAGCACACAGAAGCTTATATGAATTATAAATTCTTGGCTGATAGCTAACTCTTTTTGGTTTTTCAAGTCAGGGTTTCTCTGTAGCTTTGGAGCCTGTCCTAGAACTCACTCTGTAGACCAAGCTAGCCGCATACTCACAGAGATCCTCCTGCCTCTGCCTCATGAGTGCTGGGATTAAAGGTGTGCACCACTGCCGCCCAGCTACTAGCTAACTCTTACATTTAAATTAATCCATATTTCTGTTTATGCTTTGCCATGTGGCAGTCCCTTTATTAGCATGGCACGCTCATCTCTGGCTTCCTCTGTATCTGGCTCATGACTCCTGACTCCCTTCTCTCTCCCATCATTCTTGGTTCGTCACCCCACCCATACTTCCTGCCTGGCTACTGGCCAAACAGCATTTTATTAAACTAGTTCGAGTGACAAATCTTCACAGTGTACAAGAGGATTATTCCATAACATTTTCCTCTAATTAAAAAGGAAGGGTTTAACTTTAGCATAGTAAGATTATATACAACAAAAACAGTTATCAAGTAAGAATTACAGTTACAATAGCCAGTCTATTTGTATTTGGCAAAATTAGAGGAAATATTCTTATTATCTATCTTATCTTATGAGTTCAAAGTTTTGTACCTAATTTGTCTTTTGTCATAGCTAATGAAAACTACAACTGTAACTATTTACTCTTCAACTCCATCAAAAACCCCCAGAAGGGTGAAATGTTACTTGCCAGAGCACAAACGAAATAGTATGCAGCACCACATGTATGCACACACGGGTGCGCATACACACTGCTCTGACAACCAGTGGCCTCTCTGTTGTCACGATCACTCCCTTCAGTTATAAGATATTTCTCTTGGCTACATCCATCCCTGATTCCCCCTTCTCTCTCCACACCAGTCAAGGTTTACGCCTCTGGATTTTTGGTAGGCTGTGACAAACTCTTTGACTCCAGGCAGCATTCCTGTCTCGGAAGCAAGCAGCAGGGGACATTCCACTGGATAGGAAAGAGCACTGGGCGCAGTCGTCCGTGGCTCTGGAATGAGCACATACAGTTCCTCCGCATGTTTTATTAGTAATTATAAAATGCCCGGTGAATGTTTGGATGGAAAGTTGTCTCCTGGGCACCAGAAAGAGTCCCACAAGGGCAGCCCTTCCCACTTGGCTTGTACACACCTGGTGTTTTAAGTGCCTGTAATAGGGTGTGGGACTTCCAAATCAGGGAGCTGATGGCCTTCAGACATTCCGACACAAGGAACTTAGAAACAGGTTGTCAGGGGCTCGATGGACCGGGCTGGCAGCAGAGGCTCATGCTGACCTCACTGAGTGCAGGGCACTGCTGTCGCCTCCCGAATCCTGTCTTCAGACAGCAGATGCTTTGTGGCCTAAAGGGAGCCAAATGACTACAGCGTGTGATAGAAGCTAGCTGTTGGTAAGAAGTAATCAAAACAGTCACTCAGTGTACTCTTTCCTGGTTTTGAACTTCCCAAATCATTGTTGTCCGCCTCGTGGGCCAGGAGGCTGTTAACCTCGAGCTGGAAATAGCGTTGCCCTGCTGGAAACTTGGCTCTGGGATGCAGCGTGCAGTCAAAACACTCAGTGAGCTGCCAGAGCTGGAAACCTGCCATGTTTTTGGTCAAGTCATTTCAGATCCTTAAAACCACTGTTTGCCAATTGAAGGGGTCAGCCTTAGCTCCCTGTCTTTTTGCCTCCAGTTCCCAGGTCAGGCCCAGTGTGTACCCTTCTTCTGTTAGGCACAGAAGTCAGAGATCACTGTCACTGGGTTGGGGTTTGTGAAATTCACACGTGATGGTAGATCTCAGGGACACATACATCTTCCTCCTGAGTGTGACTTTTCACCGGCAAGAGTAGGAAAGTTCACTTAATGCCTAGCAGTCATTTGATAGAAAATCATTTGTAGGCTGGGATGATGGCTTAGTGCTTGCTGCCAAGCCTGGTGTCCTGGGACCTACATGGTAGAAGGAGAAAACTGACTCCTTGAAGCTGTCCCCTGACTTCCACATGTACACACCAAAGCGGGCACGCACACTAAGCTGGAAACTAAATCAGCTTAGCCCCTGTGGTGATGATTCAGTTGCTGGGTTTCCTTCTATTATAAAGAATGCACATGGGAATAAATTATTCAGCTCCTTCCTTTCTTACGTTTTTGCCTCTTTTGGTTTGAGGGGACATTGGTAGCTTATTTTATGAATATGAGTGTTCTGTCTGCATGTATGTCTATGTACCATGTATGTGCTAGCTCCTGTGGGGGCCAGAAGAGGGTGTCAGGTCCCCTGGAACTGGATTGTAGACTGTTGTGAGAGATGTGTGGGTGCTGGGAACTGAACCTAGGTCCTCTAAAGAGCAGCCCGACTCTTAACCACTGAACCATCTTCCCAGTCCGCTTATTTGATTTTTGAGACAGGGTCTTACCATTTAGCTCTAGCCAGCCTGAAACTTGCTATGTAGACCAGTCTCAAACTGCCTCTGCCTCTGCCTCTGCCTCCTGAGAGCCGGGGTTAGAGGCGTGTGCCACCAAGGCCATAGCTACTTCCTTTACATGTAGGGTTTTTTTTTAATGATATTTTTTATTTAAATTTGAAACAAGCTTGTTTTACATGTTAATCCCAGTTCCCTTACCCTCCCTTCCTCCCCGTCCCTCCCCCACCAACCTCCCATCCCCTTTCTACTCCCCAGAGAAGGTGAGGCCTTCCATGGGGGATCTTCAAAGACTGTCATATCATTTGGGGCAGGACCTAGGCCCTCCCCTATGTGTCCAGGCTGAGGGAGTATCCCTCCATGTGGAATGGGCTCCCAAAGTCCATTCATATACTAGGGACAAATACTGACCCACTACCAGAGGCCCCATAGACTGCCCAGTCCTCCTCACTAACTAACACCCACGTTCAGGGGGTCTGGATCAGTCCTCTGCTGGTTTCCCAGCTATTTATATATAATTTTTGATTGGACCCAATAAAAATGAGGAGAGAATCCAAGATAACCAATGAGATTACACCAAGGAACTATAGCAATAGAGTAAAGCCTAAGCGTTACTCGCTTTAGAAATAGAACTAGTCTCAACTAATCAACAGCATCATTTGAAAATTTAATTATTTCAATATCACGTATACTTAGTCTTCCAAATTTTGAATGATACATTTTAAGTTTAATTTTTGATCAGTGATTGTCACCTTTAAAACAAAATATCTAGAATACATATGGCTGGAGAGATGGCCCAATAGCCCAACATTGGCTGCTCTTTTAGAGAAGACGAGTTTGGTTCTAAGCACCCATGTGGCAGCTCACAACTGTCTGAAACTCAGTTTTAGAGAACCCAGTGTCCTCTTCTGTGTACCACAGATGCACACATGAAACCATAACAGCCATACACATAAAATAAAAATTTAAAAAGGAGTGAACAAGCCCATCATGGTGGCACATTCTTTTCATTCCAGCATCTAGAGGGTAGACAGGCAGATCTTTGTGAGTTTGAGGCCAGCCTGGTCAACATAGTAAGACCCTGACTCAAAAAGAAGGGGCAAGTGAAACAGAACACTGGCTCTGAATTCAGTCCTCAGGAGCTGGGGGCGGTTTAGTTGGTAAACAGTCACGAAGACTGGAGTTTCATGATCCACAGCACCCATGTGAAAAGCTAGGTGTGGTAGGATGCACCTGTAATCCCAGCATGGAGAGGCAGAAATGCGAGTGTCCAGGCATTGGAGCCAGCCTGTCAGGCTGAATCAGTGAGCTCAAGGTTCAGAGATAGACCCTGTGTTAGCAAATAAGGTGTAAGAAGCAGTGAAGATTGGTACCGAGTCAGTGACACACACACACACACACACACACACACACACACACACACAGGCTGAATCAGTGAGCTCAAGGTTCAGAGATAGACCCTGTGTTAGCAAATAAGGTGTAAGAAGCAGTGAAGATTGGTACCGAGTCAGTGACACACACACACACACACACACACACACACACACACACACACACACACACACACACACGCTCCCTCCTCTGACTGTTGACAAGTCCCTGGGAGCCAGTTCATCAGTTCATTCACAGTGAGCAGACATGGCTGTTGCTGTGTGGTTTCGGGTGGAGCAGGTCTAACCCTCATTTTTGGACAACACTCCAGGGCTGCCAGCGTATTGTGGAGGACTGGCAGAAAATCCTCATGGTCCGGTCCCTTGTGGTCAACCCTCATGAAGACATGAGAACCTGGCTCAAGTACGCAAGCCTGTGTGGCAAGAGCGGCAGGCTGGTGAGTAGCCCCCACCACGTGGATGGTGCCCTGCCCGGCTCTGTCTGTAACTCGCCCTCCTCTTGTTTTTAAGGCTCTGGCCCATAAAACCTTAGTGTTGCTCTTGGGAGTTGATCCATCTCGGCAACTTGACCATCCTCTGCCAACGGCTCACCCTCAGGTGACATATGCCTACATGAAGAACATGTGGAAGAGTGCCCGTAAGGTATGTCCCCGCCCTGCCCACCCACCTGCCCCCCCCCACAGAGGCCGTCCCGTGCGCCTCCTGACAGGAGGGGTCGGGCTCCCAGCATTGGGGGCTTCCTCCGGGTTCACAGCGTGTCAGTCAGGTAGAGACATGTACCTGTGGTCAAGCCAGAGCGTGTAGTCACAGTTGTACTTCTTAGGGTCTGAAGAGTGCTGCCCTGTGAGGGAAGGCCGACCGTTTGTTGAAGTCCTGTGTTCATGCGGTCACAGACGAGAGCTTTTACAGACAGCTGGGTTTCTTTCTCAGACTTCTGGTCTCCTTTCCTGTCATCGGTTTTGAGTGTGGGGAGAGGTGCTGTAGCAGGAGCTGGCAGTTCCCCTGAAGCCAGTGTAGAATTCCCCCTTGTGTGCAGACAAGTCCTCAGGAAATGCACAAGCTCTTGTTTTTTGTCTTGAAACAATTTATGGATGATCGTGGTAATTTACAAAACACAGGCTTCAGAGGCAAGATGATGATGCTTGGGTCTCTTGTCGACCTTACCAAAAGGAGAGGACTCAAGAGCCTCCTCCCCCTGCAGTCTGAGTCTGACAGTGTTTCCTAAGGTGGTTGTCTTGGGTGACTTTGAGCGGTACCCAGAATGTAACCAGATGTCTGTACTTTAACTGGGCTTTTCCTCCTCAGTAATGGCCAGATTATCCACAGCATATAGACTTTTCTAAATCATACAAATTCTGGTGAGATTCAAGATTTAGAACCCTACTTGAGGGGCTGGAGAGATGGCTCAGTGTTTAAGAGCACTGGCTTCTCTGCTCTTCTAGAGGACCTGGGTTCAATTCCCAGCACCTACATGTCAACTTACAACTGCCTGGAACTCTGGGATCCAACACCCACTCACAGATGTATATGCATGCAAAACATAAAATAAAAATAAATAATCTATAAAAAAGAAAGGAAGGAAAGAAAAGAAAGCTACTTGGGATGAAAGCAAGTGTCAGAGGGTCACAGCTCAGGGTCTGCCCCAGCAGAGCTCCCGTCTGGCACTGCAGCCTTCCTTTCCTGCCCTGTCACCAAGCTCATGTCTGCCTTTCTTTCCAAAGACACTAGCAGTACTGCCCTGGGAAGGCCTCAGATAGGCGTACACCTGTGTTCCTAGCTAGGACGCACAGCAGGATCTAGAGACAGGCTGTCCCCGCTGTGAAGACTCATTCCTGCCCCTCAGCCGCCCCATGTGGGACTGTAGAGCCAGCCAGAGCCCTGTCCCTGGCCTCATTCATGGCTCACCTGTCTGGTAAACTGTCATGTCGTTCAGGCTCTGGCTTAAATTAATGCTTGCTTGCTCTCTCTCTTCTCTCTCTCTCTAGTCTAGTTTTTGGTTTTCATGTTTATTTTTACTTTTTTAGTAATTAAATTTATTCTTAAATAATTTCACACATGCATACAATGTATAATGACCCAGTTCACCCCTCTCCTCCCCACAGATCTCTCTCGCATTCATCTGTTTGTCTTGTGACCTACTGAGTTTAGCCAGTGCAGTGTGCAACTGTGTGTTTAGAGATGTCGTGTGTGTGTGTGTGTGTGTGTGTGTGTGTGTGTGTGTCTGTGTGTTTGTGTGTGTGTGCGCACGCGCGCGTGCATGCATGTGTGCCTGTTCCCTCCTGACACACACAGGCTCAACAGTGGGTGCCCAACCGGAGACAGTGATCCCCTCTGCAGAAGCTGTCAACAGCCAGTATTTCCAAACTGAAGGAAGGGCCCAGTGAGCCCCTTCCCACAGCTCACTGTTGATAGGGCCAGTCTTGCCCGTGCGGGCAGTCACAGGTGTAAGCTGATCACCAGTGTTTATACCGAATCCAAAGGGTGTCTGTCATCCATAGCCCTCCACCCTGTGTTCTTGCTCTCGCACACTTACACACGCTCGTCTTCCATTGTGCACTGAGCCTTAGGGGTACAGGTGTAGAGGTGAGGTGTAAATACCGCATTTAGGGGACCCCATCCCCGGCACTCACTTTCAGCATCTTAGGAAGCTGTGAGTCTCTGCCTTTGCTTCCATTCACCTCTGGAGAGGTTTCTGTGATTAAGGCTGAGAGCAATGTTTGTCTGTGGCTGTCAGCACAGATACTTAGAAGGCAGTTTGATTGCTGTGTCTGTTTTGCCCAAGGGACAAGGACAAATGCCATGATTTTGTCTCTCCCTCTCTCTCTTTCTTGAGACAATTTCTCTGTGTAGCCCTAGCTGTCCTGGCACTCACTCTGTAGACGAAGCTGGCCTCAAACTCACAGAGATCTGCCTGGCTCTGCCTCACAAGTGCTGGGATTAAAGGCGTGTGCCACCAATGCCCAGTTGCCATGTTTGTTTTTTTTTTACTTTTATTTAACATCGTGTGTGTGTGTGTGTGTGTGTGTGTGTGTGTGTGTGTGTGTGTACATGTCCCAGACACATTACAGTACATCTCTGGGGACTGCAGAGGAATTTCAAGTATTTTTATGAGCTACAGAACACTCCCACTCTAGGCTTAGCTATTTAATGAAGACTTTTTCCTGGGTGAACTACCTCCGTGGGTTCCATTTGTTTGGACTGTAGAGTAGGAAGCTGGGATTATAGCAATTAGTGAGTTCCAGGAATGAAACTGGGGTCATCAGACTTTGTGTAACTACCGCTACCCTCCGATCTGTCTCTAGCCCTGGCCTAGGGATTGCTGATCCCTCTGCCTCTAATACCCAGGGCTGCAGGTGTGATCCACCATCCAGGGCTGGGTGTATCACCATACCCTGCCTGAGTATTTTATCCACAGTTGGTGGAATCCTCAAATATGGAGTCCACAGATACAGATTGTCATCTGTTTATTATCTGGTCCTTTCTGGGGGGCAGGGTGGTGATCTTTACATCGGAGGTATAGAGTAGGAAACACAACTTTTCCATTATTTATTGTGTGTGTGTGTGTGTACGAGTGTGTGCATGCGTGCGTGCGCACACGCGTGCACATGTACATGCTTTAATACACTTGTGGGAGGAGAATGTTCAGGAGTTAGTTTTTTCCTGCTACTATGTGGGTCCTGGGGATTGAAGTCTGGCAGCAGGCACCTTTCCTTACCCATGGAGCCATCTCACTGACCCCAGTCATGAGTTTTCGATTTATACACCTAGTGATGCTTCTCTGGGACAGGGAGATGAAGGAATGTAGCCCATCATCCAACCAGGAGTTTTGACAGTAAAATAGAACTCTTAACAGCAGAAATGAACCAGAGCTTTGGGAAGGCTGAGGCAAGTGTATTTTAGAAAGGGCTAAAAGCACATGTTCCCAACACAGAATGATAAACATTTAATGAAATGGCAACACCAAATTCTTGATTTAATTATTGCATATTATATGCATGTGTCAAATCACATTATACGTCATAAGTATATAGTTATGTGATGACATTAAAAGTGGACTATAGGGCCTGGAGAGTGGGTAATGGAACTTGCTGTTCCTCTGGAGGACCTGAGTTCAGCTCCCAGCATTCACTGGCAGCTCAAGTGCCTGTTACTACAGTTCTAAGCGATCTAATGCCCTCCACGAACACTGTAGTTAAATGCACAAACCTGCAACAAAGAGACACACATAAACACATAATTAAAACTTTAAAAAAGCATTAATTAAAAGTAAACGAGCCAGGCAGTAGTAGTAGTCCATGGCAGTAATCTCAGCACTCCAGAGACAGAAGCAGGTAGACCTCTGTGAGTTCCAGGTCAGCCTGGTCTACAAAAGCAAATTCCAAGATAGCCAGAGCTGTTGCACAGAGAAACCCTGCCTCAAGGGGGAAGAAAAGAAAAACAAACTTTAAAAAGATAAATGAAAAATGAACTACGGGTTTAACTAGAGAACAGAACATACCTGTGACATGTTATTGATATGTGTGAGTGTTTTGCCTGCATGTCTGTGCTCTACACTTATACCTATTGCCTACAGAGGTCAGAAGAGGGTTTTGGAACTGGAGTGATAAGTTATTGTGAGCTATCATGAGGTGCTGGGAACTAAGCCCGGGTCCTCTGCAAGAGTAACTTGTGCCCTTAAGCACTGAGCTATCTCTCCCACCCCTGTGCCATAGTTCTATGGGAGCAGAGTTCCCAATCCTGCTGTGTTCTACCTACTCCCTGCACGTAGTACTCCCTTGCTCTCTCCTCCGGTCCCTAGGCACTGGGGTCAAGTAAAAGAGTGGCATCCTTCTGCCTGGACCTCATGTACCAGGCTGTGCTCACAGGCTCCATCCCTGGGGTCTGTGTTTGGTTTTTGAGGCATAGTCTGTGAAGACCAAGCTGACCTCAGACTTTTTGTTCTTCTGCCTCAGTCTCCTAAATGCTGAGATTAGAGGTGTATGCCACCACGCATGACTTTAAATTACTATTTCAGGCAGGGCATAGTGGCACATGCCATTAATCCCAGTAGTTGGGAGGCAGAGGCAGGTGGATCTTTGTGGGTTCAAGGCCTACAGAGTGAGTTCCAAGACAGCCAGGGCTTTATAGAAAGACCCTACCTCATACAAAAAATAAAATAAAAATGGTATTTTTTAGTACTAATTGATTTCCTACATTTAAAAGTATGTAGGTTTAGTCTTACCCTTAAGCTAGAGAGTTTTGTTTTCCATCCAGGCCATTTTTACTTTGTAGCATGTTTCTATTATAGGAAACATCAGAATTTTTTTTTTTTACATGATTTACTGTAAGAATATCTAATGCTCTTTTTATTTGTTTGAACTTTGTTTTGTTTGTGTGGGGTTTTTTGTTTTTCAAGATTGGGTTTCTCTGTGTAACCCGGGCTGCCCTGAAACTTACTCTGTAAACCAATGGCCTTGAACTCAGAGACCCTCCTGCCTCTGCCTCCCAAGAGTGGGATCAGGGGTACCACCACTGCCTGGCACTGATGCATTTTGATACGTTGGTTTCCCCTCCCTTCTATAGAGAAGCATGCATGCATGGCCTTGGTGACACTCACAGTATTTCTCCTCCCTTGTTAATGGATTTAGACTGCATCGCTTTTTTAGTTTATACCTTACGTGGTTGCACAGTCCGTCTGTCCTGGAAGTGATTGCTAGGGCTACAGCTCCATGGCAGCAATGCCTGCCTGGCACGCACAGGGTCCCACATTGAATCCCCAGCGTGTCAAGGTGCTGTCATGTCTGCGTTCAGCACACTTGCACAGTACCGTGGATGTGGGCTCTGCACTGCCCATGCTCACTGTAGCTGTCTGTTCCTAACTCAGGTGCCCACTGTTCTTGTGTGGGTGTGGACTTCTAGCTCATCTTAAGTCTGTGTTTTGCAATAGTGAAGCCTCCAAGTGCTGTAGTGTTTTACATACATGCAAAGTTTTACTAGCAAGAAACAGTTCCCATCAGCCTAATTTCCCTTGGGGCAATACTCCACTAGTGAAGTAAGCTCCTGTTTCAGATTGCTTCATCTGAATTGTAACCTGGGTTGGTCAGACATGCCGGGTTCCCAGGACTTGTTAAAGTGATAATTAGAGTTGGCAGAGGGAATGTTCTAGAATAACCCAGCTCTCTCCAGGCAGCTTGCCTTGTCCCCTGTCCAGTGGGGTCCTCACCCTGTATCTCGGAGTGCTCTTTTTGGAAAGTGTTGGCCTAGGTCCCATGACAGGGGGCAACATGCCAAGTGGCTGTCTGTGCCTCTGTCCTGCTACAGATCGATGCCTTCCAGCACATGCAGCACTTTGTCCAGACCATGCAGCAGCAGGCCCAGCACGCCATCGCCACCGAGGACCAGCAGCACAAGCAGGAGCTGCATAAGCTCATGGCCAGGTGAGCTCCGCCTACCACCCTGCACTTCTGCAAGGGCACATTCACGCCACCTGGAGTAGCTTGCTGCTGACATCCCTCAGTTTTCTGCACAAGATCCCTGGCAGCCATGGGCCCATCTGCCACAGCCTCTGCCCCTCACTTCCCAGGGCTCTGGCAGCAAGACCACTCACGTGCTGGCCTCCAGCTGCTGTCCGCCTGCGGGGTTCAGTGCCTTGTTTCCAAACACATTTTTAATTTTACATTTGTGTGTGTGTGTTCCTGTGGATGTGTGCGCTGTGTGCTTGTGTGTACTCTGGAGTAATAGCATGTATGTGGAGATGAGAGAAAATCTTGCAGAGATCAGTTCTCTCCTCTGCCATAGGATCAAACTCAGGTCATCACGGTTGGTAGCAAGTGTTTTTACCCACTGAGCCAACTCATTGACCCAGGCTTCTTGTTTTAAAATGGCACACACATTACCAATTCACAGTGCAGGTAGCCTGACTCTGGGTAGTCAGTCTCTCTGTGCCTGTGTAAAGGAACATAAGGACACCTGTTCCTTGCGGTGAGGTGAGGTATAGGAGCCCAGCATCAAGCACAGAGTGCCTAGAGTAGACTAGCAATCAGTGGGCGTAGAATCATTGCTATCTGGAATGGAAGGGGGGAGAAAAAGGAGGGGGAAAAAATCAATGACCAAAAAACCCAGTCAGCAACTGCCCTCCGCAAGTCATACAGCTACACCTGAACCAGGTACCTGGTTTATGCTGTCATTGGAAGGCCCAGATCCAGCAGAAAAGACACCTTCAAGGTTTCTGCAGACCCCCTTCCCCCTCCCCCTTCCCTTCACAGGGCTGAGCATGCATCCGTTGCCTCTTGAGAGCAGGACTAGATGTGAGAAGGCTTTAGGATGCCTCCAGCAGTCTGCTGCTCTCCTTCGCGGCCCTGGATGGGAAGGGACACCAGACTCTTGCTTCTCTGTTTTCAGGTGTTTCCTGAAACTTGGGGAGTGGCAGCTGAACCTTCAGGGCATCAATGAGAGCACCATCCCCAAGGTGCTGCAGTACTACAGCGCGGCCACCGAGCATGACCGCAGCTGGTACAAGGTGAGGAGAGCCCTGTGTCCTGCCCCCTCTTGGAGTTCGCCGTGTTCTCATGGTCACAGCCAGGCCCCTGGGATGCCTGAAGTCTGTCAGAGGCCACGGAGCCTGCTTTCCTTTATGAATTCCAGAGCAGCAGGGGCTCCGATTGGGGCTGTGGTTTGAGAAATGCTTGTTCTGAGTGCAGCTGCCTGACAGCCTCTCACTTGCCTGTCATCCGAGGAACATCTGGACACAGGGCTGATCTCTGGGACTCTGTCTTCCCTTGGGTCATCTGTATCCCAAGCTTCTTTGTGACTTCCGGCCCTGGCTGTTCCTCTGCCGGGAATTTAGACTTTTGTTTTTATTGGAAGGATCTAGATAACATTCTGTTTATATTACCGGGAACCTTTCTAAAAGACAAATAGAAAAATGTATCAAAGAAGTGGCTTGCTGGTGCAGGGGATATTTACCATATTTACCAGTCACTTCTAAAGTTTTCCCTCTGGGATTAAAGTTGATCTGAAAACCAGAGACACATTTACAACAAAAAGTATTTATCCTCTGCAGATGCTTCATGCTAATCTGAAAACTGTGCACTTTGGCTGAGGATATAGCTCAGTGATAGAGCGTTTGCCTGCCATACACCAAGTAGTGGGTTCCACCCCCAAGACATGCACATGTGTGAGGGGTGTGCACACGTGTGCACACACACACACACACATAGTCTGTGATAGAAACAGTGAGTTCCCTGTCTAGACTGCTTCATGTCAAAAGCTGGAAAAATAATCAAATGAGGTTTTGCTTAGTGGGAATGTTGTTAATCGGAGCTCACAAACCACCTGTAACTCCAATTCCAGGGGATCTGCTGACTGTCACGGGAACCAAGCGTGCATGTGGTACATATACATACATGCAGGCAAAACATCCATTAACATAAAATAAACCTCAGGAAGCCGCACTTTGTCGCAGATGATGTGGGCTCCCTTGGTCCCATCACATCTGCCACTGGCTTGTGTTCTGGCACTTGGCCAGCTGTCCTCCCTCCCGCTCCTTCGTGGGCCCCAAGCTGCAGACACATGTGTTTCCCTGTGTCCTTTGCACGCGCCCTCGGCACCTGTCTTTTCTCCCCTGTCAGGAAGGCCAGCTGCCACCACCTGTCCTGTTCCCTTTGCCCAACTTCAGCTTCTGTGTGACACTTAACCGAGTCCCTCTCATATGGAGCTCTTCAGATCGCTAACATTCCTGGTGCCACCTCTGTAGTCCGTAAAACACCGCTTGCCTAAATGCCCCCTTGGGCAAGGAGTGTCCACTGCCCCTCTTGCTGTGACCCTGCAATGCTCACCCTAAAGCCTACTGCCAGTCGTGCTCAGGGGACAGAGGGGTCACACTGGCCGCAGCAGTGCCCTCTTCCTGAGTGGACTCAGTATCAAGCCCCGCCCCCACACCAGCCTATCAGAGTAAGCCTGCGTGCGCCCCTAACCCCCACCCTATGCACCTAGGCTTGGCATGCGTGGGCAGTGATGAACTTTGAAGCCGTTCTGCACTACAAACATCAGAACCAAGCCCGTGACGAGAAGAAGAAACTACGCCACTCCAGCGGAGCCAACATCACCAATGCCACCACAGCTGCCACCACAGCCGCCTCGGCCGCCGCCGCTGCCAGCACAGAGGGCAGCAACAGTGAGAGCGAGGCTGAGAGCCCTGAGAACAGCCCCACCCCGTCCCCTCTGCAGAAGAAGGTCACCGAGGTAAGCTCCTCCTCCTCCAGAACTGCTCTGAGCTCAGCTTGAACGGTCTTGGACAGTTGTGAAGCGCAGAGAAGCCTGGGGCTCCCTCTGAGGCAGGATGGGGCTGGACACGCTGGCCGGCCGGCCTTGCTGTGTGCCAGGGGAATGAGTGCCTGTTGAGGAGCTTCTCTCGGAGCTGAAGAAAGGCTCCTTGCTTCCCGCACAGATGAGCTCATTCCCTCAGTGACTGCTCTTGTGTGTGGGTGGCTGCCACAGCTGCAGGGCCACTCTGAGGACAGCCTGGGGGATCTGTCCCCTGCCCTGTGGT
Source organism: Phodopus roborovskii (assembly GCF_943737965.1). Classification (NCBI taxonomy): domain Eukaryota; kingdom Metazoa; phylum Chordata; class Mammalia; order Rodentia; family Cricetidae; genus Phodopus; species Phodopus roborovskii. Next base: position 214,318 of record NW_026126646.1, read on the forward strand.
TTCTCTGTCCTCCTCCGTTGGGCCTCAGCGTACTCCTGCTGGCCTGGTCGGGAAGCCACGCTATGATTATGAAAACAGTTGCCTCTGCGGAATGCATTCTTTATGCCAGTAGGCCCCAGGCACACGTGTCCTCACACTCCTGACCACCCTCTGAGGCAGGCACCATCAGTGTGCAGCCGTGCCCGCTTGACAGATGAGAGTTGAGACAAGATTGTCTGTCACTAAAACACTCGTGTTTCAACAGGATTTGTCCAAAACCCTCTTGTTGTACACTGTCCCTGCCGTCCAAGGCTTCTTCCGTTCTATCTCCTTGTCGAGAGGCAACAACCTGCAGGATACACTCCGGTATGGAGGAAGGGGAGGATGCTACTCTCAAAGTCCTTGTCAGTGGCGGGACCTAGAAGTCACCCGTGTGGTGTCTTCATATTGCCCCTCTGGTCAGTACAATCCAGGTCGGCATATGGGCCTTTCTTCCCCTGTCCTTTGAGACATGACAGCCGACCAGGCCTCACCCCTGAGAGCCTTGAAGATGAAGGAGAAGTGGGAGGGGCAGGCTGCCTCCGGTTCACCCCGGGACTGACTGGTCTGACTCACCAGTCTCACTGGTACCCATCCTGCAGGCACCTCCATCCAGGTGCACAGACCCTGCCTAGCTAGTCAGCTAGCTCATTTGCAGCTCAGCTCGTACCTCAGTGGTCCTGACAGACCTGGGATGAAACCCTTGGGCTAATCTTTAGAGCCCTCACAGGCTCTGTCACCCATCACAGCCTTAAAGGTGAAAGGCAGACAAGCCAGATCACTCAATCCCTGTGACTCTCCTGTCTCCCCAGGGTCCTCACCTTGTGGTTTGACTATGGTCATTGGCCAGATGTCAATGAAGCCTTGGTGGAAGGGGTGAAGGCCATACAGATTGACACTTGGTTACAGGTGAGAGCTTGGTGACAGTGACGATGGGTTACAGTCTCCCGTTTGTTTCCTCTTGGGATCACCAGTGGTCACAGTAGCAAAGCAGCCTGTGTCATGAGCTATAAAGGAGCTCAGCTCGGTCCCAAGTCCAGACTACGTATTCTCCCTTGCTTTTCGAGGGCGCAGAAGACCTGAGAATCCCAGCACATGGGAGATGGAGGCAAAAGGGCCGTGACAAGCCCAGGCTGCATGAGGGAGTCCTCGACTCAGTACATACATGTCTCACTCGACTCGGTACATACATGTCTCACTCGACTCGGTACATACATGTCTCACTCGACTCGGTACATACATGTCTCACTCGACTCGGTACATACATGTCTCACTCGACTCGGTACATACATGTCTCACTCGACTCGGTACATACATGTCTCACTCGACTCGGTACATACATGTCTCACTCGACTCGGTACATACATGTCTCACTCTTTTCCTTGCCTCACACGCTGTGCATCGTGTCTTCCTGCAACCAGGTCATACCTCAGCTAATTGCAAGAATTGACACGCCCAGACCCTTGGTGGGCCGGCTCATTCACCAGCTTCTCACAGACATTGGTCGTTACCACCCCCAGGTAGGTGCTGACCCTGGGCGTTTTCAGGGAACCCACTGGCCGTTGGTGTGGTGGCTAACTCTCCTAAAGCTCCTCAAGAGACTGTGGGGGTGGGAGCCACTGCATCGCCCGGCGTCCTAATGTCCCAACTAACGCTGTCCCCACCACTTCTTTGCCGCCCTCCTTAAAACGTCCCTTTCTTTGCAAGTGTCCCTCTGTGTGCTCTAGGCCCTCATCTATCCCCTGACGGTGGCTTCTAAGTCCACCACGACAGCCCGTCACAATGCAGCAAACAAGATCCTGAAGAACATGTGTGAGCACAGTAACACCCTGGTCCAGCAGGCCATGATGGTGAGTCTGAGCCGGCCGCCGCGGGCGTGGGCTGATGCTTCTCTCTCTCTCTCTCTCTCTGTCTCTTTCTCTCTGTCTCTCTCTTTCTCTCTGTCTCTCTCTCTCTCTCTGTCTCTCTCTCTCTGTCAGTGGGGCACCGCCCTCTCCTGTCTCCAGGTTGGGCCTTGCCAATCCTAGCACCTGTGACCTTCCTTCCTTCCCCCTCTGACCCAGGTGAGTGAAGAGCTGATCCGAGTAGCCATCCTCTGGCACGAGATGTGGCACGAAGGCCTGGAAGAGGCGTCCCGCTTGTACTTTGGGGAGAGGAACGTAAAAGGCATGTTTGAGGTGCTGGAGCCCCTGCATGCTATGATGGAACGGGGCCCCCAGACCCTGAAGGAGACGTCCTTTAATCAGGTACAGTAAGAATGTGGCGGGACGTTACCCTCACCTCATCAGTCTGCCGCCCCTCACCTTCCTACTGCCTTAAACGTTGCGCCTAGCAGAGGTCACCGCTTAGAAAGATATAATCTCTGTGCCAGAGACTTGCAGGTTCAAGGCCAGCCTAGGCCTAGACTCATGTCTAGGAGAAAAAAAAAAAAAAAAAAAAAAAAAAAAAAAGCAAAGCAAAACACTGGAATTGCAGTTGTTGTATTAATCCTATTTAAAAAAAAAAAAAGGAAAAAGAAAAATGTACTGATCTTTTTTTTCTTTTTCAAGATTTATTTACTTATATATATTATATATGAATGTTTTGCCTGCATCTCTGTACACGAAAAGAGAACATCAGGTCCCATGGGAGCAGTTATAAATGTTGTAAGCCTCCATATGGGTGCTGGGAATTGAACTTAAGACCTGGAATAGTCAATATGCTTACCCACTGAGCTATCTCTCTAGCCCCTTAAAATTATTTTCATGCTGGGGGGGGTAGGAGGGTGGGGGTAGGGGACAGGTGATCACACCCTCACATGTGACAAGCAAGCGCTGCTCACCAGGCCAGCCCTTCAGCTGACGGGCGAACACTGCTTACCAAGCTGTCCCCTCAGCTGCTGAAATTTAAGTGGAAACTCACAAGATTCCTCCAGGGGTCATCTTACTCTTCCTAAAACCCCCTTGGGAGTTAGGTCATCTTCATGCCCTGGAAGCCCCGGGACTGGGACTGCAAAGCCCCTGCTGCTAAGCCATTCCCTCCTGGTACCTTCATACCACCTTGGGCACCTTGGGCTCCGTGCGGTCTACTGGGGGATTTAGCCTCCTAGGGTCATGGCTGTTGTAATTAAAGATGTAATTTAAGAATAACAGCGCTAGAGAGAAAGATGTCATTCAGCAGGGTTCAAACGAGGGTTTTTTTTTTTTTTTTTTTTGTTTTGTTTTGTTTTCCAATTAGGGAAAGGGAAGGGGGAGACAGGAACAGCAGGAGAGGGGAAAGGGGCAGAGAGAGGGGGGAATGAGGGTGGGGATGGGAGGCGGGCGGGGCCCTTTTAAAAGGGAGCACAGTGACTGTGCACAGGTGGTGCTCTCAGTGGCTGCAGCTGAAAGCGCACCCTGTCAGCATGTCACGGACAGGCCGGCGCAGGGGCCTGCATACTAACAGTGGCCGCTCTGGTCAGTTGACACTGTCCTGCTTTCCTCTCAGGCATATGGGCGAGATCTAATGGAAGCACAAGAGTGGTGTAGAAAGTACATGAAGTCAGGGAACGTCAAGGACCTCACCCAAGCCTGGGACCTCTACTATCACGTGTTCAGGCGGATCTCCAAGCAGTTACCCCAGGTGGGTTCTTCAGGCTCCCACCTGGGTTGGCCGTCAGCAGAGGGCCTTGTGAGCTCCTGGGCTCATCCTGTGCATCTGGCTTCATTTACACTGAAGACTTTAGGACAAGCAATTGGGTGTTGCCATTTAATGAAAGAAAACTACTTAATTGTATTTCCGTTCCCCTTGAGGGGCAGAAGAAGTCTAAATCCTTTCCTAACTCTTCACAGCTCACATCCCTGGAGCTGCAGTATGTTTCCCCTAAACTTCTCATGTGCCGGGACCTTGAATTGGCTGTGCCGGGAACATATGACCCGAACCAGCCAATCATTCGAATTCAGTCCATAGCCCCATCTCTGCAAGTCATCACGTCCAAGCAGAGGCCTCGGAAGTTGACGCTGATGGGTAAGGACCGAGCACCTGCTCTACCCTCCATGAGTTCCCTCCTTTCTTCTGGAGTGATTGCCTGCCATCTCACCTGCTGCAACCCTCACCTGTGTCAGAGAGAAAGAGAGGACATGCATCTCCTCCTGTTGTGCCTTTAAGAGTCATGACAAGCTGTTTTGAAGACAGCTTTTGTGCCCTTTAGTTCTGGTTTACCATCATTGTCTGAAATGAGCAGGCTGGACTTGGGTTCTCACAGTGTTAACGGGATTCCTTTAGGAGCAGAGTGCTGCCAACCTGGACCAGTTCCGGGAGGCCCAAGAGCTCTGCAGGCTCTGTGAGGTCTCTTGCCCTTTTAGGAAAAAGAAATAGAGCCCCATTCTGTATTCCTGGCTGCCCTGTATTCACTATGTAGCACAGGCTGGCCACAAACTTGAGTCAATCCTTCCTTTGCCTTCCAAGTAATTATTTGCAGGCATGTGCCACCAGACCTGTCTTCCTCACTCTGTGTGTGTGTGTGTGTGTGTGTGTGTGTGTGTGTGTGTGTGTAATTATATGTGAGTGTGTGTGCCAAATGAAGACAGCATTGTCTATAACTGTCTGCCAGTTTCTTTTTAAATATGACCTCTCCCTGAATAACGAGCCCTGAGCCTCTCCTTTTCTCAGCTAAGCTGAAAGCAAACAAGGCCCAGCAATCCTCCTGTCTCTGCTCCACTTGGAAGTAGGGGTACAGGACACCTGGCTGGTTGTGTGGGTGATGGGATAGGGCCTCTGGTTTCTCATGATTACTCAGCAGATACTCTCTAATTTTCTCCCATCCTTCCTCTTTCCTTTTCCCCTCCTTCCCTCCCTCCCTCTCCCTGTTTCCCCTCTTTAATGTGTATGACTATTTTACCTGTATGCATGTCTCTGTATGTATGTCTCTGCATCACATTCATGCCTGCACATGTGTTGGATCCCCTGGAACTGGAATTAGAGATGGCTGTGAGCTGCCATGTGGCTGCTGGGAACTGAACCTGGGTCTTCTGGGGAACAGCCAGTTCGCTCACCATGCACAGCAAGCACTCTTGGCTGATGAGCCAGCTGTCTACCCCAGCTTTCTCACTCCTGAGAGCTCATGTGGAGGTTCTGTCGGGAGCACAGCTCCCCATCCTTGGCAGAGTGAATAGCTTTGAGGGACACACATGGAGCAGTGACAGAGGCAAGGGAAACCTGCCCAGCCAGCTAGATAACCGAACCAGCCCTGGGATCAGTGGAGGAGCAGATGTCTCAGCCAGGAAGATGTCTCTCACATCCTTCCTCACGTTGGTTGGTTGGTTGGTTGGTTGGTTGGTTGGTTGGTTGGTTGGTTGGTTGGTTTCTTTGACACAGGGTCTCACTTTGTAACCCTATCTGTCCTGAAGCTCATCATGTGGACCAGGTTGGCCTCAAACACTCAGAGATCTGCCTGCCTCTGCCTCCAGAGTGCTGGGATTAACGGCGTTGACCACTATGTCTAGCTTCCTTTCTCACTCTTACTTACAATGCTTGTTTCTGGGCTAGATAGATGGCTTAATAGATAAGACCATATACTGTTCTTGCCAAAGACCCAGGTTCTATTCCCAGCTCCCACATGAGGCAGCCCACAGCTATCTGTAACTTAGTTTCCAAGGGATCTGAAACCTTTGGCTTCCACAAGCACCTGACACACGTGCTCATACCCACACCAAGATTCAGGCACATAGTTAAAATTGTTATTTTAAAAAAGTTTGTTTCTTGAGTGTGGTGATTATTCACCACCATCAGTCAATTGATTGATAATCTTTAGTATTTAATGGAAGGACTATGGATATTGATCAGTTGATAGATGCTTGCCTTTCTTTCATGCACAATTCCCTAAGTTGGACCTACAGGACTATATAAACCACGTTTAGTGGCACATACTTATAATCACAGCACTCAGGAGCAGAGGCAGGAGGATCACTACAAGTTCAAGGTCTGAATGGACTACATGAGACTTTGACTCTTTAAAAATCAAAGGAACTCTGGGCAGTGAGGCTGCTCCTCCCTCACCCCCACCCCCAGACCTACTTGCCCAGCCAGCTGTGGGGCAAATCCCCTGACCCAGCCCTCTTCCATGTCTCCTGGCCCCCTGCTGGTTCTGCCCTTGGGCATGCCCCACTGGGGCCCAGGGAAAGGACAGTGGAGTGGGGACCAGGGAACCCCCAGGGTTTCAACAAGGAATCATTCCCAGTCCTCATAAGGTAGGATTTGTTTTGATTAGAGCAGCATTGGTTGTTGGCGACCACTGAGGGCAGTGTGACCAGGAAAGGGAGTGAATTCTGCAGGACCTTGGGAGTACCTGGTGGTCTTGGGTAGTGTGAGCAGCTCGGACCTATTTCGGTTGCTCCCCGTTTCTTGCAGGCAGCAATGGGCACGAGTTTGTTTTCCTCCTGAAAGGCCATGAAGATCTGCGGCAGGATGAGCGAGTGATGCAGCTCTTTGGCCTGGTTAACACGCTGCTGGCCAATGACCCCACTTCTCTCCGGAAAAACCTCAGGTATTGGAGAACCCCGTGAGAGGCTGAGCTCTCGGGGCTCTTCACACTCCATCCTGAGATGTCCGTGGTGTCATGTGTCTTCACAAACTTTTTAAAATGGGGTGGCACATGCCTGCGTCCCTCAAGCTTGGGAAGGAAAGGCACGAAGATGAAGAATTCAAAGGTAGCCTAGGCTACATAGAGCGCTTGAGGCCAACCTGAGCTATGTATGAGCCCATTATGAAACAGAAATGCCTCAGTATATATAATCTCAGCAGTCAGTAAACAGGGGTAGGGACTGGAGTATTGCTACAAGCCTGGTCTAACAGGTTCCAGACCAGCCAGGGCTACTTAAGAGAGACCCAGTCTCAAAAAAGCAAAGCAAACTAAAACTAACAAGGTGCCCAACACGAGAAGATTCTCCAGACATTTTAGTGTCTTCCCATTGTGAAATGTCTTTAGTGAGCTCAAAGAACTCAGAAGGTGCCTCGAAGATTAGACTCAGGGTTCTGCAACTATAATGTGTTCCCCCTGGACCAAGGCCAGAGAAACCCTTCACGCTGCGCCTGTCTCTTGGCCCACGGCTGCTCCAGCTGAGGTTACTTTAGCTGTATAAGTAGTCACGTGCTTCCTCCACACACATAAGTTTGTGAGGCAAGTAGAGGACCACTGTGGCTTCTGTGGCATCTCCTGGGGTGCCTTCTTCACTGAGGTCCCTCAGCCCCCACCTTCCGGCAAGGGGCTCACCAAAGGCATTGCGTGTCCCCAGCTAATCACAGATGTGTTTTTGTTCCTTCCCTGTGGCACCAGCATCCAGAGATATGCAGTCATCCCGCTGTCCACCAACTCGGGCCTCATTGGCTGGGTCCCCCACTGTGACACCCTGCACGCCCTCATCCGGGACTACAGGGAGAAAAAGAAGATCCTCTTGAACATTGAGCATCGCATCATGCTGCGGGTGCGTGCCCCACCATGCCAGTGCCCTTGAGCACCCACGCCTGTCTAGTAGGGTGTAGTCAGACTTTTCTTGGGGTCACCAGCTCACACATAACGACACAGAGACTTACTGTTCATCATGAGTGACCTTAGCTTAAGTTTGTCCCACTAGCTCTTACAACTTAAATTCATCCACTTCTTTTAACGTACGTGAGTTTTGTGGTTCCCTCATCTTTCGGGTCTACTCATGCTACTTCCTCCCTGCCTGGCTGTCGACTTCCCAGAGTTCTCTCTGTCCTGAAGTCCCTCCTCCCTACCTAGTGGCCGTTCAGCTTTTTATTACACCAATCATTGAAATACGTTTTCACACAGTGTACAAATAACCCACAACAGTGGGGTACGAGAAAGTTGTCTGAGAAAATCACTATGGAAAAAGGGTTAATGAAGTAACTCATAAAGCAGGTAACTGCTGAGAAACAGGGCCAGCAAGAAGGCTCGGCGGGCACAGGCACTTGCTGTGATGGCCCCAGAACCCTCGGTGAACAGACAGAACCCACTCCCAGAAATTTTGCTCTGCACACAAAATAATTTATTTATTTATTTATTTATTTATTTTAATTTTGGGTTTTGGTTTTTCAAGACAAGGTTTCTCTGTGTAGTTTTGGACCCTGGCCTGGAACTCACTCTGTAGACTAGGCCAACCTCAAACTCTCAGAGATCGACTCCCCAGTGTTGGGATTAAAGGTGTGCACCACCACCACCCAGCTACATTTTTTTTTTTTTTTTAATTAAAAAAGTTGCCAGGTAGTGGTGGTCTTTAATCTCAGCTCTTGGGAGGCAGAGGCAGGTGGATCACTGTGAATTCAGGGCCAGCCTGGTCTACAAAGTGAGTTTTAAGGCAGCCAAGGCTACACAGGGAAAACCTGTCTGAAGAAAAGAAAAAAATGCTGGGCATAGGGATAGGTGACTTTAATCCTAGCTTTGGGAAGCAGAGATAGGTAGATCTCTGTGAGTTCAAGGCCAGCCTGGTCTACATAGCAAATCCCAGAATAGCCAGGGCTACATAATAAGACCCTGTCTTACTAAAAACAAAAAAATAGCAACCACACTGTTTTTCCCTTCCCCGTGTTCATGCCTTTCCATGTTGGCATTGCTGGTGAAATCAGAACCCAGCTCTGCCTGGCCCCGGCCTGGTCTCCTAAATGTGGCTCTCGTCTCTCACTGACTCTTCCGTCCTGATCCAGATGGCTCCTGACTATGACCACCTAACTCTGATGCAGAAGGTGGAGGTGTTCGAGCACGCCGTCAACAACACAGCTGGGGACGACCTGGCCAAGCTGCTGTGGCTGAAAAGCCCCAGCTCAGAGGTATGGCCCACGCCTCTGCAGGCAGCCCCACCAACCGTCACCACAGACACCACATAGGACGGGAGGTATACGCATTTTTGTGGTGGTTAGCTGAGGAATTTTCTCGAAAAGCGTTTAGAAACCTGATTAAATTGAGAGTGATGGTTCACACCTGTAATGCCAGGATTTGAGAGACTGAGGCAGGAAGCGTCACCATGAATTTAAGTCCATCCTTTTCTGCATAGAGAGTTTTAAGACAATCTGAGCTATATATGACAGACCCTATCTCCAGAAAAAAAAAAAAAAAAAAGCCAAAGAACTAGGGAAATGGTTCACTGGTTCAGAGCACTGCCTGCTCTTGCAGAGGACCTCAGTTGAGTTCCCCAAACTCACATGGCAGCTTACAACTGTCTGGAGCTGGATCCAGGGATCAACATCGCTCTGGCCAGCTCAGGCATCAGCCTTTATTTGGAGCACATACACACATGCAGGCAAAACACTCATACACATATTTAAACAAATCAGATAAATCTGGGCTGGAGAGCTAGCTTGGCAGGCTAGTTCACTCTAACAAGCTGAGGTCAGTCCCCGGAACTCACTTGGTGGAAGGAGAACCCTTGTCCTCTGAGAGCCTGTTCTTTGCTCCCCGTGGACTTCATTCTAGATTGTAGTCTATAATCGGGTGTGGGATCTTCCTTCCATTATCCATTCTAACTGGCTCTGTAGAACAGCTGTCCTCGTAACTATGTTGAAACTGCTGATTTATAGAATGCTGATCCGCCTGTGCTCTCGTGCTGTAGGTGTGGTTTGACCGAAGAACCAACTATACCCGCTCCTTAGCCGTCATGTCAATGGTTGGGTACATTTTAGGCCTGGGAGACAGGTGAGTGAATTTGTGTCTTTAAGTCTCTTTCTCCAGTTGTTTTGAATGGTTTCATTTTGTTTCTAGTGAAATACATGACCATTGAATAAATAACTGTAATTTTTTTTGTTTTTTTGTTTTTGAGACAGGGTTTCTCTGTGTCTTTGGAGGCTGTCCTGGAACTAGCCTCCAGGCTGGCCTTGAATTTACAGAGATTGCCTGCCTGTGCCTCCCAGTGCTGGGATTAAAGGCGTGTGCCACCAACGCCCTACTGTATTTTATTTTTTGAAGGTCAAGCAAGCTTGGTTTTGTTGAGAAGTTGACTGTGGCTACAGGAAGGAGGGGGTCCCCAAAGAGATTTATTTATTTAAGAAACTCATCAGTCACCGCATTGTCCATCTATAATTGAAACCAACTGAAGTAGAACCTTATATTATACAAAATACACTTGTAAGTGTAGTAACCAAAGAGATAATTCGTGGCTAGGGCTGTGGCATAATGGGAGAGCACTTGGGTAGCCAGAGCTGCAATACCACCCAAAAGAAAGGAAAGAAAATCAGGAATGTTCAGATACTGACTAATAAGAATGTAAACAAGCCAGGCGGCGGTGCAAGTGCACACTTTTAGTCCCAACACTCAGGAGGCAGAGGCAAGCCAATCTGTAAGTTCAAGGCCAGCCTGGTCTACAAAGAAACCCTGTCTCAAAAAATCAAAAAAAAAAAAAAAAAAAAAAAAAAAAGTAAGTAAACAAAACTGATTCTTTGGTGTCTACTACTTTCTTTGGAATCGTGTCTCATGCAGCTGCTTGAGTACAAATCGGTTTGTGCCCCATCCTCCCAGGGTTATAAGTCAATCTCTAAGATGTAGTCCTAGCACTTGGGAGCTAAGGTGGGGATGTTGCCTCAGCCTAAGATTTGACATGATCCTGGATGGTAAAATGAGACCTTGTCTTTAAAGGCCAGTCATGGTATGGTAGACAAGCCCTTGACTCCAGTATTCAAGAGGCATTCTAGGACAGTCAGGACTACAAAGTGAGACCCTGTTTTTTTTTTTTTTTTTTTCTTTTTTTTTCTTTTTTTTTTTCTTTTTATCATCATTGGTGTTTTGTCTGCATCTATATCTGTGTGAGGGTGTCAAATCCCCTGGAACTGGAATAAGAGACAGTTGTGAGCTGCCATGTGGTTGCTGGGAATTGAACCTGGGTCCTCTGGAAGAGCAGCCAGTGCTCTTAACCACCAAGCCATCTCCCCAGCCCCGAGACCCTGTCTTTAAAAAGTCAGTGAGATAGCTCAGTGGGTGAGAGGCTTATACCACAGTCCTGACAGCCTGAGTTTGAGCTCTGGAGCCCGCATGGTAGAAAGAGAACCAGCTCCTGTGAGTTGTCTCCTAACTGCCAACCAAGAACATGGTGTGTACGTGTGTAGGTGTGCCCTCAAGCGCGCGCGCGCGCACGCGCGCACACACACACACACACACACACACACACACACACACACAGAGAGAGAGAGAGAGAGAGAGAGAGAGAATTCAACGCTCTAGAAACCAGTACTTTGAAACTTTTGAAGCCTTGGCAGAATTCCAATACAGTTGAAGAAAGACTGACAGACTAAGGACTTAGCTGCTTGGTAGGAATGACAGCTGTGCCACTCTTGACAGAAACTATTTTCCTGGGGACCCAAGACTCCAGGAAAGGAAATGCGAGGGCAGATAACAAACATTTTAGCCTTTGTGGGCTGTGGAGCCCAAAAGCAGGCAGCGCAGCAGGCAGTGGGGGCTGGGGTCACCTGGGAGTGGGCCTTTGGCCGCTGCTGGCCTGGAGCTGCCTCGCCCATTGACTCCTCCCCGCTCTCACCTGTTTGTCAGACACCCATCCAACCTGATGCTGGACCGGCTAAGTGGGAAGATCCTGCACATTGACTTCGGGGATTGCTTCGAGGTAACTGCCCTCCCTTCCCCCTCTCAGCCTCTAAGCCTGCTGGGCAAGGACTGTCCCCACACCCACTCAGGAAGAAGGGTCTCCTGTCCTCCGGCTGCGCTGGCCAGGGCCAGGCTGTGAGCACTTGTCCTTCTTCTCATTGCTGTTTTTGTTTTAAGTCTTCTTTCAGACCCCCATGATACTGCCCTCTCACTGAATTCAGTGATTTTTACTTCCTTGCTGTGATGTCACTCAATGCACATGATGGCAAGAGAACCCATCACCTTCATCTGGCTTTAGCTAGAGGATATAACCTAACCCTGGATTTGGCTTTTCCTTTAATGACCCTATAGGTTGCTATGACCAGAGAGAAATTTCCAGAAAAGATTCCATTCAGACTAACAAGAATGTTGACCAATGCTATGGAGGTGAGTGGATCCCGGGTACACACTGATGTGAGGTAGAGCTAACACAGTTACACCCTTCTCTGAACATGACAGACAGTTCCCTAGGTGCCCATGGCCCCGTCCCCGTTACTGTGTTAGGAATGGCCTTTGAAGGTCAGCATTGCCTGTTCTGTCTGTGCTGGCCTGGGTCTGTGCCCATGGTGAGGGTGACAGGCCCATTTGTGCCTTGGTCATAAGGCACCAGTGAGCCACTGTTAGTTAACTCTGGCTGCATGGCTCTGTCCCTTTTGCAGGTTACAGGTCTGGATGGCAACTACAGAACCACATGCCACACAGTGATGGAGGTACTCCGGGAACATAAGGACAGCGTCATGGCTGTGCTGGAGGCCTTTGTCTACGACCCTCTGCTGAACTGGAGGCTGATGGACAGTAAGTGTCAAATATGTGGCTGACATGAGACCCTTGTAAGTTCTAAGCCAGCCTAGGCTATTTGAAGTAAGTGTGTGTGTGTGTGTGTGTGTGTGTGTGTGTGTGTGTACATGTACCAGACACATTACAGTACATCTCTGGGGACTGCAGAGGAATTTCAAGTATTTTTATGAGCTACAGAACACTCCCACTCTAGGCTTAGCTATTTAATGAAGACATTTTCCTGGGTGAACTACCTCCATGGGTTCCATTTGTTTGGACTGTAGAGTAGGAAGCTGGGATTATAGTAAGAAACACAGACGAGAAGACAGTTGTGATTGGAGGCTTCTGGTGCTCTGATTAACCCAGCATGCACCTTGTCTAAATCAGGTCTGCAGCAGAGAACATCAGGTTGCAGATTCCAAGTCTCCCCCTTGGTTCTGAGTGATAGATCTTGTTCACTATTACAGCTTTTGAAAAAAAAAAATTATGTTTTTATGATCATAGAGAAATAGCTTTTCAACCAAGTTTCTTTCTTCAAGCCACAGTCTGAAGTACTTCCTAACACTTCCTTTCTGTTCCTAGCAAATACCAAAGGCAACAAGCGGTCCCGAACGAGGACAGACTCCTACTCTGCGGGCCAGTCAGTAGGTGGGTACAACCCGAGGAAGGTGCAGACCCCATTCCTTTATGTCCAGAGTATCTGAGGTCATCTTACCTACATAGCAAGCTTGAGGCCCGCCTGGGTTATGAGACCCAGTCAGAAAAAAACAAAGTGGTGGGGGTGGGGGGAAGCTGTCAAGATGCTTGCCACTCAAACCTGGGGACCTGAGTTCGATTCCCAAATCTGTAAAAGGAGCAGGGGAGACTGGCCCATAAAGTTTTCCTGTGACCACTTGTGAGCTGTGACACCCACTTCTACACACATCATACATACTTTGACCACTTGTGAGCTGTGACACCCACTTCTACACACATCATACATACTTTCACAATTGTAGGTGGACTTTTTTGTCCCAACAGCCAGTTCCCAAATGACCACACAGAGACTTATTATTAGGCTGATAACTTATGCTTGTTACTAACTAGCTCTTCAATTGTAAGTTAACTCTTATTTCTGATATACACTCTGCCATGTGGCAGAACCTTTTTTCAACACGGCAAGTCCATCTTGCTTTTCTGCATGTCTCCTCACCATTCCTGAGGCCCTGCCTAACCTCTGCTTCTCCAGCTGTTGTCCAGTCAGCTTCTTTTTTTGCTTTTTGTTTGTTTGTTTTTGTTTTCTTTTTGAAGACAGGGTTTCTCTGTATTGCTTTGGAGCCTGTCCTGGAACTCCCTCTGTAGACGAGGTTGGCCTCAAACTCACAGAGATCCACCTGCCTCTGCCTCCCGAGTGCTGGATTAAAGGCATGCACCACCAATGCCCAGCCCAATCAGCTTCTTTATTAACCCAGTCACAGTGACACATATTCATACAGTGTAAAGGAATATTCCACGTTTACCTCCCATTTGTCTAATTTAAAATGTTTCACCTTTAACATAGTAAAATTATATACAACAAAAATAGTTATCAGGTAAGAATTACAATTACACAGTAGTAACAGATAATAAATTTTTGAAATAAATGAAATAAATGAGAAACTAATTAGTTTATGTTATTCTTTCTTTTAATATTCCATCATTTTTTATTTGTATGTTTTGCCTGCATGTATGTGTGTGCATTTCATGAATGCCTGGAGGTGTTGGATCCCCTGGAACTGGAGTTACAGATGGCTGTGGGCCACCCTGAGGGTGATGGAGTGAAACCCAGGTCCTCTGCAAGAGCTGCAAATGCTCTTAATCCTCCAGCCCTGTTACTCCTTTCTGATGTCAGTGCTAAAGATCACTTAGCAGACTGCCTGTCTAGCATGAATGAAACCCTGAATTTGGTCCCCAGCTCAGTGGGTAAGGGTGCTTAGGGCCAGCCCTGGCCACCTAAGATTGATCCCCTGGGATACACATCATGAAAGGAGAGAAACAACTCCTAAAAGTTGTCCTCTGACCTCCCTATATGCTCCCATATATGTTACTTAAAAAAGAATTAACAGGGCTGGAGAGATTGTCTCAGCAGTTACGAGCACACACTACTTTTCCAGAGGACCTGAGTTTGGTTTCCAGCTCCCACAGCTGTCTGTAATTCCAGCTCCAGGAAGATCCAACTCCTCTAACCCAGGCATACACACACCCCACATACATGTGGGCATGCCACATATACATACATACAGGTGCATAATTTAAAATGAAGTAAATTTTAAGAGAAATAAGAGTGACAGCCAGGCATTGTGGCACATGCCTATAATCCCAGCACTTGGGATATAGAGACATGAGGTCATCTCTACCTCTGTGGGGAGTTCAGGGGCAACCTTCGACACCTGAGACTTCTCAAAATATACTAATAATTAGAAAATAATGGTTTCTTAGTATTTGGATCTTCTACTAATTGAGTTTTTTGTTTTGTTTTGGGTTTTTTTTGTTATTTTTTGTTTGTTTGTTTGTTTTGTATGTGTGTGTGTTTTTCCTCTAGAAATTTTGGACGGTGTAGAACTTGGAGAACCAGCCCATAAGAAAGCAGGGACCACGGTGCCAGAATCCATTCATTCTTTCAGTAAGTTCACAATCTGGGGAACTGCGGTGATGACTGGCTCATTGCACACAAAGGGAGCTGACAAGGCGGTAACACAGCTGCCTTTGAGAAGAAAGGGTCTGTGAATTGTACATTGTGTGCTGAGGACAGAGACGTATGCCCAGGATTGCTCCACTCTCAGAGGGGAGTGTTCCATAAAAGCAGGGCGGCCTTGGACCTGTTGGCTTCTACACTTGTGTCTTGCAGTTGGAGACGGCTTGGTGAAACCAGAGGCCTTAAACAAGAAAGCCATTCAGATTATTAACAGGGTTCGAGATAAGCTTACTGGTGAGTGTTTGGGGTTAAAGGGTCAGGAAGCCGGATGAGGAGAGTGTTCTCTCGGTGGGTGTCCCATCCACTCTCCTGGAGTTCAATGTCCATGGCCCTTGAGTGGCTTCCAGGCAGCAGTGGGCAGCCACCCCCTCTGCTCTTCTTGCCAAGACCCCTTGTATCTCTTGACATCTCTTAACCTCATTAACTCTGGAGATGAGGGAGGCTCTTTTGGGATCTGGATGGATTCCAGAACCGGCCAACTCCAGGGGAAGTTCCTGGCCTCGTGGTGAGGTACTGGAGCATGCCTGACCACGTGGCCTACAGTGGGAGGGGGGAAGGAAGGGCAGCCATGTTTGATTTTATAAAGAAGTGGTCAATCCATAAGGACCTTCTTTCTTCTGGAGGGTGGGTTATTACACGGAGATGGAGCCTGGGGGCACAAACCCAGACACCTCTTCCACACTCACTCCCTGTGTGACCTGTGAACTCATTTCTCCATCTGAATGATAAAAAGGCCTGACAGAGGACATGAGCATTGCAGGAAACAGGATTCCAGGCACTGGGCGTCACAGCCAGTCACATTTGTAGTCAGGTGCTTAATCAAGTACCTGTTTGTGCTAGATGCTAAAGGAACCACAGCAGTAGAAACAGACAGCCTCCCTCCCTGGCTTTGGGGCTCAGAGTCTAAGGGGAGCACTGTCACTAAATGGAGAAATATCCAAGGCTGTGGTGCCTTATGATGGCAGGATTTAATTTAATTTGGAAATTCTGGAAGTTTCCTAAGGAAATAACTGGACTTGAGTTTACATGAGGAGGGCATTGGTTACTTTTCTATTATTGGTGACAGGACAGAGTGATCAAGGCAGCTTATGACAGAGGCATTTACTTGGAGCTGACAGAATGGGTAGTGCCTGAGAGCTTAGCTTACATCTTGTTCCATAGCCGTGAGGCAAAGAGAGCTAACCGGAAATGACAACTTTTGAAACCTCGAAGCCCACCTCCAGTGGCACAAGTCCTCCAACACCACTACACCTCCTAACCCTTCCCAAACAGTTCCATCAGCCACCGTGGACCAGGTGTTCAAATATCAGCCTGTAGGACCATTCCCATCCAAACCCTCACAGGGAGTCAGCGAGGAGGACACTATTCCTGTTCCAGGCAGAAGTGGGGACCATTCCCATCCAAATAAACCCCACAGGGAGTCATCGAGGAGGACACTATTCCTGTTCCAGGCAGAAGTGGGGACCATTCCCATCTAAATAAACCCCCACAGGGAGTCAGCGAGGAGGACACTATTCCTGTTCCAGGCAGAAGTGGGGACCATTCCCATCCAAACAAACCCCACAGGGAGTCAGCGAGGAGGACACTATTCCTATTCCAGGCAGAAGTGGGGACCATTCCCATCCAAATAAACCCCACAGGGAGTCAGCGAGGAGGACACTATTCCTATTCCAGGTAGAAGTGGGGACCATTCCCATCCAAATAAACCCCCACAGGGAGTCATCGAGGAGGACACTATTCCTATTCCAGGCAGAAGTGGGGACCATTCCCATCCAAACCCCCACAGGGAGTCAGCGAGGAGGACACTATTCCTGTTCCAGGCAGAAGTGGGGACCATTCCCATCCAAATAAACCCCCACAGGGAGTCAGTGAGGAGGACACTATTCCTATTGCAGGCAGAAGGAGCAGTAGAGCCCTTTGAGAGAGATGGCAAGCAAGGAGAGCCTAGGGCCACGTTCTGGCCTAGGGAAAACAAAGTGTGTGATGACTGGCTGGGCCAGGGCTCTGTCATCCAGGCAAGACACCCAGTGACGAAATGAAGATCTTGAGGAGGGCAAACCAAACATTGGCTCAGGCTGTAGTTCAATGGTAAAGTTCTTGCCTGACATTCACAAAAACCTAACTTAGAGCCCCAGTACCACCCAAAAATACAAAATCCCACAGTGACTGCTGTCGACATGTGAGATCTGAGAAGGTCAAAGATGACTCCAAGACACTGTCCTCCTGAGAGCTGTATGGAACCCTACAACCACACTGAAGTTGTTGAAGAAAGTGAGCTGTGTCGGAATTCTTCAGCAGCTTATCAGGAGGCGAGGACTATGTGAGCAAGCAGAGGCTTTTGTGGACAGAAGTCCTGGGAGCTAAAGTGCGCCCTAAGGGGTTTGTGGACAAATGAACTCTGACTGAGCTACACCCCTGTGTCTCACAAGGAGTGTATTTAGAAAACTGAAAAGGCCTTTGTGACGGCGTACACTTTTAATACCAACAATCAGAAGGCAGAGGCAGGCAGGTCGCAGTGAGTTCCAGGCCAGCCAGAGCTACTTAGACAGAGGAGAGGAGACCTGTTTAAAAAACTAAACAAAGAGAATGTGAGGTTGTAATCAAGGAAAGTTTGAACAAAGACTAATCAACACTTCAGATGTGGGGGGGGGGTGTCAGAAGGGATTCCTGAGCTGTGGAAGGAAAGGGAGTTGAAGCAAAGAAAACAGTCTACAACTGCCCAAAACTGAAACACAGGAGGTGAGGCCATCTCGCCAGTGTGAGAAATGGAGACCCTCTGGTATCTGTAGAGATTGGGGAGAGTTTAACAGTTGGTCATTGTGGTACTAGAAAGGCACTTTGCCAGCTGAGTGGCTCACACCTGCAGTCCCAGTAGGAGACCAAGGCAGGAGGATTGTGGAGAATTTGAAGCCAGGCTGGGCTATACAATGAGTTCCAAAACAACAGGGAAAGAAACTGGCCATAGTGAGCACATTTACTATAATCCCTGTGGGAAATCAGGAGGATTGGGCATTCAAGATCAGCCTCAGCTACAGCTCGGGCTACAGGAGATCTCTCAAAAACAGAAGCGGGTTGGGCCTGGAGAGATGGGTCTGTGGTTAGAAACATGAGTTATCCTGATTCCTACCACTCATATGGTGGTTCATGCCCATCACTAACTATAGTTCCGGGGATCTGAAACCATCTTCTGGGCTCAGAGGACACACATGGTATACATACGGACATATAGTGAGAGCATTCATACACACAAAATGTAAAAATCTTTAAAAGAAGCTGCATTGGCTGGCCAGGCTGTAGATTCTGTGTGAGGCCATGACGTTAACTGTCCAGTGGAAACCCTGATGGAAGGAAGCTTGTGGGGTTCCAGCTGAATGGCCTTGTTGACTTCTCGGGGCAGATTTTGGAATAGGTCCACTAGCCACATCGCTGACATCTCCACCATCTTTGAACTGGGTCTATATTAAGGAGCCAGCGTGCCTGCAGACAACACTGAGGTGAATTTGCCGGTGCGTGTGTGGTCTGCCCTTCCTTGCTCCGGTGAGAGTTGATCACTGTGGCTGTATACACAGTGGAGACAAACAGGAGCATGGGATGCTCTGATCCCCGTTCGCTTCAAATGACAGAGCTTCTGCTTCCGCTTCCTAGGTCGGGATTTCTCTCATGATGACACCTTGGACGTTCCAACCCAGGTGGAGCTGCTTATCAAGCAAGCAACATCCCATGAAAACCTCTGCCAGTGCTACATTGGCTGGTGAGCTTCGTTGGCCACTGCTGGGGCCCACGCCTTTAATCCCAGCATTGGGAGTGCAAGGAGGCCCATCTCCTCAGTTCAGGCCAGCCAGGGCTACAGAGGTGAAACCCTGCCTCGAAGAAAATAACCAGTGAGGGCCCACTTGAAGCCTCAGACCAGGAGGGTTCTAGTCTAGAAGTTTATAGTCTCTGGGAATGTTCCTTGTCTAACAGAAAACAGAAATGTAGATCTGTATTTGGAAGTTAAAACCGTTTTAAATGCTGTGGTTTAGAATGGGAAGGAACTGGGCAGTGATGGCACACGCCTTTAATCCCTGCACTCGGGAGGCAGAGGCAGGTGAGTTCAGTGGTCTACAAAACAAGTTCTAGGACAGAGAAACCTTGTCTTGAAAAAAGGGGAAAGGGGTGCCTTATTTGTCTGTAGGTCTTTCGGATTTTGCTGTCATTTCAGAGGTACAGAAGGGAACGGGAAAAGCCAGAGCAGTGACGAGAGAGAGAATGCTGAAGAGAGATTGCTAACCCTAGAGTGCCTAGGCAGAAGGGATCTTCGGGACCTCAGGGCATTATCCCTGGACTGGAGATGTTGACTTGAGTCCCACTGGGCTCAGACCTGCTCTCTGCCCTGGGAGAAAGCTTGGACTGACTGACTGCCTTTTCTGTCCACCCTCCTAGGTGTCCCTTCTGGTAACCAGACCCTGGCAAACCACAGCATCTCCTCAGAGGCTTTTGCACCTTGGTCTATGCTTCCAGTGGACTGAAGCCAAGGTCCTAAAGTTGGACTTTGTTAAATATTTTGAAATGTATATGAAAAGAACTACTACTGTATATTCAAAGTTGGTTTGCACCAACCTCCTAGCTGCTGTTGAAAAGACACTGTCAGAAACACAAGGCTTGATTCGGCTCCCGGACAGTGAAACACAGTGATTCCTACAGAAACCAAGCCTTCTATATTGGGGGGGGGGGGGGAACGACAGAAGATGGGTAACTGAGAAATACGGGTTTTGACTTAACTTACAAGAGAACTCATCACAAACATATGCTGACAGAAGAAATCTAGTCCATCCTCTCAACCCAGGGACAGTTGGATTCAGCACAGTCAGGAGTCCCAGGGGCCTGGAGAACCCTGACCAGGGCCTCCAACACAGGCAGGGATGCAAACCTGAGCCCTCCACCCATCCTGTTCCCTCACCAGACCCTGGATAGCAATGGCAACGTTTGTAGGATGGGGCAAAGTGGAAGAGATCCCTCTTATGTTTGACCCCACGATGCTGAAAGCACAAGGCCTGGCCTTCCAGGAGGGAGGTCTGCTCAGATGCCTGGCCTCTCTGTGTGAGCAGGTGGGCCAAGGATCCCCGTGCAGAGGGCCTGCACCCTGCCAGCTGTGTTCAGTGAGGGATGAGTGCTGTTTGAAGCAGAGCTGAGAAGATGTGCTGTTATTGAGGTGCAGGTCAGAGGGACAGACACATTAGAACAGGTCGGGAATTACGAACAAAGTAAATATCCGACTAAATACACAAAGTATAAACTGAAACCACATTTACACACCATGTTGTATCTGAGTACTTTTTGTGCCAATAAATGACATCAGAATTTTAAAAACATGTATATATATATATATATATATATACGACTGGCTTTTTAGTCATCATTATTTTGTAAATTCTGTGTCACTGGGCTAGGGATACAACTCCGTGGGAGGCCACTAAGTTAACAGGCACCGGCCCAGGGTTTGGTTCCCAGCATGGTACAGAGAAAAAGGAATCAGGCATGAGAGCGTACACCACTCATTACATGCCAGCTCTAGAGAGGGTAAGGCAGGGAAGCAGAAGCAGGTGTCTCGAAAAACCTAAAAACAAACTGGATCCCCCGGTTCACACCCTAGCCCACTGGTTTGGTAGGATGCTACAGTGTGAAATCAAAAGCCTACATTTCCCTATTGTGAGCCAACCCTGTAACCAGCTACAAGCCTGCAAGGGCGGGGGCACCTGTGCGCACGCGCGCTGGGCCCGCCTCGGTCCGCCCGAACGGTCTCGCGAGAAGAGCCGCCCTAGGACGGAAAGATGGCGCCTCCCAGCCCCCGGGAGCAACATTCCGCGCCGGCGACCAGCGCGACCAAGCCTGACGAGGAGATGGTGCTGCCTGGCTTCCCCGACGCAGACAGCTTCGTGAAGGTGAGTTCGCGGGCCCTGGGGCACCCGGGAGCCCCCTGTTCCTGCCGGGAGCGTGTCTGGGCTTGGGAGCAGGCCCTGCGGGCTTCCGGCGCTCGCCACGGCGGCTTCACGGCACGCCGCGGGAATAGCTGCCGCGGAGCGGGAGCGGGAGCGGAGGGCGCCGCGCTTCCGGTGTGTGCGCGTTCCTCTCTGCGTGCAAAGCCGAGCCCGCGCCCTCACAAGGGCGCCCTTGTCACCCACGTGGCGCTCCCTGCTCTAGCTCGGTTGAGGGGCCCAGCAGCTGGGCCGCTCTCCGCCAGGCTCCCCCCACCGCCGTGCAGACGGCTGTAATCCCAGCGTCCCGCTTGGATGTCACTCGTCACGATTGCCATCGAGTCTCTCCAAGTGCCAAAGCGCATTCACCTCCTTGAGAAGGAGCATAGAGGGTTCCTGTAAATTCTGTGCTCATAAAATTCACGGTGTTGTCATTAGACCTTAACGTGAATACTATCGGTAACAGCCACTTCAGATTGCTTCCCCAAGTCACTGGTTACAAGATGGCCATCTGAAGTGTCTGAGCTATGTATTGTTGATGGATGTGCATCAGAAGCACAAAATACAGTAAATTGTCAAAGCTACCAAGTCTGAACTTCATTACATACATATGTGCCCGCCAATGTTCTAAATGATTTTAGTAGTTCATTTTCCTCCCAATGACTACCATGTCCATTTTTCAGGGGTGGAAACCGAGGTTAGTATAAACAAAATAATTTTCTTGAAATCACAGTTCAAATTAGGAATGGAAATGTAGCTACGTTGGTAGTGTGGCTGTCTGGTACATATGAAGCCTAGGGTTCCAGTCTCACCACTACACAAACTGGATAGGATTTTTGCTTGTGTATTTTATATACATTGGTATTTTGCCTACATCCATGTCTATGTGAGGGAGTCAGATCCCCTGGAACTGGAGCTACAGTTGTGAGCTGCCATGTGGGTGCTGGGAATTGAACCAACCCAGATCCTCTGGAAGAGCTGCCAGTGCTCTTAACCACTAAGCCATCTCTCCAGCCCCTGTATATGGTTTACATACCTGTAATCCCAGGACTCAGGAGGTGGAGGCAGGAGGATCAGAAATTCAAGAACATTTTCAGGCTACAGATGAGATTGAAGCTGGCCTGGGCTATATAAGATATTATGTCTTTTAAAAAAAAAAAAAAAAAGGCCAGGGCTGGAGATACCTGCTGGTACCCAGAGAGGCAAATATAGGGCACTGGATCCCCTGGAGCTGGAGTTGTACATGGTTGAGAGCAGCCCTGTGAGATGCTGGGAACCAAATCCAGATCCAGGTCCTATGTAAGAGCATAAAGTGCTAAACACTCTTAACCCTGAGCCCTCTCCAGCTCCTTGGCATACATATCTTTAAAATCTTTCTTTTTCTTTTTGAATGAATAGGAATGCATGCTTAAAACACATCTTTTTCTCTGGATTTTTCAGTTTGCACTTGGATCAGTAGTGGCAGTTACCAAGGCATCTGGAGGCCTGCCACAGTTTGGCGATGAGTATGATTTTTACCGGAGTTTTCCTGCCTTCCAGGCATTTTGTGAAACACAAGGAGACAGGTTGCTTCAGTGGTAAGTAGTATACGTTGCCTATTATGTTAACTGAGGGAAATGAAAAGAGAGATAATTTTCCTCGTGCCCCATACCTCAATGGTAGGGGTGCCTGGGTCTTAACCCCAATACCAACAACAAAAGAAAGTTCTGGCTGAATGCCAGTAATACTGATGATTGTAAGTAAGGATAATTAATGCCAAGCTAGCCTTGAATTCTTAAGGATCAGCCTTCCTCTGCTTCCTGAGTGCTGAAATTAAAATCACACCTAGCATGATCTATGATTGTTAAAAATAAATTAGCCAGATGGTATTGGTGCACGCCTTTAATCTTAGCACTTGGGAGGCAGATCTCTGTGAGTTTGAGGCCAGCCCGGTCTACTAATTGAGTTCCAGGACACCCAGAGCTGTTACACAGAAAAACCCTATCTCTTAAAAAAAAAAAAAAAAACCAAGGGCCAGCAAAATGGCTCAGCAGAGCAGGGAAAAGGCATTTGCTGCCAAGTCTGATGATGGCCTGAGTTCCATCCCTGAGACTCACATGTAGAAAAACATGTTCTCTGACTTTTACAGGTGGGTAGTGGAACTCACAGGTACACAGAAAACGTCTTTTTTTTTTAAGTCTTTTTGCTAAGTATGATGACTCACAGCTTTAATATCAGCACTTGGGAGGCAGAGGCAGGTGGATATCTGAGTTCAAGGCCAGCTTTGTCTATAGAGTGAATAGGATGGCCAAGGCTACACTTTTCTCATCTATTAATTGTTGGGAGAGATTACCTTGAAGCTATTATTTTGTTTTATGGAGTAAAGGTCTCACTCCTTAAATCATCCAAGTTGACTCCAAACTTGCTGTGTGGCCCAGGCCTTGAGTGTTCAAGCCTCCTGCCTCTGCCTTTCAAGAAGCCAGTATTGAAGGCATACACCACTAGACGTGGCCTTGGGTCTTGTCTCTTAAAGGTTGCTGTGAAAATGCACATTCCATTAATTTCATCTAGACTGCTGAGAACCCTGTGAGCCAGCACTTAGGTTATTTTCCCAGCTTGTAGATTGGTAGAATATAGGCGCACGTGCTAACCTTGGCTTTCCTTCTTTAGCATGAGTAGGGTAATGCAATACCATGGGTGTCGCAGCAATATCAAGGATCGAAGTAAAGTGACTGAATTGGAGGACAAGTTCGATTTACTAGTTGATACCAACGATGTGATTTTGGAGAGAGTGGTGAGTGTTTCCATGTCCACATAAGTGAACTAACAAAAATAAGCTCAAATATTAAAATGCAAGGAGAAAACCCCAGCATTATGGAAAATGAAAAGTGAGTTCAGCCAGGCCTAGTGGCCATACCTATAATCACAGCACTAAGGAAGCAAAAACAGGTGGGTCTCTGTGAGTTCCAGGCTAGCCTGGTCTGTGCAGTAAGACCCTGTCTCAAATATGTATGATTATGATTGTTGTTGTTGTTGTTATTATTATTATTATTATGTGTATAAGTAAGTATACCTGGAAGGCAGAGGTCTTAGGGCCCCCTGGATTAGAGTTACAGACAGTTGTGAGACACCCTGCATAGGTGTTGAGGGCAGAACTACAGTCCTCTGCAAGAGCCAGCCCCATTCGTTCTTTTCAAAAAGTTAAAACTGTTCCACTATGGAGAGAGGGTGTCAAAGTTCAGAGCACTGGCTGCTTTTCAACAGGACCTGGGTTCAATTCCCAGCACCCACATGGCAGCTCACAACTATCTGTAACTCCAGCTACAGGGGATCTGACCCTCTCAACAGACATACATGCAGGCAAATCACCAATGAACATAAAATAAAAATAAATAATTTATGAAAATTTAAATTTCTAATTGGCTAGTTAAAATTCTGGATCCTTAGAGTATACAACTAGTATCTTGATACATGCATTTATCTTCTCTTTGGTGTATGTATTAAGCATGTAACCCTGTGAATGTTCTAATTGAAAATGTCGGGTGATTCACTGTGTCCAGGGAAGATCCTCACTGACCTAGTGCCTCGTCTCCCCATAGGGTATATTACTGGACGAAGCATCGGGTGTGAATAAACATCAGCAGCCCGTCCTCCCTGCAGGACTGCAGGTCCCCAAAACAATAGTGTCAAGCTGGAACCGGAAGGTGAGTGAGCACCCTTGCAGATCCAGTAGAGCCCCCCCTTGGGTTTCACAGGCCTGTCTGATTTTGATTTGCATTTCTGTTGTGTGACCTGCTGCACACACCCAGGTGCTCCCCACTTTCACAGGGTCTCACAAGCACACAGCCACCTGCTCCTCCCTCTGTCACTGGAGCCTCACACGCAGTAACATTCCAAATGTCTGCTTGCTGGGACTTCGTTTCCCTACTGCATCGCATTGCTACGTTTTAGCTGATTTGAATGTGTTGGCCATAGGCAGGAGAATATGGGAAAAAAGCAAAATCTGAGACTTTCCGACTGCTGCATGCAAAAAACATCCTCCGACCTCAGCTCAGATTTCGAGAGAAGATTGATAATTCCAACACACCATTTCTCCCTAAAATCTTTGTCAAGCCCAATGCTCGGAAGCCCCTCCCTCAGGGTAAGTGGTGCAGTGTCGCTCGCTGCTGTTGAGGCCTTCCATTTGACACAAACGTAAAGCATAGAAGTATGTGCCTCCTGTGTGATGCTGTGTTTATCACTGTTTGGGTTTCCAGCGCTCTCAAAAGAAAGGAGGGAACGTCCACAGGACCGTCCAGAAGACCTGGACGTCCCCCCTGCCCTGGCGGATCTCATCCATCAGCAGAGAACCCAGCAGGTTGAGCAAGACATGTAAGTGCATGAGTCTGCTATTTCTCTTCCCAACAGGACTGAGATTACAGGTGTATGGCACCATACCTGACCTTCATGCCTGTGTGTTCTGAGCAATCTCAGGTTTGCAAGTCATCCTTGCACAGAGGCCATGTTAATCTCTTATTCTGTTTTTAGTGTATGTGCTGCCCAAGTGAGCACCAGCCCATGTAATCCTTCCTAGGTTTTTGTTGTTGGGGGTAGGGATGATAAGACGTGGTCTCACACATCCCCTGCTGGCCTCAAACTTACTGTGTCTTCAGGTGTGACCCTGCACTTAAGATCCTCCTGCCTACACCTCCCACGTGATGAGATGATGGGTGTATGCCCTCATCCTCAGGTTTATCTGGTACTGGGCCTGGATCCTGGGGTTTCATTTGTGCTAGACAAGCACTGTAGTAGCCAAGCCCCAGTCCCAGCCCCAGCGGAGCTACCACATTTGTTCACACACATCATATCTGAGCAGCTATGTGCCTTTGGAATGTTGGAATTCATCTGAAGATTTGTGTTGTGCTCACTCAGGTTTGCACATCCTTATCAGTATGAACTGGATCACTTCACTCCACCTGACTCTGTGCTTCAGAAGCCGCAGCCCCAGGTTAGTGTCCAGCCTTGGTTTCCAAGCTGGCATCTGGGAGCCTGGGAAGAGAGCAAAGCATTGGTTGGTCTGGTGCGGTTGTGTTCCCTGCAGTAGCTTTGGGAGGTTGTAGTTGGAGTCAGCCTTTGGACGTAGAGTTCACTCTACCTGGTTAGGGTTGGTCTGTAACATTTTCCTCTCTGTACTCCTTTCTTGATCCAGTTGTACAGATCTGTGGAAGAGACACCCTGCCACTTTGTCTCCTCTCTGGACCAACTCGTGGAGCTCAACGAGAAGCTCCTGGGTTGTCAGGAATTTGCAGTGGACCTAGAGGTACCTTGTCATTGACCTTGAATGAAATTTTCATTCTCCGGTGACTTCATCTACTTGGGAAATCTAAAGTCAGCATGAATTTAAACTCTTGTGTTCTTTATGTTCAGGGGCCTGAGACAACTATTGCACTATAGGTTAGGCTGGCTTTACTATATAGCCCAGGCTAGCCTCAAACTCAGACGCTTCCTTCTGACTTTAAAAAATTTTTTTCCTAAAAGTTAGTCATGTAATTTCTATAGATAACTTTTTAAAACTGGTAGAGGAGGGCTATGGGTAGAGGGCAGGGCAGGACTCTTCAGTTCCATCTCAGAATTTTAAAAATTTCAGAATTAAAAAAGGTGAGGAATGCAGACTACCCTTTTCCCCTCAACTCCCTCTCTGTGTGGTTTAGCATCACTCGTACAGAAGCTTCCTAGGACTCACCTGCCTGATGCAAATTTCCACCCGGACAGAAGACTTCATCGTTGACACCCTAGAGCTGCGAAGTGACATGTACATTCTCAATGAGAGCCTCACAGACCCGGCCATCGTTAAGGTCAGCCAACCTGGCTCCTGCCTGAGGTGGGATTGCAGTGCTTTGCAGAGTACCATCCTCTCTTCCCCTGGGGTTCCGCATACCTAACTGCTTAGTTCTAGACCCCATAAGGGCCTTTACCATGTAGCTTGTTGCTATCTGGAGACATAAGTCATGTTAGTGACTATTTCGGTGAGCACACTCAGTTGGATTGCTTCAACTTAAGGACACACTTGGAGCTAATAGTTCTCCTTACCCATACTATGGCCCGAAAGCAACTGCAGCCCTTAACAGTATACAGTTAAAAGCACAAAGTGCTTGTGGCCTAAATTAAAAGAAGCACGGAAGCCAGGTGGTGGTAGCACACACCTTTAGTCCCAGCACTATGGAAGTATAGGCAGGCAGATCTCAGAGTTCAAGGCCAGCCGGTCTATAGAGTGAGTTCCAGGACATCCAAAGCTACACAGAGAAACCTTTCCTGGAAAAACAAAACCAAAAACTACACACATTCTGGGTTGAGGATGTAATCCAATGGTAAGATACTTGCCTAGCATATGCAAGTCCCAGGGTTCAATTCCTCGTAGTGTCCTGATAGCCCGAAAGCAGGGCTAAGTAAGGAGGGAGATGAATAGCCTGTTGCTGGTGTGAACTGCATGGCCTTGATTGTGCTTACAGGTTTTCCATGGTGCAGACTCTGACATCGAGTGGCTACAGAAAGACTTTGGGCTCTATGTGGTGAACATGTTTGACACACACCAGGCAGCACGGCTTCTCAACCTGGCCCGTCACTCACTTGATCATCTGCTGAGGCTCTACTGTGGTGTGGAGTCAAACAAGCAGTATCAGCTGGCAGACTGGAGGATACGGTCAGTCTGCCGGTGGTGGTGATGTGTGGCTGCAGGAAAGGGTCTGTTGACATGGAAATTAGTGCCAGGCATGGTGGTGCACTCCTTTAATCCCCATACATGGGAGGTAGAGGCAGGTGGAAATGTGAGTTCAAAGACAGCCATGGCTACACAGAGGAATCCTGTCCTGTCTTGAAAAAAGCATTAGTAATAATTGAAACGGTTTCATTATCAAGCCTTACCCTCCTCCTAGCAGTGATGACGCCCTGGCCATGCTCACAGCAGTTAAGTGTTTGCTCCCTTTTCGTAGCTGAGGTAAGAAAGCAGAGAGGATAAGGACATACAGGTGGAGCTACAAGTCACCCCAGGACCACAGCACCCTAATTTTAACCTTAGCATCACTCTGCCCCATGTTAAATAATGGGTTGCCCTACTGAGCTTCAGTAGGTGTCCATATATCGTACATAGTAGTGGGGAGGAATGAATCTTTGGGATGAAATAGGGGCCAAGAAAGTTCTGTCACTCAGCACACAGGCAGCTTGCATGGCTGTCTGTCCCTGGAGCAGTCATTGAAGCTATGTCTCTTGCAACTCTAGCCCTCTGCCCGAGGAAATGCTAAACTATGCCCGGGATGACACCCATTACCTGCTTTACATCTATGACCGAATGAGGCTGGAGCTGTGGGAGAGAGGCAACGACCAACCTGTCCAATTGCAGGTGGTGTGGCAGCGGAGCAGGGACATCTGCCTCAAGGTACCACGTCACCAAAGCTATACAGACACCAGCACGCAGGCTCTGTTTCTGACGGGTTCTGTTTATTTAGTTTTTAATGGCTCTCAGGGCAAAGAGGTGGCTCAGTGATAAAAGAATACCATCTACTCTTCTGGAAGATGAGGTTTCAATTTCCAGCACCCACGTGGCAGCTCCAGTTCCAGGGGATCTGACTCTCACACAAACATATGCAAGCCAAACATCAATGCACACACACGAAAAAAGAAAGCTGGGTGGACGTGCCTTGAATTCCAGTACTTGAGAGGCAGAGGCTGGGTGCACTCAGTACATAGAGAAACCCTATCTCAAAAACCTGCCAAAAAACCCCAAAATGGCTGGTATAACTATTTTATACTTTTATACTTTTTCTCCTGCCATTCCTAATTACCCCCTTCCGACTCTTGTTGGTCATCTTTTTCCAAAGTAACAAGCTCCTCCACCACACCCCCGCCCCCCACCTCCTGCTTTCATGACACCCGTCTTCTATTACTGTTTCCTCTTCCCCCTCTGATGGCCACTATTGCTTTGATCACACACACACACACACACACACACACACACACCATGTATGTCTAGGTTCTGCATCTTCAGGAAAACTTTCAGTACCTATCCAGAACCTGGCTTATTTTAACACTGTGATCTTTATTCCTGAATAAAATTCATTCTGAAGTCAAGACAGGATGGCTCAGTGGATAAACCAGAACACCCCATTTAAAACCTAATGCTGATCATCATCATCGTGGTGCATGCCTAGAAATCCATTTAATCCCAGCACTGGGAGTCAGAGGCAGATAAATCTCTGAGTTCAAAGCCAGCCTGGTCCACATAGTGCATTCCAGGACAGCCAGGGCTATGTAGTGAGACCCTGGGGGTGGGTAACTGTTTCCTTGCCAGAGGACCCTGCTTCCTTTTCCAGCACCCACGTAGTAAGTCACAAAAACTGTCTACAGGGCCTCTGCGGGCATTAGTTACACATGTGGTGCACAGACATGCAAGCAAAATACCCAGACACAAAATAAAAAAATAAATAAGTTGCACTTTGCTGATGGGGAAGACTGACTGTTAGCACTTTTCAGACACTATTTCTGTTTCTTCCTTTGAGAACTTTCATCAGTTCACTGTCCTGTTTGTTTATTGATTGAATGATTGGGATTTTTGGGTTTCAGTTTTGCAGGTACTTAAAGGTACAGAACGCTCAATGCCTTTGGGCATTCTTTGTGTCAAGACATTGTCAGTGTTCGAGCTGCCACAGTGGATGGACCTGCTAGGTTTTCCTTGCAGTGCCAAGAATGAATTCAGTCCAGAGCCTCACACACGCTAATTGCAGTCTCCCACTGAGCGCTATATCCGGCCTTTGTTTTAGGTGGCTTGTATGTTTTTTGTTTTTGTTTATTTCTTTGTTTTGTTCTTTTAAGGACAGGGTTTCTCAGTGTAGCCCTGGCTGTCTTAGAATTCAGTCTGTAGACCAGTCTGACCTGAAACTCACAGAGATCCACCTGCCTCTGCCTCCCAAGTGCTGGGATTAAAGGCGGGCATCACTACCACTGACTGGGCTTGTTTCAGTTTTTAAGACAGGGTCTCACTAGTTAACCCATCCTGGCCTCTGGCTTGTAGCCCTCCTGTGTTAACTTCGCAAATGCACCACCAAACCCTGCTTTACCATTAATGCAAGGAGCCTGGGAACAATTTTTATTCCATTGATGATGCTTTTCTTTTTTTTTTTTTTTTTTACGGAGCTAAAGATGAAACCAGGTCTTCATGCCTGCTGGGCAAGAGCTCATACACTGAGACTTTCCCCACACTCATTGATCTTGAATATTCTCTAACGTTTTGCAGAAATTTGTGAAGCCCATCTTTACGGATGAGTCCTACCTTGAACTGTATCGAAAGCAGAAGAAGCATTTGAACTCTCAACAGCTGGCAGCCTTTCAGCTGCTGTTTGCCTGGAGGGATAAAACAGCTCGCAGGGAGGACGAGAGCTATGGGTGAGGGATTGGGGTTCTTCAGTGCTTATGGGCCCACCGTTTCTGATTGTAAAGGCTGGCTACTGTCTCCTTCATTATAGTGTTTAGTGAACCTTACTAGTTAAACATAATGTGATCCCGTTGTGTGTTTTGTTCCAGATATGTTCTGCCTAATCACATGATGCTGAAGATAGCTGAGGAGCTGCCTAAGTAAGTTCAGAACTGAATAACTTGCTCTCTCAGTGGCTCTCAGTCCCTCACAGCTGGGCGCTCTGCTTGTGGCTGCCCGAAGCTGTACTCTGAGAGGTTGGTGCCCCCAAGCTTGGAAGGTAGCAGGGCCCAGGGAGCCACAGTCCTTGCCTCAGGGCTCCTGGGTAAGAACTAAAACTTGTAAACTGACACGTCTCCATAGCTAGTCCTTAAAGAGAACTATCCCACATTCTTGTGTCTGTGTCTCCAAATTAAAGCCTCACCATTTTTAAGCATACTGTTGTATTAATTGGAGCACAAACAGGAATGAGAGATTAGAAAGCTCTCACAGTTTGTAAGATAACTAGAGGAATGGACTGAGAATTGGTGCAGTAAAGATTACTAGTGCAGGTGGCTGGCCTCGCCTGACCTAGGTAATCTTTTAAAACTTCTGTGGCCTTTGTTGGGGGTGGGGCTGGGTCCAAGGGTCCTCACTCCATGACCAAGGCTGGCCTGGAACTCACCACCGTGAACTTCTGATCCTCCTACCTCTAGTTCACAAATGCTGGGCTTGCAGACCTATGCCACCATTCTTGGTTGAATGTGTGATGCGGAAGGAACCCAAGGCTTAAAACAAGCCACACAAGCACTCTGCTGAGCAAGCTGCAGCCCGTCCTGCCCAGTCATTGTAGTCAGGAAGCTGGGAAGGAAGGGCTGTCTCTCCATGATGAGCTGAGTTTTTGTCCTTGTTTTCAGGGAGCCGCAAGGCATCATAGCTTGCTGCAACCCCGTACCACCTCTTGTTCGGCAACAGATCAATGAAATGCATCTTTTAATCCAGCAAGCTCGAGAGATGCCCCTGCTCAAGGTATGCAGTGTTTGATCCAGCAGGCCCATTCTTCAGCACTTTCCTCCTGTGGCCTCCTAAACCACCATGACGAGTAATAATAGCTTGGAAAGCTACGGGGTGTGTCCTGCTTTCATGTTACTAGTTTGGGGCTGGGGGTTTTGAAGTGTGATTTTATTTTTTGATTCTGGGTTCAAGCTCAGAACTTCCTCATACTACACAAGTACTCTTCTTAATTATTCTTCTTAATTATTGCCCAAGCCCATAGTGTGTTTTTTTTTTATGTCAGTCATAAACTAAGCCTTATTCTTTATATATTTAGGTCTTTTTGATAATTTGATAGCAAATAACTGGGCCATTTAGTTGTTATGATAAAGCCGTTAATTTGGGGAATGAGTTGAGTAAGTCCTGGTGTAGAGAACTGGCGATGGAAACCCAAACCTGAAGCCTGAGTGTACACGTTTGGACCAATGTGGAAAGGGCTGGCCGAGAAGGCTCCTGGCATGTAGCAGGTGGTCAGGAAGTGCTGTCAGTCATTGCTGAGGCTAAGAGCTGCCGATAGGTGTGTGAGGATTGGGGGCAGGGTCCAGGACCACAAACTGAAGTCACAGAGGGGAAGGAAGAGAATTATGGGTAGAATGGGAATTCAGAAAGTCAGTTTTTATGAAGAAAATGCTAAAGTATACATAAACATGGGTGGAAGCAGAACATCCCACAGCAAACAGGCATAGCCGGGCTGCAGCCCGAATGCAGGGCCAGGAGGGCCAGGAGTTCAAGGTTCTAATGAGTTTGAGGCTAGCCTGAGCTTCATGAGACCCTGTCTCCAAAAAAAAAAAAAAAAAAAAAAAAAGCTATTATCTGGTGTTGGTGGCGCACGCCTTTGATCCCAGCACTCCAGAGGCAGAGGTGGATCTTTATGTGTTCGAGGACAGCCAGGGATACACAGAAATTCTCAAAAAGAAAAAAAATGTTCTCCTAGGACTGAGTACGTAGTTGTGAGGTAGGGGTTGACCTCTCATCCCAGCACCGCACATACATACACAAAAAGCTTTCTTGGTTTTCTGGTTGTATACGTAGAAAGCATGCTGGCTGCCTAAAGACTCCTCCAGACTCTCTGGAAGCCGTTGCCCCGTGCCACCTCCTGACTAGAGAGGCTGACCTTTCACTTAGTCATGCTTGAGCACAACATAAGTGGCAGTGTGGGTGCTGACGGTGAGGGTTGAACGGTTGTCTCCGGACATTGGAGCAGAATGTGGTCTGCTGAGTAAACATGTGTCGTTGACTTTACACAGCTTTCCTCAGGTTCTTTTTTTTTTGTTTTTTGTTTGTTTGTTTTTTGAGACAGAGTCTCAAGTAACCCAGGATGGCTGGCCTTGAACTTCTGACCCTCCTGCTCCCACCTCTGGCCTACTGAAATTCTAGGCATGTGCCATCACACCCACTAGAGAGTCAAACCTGGGGCTTCCAGCATGTAGGCAAACACTACCAACTGAGCTACATCCCGGCCCTCCTCTTCTTCCCTCCTTAGTCTGAAGCTGCAGCTGGAGTGAAGAAGAGCGGACCACTACCTAGCGCCGAGGTACAGTGTCGCGGCTGCTGTCTCACCTATGGGAGGGGTGGGGACCACAGTCCCTGACAGGTCAATGCCGCTCCACTGGCCAAGGGCTCCTGGCTGCCTTATGAGTTTTACATGTGGTCTGCTGGTTTCTCTTTGATGCAGAGATTGGAGAATGATCTCTTTGGACCCCATGACTGCTCCCACGCCCCTCCAGATAACTACCCGATCACCCCAACTAATGGTAAGATGGAGGCCCTCTGGACTTGCAGACAGAGAGAGGCAGTTTCCTGGACCCAGTCTCCACATGTCTTGACCTTGCTGGCTTCTGTGTCTCTAGGGTCTGTGCCACTTGAGAAACAGCCAAGTCTCTTTGCTGAGGGCAAAGAAGGGACCTCTTTGGATGCCAGATGCCTTCTTGCTACAGCCGTCATCACTCTGTTCAGTGTGAGTAACAAGAAAATTCTCCAAGGTGGCTCAGGTTCCTGGTGTCGGGTGGTCTCTGCCTGGAATTATATGTGTACATTTGAGACCAGTGTCAAAGGTAAAGCTAGAGAGAGGTGTGGATAGGCAAGCTCTGGGCAGGGAGGGTGTCTCGAGCACTGGATACGAAGAAACCCTAGAGGACAGCCAGGGCTGTTATGTAGAGAAAGCTTGTCTCAGAAAACCAATGAAAGGAAGAAAGAAACCTTCGAGGGAAAGTGCCTGGTGAGGAGGCATGGGGTTGGGTGAGGGACAGGAGCTGGTCCAATCATGGCAGAGGACCACATCTGCTGGATGACCAGCAGGGCTGGACAGTGTTCTTCTGGACTTGGAGTTTGTGCCGTGTACCCCATCCTGAAGATACCCAGCATCGGCTGCATGCACTGTGAGGGAAGGAGGAGAAAAGTCTCGGAAACACAGTTGTGTGTCAGCAGCCAGTGTAGGCCCTTGGGAGTGTGGCTGTGATGTGTCCGATCTGTCTGCTATCTCTGGGCTGCTTGTTTCCTTCTGTGATGGCAAGGCCCAAAGGACTAGAGGGTTGGCTCTGTGGATAAAGTACTTCCCATGCAAGTGTGAGGACTACAGTTTGGAGCCCCAGAAACCACCAAAAAGCCAGATGCTGTAACACACCTCTGCAATCCCATTTGCACCTATGGTGAGATGGAAGGTGTTCATGAGCCAAGTAGCCTGGTGTACATAGTGATGAACAAGAGACCCAGCCTCAGATCTCCGCCCCCCCCCCCCCATTCACTTAATCACAGCATTTGGGAGGCAGAGGCAGGTGGCTCTCTTTGAGTTCAAAGCCCAACCAGGGCTACGCAAAGAAACCCTATCTCAAAAAGACAAAAACAAGAAATTATTTTTAGGCTTGGGTCTTACTGTGGTGATTCATGAAAAGAAGGTCTAGGTGTCTTTGCTAGCACAGGCTGACAGGCTGCTGTGATTCAGCAACTAAATATGTGGACAGAGGTTTTCTTTCCTTGTTTTCATTTCCATCGGAATCTCATTCTGTAACCCAGTATGGCTCAAACTTGCCGTTCTCGCCTGCTGCTCTTGCAGAAGATCTGGGTTCGGTTCCAGCACCTATATGCGGCTCACAACCATCTGTAGCTCCAGCTCCAGAGGATCCAACACCTGACCTCCATCAGCACCAGGCACACATGTGTTACACACATGCAAGCATGCATGGCGAACAAAATGCTCATGCACATAAAGTTTTTTAAAAAAGAAAGTCAGGCCAGGTGGTGGTGGCACATGCTTTTAATCTCAGCCCTGGGAAGGCAGAGGCAGGTGGATCTCTGAGTTCAAGGCCAGCCTGGTCTACAGAGTAGAGTGAGTTCCAGGACAGCCAGGGCTTTACAGAGAAACCCTATCTCAAAAAAACAAAAGACAAAAAGAAATCTTTTGGATTTCTTGTGCTTTAGCTTTCCAATACGTGAATTAGAAGCTTGTGCCCTGCTCCTAGCTGGTGTTCATGAGCTTGAGGCTGCACTGACATGAGAATCTGTGTTTAGTCTGAAGAAGGCTCTACTGCCTCTCTACTGTATTAAAAAACAAACATAACTTCAAGAGGAAAGCAGAGTTTGTGAATCCAGTTGGAAGCAACGTTCTCTTGTATGTGCTCATTGGTTCCCTGTCTAGACCTATAATAAATACTACATTTTACATTCTGAAGTTAAGACTTCAAATTCTTGGGCCAGGTGGATCTGTGTCTTTACCCCTGCTCTTCCCCTCTTAGTGATAGGGCTTTTCAAGAGCAGAAGATGGTAAAATACCACCGGCTTTGTGGGTTGTGGAGGCTGTAAAGAATTGTTAGTTCACTTGCTGGGTGTATCAGCTCAGGCCTTTAATCCCAGAAGCAGGTGCATCCACATGAGTTCAAAGCCATCCTGGTCCTCATAGCTCAAAAAAACTAAGTAAGACTTCATCATTTCAGGCAATTAACCCTCCCTGGTGTGGACCCAGGAAGGTGTCCTGTTGCTACAGCATGGTCATGGTTAGAAGTCATGGGTTTGGTCTGTCCTTGCAGGAACCTAGCGCTGAGGAAAGTGGAAAGACCCCACTGACGGTGGCACAGAAAAAAGCCCAGGGCATAATGGAGTCCTTTGAAAACCCGTTTAGGATGGTGAGTAGTGCAGCTGCGAGAGGCCAGCAGGAGCTGCAGGGGACTGTGCAGCCGCGCCTCCTTTCACCTGGGAGGAAAGCAGGACTGTGGAGGGGGAGCCCAAGCCCAGCGTGTCAGTCGTCCGTGGTGTCCAGGTCGGGACTCTGGAGTTGAGGCCTTGTGGGGTCACACTGGCAATAGTAGCACCTGTGACAGGCGAGGCTCCTGCTCCTGGCGTCTGCAGTGACTGTTTCCCCTTCTGCAGTTCCTGCCTTCTCTGGAACACAAGGCCCACATCTCTCAAGCAGCAAAGTTTGATCCTTCTTCAAAAATCTATGAAGTAAGTAGCTTCCCAAGCTTTGGAGCAGTCACTCTCAAGGGGCTCCTGACCTGAGCGGAGCTCCCATCTCAGGCGGGCTTTGTAGGCCGCTGAGAACAGAGGAGAGGCCAAACTGTAGCCCAGTCCTCGGAAGCCTTTGGGAATCTCCAGGACAAAGGGTTTGGGGCTGGGGACAGAGCTCAGTTAGTATCGTGCTTGCCTGGCTGGTATGGAGCCCTGGTTTGATCCCAGCATCACATAAAGCTGGAGTGGAGATGCACACCTGTAATCTCAGCACGTGGGAGGTGACAGCAGGAGGATCAGAAGTTCAAAGTCATCTTCAGCCACATGGTATGTTCTAGGATAACCTGGGGGGTCTGTGAGGCCCTGCCTTAAAAATACAAGAAGAAGAAGAAGCTGCTCTGGTCCACAGGCCTATCAAAGTAGGATAGTATCTGTCTAATGTATGAGAGCCTGGGTTCAAGTTCAGCACTGCAAAGGAAACAATAACAAAACTGTTCTGTGTTTTTCTAATGGAATAATTTATACATAATAAAGTACATAAATAATATAGTTTATAACACTTGTACATGTGTATGTCACTTCAAGGCTCTTAAAGGGAGCAGCTTGAATCTGAAGAGGCACTACCTTGCACTGTGGACAAGAACGCCCCTCCCTCCCACAGGTCTACTCTGTCTGGGAGGCGGCATGTTGATTCAAAGCCTCCGTTTCCCCTGTAGGAAGGATGCTTTTGATGACACCCAACAGCACAGCCCTGTCACTGGACAGTACTCAGACAGGCCTGAGTCCTGTGTTAGGGGTTATTTAGCCTGCTGCTTTTAGAAATGGAGAGTCCCAGAGCTAGCAAGATGTCTCAGTAGGTAATGGAGCCCACACCATGCCTGAGAACTGAGTTCAGTCCCAGGGACCTCTATGGTGAAAGGAGAAAACTGACTCCTTCACACATGCGTTTTCACCTTCACACATGCACACTGGTGCACGCGCGTGTGTGTGTGCGCACACACACACACACACTAAGTGAATAAGAGAATGAAGATGGCTGGGTGGCTGGCTGTGATAATGCACACCTTTAATCCCAGCACATGGAGCAGAGGCAGGCCGTTCTCTGTGAGGCCAGCCTAGTGTACATATGAAGCTCTAGGGGAACCAGAGCTACATGGTGAGGCCTCAAAAGAAAAGAAGAAAAAGATAATAACATTAAAACTAGAAAAGAAGAAATGGGAAGTCCAGAACTTGAAGACTTTGCTCAGTGATAGTAAACTCTCTTAGCAAGCACAGGGCCCTGGGTTTAGGCCCAAAACAGGCCAGGCATAGTACCACATCTTCAATCCTAGCATTGCAGAAGCCGGTGGATCTCTGAGTTCAGGGTTAGCCTTGTCTACATAGCAGGTTCCAGGCCAGCCAGGACTACATAAGGAGACCTCTTTCCCCCTCACAAGAAAAGGTGGGGCACTGGAAATAGGGAGTCTATAGTATATAACTGTAAACCCGGTACTTGGGCAATGGAGGCAAGAGAGTGGGTTTAAGGGCATCGTTGGCTGCATAAAACCTTAGATGTCAGCCTTGACTCCAAAGCCAAAATAAAAAGAAAGGCAAAGTGAGTGGGCTTTTCTTCATCCCCTCCCTGGTTGTGGCAAACCCTTAGGCTGTCCATCCTTGTGTTCTTCTTGGTCACATAGATGTGGACCAAGGTCACAAGCTATAAGTGGGACAGAAAGGAAACACAGGACCAAGAGGAGACACATCTTGAGCCCAGCTTTGTTTACTAACTGGGCCACTGGGCAAGTGACTAAGGCTTCCTGTCCTGGAGGGTAGGCTGGACTGAATGAGATGTTTGGTATGAGCACATGCAGCCTGGTGTCTGGGGTTCAGATGTACTTTGTCCTCCTTAAAGCCAGCAAGTGTGGTGGCTCCAAGTGTGTGTGTGTGTCATTATTAGGTTAGCATGCCATCGGTCGCCTCTCAACAACTAGGCACTCCTGAGTTCCTGAGTTTAAGCAGGGGTTTTACTGGCTTTGGTTTTTAGGTTTTGGTCAATTGTCTATTTTCATTATAGATCAGCAACCGCTGGAAGTTGGCCAGCCAGGTCCAGAAAGAACCTAAAGAAGCAACCACGAAGAAGGTAGCTGAGCAAACAGGTAGTGTTGGAGTCCTTGTAAGTTCGGGGTCCTTTGTCAGGGTGTGGTTCTGTGTTGCGTGAGGACCCTCCAAAATGACATGTCAAGGCCTGGGTGGCAGCAGGAAGGTCCAGCCTCTCTGATGAACTGAACATCATCAAACAGCCATACAAAGGCATGTTGATTGATTGTTACACAAAGTTTTTCAGATAATACCAAGGTCCCTAGTCTGATCCCTGTGTCTCTGTAAAGGAAAGTATCACATGCCCTCATGACTTTAGTCCTCTATTTGTGTCGTTTGCATTACATGATAATCCAAGAGCCTCAGGTGTGCCAGAGTTGTCTTGTGACCAGAGTCATGCAAAGACTGCAGTGCCCCTTCAGAAAAACAGTTCTCCACAAAGATTCAAAGTACTTCTAGGAAACAAGTTTTCATTCTCGTGTCTACCCCAGATACAGCGACTCTGCTATGTTCCTACAGTAGTCTTTGAAGAGACAGCCCTAGCATATCAGTCTGATGGAGGAAGTTGAGTGACAGGTGTCTAGTAGGGCTCCAGGCCCTCACTGACAGACAGGGCAGTGGGCAGAGCAGGCTCACCCTCATGGAGTTCACTTCCCCTGGGGGTGGTACACAGTCACTTCTGCGTCTTCCGCCCTTATAAAGCAGGGGTGTAGAGAGGGAAGAGCCAAAGAATGTGCTGTGGGTGCTGGTGAGAAAAGGCAGGCTAGGTGGGTCACCTGAAGTGACAGGCTGGTGTGGGTCCAGGGGGAGAGTGGACTGAGCCAGAGTCCAAGGTCCCATGTGGTAACTGGCTGGCATGCCCAGACAATGGCAAGGCAAGACTGCCCAGAGTACCCAGGGAAGAGGCTGGCAAACAGGCAGGGCCTCGGGACTGGCTAGTCCTTAGAGCGACTGGGCAGGGCTCTGAGCCAAAGAATCCAACTGATGCAAAGTAGAAGACAGCCCAGGCCTAATTAAGAATTGTAATAGATGACAGATTTGATGCCAGAACCTGGACTCATCCTTTCTTAGCACCTGTAAGCTACTAGGCTTCCTGAGAGGCACAGGCAGGATGAGCCTGTTGTTAAAGCCAGAGAGCACTGAGCTGAGCCCAAGGTGGAGGGAGGGCAGCATCGCTGGCCCTTGTGCCCAGGTTAGGTAGGCAGATGACAGGCAGGAAGTCCTCAAATGGTTTTCTCCCCCCAGCTTCTCGGAAACAGGCAAAGGAGGAGTGTGCAGCTGCTGCGTTGGAACAGGCCATCCCAGTGCGGCAGCAGGCTGTGGTATGTGCCCCCTTTTCAGAGACAGATGCCCCTGGTATACTCAGGGTTTTCCAGGACCATTGTCAGGGGGCTCCCTCTACACCCCAGTCAGTGCCCATCTCTCTTATCAAATCGGGTGATAATAGAATTCTCTTAAGATTTCTTCTGTCTTTGGTAAACCCTCATGGCACTGGGCCATGGCCTGGCCAAGGACAGAGCACAGGGGCATTGCTGTGCCCACTACCCTGGAGAAGCCTTTTTGTTCTATAGGTGGAGGGGGTTTGACTGTATGTCTTCAACATCCCCTGTCCCCCATTCTGCCCCTCTCTAAGACAGGGTTTCCCTGTGTACCCTGGCTGTCCTGGAAGTCACTATGTAGACCAGGCTGGCCTTGAACTCAGATCCACCTGTCTCTGCCTCCAAAGTGCTGAGATTAAAGATGTGTGCCAGTACTGCCCAGCCAAGACTTCTTTGTTCTTACCACAGCCAGACCATCCTAGAATTCATTCTTAACCTCTGCCTTAGGTGGCCTGATAACATTGCCAGTTGGGAACTTGCTCCAGCTAGCACTAGCTAAGCATGGCTGTCCCTGAATTCCAGCCTCAGCTCCCATCCCTGCTGCTGGGGCAACTTGAGTCTGCAGCTAATACAGGTTAAGCGTCCCGTCTGATGCCTGAAGTGCCCGCACGTGGAAAGTTCCAGGTGTGGAATTGCCTCAGGCTCTGCGTCTGTGAGCTGCTGAGTGACTTGAGGCTGGCCTGAGGTGTGAGGCTGCACACCTCACAATGTGCAGATGGCGTGGAAGTGCGGGGTCTCTGCTTGCACATGGTGCATCCCTTCCTGCCTGCTCTCACCTCACAGCTAGAGAATGCCGCTAAGAAGAGGGAGAGAACCACAGGTGACCTGAGGGCCACAGAGCAGAAGCAGGAGAAGAAAAGACTGAAGAGCGCCAAGAAACCCAAGCACCCAGACCCCACAGGGGCAGATTTCAGCCCTTACGACTACAGCCAGTCAGACTTCAGGGCTTTTGCTGGTAAGGACAGGAGGACACACCAAGGACTGTTTGCTGTGGGAGGAGGTCAGAGTGCAGGGATATAGAGTTCTCCCAAGGCCACAGCATCAGGACTAGTTGAAGATACTGTTCACAGAGCCACACATAGAGGGACCTCTTGTGACCCCTTAGCCTAGTGGCCCCTGTGCAGTGAAGGGTGTACATGTGACACTTACAACTGTGCAGCAGCCTCTAGAGCTTGGAAAAGTGGGGAAGCGGGACTGGACAGTCCACACCGAATGCTGTCAGGAGTGTGGCCTCGGCCCACATTATCCTGACATCTGCTGATGCCATACTAGCCTGGGAACAGACCTGTGGATGGCATAGTTTCTGGGCGGCCGGCAGCTCCTAGAGCATAGGAAAGGCATAGAGAACTGATGCAGGCGCTTCCTGAAGCCTGGAGCCATTTGTGTTTGCTCACCGCATGATCACTCTTACTTTCAGGGGACAGCAAATCCAAGCCCTCCTCCCAGTTTGACCCAAATAAGCCGGCGCCTTCTGGCAAGGTAAGGCTGTGGCCTGCAGTGCTCTGGCTACGGTGACCGTCCAGGAATCCCTTGTGCCCCTTTTCCTCGCCTCATTTCTTCTCAAGTAGAGACAGTGATTTTTAAAATTTTATTATTAACATGTAAAAGTGCAAAAAAGTCAGAGGGCAACGTTTGGAAGTCTGGCCTTCCACTGTGGGCTCCAGGGCTCTGACTCAGGTCACCCGGCTTGTGTAGCAAGTGCTTCATCTGCTGAGCTGTTGTGCTGGCTCCCGTGTCAGCAATTTAAAAATACAGTGGACTATAGTTTTCTTTGTTGGTGAGGGTGGGGATAATATGTTCTGTTTGTTGAGATGGAGTATTGCGATATAGCACAGGGCGGCCTAGCGCTCACTCCGTATCGCAGTGCTGTGATTACAGGTGTGTGCCAGTGCCTGGCGTGGCATGCCATTACCCAGGATGTACTTCAGTCTGCCGCCCCGCACAGTGACGGGGCTGCATGTATAACCCCTGCCTATATCAGGGCCATGCTAGCCAGGCTGAATTTGAAGTGTAGTAAGTAAGCAGTGGGCAGGACTGTGCAGCTCACCTGTCCCTGTCACAGCTCAGCCTATCAGGCCACATGCTGGGGTGAGAACATCTTGCCCAGGGCTGGTGATCCGAGGTTGGTGTAAAAGTTACTACTTTCTCTTTCAGAAATGTGTTGCAGCCAAAAGATTTAAACAGACGGTGGGAAACAAAAGCATGTCCTTTCCAGCTGGGAAGTCAGACAGGTAGGTGGCATGGTCCCAACAGGAAAGCCAACCACAGTACCCGGGAACAGCAAGAGAGTGCAGATCAGGGGTTTCAGCTGCACAGAAGCCAGACCTCTGTCACCCGGAAAGCAGGAACAGACATGACCTGCTTTATGTCAAGTTCACACCCACATGGCCTCAGATCCCAGCCTTCTCCTGTTTCCCTTTTTTCTTTTTCCTGGTTTTTCAAGACAGGGTTTCTCTGTGTAACCTTGGCTGTATTTGAACTCACTCTATAGACCAGGCTGGCTTTGAACCCACAGAGATCCAAGTGCCTCTTCCTCCCAAGTGCTGGGATTAAAGGCATATGCCACCACTGCCCAGTCCGTTTCCCTTTCTTACACTGAAGTTTCAGAGCACAGGGATGGGAATTTTTTGCAACACCAGCTTGTTTCTTGGGGATGAGAGAAATTAGCAAGTGGGCCATCACCAGTGAGTGTTTTCATAGCATGAACTTGAGGTCCGGTTCCCACACATGAAGCAGATCAGACCTGCTACCACAGACACCACACAACTCAGCACCCAAGCATAGGCCTCATGCTGCTCTGCTGCTCCCTTGCTGTGTGTTACTGAGATTTGCACAGTTCCTAAACCTGAAGAAGTAAATCTGGTTTTCATCTATTTCCACAGAGGCTTCAGGCACAACTGGCCAAAGAGATAGTGTTGGAGAGACTCCTGGGGCTGCGGGCAGGGATACTTTGTACAAACCCATTTTAAAACCATTAAAATCCATTCCTTCTGGAAGAAAGCTGGGTCTGACTTCATCTTTTGCTTTCACCCCAACTCTGGCAGAAAGGACAGTCTCAACTCTCTCAGAGACTGAAAGAGGGACATGCCTGAAGAGCGTACCAGAAATCCAAGGCCACACACACAGGGTGCCTGCCACTCAAGAGCCGCAAGGTGGCTGGTTTGCCCTCAGCATCTGAGAGGCTCTGTGGGCTGCTGGTGGCCAGTGTGGCCGTGGGGCAGCTCTGCTCAGCTACCTAGGAAGCACTCTTGGGGGAGCCACCTGTGCCTCTCCCTCAGCTCTTGGCTTGGGGGGGTCGGGGGATTGGGGCATGGTCTCACTGCATCATTCAGTCATGGCTGGCCTAAACTTAGAGGCCTCCTGCCTCCTGAGGGCTGGGCTCACAAGTGTCTGCGTTACATTTGGCAGTACATACATGCAGGCAAAAATGTCAGTACACATAAAAAAATTAATACATTTGCAAACAAAAGGTTTTTCTGGTGTACACACACATTACATATATATATAATATGTAATTATATAATTATATATATTATGTATATATATAATTTGTTTTTGGTTTTTCAAGACAGGGTTTCTCTGTGGCTTTGGAGGCTGGCCTGGAACTAGCTCTTGTAGACCAGGCTGGTCTCGAACTCACAGAGATCCACCTGCCTCGGCCTCTGGAGTGCTGGGATTAAAGGTGTGTGCCACCACCCAGCTGCTTTTGGTTTTTGTTTTTTTTTTTTTTTTTTTTTAAATGATGCTCTCTGTATAACTGCCTGTATGCCTGCAGGCCAGAAGAGGGCATCAGATCCTATTATAGATGATTGTGAGCCACACTGGTTGGTTGCTGGGAATTCAACTCTGGATCAGGATCTCTGGAAGAGCAGGGCTCTTAACCCCTGAGCCAGCTCTTTAACTTTTTTCCCCAGACAGGGTTTCTCTGTGTATCCCTGGCTGTCCTGGAACAAACTCTGTAAGCCAGGCTGGCCTTGAACTCACAGTTCTTCCTGCCTCTGCCTCCAAGGGCTGGAATTAAAGGTCTGTGCCACCACTGTCCAGTTTAAAGATTCTCTTTTTTAAAATGTTTAATTTTGCTGGATGGTAGTAACACACACTTTAATCCCAGCACTCCAGAGGCAGAGGCAGTTGGATCTCTGAGTTGGAGTTCTAAGACAGCCAAGGTTACACTAAGAAATCCTGTCTGGAAAAACAAAAAAACAATTTATTTCTACACTTATTTATTGTGCATGAGGCATTTGTGCCACAGTACACATGTGGTTACAGGACGATTTGTGGGAGGCTTACTCTCTGCTTTTTGGGTCCCAGGTGTTGTTCTTTAGTTACAGTTATAAGAATAAAAGGTGGAGAGGAGGTGGGAGGGGTCCCGGGTGGGGGTCCCAAGTGAGTGGGGTCCCAAGGTAAGGGACCACGTGGGAGAGCGTAGCAGGTTCCATAGCAGGCGAGGGTGACCGAGGCAGAGGGAATAACACGCCAGGCAGACAGCTTGAGTGGGGAATTTATTTGGAAAGGGAGTGAGGGGGAAGGGAAGAGACAGAGGCACCGGGAGCAGAAGAGGAGGGGGGAGAGAAGGGGAGAGAAGAGGGGGTACCTGGTGGCCAACCGGAAGCAGGAGAGAGAGCAAAAGAGGAAGCAACAGAGAGCGTAAGTGCGCAGGGTCTGACTTTTAAAGGGTCCTTTGCACCTGCCTGCAGACTAGTACTCATGGAACCCTGGGCTGACCAGGGCACTGCCTGAGTGCACTCTGCCAGGTGACAGGGCGGGCCAGCGTAATGCCTGAGTCCTCACACCAGGAATCAAACTGAAGTCATCAGCCTTGGTGACAAGTGCTTTTACCCACTAAGCCCTCTGGCTGGCCCAGCTGTTTATATAGTCTGAGCAGATACTTGATTCCACGGAACTTTTCATTCTGCCCCTGAGATGAGCAGTTCAGCAGGGCTAGTCCACCTTCTTCCGCCTTCTGTTCCTGCCCTTGTGCTTGCTGGGCCACCACTCTGCCAATTACGTTTTCACAAATGCTCAAACTGCAGCACTACAGCCCTCCTCTGGGACCTTTCCTCTGGATCTTTTC
This sequence comes from Phodopus roborovskii, assembly GCF_943737965.1. Lineage (NCBI taxonomy): Eukaryota > Metazoa > Chordata > Mammalia > Rodentia > Cricetidae > Phodopus > Phodopus roborovskii. Next base: position 258,783 of record NW_026126646.1, read on the forward strand.
TTGGGAACCTTTCCTCTGGAACCTTTCTCTTTGCTTTTTATTTTTTTTATTTATTTTTTTTGTTTGTTTGTTTTTGGTTTTTATTTTTTGAGACAGGATTTCTCTATAGCTTTGTAAACCAAGCTGGCCTTGTACTCACAGAGATCCTCCTACCTCTGCTTCCCAGGTGCCGGGATTAAAGCTGTGCACCACCACCACCTGGCTTAAAAGTCTTTCTTTTTTAACATATTTAGTGGATGTGTGCACACACATAAAGGTCTAAGGAAAACTGCAAGGCGTGGAGTCCAAGCACTGAACCCAGATCTCCAGGCTTGGTGGCAAATGTTTACCCATTGAGCCATCCCTCATGCCCTCCTCTGAGGTTTATCCCACAAATCATTACACCTGACTGAGGGACACCCATGAGAGCTCCACTTTGTAAGAAGAGCGGTGTTGTGGAATATTAGTTGAAGATATGATACATTTGTTTATGCTGTGGAACATTTGTTTCATTCTGCAAACATATGTTACACTCTTTTATGTTGTATTTGTTTTAACTCTGGGAAGCTGAGTTACATTGCCTGTATAAAAACACCTGATTGGTCTAATAAAGAGCTAGGCAGGAGAAAGGATAGATGGTGCTGGCAGGCAGAGAAAAGAAATGGGAGAAATCTGGGAAGAGAAGATTAATGAGCAAGAAGAACCGTGGGGAGGAAAGGGTTTATGTGGTTTACACATCCCAGTCCGGTCCATCACTGAGGGACCCTGGAGACAGGAACTGAAACAGAGGCCATGGAAGGGCTTGCTCACTGGTTCCCTTCCCATGGCTTGCTCTGGTGGCCTTTCTTTCTTAGACACCCAGGGTCACCTGCCCACGGCTGGGACCACCCACAGTGGGCTGGGCCCTCCCTCAAGTGTGCAATCATCAATTAATCTGGAGAAGGTGTGCTCTCAACTGAAGTCCCTTCTTACAGATAACTCCAGCGGTATCAACTAGATAACTAGCCAGCACTGACGGTAAAGTTTTAAATCTTTCCTTTCTCACAAAAAGTGGGCATTGGGGCGGAGCCCTGGGCAGCTTGCAGAACAGCTGTAGCCCAAGCCACCCAGGCCGACGAGGCCCAGGCTCATCACTTGAGACCTAGCACAACCATGCTGGAAGAAATTTGGACATGCTGTGGAAGAGGAACCAAGTGGCCTGCAGGGGCTATGGACCCTCTCTCACTGGGGCACCGCAACAGCTTGTCATAAGCGTTTTCAGCCGTCATACCACACACCTGCCAAATATGCTCCCATTCAGCAGCAGCAGCTGTCTCCCATTTAAACACAATACTTTGAAAGAGACTCCGAAGCAGTGTGGGATGGCAATTAGAACAAGGAGTAGCTGGCAAATCTCTTAAGTTCTACAAAAAAAAAAAAAAAGGCTCTCCAGTGTTAACCACCCAGCCAGCCAGGCTCCACAGCGACAGTGCCAGCCCCATGGCCAACAGCCACTATTCATTGACAGGCCCACCTTGCCACTGCCTTGACCTTTCTTTTCACCCAGTATTGTAAACATCAACACCTGGGATCCAAGCATGGCTGAGGCTCCTGTTCTGGCTAGGGAGACAACCTGTTTTCTGATTGGCTTCTGATTTTCAGTATTATTAAAAATCAGCCGGCTGCTGCTTCCGGGCTCTTGTGCATCAGGGAGGTTTTTGTTTTTTATTTATTTTTAGGTTTTTGTTTTGGAGAGGGAGGTTGGTTGGCTTTGGTTTCTTTTTGTGTTTGTTTTTCCAGACAGGTTTTCTCTACGTATCACTTGCTGTCCTAGAACTCACTCTGTAGACCAGGCTGGACTCAAACTCGGAGATCTCACTGCCTCTGCCTCCCAAGTGTTGGTATTAAAGGCCTGCACCACTGCCTGGCTTGCTTCTGCCTCTTTAGAGCGAGTATTAAAAATGTATGTCACCGTGCCTGACTTTGCCTGTATCTTTTTCAATAACTCCATCTTCCTAAACTTGAAAGGTATGTGCCTGGAGGGTACATGCGGGAACATCTCTGTTCCCCTCCCTTGTTTCAGGGGAGGGGTGGAATGGACTCAACTCACTCTATCATCAGGGGCTGCTATCTGCAGAAACCATCCCTAGCCTTGTGCCACTCTCCATTCTGGCTTAGGGCTCCTGGCAAGTGAACAGCCAGTGATAGCCTGGAGGCTGAAGTGCCATGCCTACACTCTCATCGAGTACACGCTGTCCCCAATCAAGCCTGTTAAACTGGACGCGGTATCTCCATCTGAGCCAACATCATTCTTTACTTGGGTGCCAAGCCACCTTTCTAGAACCACCTTCCTCACTCCTCCTTTTAGGAGCTTAAAGTCAGCCAAGGCAAGGACAAGCCTGAGGGTGCAGCTCCGAACTTTGCTCCTGCCCTTCAACCTGCGCATTATGACAAGGGAGCAGGCTCCCCGCTCCTGGTGGAGGCTGCTGAATGTCAGTCAAAAGCCGTGTCAGGAATAGCTTATTCCAGGTTCATCTTCTTCCTTGGCATTCAAATTGTGTATGGAGCAATTAGCATTTAATATTTGGTAATTAGCATGCTTAATGTGATTCTGATAAGTTCCTTGACATTTTCATAAAAACAGCACGTTCCCTCCCATCCTTCAAGGAGCAAGACCCAGTTTGTCAAAAAAAAAAAAAAAAAAAAAAAAGCGCGCCAGTCATTTTTGGTTCTGAATATGCATGTACCGGGCCTCTTCCTGGGCTCTGCTGGTAAAATTAGAAACTCTTTCGGAAAGAGCTCCATTCTTATTCCGCAGCCACTAACTAGCTCCTGCTTCACAATTCAAAGCAAAGTAGCCAAATGGCGCGACAGTCCTCGCAAGTAATAAAAGTCTTCTAGGCGCCGGGACTACAGTCACGATCTGCTCAAACCCATAGAGCAGCCGAGGCTGAGGCCCCGGCCCTCGAACCCCTGCGCCGGCGCGGCACGCCCCGGAACCCTCCCGCCGCCTGGGCCCCTCGGCCCCACGTGGCCCGGCAGCTGGCCGCACTACCCTGCTGCCGCTGACGGACAGCACGCCCTGACCAATCACCGTTGACTGGAGCCCGGCGGCCAATGAGCACCTGTGAAGCTGCGGGCCGGCCCACGCCGCCATTGGATGCTCGGGGCTCCGCCCCTCGCTGTAGGCCCCGCCCCCCGGCGGGTTAGGTTGTGGCGCGGGCGGCGGGCAGAGCTGGTCCCGTTGTGCTGCGGCTCCGCGCGGCCTGCAGTCCCGGGCCCGCGACGCGCGCCGCCCGCCGCCCGCCATGGACCCCGGCCCCGACGGCACAGCCGCGCCAGGACCCGCCGCCATCCGCGAGGGCTGGTTCCGAGAGACCTGCAGCCTGTGGCCTGGCCAGGCCTTGTCGCTGCAGGTGGAGCAGCTGCTGCACCACCGGCGCTCGCGGTACCAAGACATCCTCGTCTTCCGCAGGTACCGCCCGCCGCGCGCCCGTACAGCTGTCACAAGTCCCGAGCGAGGCCCGGCCCCCGCGCACTTAGCCCGCGGCCCGGCCCCGCGTCCACGTGTCACTCCCAGGACACGTCAGCCGAGGGGACCCCGAGGCCCACCCAGCCCCCACTCGTGGCCGGCCCGCCACGTGTCACCCTGACGGCCCACACCGGGACCCCGAGGCGGCCACGGTCTGCGCCCAGGGCGGGCTGGGACCCGTTCTCCCCGAGCCCCTAGACCCACATCCCCGACTGTCACTCTGCCCGCAGTAAAACCTACGGCAACGTGCTGGTTCTGGATGGCGTCATCCAATGTACTGAGAGGGACGAGTTCTCCTACCAGGAGATGATCGCCAACCTGCCGCTCTGCAGCCACCCCAACCCGCGGAAGGTACCGCATTCCCCCGGGTTCGCCCCGAGTTCAGTGTCCCAAACAGCAGGTCTGGCATGGCACTAGGTGAGGTGTGGGGCCAGCTGCCACCCAGATGGTTGTCAGCATGAGGGGACCCTCGGGGAGCAGGTCTGTTGAGAAGCCCTGACGGGGAACCCTGGCTGCCAGGACCCCAAGACACACAGGGTTCCCCAGAGTAGAAAATGACTCAGAGACCCGGAGCTGGGCGGAGCATTGACAGCTCCAGGGTGTGTGGGAGCAGACCTGCTCAGTCCTGACTTGTCCTTCCCCCACCCAGGTGCTGATCATCGGGGGTGGAGATGGGGGCGTCCTACGGGAAGTGGTGAAGCACCCCTCTGTGGAGTCTGTGGTCCAGTGCGAGATCGATGAGGTGGGTGCTGTGCAGGACGCCTGGGTTTGAGTCACCAGGGTCATCTCCGTCCCATCCTGACTCTGCACCCTGAGGCTCAGTGTTCTACCATCCTCGGCCTGTTCCCTCGTTCTGAAAAGATGATTCAGTAGGAGAATCAGGTAGTTAAAGCTTGGCACACACAGTACCATGCATGTTAATCCTCCGTGTGCTCACAGCTGGTTTGTGCCTTAGGCCCAGGCAGGCCCAGGGACATCTCCAACAACTGAAGCATCCACTCTGTATACCCAGTGTGATTTTAGTGAGCGCTCTATGCTGAGCATTGCCCAAGGTTCTGGGATGATACAGTGATGGACAGGTGAGTCCCTGAGCAGCCGATGCTCTGGATTGGAGGACAGTGCTGATTGACCAAGGGTCAAGAAAAAAGCCCCACTCAAAGGGGCCACTTGGTCTGCAGAAGCGGGGCCTGCCTGAGCACCAGGTGAGGGCCAGCCAGCTCCCTGAAGGGCGGAGGTGCCAGAGTCCCTCCCATTTTGTAGATCTGTGGAAACTGGGGTCCCAAAGGGGAAGGGCTTGTCCTAGGAGACCCTACCAGGAGCCCCTCTGGCTCAGCCCAGTGCCTCCTGTGCCCATCCCCAGGATGTCATCGAAGTCTCTAAGAAGTTCCTGCCTGGCATGGCCATCGGCTACTCCAGCCCAAAGCTAACCCTCCATGTGGGCGATGGCTTTGAGTTTATGAAACAGAACCAAGATGCCTTCGATGTCATCATCACGGACTCCTCAGACCCCATGGGTAAGCCAGGGCAAGCCCCCACACCACGAGGCAGCCCCCAAGCCAGAGCTGTGTTCTCCCTTGACACTGCAGATGATGGAGGCAGTGAGCAGACTGAGGCCCTGCTTTGGGCCTTGGCAACCTCGGTTTCTTCTTCAGCCTCTCAACTGTTGGCGGTTGGCCAGTATCTGGGTGTGGTGCGATGTGGTGGGGGTGGGGTTAAATGTGGGGCCCCTTAGGTGTCAAGGCAGTGGGCGGCTTGGGATAAACACCAGCTCTGTTAACTGAACAACCATGTGGCTGTGTCATGGGTGACTGTAGCCTGTGGGGGGGGGTCTCAGCCAGGATGGCCATGGTCTTTCCTTCTAGGCCCCGCTGAGAGTCTCTTCAAGGAGTCCTATTACCAGCTCATGAAGACGGCACTCAAAGAAGACGGCATTCTTTGCTGCCAGGGTGAGCATGGGCTCGGTGGGATGCCGGGTGGGCCAGCTGCCCTCTCTGTGACAAGGCTGACTCACAGCCTCCCCACAGGTGAGTGTCAGTGGCTGCACCTGGATCTCATCAAGGAGATGAGGCACTTCTGCAAATCTCTCTTCCCTGTGGTGGGCTATGCCTACTGCACCATCCCCACCTATCCAAGCGGCCAGATCGGCTTCATGCTATGTAGCAAAAACCCGGTGAGCTGGGGGCTACCTACAAGGGAGGGCATGGGCAGGCATGAGCCCCGTCTTGATAACCCTTGGTCCCTGGCCCCCAGAACACGAACTTCCGGGAGCCCGTGCAGCAGCTGACGCAGGCCCAGGTCGAGCAGATGCAGCTGAAATACTATAACTCGGATATGCACCGTGCAGCCTTTGTGCTGCCCGAGTTCACCCGGAAGGTGAGTGAGTGGCCTGTAAGCTCCCAGCTGTTCCTCACACTACACATCTTCACATTTTCCTGACACCCTTCATGTCCCACCAGGCCCTGAATGACGTAAGCTGAGCCGAGGTGCCACTGCAACACCACACCGCCCGAGACCTCAATCGGACTGGACCAAGGAGCTTCCAAGGTGTCTGGGGCCCTACCAGCCCTGGACCAGACTCCCAGATGACTCTTGCCCACCAGCCAAGTGTTACAGGCCCCAGAATGCTGCCTGGCCTGCCCTTCTGGGTGGACTCAGTCTCTGTGTCTGTCTGTCTGTCTATCTCTGTGGCGTTTGGCCCCAAGCCTATACCAGCTCTGTACAGCACCGTCTATGCCCTCTGTCACCCAACAAAACATGTGTATTTATAACAAGCTCAGTCATGACCCCTGACCTTTTCTGGTCCCACCATTGATACTGATGAATGTGGGTGTTCTGTGGTCTCTGGCATAGAGGGAATCCAGCAGTCCTAAGACCAGCCTCCAAATCCTCCTGAGAACCTGATTGGCTAATCACTGTGCTCTAGGGCCCAGTGCTGGGGAGTAAAGGATCCTGGTGGGGTAACCTGAAGGCTATGGCTTTGAGCTGCCCCAGAGTGTTCAGGAGGTGGGCGTCTTATAGGATTGAGGCAGTGTGCACCATGATACTACACGCAATCCCTGGAGGGGCTGACAGGAACCGAACCTGGAACCTGATTGATTACAGCCGCTTCTGTGAATGTAACAAGTCCTCCAAGCACAGGGCTGTTCTCTCTCCAAGGTGCTGAACTTGACCTTCACAGCCTCTTGTTCACCAGGTTTCTGGATAGAGGAGCCATATACAGGAGTTTATGTCCACTCCCTGCTCAGGAATGACCCAGAAAGTTTGCAAAAACAGGAGTTGACCTACCCATTGCCAACCCTAGCCAAGGGACAGGGAGAAGAGAGATTATGGGAGAATACGAGGCTGTCAGGGCCACCAAGTTGATTACTCCCTTACTAGATTGACACTGTAGTATCCACCCGCCCTTGAGCAGCCACAGAGGACCCTGTGTTGACAGAAGCAATTGTGGACTGATAAACTTGGGGTCTCAGGGTCTGGCACACCCACACCATATGCCAGTGAGCTGATTGGCCTCGCTGTCATGACTTAAGACAATCTTATTAGATGCCCAAGCCCACCATAGCTGTCCCATGTTCATGTTGGGTTACTCCTGGCTAGTCTGTTTGCCCAGCCAAGTGGAGGGCAGAATTACTCTGCTGAGGGCCTGATGCCTGTCAGTCAGTCTCTGAGTGCCAGACACTGCAGCTGACATCCCCAGCTTGACCAAGCTCTTGGGCTCCCAGAGAGACATCCATGAACCATCATCTTCCGGCCTGAGGCAGGTCTACCTTGAGGCCAGGCAAGGCTGCAGAAAGGAGCAGGAGGGACAACCTCCCGATTCCTAAGTTGGGTGTCTGGAACCAGGCTGAGGTCCAGTCTCCGCCTGCCTCCCAATTTCACTATTGACCTGAGTGCCTGTTTTGCCTGGCACCCTGATCTAAAGGCTGTGACAAGAGCCACATCCATCAGCTCCCTGAATCCAGTGTTCCACATTGGATCAGAGGTAGCAGGGGCCAAGAGAACCAGCTGCAAAGACCCAGGGCTCCGGTGCAGCTTGTTCCCTGCCTTCAGCAGCAAAGGGAGGCCTGGAGTCTGTGCTGTTGATGTAGCCACAGAATGCTTGGGTACACCAGCTCAGGCTGGGGGAATAGCTGTCTAAAAGTCAGCAAGTAGAGATGACAAAGTGAAGTTAGCCTCATAGTGACCTCTCACCCCACAGCTGCTGCCACCACCACCACGAGCCATGCAGGCTGGCGTGGGAATGGCGCACACACCAGTCCGAGGAACCGTCTGCAGTGGTAGACCATCGGTTTGTTTTCTCCTCTTCATGTGTAGATAACAAACCCACGTGGCTACTTGTGGACTTGGCCATGTCTGCCATCATTGAGTGGTTGGTTTTCTATGAGGATTGGGGGCTGGAGATGCTGTTCAATGGTAGAACACTTGCCTGGCGTGAGCAAGGCCCTGACTCACCCCAGCACTGTAGAAAAAAAGGATGTAATCTCCTTTACATATTCCTCCTCCCCTTCTTGCTTGCCCACCTTGGTAAGCAGGCTCTCCGGTATAGCTTGCTCTCACGGTTGGGACAGGAAGTAGACCAATTGTAGTTTTATCTCCTACAAAGTGAAATTTTTTTTCTTCCATAATTTAAGTTCATTTGTTTCTGAGACAGGGTTTGTCTGTGTAGCTCTGACTGTCTTGGAACTAGCTTTGCAGACCAGGCTAGCCTTCATATTACAGAGATTTGTCTGCCTCTGCCTCCTCACCTCCTCAGTGTTGGGATTAAAGGCGTGCACCACCGTCCGTCCAGCGTGAGGACTCGTTAGTGTGTTTGCCACATGTGTATAGGTCAAAAGGGGGGCTGCGAGTTCAGTGCTGGGCCCCTGGGAGACAGCCATGCCTCAGCAAAGAAAGGGGTTCGGGCTCCTGGGAGACAGCCATGCCTCAGCAAAGAAAGGGGGCTGGAGAGGCGGGTCAATGGTTACGGGCACTGGGTGCTCTTGCAAAGGACTTAGGTTTAGTTCAGAGCTACATGGTGGCTTAGAACCATCTGTGTCAGACCCGGGGAATCTGATACCCGTTGCTGACCTCCACAGGCACCAGGCATGTGCATGCTACACACAGACATCCAACAAACAGAAGAAAAAGATTCAGCAAGATGGTGGAATGGATAACAGTGCATTAAGCATTATCAACTGAGTTTAATACCGGGATCCATATGGTAGAAGGAGAGAAGCAATTCTGGCAAGCTTTCTGTCTTTCATGCTTGTGTACACACACAGAGCAAATAATAAAAACAAAGGTAGTTTAAATGTCTTGGTGGAGCTGGGAGGTAGTGGTGCTCACCTTTAGTCCCAGCACTCGGGAGTCAGTGAGAGGTCTATGAGTTCCAGGACAGCCAGAGCTACATAGAGAAAAAAACAAATGAACTTGGGAGGTTATGTAGGAAACATTCTTACATGTGGTCTCCTGAAACTTTCTCAAAAGTCTCTCAGAGATACAGCTTGCAGAGGGCCACGACAACCTGACCCAGAACTTGACACATCCGCAGCAGTTGCCTGCTTAGATCATGTTACTCGTCATTGTGGCCAAGGATTATTGTTTTAAAATACCTGGTGCCAGCATCTTTATCTTTAAAAACTTCTTACTCAAGCTCTGTGACTACACCCATGATTTATAATGGCCTGTGTGTTGCCATGGCAATGCTCTGCTGTTCCCAAGTAAACATTAAATGGCAGAATTCCTTAGATGATCTCTCTCCAATTTTTTTTTTTTTTAACTTGGTGCTGAGAATCACAGACAGAGCCAAGTCCAGGCTGTGCTGCTGGACTGCCACCAGTGAGGCAGATAGAGTTCAGGCTGGCCTTGAACTCAAGATCCTCCTGCCTCAGTCTCTGGTGCTAAAGAGTGTGGCTGTGTGCTCTATCATATGAGCTGATTACTCAAGGATTGTGTAGGGAACCCTTAAATACAAGAAACACACACATATACATACACAGAGTTATGATTTAAATATAAAACGTCAAGCCGGAGCCAGGCGTTGGTGGTACACACCTTCAATCCCAGCACTCGGGAGGCAGAGGCAGGCAGATCTCTGTGAATTCGAGACCAGCCTGGTCTACAAGAGCTAGTTCCAGGACAGCCTCCAAGGCCACAGAGAAACACTGTCTCAAAAAAATAAATAAGTGAATGAATAAATAAATACATAAAATGTTGCCACAGTGGGGTTGGAGACATGGCTCATCAGTTAAGAGTGCCTGCTGCAATTGCAGAGGACCCAGGTTTGATCCCCTACACCCACATGATAGCTTATAACCAATCTGTAACTCCAGTTCCAGGAGATCTGGTGCCTTCTTCTGACCTCCAAGGGTTCCAGGGTACACACACACACACACACACACACACACACACACACACAGTTAACTTACATATGTGCAAGCAAAACACTAATACAGTTTAAACAATTAAAGAGATTGAAAGAAAAAGTGAACCAGGTGGTGGTGGCACACGCCTTCAATCCCGGCACTCCGGAGGCAGAGGCAGGTGAATCTTTGTGAGTTTGAGGCCAGCCTGGTCTACAGAGTGAGTTCCAGGACAGCTGGGGCTGTTACACAGAGAAGCCCTGTTTTGAAAACCAAAAAGAAGGAAGGGAGGGATGGAGAGGAAGGAAAAGAGAGAGAGAGAGAAGAAAAAGCGCACACAGGCTCCTGTGTTGAATGCTTGCCTCCGCTCCTGACGGTGCTATTTCTGAAGGTTCTGAAAACTTTAGAAGGCAGGTTCTAGTTGAGAAAGTAAATGCCCTGCCTCACAGAGAATAGAGTGAGTCTAAAAAGCTGATGGAAGCAGTAGGTTTGAGTACAAAATAGGGCTTGTCAATTTCACTCTTCCCGTGAACAACATGGCTAAGTTTGCTTATAGAGCCGTAAGGATCCCGTGTTTGGAAGCCAGCCAGAAGAAGAAAAGGAGGAGGAGGGGAAGAGAGAATGAGAGAGAGAGAAAAAGAGGAGAAAGGAGAGAGAGAGGAGAAAGGGAGAGGAGAGAGAGAGGAGCGGAGGGAGGAAGGGAATGTGTAAACCATTCTGTCATTACCTCTTGGAAAAATAAACCCATTTGCTGGATGGTGGGTGTGGCTCTGAGGTTGGGTATGTCCTTAGCAGGAGGGGGTCCAGGGCTCATTCCCCAGCACAGAAAACAGGAACTTGCGTGGCCACCAGATTGACAGTGATGTGTCCTTCCCTGGCCTGTGGCCCTCCTTTTTACTGCTGCCCCCTCCTCCGGCCACTACAAAGTTTCTGCTGAGGTAAGGGACACAGTGGAAGTAGCTAGGCCCGCCCCCTCCTTGTCTCCTTTTGCCAAATTTACTTCTTCAATTTCTAAAGAAGTTTTATTTCTGTACATGAATGTTTTCCCTGCATACATCCATGCGCCTGAAGAGACCAGAGGAGCTGTGACCCTGTGAGTGCTGGGAATTGAACCTGGGTCCTCTGGAAGAGCAGCCAGGGTTCTTAGCTGCTGAGCCGTCTCTCCAGCCCCTCTACTTCTTTAATATTTTCTTTCACAACTTAATGAGCTTGACCAAAGCCATCTATTATGCTGTCGTCTCCTGTCCCTACCACAGAACCCTGCTTCTTCACAAGGTCCCTTATGCTTTCAAGTCGGGGTGTGTGTGTGTGTGTGTGTGTGTGTTTAGTTAATGCTGCTTGCACAAGCATGTGTTAGGAGTTACTTGAGCAAGGGCAACTATTGTGCACCTGTCCTCCAAGCCACGCACGTGCCAGGCCGTTCTGGGCCAGTCAGCTGCGCTTGTTATCCCAGCTGGGCTTGTGGACTATTTCTCACCAGCACTCCTCCATGCAAAGGGTCACAGGACCCTCACCTGACTATCCACCTCCCAAGACCTGCCGTTTGAACTCTGCCTTAATTGCAGAAGGCCTCCGGAGGGGCTGTAGGAACCAGGTAGAGAGGCAGAATTGGATCTCAACAGGCTGGGATTGCTTTGTTGGAACCGTGAGTGGCCCCAACCTTCCCTCGGGATGAAGGTTGGGAATGCTTAGAAGGGGCTGGGGGACAGGGATATATGCATGCTGCCAGGTTATAACCATTTTTCTATTTGACAGGAGCAGGGTGGCTTGTTTTCAATACCCGGGCATATTGCTTTTGCAGGTGGGGCAGAATGGTCAGACTGCAGCCAAGCAATTCCTTATGGCTAGGGGCTACTGCCTTGGACAGCCTGACTGAGTTCCTCATGCCAGGAGGTGGCTACCCAAATACTGTGTGTGGCTATCCTCCAAGCCAAGCAGCTGCCATTCGGGGCATTCAGCTGTGCTTCCTTGTTAAAGGGTACCCCAGCTGGGCTTAAGTGTTGACAGCTGATACCATGGAGGGCTGAGGAGGGTCACAAGACCCTCACCTGGGGGAGCTGCACATGGCCTTGGGAAGGAGGAAGGGGCTAGAGTAGGCAGGCTTGGGAAGGGAAGGGAGCATTCATTCCTGCTGGTGAAGGGTCTCCACTTATCCTATGCCCCTGTAAGTAACCTCACCTATGAACTTTGGTGGAATCTTGTCCTAGGGACCTTAGGAGGAGGCGGCATAGGTTTTGTTTAGTCTCATCACTGGGAAGGGGTTTTAGTGAGCACAACTTCATACCACTAGCACTGAGAACAGAAGCAATGGCTTCTTAAGCCCTTTCCTCCATAACTAGTTGCCCCTGAGCATCTCCTTCCTCTCTGTGACATGAAATATCTCTTAGCAATGCAGGAAGGGTACGGGTCCCCTCTCTCCTCATCTTATCACAAGAGGGAAGCCCACCAAGGGCTATGTAATGCCAGCATGTCCCTGAGGACAAACTAGCCAAGGAGCTGTAGCTCACGTGGGAGGACCTCCCTAAGCCATGAGCACAGCTGTCTTGGGAGGAGGGATGCTTTCCTCAAGGGACATTGCACCCTTCTTCTAACTCAAATATTGAAATTACAGGTGCCAAGACAGACTCTCCCAGGCATCTTGTGCTGGGGGAAGACAAAGGCTGAGGCCTAGTTCCTTCCCAAGGAGGAACTTGTCTCTCATGAATACGTCTCGTACAGTTCTAACAATTTCAAAACATCTGACAGCCTAGACAGTGACGGCAGAAACACACTGGAACAGCGCCGCTTAGCTATGCGTATCCCTGGCTCTACACTCAAACTTCAGGTCAGCCCTGGACAGGCTGTGGGTCTCAGCAGACCTCTTCCCTTGCTCTTCCCAATGTGGACACATTGGATAAAGGTCTTTTCTGTGCTTCTGACTGTTTAGTTGGCCTATTGTGGGCAGGTGACTGAGACTCGCTGCTCAAGTCTGACCCAAGAGATTGCTTTCTTTCTCGCCTTTAATTTTATATTACTATTAGGCTTTTCTTTTTTTTTTTTAATAATTTATTCCTAGTTTATGTACATTGGTGTTTTGCCTGCATGTATGTCTGTGTGAGAATGTTAGACCTCCTAGAACAGGAGTTACAGACAGTTGTGAGCTGCCATGTGGGTACTGGGAATTGAATCCCGGGCCTCTGGAAGAACAGCCAGTACTCTTTACCACTAAGCCATCTCTCCAGCAACCTATTATTTGGTTTTTCAAGACAGGGTTTCTCTGTGTAGCCTTGACTGTCCTGGAACTTGCTCTGTAGACCAGGCTGGCCTCAAACTCACAGAGATCCGCCTGCTTATACCTCCTGAGTGCTGAGACTAAAGGCATGCCATCATGCCTGGCAAAAAAGAAATTCCTTTAAAATGCCATTCTTGCCAGGCTGTGGTGGTACACACCTTTAATCCCAGCACTCGGGAGGCAGAGTTGGGAGGATCTCTGTGAGTTCAAGGCCAGCCTGATCTACAGAGTGAGTTCTAGGATAGCCAGGGCTACACAGAGAAACCCTGTCTCAAAATACCAAAATAAAAATAAAATGTCATTCTTGGAGCTGGAGAGGAGTCAACAGTTAAGAGCACTTGTTGCTCTTCTAGAGGTCTCAAGTTCAGTTCTCGGCACCCAAACTCTCAGCTGCCTGTAACTCTACAGGGGATCCAATGCTCTCTTCTGGCCTCCAAAAGCACTTGAGCATACATGGCTGAGTGCACACACACAATCTATAAATTCACTGTCCTTGTGACTAATAAAAACAACCAGACCTCAGGCCCCTCCAAGGATCCAGTCAAAGGCCCATAGGTTTTTTACCCCCATAGGCCAATCCTCCCCATGTGTGTCAATTTATTCCTCTATAATTTCTGGGAGCCAGGGACAGGAGGGTTACAAGTCTGAGGCCAGCCTGCCTGGTCTACACAGTTCAAAGCCAGTCAGGGCTAAATAGAAAGATCCTGTCTTCAGATGAGTAACGCTCCCTCCAGACCAGCACCGGAACCAGGAGCCCCAGCTTCCTAATTTTGTTTTGGGCTCGCTCACCAGCCATCAGCAAGACTCCTTCCTTCCATCTGCCACCCGCCATTCCTGTTCCCAAATGTAGCCGCATCTTGTCTTCTGTCCCGCGTTCCCTCTCCTCTTGGATTGGTATGTCTTCCCACATCACTTTTTCTGTCTCTCCTTGAGTTGAGAGGGCCATCTAGACAGTCCATGTTGTCATGGAGACTCCGGCCCACCAGATCTTCCTGGTCCCACCAGGTAGGACACCGAAGGTGAGTGAGGGTGGAGTTGAGGATTGCTATCACGCTGTAGCCAAGTCAAGCTTCTGGCTCCCAGCGTCACCAAACCTTCCTGCCTGTAAGTGAGGCAGGTGGCAGCCATGGGTGGATTCCCAGAATCCCTGGGTCTGGGATGTTGGGGGCAGGGCTAGGTGCTGGACAAACAGATCAAAGGTGAGTGAGTCTGGGCCTGCAGAGCTGGGGGACACATCATGAGGTGAGCGAGCGGCCATGGCCTCTGGGGGAGCAGGAGGGTTAGGCCTGGACCTCACATCCCTCCTCTGCCCACAGGCTGCTGATTTTCCTGGGCCTGCTTTGGAGCTTGGTGACCATACTTTTGGCCTCAAAGTGGCCTGAGCCTGTATTCGGACGCCTGGTGTCCCCTGGCTTCCCAGCGAACTATGCCAACAATCAGGACCGGTCCTGGAAGCTGACGGCACCCCCCGGCTACCGCCTACGCCTCTACTTCACCCATTTTAGCCTGGAACTGTCTTACCGCTGTGAATATGACTTTGTCAGGGTACCTGACGGGATCCGTGGCTGGGGACCTCTTATGCGGTACGGCAAAGTCTGACCAGGAGACAGGGCAGGCCTGGGTCTAACCTTCTCTCCCTCTGACCCCACAGTTGAGCTCAGGGACCAAGGTGCTAGCCACACTGTGTGGGCAGGAGAGTACAGATACTGAGCGGGCGCCTGGCAACGACACCTTCTACTCACTGGGTCCTAACCTGGAGGTCACCTTCCACTCGGACTACTCCAATGAGAAGCCATTCACAGGCTTTGAGGCCTTCTATGCAGCGGAGGGTGAGCAGTAGTGGGCCCGGGCTGGCCAGCTGCAGCTGGGGTGACTGTTGTCTTAGCCTCATCCCCATCTTTGGCTCTCTTGGCTCCCACTTCTCCTGGGGCTCTGGATTCAGGTCAAACCATCAGGAAAGGTGAGCCCTGCCATGGCCTGGCACCCTCCATATGAATGCAGGGACAGAGTCTGGATGTTATAATGCACGAGGTGAACCTTGGCAGATTCCATGGCAGGCGAGGGTGACTGAGGCCGGGAACAAACACGCCAGGCAGACAGAGCTTAAGTGAGAAGTTTTATTAGAAAGGGACAGGGTGGGGGTGGGAAGGAGAGAAGAGACACAGAGACAGGACAGAAGTGAAGAGAGAGACAGGGCAACAGCAGGAAAAAGCAAGCACCTGTGTGCAGACTAGTACTCCCTGAGTGCACTCTGCCAGGTCCTGCCTGAGTCCTCGCTGGTGTCTGCTAATGAAGTAACAATGTCGTACAGCCCTGATCAGGTTACAAAGAGCTTGCACAGGCCTCGGCATGTGACCTCACACTTGACTGCACACTCTGGTCCCTGAAGGGACTATCTGTGTGACTTCAGGCAAGTGGCGCCAGCTCTCAGTGGCTCAGAAGGCTGCTGCATGGGGTCCACGGAGCCTCACCTACCCTGATTTCCACTGGGTTGATGGTGGCTGTTCCTCTCACTGGTTTAGCAAGGGTGCAATTTGCATCTCTGCCTAAGGCCTGTGAACTGCCAAGCAGCAGGGCTCCTCTCAAGTGGTCCACCAAGGCCTGAGCTCTGTTCCATCTCCTCCCTCCTGCCTGCCTGGCCCCACCCCTCCCTAGATGTGGATGAGTGCCGAGTGTCCCTGGGAGAAGATGTCCCTTGTGACCATTATTGCCACAACTACCTGGGCGGCTACTACTGCTCCTGCAGAGCGGGCTACATTCTTCACCAGAACAAGCACACCTGTTCAGGTGAGGGGGTGGGCATCTATCACCACCAGGTTGCTCTAGGTCCCCCAGGCAGGAGCTGTTCTGCTCAGAAGGCTGGGCTCTTGTTCTCTCCCACTCTACTGGTGTACCTGACTCCTCCCCCAGCCAGTGGCGTCCTCCTCCTGGGTGGTTCCTGGCTAGGCTTGGCATCTCTGACTAAGCCTGGCACACCTTGAGTTTCCCTTCTATGGAAGACCCTCAGGGCAGGCAGGCTCAAAGCCACGGTTCCCAGCCCCAGCCCCTGAACCCGTTGGCCTCCTCTACCCTGTTTCTTGGTCCTCTGCCCTGGCCCTGCTCTCCCCAGTCTTTCTGATGCCCCCATCTCTCTTCCAGAGCAGAGCCTCTAACCTCCCTCACCTCCAGCCCGCCCACCCAATGGGTCAGATATCAGTGCAACCCACACACCGCAGCTCTGTGTCAGTCTGGAATGGCTGCCAGCTACAGCAACCATGCATCTTACTATAACGATAATAAATCTGCCTCCTTCTCCACCGTGGCTGTGTGTCTCTTGGGAGTGGGGGAGTAGCTGGAGGACAGGAGAGCAACCTGAGTCCTTTCATCTTAACCCTCACAGCAGTTTGGTGGGAGCCCTCTCCAGGGCCATAGGCACTTGCAAAGGGCTTGCTTTAAGCCCCTTATTTTGTGGCTGGGACACTGAGTGGGCAGGGATTAGCCTCTGTTTGGTTCGCATAGGGAGACCCTCCTCTCTCTGCTGGCTCCCCTGGGGCTGATCTCAGGACATCTTTAGCCCGGTCTTGTTATAGGGCAATGCAGAGCTTGATTCAAAACAGACAGCAAGGGGGCATTGCCCAGGGGGCAACCTCTTTCTCAGGAGAGAGCAGCCTCATGGAAAAAGGGAAATTTTCACTGCCTTACCAGTCTGCTCCCTTTCTGGGGGACCTTTCTAAGAAAGGAGGGGGCAGACTATTTGCATACTGGTGACATAAACTCCCCTCAACTGTCCCCAGGGTCACTTCTAAGAACAAGGAAGGCCAGGCAGGGGAAAGCCTTTTCCAGCTTGTTCTCTGGGATCAAGGGCCTTGGGCTGGTCCCTGCCAGACATGGCGGAGCCCCCTTGTGGACTCCCTTAGGAACTGATGAGGTGGACACTGGAGTGATTTCAGAGCAGGAAAAAGCCGACCCCTCCTTCCTTTCCCTGAATTCCTAAGGACCTCGGGGAAGTAGCCTGCCTCCTCCTCCCAGGCCCGCCCTCTTCCTTTGCTGCCACCTCTTTAGTTGTGACTCTGACCCTGGGGTAGGAGTTTGCTACCCTGCTTCAGCGAAGGCCTGAGGGCAACAGACCCCCCCCCCCAAGCTTAACTGTCTTTCGGCATCGTTTAGGGTGGTAGTATAGGTGCTCTGTTTGTCAAGCGTAGGGTCTTGACCAAACCCAGGACATGGATGTCCCAGGTAGTTCTGTTTCCCCATGAGTCATGCCATCTTGTCCTCTCTCCTCCCCAGCCCTGTGTTCAGGCCAGGTGTTCACTGGGAGGTCTGGGGAGCTCAGTAGCCCGGAATACCCACAGCCATACCCCAAACTCTCCAGCTGCACCTACAGCATCCGCCTGGAGGAGGGCTTCAGTATCACCCTGGACTTTGTGGAGTCCTTCGATGTGGAGGCGCACCCTGAAGTCCTGTGTCCCTATGACTCCCTCAAGGTCTGGTCCCTGCCCCCTTACCTCCCTTAGCTTGTCATGGCTCATTTGTTTCAACCCTGCCTCCAGTGAATCCTTCAGTCTTTATGGGGAGGGTGTTCTAAACCTGGTTGTGGCTTCAGCATCCAGGACAGGGTACCCACCTTTTGTCCCTGGCCTGCCCCAGCCGATTTCAGTTGGTGTGCATCCCTCTAACATAGGCCTCAGACCCCTCCAGCAGTTCCTGGGGCTTCAGAGTCTCTTTGTTCAGATCCAAACAGACAAGGGGAAATACGGCCCATTTTGTGGGAAGACGTTGCCCCATAGGATTGAGACGAACAGCAACAGCGTGATCATCACATTTGCCACTGATGAGTCGGGGAACCACACAGGCTGGAAGATACGCTACACAAGCACAGGTGGGCAAGTGGCTCTCAGGTCCAGGCAACAAAGCAAACAGCTTCTGTCCCTGATGCAGCACCTACAAACTACACAGCCCTGGATGCTTTCCTGGTCAGGCCAAGGAAGGGAGCCCAGATGGAGAGTGGGGTGGTCCTTGATGGGGAAACGGCAACAGTCTTTTCTTCTTTCCCTTCACCCAGGCAGCCATTTACCTGGGAAACCTCCGTCTTTCCTCAGTTCTGGTATCTTGAGATAGGGTCCAACTCTGTGGGTCAGATGGTCCCAAACTTTCTTCACAGCACTGGCTGTCTTTAAAGTTGGGTCTTCCCGACTCGGCCCAAGTGCTGGGATTCCAGGTCCACGTTTCCCTCTATCTTATCCCCATTCACCCACACACCACCCACCCACTCACCTGTCCCCTTCCCCACCCACCTCACTTCCTATCCATATGCAGTAAGGGTGAAGCTGCAGCTCAGCAGTACAAGGCCCTGTGCTCAGCTCAGCCCTCTCATCTTTAAAAAGATGCACATGAAGGATACGAAATGCAGAAGCCAGAGTCCCCAACAGTCTCTGCCCTGATCAGAGGGGAAAATGTTAGTCTCTGTGGCACTGCCTTTGAGGCAAGTGCTGAGACTACAGATTGATTCTCCAAGGGAGGGACATGCCACTGTCACTTAATCTCAGTCTTGTTCTTTTCCTTGAAGTGACATTCTTGGTTTCAAACCACGTGTCATCTTACTGGCATAGAGAGCTCAATCATTTTACATACCTGGTTTTCCTTTTTTTTTGGGGGGGGGGGTTGTTTCACAACAGGGCTTCTCTGTGTAACAGCCCTGGTTGTCCTGGAACTCACTTTGTAGATCAGGCTTGCTTTGAACTCAGAGATCCATTGGCCTTTGCCTCCCAAGTGCTGAGATTAAAGGTGTATGCCACCACACGCAGCTCCTGGTTTTTTCTTTTCTTTCTTTCTTTTTTTTTTTTTTTTTTAATAATTTGACCACTTTATGTGCAGATCACTTGGGACTGGAGTTACAGACAGCTGTGAGCTGTCATGTGGGTGCTGGGAATTGAACTTTGACCCTTTGGAAGAACACCCAGTGCTCTTAAGCACTGAGCCATATCTCCCTCTAGTCCCATCTTTTTTCTTTTTCTTTTTTTTCCAAGACAGGATTTCTCTATGTAGCCCTGGCTGTCCAGGCACTTGCTCTATAAACCAGATTGGCCTCAAATTTAGAGATCCACCTGCCTCTGCCTCCTAAGTGCTGGTGTGCCACCACACCTGGCAATTTTTTTTCACGTTTTCTTATTTTAAATTGCGTATTCACTTTTCACAACAACCCAGTTCTCCCTCTTCCTTCTCCCCCTCCCCCAAGAAAATTGAACATATGCCACTCACATGTGCAGATGCCCCTGCAGGACAGAAGGGTCAGATCCCTTGAAGCTGGGGTTACACATGGTTGTGAGCCACCTAGATGTGATACCAAAACTGGAGGCCTCTAGAAAGCAGTGTTCTTAACTGCTGCACCATCTTTCCAGTCCTGTAGCTGGGTCATGGACGAAGAAACAAGTCTTAATTTGTGCAAGTGACTAAGCTTAATTTTGCCTTTGGTATTAAATGTTAAGACCACCACCACACTTGAGGCAGGCTCTCTCCGCCTCTTATTTCATTTATAATAAAGAATGTAGATTGCTAAATTCAGACCTGGCTGTTACAGACTTCAAAAATAAATAAGTCTGTTTCCTCTACACAGCACAGCCCTGTCCTGATCCAACGGTGCCACCTAATGGTCACATTTCACCAGTGCAAGCCAAGTATGTCCTGAAGGATAGCTTTTCCGTCTTCTGCAAGACTGGCTTTGAGCTTCTCCAAGTGAGTCACCAAAAACTAAGTGTCTATGGCCATGATAGCTTTGAAATTCAAGATGAAAATGGGAAGTGCCCATGCAGAAAAAAAATAGTAGTAAGTTTTCAGCAAACAGAGCAATGGCTATGGAGAATCTTTTTGGGGAGTGTCGTGGGGAAGAATTCTGCCTTTCATTTTTGTTTTGAGGCAATTTGGTTATGTAGTCCAAGCTGGCCTGGAACTGTGTAGTCCAGGCTAGCCTCAGTTTAAAATCCTCCTGCCTCATCCTCCCAACTGTTGAGATGATTATCATGTGCCATCACAAGTAGTTGTCTTTAAAAATTTTTGTTACTTTGTTCTAATTTTTTTTTCAATGCTTATTTTATGTGCACTGGTGTTTTGCCTGTGTGGTTTGTCTGTGTGAGGGTGGCAGATCCCTTGGAACTGGAGTTGCAGGTGTAAGTTGCCATGTGGGTGCTAGAAACGAACCTGGGACCTCTGGAAGAGCAAGAGCAACCTGTGCTTTTAACTGCTAAACCATTATCACTCCAGCCCTTTTTGTTTTGTTGAGACAGGGTTTCTCTGTGTAGTGCTGCATGTCCTGGAACTCACTTTGTAGACCAGGCTGGCCTCCAACTCAGATATCTGCTTGCCTCTGCCTCCTGAGGGCTAGGATTAAAGACATGCAGCACCACACCCAGCTGTTACCTTTTGAGCCATGAGCTCTTTGACTTCCTGTTCCGGGTTCTCCAATGCTGGATTATAGGTGTACGTGGTCACACTCACTTGGAAGTTCTACTCTTGGTGCTGAAAGCTAACTCACACTAAGTGTGCCTGCACCCCCACACCCCGGTGTGTTGTAAAGGCCTTTAGAGAGCTAGTCATTAAAAGAACTGTTCATCTGCACACTGCAGCAGCTCTCTGGAAAGTGGCTGAAACAACAGAAAGGCGTCTGCTCACCTGGTGCCCCATGAGCTCTGCGGAGGGAGCTCCTGTTAAATTAAGTCTTCTCTGCTCAGTTGACGACCTTCCTGGGGAACAGCTCCTGGGCCCACAAAGATTAGGCAGCCCTGGAAAGAGTACATTCTGCAAAGTTATAAATAGTGCTCACTGATAAGGGAGAGAGAATATAATTTTAAAAACTGCTTAGCATGTGGCTTCGGGGCACAGGTAAGAGATTAACTCGGGTTCTTCAAAATGGTAAGTGAATCCCAGTGGTAAAAAGCAATAACCCTGGAATGACAGCAGGGTTGGAGTCCTGTCTGTAGAGGGGCAAATTGGGCAAGTCCCACTTGAAACCTCTTGGTCAGACTCTTCCACTGTTTCTTGCCTGCAAGACCGCAAACTTGTTCAACTGTTTTGAAACAGCTTCATGTAGCCCAGGCTGGCCCTGGACTTGCTGTAGCTGAGGATGACCTTGTCCTGATCCTCTTCTACATCCCCAGTGCTAGGATTGACATGTCCCATCATGCCCAGTGTATGTGGTACTTTGGGCCAAACCCAGCACTTAGCAGTTGCTAATAAATGATAAACACAGAAGGTACAGATTGCTTTAATTGAAAAAAATACAGCCTTTGAAACATTACAGCTTTTACAAATGGCACCCTCTTCTGCTAATGTGTACTCTCTCTGGACTATGCAGACCATAGACCAGGCTGGTCTCAAACTCAAGAGATCTGCATGCCTTAGGTAAGTGTACACCACCACACTTGGCTCAATGGTGGACATTACTTCAGGGACATGTGTTTGTCTTGGATTAAAGGTGTGTACTGAAACAGCTTGACTTAAGCAACTGATCTCTGCAGCTTTTTGCAAACACTGGCACTTCATTTTTTGGGGGGTGGTAGGGTTGTGACAGAGGAGCCCTGACTGCCTGGAACTTGATTTGTAGGACCAAGCTGGCCTTGAACTCAGATCTGTTTGTGCCTCCTTGAATGCTGCGATCACTGGCCCTGCCGCCGTGCCAGGCCCTTTTAAAAATGCCTTTTATTTATATGTGTGATTGCAGATGTACCAGTGAGTGCAGGTCAGAGGACAAACTTCTAGGTGTCAGTTTTTTTTTTTTTTTTTTTTTTTTTTTACCATGTAGGTTCCAGATCTCAAATTCAGGTTGTCAGGCTTTGGCAGCCAGCTACTTAACCTTATCCGAAGAGCCATCTCACTGGCCCCGTCTGGCCCTTTGTATAAGAAACAGAGAAGGTTGGAGAGATGACTAAGCAGTTGAACACACTTGCTGTTCTTGCAGAGGACTGGAGTTCAATTCCCAGTGCCTGCATGGTAGCTTGAAACCTAAGTCTTTTCAGGGGGTTCAAGGCTGCCTTCTGACCTCTTTAGACACTAGGCACAAAGGTATACATACATGTATGCAAGCAAAATGCTCAAACCCATAAAACAAATCTTAAAAATATTTTAAGTGGTGTGTGTGATTATGCAATCTTTAATCCCAACATTCAGAAGGCAGCAGATAGACTTCTTTGAGTTCAAAAGTAAGCCTGGTCTTCAGAGTTCCAGGACAGCAGGACTTAAAAAAAAAAATAGTGGAAGGGGGCAGGGGCTAGTGTCGTCCCCCCCACCCCACCCCAAGAAAATGAGAAGAGTGCACTGGCAGCAACATGGAGCCAGGATTCTAGGGGGCACTGCAAGCAGCATGTGGTAAGAGCAGTCAAGTTATTAGTGTGTATGATGTCACCATGGCACTGGTGACGAAACAATGTCCGGGTCCAGGCCTTACATGGTTGCTGCCCTCCGTGGGAGCACTGGTCTGGGGGGTGACCCTGATGTTCACAGGGAACTCATTTTCCAAATTTCCCTTCCAGGGTTCTCTGCCCCTGAAAACATTCACTGCTGTCTGTCAGAAAGATGGATCCTGGGACCGGCCAATACCAGAGTGCAGCAGTACGATCATGGTGACCTCTTTCCCTTGCTGCCACCTGTACCATTTCTGTGTTGTCCCTTCACGTATACATACATGAAGGCACGTGTAGTTAGAGCAGTGGTTCTCAATCTTTCCAATGCTGCAGCATTTTCATTGTAATGCCATAACTGCAATTTTGCTGTTATGAATCATAACATATCCATTTTCCAATGGTCTTTGGCAACTCATGTAAAAGGCCGTTCAAAACCCCAAAGGCTGAGAACCTGGGTTAGAGGATGCTTAGCATCTACCCCCAATCTTAGAAAGCACATGGCCATGTCTGGGTTTTGCTGGGTGCTGGGGACCTCAACTTGTCTATGCTTGTGCAGAAAGCTTTCCATTCTTAACAGCAATCTCCCCAGCCCCCATCCTCACTTCTGTGGCTTCTCTAGTCATTCCCAGCTCACCACCAAGTGAATCATTTATTAGAGCTGGGATCCCAGATTTACTTCCACTCAGAGCTCTGGGCGAAATACTGGGGAGTGTAAAATGGCGCTCTTACAGACAGAAGAAATGTCGGGAAAACCCTGAGCCTCTTAATGCCTATCACTCTCCAGCCAAGTGTGACACTGCTCGCATCCCGACCCCGCCATCATGAGCAGCATAAGTAGGAATGGGCAGGTTCTGTAGTGTGCACACCTACACAATTACATGTGTAGTACCTTTTCCACTACAAAAGTACACATATTTGGGAACAGAAACTTCTAAAACCAAACAATGGAAGGGGCTCAGTGGCAGAGACTCACTTGCCTGGCACTCATGAGACCCTTCCTCCAATTCTGAGCTGGCACACACCCATGACTGTGCACATATAGTAGTACAGGACTTTTGTAACAAGGTCTGGGAGAAACTTGTCTGACCCTGCCACTGTTTGCTGTGCAGGTGTAGACCTGTGGCACAGCAGAGTAGCCACAATGGAAACAGTAACAGTAGCTGGCACAGGGCTGCTCTCCTCTCCGAGGGCCCTGGCTCAAATCCCAGGACCCATGTGGCAGCCCACACTTGTCACTCCAGGTCTTCTGACACCTTCACACACATGTACATGTAGGCAAAATACCAATGAACATAAAAGTAAACAGTGTTTGAGCCACAGTGTTGGCTTAAAGACAGGGGACAGAAAAATTCACCTCTCAGGGTCCCTACAAAGCTCATGCTTTGAATAGGACCACAGAAACTAGTCCCTTAGTTTACTGGTTTAAGTCACACAGGAACACTGGCCTATTTTCTACCTTCTGCGCACCATTTCTTTTGTGAGTGAGCTATGCATGAGTTCCCTCCTCTGTAGGGAAGTCCTTGCAGTGAAGAGCTACTGAGCTATTCTTGCTGCTTTTACAAGTGGCATCAGTGCCATGCACCATGTAGAGGGAGACAGCACAAGGCCCACCTGGCTCCCCAAGTCCCAGAGAGCATTCTGGGCATCTGTGCCATTCAAGTACCGAACCAAAACCACACTGTCCACCCTGAGTACAGCTCCAGGGTGCAAAGGCATTCTTCCCTGTTTTACTAGTTGTTGACTGTGGCCCTCCTGATGATCTATCCAATGGCCACATGAACTACATCACAGGCCCGGAAGTGACCACCTACAAGGCCATCATTCAGTACAGCTGTGAAGAGACTTTCTACACAATGAAGGGAGATGGTAAGTACTTTCTTCAAGGAGGGGTAGGTGATTTGAAACTTTAGTCCTTAAGGTTGAATAGAAACTTGAACCAGATTTTTGGCTAAGGGAAACAAAGGCTTAAAAGGCCTTTCTCCCTTGTGCTAAGTGAAATATTACAGTTAAAGTGACTTTAATGTCAATTTGCAAGAATCTGAAAACAGATCTTATCTAGTAAATGACTACTACAAACACACAATATATTCCAAATGGTTTAATTTAACAAGTCAAAACCTTATCATTAAGCACTTGAGATCTTGATACATATTCAAGTTACACATCTAAAAGGTTTCCACTTTGCAAGCAAACACGGTAATGCAGACACCGATTTATGAAATCATGTAAAATGGTTATTCACACACCTCTCCCCACCACGGATGCTCAAGAATCAACATTTTTCAAGGGGTTATTCAAGCAAATAACAACCACAGTTAAAACATTTTTGCTTTTCCAATGATTTGCAGGTAAATATGTGTGTGAGGCTGATGGATTTTGGACGAGTGCCAAAGGAGAAAAATCCCTCCCAGTTTGTGAGCCTGGTAATGGACGCATTTATGAAAGACTCATAGCAGATAAGAATAGATGGAGGACAACAGGCAGAGTCTGCTGGGGCAGGCAGACAAGGAAGCTCAGCATCTGGCTCAGTTTAGGCTAACATAACCCCCAATAAACAGTGCTTTCAATAGTACACCTTTGCTAGCTGTTAGCTAGCTGCATCACTCATTTGATTATTTTTGACCTTATGACTATGCAAACATAAAAATGTTAAATGATTTCTTAAATTATTCTTAAATTATCTGAAACCATTTATACATTTATAAACACAAATTCTTGTTACTTTCCTTCTCTATAAAAATGCTATTAAAACCCAAAGCTAATAACTTCATTATTTCCCTAAGCAATTGTCTTCAATAACATCTAAGTTTTAAAAACATTAATGTAATTTGCCTTTTAATAGTGTTCAATTTTTTTAACCAGAGTTGGCTCCAACAATAGTTGAGAATGCTCTTTAAAAAAAAAAAAAAGGAAAGGTAATAATATACTCATTACCCCCATGTTAGCTGGCTGAAATTAGTTTTCCAACCCTGTATTTGGTGGAGATGCTGCTTAAGTTTTAATCAAAGTGCAAGACCATATTAAACATATGTTGCATTAGTTTGCAGTAGACACTGTAAACTTAATGTTTAGAAGACTCAACCACACCAAAACTACAAATTTAGAACCTTGGTTCTGGTTATTGCTGCAACATAATTTTTAGTAGTTTTATAGTGAAAGGCAATAGTAATTTTGTAAATTACTTCCCAGAATTCCTAGAACGTAGGGAAAAAGCAATGCCAAGTGAACACCTGACCTTTTGTCTCGATTCTGTGTGCACAATTCCTGTCTGTACTGTCTATAGCTTCCCTATTTTAGTTTCCTTTTAGCAAAACCTATTCTGTGAAACCTTTGTATTGAGAAGGATCAAATCAACTATACAAGGACTTACCAAGTCTTTAATTTGCCCAGAGAGGATGCCTGCCTGCCCATGCATGGGATGTAAGTTGGTTGACACTAAAGACTTTCTTGCTCTTTCCTCAGTTTGTGGGCTATCCACACTCTCTACAGGAGGCCGGATATTTGGAGGGCAGCACGCGAAGCCTGGTGACTTTCCTTGGCAAGTCTTATTACTGGGTGACACTGTAGCAGCAGGTGCCCTTCTACATGACAACTGGGTCCTAACAGCTGCACATGCTGTGTATGGGATGACAGAGGCAGCATCCTCCCTGGACATTCGCATGGGTATCCTCAAAAGGCTCTCACCTCAGTACACCCAAGCCTGGCCTGAGGCTGTCTTCATACATGAAGGTTACAATCATGGTGCTGGTTTTGACAATGACATAGCACTGATTAAACTCAAGAACAAAGTCACAATCAATAGAAGCATCATGCCTGTTTGCCTGCCAAGAAAGGAAGCTGCATCCTTGATGAGAACAGACGGCATTGGAACTGTGGCTGGCTGGGGGTTAACCCAGAGGGGGTTTCTTGCTAGAAACCTCATGTTTGTGGACCTACCGATTGCTGACCATCAAAAATGTACTTCTGCATATGAAAAGAAACTCTACCCTGGAGGGAGAGTAACTGCTAACATGCTCTGTGCTGGCTTAGAAACTGGTGGCAAGGACAGCTGCAGAGGTGACAGTGGAGGGGGATTAGTATTTCTAGATAATGAAACACAGCGATGGTTTGTGGGAGGAATAGTTTCCTGGGGTTCCATTAATTGTGGGGAGGCAGGCCAGTATGGGGTCTATACCAAAGTCATAAACTATATTCCCTGGATTGAGAACATAATAAGTAATTTTTAACTTGCATGCTTCCAATTGGTAAATTATTTATTTTTACAAATACCTGGGAAAGCTCTTAGTTAATAGAAGCCAATTAGCATCCATGGCCCACCCCAAACAGAAAAGAACCAAACCATAGGCACATATCACTCGCCAATGTTTATCTTCGCCACTGCCCCCCCAAGGCAAGTACTGGTTCCAAAACATCCAATCATTTCTCTTTTAAAAGGTAAATTGAAAGTGGGTATGATTTTCCTATTAAAACCAACACAATTTTTGTTTCTACTTCTAGAATACAATATTTTACCATATTTCTTTTACCAAGCTATCAGATGGAAACATGGAATAGTATTTTACCCCTCAAAAGGGTGATTTAGCAATCCATTTCAAAAGCCTTAGAAAATTGTGTAATGTAGCAGACAACTCAACCTTTTTCTGCTTCTGCCAATCAAATGCTTAGGGATTACAGGGATGTGACACCACACCCCATTTTTTATCCGGTGTTCACAATCACAGTGCTTTGGGCGTGCTAGCTAGGTAAGATAAATTCTGATGTCACCCCCTTTCCCCCAAATGCCACCTTTGAGATAGCCTGTGTAGTCTAGGCTGACCTGAAATTTACCATTCTGTCTTAGCTTCCCTAGTGCTGAGTATTAAGTGTGTGCCACACTATACCTGGACCATTTCTAAACTAGCACAAATTAACTTGGGCACAGGTGAGCCAAACAGATCAGAGATGTCACAAGAGCAGAAAACTACACAGTAGACCCAGTCTCACGTAACAGGAATTTGCCATCAAACAACAGATTTTCTCCTAAGATGTTGCCTCAAATCTTAAAATTGTCACATTTGGTTGTACTAGGTTCTTCCAAGTTTTTGAAAGGTCTCACAATTGCCTGAAACTCAAATGTGCATGCCTCAATTTCTGGGATTAAAGGCATCTGCCACCACACCCACCTGGAGACACATTTTTAAAGGCTGAAAATGCTGTACTGTGTCTTCCCACATTAGTCACTGTTTAACTTTCTAGCATCTTTGCCATGAAACAAATGTTTTTCCATTAAGACTCCAGACACTAAACTGTTGGTGGCAAGAAAACTTTTTATTCAACTGTGATTGAAAGATTTCTCTTTTAATGAATGAATGCATTTTGATGACCAAATAGACTTTCAAAACCAAATCTTTGCCAAGTAGTTTATTTCTAAAACTTCATTTAGGGCAAATAACTATCTACAGCTACGTCATACCATCAACATGTTAAAAGGCTTCTCGACATTGAAAGCCTTCCATGACCAGTAACTTTAACAAGTGCAAACAAGGGATCAAAACCATGCCATCGACAAGTGACTTACCCCAGGACTCCTGGACGGCTTGCCAGTTTAGTCTTTGGAGATCCCCGAAAACCATTTTAATGTTACCATGTTACTGCTGCTGAGTAATAGTGCAAGTGCTAAAATGCAAAATTCAGATGTACAGGGTTTGGAAATCATGCAGATTTAGATGCAGAAAAAAATTTACAATAACTCAAGATCCTTTTACAGAGGATACTGAATAATGAAACACCGTGTTCATAACAAGTCTCTAAAGGATATAAAATTTTAAAACATGCAACTTGCAAAACGACAAACCTATTTATCATAATCTAATTCAGGTAAGGGCATTAGGAAAACTACCAACACAAAAATGGTCACGTTTCCAGTTAGAAAAGGAGCTCCCCAGTTCTCAGTAGTTACAGGAAAATTACAACAATCAAGGTATTATTGCTTTTACATTCTTACAATGCACTGTGAAGTAGATCTACTCTGACTTTATGAACCTCATATGGCCCCCACACCCCAAGGGTAAGAGCCCACTTCACTTAAGACTGCCACAGGCAGACAATCCTCCCCACTAGTTCTTAAAGCTATCAGGCTTCATAATGATTTCAGGCACACGGTTTCTTGTTTCTTCTATTTCATCCCTATTGCAATTAATTCCACTTTTCAAAGCCCAGACAGAAAGATGCTTATCCCTTATTTCCATTGATATGGTCTGCTACAAAGCATTTGAAAACAACGGTTTTGCACCCCCTTTCCCAAATAGTACTTTTAGAAGGCATGATTTCCCAATGGATGGTTCTACATCCATGTCACTAGAAAAATCACTCAAATGCACAGAGGCACTCAGAACAAGCTGGAGGGTAACTGCTTACCATTTTAGGGTCTGTCACCCAGACTTATGAAAAACTAGATTAAGAACAAAACAACCCATGAAAAAAAAACTTTCACTTTGGACAATGCAAGAACAAATAGCAATTAAGTCTGGGTATCAGGTGTCAATGCATGACAGGTGATGAATCCATTTGACTTGAGACAACTTTTCAAATAAGTTTATTTGAAGCAAAATAAACTACTGCCAAGAAACTTTATGAAAGTTCCATCTCAAAAGGGTCAAAAAGGGGAATTAACTGCTATGAATTCTTTGCATTCAGGGCTGCAAAACAAAGACACATATTATTTAAATCAGTTTTATTTAAGAATTTCCAACAATGACAACTCTTATAAAAAGCATCCAAGCACAGGACACAGAACTGCAGCAAACAGCATTCTTATGGTAGCTAACAGACATGAGAACGTCCACCCTCTTTGAGACACCCGAGCTCACTGGTGAACTCTGCTTCCAAGTTCTCCTGCAAAGCACACCACAAGCTCAGTCCATGTTCGCAGCCCATCAGCTTCAGTTCACGTGCCCACACTTCCAGATCAGTAACAGAGGAGAACACACACCATACAGCATTCACAGCAGTTGACAAGAGGGGAGGGAAGTACAAGTATTTCACTTAACACATTCAACTAAAGTGGGTTTTCTAAGAACAAAACTCAAAGTCTTCCAACAGATGTGGATGTCCTTTGATGCAAAAACATTCGTACTTTATTGGCTATCATTGCTCTCTGCACACTCTCACCAAAGCCACAGGTTGGGTGACACATCTCTCCAAGTTAAAAAATATCCATTTTGCACCACCAAGTCTCTGCACGCGCTCTCTCCTTTCCTCGCTCATACTAGCCTTTCATGCCTCGGCACCACCATCAATCCCACACAAGGTTTCAAAAGTTCAAACAGCCTTCTGGTTCCATATCACAGCCTTGCGTTCATAGCGTTGATACGACTCCATGAAATAAAGAGTAGCGGATAAAAATGGAACACCCACCGTCAAAGACGCAGCCTGTGCAGCGTGATGACGAATTCTTGGATGAGAAAGCATGTAGACAGAAGTATTCCTATGGCAGAGTATTTACAGCACTACTTTCAATGAAGTGCTTCTTCCATAAACATTTGAAATGAGATGAACTGCAGAGATTAAATGAAGGCTTCATATTGTACTTTCGTATATGAAGGAAGGCAAGTGTTAAAAACAAAACCAAAAGAACCAAACACCATGACATCATGATCTCCCAAATGGAGATTTTCCTAAGGAAAAAATTCATAGGGTGGGATCCAAATTAAAATGAGAAAAGAATGTAGTTCTAACCAATGGCTTCTACTCTGAACATGCAAACAAATCCATTTAACAAGTCCAATGACAGATTATTACAGAGAAACCTTCTGAGATCAACTGTAGTGTTGGTTTACCAATTAGGCAAACAGCAGTTCACTTTCACCCACTCAGTATTTTAACCCTTTATATAACAAAACTTATAAAATTCATTTAGCTTTTCCTCTTTTTCTAAAGAAAAATGTCAAAAATACTGCTGAATATACTCCACACTGAACAAACCAATCTGAAAATTTTTAGTACATATGTATTTTACAATATACTTACCATGAGTTTAGAAAAATTCGAATCCCACCATTCTAGACCTACCTATCAACCGACCAACCCACCACCACCCACTGCCTACATGCCCCAGCCAGAGGATTTAGAATCCATGCTTGAGCCAAAGCCGCCATTAAAACCACTGCCCGACCCTGCATTTGATGCCGACCCCCAACCAAGAGGGGCACCAGAGTTAGAACCACTGTAGGAATTATTTCCAGAACCAAAAGCCTGATTTGGTTCCCTCTGCATGCTGCCCTGGCTTTGGTTATTACCAGATGGACCTGACTGGTTCTGCTGGCTGGCTAACATGCCCATCATACCCCAACTGCTCTGCAATGCTGCCTGGGCTGCAGCCATCATCGCTGGATTAATGCTAAAAGCTCCGAAGTTCATTCCTCCACCCATGTTGCCACCCTGGTTATTTCCCAAGCCAGCACCACCCCCTCTACTGTTGCCAAACCCACCCTGATTCCCAAAGCCACCTGGATTACCACCAAATCTTCCACTTCTTTCTAACTGTCTATTGCTATTATGCTTAGGTTCAGCATTGGATATATGCACGCTGATTCCTTTAATGATCAAATCCTCTCCACAAAGGGACTGGGCAACCTATAAGAAACAAGGGATGTAAATGGTAATTAAACCACCAACTTATACAACACAGCAATAAAACCAAAATCTTAGTATATAACCCATCTAAGCAGAAGGAAAAATAAGCAATTAACGCTAATTTCACTTTGGTAATGTTATCATCAACATTTGTAATTAACATCTGAATAGCCCCGAAGTCCACATAAGGACAAATATCTGAAGGGCATGGTATAACAGAGAGGGTAGCCACATTTTCCATGCTGGAGACTGAACTCAGCACTTGATGTGCATTGTGGGACATATATGTTAGCCCCAAATCAGATAAACTCCCCGCCCTGGAACAAATAAACAAGAAAAATACCTTATCATCTGCAAAGGTAACAAAGGCAAAAGCCCTAAATGGCTTGGGAATGAAGACGTCTACCACTTCTCCATACTGGCAGAAGAACTGTTGAAGCTCTTCAGCAGTCATGTCTTCTGTACAACGCCCAACAAACACTTTTCTGCTTCTCAAAGGCTCATCTGGGCTTTGCTGGTCAAAAGGAATAGTAGAAATAAATACAAAAAGGGCATATTTTATTATTGTACCCCCTGACCCTGTGTTTTGCCTTTGAGACAGGTTTCACTGTCTATCTCTGGATGGCCTGTGCCTGAGTGCTGAGATTAAAGGTGTGTGCCCCTTGGGATCTAAAATACAAGGATGTGTACTTTGTTTTCATGCATCTATGTGAACCAAGCACATGTCTGATGCCCTTTAAGGTCACAAGAAGGTATTGGGTCACTCAGAACTGCAGTTAGTTGTGTGCTGCCACATGGGTGCTGAAAACTGAACCAGCCCAGCCTTTCTCCAAAAAACAACAAGCAATACCAATTAACTTCTTCGTCTCATTTCTTCTGGAGTTTAAAACAGGCTCTCCCTGTGTGAGGACAATCTGGAACTCCTGATCCCTTTACTTACTACCTCCCATACGCTAGAATTTTAGGAATGCAACACTATGCTGATTTCATTTCAATTTCTTTTAAGAGACCATCATGTACACATCTGGGATTGATGTTAGCCATCTTCCTTAATCACTCCCCACCTTCCTTTATGAGGTTGGGTTTCCCTGAACTTGTATTTTGGCTTACTGGTAGCCAGCAAGCTCCATGAATTAGCCTGCCTCCCATGTCCAGGGACAGGATTACAAGCACATCCTACCACACCCAGCTCCTTTAGAAACAAAGAAAAATCTGGCTGGGAGTAGTAGCACAGAACTTCAGGCAGTGGGCTAACCCCAGCACTTCGAAGACAGAGGCATACTGATCTGTGTGAGTTTGAGGCCAGCCTGGTGTACAGAGTGAGTTCCAGGCCAGGGCTATGCAAAATAAAGATGTGTTCCCAGATGAAATTCAAACCCTCATGCCTGAGGGTAAGCACTTTAAGGACTGACCTATCTTCCCAGTCCAAATAAAGTTTTAAATTATGAAAGTATATGCAATATTCCAGATAATTAAGCTGGGTATTGGTGGTGCATGCATTTAATCCCAGTATACGGGAGACACAGGCGGGTGGATCTTTGTGAGTTTGAGGCCCAGCTGGCCTACAGAGCTAGTTCCAGGACAGGCTCCAAAGCTACAGAGAAACTCTGTCTCAAAAAAAAAAAAAAAAAAAAACAAACAAACCCAACATTCAGCTAGGTGACGGTAGCCCACACCTTTAATCTCAGCAACCGAAAAGCAGAAGCAGGTAGGTGGATACTTAAGTTTGAGGCCAGCCAAGGCTACAGAGAAACCTGCCTTGGAAAACAAACTTTCCCTGCTGTCAATATTTCCAAGTGCACTTAACATTTTAATTTAAGGTCTTTTAAGAAAAAAATCACCCAAGCATACAGGAAAACAGAGCAATACCTTAGAATTTGGAAGTTTACAATCACACCATCGCCCATCTATCATATGTCGCTGTGACATTACTTTCACTTGGGTTTCATATTCAGTAAATCGAACAAAGCCAAACCCCTTTGAGTGACCAGTTTTAAGATCTTTCTTGACCTAAGGAGAGACAACTGAAATTTATTCTAATACCACACATACATTAGAGTTCACATAGAATCTTGAATGGCTTCAATGGAATGAACATTAAAGTTAATAAAGTTAGTTCAATGCAAAATTGATAGGGAATTGCATCATTAATGGAAGAGAATGAATTGACTCATGATAGAACTTAACAATGTTTTACAATGAGCATAAATAGAAATAAGACCTAATATTTCCTTTAAACCAGTAATTATAGTTCATATTACGGTGACCCCCAACCATGTAACTATCTTTGGTGCTACTTCCTAACAAGGTTGCTACTCTTATGGCCATAGACACAGAACAAACAGAAAGTTGTTACCCAGAATCAAGTTTACCTGAACCATAAGAACCTCTCCAAAAGTACTGAAATAGTCTTTCAGGTCTTGCTCTGTTGTTTTCCACGGGAGACCCAGCACGATGAGGTCGGATGTTTTCTGGACTGCTCTTTTCACTTTGACTGCCGAAGAAGCATCTGTCTCATCCATTTTCCTTTTGTTATCTAAACAAAGCAAGCAGAAACCTATAATTAGCAGATCTTTAAAGACAGGCGGAGCTCTGTGGGTCCAAGGCCTGCAGGGTCCACTAGCTAGTTCCCGGATAGCCAGGGCACACAGAGAAACCCTGTCTAGAACCACCCCCACCCCCAATTCTAGTTTTATATTGAAAAACGGATCTGTGTACTATGAAAAAGTGCCGCGTACAGCATTTGTAAGTAGTTTCTGGCCTTCTGTCCTGTTAGGCAGGGTGCTGTTTGGGAAGACTGCACACCTCTGCAACTGGCTTTAGTGGGTTCTAGAGACAGGCTGCCCTGTTTGCTCTGCAAGTGTCTTTACCGAATCAGTTACCTCCTTAGCCCAGGATCTGAATAATGTAGGATTGTAAAAAAAAAAAAAAAAAAATCAACTGCATGTTCTCCTCAAAACCTGTATCTAAACCAACACAATTTTCCTTCATTTTAATTTTGTGGCATTGAATGTATCTGACTGATTCAGGGGATCAGACACCCTCTTGTGATGCACAAGGCAGACAGAAAAATTACCCTTTTAGAATTGTTTATTTCCACATATAAATTTGGGTGCTTTTTGTCTTACCCAGACTTTCGCAACACTGCTTGCTTACAGAGATGGGGCTCATTACGCCACCAAAACTGGTCTCAAAGAATCTTCTTTGCCACCCTCCCTGCAGTTATTATGTCTGTGTGACACCTCAGTCAACTAAATGCCAGACAAACAATCTTTAAATCATCCCAAATTTTTCTTTTCCTCCTTTTTTGAGATAAGGTTGCTGTGTAACAGCCCTGACTGTCCTCCAAGAGATCTGCCTGTCTCCTGAGTTACTGGCCCACCCAAATTTCTTATACATATATTAGTTTTTGCATATTGACCAACTTTGGTCGACTGACCTTGGTTGTTTGAGATGCCTTGCTATATATAAATCAGGTTGACCCAAACATACATACATATATATCCCAGACTGGCCTTAAGCTCTCAATCTTTCTGCCTCTCCCCCTCCCCTCAATGCTGGGATTATAGGTACATGCAGCACTTTGTTGCAATATCACTAAGTAAAAAACAACAATATACCAATTCCTATGCAACCTCTTTTTGGTTTTTCCCGAGGCAGGGTTTCTCTATTGCTTTGGAGCCTGGCCTTGAACTCAGAGATCTGCCTGCCTCTCAAGAGTGCTGGGATTAAAGGCATTTTTTTTTCAAGACAGGGTCTCTGTATGTAACCCTGTCTGTCCCCAAACTCGAGAGCCACTTGCCTTAGCTTCCTTGAGTGCCAGGATCAAAGGGGTGTGCTATCAGACCCTGGCAGTGAAGGCCTTTAATCCCAGCACTTGGGAAGCATATCCCCCCTGTGAGTTCAAGGCCAACCTGGTCCATGGAGCTCCAGGACAGGCTCCTAAACTACAGAGATACCCTGTCTTGACAAACCTAAAAAGAACATCGGGAATAAGAGGCAGGGAAAATAAGACTGGAACCTTAAAACTAAAGTAGTCCTGTACTAACCCAAGATTTGGGCCACCACAAGTGATGTTTATTTAAGAATGGAAGAGATTAATTCAAACAAGGGAGCCGGAGGTCAAAAGCACCTGCTCCTCTTTTGGAGAATCAGGGTTTGGCTCTCAGCACCCACATGGCCATGCACAGCCATCCAACTCCAGTCTCAGGTCAGATGCCCCTTTGCACCAGGCACACATGGTGCAGATGTGAGAAAGCCTGGCCTACCGACACACACCTTTGAGCCCAGTTCAGACAGTTACAAGTAGTCCTGTGGGTGCTGGGAATTGAACCAGGACCTATGGAAGAGCAGCCAGTGAGTGCTCTTAACCACTGAGCTGAGCAGTCTCTCCAGCCCTTAAGGCATTTCGTTTTAATAGCTTAAATTTGGCATCAAATTGGCAACAACTGTTTCAATGGCTAAACATTTAAATAGGTAATCTTAAGAAAGAGCCCTGCAATTTTCAATTACCAGTTAAGACTGGGGGGACCTGCCAGAGTGGTCTAAGCAAAGTTTAAAAGTGGATCGTAGGAGAAATTTTTGCCATGAAAGCCAAACCCCAGGGATGGAGTTCAATAGACTACTTGCCTGGCAAACACGAAGCCCCACACACAAATAATTTACAACTTAGGATAGCATACAAGCCCAACTGTAGTCAGTAATACTGCAAGAACCAAAATGATTAACAAACCTTTGGGATAGTTGACAACATATACCAGATTGCCCCAGCCAGCATCCGGGGCATGCAGAATTCCTTCCACCAGCCGGACACCCCTCATACACTGAGACACTGGGTTCCGGTATCGGAGGCCACATGCCCCTGGGAACTGGGCTGTAACTGTGGACAACAATACCGTCCCATCATCTTCTGACGGTATTTCAATAGGTTCATCGTTCTCATCTTCGGTTACCCGGATATATTCAGACATCTTTGCTTAATTTTCTAAAGGAAAGGGAGAAATGAATGACCAAAAGAGGAGCAATTATCTCTTTATAGTTAGCAACACCACCCTATTCCCACTTCCTCAAAGATTCTCGCCACCTGAAAGGTGGTAAGGTGGTGTTTCATCTGTCATCCCTGAAAATTGAGGAAAAGGAGCTAGCTTTCCAAAACAAAACTATGATTTTCAATTTTTTTTTTTTTTGCCAATTCACTTATTTCTCAGGGCTTGCTATATGTTTCAGGTGCTAAAATGCTAACAGTACCACCACGTGACCTGTTGGAATAAAAACTAAGTGTTACGGAACTAAGTAATCCTGTCCCGACTATTTCTCTTGCAAACACCGTTTTCTCAACTGGAGCGCAAAGATTACAGACTACAACATTTTCTCACCATCTTGAACTAATGTATTCTAGGGTTTAGCACGTGCTTTAAGTGGGTGAAGGAGGGACGCAACAACGGCTTTCATCTTGTGCTGGTGGAGCACGGGCAACCGACGATGAATGAGAACCGAGCCTCTGTCCTCCTCTGCCCCTTGTTTTCGGAGAGGGACAGCTAAACTCGGGCGTCGAGGGCAGCAACGACAGATGCTCCGTGATGTAGGCCACCACTTCCCAGAAGGCCATGCGCCATGGACGACGTTGACTTCTATCTCCCCCCCCCACACCTTCAAGTCGGCCTGGGGTGGGGCCGCGAGAGGACGCGCGCGGCCCACGGTGGCAACGACTGTTCTCAAATGCGAAAACGCGAAGGGAAGAAACTGCTCGAGTGCCGGGGTGGCGGCAAACTTCCGCGCACGGCCTCACGGCCCAGCGGGCTCGGCGCCCCGCTCCGCCTGCCGCCCGCGCTAGGCCCTAACGACGCGGCGGCGCAAGGCCAACTAGGCCCCGCTGCCCAGCTCCCTTCCCGCGGCCCGGATCGGCCCCGGCCTCCCACGGTGCAACAGCCGAAGCACGCGGGCCGCCCTCGGCTAGCAACTCACCCACTAGGCCGCTGCTGGGAAGCACGAAGAGGAAGCGGAGACGGCGAGGAAGCCGATAGCAGCCGAGCTTGCCGCTTCGTGCCCACAAAATGGCGCTAGGGCCGCCTCCCGCCCCCGCCCGCCTTCGGCCTCTCCCACGTGCTTCCGGTCGGGAGGGGGGGCTCCCTTGGCGGAGCCACCGTCGCTCTCCGCTCGAGGCCGCTCGGATCCGAGCAGGCGCCTGAGCACGCATAGAGGAGGAGTAGAGCACAGAAGGGACCGCGGCTGCGTCTGAGAAGCAGATAACTGGGGAAAGTGTGGCCGCGTAGGCCTTAGCCTCCCCCCCACGCGACGTGGCAGGTGGTTTCGTCCGACCAACCGCCGGCCCTAGCGGCGGAGCTCGCGCTCACGGAAAGTGCGCGAGACTAGCGCAGGCCGGGAAGAGCGAGGCGTGCCGGCGCAGGTGGGGCGGGGCTACGAGGGAAGGGGCGGGGCCAGGAGGCGGGCGGGGCTCGAGCGGGTCGGGGTCCGGGTCGCGGGCGGCAGGTCTCCCTGGGAACCCTGGCTTCCCAGTCTGAACGCTGCTGTTAAGTCTTCTGCCGTTGCTCGGTAATTTCCAAACGTGCAAACACTTAATTTTGGTCTACAGAATGGTCGCTGCCCTAAGCACTACTTTGTGTCAGGCACCCTTCTGCCCCTGTCTGGCTCTAGGAAAATAAAAAACAAACCAACCAACCAATAAACAAACAAACAAAAAAACCCAACAGAACTTTGTGACTCGCAGACAAGTGTTCTACCATTGACCTTCGGGTTGTGCTTGTCCGTTGGAGTTTTCAGAGTAAGGGATAGTCTGCCACCAAGTACTGTTTTAGAGACAGGGACCTCAAAGTCATTGTGTAGCCCAGGCTGTCCTTTAACTCATCACGGCTCCCCGTGCATCCCCAGCCTCCTAAATGTTGATGTTGCCCTAGCAGTCTGATGTGATGCTTAATACTATCCTCTTCGTTAAATGAGGAAACTGAGGCACAAAGTAATTAAGTACCTTGCATAAAATCACCAAGAGAGTTAAGTGTCCACCCTAGGGTTTGAATCCTACAAGGAAAATACTTGAAGGTTTTAGTCTTTCAGTTGGCTCTACCAACAAGTTGCCAGCTGGAGCTCCTTTAGCTACAATTTAAATTTCTTGGTGCATATGTGTATCACATCCAAAGCTTAGGTGAAAAGGTTTACACTGTGACAGGGTTT
Organism: Phodopus roborovskii; assembly: GCF_943737965.1. NCBI lineage: Eukaryota > Metazoa > Chordata > Mammalia > Rodentia > Cricetidae > Phodopus > Phodopus roborovskii. The sequence goes on from NW_026126646.1 coordinate 297,057, forward strand.
ACACAGTTTTGCAGAACAGGATGGTCATGAACTTGCAGTGATCCTCTTGCCTCGGTCTCCTGGGGGCTGGATTTAGGGAGATGCCATCACGCCAGGCTGAGTCTCCCTTCTTCAGATTTATATACGAACTCATTTCCTCTTTGCAACCCTAAGGAGATAGCCATTGTCAGAATGGAGCTTAACGGCTGGCCCCAAACTCCTTTTATAGTCAGGCTGGCCTGGACCTCCTGGGCAACCCTGCCTCAGCCTACTGAGAGCTGGGAATGCAGGCATGAGTCCTTCTCCCCAGTATCATTTACTTATTTTGTTTTTCCAGACAGGGTTTCTCTGCAAAGCCCTGGCTGTCCTGGAACTCACTCTAAACCAGGCTGACCTCAGACTCACAGAGATCTGCCTGCCTCTGCCTCCCAAATCCTGGGATTAAAGTCGTGGACCACTACGGCCAGCCTTTTTTTTTTTTTTTTTTTCCTTCAAGCCCTGGCTGTCCTGGAACTCTGTAGATCAGGCTGGCCTCAAACACACAGAGATCTGCCTCCCAAGTGCTGGGATTAAAGGCTTGAGTCACCACTCCTGGCTCAAATTTTATAACTTTTAAATAATTTTTTAGACTTTGTTTATATTTTGTATATGTGTGTCTCTGTGTGATATGTGTGGCCAGGTACCCCAGGAGACCAGCAGGTATTAGAGCTCCTGGAGTTGGATTTATCAGAGATAATGACTTATTTTGAAAATTTCAAAGCCTGTTTTGGTGATGCACCCCTTGGTCCCAGATTTTTGAGGTACAGGCAGGTTGATCTCTGAGTTTAAGGCCAGCCTGGCCTATATAGCTAGGTCTAGACCAGACAGGGCTACTAAAAAGGGGCTGGAGAGATGGCTCCGATGTTAAGAGAATTGTCTACTACTCTTGCAATGAAACCCTGGGTTCGGTTCCCAACACCCACATCTGTCATCTCTCAGCGGCCTGTAACTCCTGCTCCTGGGGATCTGACACCCTTTTCTGGTCTCTGTGACCTGAACTCAGATGCACAAACCCATACTCAAACATATACATATAACAAAAGTAACTTTTTGTTTATTTGGTTTTTCTTTTCTTTGTTTTTTGTTTTGCTTTGTTTTGTTTTTTGAGACAGGGTTTCTCTGTAACCACTCTGGCTGTCTTGGAACTAGCTCTGCAGACCAGGCAGGCCTTGAACTCACAGAGATCTGTCTGCCTCTGCTTCCTGAGTGCTTAGATTAAAGGTGTGTGCCACCATTGCCCAGCTGGTTTCTTCAAGACCGGATTTCTTTTCTTCTCTCTCTCTCTTTCTCTCTCTCTCTCTCTTTTTTCTTTTCTTTTCATTCTCAAGACAGCCTTTCTCTGTATAACAGTCCTGGCTGCCCTGGAACTATCTTTGTAGACCAGGCTGGCCTCAAACTCACAGAGACCCACCTGCCTCTGCCTCCCAAGCATTTGCCACACTACTTCTGGCTATCTGGCTTTGTTTAGGTGGTTTTGTTTTGTTTTATTATTGTTGTTTTTGTTTTAGAATTATATTTCTTCCTGGGTGATGGTGGTATACATCTTTGATACCAGCACTTGTGAGAAAGAGACAGGTGGATTTCTAGATTCAAGGCCAGCCTGGTCTACAGAGTGATTTCTAGGATAGCCAGGATTACACAGAGAAACCCTGTCTTGAAAAACAAAAACAAAACAATTTCAGACATAAAAAGCACTTGAAGTGATAATACAGTGCATGCCAGCATAGCTGTCACACAGATGTAACTTGTAGGGCATGGAGGTATTTGTGCTCACAGACAAGCACTAGGGGAATCTGGAATGTTAATGCTACAGAGATGTTACTTCAAGGGAAGGAATTTGAGGCCTGTGATCCACCCAGAAGGCTGGGAATGGACATGCTCTGTAGCCTGGTGACCTTTGTACTATCTGTGAGACCTCACCAGACCCTCCCCTCAGACCCTCAAGAGCTTGTTTTTTCTAAAGAACCTATCTTTAACCTGAATTTTTTTAAAAAAGATTTTATTTATTATGTATACAGTGTTCTGCATGCTTCCAGGCCAGAAGAGGATCTCATTACAGATGGTTGTGAACCACCATATGGTTGCTGGGGCTTGAACTCAGGACCTCTGGAAGAACAGCCAGTGTTTTTAACCACTGAGCCATCTCTCCAGCCCCCATAACCTGAATTTTTTTTTAAAGGTTTATTTATTATGTATACAGTGTTCTGTCTGTATGCCTGCAGTCTAGAAGAGGGTGCCAGATCTCATTACTGATGGTTATGAGTCACTGTGTGGTCTCTGGGAATTGAACTCTGGACCTCTGGAAGAACAACCACTGCTCTAAACACTGAGCCATCTCTCCAGCCCTAGAACCTATCTTTTTGGAAAGTGTCACATGTACTTTACAAAGAGTTTTGATGTAGTCACGTCTGATCTACAGCTTACTTTGTTCTTTACATGAGACTGAGTTAATTATCACCAGAAAAGTTTTCACCAAATTGGACCGTGCTTAACTATGCATAAAATAAAGCACTTGGGATCAGACTCTCACTCTTGAAGTTTGAAACAGCCACCACCTACTGAGCTGCGTCTAACCAAACTGCCTTCTCGCTTCCCCAGGATCAGCTCTGCTGGCTGTGGAGGTCACAGAGACCCCTGCAGTAACTGGCCAATATGTTATAATATCTGCTTATGAGTACGCATAGCCACCGTGTGCCCACTCTCACTTCCCCCCGCCCAGGGCACTTGAAGGCAAGACATCCATTGCAACATTCAGCCCTCTTCTCCCCCAAACAGGGTAACCCTCCTGCATGACTATCTAGCAGGTGGCCCTGGTGGTACAGGCTGTAATCACAGCTACTCAGGAGCCTAAGGCGGTGAAGTGGAACGAGGTAGAAAAGACCAGTTGTTAGCTGCTGTTCTATCTTGTATTGATTTATTTTGTGACTGGCTTAAAGCACTGCTTGTACTCCTGTCGCCTGGCATGACTTAACTTGCTCCCTGGAACAGAGTGGCCTGGAGAAGTAGCCGAAACAATAGGTCCTTTCCCGCTGTCAGTTTACAGTCTGTCAACGGTAACACTTGTCTTTGAAAACCAAAAGTTAACTGCACAGTACGTTTCTGTTTGCTTGCTCACCCCCCCCCCCTTTGTGGTTCTAGAGTATAAAATGAGACTCTTGGGAGTTAATTCAGCTTCAGTCCACTGATGACATTTCCTCTCTTTTCTTCCTCCTCCCCCTCTTCTTCTGGTTTTGACAGGGTCTCCCTCCTGAATGCTAGGATTAAGGTGTGTGTCACACCACCTGGCTTGCTCGCTTGCTCTGTCCCCCCACTTCTGTTTTGGAGATAAGGTCTCACCAGATAATTCTTGCTGGCCTGGAACCCCCAAGCATTTTTGAAAGGCAAAATAGTTTCCAGATTAAAAAAAGTCTCTTTTCAAGCTGGGCAGTGGTGGAGCACACCTTTAATCCTGGCTCTCCAGAGACAGAGGCAGGTGGATATCCGTGAGTTCAAGGCCAGCCTGGTCTGCAAAGTGAGTTCCAGGACAGCCTCCAAAGCTACACAGAGAAACCCTGCCTTGAAAAACAAAACAAGTCTAGTTTCATCATGATATACTTCCTTTTTGATTTCCTGCCTAGAACCTGCCAGAATAAAGGCATACTTCCCTTATTTGGTGTAGGTCTTAGGTTTTAAAAGTCATTTTTGTAAGGGGCAGAAAGATGGCTCAGGGGGAAACCTCTTCCAGAGGACTGGAGTTTGGCTCATAGCCACCCTATCTCCAGCTCCAGGAGATCTGATGCTCTCTGTTGGCCTCCATGGGTATTACACCCATATGGTGTATGTACATAGACCTCTTACACAATACACATAAAGATAAAATAAATCTAAAAAGAAAAAAAAGAGCAAGGCAGTGGTGGTGCTGGTGCACCGTAATCCTAGTACTTAGGAGGCAGAGGTAGAGGCAGGCAGATATCTGAGTTCAAGGCCACTGTGGTCTACATAGTAAGTTCCCAAACAGCCAGTACTACACAGAGAAACCCTTTCTCAAAAACAAAAATAAATAAATAAATAGCTCTTTAAAAAAATACATATACATATATACATACATACATATATCTTACAAGAAAAGCAATCCTTGCAAACACCAGTAACAAAACCCTGAATTAAACCAGGCTGGCCTCTGGGGGGGGGGGCGGGGTTGGGAACATGGAGGGAGCAGAGATGCAGACCTCTAGTCCCAGCACTCAGGAGGCAGAGGGAGGCAGATCTTTGTGTGTTCCAGGTCAACCTGGTCTACAAAGCTACACAGAGAAACCCTGACTGGAAAAATCCAAAACAAACAAACAAACAAACAAACAGCCCAGGGTGACCTCAACTTGCAGTGATAACCTGCCTCAGCTTCCCAGGTACTAGCGTTATAGGCATATGGACCATGCCCCTCTTTTAAAAATTCCTGTTATAAAATGACATAGTATTTGCATATAACCTATACAAACGACCCCATATACTTTAAATCGTCTCTGCATTCCTTACAATACCTAATAAAATGTAAATGCTATGTAAATAGTTGTTGTATTGAGTTATTTAGGGAATGATGACAGGAAAATTTATGTACATATTTAATGCATGATTTTTTTTCTACTTTAAAAAAACAGACTTATTTATTTGTATGTGTATGTCTAAGTGTGAATGTATGTGCAAGTAGGGGGGCCATGTATGTGCACACGCAAGCCAGAATACTACATCACATACATTCCTCCATCACTCTCTACTGGTTCTCTCCCTGAATCTGGGGCTTAGGTTTTCCAGGCGAGCAGCCAGAAAGAAGCAGTTTTCTCTTCCTGCCCCTCCTAGAGCTGGGTTACAGGCAATTCCTGAAATGCCCTGTCTACTATGCAGTATCAGATTTTATACTATTTCCCTATATTGCACAGCGGATGCTCTTAACTACTCAGCCATTTCTCCAAGTCCCTGTTAATAAGTATTTTTTTCTTTTGCTTTTTTTTTGAGACAAAGCCTTGCTATTTAGCCTAGGCTGGACTTGCTCTCACTGTGTAGATAGCTTAGATGGAAAACACAGGGCAACGTTCCTGCTGTAGTCTCTGCATCACTGGACTTACAAGCTTGGACCACTATACTTGGTCTAGGTATTTTCAAACCCATTCCTTGTTCTTACTGATTTAGAGGTGGGTCTGCTGTGGCCTTGGGTGGCCTCGAGTTCCTTATGTAGCTGAAGGTGACCTCCTACCTCTACCTCCCAAGTGCTGGGAGTACAGGTATGGGCTGCCATGCCTGGCTCTAATCTATATGGGTTTTTTGTGTAGCCAAGGCTCTTCTGGAATTATCTCTGTAGACCAGGTTGTCCTCAAAGAGATCTGTAGTTGCACTTTCTTGTTGGGACAACTAGCCCCCAAAAATCAACTTAATATTAATTATGAAAGCATAGCCTTAACTTAGGCTTTCTTTCTTTCTTTCTTTTTGTTTTGTTTTTTGAGACAGGGTTTCTCTGTGTATCTTGGGAGCCTCTCTTGGAACTTGAGGCTGGCCTCAAACTCACAGAGATCCACCTGCCTCTGCCTACTGAGTGCTGGGACTAAAGGCATGTGCCACCACCCTATGTTTTGCCCTAGGGCTTTTTAACCATTCTTTTATTCTGTATGTCCTACTTTCCTGCTTCTTCTGTGTCTGTCTGTCTGGCCCCTGGTGCTTCCTGTCATTTCTTTCTCTCTTTCTTTTTTCTCTTTTCTCCTGAGCCTAAATTCCTTCTCTTTGCTCTCCCTGACTGGAAGTCAAACCTATACCTACTCCCTCACTGTTGGCCTGTCAGCTTCTTTGTTTCCTTGTTTGTTTCTTTCTTTCTCTTTCTTTGTTTTGTTTTTTTTTTTTTTTTTTTTTTTTTTTTTTCTGAGACAGGGTTTCTCTGTAGCGTTGGAGCCTGACCTGGAACTCGCTTTGTAGACCAGGCTGGCCTCGAACTCACAGAGATCCGCCTGCCTCTGCCTCTTGAGTGTTGGGATTAAAGGCATGTGCTACCAATGGCAGCTGTTCAGCTTTTTATTAGATCAATGAGGTGCCTTAGGCAGGCAAGGTAAAAACAGCAACACATATTTACATAATTGAACAAATGTAACACATCTTTTCACAGTTAAATGAATATTCTGCAACAATGTGCTCTTAATCATCTTAACCAGTGGGCTGTCTCTCCCACTCCACAGACAGTTTCATCATTTAGGGCAAAGTTCACCAACCCGTAGTCCCATTACAGCACCCTGTAGATAACCACCCTACTTCACTTGCATGCTCTGCTCATCCCTAGAGTCCAAGATACAGAAAGGAACAAAGCCCTCTGAGCTTATTAGCTGCAAGGCTGTGTTCACGGAAACCCTCTTTGGCACAGGTAGCATCTTAGCAAGAGTTGCTTGATTCCACCGCTGTGAAGCAGGTTAAAACCACACCCACGTTCAGGGGAGCAGGCTGTGGTGCTGCCCACCCGACCCTCTCAGGAGAGAGCTTGAGAGCTATTGCTTTCCCGCCCACCTCTGCAGCGCCCCCTCCCCCCAGAGCTCCTCTTCGCTCGTTTCCGCCTCCCTAATTTTTGCCATTCTGATGAATGTAAAATGCTCTCTCATAATGTCACTTTGATTTGCATCGGAGTATTTCTAGAATCTGGGCTCTTAACTGTTAATTTGCTTCTTGAAATTAAACTAGTGTATTTTCTAAACAAGGTGAAAAATAGACTTTAAAAGACTCCAACGGGGGTGAGAGAGCTCTGGTGGGAAAAGCGCTTGTTACACAAGTGTGTCAATCAGAGTTTGATCCCTGAACCCACATAAAAAAAGCTGGGCACAGTGACAGATCTCCAAAATCACACACTCCTATAGTTAAATGGGAGGTGGAGCTAGGACCATCACCGGCAGGCTCATGGACCAGCTAGCCTGGAGTACTCTGCCTCAACAGGGTAGACATGAGAACTAACCTTTGAAATTGTCCCTTGACCTACACACACACACACACACACACACACAGAGGCACAGAGGGAGGGAGGAGATGAGTGTAGTAGCACCCATCTTTAATCCCAGCACTCAGGAGAATCTCCAAGTTCAAGGCTAGCCTGGTCTATAAAGTGAATTGCCAAATAGCCCTGGCTACCCAGAGAAATCTTGTCTTGAAACCATAAGTCCAAAAAAAAAAAAAAAAAAAAAAAAAAAAAAAAGTGAAAATGATTGACAAAAGTGTCTCGTGCCTGTTGTCCCAGCTCTCAGGGAGCTTGAGACAGGAGCACCAGTTATTTTACTGGCCCTGTTGCGTGTATTTGACCACTTACAATGGAATAATTAAAAATACAAATGTCCCTCTGCCCAAAATTCCCCAATAATAACAAGACCCAATTATGCAAGTGTTGAACAAATCCGCAATGTTGTAATAATAACAGCATTTCTTTGTTGTGGGGTACTTGTACATGGTGTGAAAATGTGTTGCTGTGACTGGTGTAATAAAAAGCTAACCGGCAGGACTTCCAGGCAGAGAGAGAACTTTGGGAAGAATAGAAGAAAGGCAGGAGTGGTCTGTCAGACTCTGAGAAATCAGGATGAGCAGTACGGAGACGAGGTAACACCACATGGCAGAGCATAGATTAATATGGATGTGTTTAAGTTGAAAGAGCTAGTTGAGAACAAGCCTAAGCTAAGGCCAAGCTTCCATAATTCATAAGTCTCTGTCGCTATTTGTGAGCTGGCGGTCCCGACAAGGACTGACTGCTTCACTTGTTGGTGATGGATTGATGGCCATAGGTAGCTGTCCACTGCCTTACCTCCAGGGTATTGATGAATGGGGGTGCTTGCTCAGTGGCTGAGCGCTTTGCCTCCAGTGTAGAACACCCCAGATTCAACCCCCACTAACAGCAAAAGCAGGCAGGGAAGCACAAGCCAGTGATGACTGCAAAAAACTGTCTGAGATTTCTGTGACAGTTGCCGAGGATCATAAAAACACACAGGGTTAGGACCAGTAAAATGGCTTAGTGGATAAGGGTACCTGTGTTCAAGACTGACAGCCCGAGTTTCAATCCCAGAGATCCACATGGTAGGAGAAAACCCACCCCACAAGCTCTTAGTGGCATATCCACTCACACACATATACAAACATTAAATAAATTAAAAAAAAAAAAAGAAAAATACCTGCGATTTTTCACTGTATTCATAATGGAATCAAATGCTACCTTTCAATTAGATGTTAATGAAGGTGAGCTTGTATTTTTCCTGTTCAAGATCAAGAACTCCTGAACTTACACAGATAGGTGTCTTTGGGGGTGGACCCCAGATTATCTGGCTATATCAATGCCTCAGAACCCTGTGTAACTCAGAGAAAAACCTGGATGAATAGCAGCTCCCGAATCAAAAACTGGCTTGGGAGGCATATAGCATCGCAATGCCCAAATGTCCATTTTCTGGTTCCCAGGCTGGGGTGCAGTGGGGTGCTTTGCATACTTTGTAACTGACTAACCAGGTAGACATTTGAAAATGCCGGGAAGCGTGGCAATCGGAGTTAATATTTTTCTTGCTAATCTTTAACCTTCAAGTGTCAAAGGAGACCTGTGAGTGGGTTGGTGGTTGCTCTTTCAGGGAACCAGTTCTGTGGGTAGCAGAGCCCATAGTTTAGATGCAGTTTCTCATTTGCAAGCGAAGAGGCTGCTCATAAATAAAACAGTGGAGAGACTCACAAGGGGGTTGGGACTTGGCCAGTTCTCAACTGTTATCCAGGAGAAACAATTTTGAAAACAAGACTTTTCCCAAATGGAAAAATGAAATTTGAGCTCATTTATGAAGACCCCATTGAGACTGCCTTCTCTAAGAATATTCGAGAAGTATGTGTGTGTGTGTGTAATGAGGTTTACGTTGTCAAAAGGGAAGAGAATTTGCTTTCTAATTTATTTACAATAAAAAATATTTATTTATTTATTTAATTTACTTGTCTGAGTATGTGTGTATAGGGAGGGCATGCATTTACAGGGAGGTCTAAGAATCGGTCTCTCTTCCTCCTTCTAGGTCTCAGGGACTGACCTTAAGCAGCCACGTCAGGTGTCAGGTGTCAGGTGTCAGGTGTCAGGTGTCATCTTGCCAGTCCCTGCTTCTCCTTCTAAAGTTTAAACAAAAGCCTCAGTGGCTCTTGCAGGTTCTCTAATGGGAAGTGGGTTGTGTACCGAGGATGTTTGACCCGGCCTTGGCATTCCTGTGTGGGGCTGTCTGAAGCGGGTGCTTCGAGGGTCCCTGCGAAGGTTTAGCCAGCTGTGTGTCCCTGTTTGTGCTTCTGTTTGGTGCAGTGCGAACCTCCCACCTGTGTGTGAACAGGGCCCTGGATCACAAGTTTTCAAGAATTATATGAGGTGCAGGTTACCTCCATGTCTTCTCAGCTGGCTGGGGATAAACCCAGGTCAGCATGGTGTTAAAGAGTAAGTTGTCAACAAAGAGCTGAGTTAAAGAGATGGTCTAAGTGGAGGGAGCTAAACACCAATAAAGGAAGGAGATTCTAGAAGATGGGTCCAAGAGTTTCCCTAGGCTCTTGCTCAGTTTTCTGTGTGTTTTGAAAAATTTCAAAATGAAATGGGAGAAAGGGCCAGTAAAATGGCTCAGTGTAAACAGGTGCTTGCCACCAACCCTGGGGACTCCTTAGGTCCCTGGAACACATATGGCGGGAAGGACTCCTGCAAGTTGTCCTCTGATCTACACAAACCACGTGTGTGTGTATGTGTGTGTATCTTTTTAAAATGTAAGAAAACAGAGTTCTAGTTAAAAAAAAAAAAAGTTTTCCCCAAATCCCCAAATTCTGAGATAGCTGGCATAATTTCCTTCTAGTCTAATTAAAAATAATTAAAAAATGATAAATGCAGCTAGGCCCAGGGGTGGAGGCCGCTAGCCACACAGGGGGCTGAGACAGAGAGACTGAAAGTTGAAGGCCAGCAGGGCTGCAGAGCAAGTTCAAGGCCACTTGGGCACATTAATAAGAAGGGGCAGGGGTCCAGCTTAGCCACTTGCTGAGCACGCACGAAGCTCTAGTTCAACACCACATGCAGAGGGTGAGGGTTGCTGGAGTTCCACTGCTGCTCTTCGTTCCTCAGGAAACACACTCTTAACTGCTGAGCCGTCTCTCAAATCCTCTGTCCTTACACATAAAACAAGTCTGAAATTTTATTTTCAAGACTGTCCTGGAACTCCCACTGTAGACCAAGACCAAGCTTGTCTGGAACTCAGAGATCCACCTGCCTCTACTTCCCAAATTCTGGGTTTAAAGGCATCTGCCACCACCACTCAGCTGAAAAAAAAAAAAAAAAAAAAAATATATATATATATATATATATATATATATATATATATATATATATAGTTTTGCTTTTTGAGACAGGGTTTCTCTGTGGCTTTGGAAGCTCTTGTAGACCAGGCTGGACTCGAACTCACAGAGATCCTTCTGCCTCCCTAGTGCTGGGACTAAAGGCGTGTACCACCATCGCCCGGCTTGAGAAATATTTTTTAAAATCAAGATTTTTAGGGCTGGAGTTAATGTAGCATTTAAGAATGTGTACTCCTTAGCTGGTGGTGGCACACACCTTTAGTCACAGCACTTGGGAGGCAGAGGAGGGTGGATCTCTGTAAGTTCAAGGCCAGCCTGGTCTACATAGTGAGCTCTCCAGGACAGGTAGGGTTACTCAGAGAAACCTTGTCTCAAAAAAAAAAAAAAAAAAAAAAAAAAAAAGAGTGTGTGCTCCTCTTCTGGAAGACCTGTGTTTGATTGTGATGGTTCACAACTGCCTGTGACTCTGGCCCCAGAGGATCTGATGCCCCTGACCTCCAAGACACCCACACTCCCCTGTACACACCCATGCACAGACATACAGACACTCACATAATTAAGATTAAATAAACCTTTATGGATTTAAAAAATATTCTTTTTTAGTGATTTATTTGTTTATGTGCATTGGTGCTTTGCCTGCACGCATGTCTAGTTTAGAATTCCTCAAAACTAGAGTTACAGCAGGGCGGTGGTGGTGCATACCTTTAATCACAGCACCAAACCAACCAAAGAACGACAAAAAACCCAGAGTTACAGACAGTTGTGAGCTGTCATGTGGGCGCTAGGAATTGAGTCCATTAAAAATATTCTTCGGGGAGGGTAAGACCTACGCTAGGAAGTTACCCCTCTGAGGAGCAGATGGGAAGTGGGTGGCCGGGTGGGGGTGGGGGGACGAGGGGGAGCAGGAGTGGAGAAGGGAGGAGGAACTGGAATTAGAATGTAAAACAAAAGTTTCCAGACAAATGGAATACAAATGCAGTGACCCTAAGGAGCAGAAGACTGAATGCCTACTGCAGTGTTTCCCAGCATGCATGCTACACCCCACTAACTGGTTACAGTAGCTACCTGGGGGGTAGCAATCATCATTGAAAATAAATAAATCGGAAGTATCAGAGAACTTTATATTAGAGTAGTAAAATGAACTGGGGAGGTGGCTGAGCAGTTAGGAACACTTGTCCCTGCAGAGGCTCCAAGTTCAGCTCCCAGCACCCACATTGCTCACAACCATTGCTAACTCCAGTTCCAGAGGACCTGGAACTTCTGGCCCCTGCAAACACTGCATGCATGCGTTGCACAAGCATGCAGGCAAAACACTCACACACTCAAAATCATAAGCCGTTTAAACGCTGGAAGCTTTGTGTCTACAACATATGTCAAACAGGTTGCAAAGTAAAATAAAATTTAAAAAAATATTCTTGGCCAGGGGGTGGCAGAGGCACACACCTTTAATCTCAGCACTTGGGAGGCAGAGGCAGGCAGATCTCTGAGTTTGAAGGCAGCCTGGTCTACAGATTGAGTTCCAGGACAGGACAACCAGAGCTACAAAGAGAAACCCTGTCTTGAAACAAAACAAAACAAGAGATGCTGTCTCCAAACATAGTTTTTTTTTTCTTTATTGATTTTCAGAGTCTCTTCTCTGAAGAGGGAGAGAAGGAAGCCTACACCCACAGTCCTGCATGGTCCCCAGCCTCTCTCAGAGAAGAGACAAGGGAACTCCACTTGGCTCCATTGAGATTCTGTATGTTAACCATGCTGACCAGGACTGCTGCTAGGGGTGGAGATCTCCCGGATCACAGGAAGCAGGTGTGGAACGAACGGCCCAAGGACAGTGTGGCTCTGATATCCCATCTGGAAGACTGGCAATGCCCCTCCAAACAGTTCATGGTGACCCCAATTTTCTCCTCTCCTCCTGTTTCTCCCCTCCTTCCCTCTTTTCTTTCTCCTTCTGTTCTTTTCCTTGGAACCCAAGCTTCCATGTGATAGGCAAGCTCTCTACTGCTCAGCTACACCCTTCAGCATGTATGTTACTTTCTGTCAACTTGACACAAACTGGAGCCATCTGGGGCGAGGGAACCTCAACAGAGAAACTGCTCCATCAGATTGGCTTGTGGCTGTGTCTATGGGGAAAGGTTTTTTTTTTTTTTGTTTGTTTGTTTTTTGTTTTTTTGTTTTTTTGTGATTGATGGATTGATGATCAATGGGAGAAGCCCAGCACACTGTGGGTGGCGCCACCTCTGGTCTGGTCTGGTGGCCCTTAGTTGGTTGTGTAGGAAAGCAAACTAAACAAGTCATGGAGATCAAGCCTGTAAGCAGCATTTCGCCACAGCTTCTGATTTAGTTCTTGCCTCCAGGTTTGTGCATATTCCTGCTCTGTGTTCCTTCACAGATGGCCTCCAGTCTAAGAGGTAATAAACTCTCTTCCTACTAGGTTGCTTTTCGTAATGGTGTTTTCTACGGCAACAAAGAACAGCATCCCATTATTTTGAGGCCTCAGAGGTAAAGCCATTAATGTCACCCCAGGGGGCATAAAGCAGTTGGGAGGTGTTGACACCAATCTGTGCATTCTGGCACCTGGCTGGTACCTGAGTGACTCTTGGCAACCATGGGAAGGGGACAGGCTGGCCTTTTACTTCTGAGCTGGCAGTGTCACTAGATAAACTCCTTCAGGGGAGGAGAGAGACACCAGGCTGAGGATGTGGGCATCATCTGAGGCAGTTGTCTGGTAAGTGGCCTTACCCAGGCCTCCCAAGAGGGTCTTTAGTCCTTATGGGAACTGAGGCACCAGGGGAACCCTGAGCTTCCTTTATGCCCTTTGGAGCAGAAACCAAATATTTTCTTTCAGCATCCAGAAGCTTCATGTGCAGAGAGGAAGAGGTGGGTGGGTGAGGCTTGGTCAGCTCCGTGGCTGCCTGAGGACGGGGATGAAAGGGAGACATCACAGAAGCCAGTCTTCTCAAGGGAGGCTTGACCAGAGTCACTGCCCCTTCCCCAGGCTCCACATCACCCCCTGTCCTGGGGAGCACTTGGGTGGCATGTGCAAGCCCAGGGCTCAGTCTCCAGTACCTCTGAAGAACAGAACAAACCCACTCAGCAAGAGCAGGCCTCCGCTGCCAGCTTGAAGGTCAACAGTAGCTGGCAGTAGGCCCTGGGCTCCTTACCACAGGGCTTTTGTGTGCTTTGTGACTCGTGTGGGTCTTCGGACAATAAGGGCGATGGGGAAGCTGGGTGGGGTGGGCACGCTGGGGGAGGCCTGGGCCCTGTGCCAGGAACCACCCACCTCTCACAGCTGCTCAGGGTGGGGCTCGGCTTTGGGACATGAAGGGTCATGTCTATCCTTAGGCTGGGAAGGGAAAGTTCAGCTGTAAAAGCCAAGCTGGAATCTGCCGTCTAGTGGCAGCTGCGGATGAAGGCTGCCCGGCTCTAGCAAGGCTGATGTAAGGCAACGGTGAGGAGAGGATGGGACACCACACATCAGCCACAGGCTTGCTTCTCCTTTCCCGGGTGGCCTGGCCTCTAGCAGCAGATTCACCTACCTTTGGGGGAATCTTACTTTGGCTACAAGGCAGCATTGGAGGCTGCTTTACAAACTAATCAACTGACCATAGTGCTGCCCCCTGCTGGGAGCCAGGGGGAGACTCCTGCAGAGGCAGTGGAACCTGGGCCAGGGATGATGGCACCAGGTTGTCTCTAGAGATAGGGTCTTAGGGTGTAGTTTGGGCTTGGCCTCAAGCTCCAGATGTTCTGGCCTGTTTCCAGAGTGCTGGGATTGCAGGATTTTCCTGCCCACCCTGGCTTTACTCTGGATGTTGTACACAGAGGTTAAGGGAAGAGTAGGCAGTTGGATCTGGCAGGCTGCAGGCCTGGCTAAGATTACAGCCTAGGGGAATGGTCTCAACCTGTGGGTAGTGATCTTCAGAAAACACAGGTGTTTATACTTATAATTCATAATAGTTATGGAATGGCATCGGAAATGATTTTATGATTGGGGTTACCACTGTATGAGGAACTGTGTTATACGGTCACAGCATCAGGAAGGTTGAGAACCACTAGTCTAGACATTCTTTGCCAACCCATGCTAGAAGACTGAGGGCCTTGGCAATTGATGTGATGGGTACGATACCTTGGCTCCCAACTCCTTTGACATTCCAGAACTTGAGGACTTAGTGAGACCTAGTGCCCTTTCTTATCTTGTTTTGTCTTAAATACTTTGCTGATTTTCACACGTATGAGTGCTTTGCCTGTGTATCTGTAAGGGTGCCATGCACACACAGCGCTCACAGGCCAATGGACTTCCTGGAAGTATCACCATGTGGATGCTGGGAACTGAATCCTGGTCTTCTGCAAGAGCAGCAAGTGTTCTTAACCACTGAGGCACCTCTCCAGTCCCTTGAATTTCTCCATGTAGCCCTGACTGGTCTAAAGCTCAGATTCTCCCTGCCGTAGTCTATGAAGTGCTGGGATTAGAGGTCTATGCAGGCACACTTGGATCAATGACTTAAAATATAACTCTAAGCATTTGCATATTCATACACATATATGTACATATCCACAATATACAAATAGGAATTCACATACATTCTCTGCTGGGGATCAGCTACCATGTAGCCATACACCACACCAACAAGTTATACCTAAAGTCCTCTACTTGAAAAATAGTTGAGTCTCTGGCTGGGTACGTAAGGTAGTAGTGTGCTGGTCTCACATGTGCAAGGTCCTATCATCTATTACCCAGCACTGAAAAACAAAATTGAAATATAAGCACATTTCAGAGATGTTTTATTAAATGTTGACTTTAGTTCAAAAGAGAGGTCCCCAGAGCAGATGTGTCCAGAACGCTGCAATGAATTCCCCCAGCGGATGCAAAACTACACAGCTACCAATCAGCAGCCTGGGTATCTTTACTTTTTTTTTTTTAAAGACATTTTCTCATGTAGCCCAGGCTGGCCTTAAACTTGTCATGTGGAGGAGAAGATTAACTTCTGGTCTTCCTGCCTCCACCTCCCAAGGGCAGGGATTACAGGCATTCATAATCAAGCCTGGTGTCCTTGAGTGCTGGGGATTGATTCCAGGGCTCCATGCACGATGGATGAGAACTCTGCTTACCGAAGTATAGCCTCAAACCCTGCTTCACATTTTTTTTCTGGATAAAAACAATTTTCACAGAGCTCAGAATTCCACAGCGTCCAGTGATAGCCCACAGATAACGGGGACATTCTAGAGAGCATCTAGTTTTTTTTTTTTTTCTGGAAAAAATTAGTAACTTGGTTGTAAATGAAGTTCTTAATTGGTCTAGATAATAAAATCCCGGAGTCAGCTATAGAGGGAAACGCTGAGAGATCAGAGAGAAGGGGCAGACTACAGAACACCTCACCTCCTCAGCATCTCAGCAGAGAAGAGAGCAATTTCCTGTTTCTCCCTGCTTATATCCCGTTTCTTCCCAGCCACCTCACTTCCTGTCTGTCTGTACAGGCCTCCAGACCTCTATGGCTAGCTGGTGGCAAGCTCCATATTCTGACCCCCAGACACGCTTTATTTTTTATTTGTGTAAGAAAGATATCACCACACTTGGTGGGTCCATTCAGTAACTTTTTAGTTTTGTCATTACACTCAAGATTCTAGCACCCATATGACTAGTCACCTGTCCCCCAGCCCCAGTGACGTCCCAGTCCCCCCGAGGAGCCACTATCTGCACCTCTGAATGCAATGACTATGTCGATTTGTGACCTTCCTATAAATGCAATCACAGGATACATGCGTGTTCATGTCTGACTTCTTTCACTTAGCAGGGCGTTTATCTCACTGGGTTTTGCCTTTTCTTATGCCCTAGCGTCCCGTAGGGTGAACAGATCCCAGTGCGCCCACTCCAGTACTGATGGGCATTTGGGTGGGTTCCAGTCTGAGGGAATAGCCTTGCTCTATGGACAGCCTCGTGCATGCCTTTTTGGGCACTGTGCCTGAGATGCTGTTGGAATGAGATTGCTGGGTCACAGGTTGCAGTGGGATCAGCCTTAGATGGTGTTGGCTTCTGAAAGTGGTAGGTTGAACCCATCTTCTAGTTTCTGGGAGCCCGAGCTTTCTCAGTGGCCTGATTCCTGCCAGCTCTTCCAGGTGCTGTCATTCTCCCCAGGGCTATTTCCCAAATGCCACTTAAGGAGTTGCCTTTTAGGAGCATTTAGGCTCTTGATGTAGTCCTTCAAAACAGGACCTTTTTTTTTTTTTTTTTTTTTTTTTTTTTAAGATTTAATAATTTATGGGCTCAGAGGTTAAGAGCACTGGCTGCTCTTCTAGAAGTCCTGAGTTCAATTCTCAGCAATCACATGGTGGCTCACAAGATTCAATGCCCTCTTCTGGTATGCAGGCATGCAGGCAGAACACTGTACACATAAATAAATAAATAAGAATATTTATTTCTTTATTTATTTAGAGACAGGTCTCACTATGTAGCCCTGGCTGGCCTGAAACTAGCTCTGGAGATCAGGCCTGTAGCTTTGATTGGTACAGGGCTTATCTAGAATGTACAGGGTCCTGAGGGCTAACCCTAGCACTTCAGGACTCACAGAGATCTGCCAGCCTCTGCCTCCCAAGGGATAAAGGCGTGTGCCGCCACCATGCCCACCTTTTTCTTTGTTTTGTTTTTGTTTTTGTTTTTGTTTTTTTTTTTTTGAGACAGGGCTTTGGAGGCTGTACTGGAACTAGCTCTGTAGACCAGGCTGGCCTTGAACTCACAGAGATCCACCTGCCTCTGCCTCCTGAGTGCTGGGATTAAAGGTGTGCGCCACCAATGCCAGTCTCGTGCCCACCTATTTTATCTTGAAAACATTTTGCATATGTGTGTGTGTCTGTGTAGTGACATGTGCATGCCAGTATGAGGTCTCACAGAGGCCAAAAGAAGGCCTCTGAGTCTCCGCGGAGCTGGAGTTGCAAACAGCTGTGAGGTGCACCCAGTGTGGGTGTGTGCTAGGACCTAAAGTCCTCCGCAAGAGTAGTACACACTCCTAACCGCTGAAACCCGGGACCTTTGAATGCTAAGCAAGCATGCTACCCCTAAGCACACCCCTGACCTTGCAGGTCATTTTGCTGTTTATTTTTTTTGTGAGGTGGAGTTGTGCTATTAACCCTACTGGTACTTGTTCTGATACTTGCTGTATGAGACAGGGCCTGACTTGCCATTGTGTGCATGTTATGTATGTAGGTATGCGTGCGTGCATGCACACATGCATTTGTTTTGCACTTAATCTTTGTCTAAAGGCTCAGAATTGATTTTGTTTTTGAGACAAGGTCTTAGATTGTAGCCCAGTCTGGTCTGGAACTCAGCCTCTTGAGTGCTTGGATTATAGGTATAAATAACCACACTTGGATTGTAGCTACTTATTCATTTTTTTAAAAAAAGATTTTATTTATTTATTAGGTATACAGTGTTCTGCCTGCATGTATGCCTGGATGCCAGAAGAGGGCACCAGATCTCATTACGGATGGTTGTGAGCCACCATGTGGTTGCTGGGAATTGAACTCAGGACCTCTGGAAGAGCAGCCAGTGTTCTTAACGGCTGAGTCATCTCTCCAGCCCTGCTTAGTGATATTTTATCTGTTCCAGAAACTCTGAAACAAGCAGAAAGAGCTATTTATTTGTTTATAACATTGATGCGCATGCTCACACAGCCATGTGCTCCAGCACTCATGTGGAGTCAGGATGGTTTTGTGGAGTTGGTTCTGTCCTTCCACCATGTGGATTCCAGGGATCCAACTCTGCTCATCAGGCTTGGTGGCGAGTGCCTTTCCCCGATGAGCCACCTCATAGACCCTAAGATCTTTTTTAAAACAGTTATTGGCTATGCCCATAGGAAATGGCTTGCTTAGTGCTCACATTTTCTCTCTCTGACTCCAACCTTCCTTGCCTTAGTTTGTGATGTTTTATTATTTTTATTACTTACTATTCATATGTTACATGTGTGTGTAACTGTGTGGGTATAGGCCTTGTCAAGGGAGGCACCCATGTACAGGGGTGTGCATAGGGGTGCATGTGTGCACTTGTGTGTGTAGAAGCTAGAGCTAGACACCAGGTTCCTCTTTATTGCTCTCCACCTTATTCTTAGTTATTTGTTTATTGAGAGAAGGTCTCTCTGCATGGTCATGGAAGTCCTGGAAGTCGTTTTGTAGACTCAGCTGGCCTTGAACTCACAGAGATCCACCTGCCTCTGCCTCTGAGTGCTGGGATTAAAGGTGCGTGCCATCACA
Source organism: Phodopus roborovskii (assembly GCF_943737965.1). Classification (NCBI taxonomy): domain Eukaryota; kingdom Metazoa; phylum Chordata; class Mammalia; order Rodentia; family Cricetidae; genus Phodopus; species Phodopus roborovskii. The sequence goes on from NW_026126646.1 coordinate 315,630, forward strand.
GCCCAGCCATGGTTGGCTTTTTACATGGACACTAGGAACCCAAACTCAAGTTCTCATGCTTGCTTGGCAGGTACATCTGCCTGCCCCTTGTAGAGCTTTAAACTGTGGACAACCCTGGGACGTGTGAGGGATTCTTGTCGAGGGACTGGTGCATGTGACAAGGACTTTTCATTCAAAAATTCTGCCTCGCCCTGTGGACTAAACTTCTTCCAGTCTGTTTGCAAATTCCTTCCAACATCCTGGATCTAGAAAAACATGTCCGTTCTTATTTTTCTTTTTCCTTTCCTTTTTCTCTCTCCTTTGAACTGGCTGTAAATCTGCAGGGTTTCCTCATTAATAATAAGATTTAATAAAATCCTTAACACAGATTCATTTTTAAAAAATCTGTGTGAGAATCACAGTTGCCGTTTTGGAAATTGTCTTTTTACATCGACCTTCCAGGAAACACCTTCTGGTTCTGTGTGTCTCGTCCCTGTTTCTTCTTCAGTGTCTGATTGCTATGGGAGATCCCTCTATTCATTTCTTTCTTTGTCATGGCTGCTTGGTCTGTCTTGGCTGCTGCCCATGGTAGACATGCAAACAATATATCTCTGGGGCCAGGGTGTAATTCACTAGTACAATGCTTGCTTGGCTTTTCCGATGTCCTGGACTTGACCCCTAGCAGAGCAAAAATAAAAAATAATAAAATCCATATATACATAAATATAATTGACTGAATGAACTGTAGTTGAGCTATTGCACACCTGTAATCTGGGCATTCGGTAGGCAAAGGCAGGAGGATTACAAGTTAGAGGCCACCCTGGGCTATAAGATGAGGTGAAGGCAGCAGCTTAGGCTACACGGTAAAAGCTTGTCCTAAAACACAGCACAACAAAACAATAACAAAAATGAAAAGCAAAACAAAACAAAACAAAAAGGAGATATAATTGCTCGGTTGAATGAAGTCAGACTAGGCAGGCCTGCTGAGCTGGGCACCCACTCCACACCCTTCTCTCTCTCTCCAAGGGCCATCTGTCTGGCTTGTATTCAGCCTGCTGTGTTCCCATGGATCCTCCCCTTCGGGTCAAACAAGGACAGGCCTCGCCTGGCACATGGAGCTCTGACAGGTAAATCAACCATGCCTTTTCTGGTTCACACCAGGCTTTGGGAGAGAGACTGATACTCTGCCTGCTGTGGTTTTGTGGAAGCCAGAAAGCATTCCCAAGCAGCACACTGGCCTGGAAGGCAGACCCCTCTCAACCAGCATTAACCCAGTGCTTGGCTTCCCAGGGATGGCTGGAGCCGGGGCCAGGGCTTTCTCTTACTGAGGAGGCACTGGTAGTATTTGTTTTGAAATAGCTGGCACAGGCTCATATACCAGGCCTGGCTTATTTGTTTGTTTTGTTTTGATTTTTGATTTTTTTTATATATAGGGTCTCAATCTATAGCCTTGGCTGGCCTGGGACTCATTATATATAGACTAAGCCAGCTTTGCACGCACAGAGATGTGCCATCCCAAGTGTTGGGATTAAAGACATGCCGCCACACTAATTCAGTTTTACATTAGAGTCCGGAAGGGTGAGGGACTTGTCTTCACTCTCTCCGCGCGACTTCAGCCTGGCAGCAGAATCCTGGGCTCTCCACCGCCAGCCACGCTTACTACACAGGAGACACCACAAGAGGAACACACAGTTGCTGAGCATTTGTTCTGGACCAAGCCCAGTGTAGATTATTGTGGCCCTCGCCACACTCCCTGCTGAGTTTTAAACAATACCTTCTAATTTTATTCATTATTGTTAGAGTATGAATGGTGGGGGCGTGTGTGCCGTGGCATGGGGCACTTAGGGGCTTTGTGGGGCTGGTTCTTTCTTTCCATAGTTATATGGTATCTGTGTGCGTGTGTGCGTGTGTGCGTGTGTGTGAACCTGACACATGCCTCCATCAAATCTTTCTCTCTAGTCTGTGAGGTGTTCCCTCTCTCCCTCTCTCTCCTTCCCTCCTTCCGTTCCTTTCAGATTTGTTTTATTTATCATGCACTTTATGTATGAGTGTTTTGCCTGCACCTTTTATCCGCACACCAGAAGAGGGCGTTGTATCCCATGTGACTACAGTTAGAGATGGTAGTGAGCCAACATGGTTGCTGGGAATTGAACTCAGGGCCTCTGAGAAACAGCCAGTGCTCTTCCGCTGAGCAGTCTCTCTAGCTGCAAAGTGGTGTAGGTTGTTTTGTTTGTTTGTTTTGTTTTGTTTGTTTTTGAGATAGGGTCTCATTATGTAGTGTAGTCCTGGCTGGCCTGGAACTCACAGAGATCCGCCTGCCTCTGCCTCCTGAGTGCTGGGATTAAAGGCATGCGCATCTCCATACCTGGCCCTGCAATTCCTTGATTAATGACTGATGCAGGAGGAGAAATGCTGCCTGTGGGCTGGTGGTCCTGAGTCGTATAAGAAAGCAGGTTGAGCAAGCCCAGGGGAGCAAGCCAGTTAGCAGCATCCCTCCAAGGCCCTCTTTGGTTCCTGCCTCTAGGCTCCTGTCCTGAGTTTAATAAACCCTTTCCTTCCCAAATTGCTTTTGACCACGCCCTTTATCACAGCAATAGGAACCTAAGGTGTATGGATTCTGAGGATCTAAATGAGGTCTGCGGATTAACATGTTTGGGTGGCAACCTCTATTCCTTGCTGAGCCATCTCACTGGCCCCCACCTTTTACAAATTAATTTATTTTGTATGTATGTGTATGATGGATGCATTTGTCTGGGTCTGTGTGCCCCTTCACATACATGGAGGCCAGAGGAGGGTGACAGTCATCCTGCCCTTTTACCATCCACCCTATTCCTCTGAGACAGGCTCTTTCACTGAACCTGGAGCTAAGTCAGTGGCCAGCAAACTTTGGGGATCCTGCTGTCTCTACACCCATCAGCACTGGGGTGGGAGGTGCATGTATGGCCACTCATGGCTATTTACATGGGTACTGGGGACTTGAACTCAGGTCCTTATGCTTGCTCAACAGGAGTTCTTGCCCACCAAACCGTATCCTCAGCCTCCAGTTTTTCCATTACTCAGCTCACCTTTGAGAGAGGGGATGTGACTGACAGGAGAGCAGGGTGAGACCCTCCAGGTTTGCCTGATGGACTCTGAGGCCTCAGAAAAGGTTTTACCAGTAGTTACAGCCCATCCTGGTGAAAGAACAAAGACGAAAATCAGGCTGTGGGAGAGAATATCGGCGGGAGTCCCCATCAGCATCACCAGCCGTCACTGTCCTTCCATCGCCAGTGTCTATATCCTTATCATCACCATCATACAGTCAAATCTAGGGCTAAGCAACGGGCACACGTACAGACAGACAGGCAGGCAGGCAGGCAGACAGACACGGTAGGGATTTAGACCCAGATGTTCTGACGTAAGTGCCTACCATCACCAGTAAATCATCTTGTTCCCTGTCTCCCCATAAGACACTGGCTAGATGCAAAGGTGACCCCTCTCCTACCTGGTCACCGAAGCAGGGTTTGGAGGAAGCCTGTCCATCCCTCCTCCTTCCCTTCCTCTCTCCCTTGTGTCCTCCGAAGTAATGTCTTATCCCACAGGGAAGGTGGAGTGCTTCTCAGACTATATGACCCTGCAGATCCCGAGGAGCCATGTGCAAGGTTTGAGGCAGTGGCTGGCCAGAGTCCTGCACCTGCCAGGTAAGCTGTCTCCTCAGCCCCCAGGTTCTCTGATTCTCAGCTGTTGACTGCCTGGAGCCTTTGCTGAGGGTCCCCGATGCATTCTTCACACCAGGTACAGATACTGCAGGTCCCTGGAAGGCTTTCTCTCTGGGCTTCATGCTCCTCCCTTCCCAGGGCTGCCCCGACCTCCCCCAAGGCAACCCCCGCCTGCTTACACTCTTATCCCATTTCCTGTCAGTTCCCATTCATACTTAAAATGACCTTCTACCCCGTTCACACGCTTGTCATTAGTGCCACCAGCAGGTCGCTGGGAGCAGGCACAACCCATATGCTTCATGTTGATAGCTGCAGCGCCTCCAGGATTAAGGACTGTCTCGTGCTTAGGAGACTCCTAATAGATATTTGCCCAGTGAGACAAATGGTCCCAAACCTGGATAGAAGTGCCCACCAGATGCTAGGATGCTGTGAAGCCAATGGGGCAATTAAAAAAATGTATTCTTTAAAAATTCTGTTTATTTTATTAAGTGTGTGTCTGTGAGTATGTGTGTGTGTGTGTGCTCACTCACATGCACACTAAAATGCAGTGTTTACAAAAATGTGTCACAGGGCTAGAGAGATGGCTCAGCAGTTAAAGGCTAGGCTCACAACAAAAAATGTGCCACACACAGTGCACACATGGAGGTCAGAGGATGGCTTGAAGGACTCGGTTCTCTCCTTCAACCACGTGGATCCCAGACACTAAACTCAGGTCATCAGGCCTGATGTTAAGTGCCTTTACCCACTGAGCATCTTGCTGGTTCACAATTCTTTTCTTTTTAAAACTTTATTGCACGTGTATGGATGTTTTGTGTGCATGTAAGTCTGTGTACCACGTACATGCATTGCTAGTGGGGGCCGGAAGAGACTGTGTGTCTTCTGGAACTGGGACTAAATGGTTGTGAACTACCATGTTGAGTGCTGGGAGCCAACCCAGGTTCTCTGAAGAATAGCAGCCAGTGCTCTTAGCCACTGAGTCATCTCTCCAGTCCCTGGGCCATGAGTCTTATCCACTGGAACCACCATCTCAAGCATGGTAGGGGAATTTCATGCCTAGAACAGCCAAGTGAAGGGCAAATTATCACTTTCAGAAAACTTTGAGCTATGAGCTTACCCATTGCAAAGCAGGAAGCCTGGAACCTTCTAGAAAGAACTAGAATAGAGAGAATGTGCCTGTGGCTCAACTCCTGTTGTACCTTTGGTCACAGAGGCTGCAAGAAAGATATGCAGTTTTCCCCTCTCTTTTGTACAAAAAGGAAATCGAGGAGGGGAGCCTTCCCATCTCAGAATGTTTTTTCCTTTCCCTTCATTTATTTTTAAGATAGGGCCATACGCTGTGGCCCAGGCTGCCCTAGAACTCCCTATACAGTCCAGGCTAGCCTCAGACTCACGGCAGTTCTCCTGCCTCAGTCTTCTTAGTGACAGATGTGACCACGCCTGGTCTGGGACTGGTGTGTCCTGAATCCGGAAATGGCCCTGGGATGGTCAGTCAGCCAGCAGCGCCTCTGGAACCAGAGCGACATTTGTGTATTAAAAGGGCCACTTTTCCAGGAGAAAACGCGGAGGATACATTAAGCTGTCGCCTGTTCTTTGGAAAGCCATTATTAATGGAAAACAATAGATTAATAGTTTTAAAACGCTTGTTCAATAAGTAATTTTTATGGCTCTGGATAGAGCCCATTAAACATTTCTGTGTGTTATTATAAAGAAGTTTTAAGTGTAAAATCATAAAGTCAATAATCAGGGAATTAGTCACAGCAGCCAGCCACAGGCCATTAGTTTTCGACGCTGCCAGAGACACCTGTGGCTTTGGAGGAAGAGTTCCTTTTACTCAGCAGCACCAGGTGGGGGATGCTGCCTGCTGCCTTCCATAAAGTTGAAGGGACAGCAAGCAGGTGTGAGCAGCAGGGTGCAGGCAAATATTTACCAAGTGCAGACGTGAATGGGAAACTAAAGCGATCCGGGTCAATTTACACATCCAGGCTTAGACACTTTATTTCCCCAGTGAACTGCCTTTCAGAGCCATGGGCTTGGCCCTGATCTCCTGCTAAAGATAGTTGTGAAGGCTGCACATTCTTAAAAGGAAGGCATGTCACCAGAGAGTCCCCCACACCCAGGCTGCCGGAGCTGTCGTCTCCTGCAAGGGTGTGTTCGTCTCCCATCAACTATCTGAGAATGAAAGTGTGGGCTTTGGAGCAGGAGGGTGGGGGACTTAAAAAAAATCACCTCAAAAGCAACACAAGATAATTATGGAAACAGAGGCAATCTAAAGACGATAATGAAAACTGCCTGTAATCCCTCCGCTCAGTGATATTCCTTTTTGAGTTTTACTCATCCAATAAATGTTTACTGAGAGCCCTCTATGCGCCAGATGCAGCTTAAGGCGATAGGGATATAGCAAAGAACAAAACAGATAAATACTCTTGGCGCCACGGGGCTGACATTTGAGTGGAGGGCAACAAGACCATTGCTGTAGTCGTTGACATTTTTCAGCAGGCGAGGTGCTAGGGGGTGACGCAGTAAGGGGGCCCGAGAGTGGGGTGAGGTTAAGAGGGGCCGATGGAGGCTCCTCTGCTAGAGGCCTCATTGACAAGGGGGACCTACTTCAAGAGCGATGGACCGAGCCACACAGGTGTCTAGAAGAGCGGTCCAGGCAGAAGACGCAGGCAGTAGAAAGTGCCCATCATGCGTTGGAAATAACAGTGAGGCCTGTGTGGTGAAGGGAATGGAGAACAGTGAAAGACTAGGTGTGCCTCCCATGGGTCTCTGAATGCAGAGCTGAAGGACCTCCTGCAGGCTTGAGTGGGACTCTGTGGGTTGCTGAGGGAAGTAGCCTACAGTGGAGGGCCCAGAGCGGGGAGGTGGGTGGGAGGGGAGAATACACATGTATGTCTGGCAGGACCAACAGGCTTCCTGTTGGCATCTGCCTGCAGAGTAGAGCAGCCATGGGCTCAGGTCTGGGTGTCTGACATTCCTGACCTCTCCTCTGCCGTTCTCCCAATGACTCTGTCTGTTTCTGTCACAGGCACCAAGAGGGCACCCGGTCACCTGGACCCTCTTCTCACCAAATGTGGCTTCCTCTTGCAACCTGCTCATGAGGGCGGCTTCATCTTCCGAGCTCTGTACTCTGGCTGCCTAGTGCACAAAGAGGTGGGCTTGAGAAACGATTGGTGTGCAATGCTGGGGACAGAGCTCAGGGCCTCATGTACGGTCGGATGCCTGGAAAGTGCATATCTATTGAGTTGCGTATCCAGCTCCTTTTGTTTGCTTTGAGACAGGGTATCACTATAAACCCTAGCCTGGAACATATTAGCTATGTAGACCAGACTGGCCTTGTACTCATAGAGAGCTGCCTGCCTCTGCCTCCGGAGGGCTGGGACTAAAGGTGTGCACCACCACCTGCAGGTCCCCCTTTAAAAAGCCCAACCTTTTCTTTGGAGGCAAGGTCTCTCTGAATAGGCTGCATTGAACTCACCCTCTAGCCTAAGCAGCCCTTGGAGCCTCTTGCCTCAGCCTCCTGAATGCTGGGATTATAGGTGTGCATCCCCATGCCTGGCTTATCACCCCCACATACCTTGTTTCACCCCCCACGCCAGAGCTCAGGCTTGGGCTTCTTGTAGGAAGACGCCCTAGGTGCCCGTGGGACCCCTTGTTGAAGTCTGTTGCTGAAATGGCCATGTGCTGTTTGCTTAGTTGCTGACGACATCTGCAGAGCCCCAAGGGCCTCAGCTGTAGAATAGGACCAAGGGATTTCTTACTGGGGTTGAAGAAAACAGGCAAATACTTGTCTGTTGTCAGGAATGAACGGATACAAACTGCCACGCCGTCCCTTTAGTCCCTTTAAGGGTGACCGTCTGAAGGATACAGCAGTTCCCTGGCCCTGGGACTTCCCTAGGGGCTTCCCCTCTGGGGGGGTTGAACTGCCACAGGCCAGAATCTGCCAAGGTCCCCGGCTCCAGACCCTTCCACTTGCTTCTTAGCTCTTTCATGAGACAGGCTTTCTGGAGGCTGGAGTTAATCATGCCTGCAGTGAACAGAGGCTGACCCATAATTGTGGCCTATTAACTGCATTTCCTTCTTTCGTTTGCCGGTGTGACTTTTGCCCGACTTCCAGGAAGCAAATTACAGGTTGGAAATCAAAATGTTTCAAAAGGGGGCAAAAAGGTTGAAGCAGAGTGATCGCTACATAATGAAGTGTCCTGTGGCCACGTGGAGGCTGGGTGAGCAGAGAGTCCGTTGCCATCCCTCTTTCATTCAGGTAACAGTTTGGGAGAGCCGGGGAGGGCCAGGGAGGGCCGGGGAGGGCCGAGGAGTGGTGATGGGCATCTGGGGTGCCTGCTCTTCAAAGGCCCAGACAGATGACTGTGCTTCCTTGTGTGCAGCCCAGCAGAGTTGACAGCTAGAGACACAGGCTAGGACCATTCTCTGTGGACATTTAGAGTTGGCTGGATCTCACCTTCCACTTGGGCTTTTGGGCATTGAGGACTGTGTCGTGATAAGGCATGGGTGAGGGATGAAACAGTCTCTGCATCTGTGTCCTTTATGTCACCCAGTCAAAGTCAGAACAGCAGGGTGTGGTTTTTGTGTTTCTTCTCGCTGGATTAAGGAAAGTCGCTGGCTTGACATCAGCACCCATGCTCTCCTCCTCCCCTTCCGTATTCTCTCTCTCTTTCTGTTCATGCACACCCTCTCTCTCTCTCTCTGTGTGTGTGTGTCTCTGTCTCTCATGCACATGGGATGAGTTTCTTGTGTGTCCCAAGGACAGTGGAGGTCAGAGGACACCCTCAGGAGTCAGTTCTCACCTTTCTTTCTTTGAGACGCGGCCTCTCATTTGCAGTTCAGGGTGCCAGGCTATCCGCCTTCGTACTTCTGGGGAGTCGTCAGACTCTGCCTCCCATCTTGCTATCGGGATGCTAAGATGACAGACTCTGGCTACTGCATCTGGTTGTGAGTGAATCCTGATTTAACCTAGGTGGTGTCAAAGAATTATAGACATCAGGTTTGGGGGGTTGATGCAAGGTCCCAGGTTCCATGCACAGCACTGAGGAGCAATGGATTCCAGATGTAATGTCTCTGTTGGAAAGGTCACAGGCCGAGAGCCTATTCCAGTCATGTCATTGCCTGGTGGCATCCTTGAACTCATGTTTCTGTAGCCCTGGAACAGAGAGAGGGTTGGCTAGGAGCAGGGGAGGGTTGCAAACACACACCAGAAAGAGTGTGCCAGACAGAGAAAGGAGTAAGGACTTGAACTCAAACCTTCATTTCTTCCACTCACCCTGATGCACTGGGAATGGCTATGGCTGCTGCTTTGTGGTTTGTTTATTTTAGTGCCAAGGGTGGAACTCAGGCAGGTGCTCTGTGAGTGGGCCATGCCCCTGGCCCCTCACTGATGGATTCCAGGCCAGTTCTCCACCGCTGAGCCACGCCCCTGCCCCTGCTTTGCTAACGTGGACCTTTATAGCACAGTAGGCAGGAGGTGCTGTTTATACATGCCCCCATTCTACAGAGGAGACAAGTAGGCAAAGAAATGAGTTGCTGAGGTCCCACAGCTGGTAATGGCACACAACGGGGCTCCGAGCGAAGTGTAATGGGGCCCCGGCAAGCTAGAACAGGCCCCTTTGTGAGCAGCCACTCAGCCCCTGCCTCATCTTGCTAGAATTTCCAGCTTTTAAAAGAGAAACAGCAAATCTATAACTGCATGTAAAATTGCATTTAAGAAAGTTGACTTCAGGTTGGGAAAGCCCTAAACTTCCTCCTCAGTAAGGGAAAAATGTCAGCTTTACTCATTGAACAGGTTTTGGTTTTTTTGCTTTTTTTTTTTTTTTTGAGAAGTTGTTTACTTATTTTGAAACAAGGGTCTCGTGCATCTCAGAGTGGCCTTGAACTCGCTATGCAGCAGGGCTGAGCTCGAGCCTCTGATTCTTTTGCTTCCATCTCCCGAGCGCTAGGATTACAGGTGTGATGTCACGCCTGGTTTATGTGGTGTCAGAGATTGAACCAGCAGCTTCATGCATGCTAAGGGAACTCTGCCAACTGAACCGCATCCCCAGCTTCCAGTGTTACCTCTAGCTTTGTAAGTACCATGTGGCCAAACAGGATGCTGAATTTCGAGCTGGGTTTGATGGTGCACATTTAGAATCCAGAGCAAGGAGGTAAAGGCAAGAGGATTATAAGTTTGACGTCAGTCCTGGCTTCAGGGTAAGATCCTGCCAGCAAGTGGGTAAAGGTGCTTGCCACCAAGCCTGAGTTTATTTCCTGGAACCCACATGGTGGAAGGAGAGAGCTGACTCCTGCAAGCTGTCCTCTGACCTTCACACATGAACCATGATGCTTGCATATAGCACACACACTTACACACACACACACACACACACACACACAAACCAGCTAAAAACCCAAATGATCAATTTTGCCTGTTGACACAAGGATGGAGGAGAGGAGGGGAAAAGAAGGGAGGGGAGGGCAGATGTTTGAAAGGAGGGTGAGAGAAAGGCCTGCCAACGACAACTACCCCGTTTGAGAAGCTCTGGGAAGCACATGCGGCGTGTCAGGCTTTGTGCTGGTGCCAAATGATCAGATCGGAAAGGTCACTTGCCTCACCGGGGGCACACAGTTCCATTCCCATCTGTCCTGGGCTTTGAATGTGCTGAGCAGAGGCCAGACCCCAGATCTGTGCCTGCTGCCTGTGATCTTGCCTCTGGAGCTCTTAGCTACCCAACTTTAAGGAGCAGTGCCTGAGGCAGAGGGATATTTAGGTCCCATTGTGGTCGTAATGGGCACGGTTCCTAAGAGTCACAGGCCTCTTCCTAAGGATCCCCAAGCAATGTCATGGGACATGGGTTTGTCAGGCTCTCTTTACAGTGGCCTGTAATTTTGGGAGCAGCCACAAGGGGACAAGGCTGCCCATGTCATACATCACTGGACAGGAACTGAGTAAAACAGAGCTAGTGACCAGCCAAACGCCAACTTTGTCCCTTTTGACCTGCCCAGATCCCCAGAACCCTTCCTCAGTGTGGGAGTTGGAGCCTACAGGACTCCAGGACTCCATTACCCTGAGCAGAGTCGCAGAGAATTGAACTGCATGGGAGCAATGGTCTCAACTGCCACCCCCCCCCCAGTCTCCTCCATTTCCCCCTCACCCACCACAGACCCTCATCACCTCATCGAATTGACTGATTCATTCCTGGTGGCTTCTGCAGCCACTTCCAAGGCTGCACCTTGAACTTGCATTACATTTTAATTAAAGCCTTTACACCAGCCTTGCCCCTGGCTAAATGCAGCCACGGGCACAGGGCACATAGATATTTAATACTCTGCCTCTCCCCGCTGATGGCACAGGGTGCCCAAGGGTGTACCCGAGCCATGCCCTGCTTCCAGCGATCTGCGAGCTTGCTTAAGTGTGCCCACAAGCCCCGAGCGGGAGGCTTCGCAATAACTATTCATTGCCCTGGGTTAAGTGTGCCCAGGGGCACCGGTAAACTCAATGCAGTGATTAGCGATTGCTCCCAGGGAAGAATATCAGAGGTCCTGCTGAATGTCTGCAGGCCCTAAATATAGTCTGCTCGTGGCCACTTAAAGGGCATGGTGGGTTTGGGCTGTGCACTCCATCCCACTTCCTTTTCCTTCTTTGTACAAAATTGCTCCCTCCACGGAAAAGCCTGGCCCCCAGGGCTGCCCTGTTGCTGTGGGACTGGGGTGCAGAAACAGGAGGGAGGCTTTGGGGTCTGGTCTGGGAAATGTTGAATCCATTTCCCATCTCCTTCTTCTCTGCTCCCCGAGTAAGGCAGCCTCCAAGGTGAGGGGATTACAGGCTCACCTAACGGGCTCCTTGTGGGCTGTACGGAGTCTCCTATGTGATGCTGGGTTCTCTGAGGCCAGGGGCAGCAGAGCTGAGGAATTGACAAGGTTAAGGGGATAAGGAACTTCTTCAACTCCATCTGCTTGTCTCTGGGTCTGGAAGAATGGACTGTACATGCCGGGGTAAAGCGAGAGATGACAGGGTTCATTAGTTTTTTTGGACATAGTGCCCTTAACTTTTATGGAACGAGGGGAGGGGATGGAGTTGCTCTCTGTTGGCCTATGATCCTGTCCTGTGCCTCAATATCCCTGCCCACACTTGCAGCAAAGGCAAAGGGGGTGGGGTTGAGGTAACAGGCAGGTAAAAGGAGGGCTGTGAGATGGCTCAGTGGTTAGAGGCACTCTCCCACCCAAGCCTGACAACTTGAGTTCCGTCGTCTCCAGGATCTAGGTGGTGGAAAGAGACAACTGACTCCCCCAAGTTTTTCTTGGACCCCTGCATGCACACTGTGGCAGATGCGTGCCCTCCCCACATTGACATAATAAATACATACATAATATAATAAAGGAAGTGTAGATAAGAGGACAGCTGGGTGCAGGCAGGTCCCTTGCCCACATCCCGAGGCTCAGGTACAGTGAGGGGCCAGCCGTCCAGGTTTGCCCGAGTCCATCCTTATATCCTTATTTATTTTAGCATTTAGCGTTCTTCACTGGGGGAGCCTGAGGTGGTTTAGCATCTGAAGCATGGTGCCTGGGTGCACACACTCCTCTCCCTTTGCTTATTGGAGTCCACAGGTAAAGGAACAGCGAGGAGGAGGCGATGGAGGTGTAATGAGCGGGAGGGAGAGCCTGGGAACCACCCTACAGAGTCCCAGCTACAGGGTCATGTTGCACACACCCACCCTCCGCCTTGCCAGCTGTGTTCCACACTCCAGCTGCCCTGTTGGCCTGGCCCAGGGCAGCAGCTGGGACGACATTTCCCTGGGTCTGTTGACACTTGAGTCCCAGAACATAAATGATTTTCTTGTCTTAATGAGCAAACAATCGGAGCGGCATGGCGCTCTCGTTGGACCCCTGCTGCGCCAATTGCAGAAGCCCTTGCTCGCTCGCCTTTGCCCACAGTTTGCAGATGGTTCTTCCTCTCTGTTCTGCAGGTCTCTAGGCCCCTGCCTCCTCAGATGGATGGTGGACAGGTAGGTGAAGAAAGAGCATTGTTCTGATAGGTTCTTCTAGGCTTGGCGCTCCGGAGGCTCTGAGGCCGGAGGTTGTCACTCTCCTATGGCCCTTTTGTGGAGAGTGTCTGAGGACAGTAGTGACCTTTGTGGGCCTGAGTCTTGGCAGAACTGGGCCCCCCCAAGCCTCCCCCCTCCCATGCCCAGCGCCCTCCATGTAGAAGCTGTCTGGGGGAAAAAACCTGGCAGAACCGTGCTGGGGAGAAAGCCTCTGGGTCCTACTATATACTAAGATTCCCTCTGAAAGGTTCGCAGTGGCAGGAGCTGGCTCCTTTGCAAGGCTCCAGTGGTACCCAAACTCTCCTCTTTATCAGCCCCTTCCCTCTTTCCCTCTCTTTTGAGGCAGAGTTTCACTATGTAAACCTGATTGGCCTGGAAGTTTCTGTGTAGGCCAGGCTGGCCTTGAATTCACGGAGATCAATCTGCCTCTGCTTCCTGAATGCTGGGATCAAAGACATGTACCACAATCCTCAGACCTACCCTTTTTTTTTTTTTTTTTTTTTTTTTTTTTGAGATACAGTCTCAGGTAAGCCCAGGGTGGCCTTGTATTCACTAAGTAGCTGAGGATAACCTTGAATTTTTGGTCCTCTTGCCTCTATTTCGTGAGTGCCAAGGAAGGAATTGAATCTCCTTCTTCTACTATGTGGGTCTTAAGGGCCGAACTCAGGTCATCAGGTTGGCAGCAAGTAGTCTTTACCTGCTAAAGCATCTTGCTGTCCCCTACCTCCTGAGTGGGTGTGTAGCACCATGCCTTTTTTTTTTTTTTTTTCTTTCCCAGGACAGGATTTTTCTATAGTCCTGACTGTTGTGGACTCACTCTGTAGACCAGTCTGGCCTCGAACTCAGAGATCCTCCTGTGTCTGCCTCCAGAGTGCTGGGATTAAAGGCATACACCACCACCACCCAGCTTTTTTTTTTTTTTTTTTTTTTTTTTTTTAAACAGTTGAGAAGAGGAATCAAACCTGAGGTGTGCTAGGCAATCACTTAACCAACTAAGCTATGCCCCAGCTCCCAGTTTTTGTTGTTTTAAGACGAGGTTTTATTAACCCAAGCTGTTATTTAAATTATGGAAATCCTCCTGCTTCAGTGTTAAGAATACAGGCATAAGCCACTATTCCAGGCTAACTTTTTCTCCTGGTCTTAGGGGTTCCCACAGTCACCAGGAAGGCCAAGCCCTCCTCAACCTCACATCCTTTGAGTCTTTGGAATCCACGCACGCCATTTGTCTTAACGTCTTTCCCAGTCCTGGACTGGGGTGTGCTTCCTTCCTACACCTCTTGCATTACTAGGCAGCATCTTTATTTAAAACCCCAAACGAGAGCCCAGGGCAACAGAATGCCAGTTATGCTGGCCTGGGTAGTACATAGGCTGAGTGGCTAGCCCTGCTCTTAGGGGCCCAGGATGCTCATCTGTATCCAAGCACCGCTATGGGAGGTCTGCTCCCCTGAAATATAGGGGTGCCAGCACATGTAAACAGCTGCTGTCTTACTTCTTGGCCAATTGGTCCTTTCTGTGACCCCATCATCCTCTTGCGTCCCCTCCCCTCAAACACCCATGCTCCTGGAGCCCAGATGAGCATGTCTCCTGGGCAGCTGGATTGTGACTTTGTCTTATGTCTTCAGTCCCCGTGGTTGCTGTCCCTTCGAGGGGAGCTGGTGGCTTCTCTGGAGGATGCCAGCTTGATGGGGTTAGATGTGGACATTGGCTCCAGCACAGTCACCATCCAAAGCCCAAGACAAGGACTTCTTCAGAGAGAGAAGGTCAGTGGCGGACGGTGGGCCACGCTGAGCTTGAGGGAGGCCCTGCAGCCTGGCAGGAGCACTTTGTCACCCTGACGTGCCAGTTCACGTGTCCACCTGTGAGACTGGACAGATTTAGGCAGGCAGCTTTGAAAATTGGGCCCCATTAGTGTAAAGTGCTCTGCTCGGCAGATGAGGGGCTTCGGCAATCATGTATTCAGCGCGCCCTGATCATGGTGGCAGGAGCGTAATTACCATCTCTTTAAATAGCCCAAAGTTGCCGTGTAAGAGAAGACGGCTCACATGACATTTGCTCCGAGCTTGCTTCCTGCTAAAAATATCCTGGCTAAATAATATTTCCTGGTTGTGCTGGAGCAACAGGCCCTCTCCTGGGCTCCGACTCCTGGGGCTTTGTTCAGAGATGAGATGAAAGGTGGAGTGAATAGGGTGGACACTTACAGAGGGAGTGTGCCTCTGGAAGGCACAGTGGCCACAGTGGGGACCTTCCTCCTTCCCCAGGTGTGGAACACTTCCCTGGAGCTCCTGCCACTCTGGCTGGTGAGCGGTTCCTATGCCTACTCCCTCAAGGCTGCATGCCCACTGGGTAAGACACAGGAGAGCTCCTGATGCCCACTGTCCGTCACTCCTGTTTTCTCCAAACACCTTGTTCCCCTGCCCCATTCTGCCTCTCCTCTTCTTAGCCCCCACCTTGACTGAGGACTTCTGAAATGCTTGGTGCGGAGAGGAGTTTTCCGGGATGTGGGAGCAGTCTGAGTGGGGTGTGAAGTGTGACTATGGACAGTACTATCTACTGCAGGCTTCAGACCTGGGGGCTGGGAACTTCTGGGGATCCAAGGCAGGCTCTAGGGACTGTGAGGACAGAGATGGGTAAAAGGGTCTGTGGTCTTATTCTGCAAGGTTTAGAGGTGCTACCCCCCAATCCCCCACTTCCCATGCACCTTGTGCATTGTGAAGAGGCCAGGAGTCTGGAAGCATTCTGCTGACCTCTAAAGATCTCACTATGCAAAGTTAGACAGACAGAGGCTTTGTCCTGTGTGGGTAGATGAGAGGTGAGGTTAGAATTTTATCATGGAATACCTTTCAGAACGAGAACCCCGGGGAGCCCAGCAGCCTTGGGGGATGTCCCTGCTGAGTCCATACACATCTCCCACCCTGTTGGTACTATTTGGAATATCTTTATTTGGAGACAAATGCTTTCATTTAGCAGCTGCAGAGCTGGCTCAGAGTGTCCCCATGAGAGGGCTGACACAACAAGATTCTTGCTAAAGTGTAAACAACTGATATGAGTTGTTTCCCCACGGCAGCTTGGAATGGAAGGGGCA
This sequence comes from Phodopus roborovskii, assembly GCF_943737965.1. Lineage (NCBI taxonomy): Eukaryota > Metazoa > Chordata > Mammalia > Rodentia > Cricetidae > Phodopus > Phodopus roborovskii. Next base: position 331,418 of record NW_026126646.1, read on the forward strand.
CCAGGCAGGGTCATAGAAAACAGTCTTGGCAGAGAAAGGCCAGCCAGCCTGTTCCTGGCACCTGCTTTTCCAGAGACCTTCTCGAATGGCAGCATCCTCTGAGAGCTAGACAGGCTGGCCTTTTTCCTCTCTCTGTTTTTTTTTCTTTTGTCGATGAAGGTATGGTCTCAGGACATCAAGTCCCAGTGGGGCTGCTAACAGGTGTGGCCCAGCTAAGGCCCTGCATGCTTGCAGCTCATTTTCGGAGTCATGTTTCCTTCCCGTTCCAGCATCGTCCCAGCCAGGGTCGGAGATCTCAGTTCATATCCCCAAGCAGAGACTGGGTTTGGTCAGGAGAGGAGCCGGGGTGGAAGAGTTTCTGAGTCCCAGATCCCTCCGGGTGCACCAGTCCAACACCTTCAGGGTGGCTGAGGACAGAGACTTCGTGGTCGTCAGCATACCGGCACTGATGCTGCTCCAGGACCAGGTCAGTGTCCTGGTGGCACCGCCTTGCTGCTTCTTCTGAGGCCTCCTGCTTGGGCTGAAATCAGAAAAGCAGAGAGCAACCAGGCAGTAGTGATGCACACCTTTAATCCCAGCACTCAGGAGGCAGAGGCAGGAGGATCTTTGTGAGTTCAAGGCCAGCCTGGTCTACAGAACAAGTTCCAGGACAGCTTCTGAAAGCTACAGAGAAACTGTCTCGAAATACCAAAGGGAAAACAAATACAGAGAGCAGGTCTTTTGGGGGCTAGCTGGGTGTTGGCCTTCCCATTTATGTCATAGAGGCTTAGCTTTGTTTTGGGCCCATCAGGGATAACCATAGGACATGGGATGTATCTTGTCATATGTAACCAATGCCTTGCTGCCCCACAGCCATGCCCAGAGGCCAAAGAATCCCCAGGGACTCAAGCTTTCTACAGGGTGGACCTGAGCCTGGCCTTTGCAGAGATGGTCTCCCTAGAGCACTGGACAGTGGAGAACTTCTTCCAGTGTGTGGGTGAGTGAGGAGCCATGAAAGCATGCCTGCTGGTGACAGGCACACGCCATACAAGGTCTCATTCGTTCCCTGCTCTGGCTTCATTCTCCTCTGGCAGGGTTTTATTCTCTGGACAGGGAGCTCCAGCATCTAAGCAGCTTAGCAGCTCTGTCAGGCATATTGCTGGACCTGGCTGAGGTAAAGAGAGGCCTAGGTCCTGAATGGTGAAAAGGTACCTGGCTGTGGATGGGAGACAGAGGCAGGAGTGCTTCAACTTCCCAACTCAGCCTCGAGTGTGTGTGTGTGTGTGTGTGAATGTGAATTGTGTGTGTGAGTGTGTGTGTGTGAGTGTGTGAATGTGAATTGTGTGTGTGAGTGTGTGAGTGTGTAAATGTGTGGGTATGTGTATGTGAGGGTGTGTGTAAATGTGTGTGAGTGTGTGTGTGTGAGAGAGTGTGTGTGTGAACATGAGTGTTTTGTGCACATGTATGTGGAAGCCAAAGGTTGATAATGTCTACCTTACTCACTCAACTTTTTTTTGAGACTGAGTCTCTGGATGAACCTGTAGCTTCCCTAGTCAGCTACTCTGACCAGCGAGCAAACTTTAAGGATCCTCCTGTCTCTGCCTCTCAAGTGCTCAGGGAGTTGCTCTGATCCTTGGACCGGGAGTCACAGCCACGTGGGTGCTGGGGATCAAACCTGGTCCTCTGGGAGAGCAGCCAGTGTTTTTACCACTGAGCCACCTCTCCAGCCCCATAGCTTTTGTCTTTTTGCTTTCTTTTCAAACAGGGGATCCAGAGATCTGAATCAGATCTTCATTCTTACTCTTGTGTGGCAAACACTTTACTGACTAACCTTTATCTTTATATTTAGGTTTATTTTTCTATTCATTTTTGGTTTTCTGTCCTGGAACTAACTCTGTAGACCAGGCTGGCCTCAAACTCACAATGATCCCCCTGCCTCTGCCTCCCGAGTGCAGGGATTAGAGATGTCACCACCACTGCTCTGCTCATTTTTGATTTTGAGACAGGGTCTTAGCAAGCCTCGGTTGTTCCCTCGGCTTCCCGGGTGTGGGGTCTGTAGGCGACTGCTACTCCTCAATGTTGTCTCAGTTTTTGGTTTGGTTTTTGGGACAATCAGAGACTCATTCAGCCCACGCTGGCCTTAAAACTCACCACATAGTCAAAGATCATGTTGACTTCTGGTCCTTCTGCCTCTAGCCCACAAGAGTTAAGGTTCCAGGCATGTGCCACTCTGGTCAGTTCGTGACGGTGACGTACTAGACATCCAACCGAGGGCTCCGCGGGTGCTAGGTAACCACACCACCCACTGAGCCACCTCCCTAGTTCCCACCTGAGTTTTCTTTTCGATCCAGAACGTAAGGATCCCAGAGCCTGTCACAACACTGCATTAGAAGGTGGTGACTCAGGAGAGCACCTGGTACACGATGCCCCATTTTCATTTCGGTGCATCCTGCCATCTCTGTGTGGGCTCCAGTGCCTCAGGTCAGTGCCTCAGACTCCCTGGCAAAGACTCCGAGTTGCATCCTTCATCCAAGGCGAGCTGCCCTGTAAACCCTCTGTGTGCGAGCTCAGCACGGGATGCTGCAACCCCTGTTGAGGTGGGGGTTTGGCGAAGGCCGGATTACCAGACAACCTGGTATTCACACACGCAAAACCACCAGGAGCAAAACCCATTCAGATCCAGCATGAGGAAATACACATAATTCACAAATGATGTCAGTCACTTTCATCTCAGACTTCCTAACTGTCTTCAATAGAAGACAGACGGGAAGGAGATTGAACTCAGATGTTAATAGTGCAAGAATGCCCCGTTACCAGGATATGATGTCTCGGTGCTGCATAAAAATGTAATTATATTCAGAACTATATTTAAAGATTAAAAGGGGGACTGCCTACCACATCTAGCCCCAAACTCAGAATTAGAAACAAAGACAAAGGCGGGATGGGTCGGGGGTGGGGGGTGTGGGGGGTGGGGCTGGGCGTGAGGACGGGTCAAGCTCTAAACCGTCTGCTAAAAATGGAAGTATTTCTCAAAAGTTTTTACATGTTTCGGCTGCTTTTGTTTTAACGGTTTCCTGCGGCACTGATACTGATTTTTGAAAGGGAGGGTTGGAACTCTACCCATCCAGGATTCAGCAAGCGCTTGCAATGGGGGAGAGAGCTGGGAGGGAACAGAGGCCACCAGATGGGGTCTGTCCAGCAGCTTGTAAGGGGAGATAAGAGGTGTCTATGGGATCTCGGGGAGGGCAGGTGGGCTCAGGGGGAGGTGCTGAGGATGGGATGGGCTTTGTCCTGGCCTCTGAAGGGTAGGTAGGTTGTTCACAGGGAGATAATGAATAAATACGAAAATAGCAACAGCAATAAAAACATTTTAGGAGGATTTTTTTTTCCCCTCCCTGGGAAGATTTACACGGGGAAAGAATGTTCCCTTTCTGGTTTTATTAATTTCATATCAGGAGCCGGAGTGAATCTCTCCCCTCCCTGGTCCCCAGTGCACCTCCTCTGCACCTCCTTGAAGCTTCTAGAGCTTTCTGTTCTTTTTATAGTCTCTGCCTTCGCTCCTGCCTTCCCCTGCAGTCTGGAAGACTGGCAATCAGGGGCTGTCTCATACATTCTTCTTCTCCAGCTTTTGCTTTTAGTAACCACTTAAAAGTGCCGTAGATCCGATTTTCATCAGGAATTTTTACAAAATGTCTTTCTTTTGTCAGTCTGTGATTCAGGTTAGACCGTGAATGGGTCGCCTATGTGCGACTCTTCTTTTTGACTTTAGTTCATTTTAGTTTTTTGCGGATAGGTGTTTTGCCTACATGTGTGTCCCTGAGCCCTCAGAATCAGAAGAGGGCATCAGATCCTGGAATTAGAGTTACAGGTGGTCGTGACACACCATGTCAGTGCTGGGAACGGAACCCAGGTCCTCTGAAAGAGCAGCAAGTGCTCTTAACCACCAAGCCATCTCTTCAGCCCCAGGTTACAGGTTTTTTTTTTTTTTTTTTCTTCTTAAGTCTCCCTCTTCCCCTGACAAAATGAAAACCAAATCCAAACAAAAGTGTTTAAGACTATCTTAATTGCTTTCAATGGTGGCTTCTGAGAGCTCGTGGGGGGTGTCGATGGCGGTGGGGGGTGTCCATGGCGGTGGGGGGAGGGGGAGGTGTGTTGACAGTTGTCTTCATCTTCTGAAGACGGGGTGAAGCCTAGAAAATGGCTCAGCAGGTAAAGGTGCTTGCTGCAGAGCCTGCCAGCCTGACTTCAATCTCCAGGACCCATGTGGCAAAAGGGATGAAGTGGCTCATGCAAGTTCTCCACATGTACTGTGTGGCACATGTGTTTCCCGTAATTAAACATGTTCATATGTGACTGAGCGGACCTGGGTGGAAATGCTGGGGAGAGGTCAGGTAAGACGTATAAACCAGTGAGGGTAAGGGCATCCAGGACCCAGGGGAAGGCGATACAGCGCCAGAGGACTTCAGCAAAGGAAGGAGTGGCAGCCAGTCTGGCAGCAGGAGCCACCAGAGTCCCCCTCAGGGGACAGGCCTGACTTCTCTGGAGACACAGTTGAGGGGTCTCTGCCTGGTCAGGAGGGAGACTCTGCCCGGTGGCCAAGTCTGGTCATTGTTCTGTGTGAAGCTGATCTCGTGCCTGCCACGGGAGGAAGGGTGGTGAGTTCAAGAACAGCCTAGGCACATATGGAAAGCCTGTCTCAAACATCGCCTCACAACAAAATCCCTACAAAATCTCACCCTTTTAACAAGCGTACAGCCTGTCCAGTGGGTGTGCTGGACCTTCAGATTAGAAATTGCTGCTTAGCATGTGGGGAGGATGCCACTGGCATCTGGTTCTGGAGGGCAAGGATGCTGTTGACCATCTTACAATGCACAAGATGGCCTGCCACCCAGAACACATGGTCTGGTCTAGGACATCAACAGTACTTGGGCTGGTTAACCTGAGAACGGCCAGGCAGGCATTATTACCCAGTTCTGATCGATTCCTGGGGCTGAGCCAATCAGTGCATTGTAGGAGATGGCTCTAAAATGAAACCAGGTGGTAGCGTGCAGGCTGGGCAGTGAGCAGGAGTCAGGTGATTTTCCCAGAAACCTGGATTTATGTATTCTAAGTTTGTTAGGTTTTGAAACGGAGTCCCAAGCACAGACTGACCTGGAACTTGCTATCTAGTCAAGGATGACCTTGAACTTGTGCTCCTTTAGCCCACACCTTCTCAATTGCTGGGATTACAGGTGTGTGCTGATGTACTTGGTTTACATCGTCATGCCAGAGGTTGAACTCAGGGCCTTGTGCATGCTAAGGCAAGCAAGCATTCTATCAACTTAGCTGCACTTCTAGCATATCTAATTGAATTTTAAAGGTCCGTGAGGTGTGGTCATGAGGACAACTCCTAGCTCAGTGCTGGCCACTGGGAAGGGGATGAATGCCCACGGCCTTTATCACAAATGTCAGGAAGATTTCGCTTCCTTAGGGGGAAGGCTGACTTCTGCTTTCCATCTTGGAAGGTCCGAGAGAAGAGTTGCTGGACTCAACAGCCACACTGAGGACTACCCCACCCACCCTGTCCCCTGGATGGGAGACTGCTTCAGCAGAAGTACCGTCTGCTGCCTCTCACCAGTTCCAGATCCCACAAACGGCTGCCCTGGATGAGCCCCTTCAGCGTGTTGTGCATCAGCCTGCTAAAGAAACCATCAAGGCAAATCCACAGCTGTGTTCACGGCATGCTGTTCCCTACCCAAGAGTCTGGTCCCCGTGAAGCAATGATGACCTCAACTGCGTCTAAGCCCTTTCTCTCACGATCATTCATTCTCAGGGAAAGCAGGGGCCTAATGAGCTCCCACCTAAGGGCAGAGCCTTTTCATCTGTCCGACCTGGCTCTCAGCCTTCCTGTGTCCAGAGAGATGTGATTGAAGGAGGTAGAAATAGAGATAGCAGCTGTATTCTTCACAAGGGGGCCAAAAACAGACATGCTCCAATAGTCTGGAGTGGGGGTCCCGGAGGCAGGCCTAGAAGCCCAGCCTGAGACCACTGCCCCATAACCTTCTCTGGGCTGAGGTTCACAGTGTGGCTGGGGCCATATGCTTTTATTTCTGATGCTTTTTCTCTCTCTGCAGCTGGAACCAGCAGTGCCATTCATGCAAATAACCAGACCGGAAGGAGGAAGCTGGGTGTCAACTGCTTCCCCTTTCCCCAGTGCAATTCAAGAGCATCATGGTCCTCAGACTCCTCCAAACAAAGTAGATTTAATTCCACACCCATGGGCTCCAGCTACACTCTCCTCAGAGTCCATGGAAGCTTCCCAGACTGGCCCCAGACCCTCACAACCGGTCTTCCTGTCTCCCACTTCCATGACCACACATTTGTCTTCAGAAGTCTCCTCTCCTCCACGGCCTTCTTGGAGATCTGATGGGCCTCAAATGCTCCTAGGTTTTGAACAATCTGTTCCCCTAACTGAAGTTCCAAGAGGACCTTCCCAGGATCCTGCCCAGCCATCAGGAAGTCCCTTCCCGCTGGAAGAATTGGCAAGAGAGACTGTGAAATCGACAGAGTTCAAGGGGCCCATCCCAGGGGAGCCTGCCCACAACAGTGAGGAGTTCCGACCATTGACAAGGCCTTTCCCAAGCAGCCTGACTGAAGAGGGGTTGATTTTCCACCACGCTCCCAGAAGGCCTCAGGAGATGCTACCGATAATCAAGGCTGAGGAGCCGTTGCAGAATGACCAGGATCCCTCTGGAGAGGAGGCCAGAGGGTATCTGGACCTGTCAACCTCAGAACCAAGTCACAGCATAGAAGGCCTGGGACTCACTGTCTTGTTGGGAACTGATGTCACCTTTACCACCCCAAGAGGGAGGCAGCCATATATTAGTACCCATCTGGGGACCTCAAGTCCCGAGCTCCCTGGGAGACACAGTGTGGGCCCAGCAGTTCCCCAGGCAACACTTCCCAGGAACCTTCTGACGTCCACCTCTGAGAAGCCTGCAACTACTTCTGAAGGAGGTGTGGACAGGACCTTACTGTTGGAGCCAGTGCCTGTGTGGCCTGAGGGTTGGCATGAGCTGCGGGCTGCACACACAGCCAGTCCCCTACCTTCACACACCCAAAGCCTTCTGGCCCCTACAGAAGCCATATTGCTCCACTCCAGTGAGCCTGGAATCCTGATCCCCGATGGCACCGGAGAGCCAAGAGCTCCCTGAGCTTTAGCACATGGAGAGGGGTGGGTCAACAGACTTCGGGGGTGAGTCATAGGAGTGTCCAGGGAAGGGAGGCACACGGGAAAGGGAGGACATGGTTTGGTATGCTCACACTTCCCTTCAGGAAGAGGGCTGAGACGGCATGAGAGCCCTTGGCCTCTCTGAGCTGGCCCAGCTGTGTTTTACATCTCACTATTAAATCTGGGCAGTACGCAGTCCTTAGAGCTGGGCCCACCCATGTCCAGGGCTCTGATCCCTGTCTAGCTTTGGAACTAGTCTTTCTGTGTGTCAGTTTCCTCATCGGTTGAATGGAAGTAACATTAGTTCCTCCCCGGTGGGGTCATTGAAGGGGGTGAACAAGGACTCGGGTACCGAGCCCTGCACAAGCATGCAGGATCTCCAGGGAGGGAGGATGGAGCACTGACTTGCTTTCTGTTCATCACATCTTGTGGTTTCTATGGCAGCAGCTGGTACCCCTCTGGCTCGGACAGACCCATTGACCTGCAGTGATGACCCAGAGCTCCCAAGCTCAGTGGCTGAGAACCCCAGCTGTGGCCTGGGCCAGAACCACATTCATTGCATCCCTGAGAGGGCAGTGCCTCACCCGCTCCAGGCCGACCTGTGGCTGGAAGTAGGATTTGAAATGCAGCCAAGAAGAGGAGGCCGGCAGCAATGCCCGCCCAGAGCGCAAACTAAATAAATAAATAAATAATCAGGGTTGTCTTGGCTGATAAACGGTCCCTACCTCGTAGATGACTTCTCCCCCTGCGTGCCCCCTCCTTCCTCTTTCTCCGGGCAGATCCATCCCAGGCAAGAGCTTAATAGCCCCATTTAAGGCTTTTCCTTTTCACCACGGAATTGAGCTGCTCCTGCCATTACAAGGTTTTCAGCTTCTCTCTGAAATCAAATTACTGACTCCATTTAATTTTTTAAAAGCCCGGATGATTTCCCTTCTTGAATCCGAACCGTGACTCCAAGGCCAGCCCCCTCCCCTGCCCCCAACCAGGCACGTCCCCTGTGGGTAACTGCTGCCCAGGGATGGTGGCCCCCATGCCAAGGCAAGCCTGACACCCAGAGGGAGAAGCCAACAGAAGGCAGCCTGGGGCCCACGTCCTGGACACGTCGATGGGTGACCTTGGCTTCCTCTAGGTCTGTGTGGACTCACAGGAGCCAGAGATCTCACAATGGCAGACCTTCAGGTGCTAGAGAGATCAGTGGTCAGAGCCCAGCCTGATGCCCTGGGCTCACAGTCATCTTGCATCCTGCATCCTGCAGACAGTGCCGCCCCCACCCCCCCCATGTGTGTTCAAATCTCCATCCCTTGACAGATATCTAAGCAGCCAGTCCTCTACCAGGTACCATTCCAGTTCCAGCTTCGAGGAGGCCCTCTAGACAGAGGAAATCCCCCCCCCCCCGCCGCCCCGTGTTTGTGTGTGTGTGTGTGTGTGTGTGTGTGTGTGTGTGTGTGTGTGTGGTGTTTATTCTAGGATTGGAGATGTAATAACCACACGGGGCAATTTCAGATGTTTCCCAGTGCTCAGAAGAGGACCAGGCAAACCTCTGGGGTGGGGGTGGCTTTGAGTGAGAACACAAGAACACACTAAGGAGGAGGTCAGAGAGGCACGGGCCTGTGATCCCAGCACTCAGGATGCTGAGGCCAGCAGGGGCTATAACATGAGAGCCTGTCTCAAAAACAACAAGCACAAACAACCCCTCCCATTGCAAAAAGAAAACTAGTTGGGTGAGGTCATCTGGGCTAGGTGACAGAAATGACAAGGGCACTGAGGTGGTCTGGAGGGACAGAAAGGTCATTGGAGAAGGTATTTAAGCAGGATGGTGTGGAAGATGGGGAGCCGTAGGGCTAGAATGCCTAGAAGGAGATGGTTTCACTCTGACCTCAATGGGCATCTAAGGCTAAACCTTTAGGAGACAGGTGGCCTTAGGTGGGTACCCTAGAAAGGTGGCCATTGCTAAGTGGTTGGGACGAGAGCAGCAGAAGGGCACGGGGAACAGGGGCTGGTTCAGGAAGTGACTCCCGAGGCCCCTCCTGGGTCACAGTGCCACTCCTGTATTCTAATGATGCATGAGATGTGGCGGCTTGGATATTCACTCTTGCTACAGTGTTGCTTGGGGGACAGGGGGGGTGGGGTGGGGGGTAGGGAGTGGGGTGTGGGGTGGGAGGGTGGGGAGTGGGGGGTGGTGTCGGGGGCTTGGATGTTCACTCTTGCTACAGTGTTGCTGGGGGAGGGGGGTAGGGTGGGGTGAGGGGGTGGGATGGGGTGGGGGGGTGGTGTCATTTCGCACCTTTCTATATTCCTGCCTCCACTCACTCTTCCTCCTCCCCACTTCGGGGTTTGGGATATCACAGACCAAGTCATGAGCACACCCCGAAGTTCTGTGACTCAACACTCTTTCCCAAGTCCTCCATGTGTTATTCCACCTGCATCCTTAGACAGCAGACGAAGGCAATGGAGTTAATGAGGTCATTGGCTCAGGGCAAGGATGCAGCTCAGTAGGTATAGTCCTCGCCTAGCACAGGCTCTGGGTTCGATCCCCGGCAGTGCACTCCAGAGGGGGATATCCAAGGCCATTCTAAGCTGCATGGCATATTCCAGACCAGCTTGTGATATCTGAGACTATGTCTAAATAATAAAATCAAAGAAAATCACTATAAATGGTGCGGCGATTCACAAGGCGGGAAGAGTCTAGGTATGGGCCGGGCTGGCTCTGGGAGCTGTTTGTAGCCGGAACAAACCCCAGGCAGGGTTTCTTCCCACTTTCCTCACTCTCCTCGCCGCCTCACAAGTGGGGCAGGTTTCTTTAATTAGAAGGTGCTCGGGCTCTGCGAAGGTCTCCTGTTCTCTTTTAAGATGTGACGACACCGGCTCTGTGACTGCCCCCATTCCGCTCTTGATGTACCACAGCCAGAATGGTACCCATGACCAATGCTGGGGCTATGGGAGGCATATTAGTGAACATTGCCCCGGCCTTGGGGACATCTAATTTCTTACTGAGACCTCCCAGGTCTTGCAGGCATCTGTTTATGCCTGACACATCTATGTGCCGTGACATCTTGGTAGGGGTGGTTGTTGCTGGGGTTGGGAGGTGGGAGTCTTAGCCAGCCCAGGCTGTTCAATGTGATTAGACAGCCTGGGGGCCTTGGGTCCTCGTTTCCCCAGTGACTGTATAGAGTCCACAGCCGGTGTACACTCATTGTATTTCTCTCCTGTCTGTCCTGCGGAGTAGTCAACACAGGGCCAGGACACACCTGGGTTTGCCTCTGTGAGCATCAAGCCTGTGGTCCTGAACTCTCAGATTTTCAATGCTTTCTGTGATAGCTTCCTGTCACAGCATACCCTTTCAGGGTAGGCTGCAAGTCTCTGTTGGGTATTTCAATCTTACTTAAGCTGGAGCTGTAGTTATCAACTCAGTAATTCTCCAAATTACCGAGTAACCAGAGAGACTCTGTGTGTGTGGTGAGGAGAGCTTTCTTCTGGCTGTCAGGGGACCAGACTGGTCACGCCCAGGACTAGTGTGACCTTGAGCCAGTCAGTTAAATTGCTGATCCTGGATTCAGTATGGAGTGTTGACATAGGGTGGCTGGAACCTCTGACCTAGGAGAAGGCGTGCCATCTGTTGGTAGTAATGAAGGCTCTGTGCAGGGTCTCTGGCCTTGCCAGCCCAGGCCTTACCATATCCCCATGCCTCTGCTTCTTTTAGGTCTGGGTTTGGTGTGTGTGTGTGTGTGTGTGTGTGTGTGTGTGTGTGCTGCTACAGACATCAGGACAAGCCAGGCAGGATGACAACAGGGACAGAAGGCTGTTCTCGCGTACCCACCCAGAGGTCACATCTCCTTTTCTTCATAGCCACGCCCCTTTACCCCCCCCCCCCCCACTTATTCTTTGACAAATATCCGGACAGTCTCAAAACTCACTGTGTAATTCAGAGTGACCTTGAACCCCTGATCCTTCTGCCTCTATTCCTGAGTTCTGGGATTACAGCATTGTCTTAGGTCATGTAAGGCTGGACATAGAACCCAAGGCTTCCTGAATGCTAAGCAAGAACTCTACCACTAAACTACATCTCAGCCCTGTCTCATCTCTTCAGCTCTCCTCTCCTGAGACCTCAGAACTGGTTATCACAGTGAGATAGCCAGCCAGCAACATCAATCTTCCCTGGAATATACCAGAAACATAAATTACTATTTTTTTAGAGACAGGGTGTCATGTAGGTCAGGCTGCTCTTGAACCCACTTCGTAGTTGAGGCTGCCCTTAAACTCTTGATTCTCCTGTTTCCATCTCCCTGTTGATGAGATAGATTCCAGTCATGCCGCACCATGCTCAGCTTAGAAACCCAAATCCTTAAACAGGGATTGTAGCTCAGTTACCACTGTCTAGCATGGCCACTGCAGAAGGGAACAAATTGGACCACACCCCAGATGACAGACAGAGAAATTCATTCAGTGCCATCCAGCAGTTTGTATTCTAGTGAGTCTAGAGAATTCAGCTGCCCCATTGCACACTTGAAAGCAACTACGTGTGTTCGAGAGACAGAGACTCGGGGACAGACACACAGAGAGAATTCCCCTGCCTCCAGAATAAAGGTGACGTTCTATTTCCAAAGACTTGCCCACCTCCATCTGCCCATTGCATGCAGAACTACCCCTTTGAGGAATGAAGAAATGCTTATGCCCATTTTATGGGTTAGGAAACTGAGGTTCATGGCCTTGCCCAAGGTCACCTAGTTGGAAGACAGCAATTCAAGGCTTTGACCGTGGTCTTCTTATTCGAAGGCGAGGAATTCTTCCAACACACGTTGGCTTCTCAGGATTCCTGAGACCAAAGAAACAAGCACAGGTCCATCCGCCAGGAAGGAGACCCACTTCCAGCTTTCTGCCCAATTTCCAGTTGCAATCACAAGAGAGAGCATCCAGGAAACATAAATTTTGCCTGGCAGTTGAGTAAGAGCGCTGAAAGGAGTTGCACGTCAGGGAGATGGGACTTTATTTCTCAATGAAATAGCCTTTTTATGGCTGGAATAAAAGTGCCAGGGGGAGCCTAATGCCAGGAAGTAGCAAGCACATTTGATAAACTTCTTAAGCAGGGGCGGGGTGAGGCGGGGCGGCATGGGAGGCCGTGGTCTGGCACAAGTCCTCACAACTCCAGTGAATGTTTCCCTGCAGACTCAAGCCACGGGAGAGATCTTGGGAGGTCCTCGGGCCGGGCTGGACCTGTGGGAGAAAGACCGACCAGGGGCAAGAGCCTGCAACCGGGTCTCCAGGTCTTAAGAGCAGAGCTGCAATGTGGAGAGCAGTCAGCAGGGGGCAGCATAACACACGCTTCCAGCTTGCCCCGTGGCTGCTGCAGGGGGTGGGGTGGGGGTGAGGGGTCTTGGGCGTGGGGAGAGCCTCTGGGGTGCAATCCTCAGAAGAGGTCAGAAGTAACTCTCCCCTAGGAAGTCTTCCTCCTCATTTCAGCCTTTCTCTCTTCAACTTCATATCAAAGAACAGTTTCCTGTAAGCAGGAGCCATGCACTCTCTTTTAAGAGATAGCCGTAAGGCTAGAGGCTTTCCATCTCTTGTCCATCCTCTGGCTGACTTCTTGAGGTTCTCCAGGTTTTGCTTCTGACATGATTCACCCTTGACTTCCTTCCAGTGGGGCCCCTCAGATGGTCTTAGTGTAAATATGTGCAAATGGGCAGATTTTGCCGGTGGATGGGTACCACCTTCATAGTCACTGGAAGTATGAGAGAATCTTGAAGGACAAAGAGAAAGCAAAGAAAACTCCTCATTTGAGAGTGTGTGTGATTGGCAGGTTTACGGCCTCAGGAAGGTGCGTGGTATTCCTCACAATCAAGTCATTTTTAAAAATAATCTCCCTGCTTAGGTTGTACATGCTGCTAATTGCATTTTAATAAGTCTCTTAAAATCTTGCCATATTTTTTAATATCCTAATATTAGGTAAGTGATTGCGGGGGACACTGGAGGGCACGGGGAGTTTATGTAACAGAGGCAGGGACTCCAGTGAAGCTGGGGGCTGGGAGTGGCTGCCAAGTGGCCTGTGGTGTGTGGCCTGTGAGGGTGTCTGCATTTACGTGTGGGGTGTAGACAGTGTGAGTGTGTGTCTGTCGCGAGTGTATTCAGGGTCTGTGCAGCCTCAACACCAGCAGGCTTGGCGGGCCCTCCTTTGGCCACTAGGTCAGGAGTCTATGAAGGAGGTAGAACAGAGCCACCCTTTGTGTTCTAGCCCCAAACTGCAACATCTGAGCCCGAGGGGACCTCTGGCCAGCTTGTCATTCCCCACACCTTTCTTTCTCTCTCTCTCTCTCTCTCTCTCTCTCTCTCTCCCTCCCTCCCTCCCTCCCTCCCTCCCTCCCTCTCTTTCTTTCTTTCTTTCTTTCTTTCTTTCTTTCTTTTTGACAGGTTTTCTCTGTGTGTAGCCCTGGCTGTCCTGGAACTCACAAAGATCCGCCTGCCTCTGCCTCCTCAGTGCTGGGATTAAAGGCGTGCGCCACCACACCAGGCCCTTCCCCCACCTTTCCAAGACCACCTTTCCAGAGAGAGGCAGCACAGCAAGACAGGACTAAAGCTTAGGTTTGTGAGCCAGAGCGTCAGCATCTCACCTCCCCTTTCCCGCCCAAGGCTCTGCCTGTGCCAGGTGGACCTAGCAGCCTGCAGGGTTGCTCTCACCCTGCCCTGCCCAATATCATGAGAAGCAGTGGTGGGCATCTGCCCCTGTGAAGCTCTGCCCATGCACCTGGCATTGAGCTGACCGCTTTCCCCTGAGTAACACTGGAGGGTAAGTGTTTTAGGGTCTTGGGGTGGACCACAGCTGAGAAGAGACGATGTTTGAATCTGCAGTCAGCTCCTGTGGCTAGTGGAGAAGTGTGTGTACACATGTACGCATGAGTGTGGAGGTCAGAGGCATCGGCATGCTGGATCATTTCAAGTAGCTATGAGGCACCTGCTGTGGGTGCCGGGAATTGAACCTGGGTCCTCTGGAAGAGCAGCCAGTGCTCTTAACCACTGAGCCGTCTCTCCGGTCCTTCCCCCTCCCATCTATTTATTTATTATTTATTGAGCTATACACTTCTCCCTCTATAGACCCAGCTTTCTTACAAGGTCTGGTGATCTAAATCAGCCCCTCAGGGTTGCATTTCAAACACTCTATTCAATGAGCCATCTCCCTAGCCCCTGGCAGAGAGGCCCAGAGGCTGGACAGGAGGACGCGCCAGGGGCTTCCTGCTCAGACAACTATCCAGGCCTGTGGGCACCATAGTGAGGGAGGTGGTCACAGGGTGACTCCTGGGCTGGCAATGTCTCACCTTCTCAGAGCCTCTGGAGATCAGAGGCCTGGAAGGGCTCTGCTCAGGTCACCAGGGCAAGCGTTTAGCCATTCTTTGGACTACTGGAGACTCCTGGATGCCTCCACTGGTCCTGGCCATCCTCCTTCCTTGTCCTCCTTATCCGCACCGCCAGCCCGGGTGGGAGGCACATGTTGAACGAACTTCTGAACAGGAAGTCAGCGTCCAGGTCGGCCCGAACCCCTTTTCATGTGGTTTCTTTAATCCCCCGGGCTGGGTTTCAGAAGCGTTTTATAGTTTCAGTTTTACAAAGCTACGCTCCCTTTAATGTTGGCGTGTTCAAGAGGTGGGGGAGAGGGCTTCAGTCAAAACATGTGTGCTCTACACTAGCCAGCTGCGGGGCCACGCAGCCCAGGGAGGAGAAGCGGCAATGTGGCCTCCAGGCTCCCCAACACGGAGCCTGGATGGGTGTGGATGGGGCCTGGGTGGATGAGGATGGGGGTCTGGGTGGATGAGGATGGGGCCTGGGTGGATGCGGATGGGGGCCTGGGTGGTGTGAACAACATCCACGGGCCTCTCAAAAGTTCATTCTTACCTGTGTCTGGTCTTCACCATGGTCAGCAGTGTTAGGGTACCAGCACCTTTCGCATTAGGTACTTCATTTGGGTGGGAGGACACTGGTCTTTGCATACCTTCACACCGTGGGCCTTACCCGCCAGCATCCTGCACTGTTATTTAATTACATTTTCCCCTTCCATAAACATAACCAAAGCAGAAATGGCCAGGAAACGGTCAGTTTGATATATAGGTTATATCTTATATACACACATTATAACTATTATATGTAAACAAAGGGCCAAGATCACACTATTGTCATGCATGTTTCGGGGAAGCCAGTACAAATACGTCTCCTTTCCCAGAAAAGAAGACAATTTTTTAAAAATTCAATGTTTAAAGAAATTACACTTACAAGCTAGGCAGTGGTGGCACACACCTTTAATTCCAGCACTCGGGAGGCAGAAACAGGCGGATCTCTGTGAGTTCAAGGCCAGCCTGGCCTACACAGTGAGTTCCAGGACAGGCCCCAAAGCTACAGAGAAACCCTGTCTCGGAAAAAAAACAAAAACAACAAAAAAAAAAAAACCTTGCATTTATTTATTTATTTCAGGGAGGGGAGCATGGGTGTACCATGGCATGGAAATCAGAGGACGACCTGCAGGAGTCAGGCCTTGCCTTCCACCACGAGAGACCCTCAGGACACTGGACTTGGAGGCGAGCACCTTTACCCTCTGAGCCATCTCTGCGGCCTGAAGATGACAGTGTAGACAGTGTGTGTGCAGCCTTTTGACATTGCAACACTTGACTGTGCAATGATTTTGTGTTGGGGCTCCGTCTGAAGCAATCCTGGGGTGGTATGAAGCCCCGTGGGTTTGCCATGTTTGGCAGAGGCAAAGTCTCTGGGGGCGGGGGAATGTCATGGAGTTGGCGTGGTTCCCACCTGATGGGTCTGTGTGCAAGGCCACCACTCTCCTTCCTTTGGCCTGGTCTGGAGGCCTTCAGGCTTCCGAAGACTTGCCTGGGCTTGCAGTGGGTACGGCGAGGAAAAGGCCCAAACTTCCCATCGGTGAATCAGGTGGAAAGAACAGACTTTGGATCAGTGAGTCCTGGCTTTAATCCTGGCTGTGCCTCCTCTTAAGTGTTAACTGTGGGTGAGTCCCAGAGTCTCAGAGCTTCAAGCCTGAGTCTGCCCGTTAGTGCCTGTGAGAGCAGCAGCCCCGGGCCTAGACAGTGAAGCAAGACTGAGCCAATGCCAACTTCTGGTCCTTTGGGAGCCCGGGACCCTTGT
Source organism: Phodopus roborovskii (assembly GCF_943737965.1). Classification (NCBI taxonomy): domain Eukaryota; kingdom Metazoa; phylum Chordata; class Mammalia; order Rodentia; family Cricetidae; genus Phodopus; species Phodopus roborovskii. Next base: position 347,736 of record NW_026126646.1, read on the forward strand.
TTTGAGCCACTTTGTTTCTGTCCTCCACCTTGGCTTTGCCATTGGTCCTGCTTTCTCCACAAGAGGCAGCAAGAGCCGGACACACGTCCCGAATACCACGAGGAGAGAACTAGGGTGTTTGGACAGGTGTCCGGCCTGGGGTGGTTGGCCTGCACCATGGGAGGTGATGGGGGTCCTGGGCTACAGAGGCTGTGTTCTTACCCAGGTACGTGCTTTCACCCTTGCTGGCCCCAAACTTTGGTGGGCATCCCATGATCTCCAACTGCTTATGCCCCAGAGCCCTAGGCACAATATCCCTGCTGAGCTACTGCCCTCAGCAGCCAGTGACCTCCCACTGTCCCTCACCTACTCAACAACAAGGTCTTGGCGGTGAGCTCTTTTCAGATTCCTTTCCTCAAAGGAGTGGTCAGTAGTGCAGTGGTCCTGCAGTGGTCAGTAGATTCTGAAGAGATAGTGATAATGATGGCCGTGGAGGTGGTGGGTGACATGGCCAGACACTTCCAATGCCACACATTTCTTACCTCTGCTCTGTCTCACTCACAAGGGAGGGGGTAATCTAGAGCAGTGCCTGGCACATGGTGACCCCTTAAAAAGATTCGCTAGGACTGGGGAGACGGCTTGTCGAACAAGCACGGGGACCTGACCTTCCAAAACCCATGGGAAAAAGCGGGGTGTGGCAGAGCGCCGGGAATCCCAGGGCTGGGAGGTGGAGATAGCAGGACACCTGTGGTTTGCCAGTCTAGCCAAATCAGCAGGCTCAGGTTCCGTGAGAGATGGTGTCCTGAAAAGTAAGGGGAGTCGACCTCTGACCTCTACAGGCACGCATGCGTACACAGATACTGAAGCACAGAGAGTGGGTGACCACCAGTCACTCCACCACACCCTTGTGCTTCTTCCCCAGAAACGCTTGTAGCGTTGGGTGCTCCATCACCATCCAAAGAGCCGCTCCCCAGGGTATGGTGGCACAGTTCTAAGCGTCACACCTGCTGCCTGCGTGGTTCCTTTTTGGGTGACTGTGTCCACTCACCGCTCCCCACCCCCAAGGGAAAACTGTCATGGGCCAGGGGCCCCTTCTGTCCCCTAGGGCAGTGAAGGGCTGGGCGCTGGCCCTGCTGCAGCTGCTTGGGGCCCAGGGAGGAGAGAATCAAAGGCAGGCCATGTGGGCCCCCGCTTTCATCTCCCAGCTTCAAAGAGGTGCAAACAAATCCTGTCCCCATGCCAGGCGCTGCAGCAGCTCGCTGCTTAGGGCCCCAGCCTGTCCCTCCTCATCTTCTCCTCTTTCCCAGAAAGAAGACAGGGCCCCAGTCCTTGTCCCAGGGTACCCAGAGGGCCAGGGTGCTGGCAGAGCAAGTAATACTAGACAGGAGCCAGAGTGCAGTCCACTTTCTCATTGTGGGCCAGCCTGGGGCTGGTGGCTGGCACACTCTGAATAGAACCTTCCTGTCCAGAGCTACACCCTCAGGATGATGGTCTTGATTGGCTTCTGAGCACCTGGGATGGGGCTAGGCCAAATGGACATGTCCCTGAGAGTACAGTACACATAGACAACGGCAGAAGGGTGAGACATAGTTCATCGGGCATTTTTACATCAGTTTCCCTACTGAAATAAAAACAATACTTGCTATTTGGTTTAGAAATGTTACTAAAGTTAACTTCTCCAGCAGGTCCATTTTACCCCTTTTAATTGTGTGACAAGGAAATTGAAATGTCACAGGGCCCTTTTACTCTTCTGGGAACATTCGGTTCCAGAATACATTCCCATTCTACAGATGAAGGGTCTGAAGCTCAGGTGTCTCTATCCCATGGCACCCAGGTGATGCTCAGCAAATATCTATGGGATGGCCAGGCAGTGGTGGCACACACCTTAAATCCCAGCACTCGGGAGGCAGAGGCAGGTGGATCTCTGTGAGTTCAGGGCCAACCTGGTCTACAAGAGCTAGTTCCAGGACAGCTAGGACTGTTACACAGAGAAACCCTGTCTCGAAAAAAACAAACCAAAACCAAAACAAAAATCTATAGGATGTATAGCTTCTATAGGATGCTGGCGTCTAAGGAGATACACATGAACCACATTCATGAGCAGACAATCCAGTCTGGTCCAGAGATGGGTGAATGTGATCGTAGAATCAGATCCTATCTCTGGGGCACCTCTGACCTCTGACCAGCAGGGACAGAAGATGAGAGGTTCTTGGGCTCAAATCCTGGGTTTTGATTCTTACCTGTGTGTGACCTTGGATCAGTATTTGCTTATTTTGAGATGGTGTCTTATGTAGCTCAGACTGGTCTCAAACTTACCATGTAGTTGAAAGTGACCTTGAACTTCTGATCCTCCCGTCCTTTGCCCCCGAGTGCTGGTATTATAGACAGGATATAGGATTATATGCCCTGCCACTCACTTGATCTGGTGCTGGGGACAGAACACAGCTTTGTGCCTGCTAGGCAAATGCTCTACTAATCAAGCCACAGCCTAGGAGACCAAGCCATTCTTGGGTCTGTAAGGTGCGAATGATATTAATAATTACTACTACTACTAATAATAATATAGTACTTATCATCTCAACTCTTTCCCAGGGAAGCAGGGAGCAGTGCAGTGAGCAATGGAGGGGTACCCCTTATTCCACTCACACAGAATAGAACTTCAAGGGTGAGCGCACCACCACACTGTCCTGTGGGACATGCATCACCCAAGATCACACAACTGATAAGTAGCAAAGTCAGGGTCTGGGCCCAGGAGCCCCTTGGCACCCCATCCCTGATGCTCAGAGACCTGAGATGCCCCAGAGAGCTGGAGTCTGACTGTCACTATAACCATACCCACCCACCCGCCACTGGACTAGGGCTCAGGGCATCAACCTGCACAGAAGAGAGGGAAGAGAGTCACTTGCCAGGGGACTGTCACCACACCCAGCAGTGGCAGCAGGGTTAAAACCGTGACTTCCTCTCCATCATTTCTCTGGGTCCACATAGGCCCTCGGTCCCTTCCCCCAACACTGACTCCCCTCTGCCTTCTGCAAGTGTCATTTCTTCCCTGGCCCTCTCCAGCCCCATCTGCATACTATCCACATACCATCCATATCCCACATAGCATCAGCTCTGCTCCCGAGGTCCCCTGGTTCCTGGAGTGACACTGGGACTTTGAATTGGAATGCCCTCAGGTAGACGTGCCTCTGTGCAGCTCTTACAGGATCTGGGAGAAGACAAGGAACTCAGCACACTATGCAGGGAGGGGTACACAAAGGCTCCCGTGATAGAGTAGAGGCACCAGGCTAATGGGGTTCCTGAAGGCTGTAGTGGGCACTGTGAAAGCCCAGGGTACCCCAAGAACCGGGGAGAGCAACCGCAAGAAAGGTCTGAGGGGCAACTAGATGAAACATGTCCATGGTGGAGGCCAAGAAGCAAGGTCAGGTCACTGGGGACCCCACTGGGCAGAACTTGCTGAAGGCTGAAGGAGGGGGCTGCTCCCACAGCTGGAGAATGGGGGTTCCCAGAGGTGGTAGCAGGAAGTGAGTCAATTGGAACCAAACAGGGCCAATGGGAACCAGATGTGATTAGGGTTGGGGGCTCTTGCGGGGGTGGGGTGGGGAGATGTTTTCCCTTTCCTTCCAAGCTGTGTCTGGGGGAAGGGGAGAGGGTGAAGCCTGCTGCTACATTCTCAGCCCCAACCCCCACTCTATCTCCACCTTTGGTCCAGTGTGGCATCAGGGGCTTAACACAAAGCACCAGTCCCAAACGGGGAAGGAAAGCCACAGCTGGGGGTGGCGGGCACTGCTCCCAAGGTGCCCCGCAGAGAGTCTCCAGGGAGTGGATGGAGCAGGGCAGGCCTCTGCTTGCAGCTATGGGAACTCTTGGGGGACTCAGGATGTCACTTCAGTCAGACCTGGTATTGCAGGTCCCTTGCTGGTTGGCCTTAGAATTGAGGCTCTGTGCTTGTCCTAGATGCTTCTCCCAGGAAGTCCTCTTGGGTCTTTAGGTTGGACCAAGTACCCAGTCAGGATTCCCAGTGCCCTTAGTGTATTTCCCTTGTTTCTTTGGGTTTTGTTTTGTTTTGAGATGGGGTCTTGTGGCTAGCCTGGAACTCACTGTGTAGATGGGTTGGCCTTGGACTTGGAGGCCTGCCCCTACTTTTTAAGTGCTGGGATTATAAATTGTGCACAGGTGTGCCCAGCTTCTTTCCGTGTTCTATTCGTTGGATGATTGATTGAGACAGGGTTTTTTTGGCCTTTCTGCTGTGCAGTTGAGAATGACCTTGAACCTCCAACCCTCTTACATCTACCTCCCAAGATAGTGGTTCTCAACCTTGAGGTCACAATCCCCTCTGTGTCCCATATCAGGTATTTACATTACAATGCATAACAGTAGCAAGACTACAGTTATGAAGTAGCAATGAAATAATTTTATGGTTGGGGTCACCGCAACAAGAACTGTATTAAGAGCTGTGATTACAGGCATGCACCAACACACCTCATTTATGTGGTGCTAGGGATAGAACCCAGGGACCATACATGCTTGGTATTAAACCCTGGGCCCATACATGCTGGATATTGAACCCTGGGACCACACATGCTGGGTATTGAACCCTGGGACCATACATGCTTGGTATTAAACTCTGGGATCATACATGCTGGGTAACCACTCTGGTAGCAACCAAGTGGCATCATCAGCCCTCCATGGATTTTATGGCTCAGGATTTTAACTCCTTCCAGTGAGCTGCTTAGAATCCCTGCCTGTCCTTACCTATGACTCTCAGCACTAAGGCCAAGGCACAGAGCCTGTAGCTACACCCTGAGACCTCCGTCATGCCCCCTTTCCAACTCTCTTTACTTCTGGGGTCACTTTGACACACATACACAGGCAAACATACACATGCACACACACACAGAGAGAAAGACAGAGAGAGATAGACGGACAGATAGAGATAGGAACCATTAACTAGTTAGTGCTTACTACAAAAAAAACAAACAACAACAAAAACCCTGAAATTCCCAGGGCTGTGGTGGCACACACCTTTAATCCCAGCACTGAGAAGGTAGAGGTAAGCACATCTCTGTGAGTTCAAGGCCAGCCTGGTCTACAGAGCTAGTTCTAGCATAGCCAGGGATATACAGAGAAACTCTGTCTCAAAAACAAAAACAAAACAAAAAACTAAAATAGAGCATCAAACTTGCTGTCTTTACTCTTGCTAAGACTACAGTTCAATGGCATCCAGGATGTTCACAGCTCTGTCCTGCCAGCCGTTCCCATGTCCGTACTGAGATTTAATATTAATTATAAATGCTCACCTAGGTCCACCTCTAGTCCCTTCCCATCTCCCACTGAAACGCTGCCAGGGCAGAACTTGCTCCCCACCACCCCTCCCAGGCCCTGCTTTACTTTCTGCCTTTGTGAAACCTGACCACTCTGGGCACTTCACCACAGAGTCACTCACTGTCTCTCTCCCTTCTGTGTTTGGACCGTGTCACCTAGGGAACTATCCCCCAGACTTCCTGTGGCGTAGCAGGTGTCAGCATTTCCTTCCAAATCTTAACAAAAGGCACCGTGGGGATGTAGCTCAGTCTGTAGAGTGTTTGGCAAGCATGCACAGAGCCCTGGATTCCACCCCAGCACCGCATAACTCCGCACACCTGCAATGCTGGATTGTCTTTGTAGGTGTGTGCAGACTATATGTTGTTTGTCTATACAGCATATTTTCTATTTTTATTATGTGTGCACATATACATATGTGTTCGTGTCCATATGTATGTACATGTTCATGTATGTGCTGGGTTGGCACATGTGTATGTATCAAAACATGGAGGCCAAAGGACAAACCAGGTGTCATCTTGAGGAATGTTGTCTAGGTCTTTTGAGGCAGGTTCTCAGGTTGGCCTGGAGTTCTCTGATTACACAAGACTGGCTGGCAGTGAGCCCCAGGATCCATCCTCCTGCCTCTGCCTCTACAGCACCATGTGTACTACCAAGGATTGAACACAGGTCCCCAAGCTCACAAGGCAAGCACTTGGATTCTGGTCCCTTTCCTGAGCCTCTAAAATGCATTTCTTACTCTGAAGTCCTGGTCCAGAACTCTGAAAAACACTGCCTACCTTTTGGCATCAGCCTATCATGACAAGGATGCTCTGGCTCTAAACCCTGGCCCACATGGCTCCACCTATCCAGGTGCACCCTCCATTTTTCAAGTGTCTGGGGGGAGGGAAGCTAGAGAGATGGCTCAGTGGGTAAGAGCACTTGTTCTACAAGTGTGAAGACCTGAGTTCAAATCCCAAGCTCCCACCTAGAAGGCCAGGCACAGCTCCATGTCTATAACCCTGGTACTGGTGGTTGAAGACAGGTGGCTCCTGAGAGTTCCCTGACTAGCCAGCCTCGCTGAAGGAGTGACTTCTAATTCAGTGAGAGATGTTGACTCAAGGCAATAGAAGGTACTCAGTTCTGGCTTCTGTATGCCACCTGGACACGCACACACGCAGCCCCCCCCCCCCCCCCCCCGCCCAAACACACTCAAAGCTCTGTTCAAATGCTGCCTTCTCTGGGAGGCCCTCTTGGCTCCACAGACCCAGGGAGCTTTGTCTCCTGAGCGTCTGCAGCATTCTAGAGCCCCTAGATCCTTTGATAGTGGTCGAGTACCTGTGCTCGCCAGCATGGGTGACCAGGACTCCGGCAATAATCATCTTTAGGAGCCCCAACACCACCTGCAACCTGTCCCATGTGAGACTATGTGTAATGGTGCACCTGCTACAGAAGGGCCAAGGCCAGATCTGCTGATACTGCTGGGGTAACAGTGGTGCCGGTGTTAGTGGTTATCCGCTAGTGATAGAAACTGTCGGTCATCACAGGGGACAGTTTCATAATCACGCGGCCACCTGACACTTTAAGATTTGAGGCACCTCTTACATTATGTTCTCCCAAGGTGGAGTAGTCTTTCTTCCTTCCTTCCTTCCTTCTTTCCTTCCTTCCTCCTTCCTCCTTCCTTCCTTCCTTCTTCCTTCCTTCCTTCCTTTCTTTTCCTGCTTCTCTTTCAGCTAGGATAGATCCATGTGACCTATCCTCTACCAGTCAGGCACAGCCTATTTATTTTTACTTGAAAGAGTCCCTGGGCTGGCTCGGTGTTGATGAGAAATACAACCATACAGTAGAGGTAGTGGTGAAGGGGTTATGGTAGGGGCATCCCTGACATCTGTTGTGAACTGAATTGTCTTTCTTGTGCTCAGAGACGCAAGCAGAAATCTCTTCACCACAGCTGTCCTTGGTGCCCGCCATTTTCCACATGTGAGTCGGGAGAGTGTGCTAGTTTGAATGAGAATGGCCCTCATGGGCTCATAGATTTGCACACGTGTAAGTGTTTGGGAAGGATTAGGAGGTGTGGCCTTACTGGAGGAGATCTGTCCCTGGCAGGGCTTTGAGTTCCACCGTTCTCTGCCTCCCACTTGTAGGTCCAGATGTGAGCGCTCAGCTCTTCCTCCCACCCAGCCTTTGCCTTGCCATGGTGGACCTTAACCCTCTGAAACTGGAAGCCCTATTAAACAGCTTTGCTTTATAAATTGCCTTAGCCATGGTGTTTTGTCATAGCAACACAAAAGTGATTAAGGTAGTGAGTTACCCTCCACACCCCCACATTCCAACTTCAAAAAAAATAGTTTTTTTTTTCTTTTGATTTTTTTCAAGATAGGGTTTCTCTGTGTAGCTCTGTGGACCAGGCTGGTCTTGAACTCACAGAGATCCACCTGCTTCTGCCTCCCGAGTGCTGGGATTAAAGGCGTGTGCCACCTTTTGAAGACTTTGTGTTTCTGTGTGTCTGTGCCACACATGTATGAGTGCTTTCAGAAGTCGATAGAATGCTCCAGATCCCCTAGAACTAGATTTATAGGCAATTATGAGCTGTCCAACATGAGTACTAGGAACTGAACTCTGATCCTCTGGAAAAACAGCAAATATTCTAAACTTCTGAACCATCTCTCCAGCCACCCACCCCTCCCCCTTTTATTTTTTGCTCTAGGGTTATTGAAATATTTATATATAGTAAGATTTGTAAAGCCAGGCATAGTGGTGCATGCCTTTAATCCCAGCACTTGGGAGGCAGAGGCAGGTGGATCTCTGTGAGTTTGAGAACAGACCAGTGTGCCAAGTGAATTCCAGGACAGTCAGGGATACATAGAGAAACCTTGTCTTGAAAATCAAAACAGAATTTTCAGAAACTTTGTGAGCAGAATGTTAAGTCAATGAATGCCTCATTTCTGTGTTCTTTCAAGACGGTTCCCTACTCATTCACACTCTCTGGGTATTGGTCTTTGATGTGTAACTACTAGAACCCCATGGAAAGATGTGCTATTGGGCAGCTTTTCTCAGCCCTGGCACAGACTGCATGTTGGCAGGGCAATGTTGGCCATGGCAGAAGTATTTACACCAGAGAAATTGGCAGTGCCACAAATCTGGGTTTGATTGATTGTTTTGCTTATTGTCTAGACAGGGGAAATCAGTGGAGGGCAGGTGGACAGTGCTGATGAAATCTAAAAGTGCGTTGTCCCTGCAACCATTTACTCTGAAGAGCTAAAGCAAGCTCACATGGGGACACACACACGCGCGCGCGCGCGCGCGCACACACACACACACACACACACACACACACACACACACACTCAAGGAACTATTCTTTCCGGATCTGAAAGCCGTCATCTGACTCAGCAAAGTGTCACTCACATGCATGACAAGTGAATGAAGTTTGGACACACATTTTTGTTGTTTCCTTCTTGTCAAGTGACGGCTCCTTAAATGGCTTCCGTGCTGCCAGTCAGCAAACAAAACTGAGCTTTGTGGCTGACCATGGTGAGGGCGACATCACATCCACAGAGCTCTGGGAGGGCTTCTGAGCCAGGGGGCAAAGGTAGAGTTGATTGAGAACTGGAAGCTTGTTGTAAGGAGGGATTTTCTCAGCCAGGTGGGGTGGAATACTCAGCCTTCCCAAAGGCTACATAGTGAGACCCTGCAGGAAGAGAGAGAGAGAGAGAAGGAGAGAGAGAGAGAGAGAGAAGGAGAGAAGGGTCTTCCCATACTGACATTTGACCAGGGTCATAATAAAACAATGCAGGATTGCTGGAGAGAGCAAAATGTAAGCATCACCCCATTTGCTGCTGGAGACTGATCCTAGGGCTTTGTGCATGTTTGCCAAGTACCCTGCCACTGGGCAGTACCCTCAGTTTCATAATACTTAGTATTTATTTATCTGTTTGTTTATTTATTTATTTATTTATTTATTTATTTGAGATGGGGTCTCATTATGTGCCTGACTGTCCTTGAACTCACTCTGTAGACCGGGCTGGCTTCAAACACACACCTGCCTCTGCCTCTGATCACCACTATGTTAGGCCGGTGTTCCACTTTAATCCCAGAACCCAGGAAGCAGAGACCGGAAGATCTGCAGAGCTCATGGGCCAGCGAGTCTAGCCAAATCAACGAGCTCAGTGACAGACAGTGGAGGGCTAGAGAGATGGCTCAGTGGGTAAGGATACATACTACCAAGGCCGAAGACCCTGGTTCAATCCCAGGCTCCGTATAGTGGGAGGAGAAAACTCCCTGGTTCAATCCCAGGCTCCGTATAGTGGGAGGAGAAAACTAACCCTGAAAGTTATCCTCTGACCTTCGCTTGTGTGCCTCGATGCAGTCACGTGGGCACTTACGTAAGTGAATGAATGAATGAGTGAGTGAGTAAACGAAAGCAGTTAAGGAAAGATGGAGTGAGATTGAGAACACCTGATGGCAACTTCTGGCTTCCACATGTGCACACACACACAAACATATAAAAGCCATACTGTCCCACCTCAAATCTATTGATTCAGTTCAACTCCTATCAAAATTCCAGTGGCCTGGCAGGAGAGGGATAGCCTGGAGATGGAACATGTGCTTAGCATGCATGACATGTGCTTAGCATGCATGACGCTCTGAGTTCCATGCCCAGGAAAAGAAAATTAATAGTCTTTCAGGCAGATTGGAAAAGAAAAAGAAGGAGGAGAACAATTGTGGAAGATAGCTGATGCCAACATGACCTCTGACCTTCACATGCACATACATACAAGGACACAAGCAACCACACACATATGCCAAACACACACACACACACACAGAGGTGTAAGTGTGTCCCTTCCTATGTTGTCTATTGTAGGGAGGTGGGGAAGGAAATCTCCTGAATGTCCATCAACAAGAGAATGTGGAGTAAATACATACATACATACATGCATACATACATACATAAATTACGGTGGAATTAAAAAAATTAGTCTGTCCACATTGTGAAGTACTATGCAGACTTCAAAAAGAATGAGGCAGATATTTATGTCTAGCCAAGGGAGAACACTGTGATACATGGCAAAATGTTAAAAGCAACTTGCAACAATACACGCAAGCCCATTTATAAAAATGTACACAGACATTTGTTTGCACATGCAAAGCAAATGTCTGGAGCCACACACGCAGAGCGATGAATAGAGTTATTTCCAAAAGAGACTTTCCGCCGAGAGTGCTTCTGATCTCCTCGAGTTCTTTGCCTTGAGCAGTGACTTTAATCTAAAAATAAAAACCACACACACGCACACACACAAGGTGAGGTGCAGTGAGCTGATTCTCTACTTCAGAGATCAGGACACGGAGACACACGGGGCGGTGGTGTCTTGACTTGCCCAGGTGGGTAGCCCAGGGAGCCACAGTGAGGAGCTAGCTGTATGGAAGCTTCCTGTCTCCACCCTGCCCTATTCAGAAACCAGGACTCCTATTATATCCTTGCTTATCCCCCTGACCAAGCTGCCCTCAGCCTGCTCAGCCACAGAGGAGGTTGCTGGAGGTTGTGGTCTGGACCACATCAGTTTTGCCTCTGGTCTATATTTTCTCCTTGTGGAGTTCCCCAAAGCCAGTGATTATTCCCTACTGGGTGGAGGGTGGGGCTGATGCCAGCTGTGGACCAGGATGCTGGAGGATGAGGTCCAGCAGCTACAGCCTCCCCTGTTGACTTTTAGAGACTGGCAGGACTCTTTGTAGAGCTGGATACCTCCTTCCCTCTGTCCCTCTGTCCCTCCCTCCCTCTGTCCCTCCCTCTGTCCCTCTGTCCCTCCACCCCTCCCTCCGTCCTTTCCTTCTTTCCTTCCAGGGTCTCATGTGTTCCAGGCTGGCCTCAAACTCAAAATGCAACTGAGTATGACCTTGAACTTCTGGCCCTCCTGCCCAGTGCCAGGGTTACAGATATACATTACTTCACCACCACACAGAGCTGGGAATGGAACCCAGGGCTTCATGCCCAGAATCTGGGCCTTAGGAGCCCAGAGGAGGGCTAGAGAGACGGTTCAGCATTAGGAGGGCTTATCTTTCTTACAGATGGCTCAGCTCCCAGCAAGCACATTAGGTGGCTCGAACAGCCTGTTGCTTGAGTTCTGGGCATCTGGTATCTTCTGACATCCACACAAAGTCACACAGGCATATACACATTCACATTAAAAAAAAAAACAATAAAAAGTAAAATAACATTAAAAGGATGTACAAAAAAAAAAAAAAAAAAAAGAAAGAAAGAAAGAAAAGAAAGAAAGAAAGAAAGAAAAAAGAAAAAGAAAGAATAAGAAAGATCTCCGAGGCATCACAGCTGGAGATGCTCAAGAGGGACAAGTTTAGTTAGTGCAACAACAACCAACATTAGGATCACCTGGAAGTTTCAAACACTCCCTATACCCAGGCAGCACCCAGACAGCCTCAAACCTGGACATGCATGGTTCTAAATAAAGTCTGCAGGTGCATCCAGCGTGAGGAATGCAGGCCACCATGCAGATGGTGCAGCGTCCGGCTGAGGATGGTGTTTGACAGGGCTGGTCTCTGTCTCTGTACAGGTAAGGGACACTTGCTGGCATGGGCTAACATTTCATTCTGCTTCCCAGCTCCCCATGCTGTGGGCATGCTCCTCTGAGCGAGTGTAGCTTCCTGGTCTGTGAAATAGAAATGCTCCCTTTTTTCTTTCTCTTTCCCCCCCCTCCCTCCCTCCCTCCCTCCCTCCCTCCCTCCCTCCCTCCCTCCCTCTCTCCTTCCCTCCCTCCCTCCCTCCCTGCCTCTCTCTATTTTCCCTCCTCCCCTTTTTTTTTTGTTAGACAAGATCTCATGTAGCCTGGGATAGCCTTGATGTTTTCATGTTATCAAGATAATCTGGAACTCTTTTGTTGTTGTTTTTTGAGACAGGGTTTCTCTGTGTAGCCCTGCCTGTCCTGGAACTTGCTTTGTGGACCACACTGGCCTTGAACTCACAGAGATCTGCCTGAGTCTGCCTCCCTAGTGCTAAGATTCCCCTGCCCCAATCACCACAGTGCTGGACTGAAAGGCATTCGCCACCAGACTCAATTGATGCAGTTTTTGTGGCCGTGGGCTTTGTGAGTGCTAGGCAGGCACTCGGTCGACTAAACTCTGTCCTCCACACACACTGAAAATTTCTTAGGGTACCAGTGACAGTGTTTTTCAAACCAACAGAAGTTCCATATGGCCGTGGTTCGTGCCTGGAATCCCAGGCATTGAATGCTGAGGCTGAGGCTTCCAACAGTTCTGTCCTGTATCTCTCAGGGACAGAGGGAGGTATGGCTTTACACACCATCCCTTAGTAGTTTCCAGAGGTTGTGTGAGGAGGTACAGGACTGCCATGAGGACTAAGGAAGTTGGAGTTAAGAATGAGACCGCCAGGGACAGGTAGATGATGTCTGTTTCTTACCTAAGCATTTTCTGGACTCTTTGAACCTTCTGAAGGCTTGGTTAAGTGCACCCCCTTCCCACAATTCATCCAGAGGAGAGGAGGTAGGAGCCTCTTTTCTCTGGCCTAGGACAGGTGTTTGGGGGCAGACACAGAGCAGAGTGGGGTCACTTGGCCAGCAGGAGTCTGCCCCACAGGTGGGCTGCAGCCTTGGCTCAAAGCTCACAACTCCTTTAACAAGATCATCACCCCCCCTTTCCCCTGGCTGCCCCCACCCCAGGGGCTGGTAATTGGTAGACAAAGGAATTTCAGACAGTTGGGGACCTGCGTCCTTGAGTCCCTGAAAACATGCTATTATTAATTAAAGACTCTGGCTTCGGCGGGGCCTGGGCCTGCCTCTTTCTGGCTGGGCCTCAGACTTACGTCTCCTCAGACATCTCCTCTTGCTAAATTTTTCAGTGTTTTTAACATCAGACTGATGTTACGTATAATTACCAACTTTGCACCCAAATTATATTTGACATGGCTTGTGTGGGAAATTAGACCATTTCAGTGCCTACAAATTCACCTGGGAAGCCGAGGCAGGCGTGCAGGCGTGCTGGGGGAAGTCATTTAAATATTACATGTGCCCTCCTGGAAATGCCAAAACTCTTCAAACTGCCAGGAAGAATCTGGCCTCCCCCTCTGTTTGCCCCCACAATGTTAAGAGGGTTCTGAGGGTGGGAGGCAGGGTCCTGTGTATGGGGTAGTCACAGGGGCCAGTGCTGGCTTGATGGGTAAGGGAGGAACCTTGGTGGTGGCTGCATGGGAACTGACTTCCCCTCTTTCTCCCTCTTAGCTCCACCCCTCCCTTTTCTATGGCAGGGAATAGGAGGTTCTGCCTTTTCTGGACCGTGGTGATGGTAAGGCGTTTCTGTACCGGACCTTAAGCTTTCCTGGACTCTAGGACCTCATGGCTTGGGGCTCCATGGTTGGTCTCAGTGGAAGAAATGAACTCCCCAGCAGGCCCTTCCGGGGTTTTGCCTTGTCACTTAATTCCCACTCATCCTAAGTGTGCCTGCTAGCTGTCCCACTGGGCCTTGGGGATTTGGAGCCCCGTGTGAAAGCTGAAGCTGAGTGAGTGGGTAGAGAGCCCTGATGTGCAGGTGGCCCCAGATGTGTCCTGCACCTCTCAAACTGGACATGGTGGTGCATATCTGCAATCCCAGCCAGCTCTCTGGAGGTGGAGGCAGGAGGATGAGGAGTTTGAGGTGGAGGCTGGGGAGAAGTCAGTTAGGAGGGTGGGGTCAGGCAGAGCCCTGAAGTCCATTTAGCTGGCTAGTCCAGCTAGCTTGAACTGGTGAACTCCAGGCTCAGTGTGAGAGGGAGAATTGCTTCTCCAAACAAAGGTGGGGAGCACTGGGGTAAGATCCAGTGTCTAACACACGCCACACGCATTCATGTTTCCAGACCCACACTACAGATACACACACACACACATTCACACAGACACATACACACAGACACACACACCACACACACACACACACATTCATATACACACACACCACACCACATACACACACACACCATACCACACAGACACACAAACTACACAGACACACACACCCCACACCACACACACACACACACACACACACACACACACACACATTCACACACACATACCACACCACACACACACATACATTCACACAGACACACACACACACACATTCACACAGACACATACACACAGACACATACACACAGACACACACACACATTCATATACACACACACCACACCACATACACACACACACCATACCACACAGACACACATACTACACAGACACACACACCCCACACCACACACACATTCACACACACACCACACCACACACACACACACATTCACACACACACACCACATACACACACACACACACACACACACGTGTTAAAAAAAGAAGTTTGAGGTCATTTTCATCTGTAGCTTATCAGCTTGGACTGCATGGGATTCTGTCTCAAAGAAAAACAAACAAACACACACATGCTGGGCATAGTGGTACATACCTTTAGTTCTAGCTCTAAGGGAACAACAACAATAAAAAAAAGCAGGTGAATCTCTGAGTTCAGGGCTTGAGGGCTAGCCTAGTCTACATAGCAAGTTCCAGGCCACCCAAGGCTACATGGTGATTAGAAAAAAAGATATTCTAAATAAAACGAACAAACAATAACAACAACAAAAAAATCATTCAACCATTCACTCCCTCACCAAATGTTTACTGATCGCTTGTCATAGGTCAAACAAATGGAAACTTAAACCATTCTTTCATGTGTTTGTTCTAACACGTACTAGCTTAGGCATAGCTGTGCTGGCCATGGACACTCAGGCTGGACATATCCTGTCTCTCTCAGTGATGCAGGGAGACAGGCTTCTGGGCAGACATTGAGTGACTGGGTCTGTCAGGCTGGGGGCACAAGGAGCAACTAATGCTCCTTTTCTGAGGGAGGTTGTGGCGGTAGGGGAAACCCCACTGGCTCCTGGGTACTGCCACTTGGGCTGGTGACATTAGAGACAACCAAGACCCTGCAGCAGCTGGGGTGGAGGACAGACCTGAGGCCCAGTGTGGGGGACCCAGGTGAGTTGCCTGGCCTCCCTTTCCCTTCCGGCACTCTGAGCCCTGTGCCTGGCTGCAGAGGGGAGGGCTGGCCCTCTGGTGAGTGTTGCTTTGCACTGGGATTGGGCCCACCGTGGAAGCGAAGGAAAGAAACAGTGGGCAGGCCCAAGGCTGCTGGCCCTACTCCCTGGGACTGGGCCAACCCAGGAAGAACCAGAGAGAAGACGGTCAGGCCTGGAAAAGGAACCATGGGAAAGGGTCTCCAGGAAGACCCTGCCCTGGGCCTCAGGGAGTTCTGTGTGTGCTGGGAGGGGTGGAGCCGGGGCCCCTTGGTTGCCAGGGATGCTCAATCAGGACTCTGCCCCTGGGTGTTGCGACTAGGTCTCAGGTCTTCTATTCCCTTTCTGTCTTCTTTCCTCATCTACCAGAGAGGACGGTGCCACTACATCTGTATTTGAGACATTCATGAGTGACCTCACAGCCAGTTGCTCTGTCCCAAGGGGCTGTGAAGATTCCTCCCCCCACTCTTCCCACCCCTGTCCCCCTGACAACCAACCCTCTTTCCAGCTTGTACAGATGCACACGGGTGGGGTGGGGTGGGGTGGGGTGGGGGTGGGGGGCTCTGGGTGTCCTTTCCTGGCGTTTGGACCGAGCTTTATGGATGTCTCCAACGGGCATCAGTGGCATGCCGAGTTCAGAGCCTGGGTCACTGACACTCCACGTGTACTGACCTTGTTCTTCAGCACCCATCTCTATAAAGCCTGTGCCACACTGTCAGGAAGCCCTGTGAGCAAACTTCCATGGGAGGCCGTGCACGCTTGGGTTTTCAGCCCGAAGCCCGGGTGGGGCCAGATCTGTGAGGGAGGCTCAGACAGCCCTATCCCTGCCCTGCCAGTCCCGGGTGGTGGAGCCCTAGGCCCTTTTTTGCTGTGCCTGGTCCCAGCCCCTGGCTCATGGCGTAGTATAATAAAAAGGCTGTTTCAGGCCAGCTACTTGGGTTTGATGTATCTTGCTGCCCTGGTTGCTGGGACAATTTCCCTCGGACTCCCCTTCCCACTTGCCCCTCCCACAAATATCTAGAGTCTGGAGTTAGGCGAGACACTGTAAATTCCAGCATTTCTGCTTTGGCTGTACAGTCCCCTGCTTGTCCTTCATTCGCCAAGGCAGAGTTAGCTCATGGCAGCGGAAGTAGAGATGTACCTGTTGTCTTCCAGGACACTGCCCCAACCTGCAGTGTCTGGCTTGGATGTCCTTCCCCTCCCATCCAACCAGCCTTAAAGCCCCTCCTCTGATTTCTGTCATTTGCCTGTGATCTTTCTCCACCAGGCTGTATGGGAATCTCCCAAGGGTCTTTTCTTCCAGGCTGGCCAGCTGGGCTCAGGGAATGTGCTTCACTCTGGGGGAATCAGAGGCCACATCTGGAGTGTGGGTGGGTCCATCTCCCTGCCTGCAAAGAGCCACTCATTACTCTTGGGACTTCTGTGAATGCTGGTCCTGATCTGGACTCTACCCGCCAGCCCTCCCCAGGAGTATGTTGATGACACAGGGTCAGGGAGCCTACAGCTTATTTGCTCAGGGGTCATCTGAGAGAGTGACCACACAGGGACGGAGGGAAGAAGTATGGGGAGGAAACGCCTTCTCTTGCTTCCAGGTGCCTTGCCTGGAGGTTGGTGACACACTGTGAAGACAGATGACACAGGCAAGGGACTCGCAGAGGTGACCGGCGCTTGATACATGGGACACATCCCCGAATGCGGCCTCCACTACAGACACCAAGTGATAGGGTCAAACGCTCTGCAGAGGAGATTAGCACTTGCTGGACAGGGAAAGGGCTGGGGCTCAGAAAGCTTACTCGTGTCTGATCACGTAGCCATGAATAACAGCTCTGTAAATCAGAACTCGGGTCTTCCAGGCCTGAGGTTCCCCCCTGCCACTACCCTGAACCCCTCCACCCCTCCCTCCCCTACCATGCCCCAGGCCTAGGCCAGAACTGTAACAGCAGATAGCTCCGCACAGAGAGTTAGTCACAGGACTGCCCATCATGGTTTGTTGTTGTGTATGTATGTGTTTCTGTTCGTGGGTGCCAGAGATCACCCTCTGGTACATTCGCCAGGGACTGTCCACGTTGATTTTTGAGACAATCTTTTGGTGGAGTCTGGGGCTCACCAGTTGGGTTAAGCTGATCAGTCAGCATCGAGAAGTCCCCCACATCACCACCGGGCCAGCACCACGATCACAAGTGTACATCACCATGCCTGGCCTTTTCACCTGGGTGCTGGGGCTCAAACTCAAGTCTTCATGCTTGCTCGGTGAGCATTTTACTAATTAAGCTTTCTTCTTACCCTGCCGCCTGTAATTTTGTGGCAGAAAAGAGAGGTAACATCTCCTTGGATTCTGTTTCATACCTCAGGTCAGAGCTCCCTGGATTCTGTTCCCTACCTCCGGCCTCAGGGATGAACTGTCAAAGTGCAGGCTTACTCCAGAGGACCCCTGACCCTGATGTGTGTGCAGGCTCCAAGCCCCTCTCACCCCAGCTCTGACAGGCAGAAATGAGGGGCAACCCTGCCAGGCGGGGGGATGGGCTGAGGAGTAGTTGAGTGACACTTCCCCCTGTAATGACAGCCCTAGCTGTTGGTGGCAATGACAGCCCTTGTTGGGGCCCTGCACACCCACTTGCAGCCGTGGGAGCACCGCCCGACTCCTGGCATCCCAGGCCCCCAGCCCTGATGCAGCCAAGCTCAGAGGTCTCTGTGCAAACATGCATGTCAATGCAACTTGTCACCTTGAGCACCTACAGACACATGGCTTTAAATAGGCAGGCAGTGCTCAACCCTGAGCTCCCGCTGTGCCCCTCTGTGTGTGTGTGTGTGTGTGTGTGTGTGTGTGGTGAGGGAGACATGGTGGTGAGGTCTGCAGAAGCCCCCTTGGATTGCTTAGTGGAGCAGTCTCCTGGGAGCTGGTGTTATTTGCAAACATCTCCGTCTTCCCTGGGTTCTCATTCAGTCCTAGGGACAAGCCCCGGAGAGAGTAGCTACTCTCTCTTTGCATTTTAGTGGTGCCCAGAGACATGAGGAGGGTTGGTGGCTCTGCTAGAGTCACAGACAGTGCAGGTGGCAGAAGCCTTACTGCAACGGTGGGTGGGGCAGGCTCTGTCTACCCTGTTCTGCCACAACCCCCTCTTCCCCTGCTGCCCCATGCTTGGTCCCTTGGCACTTTCTTCATGGGGCTCCTTTAAACCCCATGACATTCCAGTCGTTTCTCTGCCCTCTCCTCTCACCTGCCCCTCCTCCACAGCGAGTTACACGTATACACACAGAATCAGATTCACATTTGCCATTTGCACACACAGATCCCCTTCACAGAGATACAGACTGACAGACACACAGATACACACACAGAGACACAGACACACATACACAGATACACACACAGAGAGACACAGACCAACAGACACACAGACACACACAGATACAGACATACATACACAGAGACACAGACTGACAGACACACAGAGACACGCACAGAGACACAGACACACACACACACACCATGTTTGGCTCACACTGGGGACCAGGAGGGACTCCAGGAACAGGTCATCCAGCCTCCTACTGCTTTGGGTCTGAGGAAGGGACCCTTGCAACTGTGGTGAGGTGGGGAGAGGGGAGTGACCCTTCGGGCCTCCATGCTGCGTCTCCCTTGCTGGTGGCATGCTGGTGTCCATGCTGGGAGGGCATGAGGGCTTCACATGCCCTCATGCCCTCATGTCAACGCAGGGCACAGAGCACCCTGGAGGTGGTCACTCCCTGTTTTATTATTCAACATGCCTTCTAGACAGGTAGAGATGCTTCTTAGGTGCACGCAACCTCAGGCAAAGCCAGGCTCCTAGCCCTTTGTTACTGCTGGTGTCTGTCCCAACCCAGACCCCTGATCCCATCTACCCGGCCAGGCCAGTCAGTGTCCTCACCCACCACTAGGTGGCACTAAGTGCCCTCAAACTGCAGGGTAGCTGCCCCGAGGGCCAGAGTGGGGGAGGGGCTGGTCCCAGCACCCTTTAGTGTAGCTTTGCCCCAATGTCTCCTTCCCTGAGTGACACAGAAGGCTCTAAGAGTATAGTAATAAAGGCTTTGCCTGTCACCCTTGCAGTTGTAAAGGCCCATAAGGTAGGTACTGCACTTGTCCCCACTTTACAGATCAGGAAACTGAGGTGCAGGCAGGTTAACATAGTACATCTGAAAATCACACAGCTTCTGACCCAGGGTTTCATCTAATACCATCTGTTTCCTGAATGTTCTCCCCAAAAGGGTCAGAGGGTTAGTTGAACCCTGGGGCCCCAGGGCTGGTCCGGGGGTGGGGTGAGGAGCCTTTCGGGAGAGAGACTGGATTGGAGAGGTTTTAGTGGCTGGAGAGGAGTTGAATCTAGGGCTGCAAGCTTGTGGGAGGGACAGTGGAAGTCTCCAGACCCCCTCTGAGGTGAGGTCCAAGTAAAGCAGACAATAGGGAGCAAGGGAGGAGCCCCCAGCACCAGAGAACATCTGGGGACATTTTGGAATTGGTGCCCGCTCGAGGGAAGCAAGATGCCAGATGTTACAAGCCATGCTGGGCCAGGTGCCGCAGAGCTGTGGAGGCCCTGCCTTCACACACACAGTCTTCCGTGTGTTGTGCTCACACCGGGGTGGGGGTGGGGGATCTGGCCCTAGAGTGGGGGTGGAGTGTCTAAACATGGGAAGGTGGGCTGGCCCCAGGTTCCTCGGGGAGCCAGGGTATGCCACAGTCCCAGAGGTTCCTGGGGCTCACATATGCCCCATCTGCTACCTGTGACGACAGCCAGGGTCCTGCACTCAGAGCACACTGATGGACTGTGCAGGGGCCAGGACCTGGGGACATTGCCGTGGCCAGAGCCAACTGGTTCCATGTCTTCTTTCACTCTATTTAAAGTAAACAAGCAAGTAAACAAACAAACAAACAAACCACCCCCAAACCAAACAGATATAGATGGGTGACCCAGGAGGCCTTCCTGGAGGAAGCAGCGTTTGCCACAAAGGGGCCAACACGACTCTCCAGCAGAGGAATTGTCAGGCAGGAGTGAGCCCAATGGACTGTAGGGATACAAGGAAGGTTGCAGGAGCTGCTACCAAGTGAGTAAGGATAGGGCCGGGCCGAAGAGGACCCTGCTGGGCACAGGCTTTTGATGTTGGTACAAGAGAGATGAAAAATGCATTTTGGAAGATGACTCATAAGAAAGAGAGGATTGAAGCAGGCAGGAATGGAACAGAGAAACCACTTGTAGGGTCAGGGACCCAAGCACCTGTAGACTTTCAAGCCCCTAGGTAGCTCAGTGTCACCAAACTGGGCTCTGGTCGTCTGCCCTAGATTGCGACTCTAGCCATATTGCCCACTGCTGTGCTGTGTGACCCAGAGTAAGTTATTGTCTTTCTCTGAACTGGAACTGAGGAGGGCAGCTGCCTGGCTCCTTCCCTGCGATATGTGAGGGCCAAGGTGGGATGTGACCAAAGGCCTGAGTGAAAAGGGAGCTGGAGATCAGGGACCCAGGGTGAGCTCAGAGGAAAGAGGCCCCCACCCAGGGGAGCCGATAAAGGGGCAGCCTGGTGATTGAAGCTCAGTTTCCTAGATCTGGGGTTCCTGGTGCTTCTACCTCTTCCTCGGAGCCTGCACCCCCCCCCAGTGTCCCTTCGTCTTTTCCTGCCCCCCCCCATCCTCTTTGTAGAATAAAGTCGCTGGCCGCTCGCGGCTCGCTGATGTTTATGCCTCAGTAATACATTATGTATTATTTTGTTTTAAGCGCAGCTTTTGCATCCTGACAGTAACAATAAAATGTGACTATGGGATTGCTAACACAGACAGACTAATGTTTCCATCGCCCGCCTCTTTTTTTTGCGTCCTAAGCACTTTTGAAAAGCTCCTTTTATATTCCTAATAAAATTATAGCAAAATACATCGATTTACTGGAAAAGAGTTTAGGGTCGGGTCGGGTATTTCTCCCCCTCCCCCGGAGCGGGCCGCTACTTCCCCCTCAAAGGCGGAGGCATATTCTGAATCAACCTTCTAAAGTGCCACTTGACCCTTAGCCCCAGGTGGCATCTACCTACTTGCCTGCTGCTATTGGTGGTGGTGGTGGGGTGGCCAAGCAGTCAGGCTTGGTGGTGGGAAGTGGGGGTGTCTCTGTGTTGAGCATGCCTGTGCATCTGTATGCCAGACATGTCTGGGTATCCGGGTATCCACACTAAGTCGGGGAGTCTGTGTGTATCAGGATATCTGTCTTTGCTGGGGTGTTGAGGTTTTTGATGAGATGTGTAACAATGACCATGGATCTGTGTGTGTGTATGTGTGTGTGTGTGTTTTGAGGGGGGTGGTACACTGGTGTGTTACCTGGCTACACCTGTTTGGGTGTCTATCTCTTTATGGCAGAGTCTGGGACTTGTGGGTTGAGGGTATGCCTGGATGCTACTGTGTTGATGGGGCCCCAGGGCTAGGCAGGGGGTGTTTGTGGGTTTGTGGTTATGAGACCTATGGGGGGTGGCCTAGATGAGACAGGGTTTCTGGATTTGGTTTTCTCCCATGGGGACACCAGAGATGTCACCCTGACTGCTCACCGATCCCATTTCATGCTGGCTGTGAGTGAATGAACTTACGACTGGGTGAATGAACATGGGGAGGTTCTTCCTGTGGGTGGAGGCCATCTACAGCCTAGATGACCTTTCTAGGCTTTCAAGCTGCTTAAGCCAGCGGACATAAGATGTCTTGGGTGACTCTTCAGCTTTAGATGGCCTCCTGGCAGGGTGGCACAGGAAGAGCAGCGGGCTGGGTAAGTGTCTTAGTGTCCTGCTCATGTGCATACGAAGGAGAGGATGTAGGTGCAGGGAACTGACCTGTCTCCATGGGACTCAGTGAAAATGGCGAGGGGGACCCTCTCCAGGGCCAGCGGTGTGTGGGCTAAACAGCAAGAGGTACCTAAACTCTTGCCCAGTGACAGTGACTACTAGTCATGCATTCTGAGACAAGGGCTCTTTCTAGCTCTTTCTCATGTCCTTCCCTTTGGGCATTCACTTTGACCCCAGAATCCAAGGTCTAAGAATGGAAAGACACCCCCAATTCTTCCAACCTGCTAGCATTTCCCTCTGGGGAGTCTAAACCCTGGATCCTCTACAGGAGGGTTGGATACGGGGCTGGTGTGTGTTTGGGGGCTCTGACAGAGAGCCCTACATCTGCCATCCTCCTCCCCGCTCCCTAGGAGTAGAGAGCCCGCAGCCTCGCTCGCTCACTTGGACTGGCGTTCTCCCCGCCACACTCCCTGAGTGTATGTGTGTACTGTGATTCAGAAACAAGAGAGAGGGGAAAAAAAAAAAAAAAAAAAAAAAAAAAAGGAAAAGGTTTTGTATAGTAAGCACTTTTGAGGGCGATCTGGGGGCCCCTAATCCAGAGGTTTCTAACCACCCCAGCTAATGTTCCCTGACACTGTGTTTTGATATCATTACTACATTATACTCACAATTTTTGAGTGAAAAAATACAGTACTTAGAAAGTCGAAATTCATAAATAAATTCATGTCAAACCGCACTTAATATTGATTTTGTTAGTGTTCAGATTCAATAATAAGGTACTGCGTGCATGAATATTTAAATATAATCATCATTTCTACATCTCCTAATGGCCTCTGCTCCTCTACACTCAATTTAAACACAATTTAAAAACTATAATGTATTGAAAAATACTAGGATTTAGCAATAAATCATCGTGGGGAGATTCCAGGCCTCTTATAGGGCGGCTCGATATGGCTTTCTCTCGGGACTGTACAATTAGATTCATGTTTTTAAACTTCTCAATTATCCATATACCATAATTTTATGTGAAAGTTTGTTTCGCTTCCCCCTTGCCCCCCCCCGCCCCCCACCCCTCACTAGCCACCCCCCTCCTGCCTCTCTCTGAAGGAAGCAGCAGCATATGGCTTAAGTGTCCTCTTAGCTAGAGTGGAGTGGGGTCAAAGGTGACCGTCCTCAAACTGAATTAGAGGCCAGGCCTGCCAGAGGCAGCCGGCGCTGAGTCACTTAATCACATTATTTGGGAAAATATAGGGGGGAAAGAGATAAAATGACTTAAAATGAACTTGCCAAGGAGGAAGTGGAGTTTTTAGATTTATTTAAAAAGCAATCCTTAGCCTGATGAAATAGGCTCAAGCCTGTGGCAGGATGCTCTGGGATCCCAATCCCTGCGGAGGGTGGCAAGGTCTGGACAGCATATTCAATCGGGGTGGAGGGGCTTCCAGCCTGGTTGGTCCCTGAGCCCCACAGCTGCCTAAGGAGTCCCTGGGGACAGTGGGGGTGTCCTGGGTGGGAAAAGAGGTGCCTCTGAGATAGGGGAGCTGTGAGGGCCCCTCATTTGAGACTCTGAAAGCTGGCTTTGACATCTGTGAGGAAGGAGCAGAGGGTCCGTTGGGTCCCTGTGTGAAGGACAGGGTGTGGTAGAGCCCCTGGGGCATCTAAGGACTTAAGTGGTGCATCGATGGCAGCTGGAAGTGATGGAGGGCAGAAGTGGATGAGGATCCACGATTAAAGGCATGACCCCTTTGACTCCAAGCTCCATGCCGACTCAAAGCATAGTCAAACCCATTTTATAGATAGGAAAGTTAAGGCGTAGAGAGGGGAAGCTGTAAGCCCATGGTCACACAGCTCATGAGGGAGACTCAGGACTTGAATCCAGCTCTCTTTAGATCTAGTGTGCTTTGTTCCTGGCTCTAGACTTCACCTGGAAGGTGTAGCTGAGGGCTGGAGGGCTGAACCTTGGCCTCTGAATTCTCCAGAACAGCTTAGCTGTTTGTATCCCAGGAGGCAAACGGGCATCTATGTGTTCATCTGGAGTGTGGACCGGGATGTAGCCTGTTTGAGGGGGTTAAAAGTCATTGGAGTGGACGGGGTCTGGACTCTGGCCTTGTTGCCAGGGGAACCTCGTATGTTGAACTGGCTGGGAAGAGGGGGCCCCACTAGAGCTGGTCCTGTAACTGACTGATGAGCCTGGAAAGGCTATCTCACCACAGGAAGAGCAAGCCTGCCCCCCTCCACTGGAGGCTGTGGGTGGTTCCAGGCCAGCCTACTTCTCATCCCTGAGTCCTATGTCCCCACCTGTGAGCAGATGACAAAGCCAGCACCTGTCACTTCAGTGTCCCTTTGCATGTCCCCTCACACCCAGAATAGCTGGTATTAGAATGGTATGCCTGGGGCCAGGCTCCCGTCTACACCCTGGGCAGGAGTATTTTTCTCCTCCCAAACTTCTCTGTGCCTGTCCCTTCCGTGGGTGCTGTGGAAACTGAACTCTGACTGGGCAAAGCTAGGCTCTTGCCTCCATCTGGTTGGGCAGCAGGTATACCCCAGGGCAGAGCCAGCAAGTGCCCAGACATAGGACGCAGGCAAGCAGGGCGTTCATGAGTGGGGGCGTCAGGCCCCAGTCCCCCTGAAGCCCATGGACCCCACACTCTTTCTCTCTCACTCATTCATTCATTCATGTTCACCCATCCATTTGCTCACTCTGAAAACATCTGCCAGCCACATGCTGTGTGCACAGCCTGCTCAGGACGGAGGACTGAGCCTATCTCCTGCTGTGTCCTCGGCCTCGGTTCCCTCATCTGTGCAGAGGGGTTAGCTTTACCCATTTCACTCACTCCTCCTTCTGCTATGAGATGGGAAGACACAAAGGAGAAAAAAAAGAAAAAAGAAAAAAAAAAAAAGAAAAGAAAATAATTGCTGTCCTGTGCAAGCTATTCTTTTCCCTTAAGATGGGCCAACAAGCCAGCCAGCCACACACACACACACACACACACACACACACACACACACACTCACACACACGCGGAAGACTGTCTTGTCTGTTGTGCTGGGCGGCTGGGTGCACTTCTGGATGGTCTAAGGGTGGGGGCAGGGCTAAAACAGAAGGAAACTCACAAGGGAGGTGGCTGTCACTTCAAGGTCTTAACCTGAGCGGTGGTCACCAAGGAGGTCTCTCCCAGTTTCTCCTTTTTCTTTTCTTGTTTTGGTTTTTTGAGACAGGGTTTCTCGGTGGCTTTGGAAGCTGTCCTGGAACTCTCTCTCTCTGTAGATCAGGCTAGCCTAAAACTCAGAGATCCGCCTGCCTCTGCCACCCGAGTCCTGGGATTAAAGGTGTGCGCCACCAACGCCTGGCTCAGATTCTCCTTCTAAAAGGTCTGGGAAGTAGAGCAGAGAAAGCAGGGTTGTGTGGGAGGGTCCTGGTTAAGACTACCCACTAATTTCTGCTCCCCTGTAGGTTATGGGTATGAGGAAGGCTCCTCCACCTACCACCCCATGTAAAGCTAATGTCTCAGGCCCGTGGCAGGTGGAGGAGGTTGCTAGGGATCCCAGGCATAGTGTGAGCAGACCTACAACCCTCTGAGACCAGGATTTCAGGGAGGCTGCAGCCAACAGGGGCCTCCTCTAGCTCCCCAGGGATCTCACAGACCTTTCCCTCAGGAGTTCTGTCCCTCCTGACTTTTGGGCCCTTTCTAATCACTTCCAGCCCACATAATGGCGTCTGTCTTCCCTTAGACTTGAGTTGGCTTGCCCGTGAAGTGGGCAGTTTGGGCAGACTCCCTCCCAGCACCAAGTCCCTCCCTCAGGACCGGCGGTTCTTGGCCTTCCCAATGCTGTGACCCTTTAATACAGTTCCTCATGTTGTGGGTGACCCCCAACCATCAAATCACCTTGTTGCTATTTCGAAACGGTAATTTTGCTTCTGTTATGAATGAATTGTGATGTAAATAACTGATATGCAGGGTATTATATCCTGAAAAGGATATCATAACCCCACGAAAAGGTGGTTCCACCCCAAGGGGTTGTGACCCACAGGTTGAGAACCACAGAGTCAGGCCTATTGGCAGGACCCCCCTGGGGGGACAGGAACTAGAGGGCTGACTTAGTAAGCAGGAAACTAGCAGGACCACAGCCCTTGCTCAGACCATGTGACCCTGAGGGCCTCCAAGGAGTCAAGTTGTAGGTTACAGAGGACACCAGCCGTGTCCTGGTCCCCAGGCCCTGTCTTGTCACTCTCTATCCAGAGCCCATTTTTTTCTAGAAAACAAGCAGCGTTCATCACAAGTGACAGCTGGGCCTAATGCAATCTCAGAGCCATGAATTGCAAATGCACACAGCCAGGAGGCTGCTCCGTTGGAGCCCTCTGGGAGTGCCCAGCCTGGGACATGGGTGGGGCCATCCGTTGGCGATGTGGCCAGGACTTAGCAGGGCACAGGGGCTTCCTCTAGTCACCCTTGGGCAGGTTCCTTTGACTCCTCAGGGTGGATAAGGCTGCAGAGTGGGCAGAGGTGTGGCTCGTTGCTGGTGACTCTGTCTGCTTTTGTCCCTTTGAGATTCATAAGGAAAAAATCAAGACCCCTGGGGAAGAGGCTGAAGCAGGGTGGGGCCGGAAGATCCCTGGCCCTGACTCTGACGGCTCACCTGCTTGGCTGTTGAGAGGGCCTTGCCCAGGGGCCAGAAGCATGAATATGACCGGAGGGTGCCAGGGCCTGGATTTAACCTCTCATTGCTCATAGCCAGGACCTAAGAGCCCACACTCACTCTGGGCCCACCTACCCCGCCCACATTCTTTGCTCCATCCCAGGGCAGGTGGGTACCACCTCTGCACTTGGGTATGCCTGACAGTTCAGTCCCTGAACAGGGCCACTGCTCTCCACTCCCACATGTGTGCCCAGGCCTCACATGAGTGTGCCCAGCTTGCTGCCAGCCCAGCACTGAGTCAGGGCGTGCCTGTCTGCCTCTGGCACCCGATGTAGACGGGTGGGTTTGTTTTCCTTGTGTGTTTTGGGTTCAGGGGGAGAAAAAAAAATCTCCAAATGAGCTTTTCCTGGGGCGCTTTTCCCTTCATTTTTTTTTTTTTTTTTTTTTTTTTTTTTCTGCCCAGGTGTCTCTGAAGGGAACTTCATTGTCTGTTTCAAATTCATTTGCACTTAACTCATCTAAAAGTTTTGCAAGAGCTGTTTGATGTCCAAGGAGCCTCTGAGCACCCCTCCCCCACCCCCACCCTTGTAATGAGCCCTTTAACTCACGGAGACCTTGCACAGTTTTTGGACTAGAGTCAAAGGCTCCGATGCCCCCTCCCCTCCTCAGTATGAGAGCAGAGCCTCAGGGGGGAAAGGCCCCCAGGGGTGTGGCCTGGCCTGGAGTTGGAGAGGCTTTGTCCAGTTGACTGCCCTGGGACACACCATCTCACAGGGCACCTCGCTCCCTGCTCCCTATCCTAGGGCTCCAGACCCGCTGACGGTGCTCTAAGCTTCCCCCACTAATTAATGGGTGCCTGCGAGGGCTGACCCAATTCGCCCCCAAATTAATCTCAATTACAACGATTTGGTAAGAGCCAAGCTAGCCAGCCTGATGGAGCCGGGATTTCATCACCCGAGAACAAGGAGCCAGGACAGCTCAGTCCTGATGTTATCAGCGGGGGTGGAGTGGTGGTGGTGGTGCTCTGGGTGGGGCTTGTGCCCCAGGCACCTGGGTATTTTTATCAGCACCATCAAATTAGTTCACACCATCTAATATTCACATTGGCAGCCTGGCCCACCATCTCCATGCCCCTTCCCAATGACTAGGGATGGGGTTATTCTGGGTTGCCAGGTCCCACCAGCTCCTGGTAGACAGGAGACTGGGGGGGGGGCGTTGCCTGTGCACCATGGCCTGTGGACAAGAGATGATTAGCTCGGAGACTCCTAGTATCGCCAAGCACCAGATCTAGCAAACCTTGTCCGGTCTGGTTGTCGCTCCTGGGCACAGTGAGGTGATGCTGAAGCAGGTTGGCGGCTAACGCATGCGCACTGGCAATGAGTTTCCAAAGGCCTCTCCCATCCCGTGGCACCGGTTGCTCCTACACTATCCCCCTGGGGCAGGGCAGGAATCAGTAACTCCATTTTACAGAAGGGGAAATAGAGACCCAGGGAGGAGACATAGCTGGGTGGGTGAGCCACTGGGCAAGCCAGGGCTCTGCCAGGAGACAGGACTCCTGGCTCTAATGCTCTTCCCACGGGAGCACAGTTGGCAGGCCACACCTCTCCTCACCAGCCACACGTTCAGTGCTGCCTCCTCTCTGTGACCTCTGTTTCCCCATTTGCAAATGAATGTGAAAATATAATAATAAAACCTGCTCCAAGCCCATCCTTGCCGGCTTTACACACTAGAGCCGTGTGCAAACGTGAGCACAGCTGCGGCCATTTTTATTGACAGTGATGGATGGAGAGGTTGTAGCCTAGAGCTCCCAGCTGTTCCTCAACCATGGGAGGTTTTTTGTTTTTGGTCCCCACCCCCCCAGGTAACAGGGTAGTCCCCCTCCTTGGGGCACAGGAATGGCTTTCTGGTGGCAGGATCCAGGCAGCCAAGGGCCACAGAGGGGGGGAAGTCCAGAGGGACTGTCTCTTGTCGCTTTGCCTACCACACACCCACAGTGCACACCCCTGAGTTACACTTCTTTAGCTCTGGCAGGATTGAGTCAGCGCTAATGGCCTCCCTAGTCTGGCAAGGCATGGGGACAGTGCTCCAATAGGAGCCGGCAACTCAGGTTCAGGGACACTTAACACAACTTAGGCTGGTTTACAAGCCACTTCCTCCTTGCCTCACTCTGCCTCTCCCCAAGGCAGCTCTGCATCTTTAGCCATGCCTCCCTGTACCTTGCAGTCTCCTTACCCCAGGATCATTCATCTTTGGGCCTGGTTTAACCAGCTGAAGAGGGGCCTAAGGCTTGGGTGGAGGACCTTTGGGCCCTCTCTGACTGGTGCCCAGTTACGTCTACCCACACCAGCCACATGCGCCTGCCACCCTGCAAGTGCGAGCCCCATGAGTCTCCGGTTCGCCCCCTACTTCCCGCAAACCCAGTGGCAGGATGATTGATTTTGCGGGAAGCACAGTTCTGAGGGTGGGGGCGGGGCGCCGGGGCACCAGGGGATCCTCACTCCATTTGCTTGTGGCTGTGAGTCAAAGCTGGGTCCCACTGGGCACCCTGTGAGGTGTTCCCACCACTCAGTTTTGCTGGGGGTGGGGGTGGTTCACAGGGGTCCTCATGGGATTTCTGACAGGGAGTCCAGAGCCATAGGATACCTGGCAGCATGGAGGGGCCTCTGTGGCTTTGGGCTTCTGCTGGATTCCTTAGATGATGTGGTTGACAGCTCCCCTAGCGAATAAGGATACGCGGTAAGGGGGATTCCCCCAGCCCTCTCTAGCTCGCTCTAAATTTCGCAGGCACCTTGTGGATAGCGTGGCATCACGGGAAGATGGAGCAGCCACCAGTCTGGCTGGGTCTCCTGCTCTTGGTCCAAGTTCAGGTGTTCAGAGCTCGTTGGTGACCAATGTGAGGACCAAGGGGAGCTCAGGGCTATGTAAAAGCCATTTGTATGTGTGTTCAACACACGTGCGTGCTCACACACACACACACACACACATACTTCAGTGGGAATCTATCTACATTCAGGTCTTTACCCACAGAGTAAGTACTTGATGAAGCTGTGGCGGTGTCATGTGATGACATGAATGAATAACAGAAGGCCAGAGAATACCTTCACACGTGACAGCCCGTCTGTGGGCTCCCACACGCCGGTAGCTTCAACAGGGACAGGAAATAGGATTGTCTCCTGGTCTTGCTGGAGATGGGACAGACCGAAACCCAGGGCAGGGCATGACTCACGGCCCTGTGAGTAAGAAGGCTGCCCAGCCTGGGAAGCTCCCTGGATTCAGGCCTCCAGGAAAACAGGCAGGGCGCCTCTTTCTTGTCACACCTGTCCCTGAGCTTTTGGGCTTGGCACGCGTGTAGGTAAGGAATTGCCATTCTCTCTAGCAAGGCACAAGAAGGAGGTGCTTCAGTTGGAAAGAGTCAGGAGAAGTTCGTGGACGAGGGGCCTGTAGGATGTATTTAGAATGGAGGAGAGGACATAGGAGGAGGAAAGTGGGTGGCTGGAAGTATGAGTCAGAGGGCAGGACAGGGAGAAGAGAAACGAAGAATGGGACACGAGAGAATTGGAGGAAGGAGGCTGTCTTGGTTGGACGGAGAGAGGGAGGTGGTTTCTGGGAGCAGAGGGTAGCTGGGGTCAGGGGGTCAAGGGGTCAAAGGGTCAGGGAGTCAGGGGCTGGTCTTCTAAGTAAGACTACAGGCTTTGTGTGAGATCTGAGGAAGGCCAGTGCGAAGACAGATTACCTCCCATAGAAGGCTCCTGAAGCCATGGCCAGGTGGGGGCAGCACCCCACAACCCTACCTGATGTTTAGAGCGGAGGGGACCCCAAAGATGGGGCAGATCCAGGCTCCCAAGTCTGTTTGCAGAAGCCTGAAGTGACCATGGCAACCCTTCCTGGGTGACAGCAGTGCCCAGGTATCTCCCGTGTTACATCACACAACACGTGGCCATGAGTGAACAGCAAGGCTCTCTCTCTCTCTCTCTCTCTCTCTCTCTCTCTCTCTCTCAGTATGTGAGAACCGTGGCTCGCTTGGGAATACCATGGGTGACACACAGCAATGGCTGGAGTGGACTATTCTGTCTTTCTCTCCATGTATGTAATATGTATAATTAGTTTATTTTGACTGAGATATGGGCACATATGCTAAAAGACCGAAGATGTCAGTGGCTTCCCACAGTTCCATTTCAACAGTGATTTAAACAATTCTTTTCTTACATTTAAAAATTATTTTGTGTGTGTTTACCTGTCTCATATCAAACTCACCTGGTCTCGTGCGTGAAATCATGGTTTCATAACAGGCAACCATGGTGTGGAAGGAGTGTTTGGAAAACGCTGACATGTCCTCAAGAAGAAACAATCCTTCCTGGGCTGGGGAGATGGCTTAACGGGTAAAGCTGTTGTGCAAGCATGAGGATCTGAGTTCAAATCCCCATGACCCATGTAAAGCTGGACTCAGTGGCACCCACATTTGTAGTTACAAAGCTTCTGTGGAGACACAGGAGGTATAGACAGGACACTCCCTGGAAGCCAGTGGACCAGCTGGGCTGCCGTATGCAGATCAGGCAGGAGACACTGTCTGGAGACACCAGCACTGACGCTGTCCTCTGACCTCTGTGTACATACACATGCATTTTATTTGTTTTTCCAAGCAGGGTTTCTCCGTGTAATGGCTCTGGCTGTCCTGTAGACCAGGCTGGCCTTGAACTCACAGAGATCCGCCTGCCTCTGCCTCCCCAGTACTGGGATTAAAGGTGTGTGCCACCATTGCCTTGCCCATGCACATGAATTTAAAAAAAAAAAAAAAGAATTATTTTATTTAAAAAGAGTATGTGCCCTGTGTGCATGTAGGTGTGTGCACACAGTGCAGGTGGCTATGGAAACCAGAAGTTGGAGTTAACAGGCTGTTGTGAGCCCCCTGATGTGGGTGTTGGCAACTAACCTCTGGTCCTCTGTTAGCACAGCAAACACTCTTAACTGCTGAGACATCTCTTCAGCCTCATCACCCATCTTTTTACACACACATACACACACACACACACACACACACACACACACACACACGGGAATGCATACACACACCCACATACACATGGGAATGCATACACACACACATACACATACGCGCGCACGATAAAAAGCATCTCCCTTTCCTGATTACTAAACCTTGCTGTTTTCTATCCCTTGTATGAAATACAGAAAATGTGACATACTGATCTTTCAACATCTCAGCCTAGAAGGAACGCCTATTAATATTTTAGCCCACGTCTAGCTTTTCTTCTCGTGTTCTTTCGGTTCTGGGTTCGAACGCAGGGCCTGTCCTTCAGCCTGCTCTACTGAGAAGCCACACCCCCAACCCTTCATCTGTAGGTTCTAGACAAGGGCTCACCACTGTGGCATGCTCCACAGCTGTCATCTTGTTACCCTTGTCCCCCTTAGGAGCAAGGGGATGCAGACATTGTATAAATCCAGGCTGCGATTATATGGTTTCATGTTCTGTTTTTCCATGCATGCTGAGGAATTGAGAGCTACAAAAGAACATATGTGCTATTTAAGAATCAGACAGATACCCAGAAGGATGCCCTACTTCATTTAGGGTTAGGCTCTTGTCCCTGCCTCCTACCATTAAATATTTTTTGAGAGCTTGAATTTTAATGGCTGACTAGTAGTCCTTCAAAGAGGGGACCATATATTATTTTTTTTTTAAATTCCATCTTAAAAATTTAGATTACTCCCAACTTTTTGTTATTAGAAGGTCACAGTGAAGAACACGATTATATGTAAATTTCATTCATAATCTAGACAATCAGGATTTCTTTATTGAAAGTAGATAATGCGACTGGAGAGATGGTTAAGAGCACTGGCTGTCCTAGCAGAGGACCTAGGTTTGGATGCCGGCACCCACAGGCTGGCTCATACTTGTCTGCAGTGTCCCAGTCCCCCAGTTCCAGGGGATCTGACACTCCTCTAAGGCTTCCTCTGGCACCAAACATCCATATAGTCAATATAAACATACAGGGAAACATTGATACACATGAAGTAAAATTAAACATTAAAAAAAGTAGATAGAAATAGAATTAAAGCAGAGTTGGAGTTTTGGGCCAAGGAGGCGATAGCTCAGTGGATGAAGTGCCTTGTTGTACAGGTGTGAGGACTTGAGTTTAGATCTCAAACACCTGTGTAAGTCTAGGCACGGCAGTTTGTGCCTGTAATCCCAGCTCTGGAGGGGCAGAGACACGTAGATGCCATTGTGGTCTTGGCTGGCTAGTCAGTGTAGCTGAAACAGTGACCTGGCCCCTGAGAGACTCTGCCCCAAACAACAAATATAAAGAAGTTCACTAAGAAAGTTGGGGGCCAGGCAAGTATTTAAAAGGCTTCTTTAGTCTAGCTGTATGATGTCTTTGTTTGCTGGTTACTTAAAGTGATTTCATTCTTTAAAGAGGGGCAGTGCTTTTGCAGAGTGATAAATGAAAATAATTGAAGTTGACCTCTGGTTTCTATGCACACACACACACACACACATACATATACACACACAGAGACACAGAGGCATACATACACACATACATACACACACAGAGAGACATACATACATACAAACACACACACAGACACAGAGACATACATACATACACACACACATACAGAGACACAAACACACAAACAAACACAGATACACACAGAGAGACACACACACATACAGGCACACACATACACAGACATACACACATATACACACAGACATACATACATATACACACATACACATACAGAGACACACAGATACACAAACAGACACACACACAACAAACATACACACACATATACATACACACACAGACACACACACAGAGAGACACACAGACACACAAACAGACACAGATACACACATATACACATACACACACAGACACAGAGACATACATACATACACACACATACAGAGACACACAAACACACAAACAGACACAGATATACACACAGACACATAGACACAGACACACACACACAGACACACACACACAGACACACACACACACACACACACACGAAGTTCAGTTTTTAAATTGCATTGATTTATTCTCCCCTTGTGGGGGTAGGGATGTGGGTCATGCAGATGCCACAGGGCACTGATGGAGTTCAGAGAACAACTTTTGGGAATTGGTTCTCATACACCTTCATGTGTGTCCCAAGGATCAAACTCAGGTGGTCAGGGTTGGTGACAGTCACTTGCAGCCACTGAGCCATCTTGGTGGCCCATGTCAAAGCTTAACTATTACTGCAGCCAAACACGAGTTCCCTCGCCAGGCATAACCAGACACTTTATAGATGCAGCCAGAAGCTACCATCCTCATTCCCAATGTACAGATCAGCAAGCTGAGGGTCGAGGGAGCAAAGCAAGTCAGTCCTGGCCACATCCAAAAGGGCCAGGTGGAACACTGAGCCCCGGCAGGCAGTCTGGCTCCAGAGCCTGGGCTCCCAGTATCATCCATGCTTTGGTTTGTTCATTCACTGGATCATCTTCCCTGCTCCAGCACTGGCACAATCACAGATGGTAGGTGTGTAGCATGGAACTCAGCCGTGTGTGGAGGCGACAGACAGCATAATGAAGTGTTCTCCAGGCTGTTAAAAGGTGGTCAGCCCTCCAGCAAAAAGAGCTGCTTTAGGAAACAGAGCTGTTGAAAGCGAGATGGGGAGTGGGAGGGAGGCCAGCTGAAATCCAGATAGAGAAGCAAGCCAGGAGGGAGGAGGAGGAGGGAGGAGGGAGGAGGAAGGAGAGACAGGGGGTGCTCTCCTGAGATCTAAGATGGGAGCACCTCTAAGCAGTGGGATCGGCTGGTGCAAAGGCCCGGCTGCAGGAGTGGGTTGACTGTCTCAGGGCATCAAAGAGGACCAGAGGAGACAGCGATGGGGAAGGGGGAGGCCAGACACCTAGCAAGGAGGTGCACCTCCCAGGTTCTGGGGCTACTCAACAGTCTTGGACTGGGGCGGGTGGTAGCCATGCATGTTTCCTATAGAGAAGTGATCTACCATCTGAACTCTATCTACATCTGACCTCTGTAGCTGCTCAGTGGAGAACCCCCACTGGGGATAAAGATATGAGAGAGGAGGCTGCGTTCGTGACTGAGGCAGAGACGGTGGTGTCCTGGGCCAGGCTGGGTGCGTGCAGGAGAAAGGTGTTCCTTCTTGGACTGTATTGGGGAATAGAGTCCACAGGGCTATCAGTCTCCTATTGGATAACAGAAGCAGAGAGGAGGGTGGGGATGTACTCAATTGTAGAATGCTGGCCTTGCATCCTCAAGGCCCTAGGTTTGATCCCCAGCACCGGATGCAGGAACTAGGCATGGTGGTGCACCCCTGTATTCTTAGCACTTGGGAGGTGGAGGCAGGAAAATCAAGTTCAAGACCATCCTTGGCTACATACAGAGCTTGAAGCCAGTCTGGTCTACCTGGGACACTGTCTCAAATAAAACAAATAACAAACACATTTAAAAGAATAAAACAAGTTGAGTGGTGTTGGGGGACGCCTTTGAGCCCAGCACTCGGAGGCAGAAGTAGGAGGATCTCTGTGAGTTTGAGGCCAGCCTGGTCTACAGGGCAAGTTCTAGGACAGTCAAGGCTACACAGAGAAACCTTGTCTCAAAAAACAAAAAACAAACAAACAGAAAACCCCCCAACAAAACAAACCCCAACAAAACCAGAAGAATGGGCAGGGCTCAGTCCTTATCCTAGCTTTCATAGCCAGCTCTTGGGGAGAAAAAAATGCATTAAAGTAGAAACGGGGTCAAGGAGGCCTCTAGGTTTAGAGCTGTTACTACAGACATAGACAGGAGATTGGAAGTTGTCATGGACTTATTCTCTGTCCCCTGTTGGGTACCCCAAGGGCAGTGCATCTCACAACCTGAAGTCTCTGTGAAGCATAGCCATGAGGCTGATTCTAGCCTGAGCTATGGGCGGGAGGGCTGGGGTACATCAGGGCTGTACACGGAGTCCCTCTAGCCCCTGGGCTCCCTGTTCAGGACATCTTGGGAGCCTGTGCCAAGGTGGAACCAGTTGGGTCTCTGGTAACTCTCTACCTACTCTGTGTCATCAGAAGGAAAGAAAGCCTTGTTTTATGAAATGCCACGGTTCCAGGTCTGCTATTTGTTATCACAGCATGCTTTACCCTAGTCGGCCTGTCAGCAGGACTTCACAGGAGGTGTGCTTTTTATTCAGGCCACAGACTGGTAGAACGCCTAGGTCCTACTGTGTTCATGGTTATAGCTATGTTCAAGTCTCCCCACCTGCTCATTTTGCTTGCTGGCTGCTCTTAGAGCCACAGCTACCTCTTGGCAGGGGTGATGGGTAGGTGTTCAATGTCACTATGGCCTCACGGTCTAGGTACAAGAAATGTGTACTTGGTCTAGCTACCAACTCCAGGAAAAGGCGTCCTGAGTTGGGTCAGGTCACAATGAGGGGTGAGCCCTGGGGTCAGGCCCCTCCCTCCAGCAAGCTTCAGTGTGTACAGACATCTAGGCACAGACTCAGGAAAAATGTGCCCAGCTGCAGATGGAGGTTCCCAGGTTCAACTCCCAACACCTGCATGGTGGCTCACAACCATCTGTACTTAATAATTAAGACAGAGCTAGCCAGTAAGAAGCCCTAGCCATCAGCCAACAGTTTTATAATTAATATAGTGTCCATGTGCTTGTTTGGGGCAAAGTGGCTGTTGGACCAGGTGGGACAGAAACCTTCATTTTCACACAGCCACACCCTTTATACAAGGGCTGCTCTGGAGTCTCCTGTCCTAGCTTGAAGTTCATTTCTTCCTGGCCAGACTGCCCATAGCTTAAAAAAGTAATATGTATTACTAAAGGTTTGTGTATGTTTTGTGTGTTCATATTCATCTGTGTGTGATAGACCTATGGGTTCATCTGTGTGTGTAGGTCAGAAATTGACATCCACCTTATTATTTTTTTTAGACAGGGTTACTCACTGATCCTGGAGCTTACTGATTAGGCCAGGCTGCCTGGCCTGTGAGGTGAGCTCCCCAAACTCTACTGTGTCCACCTCCCTGCTGGGATTACAGGTTATCGTTGCCACAGTATTTTACAAGGGGGGCTGGGGATCTGAACTGAGATCTTCACTCTTGTACCGGATGAACCATCTCCCTAACTTCCCACCACCATCCCTTTGCAGCTTAATGAAGTGATGGGGCAGGGCTTTCTGAGTAGACACCGACTAGGTGTGGAACACAACGATGAACAGTGAAGCCGGTGGCTCTGGGAGACACTGGAACAACAGATACAAAATCAGGGACTGTCCGAATGTGCTCAGTGGTTAGAGTGGGGCTTGGGGGGGTTTCACAGAGGATGGGGTCACAGAGGGTGGGGGTCACAAGGGTGGGGATCACAGAGGGTGGGGGTCACAGGAGAATCAAAGGACTCTCCAGGGTTTGCGGATGGTGACAAGGAAGACCCCTCCTCATTTTAGGGTGGAGAAAGAGGGATTGACAGAGGAGGACTGAGAGGAGCAGCCAGGGAGATTCGGAAGAAACCTCCAGGAGCCTGAAGTGGTGTGGGAGGCCTGATCTTGGTACCCAGGAGCTGAGGCTGGAGTAATAAAAGTTCTAGGATAGCCTGGACTACACCGTGAGATCCGGCAGGAGGGAAGGAAGGGAGGAAAAGAAGGAGGGAGGGAGAGAGGGTGGGCTGTGGGGGGGACAGTGACTTCCTTGGCCAGTGTGCTGATGACCTGAGACCTGGGTCTTGGGTGCAGCATGTGGCTGTCATGGGTCCCAGGGATGAAGTGGGCATGGGCAGGGCTCAAGGGAGGCTGGGAGAAGAGAGACCAGAAGGCAACCAGCTAAGCTGCTTCCCAAGCATCTACTTGACAAGAGGCAGCAGGTGTGACTAGATGGGCAGTGGATGGAGGGAGAAGGGTTAGGGGACCTGTCTGAGGAAAACAAGAGCCAGGAGACGGAATGGTTTCTATCACTGGAAGTGACCCAGCCTGCCGTTTGGGAGGTAAGTGGAGGTGGTGCTGGCCAGAGATGACAGAAACCACATTGCCAACCCCTCTCCCAGGTCCACCACAGTACCATCACAGTAGCCACAAAGGATGTCCTGCTTCGCAGCAAGTCTGGTCTCCTTGGATCTGGCTCCCGGTATTTCCTGCAGGGACAGGGATTCATGTCTACCTTTGTCAACCAGGCCTTTGTGAACAGAATTGCAGCTGGAGAAGCTGATACCCAGATGGTCCCACTGGACAGATGCTGTCTCACTGAGCTACATCCCCAGACCTTCAGAGGGGTTGGTTCACAGGCCCAAGGCTATTACACAACACAACTAGAATTCAGCTCTGATTTTACCCCACTGTCCGGTCACCCAGTGTCCTAGGGCTGGTGGGGCCTGCCTGACTTGGCCTCCGAATCAGCTGTGGTGTACATTCCATCATTGGGCGTGCCTGGGTCCCCCAGCGAGATGCCAGGTCAGGAGGGATCCCTAAAGGGCTGGCTCACCCCAGTTCTCAGGAGTGCAAAAATGCTGTTAGAAGAACTGTTCAATGGTTGTTTGTGGAAATGCAAAGGCAGGCTCCCAAGTGGGCTGGAGGGGTCAGAAAAGTCTTCGGGAGGTTGGACCCAGGCCTGTCACCTCAGCACTCAGGAGGCTGAGGCAGGAAGACTGTTGCAAGTTCGAGGCCGGACTGGGCTTCAAAATACCATCTCTGTCTCACAAAAGCAAAAAGTAGCCTTCAGCTCTGGTGGTGGTAGGGATGGGGGTTGTTTCCAGACCTGGCCCAGGCTCAATGGAGCAGTCTTGTCAGAGGACTCTGCACATGGGAAGGCCAGGGCTGTGTTGTGCATGCCGGTTGGGTGGGTCTCTGCAGCGCAGCGCTGGCCTTGCAGGAGCCAGCTCGCCCCGCCCGCGAGGGTCGCCCGACTCAGGCCGGGGGCGTCTAATGCGCCCGCGGCGGTTCCGGGGAGTGTCCCGCCACGCTAATGTGCGGTCACCCCGCCCCGCCAGCAGTGGTGCCCCCGTGCTGACCCTGAGAGCAGATCGATATGCATCAGGCGGCGGGCAGCCCCGGTCCCTCCCTGCCCACAACCCCTCTTCCAGGCTCAGTCCTCCCTCTCCGCTCCCCAGGACCTGCCTCCTCCCTCTGGCTTCCGCGGAGCCTGGGAATCCCCGGGTGAGTGGGTCGGGGGCTTCAAGCCCTTTAAGCCACGGCCAGTCAGCAACCCAAAGCAAGGGTCCTAGGGAAGAGGATGAAAGAGACACTCCAAAGCAAAACCAAACAAGAGAAACCAAGATAAGCAATGCTATTATAAAGAAAAATTAAGGCCCGGGGAAGTGACTCAGTTGGTAGCCGGCTTGTTTAGCACTGCAAGCTCAGCATTTACTCTGGAGTGGAGGCAGGAGGATCAGAGTGAGTTTGAGGCCAACCTGGGATAAGGGAGATCATGTGTCAAAAGAAAATGATAAGGCCTGGGGGAGACTGTTTAAAGGCTCAAGTGTTGGCTTTGCAACAGAAAGTCCAGAGTTCGGATCTCCAGAGCCCACATAAGAGCTACCAGGTGTAGTGGTACCCTGGTAATCCCTGGAGGGCACAGGTGAGCCCCTGAGCAAGCTCACTAGCCAAACTGCGGGCCGGTGTGTGATCCAGGCTCACGGACAGACCCTGTCTCAGCAAATAAATTAGAGAGTGGGGCCAGCAAGGAGGCGCAATGGGTGAAATCACTTAAGAAATAAGTCTGAAGACCTGACCTAGATCCTTAGAGCCCAGAGGATGGGGGAAAGTTCCAGACACGTATCCATGCCACATGTCCGCACTCATTCCCCACACCAATAAGCAAAAAATTAACAAGAAAGTTAGCAAAAAAAAAAAAAAGTGGGCGTGGTAGAAGACTCCAAGCACCTCTGTCCTTCACAGGTGCACACATGTGCACACACACCTGCACACGTGCAGACAGGTATACACCCAGGCACACCCACCACCACACACACATACACATGCGATAACTAACTAAATTTTTTAAAAAAGGGAAAATTAATGCAAAAAAATCCTCAGTGATAAAAAATAAATCAAAATTTTAAATGAAGATATGATCAGTAATGACTGAGCAGAGCCATATTGGAGCCTGAGGCAAAGGGGAAATAAAAAAAAGACTCAAGAATCTGGATTCTGTTTCATCTAAATGTTGAATACTTTGCTCATCACAGATTGTTCACTGGGGGACTTGAATTGTGGCTGATTCACTTTTGGAACTAGTTATGACTGATGTGACAATACAGCAAATGCCATCACCTTAACCACCTTAAAATAGTTTTTTGGGGAAGGGCTGAACTCGGCCTCAAGCGTGCCGGGCAACCGCCATACCTCCAGCACCCTCCCCCTTTAAAACTGGTTGTTTTAGCAGCTGATATTCATTTTCTTCAGGGGGGGTGGCGCTCCCACCATTACCCACAGCATTGCCACCACCCTTACCCAGACCCTGACGACCATAATATTTCCATCTCTATGGCATTGTCTGTCATGGAAATGTAGGTAGATTTGGATGCTTTGTAGTCTCTTATATCTCAAGGTTCACGGTTATTCTGGCGTGCACATTTTTTGGGTGTGCATGTCGAGTGTGCTTGATGGAACCTGTGTGTTGGTGCATATGGCTGTTCTCAGGGGTGAGGTGGGGGGGGAGGTGTCCTAGCACTTCCCACCCGACTCCCTTGAGACAGGGTCTCTAAATGAACAGGGGCCTAGGCTGGTATCCAGCAAGCCTCAGTGATCATCTTGATTCTGTCCCTTATAGCACGGGAGTTATAGGCAGCATGGGGCCCCACCAGGCCTTTATGTGGGTGCTGGGAATTTGAACTCAGGTCTTCATTCTTACATACAGGCACTCACCCCGCCCCCGGCCATCCCTCAGCCCCAATTGCACTTTTCACATTGTCAAATCATGGCCCATTGTGTGGGTAGTCTTCATTTCTGCACCCACTCCTCAGCCGATGGGTATCCAGGCTGTTTCTTGTACGTACTCTTTGCCTTTTATCAATAATGCATTGTGAGCATGTGTGCACACATTTATGTGTGGACCTGTGCTTTCGTTTTTCTTTAATTTTTTATTGCATTGCAGTTTTCTTTGTGTGTATGCATGTGTATGTATGTGCATACCATAGTGCCCATGTATGTGTATGTATGTGCATACCATAGTGCCCATGTGGAGGTCAGAGGTCAGCTTGCAGGAGTCAGTTCTCTCCTACCCTGTAGTTTCTGGGGCTCGAACACAAGTTTTTGGCCTTGGCAGCAAGCCTCTTTACCTGCTGAGCCATCTTGTCAGCCTTTATTCACTTAGGTTTTTCTGGACAGGGTCTCTGTGTAGCCCTGGCTGTTCCGGAACTCCATCTGTAGACCAGGCTGACCTTGAACTCACAGACACACCTATCTTGCCTTCCAAGTGCTGGAATTAAGGGCATGCACCAGCACACCTGTCTAGCCTACTTTTTTTTTTTTTTTAAATTATCTGTCAAAAAAATTTTTTTTTGGACAGGCAGTGGTGGCACACACCTTTGATCCCAGCACTCAGAAGGCAGAGGCAGTCAGATCTCAGTGAATTCAAGGCCAATCTGCTCTACAAAGTGAGTTCCAGTACAGCCAGGACTATTGCAGGGAGAAACCCTGTCTCGGGGGGGAAAAAAAAAACAAAAAACAAAACAAAACAACCAAACAAAAAGACAAAATCATTTCTCTTGATTATACACCTAGGAGTCTGGGGCCCATGAACTCTGCATATTTAACATTTGAAGCAATTGCTAGAATATTTTCCAAAGTGGTCTAAGCACAGTCCTTCCCACCAATACTGTAGGCCAGTTTCCATTTCCCTACATTCTCACCCACAGGCGCACTCACCATAGACCCTTTTCTACCCTAGTAACTCTAATACCACAGTTGGGTGCTCCCTTCATTGCCTGTTTGCACTTCCCATGTGCTTAGGGCACGCTTGAACGTTTGTCTGGAGGCATGTCTGCTCTAATACTTTGCCCAGTTTTCAAATATCTGAATTACCTTCTTTTGTAAGTGATGTCCTAACCACGCGCAATGTTCTTACTGGCATCTGCACAGGATACCATGCTTTGCATACCTGTCCATGGGCTTTATAGGTCTACTCACTATCCTCTTAAGTGCTAATGTAATTATGTGGGTGGGCGTGTGCACACATGCACACTGTACAGGAGAGAGCGCCCAGTCCCTGAGAGCTGGGGGTACAGGTGCTTGTGAGCTGCTGGACATGGGTGCTGGGAACTGAACTTGGGTCCTCTGAAGAGCAAGAACAGGAAGTGCTCTTAACCACTAAGCCCTGGCATACATCTTTATGTTTTTGGTTGTGAGCCTAGCCTTTAACAGCTGAGCCATCTCTCCAGCCCCTGGCATACATCTTTAAATGAGTCTTTCTAGACACAGGAATCTGACAAGTGCAATTCCTAGGCCTGTCGCCTCCTTTCCTCTTTTGGAGATCACACTATGTACCCTAGGCTGGCTTTACCTTTTGGGTGTTCCCCTGCTGCAGTCTCTCAAGGACAGGAGAGTAGGCATGTGCCATCACACTTGATTCTAATATTCATTCATTTAGATAGCGTGCCAGTTATCTCAGGCTGGCCTTGAACTCACCATGTAGATGAAGATGACCTTGAACTTCTGACCTGTTGCTTCCACTGTGGGGTGTTGGTATTACAAATGTACAATACAGGGACTAGAGAGATAGCTCAGTGGCTAAGAGCGCTGGGTGCTCTTCCAGAGGACCTGGGTTCAATTCCCAGCCCCCACATGGCAGCTCACAACTGCCTGTTATTCCTGTTCCAGAGGATCCAACACCCTCACACAGACATACGAGCAGGCAAAAATGTCGATGTACATAAACTACAAATAAATAAATTATTTTAAAAAAAGAAACAAGTGTACAGCACCATGTCTGGTTTTATGGGTGCTAGGGATTAAACGCAGGGCACCAAGCATGCTAGACAAGCACTGTTCTTCACTGGGTTACATCTCCAGACCTTCTGTCAAGTATTTGTGACTGTCTAACATAAGCCGGGCACCCAGGCATGTAGACTCTATGGGCTATGAGCTGGCCAGAGTTTGCCAAGCTTAAAAGGCCACTTTCCAGAAGCTGTGTGGTGCTGGCAGCCACGCTGGATGGTTGATGCATATGGGGCCCCAGCGTAGACAGTTCCCCTGATGGCCGAGTCCTGGGTGCCCAGGTCAAGGCTGCCTGTTCAACTACACAGTTCCAGGCCCTCTGGTGATTTAGGCACAACTCAGACCCACTGACCAGTTAAAGAACTTGCTGCCTTTCCTTTGGACAGACTAAAATGTAGAGTCAACTGATCATTATTCCAGAGAGCACAGGATATGAGAGTTGTAAATTAAAGCAGTTTGACCGGGAATGGAAGGGAACAATAGCAACAAACTTGAGCTTTGGCCCTCGGGGTCACAGGAAACTCAGGAACAGACATGACAGGGTTGGTTTTTCTTTGGGGACCTCCCTAGGGGGCAGGTGGGGCACATTGCAAAGGGACAAGAGCAGGAATGGGGGCGGAGGCCAGGTAGGAGGGATGTCACCAGCGGCAGCTGCCAAGCGTGGGTGGCTCGGGCCAGTGGGGCAAAGAGGAGATGGGAAGGGCCCAGATGGGTGTGAGGGTGGAGTAGAGAAGTGCCTGGACCTGGGGTGTGGTGAAGATAGGCAGAAGGTCGACTGGGAAGGGAGGCGTCTGAGATGTAGACCTGACTCCCACAAGAGGTGGGGGTAGGAGCTCAGGTATCTGTCTGTCTTGCGGCCGAGAAGACAGAGCCAGAGCCAGAAGGGAGATGTGTTAAGGGGATGGTCCGAGTTACCATACATGCCTCAATGCCCATCTCAGAAGCCTCGAGCCACACT
Organism: Phodopus roborovskii; assembly: GCF_943737965.1. Classification (NCBI taxonomy): domain Eukaryota; kingdom Metazoa; phylum Chordata; class Mammalia; order Rodentia; family Cricetidae; genus Phodopus; species Phodopus roborovskii. Next base: position 391,406 of record NW_026126646.1, read on the forward strand.
GGAAAGCACTGGAAAGGCAGCTAATGGGCCTGAGATGTGCTGTCAGCTTCAGAAGTATAGGAGGCAAAGGGGTAATGTTAGCTCGTTGGTGATTTTTATGCCAGTCACAAATTGAGATGATAAGATTTCAGGTACGTTCATTTAAAGAGGGTCTAAATTATTTCACGTTTGAAATATGGCTATCAAAAATATTTCAGTTGGGGCTGGGAAGAAGGTCCAGTGGGTAAAGCAGTTGCTACCCATGCTTGAGGACTGAAGTTCAGATCTTCAGCAGTCCCACACATCTGGGCGCCACAGCACACATCTGTAACCCCAGCATGCCTCTGGAGAGGGGAAGAAACAGGGATTCCCAGAAGCCTGTGGGCCAGCTAGTCAGGCATATACATACATACATACATACATACACACACATACATATATACATATATATATATATATATATATATATATATATATATATATATATATGTCAGGGGACCAGAGACCCTGTCCCAAACAAGGTGGAAAGCAAAGAGTGACGCCTGAGGTTGTCCTCTGATTGCCACAGTGCCATGGCATGTGTCCATCTGTACTCATGTCTGCTGTGCACACGAACATGCACACGCAGACGCATAGGCACACATACCACACACATCATCTAGTCACATAAAGAGTGAAATAATAAATTCAGCTGCCTGAGTTATATTCCTTTTGGACAGCAGTGATTTAGGTGGTTACTCAGCTGTAAGCCAACAAAGTCACAGTGGGAATGGGCTGAGAAGAGGCCCTGGGGGGGTGGGGGGTGGGAGAGAATGAGAGAGGGAGGGGGAGCAGTCCAGGAAACCCTGTAGAGAGGGCTTGGGGGGGTGGCCACCCATGAAATGCTAGTGAGTGTGGAGTCGAGGCTGGGAATTGGCCACTGAAATTGGCGGGTCTCAGGCATTGTGGCACACACCTATAATCCCCGCATCTGGACGGTGGCGGCAGGAGGATCAGTAGTTTAGGGCCAACCTTGGCCTCATAGTGTATTAGAAGACAGCCTGGGCTATAGAAGACCACCCCTCATAACAAACTGGCTAGTCAACAAAGAGAAAACAAAACCAAATAGAACAGAATCCAAAATGAAGCAAAAAAGTTAGAGCATCGTGTCTGAGGCTGCGGCTGAAGAGGGTGTTGTGTACAGCGGGCATCCTGGAGTTCCTGTTGTGCCAGTATTGGACTCAGAGCACTAGCATAGAAAGGCGGGCCTGCCCTCCCAGGGCTCAGGATGCGATTCGGAGCTGAGTCCAATCTCCAGGGGTAGAGTGGGGGCAGAAAGTCAGGAAGCCTAGAGGTGCCAGGGTTGGGGCTCAGTTCTAAGGGCTCGGGGGTGGGGTGGGGTGGGGGTGACCCTGCTCACATCCCTGGGACCCAACCCCACCCTCAGGCATCAGGCAGGGGAGAAGCAGAAGGAGCGTAGCCAAGAAGACTTGCAGGGGCTATGAGCAAAGTGCACTGGTAGAGCCATGGCCTGGTGTGAACAAGGCTCTGAGTTCAATCCCCAGCACAGGAAGGTAGGGAGGGAGAAGGGTGGAGGGGGGAAGGGAGAAAGGAGGAATGGATTTTCTGGAGCCTGTTCTTTTATTTAATTGCTGTTGTGTGTGTTGAGTGTGTGTATAGTGTATCCACTTGTTAGTGTAGGTATGTGTGTGTTGGCTGTACTTGCTCTTGTTAATGTAGGTGTGTGTGTTTGTGGTATAGGCCAGAGAGAGACCTTGGGATCTTTCTTCCATCTCTTTCTCTGTTTAAAAAAAATTATTTTATGTGTACTGGTGTTTTGCCTGCATGTTTTGTTTTGTTTTTTTTTTTTCTTTTTGGTTTTCTGAGACAGGGTTTCTATGTGTGGCTTTAGAGTCTGTCCTGCCACTCACTTCATAGACCAGGCTGGCCTCGAACTCACAGACATCCACCTGCCTTTGCCTCCCAAGTGCTGGGATTAAAGGCGTGTGCCATCACCGCCCAGCACTTGCGTGTATTTTTATGTGTGCCATGTGCATAGCTGGTACCCCCGGAGGTCAGAAGAGGGCATCATGGTTGTGAGCTGCCATGTGGGTGCTGGTAATTGATCCCAGGTCCTCTGCAAGAGCAGCCATCTCTCCAGCCCTTACACTTTTATTTTTTGGAGACAAGGTCTCTCCTAAAACCTCAAGCTCATCAATTCAGCTAGGCTGACTGGTTAAAGAGATTGAGGGATCAGCTTGTCCTGTCCTGTGTCTGTCCATGTGCCCCCCACCACCACCCTGCATGACCCCCTCCCCCCTTGCCCCATCCTGGGATTAGAGTCTGGAGCCACTGTGCCAGGCTTATTTTTTTCTTGCTGCTCTTGCTGAGGACTGAGGTTTAATTCCCAGCACTCACATGGAGGTTCACAAACATCTGTAACTGTAGCCCTGGGGTGGGGCAGGGCGTCTGGCGCCCCCTTCTGTCCTCCACAGGCATTGCATGCACAGGATGCAAAGCTATGCAGACAAAGCACCCACACACATAAAATGAAATAATAATTGTTTAAAATGTGGGCTCTGGGGGGTCTGAACTCAGGTCCCTGTGTTAGTGCAGCCACACTTTACCCAGTGAGCCGCCTTCCCAACCTTGGAATTTGTTCTTAGTTCTCAGCTCCCTGGGACGAGGGTTACACCAGGCTCCTCTTTGTGATGGATGGAAGCTCTTGGGTCTCAGAGGCCATGTTCCACGCAGTCCAGCAGCACCCACAAGCTATTATCCCTCAATTGACCTCTTCAGCCTCAGTCCGCTCCTGTAAAATGGGACCAATGAATTTGGGGTAACATTACATCAGGGACTCAGAGTTAGTCTGGTACAGACAACGAGACCTGCATGTATTTCCACAGGAGCTTTAGATACTGGCTGTATAGGCAGTGTGCACAAGGAAATTAGACAAGGCTCCCCTGAGGAGGGGGCGGCTACGGGGCAGGTTCAGCCTCAGGACCCCTTGCCCGGCATTCTCCAGAGCCCTGAGCCCTGCTCTCTGTGTCTCTGAAGCGTGGGCACACTTCCTGGCCCTTGCCATCCCCTCTGCCTCCGACTGTCCCTTCGCCCTGGATAAACAGCAGCTCCTCCACCCACCGCCTCCTCATCCCCTCACGCTTCACCAGAATTAAATTCATCATTCATTTTTTATGGTTTATACATAGTGTAATTTATGTTTTCAAATATATTGAGGTCACAATTTAACAGAAAAAAAGTATTTCACATTGAAATTGAAGGCATGTGTGTTCCATTAAATGGGGATGTTTGGGATAATTTTAAAAGGCTAAAAGTAGTAGAAAGTAGCATTAAAATAAAATTTGAGAGATGTAATTACCCCTAATCGCACCATAAAATAATCAATACCACATTCCATTATTTCTGACTTCCCTAGTTATAGCTTTTTTTGTTAAGCTCTTGAATATTGATGAGGTGAAAGGGTCGTGTCTTCTGGCGGAGGTGGCATTAAGGTAGTGTCTTCTCCCATTAGCCAGGGAGATGGTGTCCCTGTCTCAGCTCTCGAATTGGGCAGCTGCAGGAGTGCTGGTCTCCTAGCCTGGGGGGACATAGCTCTTCAGACAGTAACCTGTGTGGGGGACATGGGGTGTCTGGGCTGCATTTCTGGAGCACAGCAAGCATTTTAGGGACCAAGCCATCTCAGCAGCCTACAGCTCCCTATTTAGAGACTGGTACTGTGAGGGTCAGTGTCGTAAAGTCACCAAGAAGCAGAGGTGGCATCTGTACCCAAGCCTGCCTGAGCCACCACCCCAGCTTCTGGTGTAGGGGTGGGCTGAGGCTGAGGACCCCACAGGAGGGTACAGAGGTTCTGAATTCACCCCAACCCACCCCCTGCTAGGAATGCCAATTCAGTGTTGCCCTGAGGGTGGCTGTCACTGGTTGCAGTGGGACAGGTCTGAAAAAAAAAAAAACAAAAACCAACCAACCAACCAACCAACCAACCAACCAACCAAAACAAAACAACCAACCAACCAACCAACCAACCAACCAAAACAAACAAAACAAAAAACAAACAAACAAAAAACCCAAACCACAGAACTCTCTCTCTCTCTCTCTCTCTCTCTCTCTCTCTCTCTCTCTCTCTCTCTCTCTTTCTCTCTCTCTCTTCTTCAGGGCCTACTGGCCAAGAGCGCTCTCCCAAGGGACCAAAGTTTGGTTCCCAGCATCTGGACCAGCTGTATGTAATTCTAGCTCCAGGGAGCTAATGCCCTCTTCTGGCCTCCAAGAACATTCACACACACACACACACACACACACACACACACACACACACACACACACACACACGTTCCTATGCAAAATTAAAAATAGGTTTATCTGTAAAGATCACTGAGTTAGGTGGCCCCATAGCCTAGCGCCCAGTGCTAAGAAGCCAATGGGACATTGAGTGTGGTTACGGTTCCCATTGCCATAAAAGATAGTTCAGATATGTGAATTATACATGTAAATAAATAACAAAATACATCTTTAGAAAACTCAGCAAACTCCCTGCGGAGGCAGCTAAGAACTTCCAGCCAGCAGCCTCCTCACCATACACGGGGAGTTACTTAGTTCCTTTCTGGGTCTTCATGCTCCCATTGGTGACATGGGAATGACCAAATTGCCCGCAGGGATCTGCATACCAGGACTTAATGGTAGCCCCTGCCAGGCGTGTGGGGAGAAAGTCAGGGATAGCTGTGAGGGTGCTGGTGGTGGTCAATCAGCTGTCACTTCTCTGGCCTCAGTTTCCCTGTCTCTAAAATGCTCCTGGGTAGGACACTTACGCTGGATAGCAGCAAGCCACGAGCCCCTCTGAGGGTAGAGGTTCTACAAATGCCCCACTGAGAAATGAGGACCATCTGGCTTGGGGCCTTGCAGCAGGGCGGGGCGCTACATCCAAGTGCACTCTGCAGTCCCATTCTCTCCCACCTCACAGAATCTGCAGCTTTAGGCTTCAGACAGGGTCCCCAAGAAGGGCCTGCAGGAGCCCGCCTGCCTAAGGAGAGCACCCAGGGGTCTCCCAGGTCTGTGCCCAGCACAGAGACATTGCCATTTCCTGATGTCTGCCAGTTATTCACTCGAATCTGGAGAGATCCCTCCCTGTGCACAAAACATGGTTCCCCGGTAGCAGAGTTATGCATGCCACTCCAAGGATGGGAACAACATAAATGTCTACCCACAGATGGTAGTGAAACAACGGAGGAATAGTCTTCAGCCATGAAAAGGACTGGTGTGTGGGTGTGCACCACCGCCACCTGAGCTCGGTTAAAGAGTCTGGAGTGGAGGAAAAGCTTCAAAGGATCATGTGCACAAGTATTTGTAAGGACGGAAGGCTTCCAGGTGCTGGGGGCTGGGGAGTGGTTGCCTAATGGGCACATGGTTTCTTTCTGAGGCGGTGAGAAACTTCTGGAACCAGATGGCTGCACACCCTGTCATGTGCTTAGTGTCTTTTAGCAGTTCACTTTGCCCACACAAGTGCATTTTGCCACAACAGAAGCAATGTTTTAAGAGTCAGAACACCTTGGGGGCCAGGGGCTTGCTGAGAGCTCAGCTCCAGGTCCGCGGGAGGGGGTGCTAGGCTCACCACAGGATCTCAGAAGCCAGGGACCCAGGGACTGGGAGGCAGCTCACTCTGTGTCATTACCATGAATAATAAACAATGGCAGAGTGTGTTCTTAAAACTTTCCTAATAGAGATTCCCAAGCAGTAACACAACTACTTAGATTACCCGCGGGTCCCCTAAAGACCCTGCCATGGGCGGGGAGGGAGAGGTGTGCCCATGGCTGGATGTTCCCTGGCATCCGGACAGTGCTTTCTGTCTCCAGTTCCGCTCCTCACGTTCGCCCAGAGGCATCAGAGGCATCAGGGACAAAGGGCGAGGGGGAGAGACGGGAGGGGGGGAGGGCGTTCTTGCCTATGCTCTGGCCTCAATTTCTCATGCTCCAATCCCCATACTCAAGAACATAGGAAGACTGATTGCATCCTAGTAGCCTAGATCTGTCCCTGTTGACTTGTTTCAGAGGGGCTGTGACTGCAGTAGAGATAGACTTAAGAATTCCCATCAGGGACTTGAACCCCTCAAAATCACTATGCCTTTTGTTCTTGCATTTTGTGTGCTTTTTGGCAAAGGCTGGCAGTCACTAATTCAAAGCCTGGAGTCCCAGAGACTGTCTCCTGGAGAATGTCAAGTGTGGGAGTCCTTAGCCTGGAGAGGAGGCCTCAGCTCCTCTTACAAAGGGGTCAGTGGGTGTTATATTGAGCCTGGGGAGGGTTATGGGGGTGTGTCCTACGCCTCAGGATAGTGAAGCACGTGGCGACAGTATTATAGGACAAGGGCCCAGGCTGTGTGGCCTCTCTGGGTCTACCAGACGAAGACATGGTTGGAGCCTCTGCCCCACCATGTTAAAAGGAGGTTGGGTTCTGTCCACCGAGGCCTCTCCTGGAGTCCTGCTTGATCTAATAGTCCCCTCCGCAGCCCATTCTAAAGACAAAAACCCTGACGTGGCTCTAGAGAGGCAGACGACGCGTAGAACCCAAAGCTCTACTTTCTGCTTGTAGAGCTGTGACTTTTAACACTATGAAAGGTCAGGGTCAGGGTGCTTTGGGACTTAGAACATAGTCTTTGCAATTATACCTTTGTCTGGGATGAGGCAACAGACCCATGGGCTTCCATAGGGCTCAGCAGCCAACCTGTTTTGTCTCTAGACGGTCATTTCCTCCCCTGTGTCTCAGTTCCTCCATTTCCCTTTTTAGCCTATTCAATTTAAAATTATCCATTTATTTATTTAGCGCGTGTCTGTCTGCATGTGCACCCGCCATGCATGCATGCATGTGAAGGTCAGAGGATATCGTCTCCTTCCACCATGTTGGTCCTAGGTATCAAATCAGGTCCTCAAGATTGGTGGCAGCCACCTTTACACTCTGAGTCATCCTCCTGGCCTGGTTTCCTCATTTTCAAGTGGAGACTAGAGACCAGATTTTGTTGTTGTTTCGTTGTTTTTGTTGTTTTTAGTTTTTTTCTAGGCAGGGTTACTCTGTGCAGCTTTCGGAGCCTGTCCTGGAACTTGCTCTTGTAGACAGCCTGGCCTTAGACTCACAGAGATTCACCTGCCTCTGCTTCCCAAGTGCTGGGATTAAAGGCGTGCGCCACCACCGCCCGGCTGAGAGACTGGATGTCTTTAAGGTTGCTCTGAACACCTTCATCCTTTCAGTCTCCGGCCTTTTTCCTCCTCCCGCTCTCCTCCTCCCCCTTTCCCTCTCCCTCCCCCCTCCTATGCTGACCTCTACACACACAGCTTTACCAACAGCTCAGACACATCTAGCAGCTACTTCAAGGGCAAGAGGACAATCCACCCCTGACAAGGGGCAGACAGCTGGCTCAGGATCTCAGGGCTGGGCCTGCAGGACCATCCCCCCCCCCAGTATTCCCATTGTCCCCCTTCCCTTTAGTCCAGAGGCCTCTGACCCCCTTCCACACGAAGTAAGCCCCGCGCCAGCCTCTGCCGCCCACGGCCCACTGAGACGTAACTGTCAGCATAACAAGCAGGCTCTTCTAGGAAACTTCGGAAATGGAAGGGAGGCCATTAGGAAATTTACATTTGCGAATATGATGTTTAATTAGCAATACCAATAAATTAATAGGAGAATCTTGCTGCGGTTCGGGGTTCATAAAACACCAGTCTCGGTTAGCAGAAGGAGAAAGTGGCAGCCCGGGTTGTCTGAGGGGAGAGAGAGGATGGGCTGTTCTGGGTCACCACCATCACAGGTGTCCTGTGTCCCTTGTGCTCACCACCCATCCTGCTCCCAGCACATATTTAGGTGGAGTAGAATAAAGCCACCACTCACCGTGGTGTCCTGCTTCGGCCAATTCCTCTGTGAAGAAACCACTTAGCTTTGGTGCCCCCGCGTCCTTCTCTGTCAAATAGGGACAATGATAACATCCTCCTTGTAGGGCTGCATCGATGATGCAAGGGATTAATGAGGCTAAAAGCGCGCAGAGGAGTAAGAAGCCGGCACAAACTAAGTGTTCATTATTAGGCTGCTGCTTCTACTATAGTTATTATTAATGGGATAACGAACGAGGCTCACCTGGGGGTGTAGGGGAGAACTTGATAAACACGAAGCACACTGGCTTTTCAGTCTTTCCCAGATCTACATCGCTTTTCTAGGCTCCTTGACTAATCACCCTTAGGTGGTCACCAGGCATGGTCAGTCTGATGGCCCAGTTTGGTCCCAGGGACTTTCTGCTTCTCTTCTCCAGGCTTGGCAGAGGCAGAAGCGCCTGTTGCTTTATTGCCACATCTCTCAAGCACCAGCACAGTCTGCCCAGCTGTCTCCCCACCTGGCCCACCATCCATGGCTTCCGGTCGCTCTCACTCAAGGGCTGCGGAGATGGCTAAACCAGTAAAGACGCTTTCTGCCAAACTTGAGGACATGAGTTCAGTCCCTGGGACCCACAGGGTAAAAGGAGAGAACTTGCTCCCACAGATTGCCCTCTGACCTCCACACTGTGTGTCGCGGCTCCTTGTGCATGTGTGTGCATGCACGGACTCAATACATAGATGAAATAATGCCAACAGTGACAAAAAGATGCCAGTCGGCCCCTCCTCAGCTCTGATCCCACAGCCACCTACGATCCAATTGCCTTATTTCCCACCACTGGGGTCCAAGGCGCCGGCTCCTGCCAGGATGCCAGGTGCCCCAGGATGCCAGCTCACCTCCCCCGAGGCCCCCTACCCTCCGTCCTCCATCCCCCAACCCCCCCCCTCCAGACCCCTGCACATGTGTAGCTCATCTTGGAGTGTCTGTTTTGGGTTGATAAACTTCTGCTCCTTCCCCAAGGCCCAGCCTTACCAAGTCCCCTATGTCTCCAAGAAAGAATTAGAGTCAGCTGTGGGTGGTATGGGGACCCTGAGATCTTTGGTCACTCTCTTCACCAGTCTCCTCATCCCAGCACCCACACCCAGAGACTTGTGCTGTTCAAAGAAGCCTGCCTTGTCCTCTGGTGACTCAGACCTCTCAGTTTCTGTGGGTCCCAGAAGCCCCTTCATGGCCAATTCCCCAGCCTGAGTCCTCTCTCTTAGCTCTCCAGTGTCTCTATCTCTGGGTCTTGGCCACTTGGGACTGGGGCTTATTTTCCTGTGTGTTCAAGGAACAAATCCTGCTCTGCCCGAATGGGTGACTAAACAAATAAATCAGGGAGTGGGTTTAAACGTCACCTCCTACAGGAAGCCCTCACCGACTAACATGGCATTGTTTGTAACCATTACATGCATTAGTTGTCTGTCTCCAGACTTTCAGCTCTTCAAGACAGAGACCTGTTGTTTTGTTTACTGCTGTTTCCTGGCACCTGTCCTGGAGACTGTCACATTGGTATGCTAATAAGTATTCCCCTGGTAAGTGAATGAATGAATGAGTGAGTGAGTAAATGAATATTGGGATGAACGAAGGGGCAAATGAATGAATCAATGGCTGACTGAAGAAAGGGATGAATGAACAAAGAAGGGAAAGAATGAATGGAGATGTTTATAAATGCCAAGTATAAGGGGCTAGAGACACAGGACAGTTTCTCCCGAGCCCTGGTCCCCACCATGAACTTGTTTCCCCAACTATTTATTCTGTTGTATAAAGTGCACAGGAAACATGATAATAATTAAAGCAGACACAACAACAGGTAATTAATTGCATTTCCCAAATTTGATCCATGCATATGAATGAACGGGAGGTCACAGATACGGTCGTCGTGCAGGAGTCCCCATGCTCTTCCTGTCAGGGACAGAGGTGGCAGGTCTCAGAGTGCAGCTCCTGCAGGCTGGTCCCCAGAGAGCCCAGTTCCTCTTGCTCCGTGTGGGGCTGTAGCTACCTGGGTTCCAGGTGGGAGGGAAGGAGGGAGGCTCAAAGGCAGAGGTGCCCTCTGGCACTTACAGCCACAGGAAGTTTCCGATGGTGATCTGTGGCCACTAGTTTAGCACAGGGAAGGACCCAAGGCACTGACTGAATGAGGAGGCCAGGTGCTTGTTAAAAATGCAGAAGCCAGAGATGGGAGGGATGGGAGGGGCCCAGACTGGGGCTGTACCTCAGTTGGCAGAGTGCCTGCCTAGGAGGCTTGAGGTCCAGGGTTGGATCCCAGCAGTGCATAAAAAGAGGTAGTGGTGTACCCGTGTAATCTCAGTGCTTGGGAGATAACGGAGGCAGAAGGATCAAAAGAAGCTCAAGCTGCATAGGCCAGCTTGGGTTATAGGAGACCTTGTCAGAGAGAGAGAGAGAGAGAGAGAGAGAGAGAGAGAGAGAGAGAGAGAGGGAGAGGGAGAGGGAGAGAGAGAGACTGAAGGAAGAAAAGATGCAGAAGTTGGAATTCTGGCATGGATATTTGGGTGCTGGAGTTTGAGCGGGACCCTCATCCACAGTGTAATCAAGCCACAGCATGGGGCAGATGCAAGAGCTCTTTGGAGAGTCTAGGACAGGCACTCAGACCCCAGAACCAGAACTTTCTTTCCATGCCCTTTACCTGTTCCAAAAGAGTGTCTGTGGTGCCGGGGGCAGTAGGCGCACAGCGAAGCCTAGATGAGTTCTGGATGACTGGAGGATACAGAGAGACACATACCCTTGCGCGGGCTCCCACAATTTGATAGTTATGCTGACCAGAAGGAGCTTCAGGGGATGGGGGCAGTACAGGGTGAGCGTCCATGAGTTTTTGGCTTACCTCTCTGCTGGGAAAATGTCACCTCCTCCAGGAAGGCTTTTCAATCCACTATCTGCTTTTGGATGGGCTGTGTCTCTGCTTCCCCTACCCACCTCTTGACCCGTGACCTATGTAAATGGGCTGGCTCCTCTCTTGGCAACACCCATGGCCTCAGAGTGGGCTGTGATGATGACCAGGCAGCTGGCAAGAGTTGGACATCCAAAGTGTCCTCTCGGTCTGCCCTAGAGGATGCCTGCAGTTTTACTGACATCAGTGCCTCCTACTCCCCAAGAACATCCTGTACTGTGTCATGGGCTCAGTCCCTGTGACCTTCAACTACAGACACAGGGGCATTGGTGGGCAAATATCCAGCTCTCCTAGGGAGTGTGTGCCAAGATGGCTGGCTCACTGACACACCATGCCTCTTGACACCCAACACACACTGTTTCTTTCAGGGTCTCTCAAATAAATACCCCCAAACCCTTGGACTACTTTTGGGAAAATCCAAAGTACAAAATAAAAAATTATTTATTTTATTTTTTATTTTTAAAGCCAGGTAGTGGTGGTGTTTGCCTTTAATCCCAGCAAAGGCAGAGGCAGGCAGATCTCCGAGTTCGAGGCCAGCCTGGTCTACAGAGGGAGTTCCAGGACAGCCAGGGCTACACAGAGAAACCCTGTCTCAAGAAAACAAAACAATTCAAGTCACCACACCCTGGAAAGGGAGATGTCATAAATTGGAGCTTACGACAAGAATCGTCTAAAAGGACCCTAGAGTCATTGTACAAAGCCCCAGTGGTACCCAAGTCCCCTGTAACCCTCACAATGCCACCGATACAGGTGTTACCCTGCTATCCAATCCTGTTTGGGAGGTTGACTTCTCACTTGAGGCAACAGAGTAAAGCAACAATGTACAGTCTGTGATCCAGGTCACACTTGAAAGAATGGAATCCTACGTCCAAGGTTGCTAAATGGCTGTCACGTGTCACCTTGGCCATGGTTTCCTTATGAGGTAAAACTATTTGGGAAGTAATTTGGGTCGCTGTGTTTCCTGTGGGTCCCACTTTGCACATTTGCTGCCAGTCTGGCCCCCAGGGCAACTGTGTTTACAACCCAAGTTCTCTCAGACACACAGGGCTTACAGCCAGGCTCCAGCCTAGGGCTGACCTCTTGGGCAGGGTTTTCGGACACAAGACTGTCTGAGTAAAAGGGTCGAGTCCCTTCTCTGCTCCAAGTCATTGGGCTCAGGCTGTGGAAGCTCCCATTCACAGCTAAGCAGGCTGATACAGAGCTCCTGACCCTGTCTGTGTTTGGTAACCTCTTTTGTCTGCCTAAGGTTCTGATTTGCCGAGTTGCTGGGACTACAAGTCCCAAGACAACGAAGCATCCAGAAGCCCTCCCACTTAGGTCCGGGTCCCCACACCCATGCTACCCCTCCCTTCTGGCTTATTGAAGCTGGCTGTTAGATCAGGTGACAACAGCAATGACTAGAGTAGATGAACTGTCATTGGAAATGTCGTGTGTGTGTGTGTGTGTGTGTGTGTGTGTGTGTGTGTGTGTGTATGGGGGGATGGTAAACACATGATAATTTGGCCTCCTTAATTATCTGCCTGCCATGAGGTGGTGGCCAGTCTGGAGAACAAGTGGCCGCATCAGAGACCCTAGGGATAACAGGCATATTGGGGGACATGCTAGGGGAAGGGGATTTTCTCTTGATCATCACCCCACAAGGGGTCCTCTGCTCCAGTGACAGCACTGGCCAAATTTGCCATGGAGATCCATTTGTCTCCAAAAGAGAGCAGGAATGACACAGGGCTCTTCTCAAATGTCAAATGCAGGTACACACGCGTGTATACACGACATGTCATATATGTGATACATTAATATGTGCATATATTGCATATTTTGTTTGCTTTTTAAAGATTTATTTTTATTATTTGTGCACGTGTGTTTTGCCTGCATGTCGGTGTCTGTGTCTCTCCGGTGCGTGGTGCCTGAGGAGGCTAGAAGGGGACATTGGATCTTCTGAAACTGGGTACCGATGGTTGCTTGACATCATGTGTGCGCTGTGAGTCTAACCCTGGTCCTCTGCAAGAGCAGCAAGTGTTCTTAACTGATGAGCTGTCTAGCTCTCCAGCCTACAGTTCCCCCTTTTCCAGGGACAGGGAGGCAGGGTTTCACTCTGTAGACCAGGCATGCCTCGCAGTCATAGAGATCCTTCTGCCTCTGCCTCTGAGTGCACACCCAGCCGTGCCTTTTTAGTTTAAACAGACAAAAAACCCTATGTTTTTTAGTGTTCAAAAAGACTGGGGTTCCCTTATGACATTTTCACACACATGTGTCATTGTACTTTGCTCCACCCTCCCCCGTATCTCAGCTTTATTCCTCAGTAACTTGGAAGTACTTGTGAAATTGTTTGCGCTCCTTTGAATTAAGATCCTGTGTTGTCCAGGCTTGCCCTTCCCAAAGGCTGCACTCCAGGCTTAGCTCAAGCCCAGGTTCAGAGGCTCTGGAGGTGCCAGGCTTTCCTGTCCCACCCCACCCCACACAGGACCTTACGCTTGGCGTGCTCCCAGACTCTGGCAGTCTCGCTTCCTGCTCAGCCTTGGGGTGATGGAAGGCTCGTGCCCGGTTCTGGAGGGAGGAGGGTGGCGTGTGGACCTGGGGCTGCAGGACCGGCTGCGTGGGGGCCCGCCTGGGCCGTGTCTCGCGTTGCCCGCAGCCGCCGGTAGGGGGCGCCTTGGTCATGCATTATTCATCGGCAGCCCGCGTCGCTCGCCTTCCCCCGCGCGGGCTGCGGGCTGCGCCGAGGAGCGGGAGCGCGGAGCCTTCACAATATTGTGGCAGCTTCGCGAATGACGGCTGCGGGGAGGCGGGGGTTGCAGCCTCGGGCGGCGGCGGGGGCGCGGGCGAGGGCGGGGAGCAGTCCCGGGTGGGGGCGAGGAGGGGCTGGTTCAGGGTGAGGGCAGAGCCTGCAGCATCTGTCTGTACGTCCAGGCGTTCTCTTTCCATCCATCAAGTCAGCCAGCGCTAGGAAACATCTGGCCGGGGCGGGCGAGGTATAGGGGACGCGATGGTGAACAAGGTAGGCCTGGTCCCCATCCTATCAAAACTTCGTCCCCAAGTGGTCAGGAAGGCAAATTTAGAAGCAAACAGACAATCCCGATAGTCCCAGGTGAGAGTTCCCCGTGTAAAAGAACGCCGTGGGCACGGTGGAATATAGTGGAATACAGAGGGCTTCTGAGAGGTGATGTGTGCAGAGAAAGACTCCATGGCAAGGATGAACCTGACTTTGAACTCTTCATCCTCTGGAGTCTCTCCCTGTCTGGTCCAAAGGCCTCCTAGGATAGCATAGGAATCAGCTCCCCCGACCCTCAAGCACTCAAGAAGTCTGGGGGCTTTGAGGAAACCTGGATGGGACATGAGTCCAGATTATGTGTGCCAGCCTACCACTCTTTGCAGTCAACTTGGGATGGTGGCGTCTGGGCCATCCATCTCAGCTCTCAAGGCGCCCACCTCGCACTCTGCTCTAAGGGAGGGGGGAGGGAGGGAGACACGGAGGGCGTGGGCTCAGGGTCACCAGCAGCATCAGGTTTCCTTTCACTTGTACAAAGACTCGTTGACGCCTGAGCACATCAATACCCTAATGACAGAGGGGCACTGGGACTCCAGACCGGCGCCCCCACCCCGTCTCCCCTCCCCTCCCCCTCCCCTCTGGGCCCACCGTCCTCTTCTGTGCCTTTTCAGTCTCCTATCTGTCCCCCTGTGTCTCCTGTCTGTCCCCTCGACTCCTTTCTCCTTCCTCTTCCCTCCTCTGTCTGAGTCCTGGTGTCTTCCTTTCTCTCTCCCTCTCTCCTGTCATTCCGCTGCTTTTCTTTCTTTCTCTTTCCCCAATTCCCACACACCACCTACACCCCTGCAGCTTCAGACTCCAGCCAGGCCGCGGTTCCTGTTCTTCAGTCTCTCCAGACGCCTTGCACCGCCCTCCAGGCACCACCCACCCTCTCCAAGGCAGGGCCTTTGTGATTAGTACCTGAGCAGAGGTGGCTCGCTTAGGCTTGACCTAAAGGTTTGCAGGGAGCTGGCCTTCCTCCACCCCAGGACATGCTGGGGGATGTAAATGGCAAGTTTGGGTGTGGGACGCTGCTGAAGAGGAGAGAGTTTTGGGGAGGTTTTTCTGTTTTGTATTTTTTATGACCATATATAATTTCACATTTCTCCCCTCAGCCTCTGCCTCCTTGGCTCCCAGATGTGTCCCACATTGAAGAATTATCTCTCCTCCCTAGAGTGAAATAAATGCAATCAATATGAGTATTGCTCTCAGGGCCTTGAAATATTACATTAATGTTCCATGTGGTGACATTTTAGCTGGAATTTTCAAATACATTATGATGGTTCAAATTAATATTTATCAGATCAGCTTTTATATTTTGCAAAAGAGAGAGAGGGAGAGAGGGAGAGAGGGAGAGAGGGAGAAGTAGAAAGACAGAGAGAGCATTATTAAAATACAAAATGCAGATGAAGTCTAAAATCGATGGTCCATTTTCCCAGCACTTTCCAGGGGCTGTCTTTAGCTTTCTGGATTTGTTTTAAAATTTATTGGTGTTCCAGGCAAATCTATTGGGCTCCCATAGCCCCCTGGCCGGCCTCCCCTCTCCATCCCCTCTTGCAGGCTTAGGTCTTTCCCTTTTCTGTCTTTCTCTCTTTATTATCCTGAATGTAAATTACGACATTAGCCTGGTCCTTATTTTTTTTTTTTAAACTCTCCGATGATTAAATCTGCTACACGACATCTTTGTCCTTTCTATAAATTAAATCATCTTGGCTTTGCACCTTCAGCTCGGGGCGGATGCCACATGGGTGTCGAGGCAGCAGGCCTCTGAAGAGGAGGTCTGGGGTTCTCGTCCCCTTCAGGGACAAACACTGGGGGCATTCTGTGGGACAGGCAAGACTTCCCTCAGCTCCTGGTTCCTCTGTAAGTGAGACACGTGGAGTGGAGGGAGGAAGGATATCAGGAAGGATGTCAGCGTCCGCTTTATTTCAGCTGCTTCCAAACTGACCACTCTGTGAAGTGGGAAATCCAGGCAGATTAATGGTTCACCTCTCTCTCTCTCTCTCTCTCTCTCTCTCTTTTTGCTCCACTCCCGCCTCTTGTTATTTTTTCCTCCCCTAGTCTTTTCCTATATTTTCCCTCTTTCAAACTATATTAAAAAAATAATTAATGAGAGCCATCAAGATGGCTCATCCGGTAGAGTGTTTGCCGTGCAAACGTAACAGCATGAGTTCCATCCCCGGGACCCACATAAAGGTTGAAGGAGAGAACATACTCTACAAAGTTGCCCTGTGACCACAGAAATGTGGTGTCACACACATGCCCACGCACATTATGCACACAGAATTTTTTTTTAAATTAAAAAATACAATCCAACACCTTTGGGGACAATGTGCTCCTCGGGAGATGCTCCCCACTCCCACCCCAACCGGCTCTGCCCAGGAGCAAGGTTAACAGTGCCGACCTCATTCCTAACTTTCTGTCTTTTCAGGTTTTTGAGTCTTCCTCACTCGAGCTCTGGGTGAGAGAATGGATTGGAATGAGTGCATTTTGTCAGGTGCACAGAACTGCACACACACACACACACACACACACACACACACACACACACACACACACCGGCCGCTCACACGCACCAGCACACAAATGCAGCCACAGGGACACTGTAGGACTGACTCCAGAAAGCGAGCCACCCTCCCGATTTCCTTCTGCTGCTGATCTGGCCAAAAGAACGACAGGAAACTCAAAAAAGAAAAGGAGAAGGGATCGATTATTCGACCTGTACTTGAACCCGACTGAAAGAGATAAAGCGGAATTTTCAATAGGTCCCCTGCCCTTTTCACCAGGAGGGAAAGAGGAGAAGAAAAACAAGAGATATTTATATGACAGCAGCTGCTGGAAATAGCATTTCAGAGCCATTAAAAAAAAAAAAAAAAAAAAAAAAAAAAAAAAGGCAAAACGAAACTCAGTGGGAAAAAAGCAAGGGACTCCTTGCCTGTTCCCCAAAAGGAGAGGCAGGCAGCAAGCGAGCGAGCATCCCCGGCTGAAATGCATGCATGCCTCCTATAGATCTGTTTGAAATTATACTTGTCATTGAGGGGGAATTTATGCTTCTATTGATCTGCAAAAGGAAAATATTAAATGGTTTGGTTTTGATCTTTCGGTGACCCCAAGGTCAAGGGTAGTAGCAGATTAGTATTCATAGAATTCATCACGGAATTGCAGCCTGCATTCACTTTATGCAAACACGCTCCAAACATGCCTGGTGAAGCAGGCAGCAAATGGCCAATGACAAGGAAAAAGCCAACAGCCCTCCCTCCCACCCTGTGGGGATCTCCTTCTTCCAGACCTCCAGGAGAAAAAAGACAAAACCCGCTAAGGGGCCAGTGGATGGTCAGGTGACAGACACCATAGATCTCATGGCTCTCACAGGTTCTCACAAAGGGTGGGCTCCCAGATAGGGGAGGGTCCATGGGTCTACAGTGCCAAAAAAATGGACACTGTAACAAGAGGCTGGAAGAGTCAGGGACGTGAGCCCTAGAGGCCAGACAAGCAGCAAGGGGAACAGTACCTGGAGCAGAACATTATGGGAAGGGCAATGACAGACTGGCATGCACACACGAACACACACACACACACACACACACACACACACACACATGCTCACACTCAGCCAATGGAAGCCTGTGTTTTCCGAAGAGGGGAATGTGGAGAGCTCTCCAAGGGTGACATTGATGTTGCTTCTATGACCACAAGAATCCTGAAAGCAAGATCCTTCGGAGCTGGGAAGTGGAGGAAGGCTGGGCAGGATGCTGTGTTTGAGTGTGTGCTGGGTGTGCTGGTGCATGCCAATTATCCCAGCATTTGGGAGATAGAGGCAGGAGGTTCGGGAGTTCAAGGCCAAGCTTCACTACATAATGAGTTTGAGGGCATCCTGGGCTACATGGGACCCTGTTTTGTAAAAAACAACAAACAACAACAACAACAACAAAAGAACCAAGAAACAAAGAAACAACCAACACCCCTGGAGCAGGGTGACGCCGATGCCCCTCCCACCTCACATTTAGCTTACAAGTGCCCTCTTAGCAGAGTCTGTCCCCAATGTGGGAACATTTGGTCAGTAACAGAGTTACTTGCCAAGGTTCTAAAAATAACCCACCAAGTGTGGTGGCAGGAATTCTGGCTGGCCCTTGTTCTACCAGCTGATTGGGGGGGCTGGGAAGGGGGTGTGCACCAGACTCTGAGGGTGACTACCATAACACCTTACCTCCACCCGGATCTCCATTAACACTCCAGACAATCCTGTTCTGGCAGGACTTGCTGTCTACCCATAGGATAGATGAGCAAGCTGAGGCTCCGGGATCTCTCTGTCTGTCTCTCTCTGTGTGTTCATGTAACAAACTCCAAGCCTCAACTCTGTCCTGAGGCTGAAGTTGTCTTCAAATAGTTTTGTTGAACAGCACTGCTCTATCTAATGGCTGCCACTGACTTCACACTTTGAACAAATTACAGGATTGGTCTAGGGTGGGAAGGGAGAGGGGGATTAGCATGAGGAGAGGGCCTGGAGGCTGTAGGGAGTCTGGGGGCTACAGGGGAGAGCTAAGGAGGTCAGCACCCTGCCTGTTAACCATGCTCCATTTATATTAGCTTGACTCGATCTACTGTATATTTGAAGTGGATTTAATTTGAGATCACATGCTATGGAAAGGGGCCAGTTGGTTGTAAGGCACAGAATGAATACTTTCCATAAGCTGAATATACATTTCCCAGGGACAGATATACGAGCAGCAGCCCCTGGGCTCCTGGTGGGGGGAGGGGGAGGGGAACGGGGATCTCTCTCTTCCTCCTTCATTCCCCTACTCCCCTGCCGACCAGGTCCCATGGCCTTGAAGGGGCCTTTGGTTGTACACTGTCCCTCTGAGGGTCCCAGATTTCCCCTATCCAGTGCATTGTTGTCACTGACCTTGAGAGTCATGTACAAAGAGGGAAGAGGCCTGGGCTGCAAAGGTCCCAGGGGCCTGGTCCACCAGCTATGCATCTGGGTTGTAGGAGGCCCGGGACACACCCTGGGATAAATATATGAGAGGGTGAGGACACGGATGTAGAAAGGCTTTGGGCCCTTTCCTTCAATCCTGTGCCCCAGTAGAGAAGGCACAGCTCCAAGGTTGGCTTCCTACGCAGTTGAGTATGTGCAGGCCCGACCTGCCCTTCCTGAGTTCCCCAAACCCGGTTAAGGCGGCTCTTCCCTGGAGATGGGTATTGGGCCTGAGTCTTGATTGCATTTGCCCTGTCCAAGGATTTCAGAGCTAGAAGGTCCTTCTTGAGTCAGCCTGGGATTCCGGACCCAAGAGGGGAAACTGAGGCTGGGCAAAACTGACAGTCTCAGTCAGGGTCACTGAGAGAGTGACACCCTTGCCCGCATTCCGCTTCACGGTTCTTGTTTGTTCCCCCATGCTAGCCCGGCTTTGGGAGACTGTCTGCTTATGTGTCAAGGGACAGGCCCGTGACCAGGCTGGGGAGAAACAGATGGGAGCCTTGGACCCTGTGCCCTAGACCTACAAGCATCCTTCATGGTATTTTAAATTAGTATTTTAAATACAGGCAGTGGAAGCTGAAGCATGAGCCTGAAGCTCTTTATTTCCCTTTGCCCCAGGTTGACCTCCGTCTCCGTCTCCGTCTCCGTCTCTGTTTCCATCTAGCAAGTGGCCCCAGCACCCCCTGAGCCACATGACCTCCTTCTCAATACTCTACTCTTACCTTCACTGTGACTGGCATTCATCTCTCCACTGGTTACGTCGCCATATCCCCAATTTCACAGCTCACGTTTCCAGAAGGCCTGTAAAGTCCTTGCCAAGCTGCCTGCACGACACCAAAGAGGCTGGGTTTAATCAGACACGTGGCCTGGGGCACAGTCTCTAGGCTAAAGTGATTGCCTAGCATACCTGAGGCTGAGTTCCATGCTCTTCAGATTCCAGTGTTGGATAAAGAAGCTTGCCAGGGAACGGCCTCGCTCACTGTCCTCTCCACTTCTTTAGCCCGATTTTCTGGGTTTGTTTATTTTTGTTTTGTTACCTATCCTGGAAACCACTCTGTAGACCAGGCCTCAAACTCACAGAGATCCGCCTGCCTCTGCCTCCCGAGTGTTGGGATCATAGTCGTGCACCACCACCAACTGGCTCCGTTTCCTATTCTTTACCAGCCTCATGCCACGAACAAACTTCTACCCCAGGACCTTTGCACAGCCTGGTCCCTCTGCTTGGACCTCTGTCCATCTCATTGTTCCCTGACCAGCTGTTTCTTAGCCCTTAGGCTCTGCTTGGACATCCCTGGGGGGGGGGGCTCTGTTCACACACACCCTTTCCACGCAAGTCTAGATCAAATTCCACGCATGCTTTTTGCCAGCCTACAGCCACAATGGTAGTGTCCTTAGGGTCTCACTGCCCACACCCAGCAGGCCGAATCCTGCATCTGTGGCCCCGCCTTTGCTGGGACAGGTAGCTGCTGACACCTCCACCGCCAGCCTTTGCTCCGTCCTCACATCTGTCACTTCTCCTTCCACAGTGCGGAGCATAATCCGCCCATCGTCACTGCAGCCCCGCTGGCAGCCCTTCAGAAGTGGCATGCGACTCCGCTCTTATTCATTCTTAATTTAAGGTTTTGCAAGTTGTAATAACCCCTTCCCTCCAAATCACCAGGGATGGGGCCTCAACGACAGCCTGGGGCAGGGGAGTTGGTGGGTAATTGCAGCACACACACACACACACACACACACACACACACACACACACACACACCCCGATGGGGTCTGGAGAAGAGACCCGGCCTTCAGCCTTCCCCGGCATGCCTGAAGGGTGAGAACCAGGCTGGCATTGGGGCCTGGTATCACAGCCAGCTGTATCATGTGTGCGTTCCCCAGGAGAAAGGAAGACGAGAGGGCCAGTGGTCCCAACCTAGGGGACTAAAATCTTCTTCCTTCAGTTCCTCCCATCCAACCCAAGGCACAGGCATTTTCCTTCTCTTTTTGCAACCACAAGTGGCCCTGATGGGAGAGAGAGTTGGGGAGTGTGGATATGTGGGCAGGAGGCATGAGTACTCTCCAAGCTGTGTGACCTTAAACAAGCTCAGGACTTCTCTGAGCTTCCTCTGTCTCCATCTTCAGCAGCCTTGTTTTGCTAGCACGCGGCCCAGGGTGGTTCTGCGCAGAAAGAAACCAAACACAGTAGTGTGTAACTGAATAGGGAAGCGATTGCTGAGGTTTCCATAACTGTTTATTCAAGAAAGATATGCCCAGTTTGTGATCAGAGATGGTGGGGGTCCTGCTCCTGCAGGATGGGGGGAGGGTCTTGAGGCACATGTGGCCCTTCATTGAGAGGCGTTTCCTCTCTCCACACCCCCAGAAGGCCGGCAGTCTCCTACACTAGCAACTAAACGCATTCCAGCCCACAAGAAAACATCAGGGGTTGGAGAGCTGGCTCGGCGGTTAAGAGCACTGGGGGCTGCTCTTTCAGAGGTCCTGAGTTCAATTCCCAGCACCCACATGGCAGCCCACAGCTATCTGTAACTTCTGTTCCAGGGGATGCAATTCCCACATACAGTCATGCTTGCAGGCAAAACACCAAGTTATATAAAATAAAAGCAAATACATGATTAAAAGAAGAAAAGAAAGCGTTGATGTTCTCCTTTATTGCTCCCTTCCCTTCGGAATGTAGATTAGTGTACCTGGTGCTGGCACACAGTAGGTGTTTGACAAACCTTAGCCCAGTGAACGAATGAATGGGTGAATAAGTGTGTGAGGTTCATAAAGGAAAATGGAGGCAAAGGGCATGTCGGGAGGGGCTCAGGCTGGAGACACGCAGACCCACCCCATCTCTGTCCTGGCCATGAAGGCCAATACACCCCTCAGTCACTCCTTGCCCAGCCTCGCTCGGTGTCCTGCCCTAGTTGAATCACGGAGACAGACGGTGCCTGTGTCTCTGTAGACTCAAGGGCTACTGAAGCAGAGGGGTGGGGTTCTCTCTGAGTATGGGGTGAGTGCAGAGTGATTTCTTGCAGGGCTGTTCCAGGCTCCTAGGACTTCTCATGTCTCAGCAGCCTCCACCCCTATACCCGTGGCCAAAGCATTTTAAGCAAGTTTTGAGGGTGCTGTGACCTGTGCATGGAGCCACGGGAGTTAAGGACAACATTGGTACTTCCCCTTCTGCAGCCCCAGTCCACTCATCTCCAGGATCTCCAGGTCACCTGCTCTCTTACCAGGGCCCAACAATCCCTAATGCCCAAGAAAGGTCAGGAGTTTGTTAAGGTCCCTGTCAGGAGGCCTCTGAGCCAGGCCTGCCTGTCCCTGGGCCAGGAAAGGAGTGCGGGACTTCCAGGGGCCCAAGGGTTAGTTACTAGGCTATCATCAGTGCTGCCTGTCACACAGCCCACAGCTGGGGCACACGCTGAAGCAAGATTCTCCTTAGGGACTCGGAGAGTGAGGCGGAGGGAAAAAAATAGACGTGACGATGGCATCGATGCCTCCAGTGTGCAGAGGCCGTGTGCTGGCCTGGCTGGTGTTCTGTGACAGAGACAGAGGCCCGGAGGAGGAGTGAGCTAGAGGGAGGGGGAGGAAGATGCTAGGGATGCTCTCGGAGACAGGGCACACGGGGATGTGTTGTGAAGAAGTGGGGGTGGGGTGACAAGCCACCTCATCTACACACATGCAGGGGATGAGAAGGAGGGAGAGAACGTGGGGCCCAGGCAGGGTGGGGGGATCTGTAAATTGTGTCATATGTAGTTTGGCTGGTGCTTGTTAATGCAGGCTGCAGCTTGGGAGGGTGGGGCGTCTAGAACAGGAGCCCTCCCCATGTGACTGTCCCCTTGTGTCTGTGATCACGAGTGCAATTCGTGCATTGCGTCAGTATGTGGAGGAGGGCAGGGCTCAGTTTCCCCTCAGCTGTCCCCATGTCCTCCTTGACTGCTTGCAGCCTTCTTCTTACTGCCGGGCTGTAGTGGGTCTGGTGGTGGGCAGCACAGCACAGGCCCTCATCCGGGGAGGCGCCCAGAGCCGCCAAGGCCAAGGCTGGGCAGGCAGGGAAAGTGAGCCCTGAAAGGGCTGCTTCTCACTCCCGTTCCCTTGACACTCTACCCAGAAGCCACCTGTTCAGCCATCAGTCACCCAAGGAAGACACAGCTTTCCTGAAACTAGGAATTGGACAGAGAGTCCTGGGAGGAGGTGTGTGTGGGGGAAATGCCTTGTGCAACTTCCAGCCCCCCAGGCCCTCCCTGGGCAGGCCAGAGAGTCAGCTATGGCTCCTGAAAGCTAAAATTAGAATACACCCCCAAGCTAGCCTTAACCTGGCACATTTGGGGGCAGTGAGGGGGACAAAGAAGTGGCCACTTTGGTGGCAATAAAGGAACGGCTTGTGCCAAGGGGTAAGGACAAGCGTGGGGTAGGGGTTGGCACTGGGGCTTGCTGGGATTTGGGGGGCAGGACAGCTGGGGCCGGGAGGGACCTGGCTTGCAGGCAGGCCTGGGGCTCTGCCCAGTGGTGGCACCCTGGCCAGTGCAGTTCCAGCCATGCCCCGCCGTAACCCGCCATGCCCCGCCTCGCATGGCTTGTTAATTTCATCGTTTAGCCCGTTTATGGTGTTCCCAGTTGCTGTTGCTTTTATAAACAAGCATTTTGGTGACCTTCCCCTCCGGACATCAGCTCCACAAGAATCCCGAGCCCTGAACATTTATAAATAAAACTTCTCTCAAGTTCCACAACAGGTGTGCCCTCCCCCCTACCCCCCTCCCCTGTCCTGTCCGAAAACTGAACAGTTTCACCAAGCAAAGGGAAGCCGTGCAGCCTGTCTTAAAGGGGTAACGGTGGAGTGGGGGCCACATGCAGCCTGTCTTAAAGGGGTAACGGCGGAGTGGGGGCCATGGGTATAAGGCCGAGAGGGATGCTGGCCTACCTTCTCTACTTTCCCCCGATTGGGGGGCCCAGAGGAAAAGGCCAAGCTAAAGGGTAAGTGGCCACAGAGTGCACATCCCCCAAATGCTCTGGCATTCCTTGGATGATGGAGTGGATAGAGTCAGACTTCTGTTAAGGGGGTTCCCAGTGAGACCCCCACCCTGTCCCTTCCCCCATCCACTTCCCCACTCTGTACCTCCCACCCCCAGCAAAAGCTGGCCACTTCACACACATGTATTCAGCATGTGTTCATTTAGTCTTTAGACATGTCTGGGAACTCCTCTGCTGAGACACACCCTGTGACAATAGACTGACGACTCAGCCTGCCCTCAAGAAGCACAGTGTCTGCCGTGTGTGTGTGTGTGTGTGTGTGTGTGTGTGTGTGTGTGTGTGTGTGTGTTTGTGTGTGTGCTTGTGTGTGTGTTTGTGTGTTGCAGGGAGCAGAGTATAAACTAGAAGATGTATACACGCAGGGCTCATAGCCTAAATGGTCAGGGCTGGTAGCAGGAACAGAGAAAGGCCTTCAGTCCCAGACTAGGGACTGAAGGTTCCTGGGAGGGCTGGCTCTTAGGCTGAATCATCTCACAAAGGTGATACATTCCAGGCAAAGGAACTGAGTGGGTAAGAGCAGAGGCACACACAGCCCCCAGGGACGTGGAAGGCTTTTGGTAGGGCTGGTGCTCAGGGCTTCAGACTGGTTGGAAAGAAGGGGCTCTATACCCCATGATGGAACCCTGTCCCAACAGCAGCGCTGGCTTAGAATTGGGATTGGGACTGAGGGAAAAGAGGTTCACAAAGATCCTTCAGAGTTGGTAACATCAGATTGTGCTGTTGAAGGATGACATTGACGACGTTGACAATGTTGATGATGCCAATGATGATACTGACAACAATTCCTGGGAAAGAAGAATGACATGAATAGGAGAGACGCTAGAACTGAAGATGGCCGTGGCGTAAGGTGATGTGGATGTTGATAAGAACAGTGGTGACGGCGATGGTGCTGGCTGTGGTGATCAGAGGGGTGGTCATGTGGCTCTCTTAATAGTCACAGTGGTGTCTGTGGAGTAAATCCATAGGTAGTGGTGGTGACTGAGAGGTTATGATAGCGATGGTAGCGATGGTGGTGATGGTTGTGGCGGTGATGACGATGGCAATGGTGGTAGTTGGTGGCTGCAATGGCGATGAGATGGTAGCTGTGATGATGAGGGTGGTGGGTTTGTGAAGTAAGCCTATTGATGGTGGTGAGCCTTATGGTTGCCATGATACTTGAGATCATGGTGGCGGTGATGGTGATGGTAGCGATTATGATGGAGATCATGGTGTTTTTGGTGGTGGTGGTGAGGATAGTAATGGTGGTAGCGACGGTGGGCAATGATGGTCGTGACGATGGAGGTGGAGACCGTGGTGGTGGTGGTGGTGAATGGTGGCGTCTGTGATGATGAAGGGGAAGATCATGGTGGCAGTTGTGGTGACAGAAA
Source organism: Phodopus roborovskii (assembly GCF_943737965.1). Lineage (NCBI taxonomy): Eukaryota > Metazoa > Chordata > Mammalia > Rodentia > Cricetidae > Phodopus > Phodopus roborovskii. The sequence continues at coordinate 416,548 of NW_026126646.1, forward strand.
TGGTAGCATTGATGATGATGACAGTAATAGTCACAGTGCTATCTGTTGTCAGTAGTGAAGCTGTTCATCTGCTCATGGTGACCATGGGTGACGATCTTGATGATGGCTGCCAGAATGGTGGTCAAATCAATCTCAGAGGCTCTGGGCAGGAAGGTGGGGGAGACCAATCATGTCCACAGTGGATGATCAAGGTCACAATTCAGTTCTTATCGCCCTGTGTGAGGATCAAGATGAGGACAGAAGCAAAAAGACCTTGAGCCAGAAGGACTGAGTATGAGTAAATTAGGACAGGTAGGTCTCTACTTTTTGGGAAGCTTTGGAAGTTGCCATTTACCTACCAGCACCTATCCTCTGTAGGGTGAGCTACAGAGAATTAGTAAGGGTCCCATACTCTCTGAGTGGACATGAGCCATGGCAATGCAAAGTCTTGGAAATAGCCTGGGGTCTGATAGTAGCGGAGGCACCTGGGAACTGAGGACTCCCCATCCAGCATCACAAGGACCTAAAAATTTCTAACCCAGTTTAAGAGATCTGTCCCTCCCTCCTCTCTTTCTCTCTTAAAATATTTTTATTATTTTTATGTGTATGTGTGTTTTTGCCAGCTGCATATACTGCATGTATGTATATGCAGCACTCGAGTGCCTGGTGCGAGCAGAGACCAGAAGCAGGCATCAGATCCCCTGGAACTGATGTGATTACAGATAGTGTGATTCATTCTGTGGAACTGAACCCGGATCCTCTGCAAGAGCAGCCAGTGCTCTTAACCTCTGAGCCATCTCATTGCCCCCTAAAAATCTTTTGAGATACTAATAGAATCACACTGTCTCCCTTCCCTTCTTCCCTTCAGACCCTCCCATGTACATTTCTCCTTGCTCTCACTTCTTTTCCAGATGCTCTGAGTAGCTCAGGCTGGCTTCAAACCCATGATCCTTCTGCCTCGCAAGTGTTATGATTACAGTTGGCTCTGGAGTGGTGTAGGTCCTCAAGTAGCCCTAGATGGCCACCCCTCCTCCCTGGGTGCCTTGACAACCTCAATGTTCCGGCACTTGCTACAGATCCTGAGCTTGCCATGGTCGGGAACCTCCTCTGACCTCTAGCTCCAGGTACTTAGCAGAGTCTGTGTCTTAGGGTGCCCGGAAAATGCCAGACGTGTTGATTTATGGGGATTACTGGCCGATTCAGGGCCCCTTTGCTGCCCCTGAGGCTCTCCAGAACTGGCACTCTCTGCCTGCGGGCAAAGGCTAGGCCCCGGAGCACAAAGATGACAGAAAGGGCTGGAGGTGGCTCAGCTGCCAGTTTAGGGTGTCGATAGAGAGGATTTGATATTGCAAAAGATAGCAGCCTTGTGGCTACTGTGGATAAAGTCCTCCTCCTTTTAAAACATTAACAAGGTTTTGTTTTGTGTGTTTGAGTATTTTGCCTTCATGTAAGTCTGCGAAGCATGTGTGCACAGTGCCTGCAGAAAAGGGCATCAGGTCCTTCGCAACTGGAGTTACAGATGGTTGTGAACTATCAAGTGGGTGGTGGGAACTGAACCAGAGTCCTTTGAAGAACCACCAGTGCTCTTAACTGACTCACCTCTCCAAACCCGATTAGTGCCCTTTTAAAGCCTCAACTGCCTGTCCCAAGAGGTGGCCAGCAGCTGGACCCTGAATTCGATAGCATCAGACCACACTGGTCACCCCACACCTGGTTTGTCTCTTTCTCATGGGCTGGGGCCTCTCTTGGATTTGACACAGCACAATTGGAGATGTGGGCTACATTTTGGCCTGTAGGCCAGGGAGTCTCAGTGGGCCCTCCAGAGACTGTAGGCACTCTTGAATGAAAAACCGAACCTCTGTAGCTGGGTGGTTAGATTAGCGTCTTCCATGCTTTTCCACCTCTGGAGAGATGTCGATCACCGAGAGAGATGGCCATTGTCTTTCTACCTTTAAGATGAAAGAGGAAAGCCAGGCAGTGGTGGCACATGCCTTTAATCCCAGCACCTGGGAGGCAGAGACAGGCAGATCTTTGTGAGTTCTGGGCCAGCCTGGTCTACAGAGTGGGTTCCAGGACAGCCAGGGCTACACAGAGAAGCCCCGTCTTGTAAAACAAAAGCAAAAAAAAAAGAGGATGGACAAACATGGTGGATGGAGAGAACTGAATCCAGGGAGCTGTCATCTGACCTCTATCTAACACATATGTCTGTCTCTGTGTCTCTGTCTCTCTCTCTCTGTGTGTCTCTTCTTTGCTGGAGACTCACAGAGAGCAGAGCACATTGATACCTGTGAGTGTCTGAGGCTCAGAACAATCTCGAGGGTCAACAGGACAAAAATAATAGTAACGTCCATGCTACATTCTGGCTGTGTGCTCCCCTGAGCTCAGAATCCTGGAGAAGGTGTCCCTGCTGCCTTCCACCAGAGCTGGCCACTGGAGATGACTACTGTACCCAGAACTGTCCACCCAGCAGCCCACAATAAGGCCAAAGGATACCCTCTGTTGACCAACATGAAAACTGAGGCCCAAAGACAGGAGCAGAGTGATGGGAGACTCTAAACCCAGCTCTACCAATGTCTCTGTCACTTAAGGACTTACATGGTGAGCCAGATACCATGAGATTATATATACATATATATATATGTGTGTGTGTGTGTGTGTGTGTGTGTGTGTGTGTGTGTATGTATATATATATGTATGTATATATATGTAATACATTAATATAACATATATGTGTGTATATGTATGTATATGTGTATATTTATGCATCTCTCTCTCTCTCTCTCTCTATCTATCTATCTTGCTAGTCACCCTTTTGCGTGAAGTGGTGCTTCAGGGTTTAGGACATAAAATCCCTGCTCTCAAGGACCTTAGTCTGGTAGGTAGCAGATTCAAGGGAAGCGGTAAAGAAGCCAGCCTGTCACTAATGGTAACATGAAGTAGTTCATTCTCGTACCTTCTTCACTTGTGCGTGTGTGTGTGTGTGTGTGTGAGAGAGAGAGAGTGTGTAAATGTGTGCATGTGTATGTTAGTGTGTATGTGAGCTTGTGTGTGTCTGTATGTGTGCATGTGTGTGTGTGTCTGCGTGTGTATCTACAGGTATGTGCATGTGTGTTGCATGGGTTCATGTGTGTGTCTGTGTGTTTATATGTATCTGTGTATCTATATGTGTGTGTGTGTGCAAATTACGTGTGTATGTGCTTTCATACCTAGAGGCCAGAGGACAGCCTTGGGTGTCAAGTCTCAGCCTTTCTCTGCCTTGTGTCTTTTGAGACAGGATCTCTCACTGGCCTGGGGCTCACCAGGTAGGCTGGGCTGGTAGTACTGTCAGCTTAACAAGGTCTAGACTCTCCTTGGAGACACACCTCTGGGGGCATGTCTGTGAAGGAGTTTCTGGATTGGGTAAACTGAGGTAGGGAGTTTGGATTAATTGGGGTAGAAAGCCCCAGCCCAACTGTGGGAGGTACCATTCTATGACCTGGGGTCCTGGGCTGGAAAAAAAAATGAAGTGAGTGTGTCCCCGCATGCATCTCTTTCCATTCCTCACTGCAGATGCAATGCCACCAGTTGCCTCAGGCGCCTGTTGCCACCCCCCCCCCCCCGCTGTCATGGACTGTGTACTCACAAACTGCAAGCCCAGATAACCCCTCCCTTCTCTAAGTAGCTCCTGCCTGGCATTTGTGTCACAGCCATGAGACAAGACTGACTGATACGCTGGACAATTGAGCGGTGCTCACTTCTGTCTCGGGAGGTGTGATAGTGACAAGGCCGTATTTACCCCCTACCCTTCAAGGAACACACGGGAAAAGCTACGGAGCAGAACACAGGCTGAGTAACAGGGTGATCCCTAAGAGAATGGAAATGAAGGCCAACAGTCCAGTGCCTATAGCAGCCCCCTGCTTGAGGACTCACTGGGCCAAAGCGTGGAAAAGGAAGACAGAGGCTAAATGGGGGAGGGGAAGGCGTAGTCTTCCTGAGCTGAGATAGAGTGTGGAGTTCATGGGGGAAGAACAGGAGAATTTGTGGAGGAAAACACTGAGGAGGAAGGAGGCTCCAAGAGACCATGCAGAGACCTGAGGAGGCTGCTCTTTCACACAGCTGGGCAGGAAAGACCCCCGCCACACCAGGCACTGGGCAAAGCCCTCAAGGGCACTGCCTGAATTATTCTCAGACTGAACTAACACCAGCAGAGTTTCAACGAAAGTCTTGGCAAAAGCAAATCTATTACAGTTAGCATAACCACACCTGGAAACAAAGTCAGAAATATTCAAGAGACTACAACCAAATCCGGCATCCAACAGTGCACAGTTTTAAATCTTGACTGAGGGGTTGGGCACGGAGCTGGATAGAATGGCTGGCACACACAAGACCCTGGGTCCTGTTCCCAGCACCACATAAACCAGACATAACTGACACACACCTTGGAATCCTAGCACTTGGAGGGTGAAGGCAGAGCATGAGAACTTCAAGGTCATTCTTGACTGTATAATTCCGAGGCCAGCATAGATTACTTGAGACACTATCTCAAAAATAAAATCAATGTTGGTTGAACAAGCAAGCAGATAAATAGTTCCTGGTGAGGCTAGATTTCTTGTGGTTGGAGGCTACAAATGCAGAGGGAAGGATAGGTTGGTGTCACAGTAGAAACTCAGTTTAGATGGATAAACAGAGAAAGCAGCACAGATAGGCTGTACATGTGTGTTGTTGCATCTATAGAGAGGGCTGTGTGGCAGACACCCTAGTCGCCACAAGCATCCTCTGTTACAAGCAGTCTTCCCGCCAGCCTGGTCCCAGAGAGCCACACAAGGAGATGCTATTTAGATATAAAGCTGTTGGCCTGTTACTAGCGTTTCTTATTGGCTAGCTCTATCTTAAATATTAACCCATTTCTATTAATCTAAGTCTTTCCATATGGTCTTATCTTACCAGAGAGAGGATGTGAGTTCTGCTCTCTAGGTCCTACATGTTGACTCTCCTCCTACCTCTTTCTGAATCCTCCTTGTCTCCTAATCCCACCTATCTTGCTTTCCTATTGGCCAGCAGTGCTTTATTCATTGACCAATAAGAGAAACGTATTTACAGAATGACATCTCCCATCATTCCTCAACATATCTTAGTTTCAGATCCCATTGCCTGAGAAAAGGAGACACGACAGGTTCTAGGTCCTGAGGAGGGAACACAGGAGAGCAGGCAGTACACCTGACAGGACAGGGCTTATAAGCGGATGCGGAGCCCACTTGTCAGAGCACTCCCTGACCCAAGCTGGAACGGTCTGGATGGAAAACTGGTGTCTTGTTTAAAACTCATTTCAAAATAAAGCGGTCGTTCATCAAAATATCCTAAATCCAACAAAAGATGTCCATGACTTCTTGACATTTTCAAGGTCATGAAAAATAAGAAACCCAGACAGGATCACAGACCAGAGGATACAGAGGAGCCATGAAACCAAGACAGGGTCTTACATAGCCCAGGCTAGCCTCCAACTAGCTCTATAGCCTAGGTTGATCTTGAACTCCTGATCCTGCCCCTCTACCCCGAAGTGCTAGGCATGTGCCACCATGCCAGGCTCAGTGTGGTGTGCTGGGCTAGATCCTGGGACAGAAGGACCTACTGCAAGGTGCAAAGTAAACAAGCACAAACCTGTAAATGATGCAGTGGGGTGAGCAGAGGAAAAGAGTGAATTTTTCTTCTGAAATAATTTCCAGCAATACACGTAGAGACACTTCAGGAGAGGCAGAGTCTGATCCACAACTCCTTGAGTGTGAGCTGCACTCTTTTGTTTTTTGTTTTGTTTTTTCAAGACAGGGCGTCTCTGTATTGCTTTGGAGGCTGTCCTGGAACTTGCTCTGTAGACCAGGCTGGACTCGAACTCACAAAGATCTGTCTGCCCCTGTCTCCTGAGTACTGGGACTAAAGGCGCGAGCCACCAACGCCCGGCTGTGAGAGACTATTGCTAATAGATAAACACAGCAGCGGCGGCGGGACCCAGCCTCAGACCTGGTTCATTGGTGACATCACTGGAATGGTGTATGACGCTGTAAGGCCCAGGCTGATCATAAGACAGACAGACAGCAGCCAAACCCAGACAGGGAGCTTTCTCCAGGATATCTGGCTAAGACTCCTCAAAAATGTCAAGGTCAAGGGTCTAGTTTCCTTTCCAATAAAACATTTGAGGGGGAGGATTTATTTGGTTTACACTTTTAAGTCCTTATCCATCACTGAGGGAAGTCAGGGCAGACACTCAAGGCAGAAATCTGAAGGCACATTGCCTGCTGGCTTGTTATCTGACTCATGTTTAACCTTTTTTGTTTTGTTCTTTTCTTTTTCTTTTTCTTTGATATAGGTTTTCTCTGTGTATCCCTGGCTGGCCTGGAACTTACTATATAGACAAAGGTAGTCTCAAATTCATAGAGATCCATCTGCTTCAGCCTCCCTGGTGATGGGATTAAAGGTGTGCACCATAACACCCAGCCTAGCTAGCTTTCTTTCTTTTTCTTTTGGTTTTTCAAGACAGGGTTTCTCTGTGTAACAGTATGGTTGCCTTGGAACTCGCTCTGTAGACCAGTCTGGCCTCGAACTCACTGAGATCCTCCTGCCTCTGCCTCCCTAGTGCTGGAATTTAAGGCATTCGCCACCATCGCCCAGCCCCAAGCTAGCTTTCTTATACAACCTGAGACCACTGTGTAGGGTTGGTGCTGCCAACTGTGGACTGGGCTCTCCCACATCAATGAATGATTAAGACAACCCAGCACAGACATGACCATAGGTCAATGTGACCTTAGCAATTCCTCTGTTGAAATGTTCTCTTCCCAGGGCATTCTAGCTTGTGCTGACAATAAGAACCAGCATAGTTGTGAACAATGAGACGCGACAGACATTGTCACAGACCAGGGGATACTGGGGAGCCATGACAGCTAAACACAATGCGATGTTCTGCATTAGGTCTGGGGATTGGAAGAGGACATTGATGGAACAAATGGTTAATCTCCCAAGTGTGGAGCTAATTCACAGTGACGAGTCAATATCAGTTTCTGGAGGTCTGACAAGTGTTGCATGGGGACATGTGATAGGAGCAACGGGAAACACCGGATTGGGTGTGCGGAATCATCTGTACTATTTTTGAAACTTTTCTGTAAACTTAAAATTGTTCCAAAATGAAAAGTTTATTTAAAAAAAAATGTCCTAAATCCAATAAAAGTTAGCAGGCAAGCAAAGGAGGAAAACATGACCCATATCTAGGAGAAAAACCGATCAATAGAGAAAGGCCCAGAAATGTCACAAATGGTAGAGTTAGCAGATAAGGACAGCAGCAGCATGCCCTTCATGTTCAGGAAGGTGAAGGAAGTTAATAACGTGGTGAACGAAATAGAAATGTTAAGACACCCCACATCGACTATTGACCTCCACATACATACACTTGCATAAAAACCCACATGCACATCTGATACTCCCCCACCACACTTTTGTGTGTGTGCACGCGCGCGCACGCACAGGTGCATGCGTGTGCATGTGTATGTGTGTGTGTTTTAAATACCAAGACTGGCACCGTTGAGAAAGCTTAGTAAATACAGTGCTTGTTGCCCAAGCACGAGAACCTAAGTTTGCTTCCTTGGCATCGTGGTTCTGCGGAGATGGGCACAGCAGGGTCCTTGAAGCTGCTTAGCCATCTGACTGAGTCTGAGCTCCAAATTTATGAAAAACCTGTCTTAAAAAAAATAAAAAAGGAGAAGAGAGATTGATAAAGACACCTGAGGTTGACCTCTGGCTCCCAAGTGTGTGCTCATAAACATGTACACACATACAACACAAATATTTGATTCATTAATTTAAAACAATAACAATAGGGACTGAATCTGTTACTCTGGGGTGGAGAATGTGTCTACCATGTGTACAATCTGGCTTCAATATCCAGCACTGAAATAAGACTCAATTAAAATTTCAGGGGATATATGGAGTCAACATTCGGAATGACATACACACTGGATGGATTAGCAACTGGTTTTATACAGCACAGAAGGAAATATCAGACCTTAAAACCACAGTGACAAAGGGAAACTAAAACACGCTGAAAGACTCATGTTAAAGGGCTGGAGTCATGGCTCAAAGGGTACGTGCAATCACTCTTGGAAGAGAAGACTGCATTTAAATCCCTGGAACCCTGGGACTGGAGATGGGTCAGCTGTCAAGGGCACCCAGTGCAGTTTGGTTTCCAGCAGTCATGGTGGGCAGCTCACAACTCTTCTGAACTTATGTACACACACACACACACACACACACACACACTTATACACACAGATACACACACAGATACAAGCATACACACACACATATACACACACATACACAGACACACATACACACAGAGAGATACATACAGATACACATTCATACACACACAGACATATACACAGACACATACATACACAGATACACACACACACCCCATTACAAAATAATACAATAAAAAGAAATATTTCTTAGAAGCCAGGCATGTGCATGTCTGTAATCCAATGTCAGAGATGGAGACAGGGGGATCCCAGGAGTTCACTGGCTAGTCAGCCTTCCCAAAAAAACTCCTAACGAGTTCTAGTTTGATGAGAGGCTGTCTTAAGATATTAAGGCAAAGAGCAACAGGAAGATAGCCCGAGTCTTTCTTTGATCTCCTCATGAGTATGCGCAGGTACCACACAGGTTCAAGTACCTCTTTCCCCCAAACAACAATAACCCATAATATGTCCCAGGGCCCCAGCAACCCACAGGACAGCTTCAGGGGTCTCCCACATGCGGAATTGGAATTCGAGATGGAAATGTGGCAGTAGAAAACATGCTTGAAGAAATAATAGTAAGTTTGGAGGCCAACCTAGCTAACAGGACATTCTGCTTGGAAAACACCAGGAGGAGGAGGAAGCAGAGAAAAGGAAGGAGAAGAGGGGAGGAGGAGGGGGAAGGGAAGAATTAGAAGAAGCAGAATCAGCAGCTGGGGGAGGATACCTTAGTCAGTAAAGTGCTTCGTGTGCATGAGGACCTGAGTTCAATCCCCAGGACCTACATTAAAAAATGCTGTAGCCAGGCCTAGTGGCATACCTTTAGCCCCAGTACTGGGGAGGCACAGGCAGGCAGGCAGGCAGATCTCTGGGAATTCAAGGCCAGCCTGGTCTACAAAGTGAGTTCCAGGACAGCCAGAGCTACATAGTGAGACCCTGTCTCAAAAACAACCACTATAACAACAATCTATAACAACAATAACAAAAAAAAAAAAAAACCAAACAAACAAAAAACAAAACAAAACAAAAACCCCCCAAACCCAAAACAAACAAAAACAAAAACAGCTGGTCATCCAACACTGGGAAGACAGAGACAGTGTATCTTTAGAGCTCATTGGCTAGCAAGTCTAGTCTAATTGGAAGACGCAGGTTCCAGTAAGAGACCTACCTCAAAAAAAGCAAAATGGGAGGGTAGCTGAGGAATAACACCCAAGCCTCCATGTATACGCACATACATGTACAAGAATGTCCAAGCATAAACTCAGGATGCCCTCCCTTTAAAAAGAAAAGAAACTCAGAGGCAGGAGGGAAGTGGCCCCCAAAACCTGTTTTGTTGAAAACAGGAAGCTTAAATGACCCCCAAAGCAAAGAAATCTGAAGAGCAGGACATTTGACACCCTGGAGCCAAGTGTCAGAGAGCCACATATAGATGGCCTTTCGTCCAGAGCCTGCTGAGGGGCAGTGGTTGAGAATTGGGATGTGAGAGACGCACATTCTGGACCCAGGGAAATTCTGTCTCCACCACCAAGCACTTGACAGCCTGAGGCTTTTGATTTAGAACCAATGACTTACACCATGTTCTCAGTTTCTTGGTATATTAAATCGGTGGTTCTCAACCTGTGGGTCTCGACCCCTTTGGTGGTCAGATGAACCTTTCAGGGGGCGGGAGGGCGGGGTCACCTGAGACCATCAGAAGGATCAGATAGTTACATTATAGCTCATAGGGGTAGCAAAATTTTTATGAAGTAGCAGTGAAAATAGTTTTGTGGTTGGGGGGGGGGTCACCACAACATGAGGAACTGTATTAACGGGTCAAGCACCAGGAAGGCTGAAAGCCGCTGTATTAAATGCTTTCTCTAATCTACATAGCATCTATCTCCTCAATTAAAAAAAACAAACAAACTATATTTTATTTATTTTGTATTCGGGTCTATGTATGTACACATGTGTGGAGGTCAGAGGACAACTTGCAAATCCTTCTTGCCACCTTGTGGGCCTTGGGGATTGAACTCAGGTCTGAGCCATCTCTCCAGCTCCTCCTCAGCTTCTCGTGAGACTTGGTGCCAGAATATACAGAGAGAATCGCATCAGGTGCCCAGGACACAGGACAGGAGCTGGTACAGGCCCCTTTAACGACTCTTCAGTCTTAGTCTCAAGAGGAGAGAGACTTGTGTGGGCCCAGGAATGGGGGGCGGGGGCTGGAGGTGCTCAGGTTTGGTCTCTACCTGTGAGTCCTCAGCCATCATTCTGGGGAACCCCACGTGGGCCCAGAGGAAAAGTCTCCCATTTTTGGACAGAGTGAGCAGTCATTGAAAGCTAAGAAGTGCCTGCCCAGCAGTGTCCCTGCTGTGAGTGCGGCTGGCTGGCCTGGTGGATTAGCTGGCATTCCTTCTCCTCCATTGAGTGGAGTCACAGGCTAATAAATATTTCAGAATTGGCTGTATTCAATCCAGCCCTTGTCCCGTTTGACGTCTGTTCGCTTGGCTTTCAGGAGAAACAGGTGCAAAGCATGAAAAGGGATTTAATTACTAAGCATCCCCCCCAACTCCTGATATGCAAACACACTCTAGACTGTCCACATACCTACTGTACATGGCCACACATGCCTCATGTGCTCACGCATGTGCAGACAGCCCTGGGCACACACAGATCTGTGGCTCCATTAGTGCTAGCATGCCAAGAACTCCAACAGGGCAGTGCTGTGCTTAGTTTTGCACACTGCACACCATCCAAGCACATCATCATCTGGCACACAGTACGTGTGGACTCACTTGTGCCCCAGTATGATCACAGTGACCTTGGGTGTTAGGACAGGCAGGTTTGCAGTCAATGAGCTTGGGTATATGTGTACATATGCATTTGTAACATGTGCTACACAGACATACAATTCATCTCTATATGTGTTTTTCATGGAAAAGGAAATTTGGAAGGCCTTGTCATTGCCTGGCTGTGGTTACTTTTCACTATGGGAGAAAATGAGATCACTAATGGCCAGGCAAATGCAAAGTGGGAATTTAGAATTTTCACCTTTAAAAAAATGGTTTTCCTTGACACTTGTGGATGAGCTTACAACACACCCATGCACACCTGGGCACAGATCTGTAGGTCCATGTTGTTCTAAGCTAAAAATGTCTCTTTCCTTGTATCCCAGAGACTGTTATGTGTTTCAGACTGTTGCGCGCCGCGCGCGCGCGCACACACACACACACACTTTTCTGGTGGGAACCTCGGGCTTTTTCCTCTGTGAGACCATGCTCTCCTCCCTTCAGGTGGCTGAGGACTCAAAGACCTGACAAAGGTCTATATATCCCAAGATGTATAGCCAAGCGTCTAGCCCAGATGTGAGGAGGGGAGACCCAGCCTCTGGAACCTTGTCAGTGCTGACAGCTGGGTGCAGAGATAAGACTGGGAGAAAGCAGGCAACAGTGGGCAGACTTGCAGCCCCTCGGTTTCCTTAACCATATCAGAGTTGTCCACTGGCCTAGGAACCCAGGCTGTTTCACAGAAGTGCTGGGTACCCATAGCCTGGACATCTGAGACCCCGGGGCAGCTGGTATCTGATCTGTCCTCTCCTCACACCGAGTTCATAATTGGCAGAAGATAACTAGCACCTTCTTAGGGTCAAGTGAGACCATGGAACAGTTAATTTGTTCTTCTGTACCAGGGGGTAATATTGAAGGGCCTACTTCCCGATGGCTTAGCCTCGGCCCTTGAGGGGCTAGCCTCAGCCTTCCGTAAGGCAGAGCCCAATCATGAACTTCTTTATTTTATTTTATTTTATTATTATTTTTTTTTTTTCAGGCAAAGCCATTGCAAACAGACAGGGTTTGGGAAGCTTTGAAATAACTAATCTTGGGAGGCTTTCAAATAACCAATCAGTAGGCCCTATGGAAATGTATGCAAATGAAAGATGCAAATCAGCACTGAGTCTTTTTGCATCTGCAACCAGCGGGGACCACCTGCCCTGGTGATCTCTTCTTCCCCTTGACAGGAAGGAGGGGAGCTTCAAGTCCTGCACAGTCAGGACATCTCCCACTCCCAAGCCCTCTATGAACCACCAGTCCCTGCAGACTTTCGTGCTTGGGAGTGAGGGAGCCCTCCACCTGCCCCAGCCTCAGCAAGCTTTGTTTACACACAGTGAGCTGCTCTGTCTCACACTCATGCTCAGCCCGATGCACCCTCATGCATACAGGAATGATCACACAACTATCCATTACCTGCACAGTCATTTACACCATGTTTGCATTCCTGACCTGTGCATGTGCTTGGAGACTCATTGTACACATCCATCATTGTGCACACTCACACACACACACACACACACACACACACACATCTATGCCCTCACATTTATTCTCATACATTTGCACCCTTGCACATATCACTTTGTACATGCCCACACAAAACATGCCTGTGCACACTTATCCCTGACTGTGGAAGAGACTGTGTGTCTCATCCAGGTCCCTGGGAGAGGCAAGAAGTCAGGCTTAATGTCCCAGAGACAGCCCTCTTCCTGAAGGCTGCCCCAGGGGGCTGGTGGTCAGAGCCTGGCCTAGCTGGATGTGGGCTTCCCTGATGGAAGGGGGGCCATCACAAGGCAGTCGTGCCAGCCTCTGGGCTAGGCAGGAGACGCTCTGGGATAATGCCTCCCTCAGGAAGCAGTAATTGAGGGGTAGTGAATTAGATAATCAACGTCGCCAGGAAGTGGGGATGTGCCCCGCTTGCCTTTGTTCCTAGAATGAGCACGCCACACTGCCACGCTGTGCTGGGGAAATAAGGGAGGGAACCCAGTCAGCCTGGGAGCAGGAATTCCCTTACCCTTCCTTGTCTGCAGTCTGCACACACCCACCATTAACTGCCAGGCCACCGATGGGGAGGTTCTTGGAGCCTGTAGGACACTGGGGAGGCCTGAGAGCTGCCTGTTTACACTACTGCCGTCTTCTCCTCCAGTGTATAGCGAGGCTTCAAAGAGCTCAGGAATGAGGTGGCCCTAAGTTCAAATCTTGCCTCCTCTACATAAATTCTGTGAGCCCCAATTATCTCCCCTGACCCTTCCTGCAGGCAAGATACCCCATGTGAGGCTCACCACATACTAATAACTGTATTTGCTCACACAATGACCTTGGACCAGGCCAGGTGGAGAACCCTTGTGTATCGTCTTGCCAAGTCCTCCTACCAGCTTCATGAAGTCAGGCCTCTGGCCATCATTCTTCCTATTTATAGATGACTGAACTCAGGCATGGGACAGTCATCCAAATGCCTGGGGTTGTGCTCTAGGAAGAGGCAGAGCCTGAGTTTGAACCCAGGTCTCATGGAGGGATGGACCCATGAATCCCAGGCTGAATGATATCTATCTCATCCCCCCCAAAATTAAGTCATGGCAGTGGCGTGTAAGTGGCTAGCCACCCTTTCCATTATGTCTTTGACTCTACAGTTCTCTCCTCCAGACATGCTACCATAGGCCTCCATGCCTGCTCTAGGTTCCCTCACACTTGAGCACTGCTCTCCATCAGGGCTCTGTCTGGGGGTGGTGAGTCTGGGCGTTAGTTCTGTGACTGTCCTCTTAGGCCTTGGTGGTAGGGGGCACAGATGTGACGACTTCACCACCATCCTTGTCCCTGACAGGGTGGTTATTGACACTCTATACCCATTTCTACCACATCCCACTGCGCACGCAGATGCAAACACTCAGGTCAGGGATGGCACAGGCTTCTCCAGGCCTCGGTTTCCACTCTGTAACACAAGAGGCTGGGATTCTCTCTCCATCCTCTCTTCCATTACTGCCCCCACAGATCCCTTGCCTTGAGGCCACGTTCAGTGTTGGGATGGAGCGGGCTACGTACACACTGGAGGGGACATGTGCCTTCCCCTGTGTCTGTGGCGTGCTGGATGAAGGATAAACTACAGTCACAGTGAAGGACCTGGACACCCAGCAACCCCCTAGAAGGCACTAGTAATGGGGTTACTACATTTGAATATGAAGGCAGGAGAGGTACAGAGGCGTGGCTTCCCGGGCCCCTGTGACCTCACGTATAAAGGGGCATTCAGTGGTTACTGGAAGCTCACGGGCTTGGCATGTGGGCAGTGTGCACACCCCATGCTGAGTATGTCTGTCACCTGCCTTTGTTCCAGTCCTAACAGCAACCCACCCACAAGGCAGGGTCCGCACCGCCCACCTGTTGGCCCCTCTGCCCGGCACGTTTGGTCTCTTCAGGGACCGACCACCTTTTCCAGCCCCTTTGCCCTACCTGCCCCGCTAGAGTCCAACCCTCTTATAATTTCTCTTTGAAAAGCCCACAGGCACCTCCCCCAATCAAGCCCAGGCCCGGTGTCCCTTCTGGCCTGCTCTAGGGGGTGGTAGGCTGTCAGTCTGTCCACCTGCTCAGGGACCAGAGGCGGGGAAGGGAGGGGCCACGGGCCTGGGAGGAGCCTGACTGTTCCCCCTGCCCCTTCGGCAACCCTGTTCCCCACCCTAGGCTGGAAACCTGACACCGGAGGCCCATCTGCTCGCTGCCCATCAGTCCACAGCCCCTGGAGGCCTCTGTGCCAGCGGCAGCCTAGCCGTGATTGCTCCCTGCTGAATGGGCAGGCCTGTGCCCACACCAGGTGCACCATTGTGATGGCCTTGACACCTGCCTGGCGGGTCGCAGGCCTGCAAGTTTGTGAACCCTAGCCTGGCTAAGCGGAGCTGCCTACCAGCCTCTTGGGGGCGGGGCCGGGGTTCCAGGTCCCTGCTACTCTGTCAGGGTTAAGTACCCCAACCATACTCTGAATCTCTGCCTACTTGTTTGGGACTTTTGGCTGGAACGAGGTTGTACTTTGTCCCCTCTTCATTCATTGGCTCAGCCCTGGTAGGGGCAGGGTTGCAGCCACCGACTGCCACTCAGCCTCAATTTCTTGACTGTAAAATGGGGTAACAGAAGAAGCTACCCAAAAGAGCATTTGGAAGATCAAAAGCCACAGTGAATGATGGAGGAGAGTAGCTATCACATTCAGACTAGCAGTGTGCAGGCAGGGGCCCCGGGGAGCTGGGCTCAGCCCCACAGGCCCGCCCAGAGCCCCGGCTGCCCCCCTGCCTGCCTCCCCTTGCCCGGCCTCCCACCCCGCTCTATGAAAATTTAATGCCGGGTAATGACAGTCTGGGCTAATGAAAGAGGCTTCTCTTCTGGCAAAAAGAGAAAAACAAACAAAAATCAACAGCCTGCAAGGGGGCATTAACTTTTCATGAGCTCTCTCCCCGGTGACACCCCGCCCCGGCTCACCCCGGGCAGCGCCAAGCTCCCTCCTTCCCGATTTCTCTCAGGAGCTGGGCTGGGTTGACAGCGTGGGGACACAGCTGGAAGGGGTCCTGATTCTTTGAGAGTCATCTTCTTGGGGTTTCTCTGTGGGACACCTGCCAGCCTTGAGGAAGAGGGAACCCCAAGGGTTTTGGGGAGCTTCGGTGAAAGGCTCTGGGATGGAGTACCAAGGCCCAGGGTCCTCTCTGGGCAGCAGGTGAGGGTGGGGTGCAATTCAGAGCTAGTGAGAGAGGAAGGATGGTCTGAGGTGTCCTTTTCCACCTGCCATCAGCCCCATCAATCTGCAGTGAGCCCCCCAACCTTTGCTCCCCGTCCCTGACTGCAAGTGGCTAGAGAAAGCGGCACAGAGTGATGCCCCCTTTTCCTCTCTTTGTGGGGTCCTGGAGAGCCATTGGCTGCTGCCTGTGATATCCTGAGAGATGCGACAATTAATTTTCTTTTAATCAAGGTCGGATGAAGTAAATCGGTGCGGCTGTGCAGCCCTTCATTTTCTGTTTTTGCACTGGTGCAAAACAAATATGATCAAATTATGATCCTTCTCACCTTATTGAATTAGGAAGCATGACGGATCAGAGGGAGGGGAGATGCACTGTGCCATGTAGAGACCCCCACTTCCCTGCCCCAGACTCCATCTCTCTGGGGTCACTGGGACTTAGGGACACCTGGACAACATCAGACAATAGTACTCAGAATATGGGTATGAATGAATGAATGAGTTGAGTAACTGAATGATACAGGGGTAACCTTGGGTTCTTTTTAATTTTTAAAATTGTAGTAATGGCCTTGTGTGTGATACATGTGAGTTTGGGTGTATGTATGCAATGGCAACCTTTTTGCTTTTATTTGTTTGTCTAGTTTTTGAGACAGGATTTCTCTGTGTAGCATTAGCTGTCCTGGGACTCACTCTGTAGACCAGGTTGGCCTCGAACTCACAGAGATCCATCTACCTGCCTCTGCCTCCCGAGTGCTGGGATTAAAGGCATGCGCCACCACTGCCCAGCTTGCAATGACATCTTTCCAGGTCAGAGAACAACTTTTTGGAGTGAGTTTTCTTCTACCATGAGAGTTCCAGGGCTGGAGCTCGGGTGGTCAGCTGAGCCTCTGCCAGCCTTCCGCTGAGCTGCAGCTGGGTCTCTCTTTGCTGCTCTAGTTTGCTTCCTGTTACTGTGAGAAAACTCTCTGGACAGGGTTTGTATACTTCCGGGTCACAGTTCATCACCGAGGGAAGGAGAAGCCGTGAAGGGCTGCTCGCTGTCTGGTTATCTGGCTCATCATCCCCAGTTCGTTTTCTTACACAGCCCAGACCCATCTGCTGGGAGATGGTGCCATTCACAGTGGGCTGGGCCCTCCCCCACCAGTCAGTCATAACTCAAGACATTCTCTCACAGAAGTGGCCACAGGCCAATCTGATCTGGGAAATCCCTCAATTGAGGTTTCCTCTTCCCAGGTGACTCTAAGTTGACAATAAAAACCAGCCAGGGCAGCAGCGTACTCCAGGTTAACTGGCCTTCTAGCTTCTGGAGGATTCTGTCCCTGATCCCATCTCATGGCAAGATTGCTGGTGTTACCGGCATGCACTCTAAGTGCCCAGCTTTTGCACGGTTTCCAGGATTTGAACTCAAGTTGTCAGGCTTGTACAGCAAACACTTTTTAGCCATTTACCCACCCCTTGCTTTTTTTGAGACAGCGTCTCATATTAGCCCAGGCTAGCCTCAAAGTGTGCAGCTGAGGGTGATCTTGAACTCTTCATCCCCCTGCTTCTGTTTCCCCAGTGCTGAGATTACAGGAGTGGGCTTCCACGACCAGCTCATGCCGTGCGTTCGTGCATTCGTGGGTGTTGGCCCCAGGGGAGAGCTGCCAAGAAGGAAAACTGCATTCTCGAAGGTCAGAGGTCAGTAATGCCCTCAGCAGCTAGATAGACTGTGGCCAGCTGCCAGGGAGGAGAGGCTGCTGCCATGGGCACCTGGATCCAAGGCTCAGACATCCTAAGACATTTTACTTTTTTGTCACCCTCCTTAAACTGAGAACAAACACGTCACCCAAGTTAGAGCTAGATGAGGTAATGCTATATGCAGATGACCTCATATAGTAGGCGTGCAGTGACGGTCACCTAGCATCATCACCTTTTATTACCATGTTTATTTCTTATACAAAAAGCAGTGGGCTCCATTGGGAAAGGCCTTGAGTACCACGCCCAGAAGGGGGTGGCATGTGGGTTCCCACACTGTGGTGGGCCTGGCCCATGGTGCACAGAGCAGGGCAGGCAATGTAGGTGTCTACATACAAAATTGCCGTGTGGGTCCCAGGACACAGGGAAGGAACTCCCTCCCGAGAGTCCTATTCTAGAGCAAAGACTTCCTAGAAAATGGATTATTGCCTTTCTATATGGGCCTCTGCCTATAGCGAGGCTGCCTGGGTGCCCTCTCATGCGAGCTTCCAAGGCTATGCTGAAATTTGCCTTCCGATGGGGTCAGAGCTCTGCCCGCTGTGTTGTGTGTGTGTGTGTGTATGCTTGTCGGTGATACACATGGCCATTGCTCTTTGAGAACTTTCAGCCTTGCTCATCATACATGGTGATAAATCCCAGGAAGAAACATACAAGGTGACAGCTATACTCGACCACGGGAGAAAAGGGCAAAGGGAGACTGGGGGAGGGGGAAAGGGAGGGAGGAGAAGAAGCCTCTAGAAGGCTGCTAACCCAGGGTGTTGGGTGGAGGCTACTGGTTTAGACAGCATACTGAGGGAGCACGGGCTGCTGGGAAGAGACCAAGGGTTTCTGATTTGGGGACTCACAGGGTAAGTCAAAGAGGAAGGGACTTTTTCTGGAAGACTCAGGGCTGAGGCAAGGCCTAGGGCATAGGGACAAACGGGTCCATTTGTCACTTCAGAGAGTGAGGCCTGTAAGAGTATGTCCTGAACTCAGGTCCTTAGGATCTCTGAGCACAGCAGGGTCCACCTGGGCCCATAGAACAAGTCTTGCTGGGGGTGGTGGCACACGCCTTTAATCCCAGCGCTTAGGAGGCAGAGGCAGGTGGATCTCTGTGAGTTCAAGGCCAGCCTGGTCTACAGAGCGAGTTCTAGGACTGCCAAAGGTACACAGAGAAATCCTGTCTCAAAAAACAACACACACATGCACGCACACACAGAGCTCATGCCATGTGCCAGGTACAGACGGGGCCCTGCTGTGATAGGCAGGCTCTGGGTTTCCCAGCTCTATTATGCTGGGAGCTCGTGACCTTCAATCTCTCAGACCTTGCTGTGTGACCCCAGCACATTCCTCTACCCTTCTGGGCCTTCTCTGCCTCAGGGTAGTCACCTGGCTGTCCTGGGTCTTCATCCAGGGCTGGGGTGTGAAGAGGGGCAGTGCCTGAGCCCTGGAGCAGAAAGGTGACCCTGGGCATTGTCCCATGGCCTCCCTGGCATGTGCTTGCTGTGCCCGTGGGCCTGTGCCATTCACAGCCTGTGGGACCAGTCTCTGGGTGGGGACTTCTCTTGACAGCTGAGTCATCACTCCCGGGGTGCATCGGTGACCCAGATGGGGCAAGATTGTGACATATATTTATCTCTGCCATCTTCCCAGTACCTCCTATTTCCCTTCCTCTTCCTGCCCTCATCCCTCCTCCAGCCATTGGGTGTGACACTCTGACCTTCCTACTCAGCCCCAAATCTCTCCCATGCTAAATAAGGTCCTCCACCTAGGCCTTCTGTGTCTAAGCTCGATGACGATAGTCATCGCTGCCACTAATTGAAGGCTGACCGATTACCAGCCACTTTGCATATATTACATTTAATCCCTCTATTTGTCAAGCTGATAGTTACTATTCTTATGCCCATTTTACAGATGCCAACAAGAAGACTCAGGGTTGAGTGGCTTGCCCAAGACTAGGGCTACGAGTGGGCACACTGGGTGGCACCAGATGCCAATGATCATTTTCCTCCCTCAATGCCTTGTCCCCTTCCGTTGTAATTCCCTGAGGGTCCTCACTGCTCTCAGAGCCCCTTGCCCCAGGAGCCTCCACCTGCTTCCCACGGACGAACACTTGTTCCAGGTTCCAGCTCATCCCATCCATTCAACCAATTAGTTCAGGAACTTGTGAAATTGGGCAGAGACTGGTCCAGAGACCAGGTCAGAGGAGGAGAGAAGTCTCCAGGAAACCCCTCAGAACAGGGATCAGGCTGGAGCCATGCCCACTACCAGATGCTACCCTCCCCCAGACAGGGCCAGGGGAACTCCTGCATGGAGCCAATTCACAGGCGTGGGGGGAGGGTGTGTGGGGCACCCAGCTGGTGAGCAGGGATCCTTCCTTATCCGGCATCAGCTCATCCCATCCTCCTGCTTCTCCAGGCTGGGGTTTCATGTCCTGGCTCACTTTCACTTTGGCCTTTGATCGCTTCGGGGGGGGGGGGGTACAGTCGGGCTAGGGAGTCCTGCAGTTGGGAGGGGCTGGATTCCAAGGCCTCTCTCTCTCTCTCTCTCTCTCTCTCACACACACACACACACACACACACCCCGTCTCACACACACATTTTCCATCAGATGCTCTGAGGACGAGGGCCCAGCCTGAGCATTGCCTCCGACCTACTCTTGGGACTACCCCTGTTACTGTTTTCCAAATGAAAATAGCTTTGTTGGATTGTTTCCCCACCTATATCTGTTGTGTGAGATCCAGGCAACACAGGAGGGGAAAGAAATCTCCCAGCCGGTCCTCCCTGTGGCTAACATGGAGAGGCAGTAACCACTGTTTGCTTATATGTATGCAAAGATCTCTTCTCTAGTGTAGACAGGAGCTCTGTGCCCCTGCTGCCCGGTAGGCCGGTCTGAACTTTTCCCTTCAGTGAGTTCTCAACGTTTCTCTTGCTATGAGGGAGCCAGGAGTGCTCAGGGGAGTGAGCCTGCTTAGTACCCACCCTGGGCCTTGGGATATGATGGAAGGCTGAGGCTAAGATGAATCAGGCAGAAGGAAGGTATGTCTGGGGAAGTCGAGGCAGGCGGCCTGAGCCATGGTGGAAGGGATTCAGCAGGGTCCCTTCATCCTCACACCTATATCATCCCCACCATGTCCATGCTGGGGATGGGACACAGGGCCTCTGGCATGCTAAGCAATTGCTCCACCACCTACCCGTACCTCCAGCTCCAACCCCGTGTTTGTTCCCCACGTCAAATCGCACTGGCTTAGACAGCTCAGTGGGAAGAACAGTTGCTGGGGAGCTTGGGGAGCTGAATTCAGATCTCTAGGATCTTCGTAAAAAAATCAGGCATGATCACACACCTGTAGCCCTAGCATCATGGAGGCCAGAGAGGCAGACTGCTGGGTCTGGAGGTTGTTGGCTTGTCTCTGAGTCCAACAAGACATCCCATCTGCAGGAAATAAGAGAATATTAGAAGAGGGTATCCCATGTACTCCTCTGGCCTCCACAGATACATATAGGCACGTGCACGCGCGCGCGCGCACACACACACACACACACACACACACTTGTGGCAGAATCAAAGAACACACCCAGATCTGAGATGTACACGTAGTTCCCTGATGATCTGAGTCTGTGAGTTTAACTACTATGAACATTGGCCATGGGCCTGAAGACCAGGTCTTTAGCAAGTAGGGCTTAAGCTGAATTTGGAAGGGGCTGTCCCATCCAGGAGAGTCAGTGTCCCTTTGTCAGTGATGGGGGTGGGTGGGAGGAGAGGCGCGGGGATTGTCCCCAGTTGGTGTCCTCTGACGTAGGACCTTGGGGTGAAAGAGGATGGATAAAAGATAGGGGTCCAGTTGCCCTTAGAATGGCTTTTCAGGAGGAAGGGGGGCAAAGAAGGGAGAGAGGGGGCCGGAAGGGACTGTGCAGGGGTGTGTGGGGTGGGGGCGAGGACTGGTGGAAGACAGACTGGTGGTGGGTCTTGAAAATGTGCATGTCAGCAGTGGCAGCCGGGCCAACGTCGGGAGCTGGCAGGCAGGCAGGCAGGCACTTTGAGGGTGAGTGGAGGGAGAGGGCCAAAGAGCCGAGTTGAGTTATAAATCTTTGGCAGGATCAACTCCCACCCCAAGAACCAAGCCTCCTCCCACCACTCTCGGGGGACCCTGTATCTAGGGGTTCCTCCATTATTCTCCCTCACCCCCTCACCATCGCTATCTCCCCAGGAATGTCCTTCATCAGGCCCTCGGGGTTCATGTCACCCCATGGAGCTCGGGCTCTGTGCCACTGTACACTTCGGAGAATCATTAGCAGAAGTCATTAGCTAGAATACAGCCTCCTTCATAAATCTCTTCTGCACCTGGATCGTTTGTCCGCGCCTAATTTCCATCTCCCGAACTTTATGATTTGTCCCTCATTTGATGAGCGTTTCTCCCATCAATTGTGCCGTAAGTGCTTGCAGAGAGAGACCCCTCGCACTGACCCCATCTCTGACAGACGGGTTGGAGCTCCTTAGTCTGTGTTCGGAGGAGGAGGGCCCTCCACAGCCCCCTCCCTGGCTTGTCCCTCAAAGGGCAGCTTAAAGACACTGTGTTCCTAGACTCCCTTGGGGATGGGAGGCAGAGCTGGGTCCAGCGGCGTAGGTGACAGGGGAAGGGGGTGGGTGGGAAGGGCCTGTGGCTGGGTGGGTAACCTGGGTTTCTATCTGTGTACCCACACGTGACCTCAAGCATGTTGCTTTTTATCTCGGGGCCTCTTCCCTCATCTGACATCCCTCCCTGTGTTGTGTTGCCCATCTTTCATGGTTATTCTGAGAGTTGAGGTCTTGTTCAGTTGTGCCTTCACACATCCAATAAGTGTGTGCTCTGGGAAGCATCCAAGGCCGCTCCTAAGACTGTTCTGGTGGTGGTGGGGGCGGTGAACAGAAGCTCACACACCTGTGTTGCTGGGAGCATCCTTGGTGGTCATGACAGGGCCTATGTGCCAGGACAGCTGTGGGTTTGACTGAATCTTGAGTCTACCCATTGAGCAGTAGGAGCTTAGGCAAAGCCATTTGACCGGGGGGTGGGGGGGACGACACATGTCTGGTTGTCTCCAAACAAACAGGGTGGGGTGAATGACTTCCCCTCAGTGCATGTTTTGTCATTGTGAGACTCGGAGATGGTCAGTCACATTCCTCCAGAGTGTTACCAAGTAGATGGTGAATATTTAGAAAAAGCACAGGGTGCCAGAAACGAGGGGCCAGGCTTTGTGCCTGGGGTGGTGGTGGGGGGGTGTTTCAAGCCTTGCTTGACTGAGAGCATTGGGAATGTCAGATGTAGCCCAATTGAGAGGAGGCAAGACTCGTGATTCCAACCCCTACAAAGGAAGAATGTGGGCTCCCAAGGAGGTGCCTGACTTGAGGTGAGGGTGTTGAATCCTAGAAATTGGGAGCATCCTCTAGCCCTACTCTCTGAAGGCAAATCTGCCAGTCCAGAGCCCTCCCTGGATGTGACGCATGTACCTCTGGATGTGGGGACATGGAGTTCAGCCCCATCACCCACAGTAGCGGCTGGGAGAAACCAGGGCCTCTCAAGGCCCTCTTGAGGTGGTTGGAACTGGGGGTGTGGCTGGCAAAGATGCCAAGTGCTCTATCAGGACTTGTGGCATGGCGTGGGTCGGGGTGGGTCATCAGCAGAGGAAGTGTGAAGCACCTATTTTCATGTTTGGGGACTGGTCCTTTACCTGGAGGGCAGGGGCGGGGCAGGGCCAGCCCCATGATCACCTTGCCTGGCATTTGTAGAGTTGTCCTTAATTTGCATCGTGGGAGGCCGGGGAGCCTGCCAGTTGGGTATATAAGTCATGTGGCTTCAGGCAAGTTACTTAAACTCTCTGAGCCTCAGTTTCCTCCCTTAAAAAAATGGATAATAAATCTCACAGGCTTCGTACGGTAGTTGGCAGAATTAATTATACCCCTCTTACTACGGCGCCTGGCACACACGGGAAGCACTCTGTAAATGACGGCTGTCAGTGGCCCAAGGTTTGTGCTTGTCATAACATACTTCATTTTATACCTCCTACCTACACAGGGCAGGGTATTTATGCTCACCTTTTTCTCTAATTAGACAAGTTTCTGCAATCCATTTATACCCATTTTAAAGGTAGGGAAATTGAGGTGCCAAGGCTGCTCAGAACTACACAGTTCCCAGGTATAGCTGGGAAGAGAGTCCAGGCCCGCCTCCCATTCTCTCCATTCCGCCTGCGGCAGACCCTGGATTCCCAGGAGCTAAAAACAAAAGACCCGGGATTTGGATTCATCAACACACTCCCACGGGGTGACTCACCAGAGCCTGGGATCTGCCCCAGCACATATCCACCCCCCAAATCTTGCAGCAGTTGCCCTGCTGACCTGAGGGCCCGGGACAGGGGTGCAGGGAAGGAGGGGGCACTGGCTATCTCCACCTGGGCAGGTGACAGTGGCCCAGGAAGGCTGTCCTTTCTTGTCCTTGAGCTCCTGTATCTTAGGGTGTGGGCCTCTGGGGACTCCCAGGCAGTAGTGCTCTCTTCTGGGACAGGAGCGTGGAACTGGGGGCTGTGGGGCCGGGCGCCACGGGCTGGAAGCAGCTTGCAGATTTTACAGGTCATATTATCTTTTATGGGCATCCTAAAAAGAATGTCAGGCTCTGGAGGGATCTCTCCCCCACCCCCCAGCTTCCATCAGTGTAGACACCAAGTGAGATCAATGGCCTGCACCACCCTACTCAGGGCCGTCATGGTCTCCGATGGTGTGGGATCTCCCATGGTTGTTAAGTGATTCGCTGTTGGGTGGCATGGTGCGGCAGCAATAGGCCCTCTCCTTTAAATTGGGAAGGCCTTTGTCTTCCCCATCACAGGGCAGTTCATCCACGTCAAGCTTCATATGGAAACTGCCTCTCCTTCTCACCCCTCCCCCAGTGAAGTCAACACTCCCCGATCTACCCAAAAGTGGAGTGAAGCTGGCTCCCCATAGAGGTCCTGACCCTTGCCACGCTCTTCAGCCTTCCTCAAAGAGCCCCAAATTCCACCCCCTACAAGGAGGACCATCCCTGGGACCCCAACATGCCAGCTTTGGAATCCAGAAGCCCTGTTTCAGCAGCCTCAAACCTCTGAGAACTCACTCACCTCTAGAGCCTTGTCTTTGGGGCTTGGGATCCTTATCTGGAGAGAAAACATCAGTCAGGAATAAATGGGGGGGGGTCTAGAAGACAAGTGTATCTTTGGGTCAAGGACCAGGGTTGGGTTTAGCCAAGAGAAGACACAATCACAGTCTCTATCCATGAGTGGTGGGTGGAGCCATTTACTCCAGGCCCCAGCTCTAATGCCCACAACGCTGAGCCTCAGTTTCCTCAGGTAGACAATGGGGACCCTGTGAGGTTGTTGGGGGAGACTGTTGAGTTTTCCCGGCATGGTACACAGTAAGCACTCAATAAATGTCCATGGTTATAGTTCAGGTTGTTGGTGGAGTGGGTATGCCCATGAGCCTGCTGTCTATCCTCAGGGGACTCCAGGGACAGCGGTCATGGGCATCAGGAGGCAACGATACTGGGGTAAGGGGACAGGGGTGTGACAGCTCTGTGATGGTTAAGAAAGAGGAGTGACTAGCCAAGAAAGCAAGTGGGGCCCGGGAAAATTAGGCAGCCGGCCTAATGAAAACCAGGCAGCCAGCCAAGTGAGCAATGCGACCTTCCTCCTGGCTTCCTCTTTTCTTACTTTGGAGCCTGGGGCAGAATGGGGCAGGGTCTTCGTTTTCCTGGGACTCAGGCTGGATATTCTGTGAGGACCATGTAGGGGAGGGGGTGGAGAGGGAGGGACAGGGTGGGCCGAGGCAAGGGATCTGGGGAGGTGGTGTAGGGTTGCCCGAAGCTGGACGGCTAGCTCTGGCCTTGGTCAGACAGGTTATAGGGCCTGCTGGTCTCTGGAGAAGTTCCAGTCTCCATCCGTTGTTCTACCCAGGAGTCAAGGAAGGATCAGAAAGGCGTTGTGGCCCACATGAGGGTATCGGCCAGTGCAGTCAGAGCCTTCACGGGCTCCTATCTCTACCCTGCTTGATTTCCCTTGCTCTGGGACTGGCTAGAGAAATTAGACCCCACTCCCACCCATGGAGGCTTGACTTTCTCAGACTGGGTCAGCTCAGTTGCCAGGCTGCAAGGTCTCCAACCTTGGTCTCTTGTTGTTAAGGACTGTTTCCACAGGGTAGCTTGGTAGTGAAGACCCCGAAGTCTCCCTTCGGTCTTTTATCCCTTAGAGTTCACTTTTATGTGGGTCCATAAGAAGCTCAGTGGGTAAGGTGTTTGCTATGAAGGCCCAGCGGCCTGAGTCTGACCCCTGGAACTCACAGTCATGTAAAGGAGAAAAGAGAGGGCCAGCTCCATGAAGTTGTCCTCTGACTTCCACCTGTGTTCTTCGGCATGCACGACCCTACAGACATCACACACATACAACGGTGAAATTTAAGGGAAGCGTTTTATAGAATACATTATCCCAGGGCTGGAATCAGTGACAGCGAGCATCTTTAACTAGAGGCCCTAGCATCCTCCAAGATTAAAACATTAAAAATAAAAGAGAGGCATGGTGATACATGTATGTGATTCCCCAGCAGGAGAGTGAAGAGTTCAAGGCCAGCTTGGGCCATATTGTTTTAGGCCAGCATGTGCTATACAGCACAAATCTGTCTCAAAAAATAAAACCAAACAAATAAGAAATAACAACCAAAAAAAAAAAAAAAAACCTTTTTAATTCCATGAACTGGGAGATGGCTCAGTAGATAAATTGCTTGCTGGGTAAGAGTGAGGGCCTGAGTTTGGATCCTCAGAATTGATGTAAAACCAAGTATGAGGGTTGGAGAGAGGGTTCTTCTGTTAGGAGCACTAACTGCTCCTGTAGAGGATGCAAGTTCAGTTCTCAGTGCCCATGTGGATGGCTCACAACCTCCTACAATCACAGCTCCAGAGATTTGTCGCCTATGGCTTCCATGGGAATTGTACTCACGTGCACATGCCCATATACAGATGCACACACACACACACACACACACACACACACACACACACACACACACACGCAGAAAGTAAGCTTGGTGGGACACCTCTGTGGTTCCAGTCGTGGGCTAGCTAGCCTGGCATTCAAAGCATAAAAATAAGGAGACCCTATCTCATGGAGGAAGGTGAACACTAACAACCCAAGATGCTTCCTGACCTCCACGCATGTGCTGTGCACACACAAGGATAAAAATAAAATTCCTGACATGCAATCCCATAATAGATTATGTTGCTTAAATAAAAGGCAAATACCTTGGGATGACGTGTCAGCTTTATCCCGTGGTTTTATCTTCCTTCAGGATGTGGCAATATCTTCCAAGGGTGGGAGGGATTCCTTCAGCTAGGGCAGTTCAGAGCCCAGTGGTCCATTCTGGATTTCAGGCTTTCAAGGTCACTGTTGTGTAACTAATTCCTAGAACACAGGTGTTGAGGAAGGAGCAAGGGAGGAAAGGAGGGAGGGAAGAAAGAAGGAAGGAAAAGAAGGAGGAAGGAAGAAGGAAGGAAGGAAGGAAGGAAGGAAGGAAGGAAGGAAGGAAGGAAGGAAGGCCTAAGGAATGGTACCCAGCTGAAGCTGGAGGAGAGACACATCCTTGAGTCAGGGAGGGCTGCCCACTCGAAGGTCCTGAGGCCGGAAGAACGTTGAAGAACTAAAGAAAGTTTAACTTCAGCAGCTGGAAGGTTGAGGTGGGTGGACCATGAGTTCAAGGTCAACCTGGGCTACAGAGGAAGACTGTCTTGGGGAAGAGGGGGAGGAAGGTTGAATTGAGTTCCCTGTCCCAATCCCTTTCCTTTCTATCTGTGTTAACCAGGACAAGGCTCTGATTCTCTCTGAGCCCTGTTTCCCTGACCTGTCAATAATAAGAGACCTACCTCATTGTCACTGAGGAGACGGAGGGGGGGGGCAACGCATAGCACGTGGTCCTTGGATATTCAGGGACTGTGAACATGGTAACAATTGTTGTTGCAATTACTATCGTTCCCAGGAGCTCTGTGCTTTATTTCACACCACAAACACATGCTCTGTCCCCAACCCAGGCCAAGCTGCAGCCCAGGGTGCCCTCTTCCTGTCACACCCCTCTTGAAGGTCAGAGCTCCCCAAGGTTATCTCTGGTTTTCACTGGATTCTGTGAAGTTGCACAGGTCACAGTCTGGGGCTGAAAGTGTTTCTTTTTATAGCCTTCTGGTGGCAAGGATGCCTGTGGGGCCTGTGGCAGACTGAAATTCTGCAGGGCCAGAGACACCTCTGGGGGTTGAGGGCCCCTGAGTCACACTGGCCTGACACCCCAGCAATCTAAGGCCCTCTCAGCCAGGCCCCTGGTTCTGCTGGAATTGCCAGGGAGGCTTCCACTTGGGGAGGAGCAAACTATTACCCCACTTGAGACACTACTAGCTCCTTCATCTGTCACATGGGACGATTGGGCCTCACCTGGTTTGCAGTGTGAAGTTTTTCGTGAAGGGGGGGGGGGTGTTCAGAGAACAGGGCAGGAGTCAGAAAGTCTGATGGCCAGAAACCCTCATCAGCCATCCAGTGATGGCAAAAGGGACAAAGGAAATGCTAGACAAAAATAGTGTCCTGGGGTTGGAGAGAGAGGGGGCTCTGCTGTGTGAGTCTGAGGGACTGAGTTCAATCTCTGGGACATATGTTAAAAAAAACTTCCCAGCCCTGCCGGGCAGTGGTAACACACACCCTTAATCCCAGCACTTGAGAGGCAGAGGCAGGCAAATTTCTGTGAGTTGGTCTACAAAGCGAGTTCCAGGACAGGCTCCAAAGCCACACAGAGAAACCCTGTCTTGGAAAACTGAAAACCAAACCAAAACTAAAAGGAAAAGGAAAAGAAAATTTCCCAGCATGGGGAAGGCAGAGACAGTTTCAGCAAGCCTGTGAGACCCGGCCACCAAACAAACTAACAACAAATCCTAAGGTAAATACGCTTCTGAGGGATGACACTCAGGGTTGACCTCTGACCTCCACATGCAGGCATACACACTTACGCCTTCATATACCTGTGAACACACACACACACACACACACACACACACACACACAGCTTCCCCTCCCCCTTGTATTTGTTTGCGGGGATGGGCATGGAGGTGAGAGGTCAACCCTGCAGGATCTGCTCTTCTCCTTCCTTGGTGTGGGTCCCAGAGGGAATCCAAGCCACCGGGCTTGGTGGCAGATGCCTTTACTAGCAATCTCCACTTCTTGTTTTGAAAGATACATCAAGGGGAGGGAGACACACAACCCTGAGCGGCCTGATCTCTGCGTTTAGA
The DNA here is from genome assembly GCF_943737965.1 of Phodopus roborovskii. Classification (NCBI taxonomy): domain Eukaryota; kingdom Metazoa; phylum Chordata; class Mammalia; order Rodentia; family Cricetidae; genus Phodopus; species Phodopus roborovskii. The sequence goes on from NW_026126646.1 coordinate 445,321, forward strand.
CGTGGGGAAACTGAGCCTGGAAGAGCCCATGCCTTTTACCCAAGGTCACTCACTGGACCTGTCGTGCGGCCCAGCTGGGGTTCCATCCCGGCCTTTCCCTCCTGTGCACAGGACTAGCTGGCAGCACCAATAATGGCAGGCAACAGAGGCCTGAATGGGTGGACTGTGCCCCAGGGAAGGAGCCCCTGCTTAGGAGACCTTGCTCTTGTCTGCGTCCAGTGCTTCCCTCACCCCCCCCCCAGAAGGAGGTCAGCTCCAGGGTCCCTACTAGGCCCTGAGAGCAGCTAAGGGCTTGCTCAGCAAACCAGGCTGCACTTTGATTCTCTCCCTGCCCTCCACACCCTTGCCTGCACCTCCCCCTCCCTCCATTTAATCTGGGTCTTATCAAGGATGATAACATTCAGCAATAATAAACCCAGGTCCACTTTCTCACAGCTGATTGCCCCCCACGCCCTGATCCAGCGATCACTGTCCCCTGTCCTACATTGTCCCCAAGTAGAGTTCCGTGAAGCCAGATCACCCCAGCTTCTGCTCTGGGGGCTTCAACATGCATGCCCATTACCCTCATACCGTGTAAACTCCCCAGGGTGCATGGGGGATCATGATGCTGCCGCCCATTGTGCTGACTATTTCATGGTGGTTTCCTTGCCTCTAGGGCTTCCAGAAAGAGCCCAGAAGTGACCCGCACATCCCTCTAGCCTAATGACAGCAAGACTAGGTGGTTGTGTATTGAGCATCTCCTTTGCCCTGGATCTGAGGTGGTTTTGAACATATTCTCAGTGAGTCATGAATGGTAGGCACAATTCTTAACCCTGTTGTTTTGTTTTTGTTTTTTTTTTTTGTTTTTGTTTTTTTCCTGAGACGGGTATAGAAAGTCCAGGAGGTCACATGCCTGCCCAAAGCCATACTAAGATCAAAGATTCATATTCCACATTGCTGGCCTGAAGCACCAGTGTCCTACCTACACCCTTAAAGAACAGCCACCAACTAGTGGCCATCCTCACGTGACTTAAGTGGCCTTTCACCAAAGAGGCTGGACCCATGACCCAGATCTACCTGTGTGCTCCAAGACCTCAGTTACCAGCTTGGGGGTAGGGGTTCCTGCTGCAGCCAGGGCCTGGGCCAACTGCCAGGCTTGAGCCTGGGGTGCCTGCACCCCATGGGACCTTTGTCCCTTTAATAAGTCCTCCTGGGTACAGGACGTCCCAGGGTGGAGGGCGCAGCTGGTGTGCCAGGCCTGGGCAAGCCCTGCCCGGGGCACTCCCCAGGCTCCAAGGCTGGGGGATGGTACCCTTGTCTCTGTCCCAGACATTGCTTCCCTGTGGAAAAGACCTATGGCCCCAGCCACCCTAGGCAGGGTAGGGTAGAAGGGTCCTGGGTATGGCATAGTCAGGTGGGCAGCTTGGCTTTTCCCTAAGTGTTAGTTACAGGGACAACACTGGCCCCGGTACATACAAACAGTCCCATCCATTTTCACTCCCAGTCCCCTGCTCCTTCTATCTCTGCCCCATCTCCCATCACTGCAGAGAGCATCTGTCCAGTTCCCTCCCAACCCCTTTGAGCCTCGCATGCTCCCAGGCCCTGCCCATATCGCCTCACTCAGGAAGCCTTGTAGCAGCAGCCTGTCTTCCCCCTGAGCGCTTAGGATGCTCCAAGGCACATTCACACCATCCCGGGCACTGTGCTACACAGGACGGGGTGAAGAGGAGACAAAAATATTGACACATGGTTCTGGCCTGAAAGATGGTATGAGGCCAGGAGGGAGAAGGCGCCACACATCCTCAGAGTGCTTTTCAAGGTGCTGTCCCTCAGCTTCTGGGGCTCTGGAGGTCTAGTGCACAGGACTCTAAGCCATGCAGGCTCAACTCGGATGAGCTTGCCGACAGCAGGTGTGTCTGACACTCAGGAAAAGCCAGACTCCTTGAAATCTTAGCAGAAGGACAGGTAGTTGGGAGTGGTTTTTTTTTTTTTTTTTTTTTTTTTTTTTTCCTATGAGGCCAACAACAGAGGGCTGCGGAGCGAGGATCAGGCAGAGACAGGTCCTGGGACGAGACAAGAAGCCAGTCCAGGAGACAAGACCGGCACCCTGTGCGGCTTGAGGGAGTGGGAGCAGCTGGCAGAGGTGTGAGAGCAAGGAAAGAGAGAAGGCCAAACTGGAGAAGACAGCAAAGACACCAAGGGCCTTGTGACTCAGTGAAGGAACTGGCACCGGGCCCTGCTGGCCCTGAGATGGGGCCTCTAGTGGACTTTGAGCAGAGCCCTCAGTAGGCCGAAACTGGGCAGGGTGGTCCAGCCTTATAAAGAGGAGGCTGCCGAGTCCCCAGGGATAGATTTATTCCCCCATCCTCAGCCTCTCACAGTCCTCAGGGCTCCTTCAGCCTTGTCTTCAGTAAACGCTTGGGGTCTGTGGGGACCAAGCTAGGGAGAGGCTTGGACCAATTTGAGAATTACCTGAGATGAGAACTCAGGCCTCGGGCCTCAAACCAGGCCCTTTGCCCCATTCTGCCCCACTGAAAGAAATAGGACAAGGCATAAGGGCTCCTGGCCACCTGAGCAGGTGGCTTCCATGCAAGCCACAGGCACATACGGTCTTAAAACACCCTGGCCGGGGTTGGTGGCCCATGCCTTTAGTCCCAGCACTCGGGAGGCAGAGGCAGGCGGATCTCTGTGAGTTGGAGGCCAGCCTGGTCTACAGAGCGAGTTCCAGGACAGGCTCCAAAGCAATACAGAGAAACCCTGTCTTGAAAAACAAACAAACAAAACAAAAAACACCCTGAAAAAAATCAGAGTTTGGAGTGGCAGGAGAGGGCCTGAGAATTAATGGAGCAGGAAGATTGGATTCAGCCGGCACAGGAGGTTCCTAGAGTAACTCTGGGAGGACCGGTACTCGCCTTGTGGCTGTCACATCTGCTGCCTGTTACTGCTCTGGCTACAGACGATGGTGGCAGCAGCCACACTGTCAAGTGCTCTGTATGTGCCTGGCACCTGGCACTAGAAATTCCACTGCACCGTCCTGGCGATTGTGGGAGGTATTGTTATTGACACAGACCAATGACGTGGCTGATGTCACCGCTGTGAAGAGAGAGGGACAGGATTTTGTGGCCAGCGTAGTCAGGCTAGGTTGAGTCAAACAGGCCTGTTGTTGAATTCAAGCTCTGCCACAGAGAGCCCATTCGTGCCTCAGTTTACCTCTTCACACTAGAAAAGGCTGGTGAGCGTGAGCAGGCTTAAAGGGTAGCTTCATTTCAAGGGCCTGGAGGACTGGGGTGAGGGTGTTTGTATGGTGCCTACTTAGGCAGGGTTCCACTCCCAGCATGGCAAAAATGAACAAATGAGGCACAAGGCCCTGCGGTCATGCTTCCTCCCGGGCCCAGCATGGCTGGTGGCCTTCACATGCTCACTACACTTGGTCCCTGCCCTTTGCATGCCAGGCTTCCTGGCTCCGCTGGTGAACTAGGCACACCGCTGGCCTCCTGTCTATGAAGAGAAGCTGTGGGACCGAGAGATCCCCGAGGGCTCAGGGACAGAGAGATGGGATGCTCCGCACACAGGCTTGAGAGTCTGCAGGGTAGGGGGCGTGATATCAACTCTGAACTTAGTCCTCGGTCGGTCTACTTCCTCTGCCCCTGACAGTGGTGTTAATGAGCTAGCAATGACAAGAGAAAACCCATTCCTGGGGTGACTCTGCCCCCCCCCCCCCGAGATGTCAGTAGCAGATCATTTCCTCAACTGGCTCTGGGTTTGTTATTGCTATTGGTGTGTGTGTGTGTGTGTGTGTGTGTTATGCATACATATGTGTTCTTGTGTTGCTGTAATGGCGCCTGTGGGTATCAGAAGTTGACATCTGTGACTTCCTTAATTGTTTTTCATCTAATTTTTTTTTTTAAGACAAGAACTCATCACTGAACTTGTGAACTCAGGGAGGACCTCCTGTCTCTGTCTCTCTGTGTGGGGATGGGGGTGGGGGTTAAGATGCCCCCACATCTGACTTTGTACATGATTGTTAGGGATCTGACCCCCCTCCTCACCCTTGTGTGGCAGATTCCTTACCTTTGAGCCATCTCACTGGTTCTTAGGTGAGTGTCCTAACCGTCTGCCTCCCCGTCGGTACCTTGAGGACGAGACTCCAATAAGAAATGGGTGACACTATTTTGGTTCAGCTATATCTTCTCCCGTCTTGCTCATTTCTTGGTCTGAAACCCTCCGCTGGAGCACCTGGGGAAACTGAGGCTGTGCCCCCCAAACTCCTGGTGACAGTAGAGGTTAGGAACTAGAACCCAGTGTCCCAGTATCAGCCTGGCCTGTCTTCAGGGCGGTGCCGTGGGAATAGTCTCCCCTCCCCTCCTGAGGACCCAGAGGTATTTGGACAGCAGAGAAGAAAACAAGTTCCAGTCTGATGTTTTTCATTTTTTGTCCTGAACAATGCCGTTTCTAGGCTGATTGTTGAGCAAATATTGAGGGAGGTGGAGCCCAGGGCTGCCACAGGCCAGGAGACACTATCAAAGCCACAGCTTCAGGGAAGGTGCCGGGACTCAGCCTAGAGGTCTTGCCCAGGACTCTGAGTCCCCCTTGTGTGGATCTTCTCAAATCTGGCCACCTCTGGAGAGAGGCTTGAAGTTGCCAGAAGAAGGGACCCTGACTCTGAAGAAAAAGGTGTACTGAAAACAGTTCTGCCCACTTTCCCCCATGCTTCCTCTCTGCCCTTCTCATAACAGGGGCTCTGACTGCCCCCAACTTGTGCTAGACTTTGAGGGGTTTCCACGACAGCAGAATTCTCATTGTTAACTTAGGACAGACTCACGTAAGCCAGAAGGACTGTTTACCCAACAGTGTTCCAGAGTTACGAGGGTCCAGCCAGGTGTGGTGGTGACAAGTGCTGATAATCTCAGCACTTGGGAGGTAGAGGCAAAAGGGGTATTGAAGATCGGCCTGGGCTATCTAGTGAGGGCTGGCTACATACAATCTGGCTAACTTGCACGATGCAGGGTCTCCCACAAATGTGCAATGATGACAGTCAAGTGGGGGAATTACTTAAAGAAGATGAAGATCATAGCAAACACTATTACCTCTTTATTCTGCGATTGCTATGTGGGAGGCATGGCATTCTGGGTGTTAGGTGTATCATATGTGTACCATGGTAACCCCACAAACAAACCCATGGAGAGCTGTTGGTCCATTTTATAGCTGTGAAGACTGAGGCTCAGAAACTGACTTGCACAGACCATACAGCTAGAAGGGACACAAATCTGATTCCAAATCTTTGGGTGTTATTAGCATCTGCCCCACCAGGGAAGTTGACCTTGACTAGGCACAGATGGTAAAACTAAGGTCAAGATGAGCAGAGAGCACCCACTCTGACTGGTGTTCCCTCGGTACAGCTGTCTTTAGGGGGCCCCTCCTTTGTTACTGGGAAGCCTGCCTGTCTCTTGGCCCAGTCCTGAAAAATACAAACCAGCTGACCTGGTAGAACAAGAGGCTTCCATCTGTGGTGGCCTCCCAACTGGCCCTGCGGTGGGGATCTTGCTTTCTTTTGAGAGCCTGTGGCAAAGCCACACAGACTGAGGCTTTCTCATTCAGAGACAGTCTCACCATCAGGACCTTGGCATGCTGGGCAGGTCCCAGAACCCTAGGCCCCACACTCCAGGTTCCGAGGGCCTTAGAAGGCAGGGATCAGAGACAGCCCAAACACTTTTCACCAGAGGCTGGGTCAGGATCATGCAGCCACCCCCCTCTTCTCTGTCCCCATGCTTGGCTCATCCTGGGACTGCATGGAGGAAGGACACTAGCACTCTGGAGGTCTGCCTGAGGTTTCCTCCAGCGGCTGATGGCAGCGGGTACTGCTCACTAATTAATTAGCGCTTAAGTACTTAGCATCCTCCTGCATCGTGTCAAACGAGGATTTGAGTCTTAATTCCCTGTATAGGTAATGGTGGGATTGTGCTGAGAGAGCAGTCAGAACTGAGAATAAGCCTGTCCCTGTGCTTGGCTGCAGGCTGAGCACACAAGCTGCTTCTGGGGCAGAGGGAGAGCCTAAAGGGGAGGAGTTCTGAGACCCCAAGGTCCCTGCACCCCCAGGCCTGATGTACCAGAAACCCTGTTGTGCCATGGAGCTGGAGTGTCACTTCCAGATGCTTGGCTTGATCTGCCAGCCTGCTTCCTGCTCCTGCACTTCTCCTGCTCTGAATGAGTCCCTTTACCTTGGGCCTGATTTGCATATATGCAGGTGAGGATGATAGTACCTGCCCACAGGACAGTTGCAAAGGTTGAGCAAGTCACAGGGAGAGATCCTGTAGATTGTGCTGGCATGTGGCGGAAGCCAGCTCATAAGAGTCACCTTTTATGTAGTCACTCTAGGGTGTGTTTTTATTTATTCAACAAACACATCTCAAGTGTGTGTTGTGTACCTGCTGGGCGTGGGCTTGGGAGTCGGAGACACTGTACTGGGCCAGTCTCTGGACCTTTGGAAGACCCAGATTAAGCATCAGGAAGATACAGATGGTGACAGACTCCCTCTAACAAAAGGTTAGAACAGTGGTTCTCAACCTGTGGGTCATGACCCCTTCAGGGGTCTCAAATCAGATACCCTGCATATCAAATATTTATGTTACAATTCACAACAGTAGCAAAATTATAGTTACAAAGTGGGGCAACAAAATAATGTTAGAGTTGGAGGTCACCACAGCATGAGGTGTTTTTTAGCCATCTCAACTGGCCAGTGGGCCTACACAAACCTTTACCTGTTGTATTACAAACTCTGATAGTCATCAAAATCAACCCTTTACCCATTGCTGTTCTTACACTGTTCTTACACACCGCCAATGCAAGGCCTACAGTCTACTCCTGGTGCCCAGCTCTGGGCATGGGCCCTCTTATCCCCTCCCACAGGTGAAGGGTAGCACACAGCTTGGTTAAGGCACTTGCCAAAGTTCTCTTGGGGGAGCCAAGATCCAAACCGGATCCACCCAGATGTCCTTGGTACTCTGTGAGTGTTCACTGAGTGACAGATGAACGCACAGTGCAGGGTTATCATGGGCTAAAGGAGTAAGATGGCATCCGTGCGGTCCGGTGAGGCTGTCAGGGCATCAGCAGGAGGAAAGATCCCCCTGGTTTTGGGCAATCTGAAGCTAGTGTATATAATTGCAGAGCGCTCCAGACGTTTAAGGGGTATGGGGTGGGGAGAAAAGGAGAGGGGAGGAGTGGGGGCAGGGGCAAGCTCATAGGAGAGGGTACTGCCCAGGAAGTATGCATCTCCTGGTAGAATTGTTGCCCACATGGCGTGCCAGGCACCAGGCACATGGATGGCAGCGGAGGAGGGTTCACCCAGCCTGGGCCAGACCCGTCCTGCTTTTGCGGGGTTGCTGGTGATGGCGAGGGAGCTGAGCTTGAAGCATGAGGGCAACAAGAAGACAACAAGCATCTTAGGTACAGGTGGGCACCTGTCCCTCTGAAGAGGTGATGAGTGGGAAGGCATCCTCTCACCCCATCACCTGGCTGCCACCCTCAGACCCAGAACCTGAGTGAAAGGGGAGAAACCGGAACAGAGAAGGAATGAAGGCTGGAGGGCCATGGGCATGCGGCTCAGTGATTGTCCTGGCTAATTTTGTGTCAGCTTGACTCAAGTTAGAGTCATTAACTGAGAGAAATGCCTCCGGAAGATTGGCCTATAGGCCAACCCGTAGGACATTTTCTTAATTAGTGATTGATGGGGGCGGGCCCAGCCCATTGTGGGTGGGGCCATCCCTGAGATGGTGGTCCTGGTTACTATTAGAAAGCAGGCTGAGCACACCATGAAGGAGAAAGCCAGTAAGCCACCCCTCCCTGACTTTTGCAGCAGTCTCTGCCTCCAGGTTCCTACTTTGAGTTCTTGCTGGAACTTTCCTCAGTGACGGAGTGTGACCCGAGAGCTTTGGCGAGGGTGTTTTATCACAGCAATAGAAACCCTAGCTAAGACAGTGATAGAGCAGTTTTCTAAAACACCAAAGACTCTGCATTCAAAACCCCAGCACTCTCCCCTTCCGTGATCCCCCAAAAGAAACAAAACCAAACAGGAGATCGGAAGAGTGAAACTCTTAAACCATGTACTCATGTCTTACTAGTTTACATACTCTGAGTACTCACAATGGGCCAGGAGGGTGTTCGTGCCTTCCCATGTTGTATCTACGTGAAGATGCATGCAGGCAGGCGGTCTGCCCAAAGCCAAGCTACTTCGAAGCAGCTGAACTGGGACTGTGAGGCAGTCTTGAGGGCGAGGACCTCTCTGCTGGCCTGGCAGCAGTTGCGTGGGGCAGGTGAGAGGGGGGCAAGGGACGGTTTCAGGTGGGTGGCTGTCTCAGCATGCGTGGCCCCAGCGTCTAGGCAGCTGCAAGGAAGCCTTGCTGTTGAAACCCAGGCATGTAGAGTTCACCTGAGCATCTTGGAAAACCTCTCTGCAGGTTCCTGGCAGTGTCCTTGTGGGAGCCAGCTCATGTATTTTAAGAAAAAAAAAAATCATTAAAGGAGTCCAACCTATAGAGAGGCCGTAAATGTAAAATATTGGTAGCTTGACAGTGTATCCCCAGCGGACCTGATCGGAGTTCACCAAAGAGCCCGAACCCCATGCCAGAAATGAATAATGATGATTTTTCCAGATGGTTCCTGGGATGTCTGCCCTAAAGTTTGCACCTGCCCACCTAACTTGGGATCACAGAGGCTTGTGGATGCCATCAGCCAGGAAAGTAGAATGTATAAAGACCCTGGCAGAGTGACAGAGGGAGCCAGGCCTCACTTCTGGAGGGGTGCCCGAAGATCTCATTCTATAAACACCCCCAAGTTTCCCCTTACTTTGGCTATTACTGATGCATTGGTAGTCAGACCCTCTCTTTGTGGCAGTCTAGAGGAGGGGAATCGTGTTATTTGGCTCCTGTTAGTGGGTGCTTGTGGATGATGGGAACAAACACAGTTTGAGCCACAGATGATGCCGCTGCATGTGCTGGCCCCTTGGCCTGGAAAGTTCCTTATTCTCTTTCTTATGCCCAGCACTACCCAGTCAGAGCTTTATTCTCTTTCATTCAGCAAGCCATGGAGAAGGGGTTTAAAATGTTGGGAATCCCATCCATTTTAAAGTGGTGGGGACACCTTCCTAAGCTCAAGTCACTTCCAGGTCCTGGCAGCCCTGTCTGGACCTGGCCCAGGCAGAGGCACTAGGACCGGAAAGAGGGTTCCCACGGCCTCAGCCTCAGCCTCGCCATCTCCCCCAGCTCCCCACATCTAGAATGATTCCCCACAAAGCACCTGACCCCTCCCTACCTCCTCTTTCCAGACAGGAGACAGGGAGGGTGACATTGAGCACCAGCTCTGGGGCGTCCTAAGGGTTAACTAATTAATGGTCGGAAAGTGCTTTGAAAAAATAAAACGCCGGATAATGGGAAGGGCAATTATGTTGGGAGAAACTCCTAATTTGGCTGGAATTGATGTTAATGATAAAGTATCTGAAACATGTAGCAAGCAGGCGTGATTGTATTTTATATGACGGAAAAAGACACTCTTGCAGGGGACACTGCGAGTGGTTAATTTGGTTAAATAAAGTGAAAGATAAAAGGGACACGGACACCTTGGGACTATTTATCAGGACTTGGCGTAACACTTTGGAGCAGGAGCAGGCCCTCGGACTCTTATTACTTGTTTGTCTGTGGTGGGAAGAAATGGGAAAGTGTCTGGTGCATGGCTCAAAAGAGAGCAGGAAAGCCGGCGTTGATGAGGAAGCTTGCCAATTCCGAGTAGGCAAGGCTGTGTGCTCAGGAAGGAGTCAATGCTTGTGTGAGACTCCATGTGTGTGGGAACACCCCCACTTCAGGTCACCAGTGTTGGAGGGACCTTAGATAGCAGTGATGTGCTTTAGCCTTCTAGAGGGGGAAACTGAGGCCGGGGGATGGAGAGCGAGTGGGATAGGAGTCAAAGCGGGGCCCAATATTTGTGAGTAGTTTGTCAGACGGTGCGATGGGCAGGCTGTTAGGATCCCTCTCCATCCTTGAAGCAAGCCTGTGTGTGGACACCTCTTTCTCCCATCCCACAGAAGGACAAATGGAAGCTCGGAAAGAGACGCAGCGTGTTCAAGGTCGTACGGCCAGAAAGCAGTGGACCAGAAAGTTGGGCTCGGGCTGCCTGATGCTGCGAACGAAACTCCACAAAAGTGATTCTGAGGCTAATTAAGTGTTCTTGAGATTCATGGCTCTCCATTCCGTCACTCCATTCTGCCGGCTGAAGCAGAGGAGAGCACAGGGGGACCCTGTTGCTGTCCAGGGGGTGCTATGAGGGGCTACTGTAGGTGCTGAGGCCTCCTGGCCAGGGACCACGGCAATGCCAGCACCCTTGGGAAGGTGTGCACCATAGCTTGGGTCTCAAGAGGATAGCATAAGGTTGCCCCAGGGAAAGAGAGCAGCCTCGTTTTCTGGAAGGTCTTGAGGTCCCTGCAGGTCCAGATTAGTATTCAGTATTTATAATATTTCCATAATGGTAAAACAAAAGAAAACAAGCAGAGAGAATGCATTTTTAATCACCAATCATTTCTCTTTGTTTGTTGTGAATGAACAGCGAGGTGAAATAGTATTTCATAATCACCCCATTCGAATTTTCCTCCCCACGAAGCACTGAGAAATCTCTAAATAAAATAAATAAACAAGCCAAGACCTTAAAATAAATTCCAGAGGGCAGAGTGCTACGTGTGGGTTATCACAGCTGTGGGCGGCAAGGACTGGGGGAGGGAGGACAAAGGGCCGGGCTCTTGTCAATGACCCGCCATCGGGGATGGGGACGCTGGGCTGAGGCTGAAGTTCCACATGGCAGGTGAGACAGCCCAGAATCTGTGGTTTGCAGATCCACAGAGAAGGGCACTGCCAGTCCCTGCCATTCATTTTCTTTTCTTCATTTTTCCCCCTCTAGAAGCTTCTGGTTCTCATTGTCTCACTAAAACCCGAAGGCATCCCTGGCTCCTGCAACTTCACAATCTTCCAGTCAAAGTCCTCATCCAAGAGACTCCTCTGCATTGGGCTGTCTCTCTCAGGGAGGTCTACCTTTCAGCGATAGAGGGGGAAACCATAGCAAAGGGAAAAGGGCATAGCCAAGAGCTCCCAGCAAACACACACAGATGCCGGGAACTCAGGCAGCTTGACAGCCTGTCAGATCAGTCTCCATCTACCTGCACTTAGCGCAGGAGTCTTTGAGAAGCTTCCTAGGCTCCCGGATTTCCTTATAATATGTTTGTGCACATCAACATTGCCAGGTCCATCGGTCCTAGCAGGAGCCCAGCAGATGAAACATGCATCAAATGTTCATTGGATAAATCAGTGAGTGTATGAATAGCTAGATGGACAGGTGTCAGATGCACGAGAATACTTGGATGAATGGATAAGAAAATGGGTGCGTGGATAAATGAATGGAAGGATAGATCGATTATTGAATAGGTGGGTGGGCGGATAAAAGGTTGCATTGATTAATGGATGGCAGCTTGGACGCATGGATATTTGGAAGGATGGATGGGATGAATGAGCAGATGTATGGACGAGGTGTAAAGATGGGTGAACAAGAAGCTAATACTGGCATTTTCTCTCTTCGTAGATCCATGGGAAAGCCTACTTTCAGATGGCCACTGCTTGGCTAGCCAGTTCCAGCCAGGGATAGCCTGGTCCACATAGGAGGCAGGGTCTGGTGCTCTGAATTTGAGTCTCAATAATGAAAGCATCTCCTAGCAAAGCAAGTCCCTCCAAGAGGAAGTCTTGGGGTCTCTAGTGGCCCAACAGACCCCACTCTCAGTAAGTCACGTGGCAGGAGGAAGCACTGGCTGGGCCAGAGGAGTGGACTCTGCTTGTGCTCGGCCACGGGCTCCCTGCATGGCCACAGTCAGCACCTTCACCCTCTGGGCCTCAGTTTCCAACTCTCTGATGTCCCCTGGGTCCAGCCTTCTCTGTGGACAGCATGACCTCTGTGGCTATGATTTAGGTGGCCTTGTTCTCTCTCTGCTTGCCGACTCTTCCATGTCAAGAAGCTATGCTCAGCGCTAGCCCACACTGTCTCTGCCTTGTTGGGGCAGTGGGAAAGGGGGCTACAGAAAGCAGCAGGAAGCCAGGCTAGGTATTCTCTGCAGCCAAGGCCCACACTCCCTCTGAATCCTATTGAAAAAATAATAAAAAGCTAATTACTTTGTCATTACTGAACACTGGTTTGTCTTTTTTTTTTCCCTTTCCTTAAGCCCTGGCCATAAATAACCAAGCCATTACCTCTCGTAGTGGACACGCATGCATACAGGACCTGACTCCTTGCACACAGTCCCACCCCATCCTACCCACATGTATGCTATCTGCCACACATCTACACTCTCTCTCACTCGCGCACACGCTGGCCTGTCAGCAATGCTACTTGCTCACTTGACATTTTCTAAGCATTCTGCTGGGTGCTGGAAATGATGAAACAGCTACTGAGTGTGAATCCAGGCTGAGTCTCTGTGTGAATTATCTTCCAAAATTCTCCCTACAATAGCGGGAGGCAGATCTGTTGCCATAATACAGATGGGGACCCTGAGGCTGAGAAATGCTCAAGGAAGGAGCGGAGCTGGGACTTTTTGAACTCCTGTGACCAAATTCTGAAATCTATGCTCCAATACACAGGTTATTTTCACACACACACACACACACACACACACACACACACACACACACACAGAGAGAGAGAGAGAGAGAGAGAGAGAGAGAGAGAGAGAGAGAGAGAGAGAGAGAGATTAATTCAGGCAGGACTCGGGGAGAAGACTGTGATCATTTGTACTGAAATGGGATGCATGAGCAGAGCTGTGGAAGTACAAGTTGAGACATCTAGCTCTGGGCAGGACCACATCATGGAAGGCTCCCCAGAGGAGATCACTCCTGCTTTGACATTGTTGATTGTTGGTATTTTCTCAGACCGAGTCTCACGTAGCCGAGGCTGGTTTTGAACTTGCTCTGTAACTGAGGGTGACGTTGAACTTCTGATCCTCTAGTCTCTACCACCCGAATGGTAGGATTTTAGGCAGGTGCTACTGTGTGTGGCTTCGGAGTCGATGTGGATGAGGGTGGATGCCAAGGGCTTTGTACATGCTGGGCAAGCAGTGTACCAGCAGAGCCGTGAGTACCAGGAAGAAAGGCCTCAGGGCAGAGGGAAGGGCAGCAGCACACAGGCCCAGAGGTGAGGGCAGGAGACCAGAGGAAGGCTCTAGACAGCTCTGCCTGGCTGGAGCAGAAGGTGGCAAGGGGCGGGACCAGGTGAGGCCAGAGAGGCGGGCATAGCCTCTGCATACATCCAGGCCAGCCTGGCAGAGCAGGGACGTCCTCCCCACCCACACTCAAGTCCTGCCCATGTGACACGAGGCACTTCATCAGCAAAACAGCTCTTTCCTGCCTCCCTGGCCAGCCCCGCCCTCTGTGGGACTTGGTGCCATAGGCAGCTGCCACCTCCGCAGGTTCTGTTGGAAAGAAGCATGGCTACTTCCGGAGTGCCAGGGCTAGCTCCCTCCGCCTGTGGCTGGACATGCCACCTTTGGCAGGATCTACCTCCTAGGACTGAAGAGGCAGGGGCCATGCTCACAGAAGTTGGAGCTGATTTCAGATGGGCAGAGAAATGGGAGGAAGCAGAAAGGATAAGGGCTAATCATGGGTATATATGTGTGTTGTGTGGCAGGAGTCAGACGGCCAGGGGAAGTGTGGTTTTTACTAGGAAGACAAGTAGAGAGAGGCAGGTTCCTCTGACTTTTCAGTCTTGAGGTTTATCTTGTTTAACAAGCCCTGGTGCCAGGCCTACCCCGCCCTGGCAGGCGTGGCAGTGGCTAAGGTGTTGGCCCATGGGTCTTTGGGTAAGAGGTGATGTCAGCAGCCCTGCCCCTTACCTGGCTGTCCCTTTGTGTATTTGCCAGGGTACAAGGCACAGTCATGCCTCCAAACCGTCTCTAAAGGAACACAGGAACCTGGCCTGGTAGTGCAGACCTATCTGTAATCCCAGCTATTCAGGAAGCTGAGACAGGAGAATCAAAACAAAACAAAACAAAACAACCTGCAAGGCCTGCCTGGCCTACAGAGGAAGTTCCAGGAGAGCTTGGGTAGCTTAGTGAGACCCCGTACCAAGTGGAAAACAGTAAGCCTGAAAAACTCAAACAAACAAACAAACAAACAAACAATGGCCTTGGGGTGTACCTTGGCGGTAGGACACTTGCTTACCATGTACAAGGTCCTAAGTTCAAATCCCAGTGTGGAAAATAAGGGGTTCCACAGCCTCACCAGAAAAACACACGCCCCACTCAGTTCTCACCTCTCTGCCTAAGAAGCACTGTACACATATATCCGGAATCTCCCAGGCAAGCTGCAGAGGCACTTCAGGTGTCCTTGGTGGGTTTCCTTTACATTTAAAAACCCATTCCACACCCTAATATCTGCCTCTCACAGTGGTCTGTATCTTATTTACGTTTATACCCCAAACCCCCCCCCCCCGTTGTTTGCATGGACCTCTTTCCCCAATCCCCACCCTCCCAGCCCCCACCCCGACCCTGAAATCGAACACTTTTTTCTTCTTCAGGTAGATGGCATGGACGATGCTAAAAGCTGCAAAGAAATACAGACAATGGGGCCAGGGAATGTCTCCTCTAAGAAAACATTAGTCATCTGGGACTCTTCTCGTGACCAAGCAGGGGTAAACACAAATACCAAAAATGCCGGTTAATGAGGAGAACAAAGCCAGGAGAAGGTCGAAGCAGCAAGGGAAACACCCAGCTCCTCGCTTGGAGCTGAGACTCAGGCAGGAAAACTGAAAGCAGGTACACAGTGGCTCTTGAGCTCGGGGAAAACAGGTAGTATTTACGGCATAAAAACCCCTAAGGATTTTCTGTTGAGAGGTTCCTGGGAGGTGCAGGTGGATCTGTGGGAGGGTGAGGAACCTCAGCTCAGATGAGGCTGAAAGGCTGACCAGGTAGGTCCACCGGGTCCCTTTTAGCCATCCAGGCTGAGCACGCAGGCCCAGCGCCTAGGTGCTGAAGATGAGCAAGGACCTCACTTTCAGTTTCAGCCCTGAAGCCCTCCCATCTCTGCCGAGGTTGTGGATCTCAGCAAGGCCGCTTGAACCTTGAAACAGCCCCTGCATGTGGCCAGCTTGGTTCTAATAAGGATTCATGATTGGAATCACAGGCTCCTTCACCCATTAAATTAGCAGGGGTTAAAAAGAGAGAGAGAGAGAACATTGAAGGTTGGAGATGGGCTGGTAGAGCTGCCTGAGGGAGGGCAGACCCACCACAACACCCTGGGGGGGGCAGTCTGGAGATGGGTCTCAAAAGCTTTGAAATGTATGCATGCTCTTTAACTCAGCAAATCCACTTTAAGGAATTCAACTGATTATTTATGGACAAGGATATTCATTAGGGTTATCTATAATAATGAAAAGAATTGGGAACAAGTCCTGTGTTCGAAATTTTCAATAGCGAAGGATTGTTTGAGTAAATTATCATCTAACTCTGCTACATAGCCACTAAAAAGTCACATTGTAGAATGTCTAAGCATGCAAAAACAAAAAGCAATAAACAAAACAGCACACATGTTACATACCTGCGGCAGGCTAAGAAAAAAAATTGTCTAATGTGTTCTGTGTGGTTTTGTGGGAAAAGACAAAGAAATAACAACAACAACAACAAAAAATAGGAGACTAGAAATATTCAAGGCGATTAGTTCATTGGCAGTGGGATTAAAATGACGTCCCAAGAGGCTAGGGATGTGGGTCACTAGGTAGGGCTCTGTCCCCTGCACCACATAAGCCAGGCGTGGCACATGCCTGTAATCCCCCTTTGGGGGAGGTGGAGGCAGAGAAGTCCAAGGTCATTTTCAGTTACATAAGGAATTCTAGGCCAGCCTGGTGTACAAGAAAAGAAAATTACATTTTCTCCCTGTTTATTTGTGTTTTCTGAATTTTCTACAACAAATGCACGCTGTGTACATAGCAAGAGGCAAATAATCGTGTACTTTGCTAGAGGAATGAGGGCGTACTGGGGTGGGAGGACTCACAGAGCTTAACAGTCTAGATGGGATCGGAGATCAGGGTTTAGGAAAGAACCCTCTCCGGGGGCCCCCTCCCCAGGACACTCCCAAGAGAGACATTCGTAAAGAAAATGAATAAACTCAGCTCTTTTTATTTTTAATTACAACTCGCCCAGTAATCACCATAATCGCTTGTCTCTGGCACTTGTTTATTTAGTCACTAGGCATCTATTGAGTACCTACAGGGACAGCAGCTCCATGAAAGACATAATGAACCCCCCCAAACCAACCCATACCTGAGCAAGACCTCAAGATAAGGACTATAGCCCAGGCAAGACAGGGAACACTATACTGTCTGCTATTTTCTTATTGAGTGCTTGCTGAGTACAAAACACTTTGTAATGATTTAGGGGTTTTGTTAGTTTGTTGTTTCTGTTGCAAGCAGAAGGAAAGGAGCAAGGTCTGGTGGTGCACACCCTGATCCTAGAGCTTGGGAGGCTGAGTCAAAAAGATCTTTAGAGTTTAAGGCCAGCCTATTGTAGCACAGAAATACCAGGCTGTTCGGAGTTGTTTTCCCTGTCAGCCTGGTCCCACAGCCCGGCCAGCCCCAAATAACACACAGAGATGCTGTATTAGATATAAAGCTGTTGTCCAGTTACTAGTATTCCTTATTGGCTAGCTCTGTCTTAAATATTAACCCATTTCTATCAATCAAAGTATTTCCATTCCAGGCAAATCAGGGAAATGCAGCAAGACACAAACACACATGGCAAGAAAATATGTTCTGGCCTCTTCTCCCAGTATATCTCTGTCTCACTGGCTTGTGAGTAGGACAGACAGTAGGTGAGATTGTTACACTCTTGTTAAGTCAAGGAGTGACTTTTGTTAACTTGTTACCCGTATACTGATCCTAGGGGACTCGGGCTGTCTACCTCAGTCTTGGGAAAGGTGTTCTTTGAGCTTTGGTACTGTGTAATGGGTATTATGTTCTCCACTGTTATCTCGCTCTTACTGTTGTTGTTTGGAGCTGGTGAGAAGTCTTGGCACATAGTAACCACTTGATAAACATTGGCTACTGATGTAGGGTCAGGTTTTGCTTTCAATCCTTACAGAGGATTAGATACCAAAAAACAGTGAGGGAAGCTAAGCTGCCATCCCTTCCAAGGCTTTGCTAATCATACCAACAGAGGCCGGCTTAAATTTGTTTGTTTCATAATCAATTATTCAGACCCAGTGTTTGGCTCCTGAGCTCCAGAGTTAAAGACACAGTCTTCATTCAGTGGGGGCAGTCTGTGTATGGGGGACGTCTCCCTAGAGACTTGGAAATAGGATAGGCTCTCGATTACAAACATTCCACCCAGAGGCAGGGACAGTCCAGTTTCCTCTGCTATGACCCCCCTCCACCCCCCCACTACTCCCCCCCACCGGCCCACTGTGGACTCCAGCAAAATACCAGGGAGTCTAAACCCAGGTCAAGACATGTCGTTCACCTGGCCTCTCCTGCGCTGTACCAGACCAGCCCTCTTTGCTCCCCCAAACATTTTTCCCTGGGTCTTTCTAATCAGTCTTCCCCAGAACAAATTCTTCAAGGCACCTTGATTCCAGTGACAGACTCATCAGTGAGGGCCTACTATACCCCAAGCACGATCATGGCTACCAAGGACACCAAAAGTCACCAAGTCCCTGTCTGCAGGATGCTTCCACTCCAGCAGGGGCAGCCAGAAAGAAAACAGGAATCAGTACATAAGCAAACTCATTGTATATCCACAAACAGGATAAAGTAACAGAAAGGCCAAGAGCCACTGCAGGAGGAAGGAGGAAGCGGCAGGGGCAGGGGACATGGTCAGTGGGACCCATGGGGATTGTACACTCCACAAAATGGGCTGTCCAGGCAGGGGGAGCCGGAGTTATGAGGTGGAGACCACCTGGTGTTTCCGAGAATGGGAGAATGGAGGATGTGAGTGTGAGCCAGAAGAAAGGCACTGGGAGGAGCATCCAGAGCAGGCAGGGTCAGATCTTGAAAGGTATCACTGTAGGGAAAAAGAGTTAGGATTTCATTATAAGGAATGTTCTGGGAAATGTTTTGTTTAGGGGGAAAAAGCAAGAAAATGAGTAAAAAGAGCACCTGAGCTCAGTCCCTCTTGGGAATCAGGGTGAGTAACAGACCCCGCAATGCAGAAGCAAGCCAGGGAGACCTCTGGCTGAGGTGCGGATCTACTTTGCAATGTAATGCTGTCTCCTGCCCCTTTATATTTGTTCCTGTCTTGAGTTGGACATGGGGAGGTGTTGAGGTCCAACAGGGACCTTCTCTGTTTACCTCCTCTGGCAACCTCCTGCCCAGTGCCTTTCAGCCTGCCCAATATGCTAGCCCCACACAGGTAAGGCTCCCATTGAGGAAGTAGGAAGACCCTTGGGAGAGGGCTGCAGAGTTCCTGGGGAACCATGAAGTGAAGAATAAATGGGTTAATGCAAGTTAATAGGTGAGGTAGGTTTGTGAGGTTGAAGGGAATGTGGAAAGGGGTGTGTGTGTGTGTGTGTGTGTGTGTGTGTGTGTGTGTGTGTGTTGGGGACGCTTCTAGTGGGAGAGGGGGTTGAGACTATTAACGGGAAGAGAGTTGGGTCTGATGATGAGATGGAAAGACTAATAAAGTCTGCTACCATCCCTTCCTAGCCAGGCCCACATCATTGTGTAGTTCAGTTCTGTCTCAGTAAATACACATGAGGTGAATGGATGAGCAAAGGACCACTCCAGGAGGGAAAAACAAACAAACAAAAAACAAAAAACCAGACAGAAGACAAGAAGGGATGGAGAGAAGTCAGGAAGGAATGAGGAATAGGGGAGTACTGGATGTCCCCAGGAGCAATGACAATTACTGGCACTGACCAATCAATATCTTGGCCCAAGCCCTTTTCCTGCATTAACTTACTCCAGTCTCTCAGCAGTCCCAGACAGGATATACTATTATTATCCCCATTTCCCTGTTGAGCTAACTGAGGCCCTGAGAGGTCAAATGTCTCATTCAAGGTCACCCAGTTGGTGAGTGGCTGTCAAAGGCTTCTCTGTGCTTTTGTGTTGGTGCAGGAGTAACTGAATATGGGCCCTCATCAAAAGTTAGAAGGCCTATTCACCACTCACCCGACAGTGACTGGGTTTCTCCCTCTGGCTGGCAGGCTTGAGCTAGAGATCTCTGGGGGGAGGGGGATGTGATCTCCTGAGTTCACCAGGTACAGGAATCTCAGAGATAGTGGGTGAGTAAAACCCCTGAGGACTGAGGAGGCCCTTGGCTGGGACAGCAAAGGGGAGAGTTAGGCCCAGGATCTGTTGTGACTGCAAAGACCCTGTTAATTCTTGGGATAAGGAGGGGAGACAAGGAAATGGACCTGAGAGGTTGTCCACATCCCCAAGCCTGGCTTTTGTGGGCCCACAAATCTAAACACGGTCTGCTTGGTGGGAGCTGGCTTTTTTTTTTTTTTTTTTGAGCCAGTTCATTTCCCAGCAAGTGTGACACCAGCTGTCACTTAGTATAGCATCTGAAGAGTGTGAGACACCTCATGGCCCTGATCTAAAGGTTTTATTTGGGGACTCCCAACACCTCAGGGCCAGAGAGCCATAGAATCCTCAGACTCTGGGCATTTGCCTCTGGACCAATGAACTTTCAGCTTGTGGCAGGGCATGGAACACATCACAGCAGATGTCTGCCCCAGCTATTGGCATTCAAGACGTGGGTTGGTGAGACTGAGCAAGAGCTTTACAGAGTAACCTTCAGCCCCCAGCCGATAGCTGTGTCTTACCAGCTCGTAGCATCATCTTTTAGCACAACACACTGTGTAAAGCACATCTCAAAGCCTAGGTCATACTTTGCAGTCTTATTCTTTTATTCAGTTAATCATTTACCTACTTAGTACTATTGGGGTCAGTTTGCCACCCGCCTTGCATTCTGGGGACCTCCTCCTTTTCTTTCCTGTCTCATTCTTATTTCCATCCTGAATTACTGCAGTAGGAAAAACAGGTACCACCACTGGTTCCACGCTGGGGTGTGGTGGTCTAGCTGCAAAAGGAGGGACTGACTCAGGCTGTAAGGCCCTAGACCCATGTCTGTGTTGACAGCTAACTGAAGGCCCCAGCTAGTGTGCTAGGATGCAAGGTGTCCTTCAAGGAACTGTCACCTTCCTCAGGGCCAAGGGATCAGCTCTCCCAACACACTCTGCCTTCGTCATGGATCTTCACTCTGTAATATTACTGTTTTAATGTACATGATTTGCCCTCCCACGCACATAGTAAGGTCATTCTGTGCGGCCTATCAGGCTTCTTTTAAGGATTTATTTCTTTCCTAAAGGACTAAATGAAAACCCCCCTTGCAGAGAATTAGTGCAAAGAAAATATCAAATCGGGAAGATTCCATTCCACACTTCCAAAAGTCTGACTTACAAAAAAAAGAGCCAGTTTTCACTGAAAAAGTGGGAGTCAAACTCGGGGTGTCAAAGGGTTCAGAATAGCTGGGAAGTAACGCACCCCGTCCCTTTCTCTCTTCCGTCCCAGTCTCAACTCCATTCAGAGGGTGTAGAAACCCTCCGGAACCGCAAAAGGGAGCAGTACGCTCTGAGACTGTTTCGCAGGCCAATCTCGCCGCGCGCCTACGCGGATCCCAGCCTGGGCGGTAGGTGGGAAGAATGCAAGAGGGGTAGGTCTGGGGGTGTGAGGGTGGAGCGGAGCCCGGCCCCGCAATCCGGCCCGGGTTTTGCATGCCACCCACTCGCCCGTTCGGCCGCGGAGAATTCCATAATCACAGCGGGCGAGAGCGGAGACTGGGAGCGAAAAATCCGGGATCCGGCAACTTTGGTCGCGCATGCGCGCCCGCGGCGCTCCATCCCAAACACACACACATTTTTCCCCGGACTTGGAAAGTCACCCAAAGCCGCCCCAAGTGCAGGTAAGAGACTCGGCGCTCCTTCCACCGCGGGCCCCTCTAAGCCCTCCACCTCTGCGGGCCTATCGGGGCGCTTTCCGGCTTCACCCCTGTCCCGATGTAGCCCACTATCTCCCGGGTTGTGGCTTGCAGCAGGGAGCGGGCGAGCGAGCGAACGACCGAGTCAGCCAGCCTGCGAGCGGCGGCTGCCACCCAACTCCGGCCGTGCGGGAGGTAGGGGGCACAGAGGGCTGGCACCCGGGCGCGGGGCGGCGCATCGCCCGCAGTGGCCAGAGGATTGCCCGGCCAGCCGCTCCGGGAGAGGAAGGGCTGCAGCTTGGTGGGGGGGGGGGTCATTTACTCCAGCTGAGGGGTCGGCGGGGTAGGGGAGAAGAGGGGGAGGTGCCAAGCAGGAGTACAGGACTTTGCAACTAGGGTGGGGAGCTTTCCGCTCTGTGGGCTCGGGGGGCGCAGGTGCTTGCCAATACTGGGTGATCATTCCTTCCCCCACGCCCCCCCCAGCTGCAGGGGGGTCGAAAGCCGTCTTGAGACCAGAAGGAGTAAAGGGTGAGGGGTTCCTGGGGTGACTTTGTAAGACTTTGCCCAGGGGAAGGGGTGGGTGGGGATCTCCTTCAGCGGGCTCTTGTGACCCGACACCGGAGTGTGTGTGCTGCCGGCAGAGGTAGGTAGTGTTCGCGTAGGCGCGGGGTGCCAAGGGGAGCCCCGGGTGGGAAAACGAAGGCACGAGGGTTCTTGGATGGGGGAGCGGCGCCCCTTTTCTATCTGTGCTTGGGAAGTTTATCTCAAGTGCGCGGCTTCAAGCGCGGCAAGAGGCGCTCCTCACTCTCTCCCCCATCCCCAAGTCTCCCCGGCTCAGGCTTGCAAGGCTGGGTACTGAGTGTCGGAGCAGCGGCTCAGACCGCTCTGCGGTCGGCTGAAGCTCGCCTGGGTCTGGGGAAAAGTTCCGGGGAGTTGCGGTGGCTACTCTGTGTGCCGAGAGAGAAGTTGCGCCCGGGGACTTGGGACGCTGGGCAGGCAGGCCCGGTTGCGGGTGGAGCGGTGAGCTTCGGCGCGCCGGGGGTGGGGGTGGGGGTCCTCTCTAGGGGTAGAACAGGATCGGGCGGGGTCCATGACTCTAGCGTTTGGAGAGGAGGATCCCCGAATCCTAGGGCACAGGGCTGAAATCGGCTCCTGGTAGAGGACAGAGAGGAGAGTAGCTTGTAGGACCATAGGGGACAGTTGAGGCGAGATGGCTGGGCAATCGGGACACTTGGGTCGAGCTTCGCTATAAAGCAGCGGCAAGTGTTGACTGACGGAGTGTCGGAGAGCGGGGCTTCAAGGGGTGCGCGGGAATCGGGGGACCAGGCCAGACTGAACCACAGTCCTGGAGCTCCCGGGACAGGGGGCTGAGTCGTGCGCCCGGGGTGAGCCGGTCGGGCGGAGCGGCGGCCGGTTTATTTTTACTCGGTGGCATTTGCAGAATGTGCAGCTGATGACCGTCGGCCGCCAGGAAGTTTTGCTTTCTGTTCTTTCTCTCTCTTTCCAAAGCCAGAGCGGCCGGGAGCGGGAGAGTCGGGGAACCGGGCCTGGGAGGGGAGGGGGCGGCCTCCTGGGGTGGAGAGGTGCGGGTAGGGGCGCTTTGGGGCTGCGGGCGGGGGTGCCCCGGCGCGGGCCGGCTCTGGGCCGCCGAGGAGCGGTTGAGCGAATGTCTGTCCCCAGCGTTTGGACGCTCCTCTGCAAGGGGAACAGGTGTATGCGCTGTCAATCACAGCGGGAGGGACACTTTGGGGGCGTAGATTAAGATTATAATAATAGATTTTTCTCTAGGGGGTGGGCACAGATTCTTCTTCCAAGTCTTCCCCGACCGGGGTCCGGAGTTGGGGGAGGAGAGGAGTGCGGCCAGGGACTGCTTCTCCGCGTTTACAAGTTTCTCCAGATTCAGCCTCTGCTTGCGAAGCGGGCCTGGGTGCGGCGAGGACCTCCATTCAGGCACACTGGGAAGGGTGAAGGTGCGGGTGCCTGGATGGAAGACGTGACTGACCAGCAGGGAAGCCGGGGAAATACTCCTCCTCCGAGCCTGGAGCTCCCCTACACCTGGCTGAATCTTGGGGAGACTGGGGGCGCAGGTCGCTTCTCCAGACGAGTCTGGGGGGCGCGGGCCTCAGTGTGTGTGTAGCTGCCCAGCCAACACTTAGTACACTCACAGAGGTTGTGCGGTGGGATGGGCTAAGAGACTGGAGTAGTCTCTGGACAAAGTTGGTAAATTTAGGCCGTCTCCAAGCTGGTTCCAGCGCGCGGTGAGAGCGCACAAGGGAACTGGGAAACAGATCGCCTGGTAACGTTGGTGACACCCCCCCCCCCGTGCCCAGGCCGCGGCGCGCGCACGCACGTACACACACACACACACACACACACACACACACACACACACACACACACACACACACTCGCCGTCCTAAAGGGAGCTGTCCCGGCTGAGCAGGAGCAGCTGCGCCAGGCGTGGGGCGGGGGTAGTTGGTCCCCGGGGGCTGCGCCCTGACTGCGCTCCACGTGCCCGGAGGGGGCGCTGGGCAGATCTGCGCCCGAGCGCAAAGCGCTTGGCTTGTGCCCTGCTGGCGGCCAGGCGGAGAGTCCCGGACTGTCCTCGCGCCCCGCACTGTCTCAGGCAATTGGAACCACTTTCCCAGTCCCCAAACTTTGGCTTTTTACGCTTTGTCCATCTCTGGAGCTCTCAGACGCCTTCCTGGACAGAGACGGGAAACTTCTTCACTCTCGGCAGCGTCCAGCATCTGTCTTCCCGGAACCTGGCGCATCCGAAAGACACCCCCTCACCCCATCTTGTTAGCCACCTTAGAGGCGGTTAACGAGGGTTTATGGGGAATATTGTTGAACTTCAGTAATCAGGTTTCCAGTGATCTTATGCCTCCTGTTTAATTTATTAGACTAGTTATTTATTCTGTTGATGATAATCTGTTGCTGGTTTCTATGGAGATGTTAAACTGATCTCTTTCAGAAATCAAACTCCATATGCACTAAAACGTTTAAAGAGCCAGAGCCTCCCTCTTTCCCCCCTTGCCCTTTTTGCTTTGTTTTGTTTTTTAGACTTTGCACCTTCATGTCTTGCTCTGATACTCAGAGCGTCTTATTTCCTTCTGAGGAAGGAGAGGAGCCCGGGAGACTCCCGCTTCGTGGCAAGTACAGCTTATTATGGCTAACAGAAAGAGAAGGCTTTGATCCCCAAGTTGCGTCACCATTTAAAGCAGACCATTTCACCACCACCACCGAGCCCTCGCCACCCCCCATCATAGACAAGCAAAATTCTTTCAAGATCAAAGGGGCCAATCTGAAAAAAAAAAAACAATTGTTTAAAAAAAATAGGAAAGTCAGTTAAATAGACAAGCCCCCCCCTTTATATCTGCTCTCCTTGTGTTTGAATGGTTTCTGGAATAAGAAAAACAAAACTCAACTCATTTTTCATTCTTATTAATAGTTTATCTTGCCCCCCCCCTTAATTTAAAAAGAAGTTCAAAGTTAGATTTCTCTGGTTGTGGGGGTTGAGGTATATTTACTTTCTTTGAGCTCCTGACCATCTGTTTTTGGGAATTTCGCCTCTGGGAAGAAGGGAAAGCGTTTCACTCCAAGTTAATAGAGCACTTTTTTTTTTCCCATTTCTCTCTTTTTGGAAAGTAGTTACCCCAAAATTTTTAAGTCCTAATTTTTTCTTGCTTTTTAAGAGACTATCAGTGGCCTTTGATTGGTGTCTAAAAGTATACCAACTTTTCCTCCTTTTCTCCTCAGTTCATTTTTCCCTTGTAGA
This sequence comes from Phodopus roborovskii, assembly GCF_943737965.1. Taxonomy (NCBI): domain Eukaryota; kingdom Metazoa; phylum Chordata; class Mammalia; order Rodentia; family Cricetidae; genus Phodopus; species Phodopus roborovskii. The sequence goes on from NW_026126646.1 coordinate 470,058, forward strand.
TTTGTGACTTTGGTGGTCATGGTTTGGGGGGGGGGGGAATCAGTGAATTAAGAAAGGGAAAGCACAAGGAAAACAATCATCTTGATTGGTGATATTCTGAAAAATTGCAAACCTACTCTGCCTCCGATATTTATCACGATGACAGATATGATACAAAGAGATTGCATTTCGTAATGATCCTTGGGGGCTAAGTTGTAGGTAAAACCATTTAATGCATTTTTAATATTAAAGTAAGACCCAGGTTCCATTTTCTTGGAGGTTGGGGAATGGATGTCCCTCTACAGAGCTGGTACTCCTTGAGTAGGCTGTTTAGCTTTTTCAACTAGAGCCCCCCCTTACATTTCCATTTACTTTGTGTATGGGGGGTGTATGTCACAGACAGGGCATTTGGCTTTCATAAATAAATTTATATCTGACCAGAAGGCCCAATACTAAATAAGAGCTCACTTAAAAAAAAAAAAAAAAAACACCAAGACTCCACCCCTGCTATGGGAAATAAAACAAGCACTACTTGCCCCCCCCCATGGTCTTATTTTGGAGAGGGGTACAGTGGTTGTTGCTTTTCAGTTCACAGGAGGGGGACAGGAAGCTGATCCTGCTATTGCCCTCTTGCTATATTTTAAATTTTTGTTTGATTTGGATTGCAAACAGAGCAGAGGCTTAGGAGTAAAGAGAACACTGTGGCTTTAAACTCAGGAGTTTGCATATTCTCCTTGTATCTTTCCCCTTTGCTAATTATTGTGTTGTTTTCAGAGCAAATATGTCATATCCATGGCGACCGGGCAGGTTTATTGTCTTTCTGAAGCAATAGCTCACATAAGTAATTAATGACTTTCTTTTTTTTCCTCTGGCTTAGGTTAAACAGATCATTCAAGGAAAGTCATCTCTCTCTCTCTCTCTCTCTCTCTCTCTCTCTCTCTCTCTCTCCACTCTTTTTTTTTTCTTTTCTTTTCTTTTTTTTTTTAAAGCTCAGTAACATTAAGAACATGAGTTAGAACAAGAAAATACTTTAGCTAAGAAGTCAACAGCTTATTTTGCCCGGAATCTTTTCAAAGCTGAAATGTCAGCTGGAAGACCTAGGCACTGCCATCTCTGCCGTCTCCCACCCCTGAGCAGTGCAGTCCATGCAGTGCAGTCCATGCAGTGCAGTCCATGCGTGGGCTGGCAGCCTCCTGCAAGGTTGTACCCAGGAGGCCTGCAAGCCTTGGTACTGGGGGTTGGGGGCCTGATGAAGGACCTTGCTTTTGAGGCTGGGGGCAGCAGTCCAAAATGAGTATTTCTGCCGTATTTAGCAGAATTGAATTAAATTGTTTACACGGAAGAATTAATGAGTTGGTGGCAGCATGCTGCCACCTCCCTCCTTTTTCTCAGCCTGGTTAATTGGAAGGACGAAGTTTTTCTCTCCCATTCACCTTCAGCAGTCTCTGGCCTTTGTCTTAAGTGTTTTTTTTTTTTTTTTAATTTTTTTTCCTGGAAAAGTAGGTTTTGGAATCTCCTCAGGTGACTATTTATTTCACCAAGATAGAGTTTGGGGGTTTTCTATTCTAATTTCCTTTAGACTTCCAACTCAAATCTGACTCCTTCTCAGGAATCTAAGCTGGCTGTTCAGAACTTAGACATTGTAACTTTTGCGGGGTGTGTGTGTGTGTGGGGGGGCGTTTCAGCATTGAAAACCCCATAAGGCTCCCCACAGCCCAGGGTGACAACATTAGGAAGGCAGAGGAGGCTGTCCCTTCCCTTTCTTCAACAGTCCCCTTGCATGCTCTGCCTGTTTGAAAAGCCCCTTGTGATGTCAGCTTTTAACTTTAGAAATACGTTAGGTTTGCTACGTGCCAGCTGCTCTTTGGCCCTCCCCAATAACAACATTACTCACACTTACACCGCCTTCCTCGCCTCTCTTCAGCATTTCATAGAGAGCCAAGGGTTTGTGTGTGCCCTTCAAAAGGGGGCACGGAGACAGAGATGCTTGTGTTGTCCTCAGACACGCTTTAAAGGAATATTTGCCTCCTTCTGAACTAGTGCAAAAAGACTGGGAGTCGACGGAAAGAGTCTCTTTAGGCTTTTGCATTGACAATAAAAATATAAAGAAGAGAGATTTATTTGGCATCTGGTTTCTGAAGAGGAGAAGGGAAGGCCAGGCAAGCCTAACGCCGAGACTCCGATAGAGCTATAATTGAGCCTGTAACCTCTTGATGTCTATATCAGGGAAGCAGGCATGAGCAGGGGAAACGGGTTGAAGCAAACAAGCTGGAGGAGCTGGGGGCAGAGGCACAGGGAGAGGGAGATAGATTTAATTTATAGACATTTTAAAAACTGTAATTTCATTAGGATCTGCTCTTCCCTTTCTCTGAAGGGCAGCCCGGCAGACCGATAAGGCCGGTCCCTCTGCCAGGGATGCATGTGTGGTTTGCTGGGCGCAAGTCTCGATGTCCTTGCCAGCTCTGAGCTCTTGGTTTTTGTTTTTTGTTTTGTTTTTTTTTCTCTCTGCCCACTGGCTGCTGCCCTCTTTCATCTCACATTAAAACCCCCCCAGTAGCTAAAAGTCAGGTATGGCTCTGGCTGCCCTGGGATCTGCCCTCTGGTGCCATGCTCTTTAGAGAGCTGGTCTGTCTACTGCCTGGGTAGTGGCATCTGTGTGCCTCCCATCTGTCACCCGACTTTCCCGGGGTTCCAGTGGCAAGAGTTCAGTGGAGGAGGAGGAAGAGAGCCCCATCTTATCCCCCATCAAGTTCACCAAGTTAAGTTGCTTTGGTTCTGAGGCCAGAGCTGGGGGGGGGGGAGTTTAATTCTGTCATAAATTCTGCAAAAATTAATCAGCCATTTAAGAGCTGCATATTAATGAGGTTTTTGCAGGCAAGCTGCCCCCACCCCCTGTCCAAAGTCTGGCAGAGTGAGGGGTGGCCTGCCCTGTGAGAAGGTAAGGGAGTTGTTTTCCAAAATCACAATCATTGAAGATAGCCAGAGAGGGGCCAGAGAGAGATGGGCGATGGGATATGAATCCTCAAGTGCACTTGGTCCATGTTACTTAGGGTCCCCCGGGCCCCCCCTTTTGATCTGGATTTGTCCCGTGTGTCTTCCATGGAGAAGGCATGCAGGGAAAGAGAACAGGGTGGGGTGGTAGAGGGAGAAAGGGAGAGAGGGGAGAGAGAGGCACATCTCCTTCGGAACTCATTATCATTCTTAATAAGTCTTAAGGAATACAGAAGAGCGTCGAGTGTAAATGCTGGGTAATCCTAACACTTCTCAAGGTGAGAGGAGTCTTGAGGACACAGAGGAAAGAGACAGCAGCCAGGGAGGGGGCCGGAGTGGGGACCTGGGGACAGCAGAGGCCCAGGCTTCAGGAGGTTCATAACAAGGCCTGGAAGTTGGGGCTGGGGGCACCCCAAGATGTGTGAGGTGGGAGGGTGGTCTGACTGAACACAAAGGGGGTCTTTAATGTAGGCTGTTCTGGGTGGGGGGAAGAGCAGGGTGACAACAGACTCTTGCTTGGAAGGTGTGGACAGGGGCCACAGGGCCTTTGCTTCCTCTTGGACTTTCACAGGCCTCAGGCTCCTGGAGGAGGTCCAGGCTGGGGGCAGGGGTTGGTAGAAGGGGTCTGTCTTGTTCCATACCCCTGCTTCCAATTCCTTAGGATTCCCCAGCCGAAGCTGTTCTAGGAAAGCTTAATGGACAGCTTGGAGGCCAGAGCTCAACTCTGGACACTAGGTGGCTTAGAGGATCTGTGAGGCTCACAGAGCAGGGAAGAACTGGCTGTCTCTCTCCTCTCAGCTGGTGGGCTCCACTGTGCATTCGCTAGCTGGCCTGCTCACTGCCAGGCAGCCCTGATGACAGGCAGGAGGCAGTGGGCACAGGCCCAGAGGCATAGCCCAGCTCAAGGGCTGGCCTTGCTCCGACCATTTCCCAGGCACGGCAAGGATAAACGAGGGGCAGCTTCCAAAGGAAGCCACTAGCTAGGGACACCAGCAGAGAGAATGGGAGACTAGCCAATGTTCTCTCCTTATTCCTGCCTTAGTTACAAGACACTCTAAGCTTGGGATATGTCTGTGAGATGTGCATGTCCCTTATTGAGAATCCTTGTAATATCTCTATCTATCTATCTATACATATATGTATATATATATATATATATATATCACATAGTCATAAATACTGCTTATGCTTTGGGGGGGTCTCATGGATCTTATAAACCAGGTCTAAGAACCCTCCAGGGCCCTTTGCTCTGGCAGGCTGCTTTCCAGTTCTCAGGGATGGGAGCAGCGGCAGGGAGGAGGCACCTCATCACCACTGCTTACCTCAGCCCTGGGAGAGGAGAGGACTTCCCAAGGCGGACCCTGTAGACGGAGCCAGGCCAATACACAGGAACCAAACTGTACTTGGTCAGGCAGGTGCCCCAGGTCCAGGCTTCCTACGCACTGAAGAAGGGCTTAGCCAAGGTCACGTGTCATCATGGATGGTCTGCTATGGGGAGAAAAGCAGGCCTGATAGCAAGAGCAATGCACGTTTTACCTCCCATAGGGTGCTGAGAAAAGAAAAAGAAATATTAAAAACCCCAAAGCAAATGGTATCTTTCCTTTAGGAAGCAACTCCTGGGGAGCTGATAGAGTGTGGGTGGGAGTTTGGGGTGAAGGCTGGCGACTGAGCTGGAGTGAAGTCCGCAGGCAGCAGGTCGGGTTGATGGTGGGTAGATTCTGCCTTTCTGTTGTTTAAGAGCAGTAATGGCCAAATTGCATGCCCCACGAGTGCCTCACTGATGAGATTTACAGAAAGGAGGCTGTGCTGTGTCTCCGATGCTGAATGGGTGAGTGTGTGTGTGTGTGTGTGTGTTGTGTAGTGTGTGTGGTGTATGTGTGTGTGTATGCATGTGTTGTGTGGTGTGTGTGGTATGTTGTATGTGTGTGCGGTGTGTGTATTTGTGTTGTGTGCACATGTGTGTATAAATGAGAAGAAGGGGTTGAGGGAATGTGCTCTGCCAGGCTTGGCACCCTTTCCCAGCACTAATTGCTGGCAGGGTACCCACAGGGGCTGTGCCAGCATCTCAGCCGCCCCCCTCGCCCCAGGGAGGCTCAGCTGTGCAGCTTGCTATTCGAGGACCATTTCCGGGCGCACTAGTCCTGGGGCTCCTTGGGAATTGCAGGGAAACCTGATTCTTGGGGAGATGGTGGGTCACAAGCCTGCGTCTGTGGATGAGAAGAAAGACCACGTGTGGTGTGGCCCTGACTGTCTACTGCCCTGTCACTCTGAGCTCCGTGTCCTCTCAGGGTCTCTTGAGGCGTGGCTGGGTGGTAGGCGTCACACGATTCTGATCCAGTCTGGGTCTATGCAACACCACTGTGACCTTGGGTAAATCATTTGACCTCTTTGGGCCTCAGTTCCCTGTCCTGTCAAATGGCCTTTGACCTTACTGCCTACCCAGGGTTGTCTTGACAGTCAGCTGGGTTCCTAGCTGTGAACGTCCTTTGAAAGTAATTAATATAATGAAGAACTTATCGTGGTCATGTTGTCAAGTGCAGGCTGTCCCCAAAGTCAGTCAGATGAGCATTTTTTTGTAACATGGTATGTGTCTCTAAGGGAACTCCTGTGGAGCTCCATTCCAGAAAGGGCCTGGACATAGACTGTGTTTGTGTCAGATGCGGCATTCATTCTTTTACTAGGACCTAAGGCCACGTTGGGGTGGGGGGAGGGTTGCTTTTCTGGCAGTGAAGAGGATTCACCTGAAGATTTGGGGCATGCCTTGTTTCAGCCTGTGGTGCTGCCGGTTACCATGGGGGGTTATGTGTGTTTTCCAGCTGGTGAGACTGGGGATCAGTGTCATGTGATTTTACATCAGTACTTAACTAGCCTGTTTTCATCTGTAAAGGGGGAAACCTGCTCATTATATATCCAGGGCCAAGAACCCATCTACTGTAGGATGGTGGGATGGATGTTGGTTGGAAATCTGAACTTTGTTCCCTTTCTCTGATTGCCTTGGGGTCTTCCTGATCCTTTGAACAGGATGAACAGACCTGCAATGTGAAGTCAGTCTTAACCAGCGTCACTGGTTTCTCTTTCCTGTTGTGGTTGGAATGGGTGCTCCATGGGGTGGTTACTGATTGGGACAGACCATGGGAGATGGACGGATAGGAACACACTGGCCCGGGTACCTAAGGATTCTGCATGTGGGATAAGAAAATGGGACTTGGAGCCCAGCTGAGCTGAATTCGAATCTGTTTTGTTTTGTTTTGTTTTTTCACTTGGGCAGATTAATGATTTGATCTGTTGTTTCCATGTTCTGTAAAATGGGACTGGGATTCCCTCTCTGCTTGACGGGTCACTGGGATGGTTAGGAGACAGGATAGTATGTGATGCTAACATGTGCTGGGGTCCATTGGAGCTTCATACCACCTCGGGTGCTCAGTGCAGCTTTCCTATCTGCCTTTGAGTGGGCCTGACTGGGGGGCCTCCAGTCCTAGGAGGACAAGGCCTGGGAAGGAAGGCAGCGGGCATGGAGGCGGGGCCTGAGGAGGTGAGGGTGGGGTGCCGCAGGGGCGAGGGGCACTTATGGAGGGTGAGGTGTATGAAACTCCATCGGCCTCTCCCATTTCACTGTGCTATGCCGAAACACCCTGGTTCTTGTTTCACTATCTGAGATCTGGAGCAGGTTAATTTCCATGACGAACTCCAGGCCACGGGCTTGGAGGGTTTATCTAATTAAACTGATGCTTTTTGCTAAGAAAGAAGGAGAGGGAAGGGGGGAAGGGAGAGGAGGAGAAAGCACACAGTAGGGAGGGGAGGAAGAGATGAAGGGGCAATAAGGAAGGAAGGACAGACGGACAGACGGAGAGATAAAATGCTGGTGGGGAAGCTGGGAGTGTGGCTGGCAGGTCATGCTCTCTTTCCATCTTGCCTTTTTGTTGTTGTTGTTGTGTTTGTTTGTTTCCCCAGACAGGGTTTCTCTGTGTAACAGCCCTGGCTGTCCTGGAACTCACTCTGTAGACCAGGCTGGACTTGAACTCACAGAAATCCACTTGCCTCTGCCTCCCGAGTGCTGGGATTAAAGGTGCGCACCATCACCCAGGCCCTCTTGTCCTCTTTTTCCTTTATTTCTAAAACAGTTTTGGACTGGGAGGGAATGGGGCAGTGGTGTTGAGGTTCAAACTGGTGTATCCAGTAGCCAGGGCTCTGGACTGAAAGTCTAGCTCAGGTACTCCCTAGTCACATTGGCCAGTGTTGCTGGATTGGACAACACACACACACACACACACCACAGACACACATACCATATACACACACACACCACACACACACCACAGACACACATACCATACACACACACACCACAGACACACACACACACCACACACACACCACACACACCACAGACACACACACACACCACAGACACACACACACACCACAGACACACACCACACACACACCACACACACCACAGACATACACACACATCACAGACACATACACACACCACACACACCACAGACACATACACATACCACACACACACACACACACACCACCACCACACACCACAGACACACACACACCACAGACACACACACACAACACACACATACCACAGACATACACACACCACACACACACCACAGACACACACACATACACACACACACCACAGACACACACTCACACCACAGACACACACTCACACCACAGACACACACTCACACCACAGACACACACACACCACAGACATACACACACCACAGACACACACCACACACACCACAGACACACACATACACACATATATAAATGTGCACACAAACATAAATATACACACATACATATACACACACAGATGCATACACAGACACACACACAAACATACACACAAATACATACACAAATACACACACACACACACACACCATTTATAGCATCACAGAAAGTTCTGTTGGGCAATATCTCTCAGAGCTAGGACTAAATGCAGGAGCCCCCAGGGGACAGTGATGGAGACAGAGTTTCGGGACATCAGTAGGGACATTCACAGATATCTGAGTGGACTTTTTGCCTTGGAGTCATGGTCTGTGTGGTGTGGGGCGGCCTTCTCTTACGATCCATCCTAGCTCACTCCTCCTTCCTCGCTCGATGGTCTGGAGTTTCCTGCCTAGGACTTTGTGTCCTTGGAAGAGTCCTCACTGTTACCCTGGACTGACAGAGCCTTGGTTCTCTCGCCATTCACTGAAGTCACAGAGAAGCCAGGCACATGGTTAGCACTGAAACACAAGTGGGGGTCATTGGCTGGCAAGATGGCTCCGCTGGTAAAGACACTTGCTGCCAAGTCTGATGAGCTGAGTTCTGTCCCTGGGAACCTCATGGAGGAAGGGAGAAAGCAGCTCCGGTAAATTACCCTTCCACAAAACGATGGGAAATAGGGGGAGGGGAGTCATCATGACAATTATAAAAAGGAGTCACCATACTCATTGTCATTGTCTTCATAATAGGTATTGGCTGCCAACCTCATAGCAACACTCTCTTACCAAATGCTGACTTTGCCACAAGCCCTGTTTCCTAGAATTAATTTAAATAAGAATCTCCACCAAACCCCTGCTCCCTGGGTACGTAATTTAGATTCTTTCTTTCCATCCATCTCTTCGTTCTCTTTGTAGGATAATTTAGAGTGTCCTAGAGTTAACCCGATTCTATTATTTGAGAGGTGGGTTCTCTTCATCCTAACTTACTGTGTATGTGCGTGCGCGTGCGTGCACATGTGAGGACGAGCACACATGAACTCGAGCTTGCATGCACACAACTTTCCACTGGCCCAGCCACCTTAAAAGCAAAGCAGAGAATAAAAGCCCACCCCAAAGAATTGAAGTAGAGGAATGTAAATGTGAGCCTGGTACTGTTGGATGGGCTTTTTCAGATGATGGTGGGGGTCAGTGGCCTCAGGAGGGATGTGTGTGTTTATTCCCGGACATTGCCCAGTGCCCTGTGTGCTAATGTGGGGCTGAAAAGTCCCCTGCATTGTGCAGGCTCCTTCCCCCGTGAAAAGGCAATTGACTCAGTGAGTTCCGAATGGATTGAAGCTGACAGTAAAGGAGGATTTGGCATGGGTAGAAAACAAGCTGCCCCTGGCCTCCACCCCCTCCACCCCGACCTCACCCAGGCTCACTCATCCCTCCCTAAGTTCCCAATGCTTGTCTGGTTTTCAGAGGGATTTTGCAAAGAATTACGATTTCTTCTTGTATGTGTCCATATTTGCCACCGGGGTTATGTCCAGGCCTGCCTTTCTGCCAGGATGGCCTCCCTCCTACTCACGAGTTGCCATCTCCCAACCCCCTGCCGCCTTGGTGACTCCACCAGCGATCCCGAATGAGTTAAGGGCCGAGTCCGCCCTAGTCCAGGCTGTACGTTTTACTCTGGGTTTCTGAATGAAACGATCTGCTGTGCTCAGCATGATTGGAGACTGTCTGCCCCAGTGACCCCGCAGCCCCCACCCTACCGGCTTCCACCGGCTTTCATGGGACCTGCTGCTAGGTCCCAGGACCTCCTCCCAGGCAACTTGGCAAGCTGATAGCCCATGCTGTGGGGGCTTTGTCCGGTTTCCTCCCTACATCGAGCCTCCCATTAGAAGCCTATTTGAATTTTAAAAGAAAGGGCACACCATTTTGAGCTGGCATCATCCCTGGCTTGAAAAGAAGGCTTCTAGCTCTGAGTGTTAGAGTGTGCCAAGGGTCTGGCCCCCGACACCACCGTTCTCTTCTCCATGATGTCCGTACCCATCAATCAGCCAACAAATATTTATACGTCGCAGTCCTCAACAATGGCCTCACATCTCTAGAACTCCCCATTTAAACATTTCCAAGAGCCTTGCAAGCGAACGATTGCCACCCTGCAGATCTCCCCCAGCCACACTCTATGTGGGTACATTAGCATCGATTAGCTTCACCATCCAGCCTCCAAAGAAAGATGGAGAAGCCTCTATCCCCGAGAGACAAGAAATGACGAGATGGACTCACTCAGACAGAATTACAACCTACTTCCTTGGGGGTACATCTGTCCCCCTGTGTCTAGGGATGCCTCTCAGGGCTCCTTTCTGGAAAGGCCAAGTGGGATCTCCTTGCTTTAAGCGCTAGAAAGAGAAGAGTGATTAAGTCTGTGAGTTCGAATCCCTGGCCTTTTGCTGATTGGGATTATAGCCTTGGTATGTCTAACTGTTCTGAGTCTTAGCTTCCTCGTGTGTAAGAGAGAACTATTAATAGTGCCTATGGCGTGGGGTTACTGTGCCGATTAGATGAAACAGCTCTGGCAAGGACTTGGCACATGATTACAAGCAGTAGCTGTTGTTCCTACCTTTAATGTTCTTGCTGAATCCTTGCTACCTGTCACCAGGAAGGCAGGAGAGCAATGGGCTCAGATCTGCCCCTTTGCCTTGGTTCAGGACCTTTAAGACCAGGCCAGAGACCCAGCCCATATGACCATCCAAAGTTGTCTTAAATACACTTGCCAAACAAGAAAGGCAAAACACACCCATTCAGTCCAGAGGCCTGGACGGAAGGACAAGGCCTTTGAGGGCCAGGGCTGAGATCTCGGGTGTTCAGGCAGCAGTCTCTGGGCTGGCCTGCACTGTCTGGCAAAGGAGGAGTCTACGCTCAGATGGTACCGCCATCTTGGTTCTCCTTTGCCTCTTCTCATAGATGGAGGCCTGGCCCTTGCCCTCCCCCCCGCAGCAGGTGGCCTTTGCAGCCTGGCACCTGTTCCTGGAGGGCGGCTGCCAGGAAGGCGCCAATCTGAGTATCACCCGCCTGGTGTGTCCTCCAGAGTCGTTGCATGAGGAAGGTGTGTATGCTGCCCGGACGGGTACTCCTGGGCCTGTCCTAGTGGGAAGGGTGAGAGTTAGAAGAGGGCCTTTTCTCTCAAGCCAGGGCCCCCTCCTCACCCTCCAGGTGAGTCACAGGAGAGCTGAGATCCCTGTGCTGGGGGGGGGTTGGGGGTGGGGATGGGGGGAGGGATGGGAAGGGGAAGTGGAGGAAGTCATTGAGCAGGGGGGTGGGAAGGCTCTTGTTTGGTTCCCGGGCGGGCACAGCATTAAAGCTGAGTAGCTTTCCCATTTCCATTTTGCGGAAAGAGGAAGGAAACAGCCATTTACGGAGTGCCGGACTGTGTGTCAGATCCTGTGCTGTGACTTTTTGTGGGATTGAAGGGCATGGTGCAGGTAGTGGATCGATGGCTCTTGTACCTCGGGAAAAATGCCTTGCAGAGATCACAGAACTCAATTAAAGAGGGCCAGGTGATTGTTGTTGTTTGTTTGCTTTTGCTTTTATTTAGATAGGGTCTCAATTTGCAGCCGAGGCTGGCCTTGAACTCTCTGTTGATCCTCCTGCCTTAGTCTCCTGGGTGCTAGGATTAAAGGTGTGTGCCACCCACCATGCCTGGTCACAGTTTTGAGCCGTGACTGTGAAAAGCGTGCTTTCTTTCGGGTGCTGGGAAACATAGAATCATGTCTTACATGAAGCTTTAAAAGTGGTAAAAGGAAAGATATTTTACCCCGAACTTAACCGCTACAACATTCTCTTTTTTAACACCTGGTGTATTCTGTCAGTATTCACCCCCCCCCCCTTCGGCCACTGTGTGTATTTATATAATGCATATTTTACAGAATGGTTGTGGTCTGAGTTGAGACCCTAGATGAGGTAGGAGGGTCTCCTGAGCTGAGCGATTGACTCTCTGCAAAATGGGAACCTTTGTTTGATGCCATCTTACCGGTCACAGATTCTAGAGAAAGAAGCCAGGCCAGTGGCCAGGCGAGCAAGACTCTGTGTGTTCTCCCCGGCAACTTTTGCCTGCTTGCTTAACTGGTAGAATGTTCCTTTTAACTCACTTCCCTTTTGCTTTTGACAAATGGGCATATTTGTGCCATTTTCCCGAATGACCTTCTCTCCTTGGGGTAATGAGAAAATGAAAGTCTTAGCTAAGTGCTTTGAGATATTCAGATATAAAAACGGAGAGCCGAATGTTGTCATGGGCCTTCATAAAGAGGAAGTGTGGCTTGTGAGGGTGAAGGTCGCCTGGAGGATGAGGGCCATTGCAGGAACCTGTGTCTCTCTGGGTGCAAGGGTAGGGGAGTTTGGGACCTGGCTCAGGTTGGGCTAGATTTAGGTGGGGCTCCTGCCCATCTTCCAGGTACACACTCCCAGGCCAGGCACCCACAGTGGAGGGGATTTGGGTCACTCAGGCAAAGCCCCCCGCCTGGGTTTAGATCTTGTGAACAAATGATCCGATTTAAGGATATTATTATCTTGTGCCATCCTCTCGTCCACCCATGATAACAGAGAGTAAATCCTGTCTCACCTATACAAATAGCTCTCATGAGGATGATCTCGAAACAGGGAAAAATATTTATTACATTGGAGAAAATACTCTTTGAATGTCCAGTGTTGAGATGGCCACCAGAGAAACTCTATGAAAGCTTGCAAGTCAGCCCCTGGATGAAAATCACAGCATTAGGGAGGTGGGACTCTGGCTGATTTGTTTTTTATTTCATAACATTTTATTTAAATTCCCCCTATGATTAACAGAAAACAAAGCTGAGGTGCCAGCCCAGCGGGGAGCCCTGGCAAGGGTAGGGGGCGGGGCCACGCCCCAAGAGGGCGCCTGCACCCACAGCCCCCGCAGGGCTCTGAGCTCACCGGCTCTGCCAGCCCAACAGACCTATGAGCTTTCTGGAAGCCGAGGCGGATCGGTGACTCAGAACTCCGTGTTGTGCTCTTCAACAATAGCTTTTGTCCTTTGCCCAAAACCCTGGGCCAGTGTGTGAAAAAAAAAAAAATTAGAAAATTATGAGATAGTTTGTACTTTCCTTACCAGCTGGTGCCAGCTTCGGGTGCTTTATTTATTCAAGGTGGGGAGGTAAGGGAAAGGCAGGGTGGAGGTGAGGGAGAAGGGAAAAGAAAAAACAAGGTAGAAACTCGGACAAGGCCCAGGAAAGGTCTATACCTTGACAACAAACTTTCTTTGTTCCACGGGTGGGGAGGGAGAAAAGAAGGGAAAACATAGAAGCCAGTGGGAATGGATACGGCTCCCCTTGTAGCATCCACGCTTGAGACTGCTCCTGTAACTCTCCTGTGGGGCAGGGAAGCCGACTGGGGGCGTTTGACTCTGGGGTGGCTAGAGGGTCCCAGCTAGAAAGACTCATGCAACAGCTGGGCGAGGAGCAAGGATGATACAATAGTGGCAGATGTTCTGGCCCATAATGCCTAGGGAGCGATAACCTGGGTCCTCACTTCTGGCTGGGAGTCAGGGAGATGGCTCAGTAGGTAAAGACGTGTCCAGAAAGGGTAATAAGCTGGGCAAGGCAGTGTGCACCTGTAACCCCAGTACTGGGAAGGCAGAGACCTTAGGGGTTCTAAAGCCAGCCAGCCAGCCAAATTGGCGAGCTCCGGATTCAGTGAGAGACTTTGTCCCACAAATAAGGCAGATATAGATACAGGAAGACATGGGACATCGAGCCTCCACAGATACTGGTGCAAGTACCTGCACATACACATGCCACACACACGCACACGCACGCACACACACACGCATACAACTTCCTGGAGTCTCTGCTAGTATAGCATTTGGAATCTCAAATACCATGTAGATCAGAGTCAGGCCCAATGTGACCTTACTTAATTTGTTTATTTGAAATTTTATTTTTATTTTAGGTATGAGTCTTTGCCTGAATGTAGGGATATGAATTGTATGTATCCTGGTGCCTGTGGAGGCCAGAAGAGGACACTGGATCCCCTGGCACTGGAGTTACAGATGGTTGTGAGCCACCATTTGGTTGCTGGCCATCAAACCTAGGTGTTCTGAAGAGTTCTTAACCACTGAGCCATCTCTCCACCCATCAGTTTAAGCTGGAACCTTGCGCCCAGGGTCCTCCAGGAGAGTGAGAGAGTTGGGAATGGGGTTGGGGGTTTGGAGTGTTATTGTGTGTGTGGGATTAAGTGTCAGGTTAGGTGTATAAAATGATGGTGGTTGTGTGGATGATGGTGTGTATGTGGCTGCTTGCCTGTGAGATGTGTGGATGATTGTGTGAATTTATGCGTATAAAAGCTGTGTGTGACTGGTGCTGGTGGCATATATGAGTAATTGCCTATGGGGTTGGGACTGTGTGTGTAAATGAGACGTGACTGGCTGTGGATGTATGAGGACATGTGTGTGTGTGTGTGTGTGTGTGTGTGTGTGAATGGTTTTATATTAGTGATTGTGTAGTGGGTTGTGTGCAATTGTCTTAGGTGGGTAAATGAATCTCGGCCTGCATAGATGACTCTGCAGTTGTGTGTGTGTGTGTGTCCCTTCAATTTTAATTTCTCCCCCTTCCCCCTTGTAAAGCCCAGGTAGATTAAAATTGGGGAGAGAGGTTACATTTGTTTTTTCAAGTGTCACTTTGCCTGCCTTCCCCAGACCTGCTCTTTAAATGCTCCTAGGAGGCGGCCTGGGGCATGGGCTGACACTGTCCTGGTTTCCCCTTTAACACTGGAGCTAAGTCACAGAGGCCGATGGTATCCTTGCCTGGCACTCAGTTGGCCCCACCCCACACTCCTTGCTCTAGGCTCAGGAAGGATTGCTGGTGCAGATGAGGCTCACACTGCCTTTACTGTGCCTGCTTGGTTGGCTTTCGGTCATCGTGACCTCCTGAAAAGGTTTCGGGGATCATTGTCTTTGTACAGATGAGGGAGACTGGGGCCAGGGGGAGGGAAGGCTGTGTGCCCTCAGCTCCTTAGCTAGTCCATGGCAGTTTGGAATCCAGATAAAGCCTTTGGGGAAGCTGACCAGTTCCACATGGGTAATTACGGTAATTGTGTCTGCTCTATACAAGTCCATTCTGGGGATCAGATTTCATGGTGGTAACTGGGAGAAGGGGAGACAGGTCCTCTGCTTGAGGGGATATGTCCTTTGAAGGACGAGCTCTAAATGGGGAGACACCTGAGGTGGTTTCTAGTTCCACACTGCCACCAACTAGCCGCCGTATCCTCAGCCCTGGACTTCATCCACACGGAGTCGGATAAAGGGCTACACCCAGTGGCTCCTTCATTTCTTCCCACTTTAGCATGGCTGGAACCTCCTGCCACCCTCCAGAGTCCCCAGCTGTGCCTCCCACAACCTGTCAAACCAGAGATGGCAGTTTCCCAGGAGCTCCTAAGAGTTCCTGCCTCTGTTTTGTACCAGGCAGAGCCTCTAGCAAACTCAGTGGGCAGGTGCCCCTGGTCTGTGCCCTGTGTCCTGCTCATTGATAACCACGTGTCTGCCTGTGCCTCAGGTCAGAGCCCTGTGCTTTGAACTTGCCTTGTGCTGTGAGGCTGAGAGGTGAGAAAATTATGAGCAGGGGAGAGGAGTGGGGCCTTGTGACAAGTGGCAGCTGTGGAGAAAGGGGCAGGCTCCATGCCCAGGGCGAGCACCATCTGGGAGGGAGGCCTGGCTTCCAGCTGTGGGGGCTCTGGAAGGGCAGAGTCTGGGAGGAATGATTTTGAAGCCACTACTATGGAGATTAAGGGGATGAGAATGTAAATCTCAAGTAAAAAGGTAATTGAATGTAATAGCAAACACTGCTCGCTCTATGTTAATTTTAGCTCTTCCCCTGGATACAAGACGCTGTATTAGTGTTTTATTACCATTTTGTTTGCACTAATAAAATAGTAAAATTTATTTCAAGGAAGTTGAAGGATGGTTTTACAATGCAAATTTGAAGAAATTGGACTTTTCATTTATGCCTCAGCTATTTTAAATCCTGACGGGTGTAAATTAGCTACAGGGACCAAGCAGACCCCACTGATGGGGACTTTGGCAGCAGGAGCCCTGGCAGAGGTTCCAGACTAACTGAAGGAAGAAACTAGAGAGCACTGTTTGGAGAGACTGCGGCCACTCAGGTGCCTGACTGGGTGCGACAGGGTAGTGGGTGAGGGTGTGCCAGGCATGAATGACTGTGGGCGTAGGCAGGTACATCACACACTGAGTAGGTAGATACATGTGACCATGGATCTCAGATCTTTGTCTTTCCTTTTGGCTTTTTGGCTTCCTTCCTGTTCTGACATTGGCCTGGATTACCCTAGTGAACCCCCAGGGGAGCTGAGCAACTTCTGTTTTGGCTGGACATGACAGGTAGACCAGTTGTCCAGATCACACTCACCTTCCTAGAAGGGACTATAGATTTTAGGAACCACTGGAATTTGGAGTCTAAAAACAATCAAAGAAAAACACAATCTAGAAGCTAACCCAGACAGAGGCTGATGGACATATCTGTCCTTCGTTGTTCTTTCTTATAGTCCAGGCCAAGGTGAGAAAGTAGAACAGGACTTTCTCAGTGAGCCAGCACCCTTTCAAGTGGGGACAAAGACTAGCCGGACCTAGGTGTGGTGGTGTCTATAAACCAAAAAAGGTTTTTTTTTTTTTTTTCTTTAAGTCAAGTGACCTGGATTTCAGGGAACCAGAGGTAGGTAGAGAGGGAAAAGAAAAGGGTGGTAGGTGAGGTTTGTCTTCAATTTTGGGTGAAGAATTCAGGTTGGAACTTGTTTTATCCAAACCGGTTTGTTTATCTCTGAAAAATTATCAGCAGCAATGGCCCAAAGGGATGCATTGGGGACCCACTTCCAAAAAGTAGGGAATTGAACAAGTGTTCTAGTGTCTGGTAGAGCCAGTAGGGTGTATTGCTCAGGGTTTTCTGGACACCTGCCTGGTATAGAGGAAACAGTGAGTTGGTTTTGCTTGTTTCCAGCCCCAACCCTAGATCATTCAGTGTGGTGGGGGTGGGGGTGTTCTAGTATATCCTCTCTCCCTTGGTTGGGTGGGGTGTGTGTATATGAATACTCTTAAAGGTAGGTGCATTAAAGGAGAATTCGGTGTTGACATTGGCTAGATCAGGATGGGAGAGACTGGAGGCATCTGCCAAAGACATTGGACAGTCACTGCAGAAAGCCCTTAAGATGGTCTTCACTGTAGAGCTGCCATTGGAGCCAAAAGGGCGGGACAGGACAGGCCCCTGGCAGCTAATCTGCAGGACCACATCTGGAGCAGAGAAGGCTCGCACTGACTTAGATGGTGGGGATACATCTAAGCATCAAGCTAGCCTCGAGCAGCAGGGCTGCCATTCCCATGGCGGATAGCAATGCAGAAGCCTCTGTATCCTGACCCCTTTGGGATTCTCTTGGATGAAGAAACTTTGATTGGATTTCTGGTGATCGTAGGGTTTAGAATGTGCAGGAGGCAAGGCTTACAGTAGGCCAGGAACCTCATCCTCACCACACCTCAACACACTTAGGAGGCCCTGGGCCAACAGCTGGGGACCACAGTGGCAGGGCCTTCACAGCCTGTAGGAGCCAAGGCCAGGGCAGGAAGGGTATTGCCAAAAGAAGCAAGCAATGAGGAGATTTAAAAATGAGGGTGTATTGTTTGGCTGTGGAAATGTTCTATAGCTCTTTGAGACAGGGAAGACACCCTGCTGTGTACCCAAGGATTTAGACAGGGCATCAGGCAGGGGTTACACTCCAAGGAGATTTCAACCCAAAACTGTAATTACTCAGGGAACAGACGGAAGAGGAAAGGGGATTAGTGGGTACCCTGCTGAGCCTGGTGGCGCAGGTGGCACCAGGAGTGCCTGGCCTGGCATTGGCATCTGCCAAATCTCACTTGGCCTCTGAACAGGGGTCATAACTATGGTGGTCTTCCCTAAGGAGGCCCAGGACCCTCAGATACCTCTTTTCTACCTCTCTACTCTTATCTGTCCTCAAGCCATCTGGAAGCTTGAGGTCCCTGTCCCCTGCTTCCGTGCTGTTCCCCACATCTAACATGTTGGCACCCTCCAAAAATAGAAGGATACTCTGCTCTGATTGACTTGACCTTGGGGCCTGAGCTATGTATGTATGAGCTGGGGACAGGTGTGATGAAGGATTCCAGCCAACTCTTGTTCTACCTGGCCACAGTAAACCCTGATCTGTGTGATTTGGGAGAACTTGTGGTCTAGTGCCCAGGGTTACCCCAGTTTCTTCTTTAATCTGAAAACGAGGAGGTTAGACTCCAAGATCATTTGCCCACAAGACTCTACTCTTCCTCTCAATCCACTTAGTTACCTCTCCCTCCCTCCAAGTACAGCAGCGGTATGCCCCAGGATTCTAACCCCCTGACACCCCCCCCCAAGCCTTTCCTGCACCTGTCAGCTGTCTCATGGACTGTCTGTCTGGCTTGGCTGCCTCCCATCCCATCCTCCCAGGCCAGCCCCACCCAACCTCCACCCCTCAGCCCCTTCTCCCCCCCTTCCTGTCTCTGCCTACGGCTGTCTCTACCTGCCCATCGTCGCCGACACACCTGAGGAGCCCAGCTGCCTAGTGAGGGTGGGCACAGCTCAGGGTGTTTACCAGACAGTCGGGATAAGGTGTTAAATCCTGTTGCTGTCTTCCCAGAGCCAGCTTCCTCAGATGGGTTTCCAAATTCCTAATCTTGGGGTACATCCATGCCCAGCCTGTGTTTGATGGGAGCTTTCCTTTATGATTGATGCTCAACCCAGCAGGATCTGTCGTTAGGTTGGGTCTGTGATCCTAACTGGTGAGCAATGACATGGGGTCCAGCCCCTTCCTCTCTTTGGTTTTTCCTTCCTCCCCTCCTTCCTTTCTTTGGGACCTTTAGTGAGTGGGTGTCTGGATGGCCCCCAATCCCCTCACCACCTACTGTCACTCGGAAAGGAATGTGGATGTATCAGGCAAGAACATCTATTTTAAAGAGAGGTGGATGAGGGAAGAGATGGCTAACATCCCTGCTGAGCTCTCCATTGCAATTCTTCAGACTCAAAGCACCATGGCCAAGTTGGAGTTTGGTTGGAGCATGAAATGCTCTGGTTGCTCCCAGTGAGCAAGAAGGACACTGAGACACCCTGTAGACCCTCTTCTTAGCGTGCAGCAGAGGGTGGCCTTGCCCTTAGCCTACTCTATTTCTGGAACAGGGAAAGATACAAGAAGCTACCAAGCTCAGAGGTCAGAGAGGGGAGAGACACCTGGAGAGCAGTGGGGGGGGGGGGGTGAGCCTCTGGGATAGATGGTTGTGTCATTTTTCTGAACTGACCTAGACAGCATCTTCTAGTTCCAGCATTTCTCCGGGGCCACAGATGGCTTCTTTTCTCTCTCCCCCCCCACCCCCAGGACCTTCTCCTCCCCCAGGCAGCCAGCAGGCTCTTGGGTTTCACAACAGAGCAGCCTCCTCCTCCCTTCTAGGTCTCCCCGCCTCCTTGCTGGGCTTCAGGTGCCACACAGCTTCTCTACCCTCTCAGTCTTGCTTTAGTCATCACCGTTCCCAGCTTTCCTCTCTGTCCCCTTTCGAGGAAATACAGGGAGTCCCCTGAGATTCAGTTATGAAGAGATGCAGCATCCACCCTCATGCTGGGTCCACAGTCACTGTCTTCAAGGTCAAGGCTATTACCTTATTGGCCAGGACTCTCTTGGGCTCCCATGGTACTAGACTTCCCAGTTTTATTTGAAGGTTGTTTGTCTCGTGTGTGGTTGAGCGAAGATCAAGATGTGGGACAGAAGACAGAAGCGGGGACAGGGCGAATCTGGAGAGCGATAGTTGTGTTGGTGAGGAGGAGGAGGTGAAATTAATTCATTAGAAAAACTTGTTTACTGGCTTTGCTTAGGCGCCTCCATTTTAAAAGTCTACGTTTACAATAAGTCGCTAATTAAAATACGAAATTAAGCAACAGCTCTGTTTTTTTTTCCCCCCTTACACTTTAATTGCATGATTTTTTGTGATGTAATTTCTGGAAACACCCAGCGTGCCTCACAGGGTTGATTGTTTGATAAGCTAGAAGCACCTGAAACCGGCCCAAAAAAATAAATATATGAATTCAAGGGGAATTTAGGGTAGATTGGGAATGACAGAGAACACTGCAGACAGCAGGGACCAGAGATGCGTAACAGGAACAACGCCTAATGAGAGCATTTATCCTCATCCCCTCCCAACGTGCACACCAATGTGTGCATCTTAGTAAGGGGAAGCCAAAATGGAATCCAGACTGAAGGGGACTGTCACTTTATATCCCTTGTCCCCAGGTTGGTGCCCTGGAAAACAAATGAATACAACTGGGAGTTTTGTCTTAGTAGTCTGGGCTATCCACTCTCACCCTGACTGTGAGAGGGATTTTCTTTGTCCCCTCATTCTGAACCAAGCCAAGAGTAGGTGAACAGGGATGGTGGCTGTCCCTCCTAGGAAGATTAAATCTGTCCATGCCTTTGACTCAAACATAGCGTGGTCCCAGCCTGGGGCTGGCCTGTGTTCCTGACTCCAAGGAGGTGGGAAGCCAGGGTCCAATGTGAGGTGTGAATGTAGGCTTTCCTAATTAGCTCTGACTCCTTTGGGACAGGGACCTAGCTAGGATCCCCAAAGTTCTAAGGCTTTGCTCTGAATTGACCAGTGGGTTGAGAAGGGAGCTGGATTTCTCCAGCCACCTGGTGCCTGCAGGATCTCAGGCCAGCATCACTGAACGTGTTGGGTCCTCTTGACTTGGGACACAGGTCACTGGTGGCTTGTGGGAGTCTCAAGGTTAGTTTCTTTCTCTACCTACCAGCTGAGTTACTAACCAAACACCAGTAACGTTCTTTCTTCCTTCCTTCCTGTCTCCCTTCCTTCCTTCCTTCCTTCCTTCCTTCCTTCCTTCCTTCCTTTCTTTCTTTTTTTTCTTCCCCGTTTTTCAAAACAAGGTTTCTCTATGTAGTTTTGGAGCCTGTCCTGGAACTAGCTCTGTAGACCGGGCTGGCCTTGAACTCACAGAGATCTGCCTGCCTCTGCCTCCAAGTGCTGGGATTAAAGGCGTGTGCCACCAACACCCAGCTCCAGTAACTTCTTTATATCTTCTGCTTCTGGGGAAAGGGAATCACTGCCTTTTAGGGTGCTTTAAAATACATTTTTGGCCAAGCAGTGGGGTCACATACCTTTAATCCCATCACTCCGGAGGCAGAGACTGGCAGATCTCTATGAGTTCAAGACCAGGTTGGTCTACAGAGCAGTTATAGGATAGCCAGGGCAGTTACACAGAGAAAACCTGTCTCAAAACACACACACACACACACACACACACACACACACACACACACGAAATAAATAAATAAAATAAAATAATTGGGGGGTGCTGCAGAGATGGCTTGGGGGTTAATAGCACTGGCTGCCCTTGCAGAGGACCAGGGTTTGGTTCCCAGCACCCACATAACAGCTCACAATGGTCTGTAACTCCAATTGCAGGGGATCTGCTGTCCCTTTCGTGGGCACCAGGAATGCATGGGGTTGGTGCACATTTGTACAGACAAGTAAAATACACACATAATGTAAAAGTAAATCCTTAAAAACACATTCTCTCCATTAGTACAGTTTATGCTTATGAGTAAATATTTTTAATATAAAAATAATTTTAAAAACAGGCAGGGTATGGATAAGATCATGTCAGAGTAGTACCAAGACTCCACTAATCCACAGCAGCGTGACACTGGCTACAAGACTTGAAAGTTTCTTGTTTGTTTTTATTTTTTCGAGACAGGATTTCTCTGTGGCTTTGGAAGCTGTCCTGGAACTAACTCTTGTAGACCAGGCTGGTCTCAAATTCACTGAGATCGGCCTGTCTCTGCCTCCAGAGTGCTGGGATCAAAGGCGTGCGCCACCACCGTCCGGCTTCCTGAACCACAGCAGTGTGACACTGGGTGTACGTCTTGGTGTTTCACAGTTCCCTCATCTGTGAACTGGGAGTGATGGTAACAGTAAACATAACTGGTTCAGGTTCCACATGACAACCTATCTACAACACTTAACACTGAGCCTGGCATGCCGCAGCACACTTAAATATTAACTGTTATTATAGTTAATAATGGTTATTCCTGTTGCATTGGGATAAAGGGTTTTTAATTTTTTATTAAGAAAAGCTATTTTTACATCAATGAGATTATTCCTCTAAACCTGTCTTGTTCAATACAGTTACTCTCTGGTCACATGTGGCTATTTAAATGTAAATTAATTAAAGTTAAATAAAATTAAAAATTTACTTCCTTAGTCATATGCACCCTATTCCAAGTCCTTGGAAGCCACACATGTCCAGAGACTGCCATATTGGACAGTACCAGAAGTTCTGCTAGGCATTCTTCAGAACAATGCTATGCAGAGTCTCCACCACATCTGTTTTACAAGCATGTCCTGCTGGCTGCAAATTAGCGCATCACGTGGCTGGGGCCCACTCTTCTCCTCCTCTACCTCCTCTCCTGTTTTTCAAGACAGGGTTTCTCTGTGTAGCTCTGGCTGTCCTGGAACTCACTCTGCAGACCAGGCTGGCCTCGAACTCAGAGATCACCTGCCTCTGCCTCCCAAGTGCTGACACTAAAAGCGAGCGCCACCCCTGCTTGGCTAAGCCCACTCCTGTTGATCTGAGTTCTCTCTCTCTCTCTCTCTCTCTCTCTCTCTCTCTCTCTCTCTCTCTCCCAGTGCTCTCTGCTGGGGTCCCCTCTTTCCAGCACTGTGTTGTCTCCCTGTGCTGTTCTCTGATTGGTGCTAGGCAGTGAGGGATTCTGGGAAGGGCATGGTACCAGCTCTCTGTAAGGACAGCTCTCCCAGCGTCCCATGCTTCCCTCTGATTGGCTTGTTCACTCTTTCACCTCCCAGAGTGGGAGACAAGAGACACAGGAAGGAAATAGTGAAAATGATCAATAATGCCCCCCCCCAGTGGAGGTGGTCCAGAGTGTCCAAGAGTCCAGGACAAAGAGAGGGAGCTTGCCACCCTTCTCCCCTCCCTCCCTCCCTCCCTCCCTCCCTCCCTCCCTCCCTCCCTCCCTCCTTCCCCCTCCTTCCACTTTCTATATAGTGTATTGTTCATATGTGTGTGCACATGTACACCCATGTGTGTGTTCACATGGTGTATTAATGTGTATTAATACGTATGTGAATGTATGCACATGCTCATGTGCATGTGTGAACATTTGTGTGTTCAAATGTGTGTTTACATGTCTGTGGAGACTGGAGGGTGCCTTTCTCTTTTGCTTCCTCCTTAGTTTTTGAGGCAGGGTGTTTCACAGATCTTGGCTCGGCTAGCTGACCAGCAAGCTCCAAGGATCTGCCTGTCCCCATCCCGTGCCCTCCCCAGTTGCGCATCACAGGTGCACCGCCATACCTGGCTTTAGTGCTGAGTCTGAACTCAAGTTACCATGCTTCACAAGTACTTACCACCTGCATCATCTCCCTAGACCCGAAGCAGTCTCTCTTGGTGGGAAATGCCACCTGTGAAAATGCTGGGAGCTCCAGAAGGACACTGGTTAAAGTGTTGTGAGCTCCCAGGGTAGGGGTCCAGGGAGGCCTGTGACTGAGGTGGCTGAGTGAGCATTAGGGTGGCCCTGCTTGTGTGAGCTCTGGGTGGAGGCCAGTGGGCAAGGGCTGGCAGGGCAAGCGATCCCCGGGGCAGCAGGCAAGACAGATAGGGAAAGCCAAAAACGGACCTGCTGATGTGGCCCTTTCTGCTCGCAGCAGATCATAAAATATGGCTCAGATTTTCATTACGGGCTCTATCGATTATCTTCTGGGATGGATGAATTATAGAGAACATTAAATTTTTTTTAAAAAGCAAGTGAGAGGAAATATCTGAATGAGTTTGGGTGGTCGATGGTGGAAAGGCTGAGCCACCAAGCCTGATCTTCAACTAGCGTGAGGACAAAACAGGGCAGACAGCTTGTGTCTCCAACTTGCTGTGCAGGACCCCGGGCCTGGTTTTCAGTGGAGGAGACCTGTGCCCCTCTAGGCTACCCTTGCCCGTGCCCTGTCCTTTCCAGGGATCTGCCTGGATTCCAAGAAGGTTGAAACTCGGGTTCTCCATTCAACTCTGATTTGAAGTGGGACCTTCTCCAGGCTGTATGGGTCAGTTGTCATTTGTCCCTCCAGGGATCTCCTGGAAATGCCAACTGGGCACAGAGAGGGTTCAGAGGGTGACATTGGTCTCATGGGGTTGGCATTGGATAGGATCTCCTGAGGAATGTGGATAACCAGTCCTATCAACTGGCCCATCTTTTGAGTTCCTCATTTTGTCTCCTGGGAAAGCAATCCTGGGCCACTATGCATCTGCCTAAGTTGGGTTGGAGAGAGCCTCCAGCACCTGGGGCCTCCCTCCCTTGCTCACCCTCCAACCCCTCACCCCAGCCTACCCCTGTGCAATGGCTCTGAGATCGAGAGCTTCCGCTTGTGTGTGACCTTGGGTGTGTCCCAGCCCTCTTTGAGTCTTAGCTTCCCACCTTTGCTGTTGAGATTAACATCTACCTCATTGAGTTCTTGGGATGATTGTGTATAATGGTGTTTTAAAATCCCAAACACACAGTGCATAATCATGTGAACCGCAATTATCCTCTCCCTTCATTGGAACAGAGTCTTGGAGCCCCCTGGCCCACCTCTTTGTGCTCTATCAACTATTTCAAGTGTTGGGTTCTTTTCTTAGAATGTTACCCATAATAAATGAAACAAAGTCCTCGAGCCCAGACTCAGGAGTAGCTATTGTCATCCCCATCTTATGATGGAGAAACTGAAACACAAGAGGTCAAAGTAGTTTTTCCCAGAGTCACACAGCTCAGGGGTGTCAGAGCTTGTGTTTATACCCGGGCAATCTGGTTCCAAAGCTTGTGCCCTTAGCTCCTATGGCCTGTTGCCCAGTGACCTGGCACAGTGGCATATAAGTGTGTGTGTATGTGTGTGTGGTGTGTGTATGTGTGTGTGAGTGTGTGAGAGCGTGTGAGTGTGTATGTGTGTGGTGTGAGTGTGTGTGCATGTGTCCACGAGCTTGTATGTGTGTGTGTATGTGTGTGAATGTGTGTATGAGTGTGTGACTGTATGTATATGTGTGTGGTGTGTGTGTATGAGTATGTGAGTGTGTATGTGGTGTGTGTATGTGTGTGTGAGTGTGTATGTGTGTGGTGTGAGTGTGTATGTGTGTGGTGTGAGTGTGTATGTGTGTGGTGTGAGTGTGTATGTGTGTGGTGTGAGTGTGTGTGAGTGTGTATGTATGAGTGTGAGTGAGTGTGTGTGTGAGTTATGTGTGTGTGGTGTGTGTGTGCATGTGAATGTGTGAGTGTGTGTGTGTGTGTGTGAGTGTGTGTGTGTGTGTGTGCTGTTTGGTTGACTTCATTTCCTGACTCTCCACACTGGATCTGGCTGTGTTCTGGGAGGAGCAGACTTCTCCACACCCCTACCTGGTCCACCTCACCCAAGCTTCACCTAGGCCTCTGTGAAAGGTGGTGGTTTCCATGGATATCCGTCTCCCTCTGGCGACACACCCTTTTTTGTATAACTCTGTTCCCTAGAGTTGATTGTTTTTGGCACGGTGCTCTGTAAATTCATCCAACAATTAAAAGGGGGAGGGGCGAGACAAATAGGAGACATGCAGTAACGGTGGGGTGGGTGGGTGAGTGACATGTAGGAAAGGACTCTGAGGTGGGTGTGTGGGCCCCTTCCCTGTCCCCTTTTCCCAGAAGGATGGCCCCTCAAGTATGGAAAGGGCCATGGAATGGGCTGCTGGGGGTTAGGCTTTGGGAGTTCTGGTTCCTTCTATTTGAATTGTGTTCTATTTTATTTAGCCCACTCCTAACTTCTAAAAGGGTCCCTTCTCGGAGCCAGTGCAGCCACCTCGAGAGGCCGTGTGAAGCCGCACGATGTCCGTTTGGAGTGATTTGAATATTTATTGCTCTTGTTTTGGTTAATTGTGCGTGTTTGCTCAGAGTGTGTACCATCAAATGCCTGTAGACCGTGCTGGGCGGACCCGTCGTAGGCTGTGTGAGTTCACACAGGAAAAATGCAGTGGAGAACAGTTTCATGCCACAACACATCATGTAGGATTTTTGTATTTAAGATGTGGATTTTTTTTATTGTGTTTTTTTTTTTTTTCTTCTTTTCCATACAACCCTGAAGTTGGGCAATGTACATGTCTGTGTTTTTGTTTTCACTCCGGGTGGCTTATGAAATCTGTTCATTAGCGCTCTGCCCTCTCCCCACCCTGACGGGTCCTCCACCATCTCTCCTGGCATTTGTAGATCTCTCCCCGCCATCTCCTCGCCCTGTCTTCTCTCCTTTGAAGAGGGTGCCTCCCTCCCTATAGTATACACAGTCACGCAAGATAAAAACCAAGGTTCCATTAGCCCTCCTCCCCAAGCCCACACCTCTGAGGCAGGCACTCATTCTGGTGGTGGGAGGTCCTACTGTGGGGAGTTTCTGCCTCCCTATGGAGGAGATAGATCCTCAGTGGCCACCTACCAGGGCCCTCTCACAGGGCCTCCTGAAATAGCATGGTCCTGTCTGTCCCATCATACAGAGCAACAGGCGGGTCTGTAGAGGAGAGCCCATTCACCAGGTAGATCCAGGTGTCCCTCCCGCCTGTCTAGCGTGTTTTCGTAGGTCTACCTCTCCTCCCACTTTTAAGCCTGGCCAGAAAACCTGAGCACAGATGTTGCCTTTGGCTGCAAGGTCCAAGTGTTTTCTGGCAGCTCTGGTGTAGTGCAGGAGATGATTCTAGACCAGGAGAGGTAAGAGTCAAGGGAGAACCCACACTGGGCAGGGGTGAGTGCTGAGGTCAGCATGAGGGAGAACTCTCAGTGGGTCACCAGCCCTGACCTGGCTTCCATGCCTGTGAGCCATGTGACCTTTGGCTGGTCACCTTACATCTCTGTGCTGTTCTCCCTAATCTACCCGTGGGGCCCATGCTGTTCCAGCTTTTGTGATAGAAAGATTCATGGTGATCTTGTGTGTAGAACACTTGGCATGGCACTTGTCAAAGTAATCTAGCTAGCTGATAACACCTGTCCTCTTGGGAGCTGGTTGGCAGAGGGGGCAAACCACTCACCCATTGTCCCCTCTCCCCCCTGGCATGTAGTAGGTGCTCAGTCCTCTTTGGATTGGTTGGAAGAGAGAGGCTCAGGTAACCAGAGGTCCCTTTGAACCTGAATGTTGTAAATTCAGTGAGTTCATGGGGAAGAAGAGAGACCAAGAGGCAGGTTGAGGCTCAGGGATGGTGGTCAGGGAAGCACTCGGCCAGAGGGGCTGGAGAAGCTGTACCAGGCTCGTCTGATTGTGACACGAAACCAGGGACTAGTTAGGTCCCACCAACATTTACACCACGCACTGTGGGCCAGCTGTTGTGCTAAGCACCAGAGACGCAAAGAGAATTAAGAGCTGGGCTTTGCCCTTGAGGAGTTAAAGCTCCAGAGGTGGAGACAGGCTCGTGAACAAATTCCTCCACTTCTGGATGGCGTTTACTGACCCGAGGAAGGACGCATGGAAAGCAAAGCAGAGAGGTATATGAATCCTCCGGGGAGAGGTTCTAGAAGGTTCTTGAGGGTGTTTAAAGAAAAGGAAAGCTGTGATCTGGGGCATTTCTGGAGCGTTGTTTGCCTCTCTTGCTGGTCTGAGCCAGTTGGGCGGGAGGAAAGATGGTTCCTGTCATTTTTTCCTTTATCCTTCCAGTTGACTTGTGAGGAATCCAAATTTTTAGGAGATCAGCTGGCTCTGGGAAGCCATCAGAGGGTGAAGAGGCAGAACCTGGCCTCAGACCCCAGTTTTTGGATCTTCAGCCCAGGGTTATGTTTGTTGATTGTGTTTGGCTTCTCACTGGTTCACCTAGGTCAACTGGTTAGAGTCCAGTAGGCTCTAATGACTGAGATCTGCGCCTCAGCCCTGGGGCTGTGGCGTGGGAGGGCTGCAGAGCTTGGAAGACTTTGGGGCCCATGCCTTGGTTTGGTAAGTGGGTCAGGCCATTTGGTTGGGGAGTCTTGGAACAAGGTCATGCCACCCTAGCAAGGCTGGGCAGGGATGACAGGAATGGAGAAAATTGACCACACCCTTTCTACAGTTCGTTCTCTCCTGGGCGGGCCCTTTGGTGGTCTGGAAGAGGAACCCTCTGGGGTCTGGAATATCCCCTTTCCTCCAACTGGAGCCCTTCTTGATCAGAACGGGAATGGACACACTGGGACACCTCTGGCCATGAAGTTGAGCTCTTGTCTTCTGGCTCCTTCTAGGAGGCTGGGAGGTGGATATTTTCCCTGACTTCTTGTCTGGGCAAATATGAATGTCCTACTGTGAGACTGGAAGGGGTGTGTATCAGCTCCTAAGTTAGATGCTGACTTTTAGAGAGGCTCTTTAATGGGGTACTGGGGCAGAGACCCCCACAGGAGGGTGGTTTGGGTGCAAGCTGTCTACGATCTGAGACACCCTTCCTCTGGCTTTGTGAGATTCTGGACTAACAGGCAAGGGATTTTCAGAGCCCAAAGGAGTGAGTCTCCCAGTGGCCCTGAAGTTCCCATTAAAGTGTTTTTTCCTCTTTTTTAAAGAAAAAAATACTCCCAAACTGGAAAACAAAGGAAATCCACTTCCCCCAAATCACACGAAACTCACATTAGGGGCCTGGCAAGAATCCATGGAAACCAGGAAACACGCTGTTAACCCTGTGTGATGCTGAAGGGTGGGATGGGAGCCAGACCAATCCTCCCCTAGCTTGCCAGCACCTTCCATCCCGGTTTTCCCTAGGGAGCTGGTCCTGAAATATTGCCTCAGCAGAGAGGAGGGTCTGGTGCTGACGCTGGCCTTCAAAGAGCCAGCTCCCTTCTACTGAGCCCAGCCTTGGGAGTCAGGAGAGTAGGGGACTCATACACCCTGGGAAGATGCCCCAGGGGACTTTGATGGCTGGATCAAGTTAGAGAGCTAGCCAGGCTGCTGCCTGCTCCATACTGGACCATGCAGTCAAGGATGGGGACCACAGGGCTACTATGTGGGATGTTGCTAGCCCCCACCAAGGAGGAGGGCAAGACCCCAATTTCAGTGACGGTTCTATTTGTAGGGTGGGTATGAGAGTAGCTAATGACCTCGGGGTTCCATGCCCTACATCCTTATGTCTGCAAAGCTGGACTGCCATGCCTGAGAAGTCGTGTACCTGTTTGTATGCTTGTGTTTGCACGCACATGGGCTCTTTCTTTCTTTTTTTTTTTTTTTTTCCTAAAAAGGCTGAAAATATTTACAGGTTTGAAGTTGAAATGCAAACAGGAAAAGCCCTTTAAAAAGTGAGCAAAGTGGATATCCAAAACAGGAATCACCATGGAAACGCCACAATATTTGCTTAAATTGACACAAAGGTTGCCGGTAGTAGGGCTCCAACTTTCTTTAGGCCACTGTTTTTGGCCCAGCACCTATCACAAAGGAGTCTCTCCCAGCAGCCTCCTTTGAGGGTGTGTCCACACCCTCTTTCCTGTCTATGAGCAGAGCAGAGGGGAAAATGGAAAAGAAATCAAATTTACCATCCTGGGTACTGCAGAGATAAGTACCTGTTGATTCTCTTTAAAGAATCTGACAGGCTGCTCAGGAGTCCTGGGGAGCAGCCAGGAACTTGGCAAGGGGAACCCTGGAAGCGGCAGGCAGGCAGCTAGGAGTCCAGGACTGCTTGCTTCTGTTGGATGGGTCTGACCTGTTGACTTGATCCATTCTCAGGCTGACCTTTCACCCCAGGTACCGAGCATTGGGTGTGAACCCTCTGTTGTTACCCAGAGGGTGGCACCTGATTGGTCTAGTATTGTTTCTCCTGCTCGATTCTTTTATTAGGCATGACACTTTGCAGCAATTGACTAATAATTGTGCAAAGGGCACATTGGCTGCAGAGTTGGGTATGGCATGCAGTATGGCCATGCCATCTGCTGATTGGCAAGGCAGGTCCAAGAATCTCCTGCCTCATTGGCTGGTTACCACACTGGGGGCTGGAACCTTCCCATTATCCTCTGTGTGTAATAGCTTGATGAGTTCATCTTATAATTTTTAAAAATTATATTTATTGCTTTGTGTGTATGTGTGGACATGTGGACACACACACACACACACACACACACACACAGCCCTGTGCTCTTATGCCATGGTACAGGTGTAGAAGTCAGAGGATAACTTGTGGGACTGGTTTCCTCCTTCTACCATGTGCATCCCAGGGATCGAACGCAGGTCATCAGATTTAGTGGCAAGTGTCTATCAGCTAAACCTTCTTGCCGGCCCGGAAACCTAACCTGCTTCCCTTTCTGCTCTCTGTCAGGCACACAGACCTTGCTGAGGGAAGGCAGACCCTCTCCATCCTACCTGCCCTCCAACTGCCGCTTCACCGGCAGACCCTGCAGCTCACCAGTGTGCTGCACTGGAATGGACTTCGGACCTTGGTCTCTTGGGATGCAAAGGTAGTCTCTCTTGGTTCCCAAAATTGCTGTGGGAAGTGAGGGCTGGCCAGTTAGAGGGTTGCCACTTGGACCCTTAGACTCGCTCCTCTCACAGGGTGGTGCCTGTGAGTAGTAACTTACATGTCATAGACGGGAAAAAGGTCAGGTGTAAACGGGACCAGGACAGCTGCGTTTCAGCCTCGGCCTTGCCATCAGACCTATCGCTTCCACCCCTCTGGGCCTTGGTTTCTTCAAAGAGGTTGGCACAATTGACCTGATCCCAATGATGTCACCTGAAGGGTACGGCACTGGGCAGACATCCCAGGTGATACCCTCACCCCATCAGATGCTACTCCAAGATCAAAGTGTTGGGGTGTTACGAATTTCACCATGGGGACAATGGGGTGCAGCCTTTGTGTGCGCCCTGAATGGCATGAGCACCGGCAGTCTCTGCCCTGAGCTTGTTTGTGGGAGGAGCTGAGCTTCCTTAGTGAACAAAGTGTGGGCATCTTTGATCAAGATGTGAAAATAGCCCCTTGCCTATGGCAAATCACTCAGCTAGCCACAGAGTGTGTGCAGCCATCCTCTCAAGTATCCTGTGGGTATTGAACACAGCGGTTTCTTGGGGGCATACTGGGCATTAGCAGCATTCTCAGGAGAACCAGCCCAGAGAAGTCTGGGTGTTCATACAAGTGATGGACAAAGTCTTAGAACGGGCCCCAGGGTAGAAGGGATCGAGACTGGCTGGGGAAGGAAGGCCGGGGGCCACTCATCCTGTGCATCCCACACCAGAGTCCTGGCTTCCCCGCCTAGGTTCTCCTTCTCGGTGGGCACATGGGGTAGGACACAGAGCCCTACCCCTCCCTCTGTGCCGGGCTCTGAAACTCTGACTTTAAACTTGGAGGTTAGGAAGCACGGGGAGAGTTGGGCTGCTTAGTGTTCCTTAGGGCTTACCAGGTCCCCAAAGCTGCAAGCCTGTTTCCTTTCGGGCTGCTGTTCCTTGGGGATTAGCAGAAACCCTGAATGTAACCCAGGAACTTGCAAATTAGATACAAATGTCGTGTTTGATTGCTAAAGTGGCGAGACTCTTTTTCCTGGTGTTTAGTGTGACCCTGCCGGAGGAACCAGTCCATCTGCGCTCAGGGCGTGCTGCCGCCGCCGCCATTCTGTGTGGGATTGCTTAGACTGTTGCCTGAGAAAGGCTGTGTGGCAAGTTCCCTGCCCTAGAGTCTCCTTTGGGTCTGGTGCTAGCGTCTTAACTTGCTTTATATAAATTTAAATTATTTTTTTGTGCATGGGTGTGTGCTGGCCTGTCTGTGCACTCACTGTCTGTGTGCCTGGTGCCCTCTGAAGACAGAGAGGGTGTCAGATCCCTTGAGACTGGGGTTACAGATGATTGTGAACCACCCTGTGGGTGGGGATCAAACCTGTGTTGTCTCCAGCCCTGCCTATGGACTGCATTGCTTTAGCAGGCTCTCCAGGCCTGACTCTGCTTCCCGGGAGGACCAGAATGGTGGGAAGGCAAGAACCTTGAATGCCCCGCCCCAAGGCCTGCTGGTGCCCGCCACTAAGCAGCTGCTAATGTGCCTGCAAAGCCCCCTTAAGAGGCTAATGTGCGCCTGCCCTGTTCTTTTTGTTTTCTTCTTTCTCCGGGCAAAACATGCCCATTAATTTTTCCCTTTCTGAAGTTTCCACTCACAGTTGATTCCCAGGGGCCATGCCAGCTGGGATTTGCAACCCAGCACAGTGCATGGGCCCAGCAGGCGTAGTGGGACTCCCGCATCCTGGCATCGGCTGTCTCCGGCTTGGGTAATGAAGCTTGGGAACTCGGAAGGCTCAGAGAGGGAATGTCAAGGGTGACTCCCTGCTCGCTAACTCAGTACTTTTCAGTGATGAACTTGACCATGGATTGGGGTCCACTATAGCAGGGACACCTCACCAGGGCGTAGACCAGGGAGACATCTGCACTTACTGTGGTTCACAGGTCCCATCAGGCACAGGCTCAGGTTTCCCCATTCTGAAGGTTCTGTGGGAGATGTAGTTGAATTCAGCAGTCACAGAGGGTGTGGAGTCTGCAGGTCACTCCCCAGCGGACAACGTGAGCGGGAAGCCCATGCTGTCGGAAGAAACAATGAGCACACATAGAGAAACAAACATGGTGGACCTTGGGGAAGATGGAAATAGGACGAGGTGACGAGGAGAGAGCAAGGACATGGTAGCGTGGATGACTCAGGGCCAGACTCTGAGGAGGTGACAGCAAAGATTAAAGACGTGAAGTGGACAGCTGCCTGAAGAGCAGGCAGGAGAATATTCCAGAAAGAGAACACAGGTCATTGCAAGGCCCTTGCGTGTGAGTAACCAACTACATTCGGTGACTAGACCATGTGGCTGGGTGGATGGGGAGAGCCAGGATGTGTGGCATTCTGTGTGCCAGGGGACAGGTGGTGGGGTGCCCCTGGGGAGATAAGGCAATCTGACTTACTTTAAAAGACAGCTGAGTGTATCCTGGGGACAGTACATCATGAGGGCAGCAAGGAAAGCCACCGTGTGTCAGGGGAACAGTGGCCACTGGGGCAGAAAGATGCCGGCTGGGATGAGAAGAAGGTGGCAAGCCTGAGGAGGGGGCAGAGTCAGCGCATGCTCAGCGCCCTACCCATGTGTTAAGAGGGTGAGGAAGCAGGGTCCCCTAGGTGCCTGGAGCTCCGAACTCCCCACGCCCCGTGCCTCCTCCCTCTCCTGTGTCCCACAGATATCAGTGGGTTCACCTCTTGTATATCTGAAGGAGTCCATCTTGGAGTCACTGGCTGCTAGGAGTGTGGCCGTCACTGTCCTTTGGCACAGCAGAGCCGATTTGGACCTTTCCACCATGGGTTTTGTGCACAGCTGGAATGTCCTGTGGTTTTCCCTCCCTGTGGCTTTAAATGTGATCTGTGTCCCCCAGAGTCGAGCTTCTTCCCTTTCTCGGTTGTGCAGATCCTCAGGAGAGCATCTGTATGGGCTAAAAAATGAGTTAGCAAGACTGCCATATACATCGGGCCAGCGTAGCCCCTGCCCAGCTCCCCAGCAGAGATACCAACATCCTTTCCACATAGAAAGGTGTGAATTGCTGTAGGCATGCTGGGAGACTTGAACCCAGATCCTGTCCCTGTTTCTGGGGCCTCTGACACAAGACTCCCCCCACCACCACCATCACCGTATTCTGGCATTACCTGAGTGAGCCAGGTTGGCAATGGCTATCTTGGCTGTGATACTGTAATGACGAGGCCATCCCTGATAGCCTGTCAGGCTCTGTCCAGCTTTGGATGGTGCTGGGTGGCCCAGTAGCAAGCCAGAGGTCTGGCTGGAGCAAGTGGAAAGCTGTCACTGCTGGCTGCTGGGCCCCATGAGCACTTAACTGGTGCTGGCAACGTATTCCCAGCCATATGGGCCAGCTCAGCCCTCCAGGAAAGCTCGGGAGGCTTGACCTCCAGGGGGAGTGACAGAAAGGGCAGGCTGGTGACATCTTGCAGGGGGCATAGGGGGTGTCCCAAGTGGGAAGCAATATGTGGCACAGCAGCTCAACCCTCCAGGAAGCTCGGGAGGCCTGACCTCCAGGGAGAGCGATGGATTGAACAGAAGGGCAGGCTGGTGCCTGCAGGGGCTACTAGGGATATCCCAGGCCCACAGCTGGTGCTTCCGTCTGACTCGGGGTGGGGATGGGGGTGTCAGCCAGTCATCCTGGGTGTGTCTGCTTGCCTTAGGGGTATACCTGGGTGGACGGGCCTGTGTCTCTGCATGAGTGGGAGGTTTCTCTGCCTTCTGCCTCCATGGTCTGCACTAGATCCGTGACCTTCACTTCTAACTGGATTGGACAGTTCTAATGGCATCCTCCAGGGCTTTGATCTGATGGGAGGCTGGCAGCTCTAGAGCACACAGCTGCAGTGCAGGATGCAGAGGGATGGAGTCAGGAGAGGGAGGGTACCAGTGAAGGGAAGTAGGGTAGCCAGTGTCTCTACAGCCCCAGGTGCTCTGGGGGGAACCCTTGGGGTATGTGACTGGGAGATGGTTTGGGGAGTCACTGGTCTTTCTGTTTTCATTCTGGGTAAGAATGTTCTCTGGTGATGCAGGCACTCGCAGGCAGCCCTCTTCCTCAGTTTTCCCCATGTTTCCTGCCTTCCAGAATCTCTGGGTCCCTTTTAGCACTACTCCAAGGGGAAACGATGGCAGACTGGCAGTGCCTGCCCTGTTTGGAGACACCCTGGAAGGTGGTTCTCTCGTGGTGACAGGGCCCTTCAAAGGGTCCGCTGACCCCCAGGAAATGACACTCTGCCTCGCCTTGGCCCTGAGTTTTCTGAGTGTCCACGGTGAGAAGGTTCTGACATGAAGCGATGCTCTTGGTGTTATATAGAAGAGGAGTCTGAAGCCAGCACTGTGAATTCATTCCTTTTCCTTTACACCTTCAAGGTTCTCCTGTTCCACCAGCTTCCTCTTGATTTGCAGGTGTTTACAACTATTCGTGTGTGTGTGTGTGTGTGTGTATGTGTGTGTAAGCACACACACATGTGTAGAAGGAGGCTGGTTTGCAGAAGTCAAATTTTTTCCCCCTATGTGGGTCCCAGGGATTGAACTTGGGTCATCAGGCTCGGCTTAAGTGCCTTTACCTGCTGAGTTATCTTGGTAGCCCTGTTGTGTGTGTGTGTGTGTGTGTGTGTGTGTGAATGTGTGTGTGTGTGTGTGGTGTGTGTGTGGTGTGTGTGTGTGTGAATGTGTGTGTGATGTGAGTGTGTGAATGTGTGTGTGAATGTGTGTGTGTGAATGTGTGAGTGTGTGAATGTGTGTGTGAGTGTGTGAATGTGTGTGTGTGAATGTGTGTGTGTGAATGTGTGTGTGTGTGAATGTGTGTGTGTGTGTATGATGTGTGAATGTGTGTGTGTGTGGTGTGTGTGTGAATGTGTGTGTGTGTGTATGATGTGTGAATGTGTGTGTGTGAATGTGTGTGTGTGAATGTGTGTGTGTGAATGTGTGTGTGTGAATGTGTGTGTGAATGTGTGTGTGTGTGAATGTGTGTGTGAATGTGTGTGTGTGAGTGTGTGTGTGAGTGTGTGTGTGTGTGTGAATGTGTGTTTGTGTGAATGTGTGTGTGAATGTGTGTGGTATGTGTGTGTGTGAATGTGTGTGTATGTGTGTGTGAATGTGTGTGTGTGTGTGTGTGGTGTGTGTGTGTGAATGTGTGGTGTGGTGTGTGTGTGTGAATGTGTGTGTGTGTGAATGTGTATGTGAATGTGTGTGTGTGTGTGAATGTGTGTGTGTGTGTGTGGTGTGTGTGAATGTGTGTGTGTGTGTGAATGTGTGTGTGTGAATGTGTGCGTGTGTGAATGTGTGTGTGTGTATGTGTGTGAATGTGTGTGTGTGTGAATGTGTGTGTGTGAATGTGTGTGTGTGTGTGAATGTGTATGTGAATGTGTGAATGTGTGTGAGTGTGAGTGTGTGAGTGTGTGTGTGTGTGAATGTGTGTGTGAGAATGTGTGTGTGTGAGTGTGTGTGTGAATGTGTATGTGAATGTGTGAATGTGTGTGTGTGAGTGTGTGTGTGTGTATGTGTGTGAATGTGTGTGTGTGTGAATGTGTGTGTGTGAATGTGTGTGTGTGTGTGTGAATGTGTATGTGAATGTGTGAATGTGTGTGTGTGTGTGTGTGTGTGTGTGTGTGTGTTTCTCTCTCTTTTTGAGACAGGGTCTCACTGTTCAGTCCAGACTGGCTTCCAACTTGAGATCTCCCTGCGTCAGGCCCCTTGTACATGTACACCGTGCCTGGCCCCTGGTCCTCTTTTATTCTGGAATGAATGTCCTTAAGTATGAGGCGGGGACTCTGGCGAGACCCTTGAGCCATCTTGCAGGCCCCTGGTCAGCGGCCCACAGCCCACTGCCTGTTTGCCCTCACCAGGGTGAGTAGAGGCTTCCCTTCAGTCTTCTCTTCAGTTTGGTTCCGTGGCCTCCCTCAGGAACGGGCACCTCTTCTGCCCCTGAGCCTTGCAGCCTAGGGCTGGGGACAAATGATAATCCGAGGCGGGTGAGTGGAAGAGAGTACACATCACCTTCTCCTCCAGAAAATGCTAATCGGGAAAAGCAATTAAAAGCAACTTTTTTCCCTTAGTAATCTGTGTTAAGAGCTGGTAATGAAGTTTTGGGCCGTTGTGACTCAATATTTCAGCTTCACCGACTCAAGTCAAAACATTCCAAGCCCAGGAGTTTGCTAGCAGCTGAGCTGGGCCCGGGCAGCAGCTGCGAGTCCCGATGTTGCCTGTTGTCTCTAATGGCCCAACCTACACCTACACTCTCCCTGGGTAGAGAGGAGCGATGCCAGCTGGGAAGGGGTCAGTCCTCCAGGGAGACCAAGACCTGGAGTGCACGGGAGTGAAATGTGTCTAGGAGCAGGGGTAGTGGAAGCCAAGGCAGGTGGGACCAGAGAAAGTCACCGGGAGGAAGTGGGTGACAGACAACAGGGTGGACCAGGGCTCAGTCCTGACCTCTGACCTTTGCTCATTCTCCTGTTTTCATGCACTCACTCACTCACTCATTCATTCATTCATTCAATCATTGAACAGTAGTTCAGGATCCCTTGTTTAAGGAAATGAACAAAAGGGTCAAGGATTCCTGTCACCTTGGAACTTCCATTTGGTGGAGAGAAGTGCATGGAGACTAGAAGAAAGGAGGTGGCTGGTGTGTAATGTTAGGTGTGGCTTCTGGAGGAAGGGTCACTGAGATGGAGACAGACAGGAGGTGAGGATGCCACCTATGCTAATTAATATCTGGGGGAAGAGCCATTCCATGGAAGGATCAGTAACTGAGACCCTGGAGGCAAGAGCCTATCCCCTCTCCTCCTGTTGGAGGACGGTCAGGACTGTGTGCCTAGTGTGCAAGAAGAGTCCGAGTATTTTGTAGGCTGCAGTGAAAATTTTGTTTCATTCTCACTTTCCAAAGTGAAACTGGACTCTTTCTGAAGAGTTCTGAGGGGCATGATCTGATCGGGCGCCTGCTCTTTATTAAGACGCAAGCCTCCACTGTCCGACTCCTCTCATGGTCCCCTGGGTAGCGAACCTCTCATGCACTTCCATCTGGGAGCGGACGCAGGTGTGTGTGGGAAGGGGTCTCCTGTGCCCCCTTCTACCTCTGGCCTCCCAGGAAGCAGTTTCTGCAGGGTCTTGTCACTTTAAGCAGCCCCCCAACCGGCTTCTGGCCTGCTTTATCTGAAGTCCAAGTGCATGTTGTTCTAGGACCGATCCGCTTTAGCTAATTAATAATCTGACAGGAGACACCCAAGGGATTAACTGCTGAGCTGAGCTCCACCAAGCCCTGGCAAGCGAGCCCTGTGCTCCTTGGGGACATGGAGGTGACTTTGAGGAGAACAGGCAGAGGGGACCCATCACAGGGGAGCAGTGGCCCAGGGCATTCAGTGTAGGAATGACCATTGAAGAGGGGGTGGAGACGGTTAGGTAAAGAGACTCTCAAAGGAAGTCCACTGCCCCAGGATGGGCCTTGTGATCCTGCCGTCCACCAGCACCCTTCGCCATCTGTCAGGTGTCCCTGCTGAATAGCCTGGATTGGATTGCTGAAGTTAGCCCATTAGGAAGTAAGACCCCTAGTGAAATTTGAGGTTCAGATAAACAGCAAATAATTTTTAGCATAAGTATGCTCCATGTGATATTTGGGATATACTTATACTAAGAGATTGTTCACCATGTATTAGACCTTCATGTTTCCCTGGCATCCTCTTTCTTCTGACATCTTGCCTACAGAGGGCCAGGGCTCTGGGGCTTTCCGCCAGGGGAAGTCTAGGGTTCCACCAGAAAGAAGTGGTACTTTCTTGAAAGCTGTCTGAGACTTTGTAAGCAGGTAGGGCTGGAGCCACTGTGACTCCCACTGTCTTTGTCCAGGGAGAGGAGGTTGGAGGCAAAAGGTGACCATCTGCCTGAGTCCCTCATCCTGTGTCTGGGTCCAGGTGCTCCTTGGATGTGTGGGAGAGTAAGTTCCATAGGGGGCATCTGTGATGCCTGGGCTGGGGACAGTGTCTGGTAGTCAGGAGCATTCTTCAGACTTCTCTTGAGGGTAGGCCTGAGGTCCCTAGGGATAATTTGTATTGAATGCTATGCCCAAAGAGAGGTGGCAGTCGTGACTAAGTATGGAGGAGAAGCTAGACTAGTTAGGGACCAAAGCCTGCCCTGTAGGACCACCTCCATGTTCCCAGGCCTCTGAGCACTGATCAGAAATACCCATCTTCGGGCCTCTGGACACCCACTCCCAAGGCCCTAGAGCAGCCTTCTGTCAGCTTCGGGAAGGCCAGGCCATCCAGAGAGCTGGGCTGCCTAGAATGTCATTCTTGGTGCCAGAACTGAAAATCTTTATTGGAAAACTCGAAGGGATCCTAACTGCTCCCTCTTGTGACCTCTGTCACCCTGGCTCTGTTCCCCGTGGTCAGGGAGCTCAGTGTAGTAAGAAGGGCCTACCGCCAGCTGGTAGAAGTCCAGCTTCCAGCAGCCAAGGGGCCCGATGCCAGGAGGGCAGTGCCCGAGGTGGGAGCTCTCTGGGCTGGGCTCTGTGCTGTAGGAGTAAACGCCATCCTCACCCTCGAAGGGTTCCTCTCCCTAACCCCCTGGGCAGCCTCCTCCCAGCCTTTCCCCGCACTGCCAGCCAGCTTCAGAGTCTTGCGGTGGGAGCAGAAGGGGCTTGGGGGGGGGTGCCAATCTGGTGGGAACCTCTTCCGCTTCCCGAGCTCTCAGCTCTTCCCCAGCGTGCCCAGCGGTTTGGCCCTGGTTCTTGAGCCGTCTGCTGCCCGTGCTGCCTCTGACCGACATCGTTAGCGTGGGTATTTATATTTCATTAACGACATTAAGCCCAAATGGCATTAAAAGCAAAGCTGGTGATAAATAGCTTATTAATAAACAGGGAGTGCTCCGTGCTGCCTGGCCTCTGGCAGCCCCAGTGTTAACCCTTGCTGCCCTAGATAAATAGGCTTCACCCCAAAGATCATCCTCAAAAAGATGGGGCCAGGAAGGTCCGGTCACGTGACCACCTTCCATCTGGTTATGCTCAGGTCCATGTGTCTTGAAGCCCATGCGGGCCAGCTCGAGGTCACTGGAGTTCACACAGACTGGCCAGACACAGTTTCCAATCAAATCTCCCCTGCCCTCCTCACCCATTTTCATTTGAGGGATAAAGAATTTAGAGTAGCTTTCTGGGCTACTAACCAGTCTTCCCTCATTTCCTGGAAACCCAACCCGAAGGAAAGCCTTCTGTAGAACACTTAGAATTGTGATGCCTGTGGGAAGAGTAGCGGCCCGTCCGAGCGGTGTAAGCCCAACTGCAAGCTGGGATCAAGCCTATTACTGAGCGTGTGCGGTAGGTAGCTCCTGTCATGCCAGGGGGCACCCCATCCCGCTCAGCTTCATTTCACACGGAGAAGAAAAGCATGCTTTGCCAGTCGGGGCTGGCTCAGTTGGGAGAGTGATTGCCTAGCATGAAGTTCTGGGTTCTGTTCCCAGCAACTTGGAAACAGGTGTGGTGTATGCCCGTAGTCCCCCCACTTGAGAGGTAGAGGCAGGCAGATCGCAAGTTCAAGGTCATCCTCAGCTACATAACAAGTTCTAGGTCAGCCTGGAATACCAGAGACCATCTCAAAATAATAAAAATGACAAACTAAAATGGAATGATGCCCAGGCTAGCAAAGTGATGTCACCAGCTGAGGCTCATATTACACATCGGCTGGGGCCCCACGTTTGGTTCACCTCCCCACCCCCCACCCCCCAGAGACAAGACTTGTCATGGAGGAGGCCATTCCTGGCTCCTGAACCTTAGAGATGCCAGGATTTCTCTTAGTCTGGGCTCCAGTCTTTGTTTAACTTTGCCCTTGCTGGGCTCCTTGCCTTTGGGACCCTGCTGCTCTGTTAGTGTGATGCCTGCAAGCAGGCTTAGTGGTGCCTCCTGGGCAGGTGAGCATTCTACAGTTCTGGTGCGGTCTCCTATCCTCCTGGAGGAAGGACCAGCCCGGCCTTATTTGTTTGGGGTTTAAGTTAGCAAACTGTGGTGGCTGTAGGATCATTCCTAACGTTTCTGAACAGCAGGGAGAGACCCCTGCTCCAGCCTCCTGGCAAAATCAGCTGAATGTCAGAAATTACAGCCCCCTGAGAAGCTCTGGCCCCTACACCAGAAACAAGGCCCCCTGGCAGGCCCTGCCCATTTGGGATTGTTTTAGCCACACCTGACTGGAATGGAAACAGGGTTTTCTTAAGTCTTTTAGTGTGGGGAGGAAAGAGTAGGAGAGGAAAGGTGCTTCCGTGTGCTCCCTCCCACCAGAGGACAGGGCAGAGGTCACACGTCTGCCTCCTGCCTCCTTGCATCCACTCCCAGTGAACACTCAGGGAAGATGGGCAGTGTGCTAATAAGCCAGCCGTTTGCTGTCTGCCAGGGGCTGGATTCTCTCAACTCCTCGACAGGGAAAGAAGGAAGCAATAGCCATAAGGCTTCCAGTCAGAGAAGGTGCTTACTTCCCACCTCTATCCCCAGGGAGATAAGTAACAGGAGGGAGTCAGCAGGGAACCTCCCCCCACACTTGGGGGACCTGGTTCACCCATTCCTCCTATTAAGTTATGACTGTAGGTCTTTGCTGTCTGTCACAGCATGGCTTGGTGGCCTGGTGAGTGGCACAGCAAAGTCACGATCCTCACTACATTCTGTTTCAGCTGAGCCGGGCTTGGGGGGGAGTGTCTCATACTTGAAAAGCCAGGGGGTTACCTGTTTTGTCTGTGGCTCCCTACAGCCACTTAGCCATACGTAACTCAAAAGGAAGAACTATATTATAATGAAGAAGAGACAACACTATGGGAAAATGGCTCCGTGGCCAAAGAGCTGGGCCTGTGGCTTTGATACTCAGGCCTTCACATGAGTCAAGGCCACTCCATGTCCTTCTTATATCCTCGTATCCAAGAGTAGAAGAAATATCTCACTTTTTCCTGAGGCCTAAGGCGCCCAACAAGAAGTCAGCCTTGGTGGGCTGGGATATAGTTAGGCAGTCTTAGAAGAGGTCCTAGGACAGGACCGGCACTCTCTTGGGTTCTAAGACAATTTGCCTCTGATCTGCCTCCAACAATGGCCACTGCTGACCTGTTTGCTGAGCGTACTTTACCATTGTGAGCTACAGGCAGAACAGCCGCTGTGGAAGGCCTTTGGGATAAGGAAGGCAGGAGGGGTCCTGTGTCTTCCCTTTTGGAAGCTTCTCTTATTTTCAGTTTCTTTTTACAACTGTTTTCTTTTTTTCCTTGGGGTCTAATTAAAGACTTGGAGCCATTTACAGCCTGTGGTTGGCTTTTTATTTGAAGCCTTGGCAATTACCTTCTGCCCTAAAATAAGTTTCGATGGAACAGGGATAGGATTTTTCTTATTGGCTAAGTTCTCACTTTAATTTCATTGTGTGTGTGTGTGTGTGTGTGTGTGTGTGTGTATGTGTGTGTGCATGTGTTAATGTGTGTGTATGTGTTTGTGTGTGTGTGTACATGTGTTAGTGTGTGTGTGCGTGCATGTGTTAATGTGTGTATGTGTTAGTGTGTGTGTGTATGTGTTAGTGTGTGTGTGTGTGTGCATGTGTTAATGTGTGTGTATGTATTAGTGTGTGTGTGTATGTGTTAGTGTGTGTGTGCGCACCCATGTGTTAATGTGTGTGTATGTGTTAGTGTGTGTGTACACACCCATGTGTTAATGTGTGTGTAGTGTTAGTGTGTGTGTGTGTGTGTGCATGTGTTAATGTGTGTGTATGTGTTTGTGTGTGTGTACATGTGTTAGTGTGTGTGTGCGCACCCATGTGTTAATGTGTGTGTAGTGTTAGTGTGTGTGCGCGCGTGCGCGTGCGTGTGTGCACGCGTGCATGTGTTAATGTGTGTGTATGTGTTAGTGTGTCCGCGCGCCCATGTGTTAATGTGTGTGTAGTGTTAGTGTGTGTGCGCGTGTGTGTGCGTGTGCATGTGGTGTGAGTGACAGAGGCTCCTGACACCTTCCCTACTGTCCCTTTCCAGTCCCTGCCTCTTTGTCATTGTCCCAATCTCATGTCCCTTGGCTGAGGCAGAGGCCTGGACAGTGGGAACAGCATGTCCTCAGCCTTGCTCTGCCTCAAGGGAACTCTGTGACGACAGGTAGGTCATCTGTTGACTCTGTCTCAGTTTCTTCACTTGTGAGCAGGGCAGGGGTGGGCTCGCCTGAGGCCTCTCTGTTCTTTGTAAGCATGTCTTGCCACAGCTCAATGGGGTGGTTGGAAGCCACCAGCACCAGCCCTGGTACCATCCTGCCTCACTTCTCCACTTCACTGACAGCCTTGAGTTCTAGCAGGAGTGCGTGGTCAAGTTCCCAAAGCTTTTTACCCCTTCCTCCCTGATTTGCCTAGCCATTGTATGAACAGGTACAGTCACCCACTCCATAGCAAGCCCTATAAGACAGGGATAATGAGTGGCTTTTCTGATGTCGCTTGCTTAGAGAGGGGACAGAGCCTTGGGATCCAAACCCAGGCCCTAAGGCTTTCAGTCAGTCAGAGTCGAGGAAATCAGAAATGGGCAAAGGAACTGGAAGAGAACTCTGTTTCCTTAGGGTGGTGGGGATAGCTTTGGGAGCCAGCTTCCTAGTCCCACCAAACAGCTATGTGAGTCTCTTTCTGTTAAGCCAAACAAAGCAAGTGGTGGCCTGCCAAAAATATCCGGGTCATAGTCGGCTTTGAATGCTGTGTTGCAAGTGGTAGGCAAGGCAGCTCATTCTTAGATCTAGAAACTTCTTAAACGGCTTTTGGAGAGTTGGAGTATCTGAATCTTGCGGAGGGATGGATGGTTGGATGAATGGCTGAGTGTCGCATGGCACTGTGCCTGTGTCTGAGTCTGATATGTTATGACCTGGGTTGTGGGGGAGGTAGGCAGTGGATAGGGGTACACGTCCACCCAGGAGGATATGGCTGTCCTGTGTGCCAGGCAGCTGTTTAAATAAGAGCTGTCAGGATGGATGGCTCTTGTTGCCTTCCCTAGACAGAGTGAAAAACATGTTCCCTTGTCACTATATACCTGCCCATAGTCTAAGAAATCTGGATACCAGCATCCTGTCCCAGGACCCCACGTCAACTCTCTCTGATATGCCTGACTCCTGTCCTCCTGGAAAAAAAAACAAAAAACAAAACAAAACAAAAAAAACCTTTAAATTCTGACTCCTTGGACATGTGTAGGGACGGAAGATACTCTGAAAGCCCGAGTAGCTGTTTTTATGAGGCAGAAAGAGCTATGTCTTATTTTGGGGACAGGGTAGGCTTGGGAGCCCCTCAGATGTAAGGTCTGACTGAGGCAGCTGGAGCACTGGGTGATGTGAGTGCCTGAGTTCCCAAGGACTGATTAGATGGTATGCCAAGTGTATTAAATTTTGCAGACATTTTAACAGCAATATGCTAGATAGTTGGGTGTCCCCTGAGGCGGCTGGATTTTTTATATCCTTCACGGAAGGTCAAAACCCTCTTCTGCCTGCCTCTCTCCCTCCACCCTAAGCTCTCGGCTCCTCTCTCACTCACCCTCCCTTTCCTCAACAATTTTTCTTGCTTTTTGCTCTCTGCTTGTGGGGAGCCTAAAGGGCAACTCTGTCCCTGACAGAGAAAAC
The DNA here is from genome assembly GCF_943737965.1 of Phodopus roborovskii. Classification (NCBI taxonomy): domain Eukaryota; kingdom Metazoa; phylum Chordata; class Mammalia; order Rodentia; family Cricetidae; genus Phodopus; species Phodopus roborovskii. Next base: position 513,867 of record NW_026126646.1, read on the forward strand.
ACTGGGTCCCTCCTGACCTGCTGCTGGGGATGCGTGCGTGTGCGTGTGCGTGCGTGCGTGTGTGTGTGTGTGTGTGGGGGGGTGTCTTTGGGGCTCAGGAGGGACATAGAGGGGACTTGACTTCTATTTTAGTGTCCCCTACCCTTTCTCTCCCCATTTCAGAGGCCGTCGTGAGACCTGCTCCCTCCCTCCTTATTTTTATAGAAAAAAGGCAGGAAAAGCATCCATCTGGCATATGAATAATTGAAACACTCAACTCTCTTCCTGTGGCTGCTGTTTGTTCTTAGCTCCCCCGGCCCCAGCCCATCCCCCTGAGCATGGGTCTCCTGGTGGAGGATGGGGGGCATTCTTTGGAGGGGCTCCGGTGAGGCTCAAGGCTCTTCTTAACCTGGAGCCCTTTCTCTGAATCCATAAGCCTGAGTGGACCATTTGGATGTGTAGTTTCTTTCTTCCGTCTTTGGGGACAGCCAGCCCCTGGCCAAAGTCTCCCTAAATATCAGTCAAAGTCAAATGGCTCACTTGGCCCTTGAGCTCCAAGGAATAGTTTCCCTTGACCCTGACTGCTCCCAGTGTCCCCTGGGATCCTCTGGTTTATACCAGGCTCTTACTGTCCCTCTGCCCTGAGGGCTCAGCACACTCCAGGAGCTTCAGAGAGGACCTTGGCCTCTGTGGCACTTACTATGCACTCCCTCAGTCCCTCACCCTGGCTGTTGGTTGAGCATCTTGCTTCAGATGCCCCTGAGAATACACAGTTCTATGCCTCAGCCACCTGCTCTGTTACCGAGCCAGGGTTCACCCATTTCTCCACAGCTTTCCTCAGTCTTGGCAATGGCAGTTTGGAGAAAGTACCTCAGGAGGTGGTAGGAGACTGGGTCAGGGCTGAGGGGCCATCATGGGCTCAGGCCTGCTCCATGGAGTAGGGACCAGATACAGCCTCAAACCTGCTGTCAGGGTTGGACAGTCACTGTCTTTTTAAAACTATTTAGAGAGAAGCAGAAGAACTTTGGTGTATTAATTCTAGATGAAGATGGGCCTCCGGATGACAGCTTAGCCACATAGTTCCCTACAAGCCAACTTCCCCTGTCCCCTTCTAACCCTCCTACCTGCCTGCCCTGTTCGCCCAGCTGTGGCTCTCTGTCCTCATCCCTGGTTCTTGCTTTGTGAAAGCTGGCTGACACAGGAGTGTGTGAAGTGTAATCTCAGGCTCTCTGTTTGAAAAGTCAATACTTTTGTTTGTCTGTTTGGGACGTAGTGTTTGTGTCCTAGATGAAGTATTGACTTGGAGCTGTGGGCCCTGTGGTTATAAAGGGTTGGTAGGGAGGGGCTGGCACAGATGGCTCCTCGGGGCGGTGAGGGAGACCCTTATTCTTGTACCTTCCTGGTTTCCGTACACTGTTTCTTGGAAGATAACCCTCCACCCCGAGAAAGACAGTGCATATAAACAATAACAGAACATTCTAGTGCTTTTCTGGGTTTTGAAAAACAAACAAACAAACAAAAAAGAGCCCAGTAAGCAAAATATAATTCAGATGAAATTTAAATCAGGTTTCTTAATACATATCTATAAAAGATATATATATATGTATGTATGTATATGTATGTATATATATATATGTATGTATATACATACATATATATATCGTTTGTAAAGACTCCTACACCTGTTATAAAAACTGCAAAATGTCTGGTATTCTAGGCCCTAGTACGAATAATTAGATATTTATATCCAATAAAACTGGTTTGATGGGGGAATCGTTTCCCTCTGTGCAGATTCTCAGCTGAGGGTGAGTTTCGGTGGTTGGGTCTCTGTGTGTGTGTGTGTGTGTGTGTGTGTGTGTGTGTGTGTGCGCGCGCACACGTTTTCTCCCGACAATAAAACCAAAGGTTTGGCACCAACAAATGTATTTCCCGTAAATATCTAGACCTCTTTTTTCCCCAGCTTGAGCTCTGCTCGACGGGTCTGGTCATGCCAGTCTGCTCTCCTACCCTGCTTTTCCATGTGTACTGGGGAAAGCTGTCCACAGTCTGTCTTCCCTAAGCTCAGGCTTAGGCTCTGGCCCAGAACCAGTGTGTGGGGTCCCAGGCATTTGGTGTCTGTTACCTGTCCCTTCAGACCCAGCTGGACAGCTCTAGTGAGTTCGATGCTTTGGTTTTGCTCTTCCCTCCCCCTTCCTTCTGCAGACAGTTTCCTGGGATGGGGTTTTTATTCTTATTAGCTGTAAAAAGCCCGATCTAAGTATTTTCCTGATTTTTATTATGTACCTTCACTGGTTTTCAATTTCTCTTCTGCAACCTCCTATGTGTAGACCTTCCTCCCTCGCCTCCCTTCTCCCCCTCCTCTCTTCCTGAGCACTGTTGGGCCTCTGGGCTCACAGCCTTCATGCTCTGCTGTGAGCAGCGAGGCCCCAGGGAGGCAGTTAGCATCACTGCCCTGGCTAGGAAGACCTGCCCCACGCTGTCTTCTCCCCCCATCTGCTCTGCAGTGGTGAACAGAAGGTTCTGTGGATGGCTGGGGCTCTGGGGGACACATCAATGGAGTTGGGCTGATGTAAGGTTTTATTTATTTATTTTTTAAGACAGGTTTTGTTTGTTTGTTTTTGTGTAGCCTTGGCTGCCCTGGAACTAGCTCTGTAGTGCAGGCTGGCCTTGAACTTGCAGAGATCCACCCGCCTCTGCCTCCCAATTGCTGGGATCAAAGATGTGCGCCACCACCACCTGACTTAGGTTCTTTTTGTTTGTTTGTTTATCTTGATTTGTTTTGTTTTCTCTGTGTAACAGCCCTGGCTGTCCTGGAACTCACTTTATAGAAGCCTCAAACTCATAGAGATCTCCCTGCCTGTGCTGGGATTAAAGGCATGCACTACCACCACTGCCCAGCCCAGCTTAGGTTCTTAACTGAGATGGGCTCAGCAAGGCTGACTTCCAGCTGGTTCTGGTAAAGGAGAAGACACAGCACTCACTGTCACTTGATCCACGGTGAGGCTTAGGGCAAGTGGCTCACCCCTCTGAGTCTCACTTTGCTGGTTGATGACACAGGGTCACTGAGGGAAAGATTCATTCCTGCGTGGCAGACATCACAGCTGGTGCTGGGCAAATGGGAGGAGTCGGTGTCTGCCGTAATGTCATAGGGAAGACGTACTCAGGTAATTGTGACATAGGACTGACACCTTGACCACAGGTCCCCTGTGTAATGGGACCTGCTTCCTCCTGCCCCTCCCCCACTCCCTCTCAGGAGAGAGGAGAACACTTTGTGGTCCTCAGAGGTCTGCAATGGTTTAACGTCACTCAGGAAAGAAAGGCTAGGAACCACGGAGGAGCCCTGGGGTTCCAGAAGGAATGTGACCTCCAAGAGGTCTGTGCAGAGAACCAGAGATGGATGACTGTCCCTTCCACAATAAGCTAGCCCCGCTCTGTCCAGGACTTTTGGGCACTGTGAGGGCTGGCAGGTGGCTGCTCTGATGGAGACCATTTAGATCAAAGATAGGAAGTCATGGGAAGGCAGCGTTGCTGCTGACCCTCGTGGGTGACACCGCACTTAATTACAGAGCGATAGATGGTGAACATAGCCCCAGGGTGCTGCTGGGGCTGCTATGCCATGCTGCCAGCACGTGCCACGCACTCCACACCCTTCCCGCCTCTGGCACCCTCATCGACCTCCCCAGACTGTCCCATACTCTCATGGGCAGCAGCCCTGAGCCCATGGAAGATGTCCCTCGCGGTGATACACAGAGTGTCACATGCAAGCTTCTCCTGTACCTCTGCCCAAGTAAGAACTGGAGTGACCCAGAGCACCTGGATGCTGCAGCCCCAAGAAGGGCTGTAAGTTTCAGGTATCAAAGAAACTGGACCCTGGCCTGGAAGACCTTCCAGAGACACCTGGGTGTTCATTGTTGCCTTCCTTCCCACTTTCCTTCTTTGCCCCAAATCCTAAGCAAAATTAAAGAAAAAGAGAGAGAGGGAGAGAGAGAGAAAGAAAGGAAGGAAGGAAGAAAGGAAGTGCACCCAAGCTTCCTGTGACTGGCTCCCCGAGAACCCAGTCAAATCTCCCCTTGTTGAGAACATTTTGACAGCATAAAATTGCTGCCGGAATGTGACTTTAACGAAAAGTAAAAAAAAAAAAAAAAAAAACCTTCCTTCATGCATATGGAGTTTTTTGGAAAAAAAAATGGTATTTTAATGCTTTCTATTAAATTGGGACTAAAAGTGGTGTCTTAATTTGCATGCATTAGCATATTTGCATATAGATCACTGAAATGGTGGAAGAGAGAAGAGCCTTTAAATGAAAATTCTTTTAAAGGCACAGGCCTGCCTCCGTCTCCCTCTGGGATTTGTACTTGATCCTCTCCTTGCACCTACAGCCCCTGTGTCTTGATCTAGCTGGGCCAGGCCCTAGTGCACGCATGCATGGCAGTTACGCGCTGGGAAGCCCTGGCCCTTGTCACCACAGCCTTGTAGCGTCTCAGTGTAGGCAGGAACCCGAGCTGACCGGTCCCAGCAGAGTCTCTGTGGGAGGAGCTTGTGTCTTGGCCTCTGCAAGCCCTTGTTTCCCCTTCGGTTTTTCTGCTGTCATGATTTTTGCTACAGTTTCACTGTAGACTCCCATGCTGCAGCTACGTCCTGGGCCTGTAGCTGTTTGGCACTGAGGGAGGGGGCAGAAGGAGGGCTGTCCCTTCTCTCTGTGTGTCAGATTCTTCTCTCCGCATCCCTGGCCCAGGGTGCCATGCTTCCTTTACCATTTCGGCCCCAAGTTGTCCAGATGCCACCTCCTCGAGCTGTCGAGCTGTCTAAGCGTCCCTGCATACTCCTCAGTCACTCCCCTCGTTTCATTGTCCTTCAAGAGCTTGTCAGTTGTCAGGTGGATCATTTGTCCCCTCGTCCACTGCTCCCATCCTTGCCTGGGACGAAAGTGGGGACTGGCGTCCATCTTGCTTACCGCTGCGCCCTCCAGGGCTTAAGACGATGTTGAGCACGTGGCGGTGTCAGTGAGTATTTGCTGGGTGGGTGAAAGGGGGTCAGGACTAGCCAGGACTGAGCTCCTGCCCTCGGTGTCACCACCTGAGTACACACAGTAGCCTCTGCGCTTTCCTGTGACCCTCTACAGATGATGTCCTCAGCTTGATCCACAAGAGTCAGGGACTTCCAGGCAACTCAGAGGCATGTGGGGTGGGGGTGGGGGATGGCAGCAGGAGATGGGGAGGTGGCTTGTGGGCCACGAACAGCTGAGGGGAGCAGGTAGCTCTTCCCACAGATAGGTACCTTTCTTCCCACCGTGGGGATCCCAGGGAAATTTCCGGGTGTGTAGTCAAGAGCCCCAGCATTCTGTACCTGGATTGGGCTACGGGCCAGTTCTTGTGTGGTAGCCCCCCATCACCCTCTCAGCACACAGGAAGTGAGGCCTCTGCACACAGGAAGTGAGATCTGGCCACTAAACTCAGCACCACCCCTTGATTCCCTACTCTGGTGGGCGGGGATTTCTGATAGGCCCCTCCAAGCTGTCAGCAGCCTTGGGCTCCATGCCCAGCCCAAAGTGGGGGGGGGAGGTGAGGGGGACACCCAGGGTTGGAGAGGGGCTGTGCCTCTACCACTAATGAAAATCGGAAACCAACTGAGCAGGACAAGGTGCCCAGCCAGCAGGTTGTGGGAACGAGGGGCCTAATGGATGCGGCAGCAGGCAAACGGATGCCTCATTGATCGCCCAGTGGCTATATTTATCCACCTTGGGTCTCTGGCCCCAGCAGCTGGATGGTACAGGGAAAAATAAATGGCCGCTGAAATATTCATGAGCCGCACATGCACATCCGTGGTCAGGGGACTGCCAGGGGCCTTTGCTTCCTCCCTCCACCCTGTCTCTTCGAAAGCCTCAGGAAATTCCTCGCACCTGGGCCAGGTGAAGCGTGGCCCAGCCTCACTGGGCACTCGGCCCAGCCTGCCACCTTGGGTTCGCCACCTCCTTGGGGCCAGGCTGATCCCTGCCTTGCTTTGTTCCCTCCATTACCCCTTGTCCCATGGTGATGAATTGGACATGTGGGGCCATGGCTGCTTGCTTGACCCTGTGTGCCCTGCTGGAACTCTGCAAGGACAGACTTGTAGCTCATTTGTTCCTGTGTTTCCCACATGGCCTGGCATGGTGCTGATGCGACCTTGAGAGAGGGCCATTGTATGTTCGGAGTGAGACTCAGAGGTGGGCTGCGTCTCAGCTCTGTCTGCCCTCTCTTTGGGAGTGACTTCGCCTCCCAAGACTCAGTTTCCCCATCAGTAAAATATGGTTAAGAACAATGTGGAGTATTTGAGGGTGGACCTGGGCCTGCTGGAATTGGGACCCTGGTACAGTAGGCTAGGGCAGAATTCTGGACCTGTCTATGCTGTTGAATCTGACTTTTCCCATGGAGGAGCCTGAGAACCACAGGAATTTACCCTGTTTCTCAGTGACTCGTTGCTTACTTGAGTTTAGAAGTTCTAGTTTGTAGTTTTTAATACTTCTGTTTAGATAGTACTTGGCAACCAGAGGCTCAGGGGCCTCTTTTGTGTTATCTGCTTCCGGAACATTGGACCAGGAGTGTAAGAGAAAGAGAATAACTCTAGAGTACTGGTTCTCAACCTGTGTGTGGGTTGTGACCCACCTGGGGCCAGCTATCCCATATATCAGATATTTACATTATGATTCATAACAGCAGCAAAATTACAGCAACAAAAATAATTTTTATGGCTGTGGAGGGTCACTACAACATGAGGAGCTGTGTTAAAGGATCACAGTGTTAGGAAGGCTGAGAACCACACTGTATAGAGCCTTTGGCAACCAGATATTCTAGTGGATCTGCCTGGGAGGGAATGGCATTGGGGGGGGGCAGGGTTCCAGACCCAGCTGTGCCCCATGCAGGACTGGATATACTGCCTGTCTGCAACAGGTTAGGACCTGGATATGGGCATCAGTGAGATCATTCATGTCCTGGTGGTTAGCTGCCAGGCTTAGTGCCCAGGACGGCCTGGACTCAGTCCACTTTGGTGTCTGCTTTTAACTCTTTAGTGCTTCCTCTCCAAGAAATGAAGGTCTTGGTGGCAGAGAGGGTGTCATTGATACAGTGGCTTGATGAGAGCTGACTGAACGAGGACGTTTTCAACCAAATGTGCCCATAGCTGCCTATAACCACAAGGGCTCTGCTTCTAGGTGCCTACAGCTCACGCTGTCTCCTTGGTGCCACAGAGACATGTACTGCTTGCCTGTTGGGTTGCACAGGACGTGTCCTTTGGTAGGTAGATGTCCATGACTTGAAAACTATTTGACCCCGTTTAGTGGAAAGGAACAAGGGTCAAACCGGCCATCTGGGGTGAGTCTCTGAGGGGTCCAAATGCAGAAAGCAGGAGTCACTGAGGCTGGGTAAAGACAGAGCTACTGTCCCTGGCACTCAGCCCACCCCCCTCCCCCAGCCAAAGTTTGATCCAAACAGAAGCAAACTTTGGGGACAGCCGTGGCGCTGCATGGAGCCGGGCTGGGCCTGCGAGTGGCAGCGAGAGCAGAGGGAGGCAGCTCAGGCAGCACTGGCGCCTGACTCCACGGTCCCAAGTCCCCTCCCTGAGCTCCCGGTCCGTGCCCGCGTTTACAGGCGCCTCTCCAGTCAGCTCAGAATGCAGCTTGGGGCCCGTGGCGGCTCAACCTTTCCCTCTCCCAGAGCCCCGGTCTAATCAACCCCTATAATTTATGCAGAAAATATGATTTATATTTAATTTCACCACACTTGCATTGTTAATTTGAGATGTAATTAACCCGTCGCCATGACAACTAATTTTGTGATGCCGTAAATTACCGCCGTCTTTTCATCAAAATTCAGTTACTTTGGCTCCTGTGTGCAATGTACTGATGCAATTAGGTTGCTAAGGGCAACTCAAAAGTGTTCAATTTCTTTTGTGCAACTGCAATGGGATAGAAGCTCCCTTGCGTCCTCCCAGGGTCCCGTTGGCCATGGGCAGGGAGCTGGGAGCATGTGGCCGCCCTAGAGGAATGCTGTTGGAAAAGGCGGACTGGGTGGGCGCCTGCTGGCTCTGCTGCTCTGCCTCTCGTCCTCTTCTCTCCAGTAATGGTTTTTAAACAGTGACCCCTAGACATAAGCCCCCATGCCCCGCCCCCACAGGACTGCGGGGCTGCGGAAGGGGCTGCGGAAGGGTTCTCCGCAGCTCTAACTCTGCCTCACTCAGACTGTCCCAGGTATCTCACAGAAAGAGCCAAAGCCACCTCCCCTTTCTTCTCTCCCGTGTCTAACTTGTTTATATAGATCTTTCCCTCTCCCTCTCTCTCTCTTTCTCGCGCTCTCTTTTTTTCTTTATTTAAAACAAAAACCCTCTGTGTTGCTTTTGTCACGTTAATTCCCATTTTGCCAACACCAGGGGCCCAGGCAGACGAGTTACCAAGGAACACAAAATTTTAATTAGTGTATTTTAATCATTCAGGCTTTCCGAGCTAATCCACACGCCCTAGAGAATTCCCGAGATGCAGCTCTGCCCTGCTTTACCATTTATTGTTGAGTCTATTATAATTACTGTTAGCAGGTGGGGACTGGGAGATGTTTATTATGAGTTTTTCATCTTTAGTATAATTACCGAAAAAACAAAATAAAAAGATGTCGTTGTATTTTTTTTCCTAGAATTTTTTTTTTTGCCAGGGGAGGGCATGGGTAGGTGACTTAGAACTGTAGTGCAAAGAGTCACTCCTCAAGCCCACAGGCCCAGGAAAGTAGAGTGGCTGCCGCCCCTGATGGTCTGAGGGGTTGTACTCTGAGAGTGAGTTCTGAGGCCAGGGCTGAGAGCACCAGAGTTTCTACTCTGGGCTGGTTACTCCCTCTGCTTCAGGTCAGTCTGGAGAGCTAGCTAGCCAATGTGCAGCTGTTGGAGGTGAAGCTAAGCAAGCCGCATGCTTGTAAACTGGCAGCTGCCATTTACTGAGTACATAGCTTGTATCAAGCCCTAAGTTGTCCTCTTTAGCTGCAGAAGTTTGCTAAATCCCTCACCCTCTGAAGCAGACACCAATGTCAAATCCTATTTTATTTGGGGAGACCAAAATTCACATCTCAGGCTAAGAAGCCCCAGCAGAGAATTCGAGCCCAAATGTGACCCGGGAACCCCAGGCTCCCTCTGACTGTATCAGCAGATCTTCCAGGTCTCATCAGAGAGGCCTCCTCCTCCCAAAAGCCTTTCTGAATTTCCTGAAGCTGAGGAATGTGTGTCTCCACGGCCTCAAGACCTTAGTGACTTCTCCCCTGAACTGTCTTGCCCAGTGACCACATGTGAGGGTAGAGCCTGCCTGCCACTGTCGCCGATGGAGCCCAGCATTGGAAGCCTCTGTTCAGAGTAGGGGTGTACAGAATGACCTGGCAGTGTGCTACCCTTGACCCTAGCAGTGCCAGGGGCCCGTGTTTCTGAGTCCCACAGGGAAAGGTAGCTTAGGGGCCCAGGTCAAGGTTAGGTCTCATCTGGGAGCTCTACATGCAATGCAAACCTTTAGCTTTGGCTTCTATGTCCCAAGCCAGGACCCCCCCACCCCCCAATACTACCTTTGTGACATTTGAGAACTTAGAGCTTTCTCCAGGATCAGTTTTCAAATGTGTTCCCCTCTGAGTGGTGATTTTGAAGTTTTTTTCTGGAAAATTCCACAACTCTACCCCTAGTGCCCAGGTTGGGGTTGAGGGCTATTAACTTTCCGAGGCATTATGGAGCAAAATGCCTTGGAGTGAGCTTCTGCTCCTTTCCAGTTGGCTTCCCCTGGGATGGAGGGGTAGACAATTAGTACATCCCTGGGAAAGGGCCTGGGGCATGCTGAGTTATACACTGGTGGCAGGACTCCTTGTTGAGCTCTAAATTCTTGGGACTCCCCCCACACACACACACCCAGCTCCTTCTCAGTTCTGTTGGGGTAGATGGGTTTACCCAGCACCACCCTCAGCTGCTACCCTCCCCTGGGAGACTAGAACAGATCAGTCCAAGAGTGGACATGGCCCACTCTCCCAAGGTGATGATTTTAACTCTGTGAGCAGCATCTGGCCTGCCTAAGTCTTTGAGCTGCCCAAGGCCATCATCCTATCAGGGTATCTCAAGTATGAAAATACAAAACTTTTAAAATAATAATACTCTAAAAATACTCTAAAATCTGAGACATGAGCGACTTCCGTGATGCCAAAAGTGGAAAACTACCCCCCTGACTTTATGCAGCTTGTCACAGTCGAGGATGGAGCATTTACGTTTATATTATACATACATACATACATCCAGGTGTTATTTGTGGCACACACCTTTAATACCAGCACTCAGAAGGCAGAGGCAGGCAGATCTCTTGTGAGTTCAGAACCAGCCTGGTCTATAGAGAAAGTTCCAGAACAGCCAGGGCTACAAGAGAAACCCTGCCTCAAAAAACAAAACAAAACAAAATAAATTAAAATAATACTATGGGCAAAAGTCATAAACAAAATAAGACATTATAAGCAAAATAAAATTGCCGCTGATGATAGCCCAGGTAATAAAGCACTTACTTTGCAGCCATGACACCCTGGGTCCTGTGCCCAGCAAAGTATAAACTGGTGGTAGTGGTGAAGGTTTGTTATCTTGGAAGAGGTAGGTGGGTCATCTTCTACTACACAATGAGTTTAAGGCTAGCCTGAGATACATGAGAACTTGTCAAAGAAAAAAGGAAAGAAAGAAGAGAGAGAGAGAAAGGTTGGTGAGATGGCTCACTTGGTAAAGGTTCTTGTTGCCAAAACCCAAACCTAAACTAGATCCCCAGACCCACATAGGAGAAGGTAAGAACTTACTCCTGAAAGTTTGGACTTTGCCTGCTAATCTCCACACGCTCACCATGACGTGTGCAGCCACGTGCTCAGGGACTCACAGGTTTTCTTTTTAATTTAGTTAGAAAAAAACTTTTTCGACAGAATCCATGTAGCTCTGGCTGGCCTGGAACTCTCTATGTAGACCAGCAGTCACTCACAGAGAACTACTTGACTCTGCCTCCCGAGTGCTGGGATTAGAAGTGTATGCCTGTAAAGCAGTAAGTTAATGTGTTTTTTAAAAAGAAAGCACTGGGAAGGACGGGAAGGAGGGAAGACGGGAAATGGGGGAGAAGGGCAGGGGTGGGGGAGAAAGCCGGCTGTGTGCAAGTTACATGTGAGCACAATGGATTTCAGGGTTAGTCTTCAGTACCTTCCTCAAGATAGCTCATGACATATGTAATATTCAAAGTCCAAATCATCTAAAATCCAGGAACACGTTTAGTCCCAAGCATTTCTAATAAGAAGTATTGCACCTGTGTCTCTGTAGGAGGTGGAGTTTCCCTCAGATGCCCCAGCCACCTCAACTAAGCAGCCCCTTGCCAACTGCGGAGTGGGAAAATTGTTCAGACTAGTGCACCCTGCCCCCTGGCCCACAACCCCATGGCGTGTATGGATAGTGTATCGAATGTGCCGACCCCCATTGCATTCTTACTCTTCTCTCTATTTATGTTTGTTTGTTCTTTTTTATTTTTATTTTTTGAGACAGGGTTTTTTTTGTAGCCCCTGGCTGTCCTGGATCTTGCTCCGTAGAACAGGCTGGCCTGGAAATCAGAGATCCGGCTGACTCTGCCTCCCGAGTGCTGGGAATAAAGATGTGAGCCACCACTGGCCAACTCCTTCCTTCCTCCCTCCGTCCCTCCCTCCGTCCCTCCCTCCCCCCCTTCCTTCCTTTCTTTCTGTGGAGGGGGTTGAGATAGGGTCTTGTCATAGAGCCCAGACTGGCCTTCAACTCAAGCCCCTTCTCTCTTAGGCTCCCGAATGCCCCTATTACAGCCATGTACCCCTTTGCAGTCTTGAAAGGTATTGCACACAGCATTTTAATTTGTATAAATTTTATCTATTAATACTATATTCAAAATTAAATTTAAGAATTACAAAAAAAAATTTTACTTAACACCTTTAAAAGTGATCATTAAAAGTTCATTACATTGCCAGGCAGTGGTGTAATTCCAGTCCCTGGAAGGCAGAAGCAGGTGATCTCTGTGAGTTCAAGACCAGCCTGGTCTACATAATGAGTTCCAGGACAGCCAGGGCTACACAGAGAAACTCCACCTCAAGAAACCAAAACAAACAAACAAAAGTGGTACTTTGCACACAGGACGGTGTCTGGGGGAAGGCATCCTTGTAGACACTGTATCTCTTTTGCTCTCTCTCCAAAATGCAGCAAGTTACTCCTTTCTCAATGGTTCTCTGAAACTGAATCAGTGCGCTTGGGTGCCCTGTTACAGTGAAACCCAGTGGTCTAGTTCACACTTGGAATGACTCATTTCCCAGATCTGAGCTTTTGTAACTTTACACATGGGTCACTGAAGGATGCAGCTCTCAACATTGACACATTTCATTGTGTGATATTTTTTTAAAAAAAAATTACAGCTGTTAATATCATCTCTGATCTCATCAGGAAGGCTGGCTATTCAGTATCAGGACACTTTCAAAGTCACCAGTGGGTACCGGTTTTCCAAAAGACTCAAGTTTCACACTGGGGCAATTACTGTCAGCCTCTGCCCCACCCCCAATAGAGAATGATGCTGCTCAAGTGCTCCAGTCTGACCAATCGTACAGCCTCTCAGGTGAAAATGGCGTCCCCCCCCCAAAAAAAAAGGTGTTTGCTGAACACCTCTCCCACATTTTCAGGGACTCAGGCAGGCACTGGGCTTGGATGTGCAGACAAATAACCCCTTGTGTTTGTGTCATTCATTCAAGAATCTCAGGGAGAGGGCTGGGGATGTGGCTCAGTTGCTTGCCTAGCATGCAGGGAGCTCTGGGTTCAATCCCCAGCACCACATAAACCTGCATGGCGATTGCCTGTCTCTAATGCCAGCCCTGGGGAGGTAGGGACAGGAGGATCCGAAGTTCAGGACCATCAGCTGCCTGGTGAATTGGAGACCCGCCTGGGCTTTGTGACTCTGTTTCAAAAAAGAAGAACCAAAGGGTCAAGGTCTCTAGTTCCGCCTGGGACATTTACACCAGTAGTGGCATTGTATTGTGTGATGGAAGGGAACAGGTCTGGGGGCGGGGGAGGGGAGGAATGATTGTTACTGTCTGGTTATTGCAGGGAGCCCTCACCTCACCACCACACTCACGAAGACCTGTGGTAGCTCCCGGATATTGGGAAAGGGGTTTTGACTCCATGTGACCTCTGAGAACATCGTCTCCCTCCTGTCTCTCCTGTCCAGGCCTTAGCTTGGTTTCTGCTGTCTGGCAGGACACTTTCTTACTCTGACTCTGTTCTTGCACCTTCTTGGCTGATTTGGTTCAGCCTCCCCACGCCTCTGAATTGCCCATCTGAAGTGATGCTTCAGTGGGGAGAGGCATGGTGGACGGGCGGACGGGCGTGGGGGGATTCACAGGGCTCTGGTGGGGGAGGGTGCTCCTGACTGCTCTGCAGCCAAGCCTGAGGACCCTAGCAATAGATGAGGCATGCTCCTGGTTTAGAAACATCACTGTGGTTCTCTTGCCTCTCTTAGGGCTCAGACCTGTCTTGAACTTAGGCTCCCACCACCTGCTCAGGGCCCTGGAGCCAGAGGCTGGCTTCCTCTCCCTCTCGCTGTTGTTGACTTGAGCCCCCCTCTCCTTCCACCCCCTCCCCCAACCCCCTCCCCCAGCATGGCAGCTTGTCGAAGACACTGAGTTTCGTCCCTTCCTGGGAGAGAGAAAATAGCTGTCTAGTGAGGGGGGGTTGGGAAGTCTCTTGTTTTCACCTCTCAGCGACTGGTTTCCCCAACTTTCCCATCCAAGCTCCTGCGGAACAAAAGGCCTCTAGCCCTGTGTGCTGGGCCGGGCCCAGCAAGGGGACTCACCAGCAACTCTTTATTGAGTCTTCAAGCACAGGCCAGGCACTCCATTAAAAAGTCATTCCCTTTTGTGCTGCCTGGCCCCCAGCTGTCCCCCCTCTCATGTGACGGTCGGTCACAGTTGTAAAACAACAACACACAGAGTTGGCAACTAACGAGGCTTTTTTTCAAGCCAGGGTCTCCATGGCAACCTCTGTCAATCACCCCTCAGGAGCGCTTTAACCTGACCAAGAGAGGGAAATAAAAAATAAAATAAAATAATAATAATAGTAATAATAATAAAAGAAGCAGCCGCCAAGAAGGGAAGAGTAGGAAGAAGAGTGAGGGAGGCCAGTAGACAACCTGGGAGGGAGTTCAGGAAGTTTCCAGAACACACATGAAAATTTAATCAGATGGGCAGGTAAGTAACAGGAAGGGAACAACGGTCATGTTAATTTTCTACATTACTCCTAATCTTATTAAGACTCCTAACATTGTTCTGTGCACCATAAGATGGTGGGGCATGGTTATCTGTGGGGGGCTGTGAGAAGAAAGGCTGTCCTGTGGGCTGTTACAGGACATAGATGGTACCATGGACCCAAACCCTGAAGTGCCCAATTGATGGCCTCAAGCCAACAGGGACAGCCATTTGGCACTTGGCTGGAGTCCACCAGGGTGCCCAAGTCCTTCCATGTGCAGCCCAGTGCCAATGGGGATAGCCCACAGTATATGGTTGGCAGAGTGCCAAGGGACACTTGAGGGCCCTCATCCTCTGTGCCATGTAGGGGAAGGATCAGGCCAGCACTGTAATATGTTGAAAGGGATGCCCAGAGTGGTGGACAACGGTAGGACTCCTCATTCTTCACATGCTGCTGTGGCAGCAGATGCCTGGTTCCTGGGCACGTGGCATCATGCCCAGGGTGAGTTCAACCTTCTGAATGTTGGCATGATGCCGGGGCATGGAGAGCCTGAGTTCCCCCCACCCCCCACCTTGCCCCCTGACACTCATACATGCTGTCTGGCAGTTAGCCAGGGACTCCACAGGTTCCCAGGTCTACACAGTCTGGGCACGGGCTGTGGGCAGCCTTGGCAGCTGCTGCTTGGCCCTTCAACTGCCTCTGTTGGGAAGAAGGCAAAGGCAGGCTTCTTGGGCCAGCCTTTCCTGCTCAGTCTCCAGAAACCTAGTTTGTAGACCCTTTGTCTGCCTGGACGTAGTGAGAGGGCGCAAGTTCCTATGGCTGCTGGTACCTTGCAGGAGGGTTTTCTCATCTGTGGAGTCTGGAAGCTCTGCCTGAGGCCTGAGTAGATCCTGGGGCACAGAAACTTCCAGAAATAGGGAATAGGGGGAGTATTGGCTCAGAGCACTGTTGGACAGTGCTGGGTTCTCAGAACCCCAAGGATAAAGATGCTCAAAGCTAAGTGTTGGGAGTCTGGACTTTTCCTCAGACTTAGAAATCAATACTCAAAATTGAAGACATAGTTAGGAAGGAGTAGGTAGATGCTGGCCAATTAGAGCATTGGGTTTCAGTGGCCTTTTTGTTTCCTTTACATAACGGCTATGAGCAAAGATCCCATGACAGACAACTGCCCCCTGGCTCTGCTGTCCCTGTTTGCCACCCCGGGTTTGTCGCTGAGTTCCCCCACCCTGTGTGGACCCTGTAGTAGACCACTCCCTGCCTCTGCCCAGATCACCCACACTATCTCCTTCTGCTTCTCTGTCCATACCCTTTCCAGGGTTCTCCTCTCTATCTTCACTCAGTCCTTAGTCCGCCTCGCTACAGGGCGCTGCTCACTTCCAAACAAGATGAAGCAAAGACCTCTCTGGTTGGTTCCTTTCATATTCCTCCCCTTTGTCCCAGCTTTCACAGTGGGGAAGCTGGCCAGGGACTTGACACGGTGCCACTTAGATGACATCTTAGTGGGTTTACAGCAGCTGACTCATGCCCTGAACCCAAGACTAGACACAGATGAAGGAAGACCCTGGGAGCCCAGGCACCTCTGTCCCTCCTCTGTCCTTTCATGAGAGTCCTATGTGCCTCTTTGGGAGCACCCTCTGGGGACTACAGTGGCCTTGGTGGGGGCCCCCATCTGTTTCTCTCCTTTCCTGGGTGCCCAGGGAAGCTCCTACAAGAAAGGAATGTTAGCAATCTGCTGGTGTAGAGAGCTGGCACCACACCCAGGCAGGGCTGTGTTGTGCCAGAGCCTAGTAAAGGCATTGGCGAGGGCTGCCTGCCTTCCCCATGCCTGGAGTTTCCTCTGGCCCCTTTGGCATGTGGCCTTCAGCTTAGCCCGAGGCAGAACAAGGACAAGGTGGCCTCCTCATCAGGACCTGGATGGCTGTGTCTTTTCCTCCAGGTACAAAGGGTTGGGGGCATGATGACAATGGAGATTCTGCAACAGTTTGTGGAAGAGGAAATAGAGTGGGTAAGAAGGACAATGTCCGGAACTCTTGCTATCAGTCTGTGACTCCAAAACCTGGACACCAGACTTCGTCATTCCCAGCCTCCTGTTCTCCTCTGTCAACTGGGGTGTGAACTGTCTCCTCTGCCATTTCATGAGTTGAGATCTAAAAAGGCTTCTTCATTCTACCTGGGACATGGTCAACCTTTGCTAGGCATGAACAATTTTTTTTTTCTCTCTTTCTGTACTATTGAACCCCCAAGGCTTCATGCTAGACAAGTAGTCTACCACTGGGTTTGTTTTGTGTTTTAAGATTGTGTGGTGTGGTGTGGTGTGTGTGTGAGAGAGACAGAGACAGAGATAGAGACAGAGACAGAGAGATGTGTAGTATGTGTGTATGTGTGTGGATATGCTTGCTTGTGCATGTGTTTGTGATATTAGAGGTGACTTTGGGGACACCTGCCTCAGTCACCTCCTCCTTAGCTAATGTGTATGGGTATTTAAGCCTGCATGTATGTCTGTGCAGCACATGTATGCCTGGTGCAGGCAGAGGCCAGAAAAGGTCATTAGGTCACCCAGAACTAAAGCTTCAGACAGAGGTGAGTCACATGTGGGTGCTGAGAATCAAACCTGGGTCCTCTGGACAAGCAGCCGGTGCTCTTAACCACTGAGCCATCTCTCCAACCCCACCATCTTATTTTTTAAAACAAAATCTCTCACTGAACTTGGAGCTTGTCATTTTGCCTAGACTGGATGGCCAACAGGCCCAAGGGATCTGTCTGTTTCCACCCCACCAGCCAAGGTTGCCGGTTTACACTACCACACCAGACTTTTAGATGGGGACTGGGGATCCGAACTCAGGTCTCCATGCTTATACAACAGGCACTGCACCCTCCGAACCATCTCCCCAGCTCCTGGGTTCCAATTTTCATTATTCATTTATTTGTACATTTTATTTTGAAACATGGTCCCATTCAAATTGCCCAGATGGACCTTAATCTTACTCTTCAGCCTTATGATCCTTCTGCCTCAGTTTCTTGAGTAGCCTGGAATATAATTGTATACTGGGCTAAATATGAGCAATTACGGTGGTTGTGACGGCAAGAATGAGCCCATCCTAAGGGCAGTTGGAGGTGTCCCTGAGTTAGCACATGCAGAGTGTGTGACTACAATGAATGTCAGCTGTCATCAGTGATCACTGTTACTGTTGCTATTTCCCAGTACTCTGAGGTGGGGCTTCACTCTAGCCTTGCTCTGAGTGACTTGGACAACACATCTCCCTCCAGAGCTCACCTGTCTTTCTAGAACATTCGGCAGTACCCCTGACCCATGCAATTTTGCTTCAACACCTACCTCCCTACCCACTTCATTACCCTTGGCCATCACTTACCTGTCCAAGATTCCCTGGACACAATCCTCTAGGGGTTCCTAGCAAAAAGGGCTTCCCAGGCAGGCTTCTGTCCCCCCTCCCTAAGTCCCCCCAGGCCTGGAGTCTAACTGTGTATTGTAACATAGTAGCTGAATGAACTTCAGTTTCAAAGGTTAATATCAAAATCTGGAGTGGATTACCTAAAAATTACTTACAACACCATTAAAATTCTGAACTCTTTTTGTTGTGGCTGTAAATTAATTTAAAATGTCAGGTTTTTTGAGAAATCCAATAAGAAATTGAGCCAACAGAGCAATCTGCAAACTGTCTGGCAAAGAGGAAAGTGTGTCTCTTCAATCGACAGGGAAAAATATGGAGCTTAACTGGAACCATATGGCTGACTACTTGAGAGAAGTCTGCAGAAAGGGAGGGGGAGGGGGAGGGGGGCAGGAGCTCAGCTGACAGCCACACGCACACAGCAGGCTGGCTGTGGCCTTGGCATTGGTGCAGGAGAGGGGCCTGGCGGACGCCTGGCACACAGCCCTACTTGGCTGCCCAGTGTCCACAGTCACCAGGCAGCCCTAGGCGGCAACTTAGTCAGGCCCATGATCTTAACACTTTGCCTCTGTGTCCATTCAGGACACCCCACACCCCCACCCTGCCATCCGGGAACCCTACTCCCATCCCTAAGGGGTCGGAACTCCCTCCCTTGGGAGAAAGGCTAGGCATCCAGCTTCCTTGCCCTGGGCTGCCACCTGCACGCCTCTGAGGGCTGCCTCCCCTCTGTTCTCTATGGGCTTCCTCCAGGCCAACATGTGGTCCCCATTACTCCTGAATTCCCCCAGATTTACAACACATTAAGTAATTTGTAGGTTATTTCAACTTCAATCTGCTAAAGTTGAGAAAATCAAAATTAAATTCAAACCACAAAGAAACTTCAAAGAAAAAGGAGGAAGAGAAAACTTGAGTGCCTTCTCTCCCCAGGTCCCCATTTGTCCCCCTTCTGTCCCCCTCCTGGATCCCAGCCAGCCCCCATCCTTGCCTCCCTTCCTCTGGGCCTCCCCTTTCCAGGGCCCTTCCCCGCAGCCTTTGGTAGGCAATGTCCAGGTGGCTCTTTAGGTGGATGTGCGGAAGTCCAGGGGCAGCTCCGGACTCGTGCTGGGGGTGGAGAGGTGCTGATGTTTTGGCAGAGGCAGGGAGCTGCTCTGTGGGGTCCAGCACTGCTTGCTCTCCTCCCAGAGCCTTCCTGGCCTCCAAAGGCTGTCACTTTCCTTACCTGTTTGGGGGGTCATCTTTACCATGCTGTCCTAGCTCCCACAGTGCCCAGGACGGTTGGCAGCCGGTGGGCACCACCTGGCCCCTCCATTTAATAGCTCAGGTTACTTTATTTTGTCTTCTACCCTCTAAAACAGCCTTGTAAATAAGCAAACACTCGGTGCCAAGCACCTTCGGCATTCCGCCAGGCTGGTAAATATTTTAGTAGTGACTTGGTAACAGTTGTGTTCACTTTGATTCCCTCGGAAGGTCTTTGGTGCCGGGGAAGGGCCGAGGCTCTGGGAAAGGATTCGCTGGTTATTTATACTCACCTCTGACCACGTGGCCTTTGCTCTGTCCCATGAATTAGATGCTGGGGTATTTTTAAAGCTCAAGGGGGCATTTGGCTTACACTCTTCATCAAAGAAGCAGAGACTGCCTCTGCTCTCTCTAGAAGTGCTCCATGGCCGAAGAGCTCTGGGGTGGTGATGTGGGAAAGACCCATGACCCACCCATGACCCAAAGGGACCTGGGAGACATGGCAGGTGTTAAGAGTTTGGCCACGGCTCCGGGTGGACCTTGTGCTACTGTGGTTTGGGAAGAACCATAAGGAGCAAGGAAAGGAGGACTCTAGGGTTCGGGATGTGTGAAGCTCGGGAGGTGTCAAACTAGTGTGGCCACCTGAGATGACCCCAAAAACAGTTGTGACCCCAGCCAGAGGTGTTTGGGAGAAGTGCAACAAAGGATGAATTTTCTAGGCATCTGGTTTCAGAGGACCTGTTCTTACCATGGGGAAGAAAGAGAAGGTCAAGGAAAACCAGCCTTGGGCAGGAACAAGACTCTAGGCAAAGCTGCTAACTTGATGCCCTGCAGTCCAGGCCTTCCCTCTGAGCCTGGGCAGAAACACCTGCAAAGCACAGGGCCTCCCTGCCCATTGCCAGGAAGCTGGTTTATCCAGACCCAACTTTGCTGTGTCCAGTGAGGCCTATGCTGCCCGAGGCTGGGTACTAGGGAAGGGACGGGCGTCTGGCTTTAATAGACTGCTCAGAGCCACAGCCACGCACTCCTTTGTTTTATGAGCGGTTTTAATGTACAGATGTGTTCGTTTTAAAGGGGCTCTAAATCATGGCATGGTGAGAGTGAAGTATTGTGTCCCACACCCCAGGGCTCCACCATCTATGTGGTGAGCCTCCGTGAGGTGGGCATAATCAAAGCAGAGATAAGGCCAGGCTTCTCTCTCTTGGCCAATGTGGTAGATGAGCCAGGGGAGAGTGGGCACATCTGCATTGGGTAAGATGGGCCCAATGTTGTATAGAGGACCCTTTCTCTTCTTCTCATCCACAAGGAAGGGTGGGGCCTTCCCACTCCAGCTTACAGCTGGGGCGCCATTCAGCTGACCAGCTGCTGCCACTCCGAGCCGCCTGCCCGTCCTCCCTGGGCTCCTGGCGCCATGATGCGCGCCACCCGTCTGCACCCACGCACACCCTATTGGTGCTCAGCCTCCGTGGGCGCGAGTCAGGTGAGCAGCAGACATTGTAGTAGACCCAGCTCACCTCCTTCCCGGCGGGACTGGTGCCAGGGCTGTGCTCTTCCCGGAAGGCTTCCAAGCTCCCCCGCTCGGCATCCTGCTGAGCCTGTTCTCGGGGTGCGGGGGCAGATCTTTTGGGGGGGGAGAGTGTCTGCCCCATGCTGCCCTGGCGCCAGCTCTTCCTCAAGGCCCTGGTGGAGTCGCCTGAGGGAAGCAGCTGGGCTGGAGGAGCTGAGGTGCTTCTGAGATGGGAATCAAGAGGGAAGCCGCCATCTTTCTGGGGCACTCTCTACTTCTTTAGGAGCAGACACAGAGCCTTGGACCAGTCCATGTTGGTGCTTGCTTCTTGCTTGATGGCTTCTCAAGTTTTGTTTTTATATCTTCCAGAAAGATGCAGAGCCCAACACACTCAAGGCAAGTCTCAAGGGCCTCCATGACTGCTTAACCTTGTGCGCTCTGGTCCAACCCTAAGTTTTCAACATATTTGGAAAGTTGGAAGAGTTCTATGCAGGGGACAGGTTGATAGAGGAGGCCTTCTTTTTGGTTTTCTGAGATAGGGTGTGGCTTTGTATGCAGCCCAGCGTAACCTCATACTTGCTTTGTAGCCCAGGCTGGCCTTGAACTGAGCTCCTCACTGGCTGGTGTTCCGAGTGCTAGGGTTATAGGTGTGTACCACTGTGCCCAGAAGAGGCTTTCCTTGACCCCCTAAAGGTACTAGGCCCCAAGGTTGCTATCCTGTGACGTCCCTCAGTCCTGACCCCTGTGTGGTGGAGAGCCACTCTAAGAAAATGGTGTGCTGTCTCTTACATTTGGAATTACATGGCCCCAGAATGCTCTCAGGCCTTTTCCCTGTTACTTCCTCTTGGCCTTTGGGAATAGGAGTCCCTTCTGCACGTACTCTCATCCCTGGCGTCCCTAGAGCAAGGGAGGGAGCAGAAGCCATCGGTCCTTTGGAAAATGGTATCATAGAACTGCTCAAGGAAGCCGGCAGCCAAGATCACTGACCCTCCCATTTTGTTGACCACACGGGGCAAGGCCAGGGTGCAGGGGTCTGCCTAGCGTCCACAGGCAGTTAGAAGTCTTGAGGAGTAGCTGTGTCTTCTGAAGGGAAGGATGCCACACTGTATGCAAGTCTTGGTTTCCCTGGCAGTGAAACTCAGTAGATCCTGTGATGACCTTGAGCTAGACAAAGCATCATGAATGACAAGAGAGACAGGTTGGTGACTGAGAGGACTCAGAGAGGCCCCAGGGACTCCTCTTCACCGTATAGAGAGGCCTGCCTCTACTTCCTTCCACAAAGACCCATGGTTGACTGGGCTGAGGCCATGTGGTGCTTCTGCTTGCCAGACAGATCGATGCTGGAGCTCGCCCTTCCCACTCTGCCCAGTGAGCACCCAAGGAAGCGAAGGTAGGGCCTAACAAGGGAGACAACCAGTCAAGAGAGACAAAAGGTCAGAGACAGACAAAGAGGACCAGAGCCACATGGACCCTCCACCTCATTCATCCCAGGACAGGGTCTCATGATGAGGGGGACGCGCTGGCTGGTAGCCAGTTGCCCTGTTTCTCCTTGATGCCTGTGTGGAGTGAGTCCTGGTTTCAGGCTCCCTGCGAGCCGGGAATGGAGGAGATCCTATGAAAATGATGATATGTGACAATCAGTCACAGCAATTAGTGTTTTGGTTAACAGGCCTTTTTTGTTTTCTCTCACCCAGACAGAATGTCACAAATAAATCCTCTCCTGCATTTGCATATTAATTGGATCGGAGACGTCAAGCATCTTTCATTAAAGAAAATGATCTGCATATTTGGAGACATAAAATAGTTATTTTGATGGGTTTTTTTCCCTAAGATCAGGGGGTGGGGGAAGTAGGTGATAGGAGTTCTAGAATGGAGGTAGAGTGAAGGCAGAGCCAGCCAGCCCCTCTGTCTAGTTAACCCTCTGCGGACTGAACTTGGTGGGCCAAGGTTGAGCAGAGAGATAATTAGTCTGTAAATAAATCAAGGTTCCAAGGGGCCCCTGGGCCAGCTTGGCTGTTGGGCAGAAGGGCCCTCACTAGAGTTATGAGTGAGGAGATAGGCTTGGGGCTCTTATTCTAAGTAGCTGTGCTGCCCCAAGTATTTGCAGAGGCAGTGGGCATTAGGGCGTGGCCAGGTGTCTACCTTATGTCCAATCTAGCTATGTCCCTCCTCTCTTTGGCTTACTGGTCAGCCCCTGTTCTTTCAAATAGCTTAGCGTCTGTGCCTACTCCCTTCATTCGCTGTGACCTTGTGCTTCCCTTGTCCTTCTCATCCTTTGCCAACCAACCTTTCTCCCACTCTTCTCCCCAGTTGGGAAGGGTTCTGGGAGCCGCAGAAACAAAGCTTAGAGTCATTATCACACACACTCGAAATAACCCAGAAAGCTACAGGGCCCATATTAGGGCATGGTCCCAGGGAAAGCAGAGTGAATGTACAGTTTTTGATAGGTGACTGTGACTGTCCGTGTCATCCTTGTCCCTTCCTGCCTACAGGAGCCATTTGTTCAGGTAGGCTGTAGGGACAAGGGCCTCGCAGAGACAGCTCTGAACTCTCCTGGTGACATGAAGCTTGCTCTCCAGCCTGCCTCTCCCTGGTCCCAGATCCCAGTCAGGGAGAGGTTTTGGTAATGTTGGCGACAATGACCGGCACACAGGATATGTGTAGAAACTCTGCTTAGGACTCTCCACTCACTGCCTCCTGTTCCCAGAGCCCTCTGAGACAGGCACTCTCACCATGTACTTTATAGATAAGGAAACTCGACCTCAGACAGGACAGATAACACACCTAGAGGTGCCCATCAGAGCTCAGAACCTGCAGCCAGAGTGGGGCTCTGTGTAGCCAGGCTGTGACACAGAGGAGACCAGTGGGAACAAGCTCCTGCTCTGCCCCCAGCTGACACTTGGTCATGAAGATACTCTGTGATGTAATACAGTGGGTTACAAATGTCCTTCTACATGGGTGGCCTCTTCACCCCACTGAGAAGATAAGATCTGCCATTCCCCTGGACATTATAAATGGCTAGGGGTGTCTTCTGTGGCTTTTTAATGCCAGAGATGTGCCTTCCACTCACGCAATTCGTATACAATTTTGCTTAGAATTT
Organism: Phodopus roborovskii; assembly: GCF_943737965.1. Taxonomy (NCBI): domain Eukaryota; kingdom Metazoa; phylum Chordata; class Mammalia; order Rodentia; family Cricetidae; genus Phodopus; species Phodopus roborovskii. The sequence continues at coordinate 537,340 of NW_026126646.1, forward strand.
GGAAGTGTCCATCAGGGCTGCTTTCACACCTCAGTCTTCCCTCTGTGTGCCTGGCTCCTACCTTTCAGTTTTGGTAATCTCTCTCTCTCTCTCTCTCTCTCTCTCTCTCTCTCTCTCTCTCTCTCTCTTTCCTCTCTCTCTCGGGCGCCATGAACTGGCCTCTCTTTATGTCCTGGGTAGATGGACTTGGATGTCCCATGGAAACCTGTGGTTTGGTATTGCCTCTCCAGTATCCAGACTCTAAAATAAACCCCTCCAAATGCCAACTAAAGGGGGTTGTATTTGAGCCAGGCATCATTACCCCATCATAAGGTCAGGGCTCTAGAAGGGTCTTCTGAGCCAGGAGATGGGGTGTTTGCATCCCAAAGCACCTGACAGCTGTGCCCTAGCTGGTTCCTTGGCCACCCTCTGGCCCTCGGTGACTTCCAGATATACCTTCTTTTGGTAGGTAAGGAACAGAAGCAGGGCTCTAGTGCCCCTCAGATTTGGAGACTTTGGATTAGGGGCTAGGGGTGCTTGTAGAGAAGTAAATGGATGGGCGGGTGTTTTCTGGAGTCTGGGGGAGCTCTGGAGCAGCTGTTGCTGTTAAATGCCAAGAAGCCAAGTTGGTTTAATATGGTTGTGGCTGCTGGCTTGATAAATCAAAATAATTAAAAATAATAAATTTGATTCTTCAACCAGCAAGTTGTGTGTAGGCGCAAGGCCTGGGCTCCTGAGTTAGGACTGGGGAGGTGAGAGAGGACCTGGAGCACAGGAATAGTGGAACCATAACTGAGGAAATGGACAAAGTCTGACCTAGGGGTCAGCTCTCAGACTTGATTAAGGGAGAAGTGACTTTCATGGTGAGAGGATCAGCCAGACAGGCCAGAGCCCTTGCTGGCTTTGCCCCTGGCTGTGTGGAATTGGGCCAATCTTGGTTTCCTCATCTGTCAAATGGCGTGATAGTCCTATGGGCCTGTGGGGCTGTGTCAGGGGTCAGGCCTTCACTGAGCATGTTAAGGAACCGTCAGGCTCCATGGGGACACAGCCCTCTCATCCTCCCTGCGTTGAGGGGGTCTCAGTGTCTCATCTTGTCCCCTCTTTGTGCCGGCTTTGGCTACAGGCACAAAATCCCAGCTCACAGTGCCTGGACTGCCAAACAGGTCCACAGCTTCCGGGGACTTCTCCGGGGACTTCTCCTCCCTCCTGTCGGCTGTTGTCCTAACACAGGATTGTTCTGTTTATGAGGACATCCCCTGGTTCAGGGCGGTTTCCAATGACAATATTCCCCTGGTTCCAGAATGGGGTCAGGAAGCAGGGTGCCACACCCTGGGGCCAGCCCTGGGTTCGGGGTGCCAGCGGCTCTGACTGGGAAAGGCAAGCTCTAAAGAGGGTTTGCCTCCGTCCCCCATTCCCTGCCCCCACCTCCATCCTCAGGAGCCCTATTTGGTGTCAGAGTAGCTGGAAATCTGAACTGAGTGGAAGGGGGTGAGGACAGGGAGGGACAGGGTGTCTGTCTCTTTAAATGCACTTTGTGTCAGTGTGATAAGGAATTTGATGGCTTTATCAGAAATACCAAAGCTTTATTTAGCAGGGTGAGGCTCACACCACTCAGCTCCACACAATCTGCTGATAAATAGCAAAAAAAAAAAAAAAAAAAAAAAAAAAGATGGGGGAAGAAAACAATAACTCGACAACACCCCAGCTTAGAGGCCCAGGAAAAATGAGGCACAGAGAAAGACACAAAGAAAGGCAAAGTTTGGGGGAGTCAGGGAGCTCAGTAAGCAGAGAAGGGGAGCAGAGAAAGCTGCAGCAGGGTTCTGGAAAGTGCTGACAGGCCGACATTCATCTGCTCTCCAGTGAGGCCTTCATGGACTTTTCTGTTTCTTGATAAAAACTACTCTGATGGTTACCATTCTTCCAGAAAAGGGATTTATTAAAGGGCCACACCCTTCCCAACTCCTTTCCGGTTGGCCACTTTTTTGTTTGTTTGTTTGTTTTTCCCAAGACAGGGTTTCTCTGTGTAGCTCTGGCTATCCTGGGACTCGCTCTGTAGGCCAGGCTGGCCTTGAACTCACAGAGCTCTGCCTTCTCTGACTCTGGAGTGTTGGAGCTAAAGGCCTGTACTATCATTGCCCAGCCCCATTGGCCATTTTTATCTCCTGCCCGTCCAAGGGAGTGGACAGCCTCAGCGTGCAGTGAGGACTGCCCTTAGGACCTGCTGGCTGGGCTGGTGAAGGTTAGACCAACCTGGGGGTGATAGAAGAAGTTAACTGAATACAAAAGAAACTATCGGGGAGCTGCCCCGTTACTGCAGCACTAAGAAAGGAGTACCCCAACTCCTTACATAGAAGCAAGGAAGCTGGGTGGGGAGGGCTTGGGAAAGTCCATGCAGCGACAGGTGGGACTCTGTGCTCAGGGCCAGTCTCAGCCCAGGTCACATGGGGAAGCAAGGCTATGGCATGGCCGTACCTACTTGTGACATTCTAGAACATTCTTCTTCTTCTCCTTCACAGGGTCTCTCTGTGTAGCCTTAGCTGTCCTAGAACTCAATAGACAGACCAGGCTGACCTTGAAATTACAGAGATCTGCCTGGCTCTGCCTCTTGAGTGCTGGAACTAAAGGCATGTGCCATCATTGCTGGACCCAGAATATTCTTTGCTGCCTTCCATCTGAGCTGTTCTTGAGCAGTCTCTCCCATATCTTGGCTATTCTAGATTTTTCCTGCCTTCACTGGCATCCCTGTTTCTTCTTCCTCAAACTCTCTCATTTTCCCTCCCCTGTCTGGGAGCCACTGGCCAGCTTTATGGCCAGCATGAGTCTAGATACTACACTCCTGAGTGCCCCTTGGCCGTCTACACTCCTGAATGCCCCTTGGCCATCTACACTCCTGAGTGCCCCTGGGCCGTCTACACTCCTGGATGCCCCTTGGCTGTCTACACTCCTGGATGCCCTCTTGGCTGTCTACACCCCCCTCTGACCCCATGATGATTTTGATGGATGTAAAGCAAGTTTAATTTGTAAGCCCCACCCACATCTCTCTCTCTCTCCCAAAGGTTTTGCCTCTTCTAACCAGCTGTTTATGAAGTTTCCTGTGTTCATAGAGGCAGGTTTGAGCACTCCATGCCCAGCCATCAGCCACATGGATAAGGAGTGGAGAGTGGTGGTGGGTGGAGGAGAGACAGGGTCTAACCCTTTCTCATGGCATCCCAGTCCAAGAGAACCAAAGGCTTGGGTCCTGGCCACAGACCCTGCCTCCTCCCCGTCGGTTCAAAACTGCTTCTGCTGTCACAGATAGTAGGTCACCCCTCATTGACTAGCAGAGTTGGTTGAGGGGGAGAGTCTTTGCTCCATAGGACCTCCAAATGTGACAGAGGAACCAAGGCATTCTAGATCTTTCCAACAGGAAGGTCAAAGGCTGAGGGCAATTACAGGAACCCAGGCTAGGGTTAGCTGAAGACCACAGTGGGCTGGCTTTGAGGCCCTCTCACTAGAGTCATGGTGGAGCCTAGAGAAGCCTGAGATCCCTTCTAGTAAGCTGACTGACAGGAAGCCTGAGCAAGGCTGGGCCAACAGGCTGAGGGCCAGGCAGGTCACCTTACAGGCATCCCTGGGCTTTGGATGGTGGGGCAATGGGATTAGCTGGGCTGATGGGTTGTGGAAGTTCTGGGCGGAGAAACAGGGGAGCTGGGGGAGGGGGAAGCTGGCCAGGGCAGAGGCTGGAGGAAGCTGCAGAAAAGGCCAAGGCCCAGACAGACAGGAGGCATAAATGGAAGTGACAGGGTCAGGCCAGACCTTTGTCCTGCAGCCTGATTAGAAAGCCTGCCCTGGATTTCTGAAACTTTGGGATGTTGTCGGACAAACTGGAGCTTAATTCTGTCAGAGCGCTGGGGAGATTAGAATTGACATCCTGGGAGCACATTCCTGGCTGGGCAGAAATCCAGCCCCCGCTGGGAAAAACCTGTGAAAGCATGGCCAGCCTATGGTGGCAGCAGGGGTGCTGTCAGCACCGGTGGCCACTCCGGCTATGGGGATCGGAGCCAGGAGCCTCTGGAAGGCTGGTCTATTTAGACAGGATGCATGGAAAGAGTGGAGGCTTGGCCAAGCCATCCCTGACGCTGAGTCCTTTTTCCTGGTGGCATTGCCTGGAGCAGAGATCTAAAGTTAAGTCTATAAAATGGGCCAAGTCTGCCTTCCAGACCCCTGGAGCTTTTCTTTCCTTCAAAGTATCCGAGGGAAGGCAAGAGGGTTGCTTCCGGCAGCACAGGTTGCTTGGTTGAGTTCCCCTGGGGAAGGTGGCAGGCAGCAGCCACAAACAGGTTGTAGAAGCAGAGTATGTGGAAGGCCTCTGCCACTGTACCAAGTGGGTCTCCTCCACCACCAGCCCAATTAGCTCATAAAACCAGGATGTATTTTCAAGATAGTTCCGACCTCTCTCCAAGCTCCCAGGACATCTCCTTCTAGATTCATCAAGCAGAGAGTGACAGGCAAGACCTCTACCAGGAGTCAGCAGGCAGGATGGCCACCAAGAGATGGGTCTGGAGGGCAAGATTAATAAGCACCATTGCCCCAAATCAGGCTACTCCCAGTACCCTCCCCGTTTCCTTCCTGACTCTAATGACTTTTAAATATTGGTAAATATTTTGGCTAAAGCAGGCTCTTGTGGCAGAGAGCAAGGCTGTGTATAGTTCAGGACCTACAAATTATTTATTAAAGATCTGAGATGCAGTGCAATTATGTGGAAAGAACCCAAAAAATTAAATAAATAAGTAGCAAAATAAATAAATAACAGCCCCACTGGCCTCTTGAAGGCTTGGGGAGCTGTGCACATGATTGCCGGCTTGATGAAATCCCCCCGGATGTAATGAGCTGATTTTTCTGCTGTTAATATTGCATCTGCTGATGAAGGATTCGTTAGGATAATGGAACGAAGCTAAAATATAAATGACTCCCTGTCAAGAAGCAGCTTTTGTTTGTTGATCTCCTGACAGTTCCCGGGCCAAGGCAGGGGTTTCTGTGAGCACACCACGAATTGAGGAACGGGCAGAAGGGATGGGGGACTAGAGCTCAGGGGACCCCCGGAGTACTTGGCTTTCCCCTACACCCCCTAGGCTCTCCCTTGGGGTTGGACTGCCCGACCTTGGGAAGCCCTAGAGCCCTGTGGGGTGGGGAAGTCATCAACTCTGAGCCCTGTGGAGGGAGCTTGTTGCACAGGGCTCCTGGGTGGGAGCGGAAGTTCCTGCCTAGCTGGGCAGAGGGATATGCGGAGGCGGGGCTGGGGGTCCTGGGATTTGTAGAAGCACTGTCTGCTGCCTGTGCATGCTGGGAAGTGATGTGTCTGGGAGATGGAGTTACTTGAAGGAGGGTATCCTAAGGGGAGGTTGGGGGGGGTCCTAGCTTTTTCTTTGCCATTATAATGTGCCTTCCTCTCCCCTCCCCCCTTTCTTCCTTTCTGATAGAGTAGCCCAGGACACCCACGTCCAGGATCTCCCTGTCTCCATCTCCCAAGTGCTGGGCTTACACATATGCACTATCACACCCAGTTTATGGGATGCTAGAGATTAAACCCAGGGCTACATGCATGGTGGCTCAAACCCTGTCCAGGGCTGGAAGGAAGCAGGACTCCTTTGAAATTACCATGTCACCCCCAACCCCAGCTTGGCTCATCTAATGCCTCTGCTGCGTTCCCATGTCTGACACCTTCTCTTCTGCCCTCCTGTTGTACCGTGTGTTTTATTATGGTAAATACACATGCCCTAAAGTTTACCAGTGTGACCATTTAAAGTACACGTTTGGTGGCATCAGCTACACTCACAAGTTGTACAGCCATCAGCAATATCTAGTTCCAGAATTTATTTATTTGTTGTTTGTTTATTCTGGGTTTTCCTGTGTCGTTCAGGATGTCCTGGAATTCTCTTTGTAGACCAGGCTGGCCTCCAACTCAGAGACCTGCCTGCCTCTGCCTCCTGAGTGCTGGGATCAAAGGTGTGCGCCGTTCCATGCTGCAAGTTCCAGAATTTTTTAACCACCCCATACAGAAATGGGCAGTTGGTCACCCCGACTCCTCCCGTCTCTCCATCCTGACAGTCACTAGCTCTTCTCTATCTATAGTCGAGATGTTGTAACTGGAATCATACAATTTATATCTTTCATTCAGGTGTTTTCATGTTGTAGCATGTGTCGAGTCTTCATTACTTTTTATAGTTGTATAATAGTCCATAGTGCTGTAATTTAAGAAAAGTGGCGCTTGAGAGAAAGACACCATGCAACAGGATTCAAGTAGAGGGTTGGTTTTGTTTTTGTTTTGTTTTGTTTTTAATTAGGGAATGGGACCATAAAAAGGGGAAAGGGGGGGATGGAGAGGATGGGGGGAGGGAGGGGAACAGACAGAGAGGAAAAGAAAGAAGAAAGATGGGAGGTGGGCAGGGCCCTTTTAAAAGGGAAGGTAGTGAATGTGCACAGGGGGTGCTCATAGTGGCTGCAGCTGAGGGCGTATCCTGTCAGAACCCCAAGGACAGGCCAGCACAGATGCCTGGATACTAACACATAGTACATATGGACCATCGTTGTTATCCTTTGCTAAACTAATGGGAGCTCACACTGTGTCTGCCTATTGATTGTCCTGAATGGTGCTACTAGGAACAATTTTGTGCAATTGTCTACGTCTCTATAAGCCACCTTGGAGGTCTATACCTTGTTGTGAAGCTGTGGAATCTTTCCCACGAAGGGCCCTAGCAGCTAATGTTAAGGGATAGTTTCTACATGTGCCACAACTGTGCTGAACATTATAACACTGGCTCTTCACAGTGGCTGGTAATGGCCAGGCATGGCAGGATTCAGACCCGACTATGGGCACTGTTCCTCATGCCTGGCATCTCTATAATCTCTGGGAAACGGCTGCAGGAACTGGATGGTTCGTGGCAAGGCATCACCTGTCTGAGCATCTGTCAGCTGACTGTGTCAGCTCAGCAGTCACACAGTGTCACACACACACACACACACACACACACACACACACACACACACGCTGAGTCCTGAGTGGAGGCTGAGTTGATAACTCTGAGCTCTTCGCTTCCCTGTGTTTCTTTGGAGGCTGTCCTGGGACTAGCTCTGTAGAGATCTGCCTGCCTCTGCCTCCTGAGCGTGGGGATTGAAGGTGTGCGCCACCACTGCCCGGCTCCTCTGAGCTCTTCTTACACATGGAAGGAACAACCTTCTTGCTGACTCCTTGGCCAGCGCCACTGTCACCCTGGCCCTTGAGGCCCAGTAGAAAACAGGGGAACATCCAGGGCCATCAATTCAGATCTTTCTTCCTAGAAAGAGCATCTGTATCTCTTGCCCAGAGACATAGATGAAGCACTGTTGTCCTGGCCAAGAGGGGACACTGGGAAATGGTGATGTGTCTTTCTCCAGAGGGAGAGCAGAAGGGGGTGGCTCTTCTCTTTGAGAAACCAAGGCAGGACCCCCATGTCTATCATCTTTAAAGCTCCTGGCTGGGCATCCACACAGGACAGAGATGTGAAAGGAGCCAGCACCAGCACTGAGCAACAGAGGCATTACCAACTGCATCATGGAAGGGCCTGGTGCTCCCTGCTCTCTGGTTACATTACTATTATTAAAAACACCCTCTGAGGGGGTGGGGAAGACAGCTCAGTTGGTAAAGTGCCTGCTGTGTAAGCCTGAGGACCTGAGTTCATGTTTAACACCCAAGTAAAAAACTGGCTGTAATGACACATGCCTATAATTCCAGCACTGGGGAGGTGGAGACCAGAGGATGCCAGGGGATGGCTGTCCTGCCGGTCTAGCCAATTATGTGAGGGGCTGGAGACTTGGCTCAGTGGTTAAGAACACTTGTTCAGCTACAGTTTATTGGTGGCACACGCCTTTAATCCCAGCACTTGGGAAGCAGAGGCAGGTGGATCACTGTGAGTTCATAGACCAGCCTTGTTTACAAAGTGAGTTCCAGAACAATTGGGACCTGTTACACAGAGAAATCCTGTCACCAAAAACAAAAAACAAAAAAAAAAAAAAAAAAAAAAAAAAAAAAAAACACAAACAAAAACAAAAAAAGAAAAAAGAAAGGAAGAAAAAAGAATCGTACTTGTGTTGTTGTGTTATTTTTGCAAAGAATAACAAAATAATAACTCAACTCCCAGTAAGTTCATTTCCTCTTTGGGCACCAGGCACACATATGATTCACAGACCTGTATGCAGGCAGAACACTCATACCTCCCCCCAAATAATAATACGGTGGAGCGCAATCGGGGCACCGGGTGTCAGTCTGCTCTGGCCTCCGCATACATGCATACATCTGGGAGGGTTGGGAAACCACTTCCCTGGCTGGACTAGGCTTGACTAGGCTCTCCCTCTTGACCCTGTTTGATTTTTCAGGATTTTGGCCAATTTGCAATCCAGGCTACTTTGGGAGAAAGTACAGAGCCCACTCTAACTTGGTGCTGGCCAGCAGAGCTGCCTGCCCCTCCTGGAGGCCTTGGCCTTCTCTCCCTATGCAGCCTGCTCTGGCTGCTGTCTCTGCTGTCCAGATCCAGCCCCTGCCACATGGAGCCAGCAGCCCCTTCATCGTCCTGCTAAAGACGGTGTGAAAGTTTCAGGCTTTCTTTGAGCTTTCTGTTTGGCCTGGTTATGTGGTGGCTGTGCCTCTGATACACACCCTGGCAGCCTTGCAGGGTGCAGGGGACGGCTGGCCCCTGGATGTCGCCTTTCTCTCCCGGCCCTCCTTCCCCTTAGCACGTTTTATTCTTTCTTTCCCCCTTCTATTTCTCCCTCCCTCCCTCCCTCTCTCTCTCTCTTTTCCTCTCTTTCAACAAGGTTTTCCTAAAAAGTTTTTTAATCAATCAAATTTGAGGCAGAAAATAGGTTTTGTCACGCCTGGTCCCGGGATAGTGTGACTCTCACTCAGGCTCCTGACAGCTTCTCAATGCAAGAAGGAGGCCAAACAGAATATTTCTCCGGGAAAGTGCCCGTTTCCATGGCACTGCCCCTTGTCGTCTGTGCCCCTCCTCAAGCTGCCGGGCTGACACGGCCCCAGCCCTTGTGAAAGGCCCAGCCGGGGGAGGGTGTTTGAGGATGGGGAGGTGGGCTGGGGCAGCAGGGGGTGGGTAGCCAGGCGGCCCAGCAGCTGTCCCGAATCTCCATGGCCTGAGAAGGCTGGGGAGCAGGTTGGGACTCAGACTGGAGCCTGGCCTGGGGTTCATACATATGGAGCCCGGCAGCGTGTGGGAGAGACAGGGGCCAGGTGTTAGAGAGGTTAGGCAGAGGGGACTTCCGGGAGTCAGGCTCCTTCAGGCTGGTGCTGCTCTAGCACACCTCCCTCCCCCACCCCCTCCCCCAACCCCCTCCCCCAACCCCTCCCCCAACCCCCTCCCCCTACCCTGCTCTTCTGCTCTCCTACCCATTAGTTTCTCCCATCATCTCTGGCTTCTTTCTGATTCCTCCATTCTAGAATCTTTGGTCCCTGTCCCCACATCAGAGCCTTTTCTTTCTAGCCCAGTTCCCTCTTCCTTCTTCCTGTCCCCATCATTCACCCTCTCCTCTCTCCTCTTCTCCTTCTCTTTTATAATTAATGATTAGTTTTAATTGGTTTGCTTAGGCAGCCCGACAGCAAATTAACAGAAGCCAGCCCAGGGCCGCAAGGCTGGGGTGAAGACCACTGTACTTTAGACATGGCTGGGGACAGGAAGAACTGTGGCTTCCCTACGCCATCATTTCCTGGCCAGTGGGCTGTGCAGGCTCAGGCCTCCCGTGGACAAGTGTGGCAGCCAACAGGCACTCTGCAAGATGGAGGGCTCCCCTTGCCAACTCCCTGTGTGCTTCTGTTTTCATTCTTATGGCCCCTCCCCGCCTCTGGCAGAGGTTCAGGTCGGGGCTGACGCCTGTGGGCTGGACAGGGCTTGCTTTTGGTGCCCTTTGTCCGTGCCTGTGCTATAGCTGATGAGGTTGGAACTTGGACATCTCTGGGGCCAAGGGCCTCCTCTTTCCCTTGGACAGGAAGGAAGAGGCCGCTGCTGCTATGAGACCAGCTACTTAGGGACAGGCTCCGACAGGGCAGCCGACAGGCTCCAGAGCCTTGCTCTGCTTTGCTCTGATTGCTTGTCCCTCTACACAGAGCCCTCAACCTTTAGTTCTGAGGGTAGTTAGGGTCAGGCCTGGACAGACTGACAGAAGATGGACAGAAAATGGATGAATGAGTTGATGGGTGAAGGATGGGATGATGGATTGAAAACTGGCGGAGGTGGTGGTGGTGTACCTCTTCAATCCCAGCACCCAGAAAACAGAGGCTGCCAGATCTCTGTGAGTTTGAGGCCAGCCTGGTCTACAACGTGAGTTCCAGGACAGCCAGGGCTACATAGAGAAACCCTTACACACACACACACACACACACACACACACACACACACACACACACGAGGAACCTGGCAGAGGGTGCTCTGACAACACATGGACACATGAGTCCTGAACACATATTCCTTTTCTCTTTCAGCCTTGAGGCGGCTCCCTTTACCTCAGCCTTCCTGTTCTCCCCCGACCCTTGCGGACCCCTTCCTTAACTGTGCCGGCTTTCTCGTTCATGGCCACTTTCCGGTTGTGCCAACCACTCATTCCTATAGGCCAGAACAAGGCATCAGCACCGGGAGGGACAGAGGCAGAAGGTACAAGAATAAAGAAAAGAAAATGGCCTACTGGATATGGCTCGGGTCCTCACTGGGAGCCTAGAATCTTCCTAGCACCCCAGATCCAACTGAGAGATAATGAATGCCCCAGCCACTGTCAGCCAGGCTACCTGCCCTGGACAGGCAAGGATGGGACTGGAGGGCTCATCTTGGTGGCTTGTGTATATGCGTCTCCACCCCTCCCCCTCCTGCCTCCAGCCCCAACCAACTCCTAGAAAGTTTCCTTGCGATTGTTCTGTGTGATCAGATCTGCAAGTTGCTCTCTGAGCTCCTCGTCACATTTGACTTAATGAAGTGCAACTGCTGAGGGATTTGGGTTCAGCGCTCCGGTCTCCTGCGCTCCCTTGTTGTTGGAAAACAGGGGCGGTTGGGGACGGCAACACTGTGCTGTAAGTCGTTATCATTCCGGTCAGTCTGTTTAACACAAAATTAAACAAAGAACTAATTAGTGCCTCATGAATTAATAAATGCACAGTTGCCGGGGAGGAGAGGAGAGGAGAAAGTGTGGTGGAAGGGAGATACTGGAGTTGTAGAGTTGGGGGGCTTTGGGGGTTCAGGGGAGGCTGGCTGGAGGCGAGCTTGGGATGGACAGGACAAAGATGGTGCCCTGCCAGGGCCTAAGGCTCCTTGGCCAGAATGAGCACTCTGCTGGCCGAGCCCACCTAGCTCCTCCCAGCATTGGCTTAGGGGTCTCCGTTCCTGTTCCCCTGGCCGAGCCCGGAGTCCTTCCCCTTAGCTTAGCTCACCTCTCACCTCCAATCCGTCCCTTTTCCTCTCTGAGGCTTCCATTGGCCTCTTCCGCCTCTGCCCGGCACCCATTTTCTCCCTCTTGCCCCCTACCATAGCTGTCCACTCATTTCTCTTCCCATCCCTCAGCTCCCACCTTCTAGATCGACAAGTGGCCTAGGCCCACAGAGAAGGCCTCCCAAGCCAATTGATGGTCACCAGGCTCTCAAGCCTTTTACCCAGCCACATCAGCTCTGCCGCCCCTCTGCCCCAGCAGCCCAGGCTGTAACACTGGCCTAGCAGAGAGTAGAACCCTCCTTAAGAGGACACGTCAAGTACAATTAGCTTTATCTGTCTAAATATGTCCTGGGAATGAGAGAGCGGGTGGTGGGACTGGGTGGCATTCTGGGATCCCTGGACAAGGTCACCCCATCTCCAGCAATCCCCCCCAATCTGATTTGGGGATTACGTGGCCTAAGGAAATTGGTGTTATTCTTCTTGCATCACTGATAAGCCACAAATGCCGGATAGGGAAGGAAAGGGGAACAAACGGCAAACCCTTTGTCCAGCAGGCAGATGCTGAGGCTGAGGTATAGGGAGGCCCCTGGAAAGGTCAGGTGGGGCCAGGTGGGTAAGCACAGGTCCCTCGGGTTCTTCCCTCCACAAGTGAAGTCTGTGCTATTTGCACCTGGACCCCCACGCCCCTGCTCTAGGCTGCAGGGGACCTGAGCCTACAAGCTGAGAAACATTAATGATTGGTTAAAGATCCTTCAGTGTTATTGCGCCCCTGGTCTGAACCTTCTGTGGGTGTTGTATTGGTCCATCGGGGTGGAAGGAACTGCCCACAGTCTGTTCCAACGGAGTTGTAGCTTCCTGACATCTGACCTTGCCCCCTGAGCCCCAAGGCTCACTCAGTCACCTGGGAACAGCTTGCCATTTGTTGTTTTTGTTTTCAGGGCCCAGGAAAAAAGAGTCAAGGAGTGGTTGGTGTGGCATTTATTGATTGTCTCCTGGAATACACACGTAGCCACTAAAGGTTCAGGGGAGACTGAAGGTCTATAACCAGCACACACACATGTATGTGTGTGAACAGACACACACATTTGCCAACAAACACGCGCACACACACACATGCCCACACACCCTTCTCTGCCTCCACTGGGCAGTGTGTAGAACAGCCTGACTTTCTTTGGATAGCGGTGTCTTAGGAGCCGTATTTTCCATATAACAGGTACCACTGCTTCCTGAATTTTCAGTCTTTGGTTGGCATATACTTAAAATGGGCCCAAAGCAGAGCCCATCGAGCATGTCCAAATCACTGATCCTTCTGGCTCACCCTGGAGCAGCATCAGCATCAGTGTCTTAGCCCATAGCTGACAGAGAGCCCTTGGACACATAGGGGTGGGTCCTGACAGCATGCTTGGAGGGAAGAAGTCATAGGTTTACCCTCCTGGAAGGACTAACGGGCTGTTCTTTGTCACCAGGATGAAGTGACGTCCCAGCTGTGTTTGAGGAATCTCCAGGACCTGGTGAGGTAAGACTCAAGCTCCCCCCATCCCCTCTTCTGTGTGTTGTGTGACCACTGCTGGTTTGAGATGACCACCCTGGCCTGAGTTCAATTCTTCAAGCATTCAGGAGGGGATGGGGAGTTAGAGGCAGGGAACGGGACCCACGTGGCAACTGGAACCTGTCCGGAACAATGGGGGTCCGGCTAGAACTGTTTGGCTTTTATACTGGAAACAGGCTGGGGGTGGATGGATTGCAGATTTGGAGCAAGGAATGAGCTCCAGGAAGCTGCGGTAGTGGAATGTTGGTGCCCGGCTGGTGCCCACTCTAGCCCTACTGTGTGTCCACTGTGGTTGCTGCCTCTGCTTCTCCAGGGAAGTTCTACATCTGGCTACGCCTAGAGATCCGAATGAGTTTAATGTCCTAGACCCCGCCCCCGGCTCTGCCTCTCCTTTGAGGCTGAGCCACCTTCACATCTGCTAAGAACTGGCTGGGAGGAGGCTGCCATATCCTGCTTTACCCCAAGTCCAGGGCTCCTTCGAAGCCAGGCACTCGGCACTGCCCTGATCTTCACAGGCTGTCACAGTCCCTGGTGGCTCTAGGAACTGCAGGGCCACCGGGCCTTAGCCCCGGGCAGTGCAGTGTCAGAGGTGACCGGTGGAACGCCAGTGTTATGTAAATAACGGGGCCTGCCCGGCGGGCGAGCAGGCTGGCTGCAGCCATCCATCATCCCGGCTCGGCGGGGCGGGGGACAGACACAGCACCGTGCGCTTGGCTCCAAACCTGTTTGTTTTCCCTTTGTCTCTCGCATTTCGGGGGCCAGGCTGCGACCGCTCCAGTTTTGTCCCGCTGGCCTCTTCCCCATAGGGAGCACGGGGGAAGGGAGGAGAGTCCCTTGGCTCCCACCGCGGCATCCCTTTCGGACTTCAAAGGCTCCCCCAGCATTGTCTGCGCCTGCGGGCAGTGGCCCTGAAAACGTGATCAGAGGCGGCCCGGTGTAGGGCAGGCCCGGCCCGCGCCCTGCGCTCTCGCTGGGGCCAGTGGATTCCTCCCTTTGCCGCCAGCACCACCCTGGTTACAGCGCAGCTCCGGGGCGCTCTCTGGCCTTTCTCTCCCGGAGCCCCTTCTGGCTCCCTCTGGTCGCTCCTTCCTGCTTCCCTAGCCTCAGCCTTACTGCTATCTAAGTGCATTGAGACTCTGGAAATGAGCAGAACTGCATGCAGCCTTCCTCTCTCCCTAGCCCCCTTAAGAATCTCAAAACCTTCAAAGGGCTTTCCCAGGATGCTGTGAGCCATAAATAGGCTTCCCATGCCAGATCTGATTCTCTGCGCCCCCACCCCCACCGGCCCCACTTGCTTCCTTTGGGGACCTCTGCCAGATTAGACACACTGTCCCCAGGCATCATCCAAATCCTACTTCCATTTTCTGGACAAATCCCAGGCAAACTACAGTTCCCAGGTCACGTTTGGCCCACAGCCTGTTATTTTGTAAATAAAGTTTTATTGGAAAGCGATGCCCATTCATTTTCATATTGTCTGTGGCTGCTTTCACTCCACAATGGCAGAGTGGAGTGACTACAGAAGAAACTGTTTGGCCTGTGAGGCATGTGATATTTATGACCTGACCCTTTCACAGAGGAGGGTTTGCTGGCCCAGATTCTGGCTCCTGATTTCGGTCCCCTCTCTGGCAAAATAGACGTTGCATGAGATTTGCCACGGTCACCTGCCTAAGGGTGTAAGTCCTTGGTGTTCCGAGCATTCTCAGTGTCGTGTGGTCACTGCAGTGAGGGTGGGATTGCATAGGAACTTGGTGCTGGGGCCTGATTTCAAGGTGCATAAAATCCTGCTGTTGCTGAGCCTCTGCCCCTCCTCCACCTAGTGCCTCCTGCTCTGTCCAGTCTCTCTTTCCCTCCAGTTTCAGCCCTTCTGTCCTCGGCAGCCCCAGCTCCCTGTGAGCTCCTGCATCCAGTGTCCTTCCTGTAGCCTGCACCAAACATTTGAACCTCGGATCTGTAGTCATCAGTATGTCCCCACCCCCACCCCAGCCCACTTTGCAAGGCAGGAGGTGTGCTTTGCAGGACTACTGGAGTAAGGGAATGAGTAGCGGCATAAAGCGGCCAGCCCAGAATCCAAGGGGCAGTGTTTCCCCAGGAAGCACGGAGATAGCATCCAGCCCTGAGAAAGATGCCTTGGAGCTTTCCCTGACCCTGTCTGGAAAGCCGCCGAGACTGAGCCCTTGCAGATGGCAAAGCTTCTGAGTCCAGTGCACCTGTAGAAAAAGAATGTCCCCTGTGGAGTGCACTGGACAGTCCTGGGTCCCTCACACTTGTTGCTAGGCCCTGGAATGTGGCCCAACCTCTCAGATCACCAGCTTCTTATGACATAGGGTTGGGCCCACCAGGCTTTGAGCCGGCCACTGGGAGGAAGCGAGGCGAGGAAAGGGTCTGGGTCCCTGCTTCAGCCGGTGAAGGTGCAAGCCAGGCTGTCCTTCTGACATGGGAATACTAAGTGGGTGCTTGCTCTGTCCAAGGTCAGAGATTGAATCTGCCCTGGTTTAACACCATGCCTGTGGAATACAGCTGGGTGCCAGGCTCCCAGTCAGACCAGGATGGTTGGAGGTCTGGGATAGGAGCTGCACAGCCCAGTTATCTGGGTGCCTCTTTTGTTGGCTCTGGTCCAGTCCCTCCTGGGTCTCCACATGTCTCCTCCCCTCCAGGCCTTCTCTGTGTGCTCCATAAGTTTCTCTCTCTTGCCTTCCCACCACTCATGATCCCCCCCCCCCAACTCATGCTCTCCCTCTCCCTCTCTCCTTTTCATCTACTCGGAAGGCTTTACTTTACTTCCTTGTCACCCTAATTGATTGCATTAACCTTTCAGCGTATTGGATTTCCCCGGCATCGTGCAGAGAGCCCTGTGCAATATGCTTATAATCTGAGCCATAATGGACAGTTTGCAGTCAACAAGCCCCTTCTCCCATCGGCCTGTTGACATCTCTCTCTTGCCCAGGCCACCATGACTGCTTCTCTGGCTGGCAGGGGTGGAGCTATAGAGTGGGGCTTAGGAGGAAGTGGACACATGCTTGGACCCGCCAATGCATTTCTCTGCCTTTCTTGAGCCCCTGGCTGACCTTGCTCTCCCTTTCCAACCTCTAGCTTCTAGTCTCTGTGAGCCTCTTGGCTTGGCTTTCCTCTGAGACTCTACCTGACTATGAGTGGCTGCACTGGATTTTGTCAAGAGAAGAGTCCCTGTTGTACCCAGCCAGCCACCCGGTTATGGCTTTATCTCCCACATTGGTCTCGGGCCTGTGTGATTTGGGTGGGTGGCAGATGTCTCGAGGTCTCAATTTCCCACCTGCCTTTGTCAAGGGAACAGATGTGACCCAAGTCCCAGAGCAGTAAGCCTGCAAAGGCCTCCGGGATGGGCTGGTGTGATCTGATAGGAGACCGTGGAGGAGGTGGGAAGGAAGAGGGTGTGTTTGTAGGGCGGGTTCTATCCAATTGCTTTCTTGAGGGATACCTGCTAACCTAGCAGCAGGTAAAGGAGCCAGCCCCATGCCAGCTTAGTCTTAGAAGCCCAGTCCCAGACTGAGTCCTCATCGCCCACCCGCCCGTGGGTTCCAGCCAGCCTTCAGCTCAGCAGCCTGATGGGTGAGTCACTCACGACAGGATGGATGTCAGGTTGAATACATTAGTGTCAGCTGGAGGAGCAGGATGGAGGCTCCCATTAGCCCTGGTGGTACTTCCTTCTCTCCCAGACCTTCTCTTTCCAGCCCTTTGCCCAGCCTCTTCTCCTGTGGACCACCCCCACCTCCTGCCATCACTCTATCGCTACAAAGGGCAAGCTTTGGCAAGAGAGGGCTGGACCTCAGTCCTTCCATCCTCTCCCAAGGATTTTGGGGGTGGGCAGAGGGCACAGCAGGAAGAAACCAAGCAGCGAATTAAAGTTTGTGATTGTCAGTGTCAGGGGAAGCTAAATAACCCTGTAACTAGTATGAAGGTGAATTCACGGTCTGCTGCACATGGAGAATATGACTGCCTGCAAGACAGCAAGTATAGCTCAGGAGTCTGCCCGCCAGGGTGGGCAGCCTTCTCTCCAGGGACCTGAAGGAGGCGGCGGAGGCCACGCACTTCCCACCCCTGGCAGGGAGCAGCTGCCCAGGATCCCCTGCAAGGCATGGGGGGGGGGGCGGGGCGGGCAGCTCGCTGGCCTGACAACATGCTGGCCAGCAACCCCAGAGGCATTTATAAGCACCAGCAGTATACACTCACAGGCACCAGCCCAAGCTCCGTAGTAACAGTGGGTACTTGTCCATCACTTATCCATGCAAGGGTGAATGTTGACTTTGAACCTCTGTCCAAAACAGGAGAGTATGCTGTCATTACATCTCCCTTCTCCCTACACTAGTTTGTGAGCATTTTATTGAAATATGACCCACATACCATAAAATCTACCCATTTTTAAATGTATAACCCAGTGATTTTTTTTAAAGTCTAGTCACAAGAGTGTACAACCTTCACCGCTATTGATTGTAGGGTTTGTCCATCTCCCAGGAAAAGCCCCCATACCCCTTGGCAGCCACTCTCCTGCACCTCCACCCAAACAGACCTCAACAACTCATAACAGTTCCCTTTAGACATGAGGGATGAAGTCCCAGGAGGGCCAGTGAGTTCCTTAGGGTTACACAGCCAGTGGCTCCCAAAGCCAGCGTTCCATGTCCTGGTGGCTGCCCCCTCCCCATGCCCTCCCTGCCTTCAGTTTCTGACAGTTTGGGCTCAGGCATGTACACACACCATCTGAACATGTAGGCCCAGGCCACGACATGAAACTCTCTTCTCCACAGGTATGCTCATGACTCCACACGGCAGAGCCTCACCCCCACCCCCACCCCACGACAGCCAACATTCCCTCCTCTCCCTTGCTCCTCTCCCTGGCTTCTCTTTCCCAGCACTACTCCTAGAGGAGAGGCTTGGCACAGAGACCATGCAGCAACAGGGCGGCTAGAGGGGCCCGTGAGACCTGGGTGGCTTTGGGACCCTAGCCCCCTGACAGTAACTGAAATTAAGTGCCAACATAACGTTGTAAAGCAGCACCCTGCCAGAGTCCAGCTGCCAGCAGGGCCGTGGCTACTAGGTACCCTGCGGCAGCTGGGTACCAGCCTCCTTTCCCACCCTCCCCCACACCTTTCTCCTGCTTCTTTCCCGAGGTTTCTCACCATTTTCTTTCTACCTGCCTCTCTTCGCTCCTGCCCCGCTTTCCCACCCCAAAAACTTAAGGGGAAAAAAAAAGACAACAAAAACCACTTTTTGCAAAAATTGGAGATTTATGTGAAACTGTCACACTTTCCATAAGTGACAAACCAAGTGCCAGAGACAAAGGGGAAAAGTAGACACACAGAAAGAATGAGTCTGCTAGATTGGGTTTGGGCTTTTTTTTTTTTTTTTTTTTTTTTTCCTTCTTTCCTCCCTCAGAAGTGGAGGATCCGGCCGGGCCAGTTTGGATATTTATTAAGAAAAAGCCAAAGATAATTAACTTTTTTGTTTTTGTTTTGTTTGCTGGTGCCTCCCCTGCTGGCACTCCAGGCTGCCTGGCAGATCAGACCTGCTCCTGGCTCCTGGCTGCTGGGTGCTGGGTGCTGGGCTGCTGGTACGGTTCCGCTGACTCCCCTAAGTCTGCTGGGGCCACAGCTGCCTACCCAGCCACCCAGCTTGGGTTTTAGGGCAGACCTTATGCTGCCACCAAAGCCACCTCCCTGGGCTCTCCTGCAGCACAGAGCACCCTTTATCGGCTGGTAAGTGGTGTGGAGGAGGGGCTTCTGCTAGGTACCATGGCCAGTGAGTCCCTTAAAGAGGGTGGAGGTAGGAGAGAGTCTCTCCCTGAGGCAAAGTGTTCCTCTGGCCAGTTCAAGGCTGCTGACTTCTCCCAAGAGGGTAAAACAGCAGAATATGCTGGAAGTGTAGGGAGAGGCCAGCTTTGGGCCACACTGGTCTCTCTCTCATTTGTCCCAGGAAGCTGGTACCCTGCCAGGACCCACACACCCTGGAAATGCCCTCCCATTAAGAAGTCCCTGGGACACACAGACTTGCTGTCCCATCTCCACCCTAGCCTCAGCCATCAGGGTACCCACTGGAGTGGTTCTGGGAGCCACATTTAGTTGAGAAGCTGTCTGTCTCTGAACCCCAGCTTACCCACCAAGAAGGTAGCCTTGACAGTCTGAGGCCTCATTGTGAGAGACAGAGCTGAGGATATCTCAGGGGCCAAGACTGCCAAGACAGTGAAGATGGCTACCGTCCTAGCTGGGCTTAGGGGTGTGGTTTGCTCCTCTTTAGTGGATGTGTCTGGGCCCCTCCCTGCAAGGGTACTCCCCTCTGCCCCCTCCCCCACTGTATCCCTGCCAACCAAAGAGGCAGCAGCAACCTTGAGCCTCCAAATAGGAAAACTGCTCTGGAGTTGGACAGAAAGGAACATTTTTGAAGGATTTTGCTGGTCCCCCCTTTTTTTTTCTCTGAAATATAAGGATGTGCAATTTTTTTGGTTTCAATTTAGCATTGGAGAATTTTATAATTTAGTAATTAAAATCTCTGATAGGCTTTAGAAATTGCGGCTAATTGAATTTAATGGGAAGATGATTTTCAATTTTATTTGATTACCGGGACCCCTGGCATCGGTATTTATGGGAAAAAAATGGGAAATGTGCTGTGTGGGCTAAGATGGCATAATTGAATTAGGGATAATCGGATTTCTCCGTCATGAATTTCACTATAATTTTCCTATAATTTTCCATTAGATATCTAGTTTACAAATATTCACAAAGAAATGAAGCTCTTTCGGAATGGAGATTGCTGGCTAACAGGATTACGGGCCGAGCGTGCGGCTGTGCCAGCCCCTACCCTGCTATAATGTGATCCCCGTGTCTGCCTTACACTTAGCGTGGCCTGGGTGTCTTGCTTTACCACCCTCTATACCGCTCCATCCGACCCACCCTTTGTCTCCTCTTCCTCTGTGCTCGTCCCCTGGGCCATCACCCACCTGCTGGCTGAGCCTGGTCCCAACTGAGGCTCTGCCCTTCTGTGTCCCCCACCTGCCCACACTCCTGTTTTTCCTGCCCCTGCGGAGAGCACTCTCAACTACATGGATGCCCTCGCAGGTGCGAACATGCTTGCTCACATGCACATACAGTCCTCTGGCTAAGGCTTCTGTGTGCTGGCCCAGTCGCCTCAGAGGGAACCAGTTTATTGGGATCCTGGGGTGGGGTGCAGGAACAAAAGGACCTTTGTTCAAGTTTATGTGAAAGTTACAAATTCAAAATGAGAACAGATAAAGCATAAGATACCTGATGTGTAAACAGGTTGGTGAGTGAGAAGGCCCCAGGCTCGGGAGGGAGGGAGGATGAGTGGGCACATGGGGGGGGGTGCCAGAGGATTCGAGCCAGCATGACAGCCTGGCTGGGAGAGTGGGGGCTGGTGTGGGCCAATGGGGTTGCAAAGGTTTTCTATTCTGCTTGGGAGAATAGACCTGGAGGCTCTGAGCCCGGGTCCCGGAGCCCAGGAGAAATTGTGGAATGTTCTCATGATGGCTAGTCTCAGGGTCTCAGAGGTGTCACATCATAGTAAGGAAGGCATAGGCAGATGGGATGGGCCACATGGCTAGGCTTCCCCCCATTGGTGTGGTTAAGTTCATAGAACAGACGAGATCTGGGAGGATCTTAACACACAGCCCTTGACTCGTGGCCTTCGGCTCAGTGCTGAAACCCTAAGGTGCCAACTTGGCCTGTTTCTTACTTCACTCATTTCACTCCACTATACATGGCTCCTTTTCTACCCCCGAGTCCAGCCTATGCCGCCTATGGTGGCTGATTGTGACCCACCGACTCAAAATAAAAGATGCTGTCCAGGTAGCTCAGGGCTCCGCGCACCATGGGTCGTGTGTGGCAGCCACTCTTGCTGGCCTTGGTCCTAGCTCTCTAGGTCCTGACCTGTCAGCCATTCCTAGTCCGCCTTTGACCTTCAGAGGTTACAAAGTTATTGTTCTCGGTAACTGCAGGGAGAGGTGATCCCACTCCCCCACCCCCCACCCCCCACCTGTCCTTCCTGAGGGTCATCCCTGATTATCGTCAGCTGAAACTCAGGGCATTCAGGGAGTTTCAGGACATACTGGGAGCTCCCTGTGTATGCAGCAGACATCTTTACCACCCCTCCATACATGGCGCCAGGCTGCCTTCTTCCTTCACCTCGTTGCCCGCACCAGCCTGGGGTGTGGGACTAATTGCCTGTTGCTACAAGCCAACGCTGTAAGGGGACAGACTCCTTGTTGGGGTTTTGGGGGCTGGGGGTTAGGACAGCAGCACCCACAGAGGTTTCCCAGGGCAGTCCTGGACATTGGTCCCACAGGGGAGCTGGACTCATAGTACTCTCTGCCTGGCTTCTCTGGGCCAGCTGCTGGGGAGGACATGGCTTGGTTTTAGGGGCCCCATTTCCTTATTCAAGGTTTTAGGGCCAGTGGACACTCAGTAAAGTCGAGAGTTTGCACATAGGGATGGGAAGGACCTGAGGCATGGAAGGTGTGACAACCTGGACTGAGGTCACCAGGAAGTGATTAGGGAGGGTGGCAGAACAAGAGAGAGATGCTGTATTCTTTGTGGGGCCATTTGGAACTAAAGAACAGTCTGAAGAAAAGGAGAAAAATAAGGGGAAGTAGGAGAAAGAGTAGATTGTTAACTCTGTTGACGTCTTTGCCTCAAGGCCTCCTTGGGCCCCTCCCTTTGCAAAATAGAAATATTGCAAAAATAGGCCAGCGCCATTTTGCTGAATGCTGCCCAGACCAGGGAGAGCCTAAGCCCGTTCTCCTCCCCTCATTGGAAGGCAGTGTGGCCCATCCTGCAACAGGGGAGTGGACAGTAAGGAGAGGTAGACAGCAGGCTGGACCACCAAGGGACAGGAAGCTGGGCACTGTGGGAACAGGTAGTGAGTTGGCAAGCTCAATACCTGCTGAGGTCCTGCTCCCTGATTTCCTCGAGCCCCTCCAAGCCAGATGGTAATATGGCTACTGCGTGGACCACCTTGGGTTGTATGGGAGAGTGGAGCAATGCAAGAGACCTACAAATCCAGGGAGAAAGGGAAAATCACGAAAGACAAGTAGTTCGTCCAAACCTAAGGGACATCCGAGTGGGCAGGGTGTGGTTCCCAGGGCACAGGTGTCAGGACGCTGGCCAACTTGGTTGAGGGGTGCCTGTGTCCAGGGATGGAAAGGAAGCCCAAGTGATGACGTGGGTCAAGGGAGGAGACTGCCTAGGAACTGTGAGGAAAGAAGATGGGGAGGAGAAATGAGAAAGGCCTGGGGACTGGGACATGCGTGGTCTGACATGGAGGGGCTCATGGGCCATTTTAAGGGCAAAACCAAAACGAAGCGGTGGAAACTCCTGACTGTGCGCCCCGGGGAGAGCGCGGTGGCCAGCGTGCGGGAGTGCGCACGGGGGAGCGCAAGGACGTGCGAGTTTCCCCGACACACCCAGCTGCGCCGCCCGCCCGCGACTCCTTTCTTCTCCGAACTCCAATAGCCGCAACAAAATGAGGGAAGTGGGGTGAGCGAGGGAAACAAAACCCCTTCCACATCGGCTCCACCCGCAGCCCAAGGGCAGCTCCGAAGGGAACGGCAGGGGCGCGCGCCTGTGCCGCAAGCGCCTCGCACCTGCGCTCGCTCCCGCGCGGAAAACTTTACGCGGGCGCGCACAGGGCGAACGCCCGCCCGAGCGGCCGGGGAGAGCGCGCGCCCGCGGCGAGAGTAGGCGCGCGCGCGCGTGCCATCTCCTCGCTTCGCTCGGGCGCACGACTCCCGCACACAACCACACACACCGCACAGACACACCAGCCTCCCCGTCCCTCGCACGCGACCCCACGAGCGCCGGCCCCGCCTCCCTCCTCTCAGAGCTTCGGAGAGTCACAGCCCGCCCCGAGCCCGCCCGAGCCTGTGTGCCGGGGAGCGCGGGCGCGCGCGTGCCAAAGGCGCGGGCGCGCGCCCCCATTCACCTTAGCGCCGGAGCGGGGCGTGCGCGCGCGCGCGCGAGTCTGATCTTTCACCTGCCGGAGCCGCGCGCGCGCCCGGCGAGGGGCGGTGCCACGGTCGCCCTGCCAATCAACTCGGCGCCTGGCAGCGCCCGGCCGCTCCCGCCCGCCCCGCTCCCTCCTGCCAAACTGTTACCCTGAGTGTTACCGTCAGGAGCAATGACATCAGGATTTTAAAACAACTTGTTATTCGGGGAGTAATCAGTTGCAATTAGGCATTAATTAAGTATTATGAAAGTTGATTATTTAAGTGAATTCGGCTTTCGACTCTCCGACTATGGTGAGTACCGGGAGCGGGCGGGGGAGGGCCGGGCCCGGCCGGAGCGGCGACCCCTGAGCGCTCGGGACGGGGCGGGGAGTAGAGAGGCCCTCGGCCTGGCGGGCCCGATCCCCAGCCGGGCCACGGCCACCGGCAATTTCTGTTTTAGTTGGAGGAACTCGGAGCTGCCGGAGAGCGTGCGGGGCCGGAGCGTGAGAGCGAGCGGGAGGCGCGGAGCAAACTTTCCCCGCTGCCGCCCTCCCGACCCGGCCCGGCCCGGCCCGGCCCGGCGCGCGCCCCCCATCCCGGGATGCGCTCGGCCCGGTGGGGAGGGACAGCGGGCGGGCGGGGACAGGGGGCCCGCGAGACACTAAACACAGTCTTTTCTCTTTTCTTCTTCTTCTTTTCATGGCGTTTCTCGAAGAGTTTGGGACCAAGGAGCGGAGAATGGATCTTGGAACAGGTACGGGCGGTGGGAACCCACTGGGAGGCTCTTTCACTTTTCTTTCGGTTCTTTGACGGAAGTTAGTAATCATAGCCCAATGAGCTAGCAGCTGAGCCGAGGGCACCGGACAGGCGCCGAGGGTCTGTGCCCAAGGTCCCTGCTAGCCCTGCTTTCTGGATGGTGATATTGTTATTTGTTACTTGCTCAGTAACTGTGACTAATTTGATGCTTGTCATTATGAAAGAACCGAGGGGACAGGGAGCTGGGGGGCACCCAGAGAGAGAGAGGATTTAGGGGTTTTTTGTGGGGGTTTTTTGTTCTCCGTGTTTTTTCTCTTGTGTTTTTTAGACACACACTTTTCTCTGTGTGTGTGGCTTAAGGGGTGTGTGTTTTTGTTTTTTTAGTGGGGGGTGGTTTAGTTTTTGAAAGCAGCGTCCTGTTGGGAAAGGTGGTTAGTCTGGTTTCGGGGCGACTGTCTCAAGGTAAAGGAATTTAATTTATTTGGGACAAGGCTGTGTCGGATGATGATCAAGCTGCTTATTATGGCTAATGAGTGTTTTTCACCTGAGAATCTGTGGGCTGAGGTGGCTGTTATCAGTTCAAAGTAAGGGGCCCAGGACTCTCTCTCAGCACCCCCCCTTCTAGCCCCCACCCTGGGAAGTGGATGGTAGGCCAGACCGAAGACTACATGTAGATATGTGGGCCTGGGGAGCCCAGTGTGGCGCTAGGGTTGCCCCCAGCTAGCTCCCCACTGGCCTGGGGCAGAGTTTAACCAGTGAATTTGGTGTCTTTCTAGTTTTGATTTCATTGTGTTCAGTAGTTCTTTTCATCTGAGCCTCCAGCCTGAGTCCAGTGAGGTTTACCTTAGTTAGTTCTTTGGCCTCATTCCAGCCTCCTCTATCGAAACCAACTTTGGGCCAGGGCCCTCATATCCTAGCTTGTCTAAAGCAGCCTCTTCTTTAGCATCTTAGAGAAAAACAGGTTGATAATTTGTCAGAACTGGTCCCTGACCCCTTCTGTTTCATTGGGGGAAAGAAAAGGTGGCATTAGTTAGAGTTGCCATTAGATCTGTCCAAGTTCATGGCTTAGTCCCATAGGACCCATACAGTGACAGCTGCTTCTGTGGGGTCAAAGGAGAGTAAGGCAGAGAGGGCAGGAGGCAGCAGAGGGCAATTGGGGATGTGTGTTGTGGGGGCAGGGAACCTTCACAGGGCTGTTAGACTGTAGAAACAGGTGTGTTCTTGATTCATGGGATGTGGAGGTCCTCTGGACATCTGTGCCCTGGAAGGGCAAGACGCCCCCTGCTGGGCAAATTATGGAAGGTGTCTTGAAGCCTTTGCTGCTACCCTGCCCCTCCCTGTCCTCCACCCCACAGAGAACCAGCCCGCCTCCACCTCTAATCAGGTGTCTCATCACCACCCTTTCAGGGCCCACCCCCTTTTCTTCAGAAATGGGGCCCCCACCCATGCCAGCCAAGAAGCAAACCTCAGAGACAGGCCCAGTGTTTGGCACCACCCCTACCTGGCACAGGGGAGCCTGCTTATGGGCCAGCACAAGGGACTCAGGCATTACTCAGTTGGAAGGCGGGCCCTACCGTCTTCCTTCTGACCTGAGTGCCAACTGGAGCTGGCTCCCATCCTGCTAAGCTGCCATGGAGGCATGATTCCATATCCCTTCTGGGGAGTGTCATGATGGCAGGGCAGGAGGCAAGTGACAGAGCCTCCTGTGGCACCTTAAGGGCTCTGGGGAGACGCACTGCTCTCCACACTCTGGGGACAGGCTCTGGAAACTTTTCCTAGAAACTAGAATGGCCAGGAAGTCAGCTGGCGCAGGGCACTCCCAGTGGGACCCAAGTCTGGACTCTGGCCACACAGAGGGAAGGTCCGTGGTGTCAAAGTTCTGTTTCCTGGAGGAGTTGACTAATGATACCTCCCATCTCTTCTCTGATCTTGGGAGTTTCACTTAATCTCAGAACTTCAGATGAAGAGCCCTTTTTCTCGCTTCACCAAAAAGGGGAAGCAGGCTGGGACTCAGATCTACCGTCCCTGAGCCCATCTCTGGAGCAATCTATTTTCATCATCTCCAGGAGCTGAGAGCATCTCCCTTGACCTCCTGAGACACAGAGACAGGCCAAGGCTTATTGCTGGTGCAGTGCAGCATAGGGCTTCCTTCCTGTGGGAGCAGCCCTGGTCGCTTCAGCTAAGGACCTCAGCACAGTGTAAGAAGGGAAAAGCCCCAAAGAGTTGTCAGTACCAGAGACCTCCAGCAAGCACTAGATGGTCCAGCCTTGGACACCTGGAGGTCCTGAAGTACTCTGACCATGAGTGAATCAGTAGCAGGGAAGAACTGAGGTTTCTCAGGAGGGGACAGGATGGTCCCGAGACCCTCAAGAGTCACGTGGACCCTTTTCCCCCCACCATAGTTCAGCCAAGGGCTGGATCAATCTGGACGTCTTTAGCAATAAAAAATGCCGATGTCGTCCTAATTCACCAGGCCCCGAGATGACAGCAAATTTACATTTTTTAATTAAACTAGCAGCCAGTTTTTATGAGAGGGGGTTGGGTTATGCAAATCAAATGGTTGTGTACGGAAGATTAGGAGAGTTTGGGAATAAATTCCACAAATGCTAATAAAAAAAAAAAAAAGGAGAGAGAGAGGGAGAGGGAGGGAGGAGAAAGGAAGAGAGGAGGACTTGGTTCCATTAGGCCCTTTTAGAATGATTTCCCTGGGGGAGGGTATTGAGAGGGGGAGGGGGTGCAGGGAGGAAGCTTTCAAACACAGGTAGATCCATCCTATAGTTGGGAAGCTCCCCAGGATTAGCCCCCACCCCCACCGCAGGCTGATTCCTGGGCCTGTACACACTGGAGCCTGGGTAAAAATGCTATGTAAGAGCAGGAGAACTGTGACAAAGGACTTTGTGGGATCTGTTCGTAAGGCCCCTCTTGAGAAGGGAAGAGCCAGCTGTCCTGTACAGGATCCAAGTAGACTGTTCTGGGTAAAGGGCCAAATAGGCAAGAGATCAACTTCACGGGGATGGCCACCGAACACAGGAGAGCTATGGAGGGGCTGCCCACTGGAGCACTGTGCTGGAAGACCCTGCTGTCTGGACCACTCACGGGGAGGGCTCACTGAGCCAGGCCTGTCTCCTTGACCTACTGGGATCACAGGCCAGGACCCTTTTTCCTTAGGCAGACCCTTTGGTCCCACATCACATAGAGACCCAACCTTCAGTGATAGGGAGGCCAGGAAAGATGGGGCCAAGAGAGCTGGCCCAGGAAACAGCCTAATGCAGGAGAATGGCAACAGACTCCTGCTAGTTGTGTTTTACCCCAAGGAGCAAAGAAGGTGACTTCCCACACTCAGCCCTGCAGCCAGAGTATCGGCCCACAGAACTTCTGTGAGCCAAAGGTTCAAAGCCCAGTATCGCCAGAAGTGGAAGCTCCTGGGAACCTTCGTGGCTCTGGGTGTACTGGGGAATGGTCAGTCTGTGCTGCTTCTAGAAGGGGTTGTTAGGTTGGGTAAACTAGACCGTCCTCAATTTTCCTTCCTGCAGACTCTACTTGGCCAGATACACCCACCCAACCAGTCTAAGCTGGGGCCAGGCTGGGCACCGGTTTTGCTAGTCTGCAGGGGGAAGGTGATCTGGTGCCATCTTGGCAGGAAGGAGCCATGAGAGCCAAGGACAGCATGGGCTGTCTTGGAAGCGGTGTGCTTCCTGGTACCATTCAGACAGGCTGGCTGTGTACCCAGCGGTGACACTGGGAGGGACTTGAGCATCAGATGACCTTTAAGGTCTTTGACGACCAACCTGATTTTGCTCAGCAAGGCAGGCATCCAGGGAAGAGTCACATGGGCAAGGTGAGAAGTGTACCATCGGTTTGAGAAGTGTACCATCCGTCCCTTCTTAGTAGAAAGTGAGACACCAAGCAGCTCATGGCTGCCAACCAGTTTTGATACTAGTTACAATGTAGGAAACAGTGTGGCAAAATGCAGGGTAACAGGCCTTCATTCTACAGAGGGAGGCCCCAAAAGTAGGTCCACAAGGGTCCCCAGAGAGATCCTACCTCAGACCCTCTCCCCTGGCAGGAACCTTCAAAAGAGGCCCAGGAGGGGGGGGCACAACATCAGTCAGATGCCTCTTCCTGCCTCCCTGGCAATGCCGATACTCCCCACCCCCACAGCAAGGGAATCTGGCTGAGTTGCAGCTTGAGTTTTTATGATGGAAAATAAAATAAATGGAGGCACCTTTGCAGGGCTGAGTCACTGCAGAGCATCTCCTCATTAAAGCTGCTGCCCTGGCTCAAGTCCCTGCCCACTTCCCCAGGCAGGGAATGAGGTGGGGCAGGTCATTGTGGCATCCCTACGTCTCCATCAGCTACTTTGGACTAGCCCACCCTTATTAAAGAATCGGGTCTTCAACTCACCACCAACTCCAGGCCCCAAGGCTCAGCCCTCCCGAGCTTGCTTTTAAAGTTTGATCAGCGGCTGCCACGATGCCTCCTTGCTCTTAATGCAGATCTTACCACTTTCCCTTCTCCTGGTCCTCAGGGTTAGAGAGGGAAGGAACTTGCTCCAAAGTAATTACTAGAGATGGGTCCCCAAGGCAAGCAGCAGCTGTTGGGGTGGCCAGGCCAGGGTCTAGCAAGTCCCTGGAAGCCAGTGGCCCTGGAGTGTGGAGGAGAATCAGCTGGACAGGACTGCCTTACTGGGTGTCTTGTGAACGGTGGCAGGCTGGTGGTCTGCTCTCTATAGCTGTCCAGCTGTCTGCTGTCCAGCTGTCTATAGCTTACACCTCAGGCTCTCAGAACGCATGCCCATTGTGAGAAAAGAGCCCCCAGGTGGGTGGTGAGGCTTCAGTTCAGCGGGTCCTAAGGAACTTTGCAGAGTCAGGGTTGCCTAGTTCCCTGCTTTGTGGGCATGCAGTGTAAGAGAGAGCTGGTGTCATCTCATGCTAAGAAGAGGGGCTTGAAATGAGGACCAGGGTGTTCATGAAAGAGTAGCCTTAGCGACATACCCCCACCATCCAACTCTTCTAGACTTCTCCGAGGCCTCTCCCCTCAACTTTGAGAGCAGTTGTTTTCCATTGTGCAAGCACATTTTTCTGCCTTTTTGCCAGGCCACCCAGCTCTGGCAAGCAGGTCCTTCCTACTTGCTCCCCCATACCCCTTGCCAGCCTCATACCCAGTTGGCCCTAGAAAGAGATAAGAGATAAGAGGCTGGCTGGGGCCCGCTGCTCTAAGGAACTGGTTATGCCCATGGCATTGGTGTGCCAGGACTGCATTCGTGTTCATTTACTAAGGCCAGGGACCTTGTTTTCATCCACCACTACAGCTCTTAATGCTGACCATTAGACATGACCATTAGCTGCTGTGTTGACATCTCCCAGTGCTTGGTATGGGGCTGGGGCTCATGCCTTCCCACCGTAAGTGCTGGTGCATTGATTGATGGAGATTCCTCTTCCCCAAGTGCCTGCCCAGCTTCTGAGTGGGGCAGAAGGAGGAAGGCAGGAAATGTTGTCTGATTCCCCCAGGACCTGGGCTTTACCTTCTCAAGAGCTTCTAGGGCCTGCTTTACAGGAAGGAATGGGTTGGAATCATGGAAGTGAGCGGGCAAGGGGACATTAAGACAGCTGCTACCAGCCATGACTATGGTATGTAAGAGGGTGGACCCAGAGTGTGAGGTCATGTTGCTGTGGTCCATCTATCCTGTTTCCCCTCCTGCCAAGCACACTTCTCCCTGGGATTTCTGTTCTAGACTGGGATCCCTCCAGTGTCTGACCAGTATAGACAGGAAGGCTAGAATGAGGGACCAGCCCAAAGCTTCAGAGCTCTGCCTTGTGGTAGAATGTTTGGGCCATACCAGAAGAGTCATGGCTCTTAAAACCACCTCCTGGGCCCACTCTCTGGAGTGTCCTCTGGCCCCACAGCCTTGCTAGAGGTCTAGGTGCCTGGCTGTTGAGATGACTTCCTAAAGCCTGTCTCGTGGCCTGGGCTGAGGTTAGGCTACTCCTCGGCTTTGGAGGAGACAGTGGGGAGGAGAAACATGCTTTTTGTTACTCTAGATACCCAGTATTCCCATAGGGTCCATTCCAGAGTTGAGCTTTTCTTATAGGACTCTGTCCTTGAATTAAGGGGACCCCGGGAGGGAATGTGCCTACTTGAGACTGGTGGTGCCAGGCCTAGTGGCTTTAGGGGACCCCCCCCCACCTTAGTTGGAGGCTTGTTGAAAGACTACTGGGACCTGTATCACCAGACCCAAAGAGATGTCTTCTCCATGGTCTCACTTTCATTCCCCTCTGAACGGTGCCTTTGTCCCTGCTGCCCGAGAGCCCAAAGCCACAGCAAGCCAGAAGGCCCGGCTAACTGAAGATTGGATTGGCTGGGTATTTTGCTGACCAGCAGGGGGCGCCCTACCGTATCTGCCCCAGTCCTTTCAAGGATCTGGGCATGTGGGCAGCCCTGGTCCAGGCCTTCTGGCTCTGATTGGGGGAGGGGTAGCCTCCCCTCCCCACCCCCAGAGGTTCCTTAGCTGAGTTTGTTTTGCCAGGGTGACCTGTTTAATCATCTCATTTTCTGGTGGCCGTTTATTCCTCGTTTCCACGGTTACGGCCCCATTAAGGGGAGAAGCAATAAGGCAGCGAGTCAAACAGGTAATAAAAACATTAAAGCCCTTGTGCACAGAGAGAGGACGGGGTTGGGGGAGGGGGCTCAGTGAGGTGAGACGGCCCAGGGAGCAGCCAAGGTAGAGGCTGCCTGGCCTGGCCCTGGCCTCTGGAGGCTGTGGGAAGATTACTCCCCGGTCCTCAAAGCCTGGCAACAGGCTGTATGTTGGAGGTAAAGCAGGAAGGAGCTAAGTGAGAGGGAGAGTAACAAAAGCTCCCCAGGACTGTCCCCAGAGAGTTGCATGACCTGTTCCAGGCCCCACCTCTCCCTGGCTGGCCCGGGGTGGGGGCTAATTTCTGACATTGTTTTGAGCGCTAGAATTTTTTCTGCCAACTTTATCAGAAAGCATATTTGTGGTGAGTGCTGCTAACAGGGCCAGTCTGGTGAGTAAATATTCCTGGTGTGGAGGCCCTGTGACCTTGAGAGGGAAGAGCATAGCAGTAGGAGCCAAGGGCTTATGGAGGGAGGACGCCCAGAGGCCTGGAGTGCTTGGGCTAGGTGGGCGACCTTCCCTGAGAAGGGGTGAGGTAAAGGTAGGAGGGCCAGGTTTGCACTCAGCTGAGTCTCAGCAGCGCTCTATCCCAAGCTCAAGTGGCACCCTGTTCAGGCTGGTTATGTGACTGGCCCATGGTAGATGGGCCAGTCTTTGCCGTGACCATAGAAGACTGCTGGCCGATTCTCCTAAAGGTCCCCTCCTCTAAGTGGATGCCCAAAGGTACAACAAAAAGCCAGCCTTTTGCCTAGCTGGTCTGGACCCAGGGCAAAGAGCTGTGCTGGTCAGGGAGAAATGCCAGGCAGCCTGAGGATGATATCCGAGCGGCTGTGCCTGTGTGAGCAGCCAGTGTTGCCCTGGAGCCCAGGGTCAGTTCGCTGAGAGCACAGAAGGCCGGGACCAGTCTAAGGTGTCTCTGGGTTATGGAGGAAACTACCTCTTTTTTTTTTTTTTAAATCTTCCATACTCTGATCTCCTGCAAATTCACAGAGGTCTGTGTGTCTCTGATTATTAATTTCAACGTTGATTCCGACTAGCAAGGGGAGAAAGAAGGTGTAGGAAACGGGGGAAACCCTTTGGCTGGGAACTGTGCCTTGGGAGCAGGCCTAGATGAGTTAATATTCCGATCAAACAATTAAAAATAGAAAATGCTCCCGCGGCACCAGCTGCTAAAGCTCCCAGCAACTGTCACCAGCGGGTTCAGGGGGCACTGGAGGGAACCTCTCCACACGCGGCAGGGCGGGCAGCCTTCAGAGACACCTATGTCCACTGCTGTCTCAGGACCCAGAGCACAGGTGGGACTCTGAGCTCTTGCAGCTCCCCTTAGGGTCCAGAGCAGGCCCTGTGCAGCCTCTGGAGCCTCGGGGCTGGGGCTGCCATTCTCCCCTACAGGGCCCCGAGCGGTGAAGTCATCGCCAGATGCCCTGGTAATTGTTTTAAGAATCCAACTTAAAATAAGATGAAAACTTATATTCCTGGGTGAGGAGTAATTTCCCATCTAATAGTAAATTAATGAAAGGCTTATAGCAGGCAGCCTGGCCAGAAGGCATGTTCATCTGACAAATCCGAGATCGCAGGCCCACCAGCTCTAGATCTGGAAGTGCCCACAGCCCAGCCCAAGCCAGGCCACTGCTGATGTCCTCTCAGGATGCTTCTACCTGAAGACCATCCCACATGTGTTTATAGTACCTGCCAGTGAAAAGGAGCAGCTTTCAAAGACTCCTGGTGTCAGGCAGGAGAGTCTGGGGTCTCTTTCTTAGGGGCATCAGTCCTCCACCCCAGAAGAAGGGGCTTCAGAAGCAGACACCACACAGAGTCTGGGCAGAGTGTCCACCCTTCAGAGCCACATGGTGGACGGAGGTGAGGTCATCAACTACTCCAGTTTACCTAGGCCTAGAAAGAACAACATTCTGTGAACCCCGGGTGACGCATCAGTTAGGACAGTTGGTTAGCCTTCATTGGAAGCTAGAATAGAAGCTGCTCAATACAGCCCTCCCTTGGGGTCCTGGAGAGGCTGGGGACCTCCTGAGCTAAACATGTGCTATACAGGAGGGGTGGCTTATAACTGGCTCCGCCCCCCATACCACTCTGCCCTGACCTAGCCTTGCTGTGTGGTCTGCTACATTCAGCTAGGTGTGCATGTCCTCAAATGGGTACGTAGGTGCCACCCGAGCAGGACGAGACCTTGCCTGGATGTCTGGGGTGGGGGGGGGTGAGCTAGAAGAGGACTTACGCGGAAGCTATACACCTTTTACACTGAGACCTCTCTTTCTGTGGATCACAGATGGACTAGCACATCTGGAGAAGACATGAGCCACGTGACCTCACACATCCTCTGGGTTTCTAGCCAGCGCCGTCCTCCTGAGAGACCCAGGGGACGAGTGTCATCCCTAACACTCATTTCTCTTAGAAAAAAGACAAGGTTTGGTGTACTTTGGTGGATTTCACAGATGTGAGGGGATAGTGGTAGAGCCACTCTCTTAGAACATGTAAAGCCCAGGGTTCCGTCTCTAGCACTGAGGGGGGGAAGAAGAAAAGGGAACACAGGTGGGGAAACAGGAGGCCCAAGTCACTGCCAGACTTGTTCCTAAAAGCCAGGAGACAGACACGGTATGGAGCTTCCTTGCCAGGGGGGGAAGCAGGCTTCCCCGAGGGGCTGTTCCACATGGCAGTGTCGAGGGGGAATTACAGAGCTCACATCCCTGGGTATTGACTATAATTCAGCCTGTGTCCCTGAAGGGCTCCAGACTCCATTTACAGGCCACTTGTCCCCCTTGACTCCTCCCTGGACCTGCAGAGTCCTGGCTGATGCAAATGCCTGCTAAGACTTTACAGGGAAGCTTTATTTTGCTGCAGACCTTCGTCCTCCACAGCTCCTGAGAAAGGGACTCTCCCTCCCTTGTCTGCAGGGAGGGCTGCCAGGGTGGGCCACTCTGACATAGAAGTGAGCAGAGCAGAAAAGACCAAAGCACTTATGGAAGCAATCTAGACGAGCGCGTTGTTCTCTTAGGAGACAAGTCTTCAGGGTTGTTTGTATGGTGTGCTTCTGTGCAGGCAGAGAGGGATGGTGGGGATGCATCCCCTGGCCCACTCGAAGACCACCTACTTCAGTTCCAGAGTTTAGTCAACTCACAGGTTACCTTGGGAACTCCAGAGAGCCAAGTGGCTGCTTTGCAAATAGCTGTCTGATGGAGTTGGGGCTCAACCTGATCCCTGACCTGGGTTTGCCCCCTCCCCTCTGCTTGTATGGGTTTGAGAGGGCCTGAGTTCTTTGCCACATTTAACCATATCATGATTTAGGAGGTGGGGAGCATCCCCGTGTCTTTAGGGTACCTTGGGGGTACTTGGAGCATAGCTACCCTGGCACCCTACATCTGTTCCGCCCCAGAGGAGGAGGTTATGAAGCAGTAGGGCTGAGAATTCCTGGTCTAGACAACCCAGGAGAGTGTGATCCGAGAGGGAGCCAGACCCACAGATGGTGTGAGGAGGTCAGAGTCTAGGAAACATAGAAGTCCTGTGGCCATTGATGTTCAAGCTGACACCAGGGAATTCCAGACCCTCCTTGACTAACTTTCCCTCAGCTTCTGGCTGAAGCCAGCAGGTGGGTTAGGCTGGAGGGCAGCAGAAGTGCCTGCCTCTTCCATACCAAGCTCACCCTCTCATGCCAGTGGGGTCATGACCTTCTTGACAGTTAGGGTCACTCCGGGGCTCCTTGGGAGTTTGCAGGTGGCAGCAGAAGGTAGCTTCTCCATCAGGAAGCTGAGGCAGGACTAACAGACCCTGAGAAGGAGCCTGGATGTTTTCAGTTTCCAGGTCCCTTGGGGGCCCAGGGGCAGATTGAGACAGGCTCCTTGCAGGGGAGGTGTTAACAAACAGCAGGTGATTAAACATGACAAGCGGTGACATTTCTGTTCAGGGTTCTCAGTCCCGGCAAAGCCAAGAATGAAGCTATAAACCCTGACATTTTGTGTTATGCACTGAGAGGATTTTAATAGACCTCTCTCCCTCTTCTCCAGGCATCTTCTCCCCCTCTTCTCCACCCCTATGTGGTCCACTATCCCACCGAGTGAGCGAGCGCCCTGCCATTCCATTTTGCCTGGTCTCCAGGAGACTTCTGGGCCTCCTGACCCTCTCTACCTGCCATTCCTGGCCAGATACTGCCCTGTGCCTTCTTCGGTTTTGATCTTTACTGTTGTCCCCTGCAAACCCCCCTTGCCTCCCTCCATCCTTCACTTTCTCACCTCCTTTTTTTGGGTCCTGATCTCACAGCCTGTCCCTTAGCCGTGGCTCTCCCAGTTGTCAGGGGCAGCAGGTGGCTGTTCTGGTGCCCTCTTTATGCTCATAACATTTCCAGACAGACTGGAGAGTGTGTTAAGGGAGATTGTGGGGCTTGGTATGGGCTCTTCCCCCATCTTTTTTTTTTTTTTTTTTTTTTTTTTTTTAATCTCTTTTTCTCCTTTTTGGGACAAGGACAGAAGGCTGAGGGAGAAAATTGCCCTACACTGCAAACAGTTGCTGGGTTTATTTGGGAAGGACTGACTGGCAACAGTTGTTCCTCTTACAGAGAAATACAGGGACAACTGGGACCTTCTTTGTTCTCTGGGTAGAGTCCTGTGAAGGGCATTTAGAGGTGAGCCTGGGGCTAAAGAGGGCAAGATACAGTGTAGCTTGGTTCCCACCCAGGGAGTCCCCACCCTGGCAAGCAGAGAAGGTTCCTAGAGCTAGGCAGGATCTGGTTCAAGAGTCAGGCCGCACCCTGGGTCCCTGGCTCTGCCCTAGTGAACGCGAGAAGCACTTAGCTTTCTGTGTTCATTTCAGTAAATATTTATTGGGCCAGATACTGTGCTGGACGGTGATTCTGTCCCATGGATCTCTTAGTCTAAGGAGGTGGATAGATGAGTTGTTACTGTAGAAGAACTGCAAACAAGAGCTGGACTTACACATGAGGGCAGAGGGAGAGGATGATCTGGACAGCTTCTCAGAAGTGATGCTTTCACTAGGATCCCTGAGGGATGCCTAGGATAAGGGAGGCCCAGGGACCAGTGTGCTGAAGGCCTGAGTAGAAGATCATGCTGCCTCAGAGGTGCCACCTGGCATGGAAGAGAATTTAGGCTGTGGCATTCTACAGTATGTGTCCTTTGATCTCTGGGACCCTGAACTTGCCTTCTTATCTACCCTTCCACCTGGGCCAGGCAGGATGGTCTGGCTAAAACAGGAATGAGGCTCACCCCAGTTCAGTAGACAGAGCAACAAGAAGTGGCCAAGTGTCCACAGGCTGGGGCCACTGTAGCCTCTCCTACCCTCTACACTGTGTGGTGAGTCACAGGTAAAGAGGCAAGAGAGAGGATACAGGCCGTGCTGGGCATAGTGTACAAAGTACAGAACCAGGAGAGAGCCTCGCCTCTCCATTTGCTGACCTTAGGGCTCAGCATAGCCAGGTAAACTCCAGAAGCCTCCTGAGCTCATGGCTGCTTCCACCCCTCTCTCTTGGTGGTTGATAAGTGTCCATGTTAGCTTCAAAGCTTCCTGAGACTTCCAACCCCCCTCTAGGATCCCAAGGGCCAGAGTGGGCAGAGCCAGTAGGGGTTCAAGATGCAGCTGAGAAACTCTGCAAACCAGGAGAAGGGTTGTCTAGGTACCTTAGAGCTGGACCAGAGGGGAGCAGACAGATGTATGGCTACTGGGAGCCCCAATAGACAGGCTGCAAGTTCAACCCCTCATCCACCCATAGCTGACCTCACACCCCATGCTAGCAAGCCATAACCCTGGGCAGCTATAGGGTCCGTTGCCTGCAAGGATCTCATGCAACCCATGGGACACTTTGCCTTATCCAGGCACCATGCTGAACACACCCTACCAACACAGTGGTTCCTTAAGAGAGATCAGACTGGCTTCCCATCCCAAGAACACAGAGAATGCAAGGCCGATTCAGATAGTCCTCCTTCCCCCATGCTACCCTGCTTTTCTGACAAGCTTGGTCCAGGTTTCTTGATGCCACCTGTGTTGCTCACTTCCCACAGACTAGCTAGAACTGTCTGGACCCTCTGAAGGGTCCTCACTTGACAGCTGGGCTGGGGGTCATTGTGGAGAAAGGAGGGGAGAGGAATCCTAGAACCCAGAGTTGGCCTACTGCCCCTAAAGGTCCAGAGCCAGGTTTTATTATAATCCCTACATCCTGTTGCAGATCCTTAATCAGCTGGATCCCAGGTTGGGCTGGACCCTGTGGTGGCACTCAGGGCTGTCGAATAGAAAACCTGAAGTGGAGTTTCTGGAGCTGGGGTTGGGCTAGTAGGACAAGGCAGGTGGAGGGGAGGAGAAGGGAGCCAGCATAGCACAGGATGTGGACAGAGCCCAGACCCACCTCCCACCAACCCGGCTGGGGGTGGAGGAGCAGCTGTTGCAGGCTGGGAACCATGGCTATGGGGACGGGAGAACTCTGGTCTGTGGGGGCTGCTGTGTTGTCTTGTGTCACTGAGACAGCTGGTCCTACAGTGGCTGGAACAGTGGGCAACAGCTCCAGCCAGGAGTCAGCGGAGGGAACCCTTGGTTCCAGGGTCTATACTGACTTGCTATAAACTGCAGGACTTGCAATGTTCCTGCTCAGCTAAGTGACTTGGTGGCCGGAGAGCCCTGGCCGCTGTGAGCTTGGGTAGCCAGGGCCTGAAACTCTGCTGAGAGGCAGCGGGGAGGGGAGAGACCCCAGAAGCAGAGCTTTAGTGTGTGTAGGGCACTATGGCAACCTGGCCGTTTAGTTCAGCCTAGCGCCTAGTGCTGCTGCATGGTGTCTGAGGAAGATCTAGGTAGCGGGAAGGACACCCCGCCTGAACCCTCAGTCTAAGGTGCCATGGGTAGGGAAGATGAGGGGACATGAAAGAAGGCAGAGGTATCCAGAGAGCGGAAGCCAGAGTGCGCTGGCTGGCA
Organism: Phodopus roborovskii; assembly: GCF_943737965.1. Lineage (NCBI taxonomy): Eukaryota > Metazoa > Chordata > Mammalia > Rodentia > Cricetidae > Phodopus > Phodopus roborovskii. Next base: position 574,578 of record NW_026126646.1, read on the forward strand.
GCGGGTGGGCAGACTGGTGTCTGTCCTGCCAGGGGCCCAGGCTGGCTCTGCAGACAGCCTCTTTTCTATATGGAAATGAAGAATTTAGGCTAATGGAGCTCAACCATCTCTAATTTTGCGATGGCAGGAGGATTTTGATTGAAAGTAATTAAGCAAGCTAGCTGTAAAATTAATTAAAGCAAAAGGGGGGGATTTTTTATTGGATTGGATAGCGATATAGCGTCTGTCAGGCGGGGGACGGATGGGGGTGACCTGAATCCTCTGCCCTCCCCCCTCCCACTCGGGACGTTTATGTCACTTTAATCTCCTTACAGCGGCTGCTGTGCATTTGTTTGAAATAATCAAGGAAATATGGTCAGAAATTGTCAGCTTTCAGATCTAATTTACCTGACGGCCCCTGCGCGAGCCGGCGAGGCCCGGGGAGTGAGCATTGAGCAGTGGGGGAGCTGAGTGGGCTCCTCTGCCCACACCCTAGGCCCAGGCCCCCTCCGAGGGGGAGGGGAGGTACCGCTAGGTCCTTGGACACCTCTTTGGGCTTTGCCCCTTTCTGGAACAGACATTCCCACCCCCACCCACCTGCTGCTTGTCCCCACGCTAACCAGCTTTAGGGTTTAGGGAATATAGGATTAGGGAGGTGATTGTTATTCTTTATTCCAGATGGCTGACAACTGCTAAACCCCTCCGCCAGGGCCACAGTTTTAAAAATACTCCCAAATTAGTCCCCTCATGTCCTCACTATTGGCCTCACTAAAGAATTTGAGGTAGAGGGCTTTGGAGATGGTGAGGGATGCTGTGGATTGTCACAAGCTGCCTCCCTACCCCTTCTGGGGCTATGTTTACTACCCAGGGTTTATCTGTCCCAGGCCCTTTGCCTAATTCTAGGATGGTTCTTGTCCTACTTGCCTCCCATAGCCCAAAGGACTGTGGGAACTCAGTCCCTACAACAGGAAGGCCCTTCTAGCCTCTGCTCAAGCTGCTCTCGCATGGTGGGCTGGACCTCCAGCCTGGTGCCCTGTATCCCAGAAGCTCTGCTTAGAGCTGTTGGGGTTCTTGGATAGGTGGAGCAGGGAATCCCTGTGGGGACCGAGGAAAGACTCTGGAACAGTCGGGTTCACTTGTGGAAGGTTCCCCTTTAAATAGAAAGTGTCTGGTGGTCTTCTGAGCATGAGAGAAGTCAGAATAGGACCGGGTCCCTTGCTCTGTCTGGCCCTCTGCAGTGAGTGACTCTAGCTTTCACCAAATCCTCTTAGGCCTGGGTCCCTTTGTAGGCTAATGTAGACCCAGGATAGTCTCCATCTCCGGAGCTGTGGGGTAGGAGGGCACATGGAACCTGAATGTAGGCTTCCGCAACCCCTCAGGGACTCCTTGTACAGCCTCAAACCTGCGCCCTTGGGGCTGACAGCAGGTTGAGGGCTCTAGGGACCTTTCCCACGTGTCCACCTTAGACCAGACCCATTAGAGGGGCTCTTTCCCCAACCGCCCTCCCGGGGACCACCCAGATAACCCTCTGCCTTGTCCTTTCTCCACCATTTCCCCTACCCTGGAGTGTGCCTCTCACCCCCAGCACATCTCTGGAGCTGGTGACTCAGGCTGCCTCCTCCAGCAGTGAGGGAGTGTGAGGCTGGGAAAGCATCACCTGCCCCCTTTGAGCTCTCTGCTTCAGCCTCCACTCCCCCATTATGAGTCACTGGAGTGGGGGGGCAGTGATGCCCCATGAGCTCTAGGAGAAAGAGGGAGAGGAGAGCCATTGGCTTAGAACCCTAGGTCCTAGGGCGCAGTTGCACATGCCTGACATCTGAGTGGCACTCAGCCCCACACTCCCCTTCTTCCCATGCCCACAAGATCTAGCCAGAGACAGAGCCCTTGCCTCTTGCGACCATCTGCTTCCCAGGACCCAGCTCTCAGGAGACGGGAGGATAGAATGGGTCTGGCCGCAGCCTAGCTTCTTACCTGGACACATGGCGCGTAGCCACTCCACACGCTTGTCCTTTTGATGTGGAGGGACCTGTCCAGGGACCTGCAGGGGAGTTGGGAGGACTCTGGCCTCAGGGTAGGGCTTATTTCTGAGCTGGGTGTTGGTCTGGGGCTGCTGGTGGCAGGCACCCAGGTGAAGGGAAGCTCTTGAGGAAGGCCAGGCTGGTGCTCTGAAGCATAGGCAGACATGGGGGAAGCCTAGGGGGAGGGAGGGGAGGTCTCCTTATGGTCTCCCGCTGTCCTGGAGACCACTCTGTGCCTGAGTGGGAATGAGGATGCTGTACTGGAAATCCACTTTTAAAGTAAATTCTGTATGGCAAGGAGAGGTCTTTGCTTCTACAGTGGTTCCCCTTAAAGACGATGGGCGGTGATGGCGGTGGCAGACAAGCTAGGCCATGGGCACTGGGATAGGAAGCTGGGGGCATAGGCTGGGGTAAGCACATGCTGTCCTTCAGCAGAACCTATAGCAGCGAGGGTACAGGAAGTCTGAGAAAGGAAAGAAGTGGGAGGGAGCTTAGGTGTAGAGGCCAAGGACCAGCTCAGCAGCCCTTAGATGCCTGTCACCTGGCCAGCCAGGATCCCAGCTTTCTCCCTCTGGCCCCCAAGGCTTCGAGGAAAAGTCGCCCAAGTACTGGCCTATCTCCCTAGTGCCTCTCCCTCTCTGGCTCACTGCCATCCCCTACAGCCGTGGATCTGAGCCTCTTGTATGGAACTTGTGACATGGAGAAAATGAGAGGCAAGCGGCCCTGCTAGTCCCAGGATGCTCTGGTCTGCTTGGGTCCCCGCAGCTCTTGGACTCGAGCTTTGCAGTGGGCTCTGCCTAACATAGCTCTCTGAATACTTCCTTGCTTTAGGTGGGGCTTGGTCTGAGTTATGATAGCTGGCCTCCTTCCCCCAGAGCAGAAAGAGGAAGGTTTCCGCACAGAGTCCTTTTTACTCGTGTATTCAGAGACTTCTCCGGCTGCCCTGACACAGGGGCTAGGGGTAAGAGTGAGGAAGGTTCCTGCTGGACTGGGAGAAAAGCCCAGAGTGGCAGGGGTCCAGGTCCAGGAATCATTAACTTTAGGGTCTCCTAGTGCCAGGGACCTCAAGCCTCCCCCAGCCAGGTCCCTGCTGGAGTTGGCCAGATGGGATCAGTCATTGAGCTCCCGGAAGTGCCTAGGGCCAGGCAGGACCAGGCCGTGGACCCCCTGACCTTACAAAAGCCCCTCCCTCCAGTTCTCTGCTGCGTCATGCTTTCTTCCTTGTAGCCACATGTCCATCCTGTCACACTAGACCTCATCTTTCCACTCGGGCCTCAGTTTCTCTCCCAGCATGCCTCAAGTCTCCCTGGCTCAACTCTGGCCTGTCCTCTGTCCCCCCTGGCTTCACAGTCACATTTTGCTTGCCAGCGCAGGGTACTGAAAAACTGCTGGCACTGCCAAAAACCCTGTGTGCGCGATGACTCCCCAAACATCCCTTTATTTTTATTGTTCTGTTAATTACTGTTTAAACTTTAATAAGTCACTTCGTCAGGAGGGGGGACCTGCCGTGAGCTTTTCTGTGCAAACATGGGCCGGGAGTGACTCGGGTGTAATATAACCCTTTATGCGATGTGGGAATGTTTAGATTGTTACAGAAACTTGTTATTTTAATGACAGTTGGGGGGATCTGGGCACAGAAAAGGAGAGAGGTGGGCGCTCCCCTCCATTCCCACCAAAAGGGCTTGGAGTGTCCAGGCCTCTCTAGGGCAGCTGACTTGCTGCCACGGAATACCGTCTGGAGAGCCATGAGCCTCTGCCGGGCTACCCACTGGGTAGCTACTAATGGTTCTGGTCAGGTAGACTCACTCAGGGGGTGCCCTCAGAAGGAACCTGGCACTTTGGGATGGGAGGGCCTGGGCAGGTGATGCACGAAGAGGGAGTCTTACTTGGGGGCATGGCTATAAGAAGTCCTGGCAGCCACTGGGTCTCTGGGCAAAGGCTGGCAGGAGCATGTGAGGTGGGACTCAGTACTTAGCTTCTTCCGAGGCCACAGAGAAACAGACTCTCTCCGTGGTCAGCCTTGACCATAATAGAAATGGTACCCTGTGCTCACCACACCTTTGTCCCAGACAGTCATCCCTTGAACACACTCTGTTACAGATGTGGACACATGGGCCTAGAACAGAGGAGACATGCATGTGTAAGTGACAACTGCTTAAGAGGAGGGAAGTATCTGCTTTGGGTGGTCTTCTCTGGAAGCTGCCGAAGTCTTGGTGCCGCTTGCCCTCTCGGGCGGCGGCGGCAGTGTGCACGGGGATAGACGCACTAAGGCCCTGTTCTGGGATCAGAGGTGGCCCTCCTCAGTGGGAGAACATGGGCAGGACTCACCCTCAGACCCCTGCCCCGTCTTGAGCAACCAGGAGGTGAGGTCGGCTCAGCCTGAGTTCCAGTGAGGGGGACTGCCTGCCATCTTCCTCCCATGGCTTGCTTTCCTTCAACAAGGCTGGAGCGAGGACAACAGCCCTAGTTCACCCAGGCCACTCCTGCTACACAGCTGCACTTCACCCTAAGCCTATGGTGCCCCCTCGAAGACGCCAGGGTGCCTCAGGACAGGGTTCCCTCCTTTCTCTCTTTGACTCATCTGTCTGTCCATCTCGGCGTGTGGCCAAGCTGTGGCCGCATTACTGTCTTTAGAGCAGTCGTGCTGAAGGGTCTGGAGTAACCGTCAAGGACCCGCTCTTGGCGGGCGTTGATGAAGGGGGCTTCAGGGAACGGTAAAGTTAAGGGGGCAGCTTCTGTCCAAGGCAAGACTAGCGGGGTCCAGTGCAGCTGAGGAGGTATACCCTTGCATACTGGGCTCACTGGTCTAGCTCTGCCTCTCATGGAAGAAGGCGCCACAGGGTATGAGGGTGGGGACTGGGCCCCTGCTCTCTACCTCCTGCCCGGCAAGGCAGAGCCCAAGGTTCAGATCCTGGGTGCTCTCAGGTTAAATGGACAGCCCCCAGATGGTGGCCACGGCATGGACCACGAATCGCTGAGGTTTTCCTTTTCTGAGCAGTACGTTTCCCTAAATTGTCTTTGACTTCGTGCATGGGTAATGAAAGTTTATGCCCTTGTTAGAAGGACAGGCGGCCAGTTCCAGTTAGAACTGGGGTTGTTTCCCTGCCAGCTCCCTCAGCCCCCTCCCCAGCAGGAGAGAGAGCTAGGTATGGTGTGTGTGTGTGTGTGTGTGTGTGTGTGTGTGTGTGCGTGTGTGCACGGGCGCGCGCGCGCGCGCAAACACACACACACTCAAAAAGGACAGCCCCTCCCTCCCTGGTGAATAAGAAGGCTGTTAGGGGAAGGGAGAGGGAACGGAAAAAAAAAAAAAAGAAAAAAATTTCCATATTTGTGTAAGTTGCTTTAAAAGCATTTTATCATGTCATAAAAAAGGGAAAGTACTCTCAGAAATTGATCCTCTCTGCCAGCCCATTGGACAGAAGGACGTTGGGATGTTAATGGCCATCCTGCTCCAGGGTGGCTTATTAAAAAATTTATACATAAATGCTTAAAATTGCATAAATTATTTAAAAAAAACCAACAAAGTAAGCAATTTGAATTCCCTCTTTTCCACCCCCTTTCCCAGACCCTCCTCAGGGCCCGCCTGGTCCCCAGGCTCCTGTTCCTTCCCCGGGGTGTTTCCCCTGTTTTCTCCACTTCCCGCCACACCCCAGACACAGTCTGCCCTGCCTTCCTTAGGGGTTTCCCTGCTCACCCACAAATTAATGAAACAGCCAGCCCACCACCAAACACTCACATGTACACGCGCTAATAAAAACACCACTAATAATGCCCCAAATCGCAAAATTAAATATTAAGGCCAAAGGAGGCGGACGAGGAGCAGGGCTGCCGCCACCGTCGCTGAAGTTGGAGCTGATGAGTGTGTCTCTCGCAGGCGTGGAATGTCACCCACACATCCTGGAGACTGGAGTGGGGAGTTTTATGATGGTTTTTCATTGATTTGTTTCCCCAGCGCAGCTGCCGACCTCTATTGAGGGACAAACATAATCAGCACTGACGCAAATTAGATGGTTATTCGTTTTGAAAATTGACAGAAAAACAATAAAAAAGATGAAATGCTCCCAAATCAATAGATATAATGAAATTCAAATAATCCGAGAGATGAGGTCTCCATGGCAACTGATAATGTGGAAAAGAAAACAATTTAATAAAGGACAGACACACTTTGAAAACAGATTGGGCCCGGGGAGGGGGGCGGGCTGGCGGGCGGAGGGCTGGAGCGCGGGCTGGCGAGTGAAGGATCACTGTCCGTCCCAAGGACACCCGCCATAATTAAGCGAGGCTTTCGGCCCCAGAAAGTGCAGATTCAGGTTTTAATACACAAAATTATTTCAGGAGCAGTGAATCGGAAAGTCGTTTGTAATGACCTTCCTGAGAGGCCCGGGCGCGGGGCATGTTGGAGGCTGGGCGGCCAGGCCGGCTGAGTTATGGCATATTTGTGTTTTTATAGTGCAGAGGGGAGGGGGTGGTGGTGGGGAGGGGGGGGGAAGGTTAAACAGTATTTACAGCTCAGTTGTTTTCAGAGAGGAAGAGAAATAGAGTTCATGGAGAGATGCAGCGGGCGGGCAGGCGGGTGAGCCGGGAGGCCTCGGGTCTGCAGGGAGGGGAGATGGGCCCGGAGGGTCTCCCCCTTAGGCTGCCTGACCTGCATCTGCTTCCCAGCTATAGAGGACACTCAGAGCTGCCACACTGCTCCAGTTCCTGCTATGGCTCAGCTAGTAGTGTCTTCTAGGTTTGGGGCCTCACGGAGGATGGATGGCAGCTGAGGTCCAGGCTACATGGACGCCCAGCTGTATCTACTCAGTAAAAGGGTGGGGGCATTTGCAGCAACTGCTGCCCGAAGGTCACCCTGCCGAGTCCCACGTTCCTCCTTTCTTTGCGGGGCACCATGTTCATTCATTTAGATGAGCCTTCTCTCCCAAGTCCGGTGCTGGGGTGCAGTGGTTAAGAACCCAGATGAGCATGTGAGAACCACACAGCCTCCTCTTTGGCTTTGCCCCTCTGCCTTGAGTTCAGTCTCATGGTGTTTGCAGAGCTGAGGGCCACAGGAAGGAAAGGGACCAAACTGATCCTTTCCTGTAGCCCTTCAGAGCCACTTGCCTGCAGCAGGAATTAAGAAGTCATCCCTGGGGAAGTGGGTAGGGGGACGGGGAAAGTCTGGTATCCCCCTCAGACTGTCTGCCCTCTGGCATCAGCAACTATGTCTGTGTTCTAGCATCATTACCACAGGGCACTTCCAGAGCCTGGGCCATTCTCTGGGCCCATGTGTTTGCACAATGTGACTACACAGCCGTAGAGACATGCACACGTGTGAACATGTATGTGTGTGGGGCAGCACACACACAAGCAGGCAGGCCCAAGTTGGTGTATATTTGCTCAGTGTGTGTTTTAAATCTCCCCTGGGTGGCAACTCTCTTTTCTCTCCTCTTCCTGTTTGGCTGTGACCTGGGGGAGATTGATAGCCAGCCCGTGCCGTGATGCTAACAGTTCCCCTGATTTATAGAGTTACTTACGCTAAGTGAGGCCACTTAGACGCGTCTGGATAGTAAACCTTTTAACTGAACTAAAAAAAAAAAATCATAATAAATAAATAAACAAAGGGGGGTAAGCTAGGGCCCAGTGACCAAGCCCCGCCTATTCCCCAGCCTGGAGGGCCAAGAACCCTAGGGTAGCAGCAACCATCCCTTCCTCCCACACACACCCAGAAGCGCCTGTGTTCCTAGCCAAGGTTGGGATCAGGCCCAAAAAGGGACACCCCTCTCCTAGGGGACAGTGTTTGGCTGGAAGAGCCAGGAGAGGGAACTGAGCAGTGGGAGAGGAAGTGAGGGACCACGTCCAACAACCTCTCTTCGCTTAGCATGCTCTCATGTCAGCCCTGTGTCCTTCGCCACGGGGATGGCTCTTTTGAAATTTGTACCCACATCTGTACTGAACAAGCCACTACGTGACACAGGTCTTATTTTCACAGTATCGCCTCCCATGTCAATCCAGGTGCTGGCCTGTAGACAGTGCTCTGGGGTGGCTTGTGCTCCGTGAGGTGTAAGCTCTTCGTGGGTAGCCAGGGTGGAAACTCCAACAGTACACCCCCTCTGAGACTCTGGGACAGCTGTTTGGAGGGCTGTGGGAGGCATGTGTAGGGTTTAAGCCTGTGGCCTTGGACATCTGAGCCTGGGTGGGAGTTGTGCTGTAGTGCTGACTGGGTGACAGAAAGCAATTACCAACATCATCGCTTCTGCGGCCTCGTCTGGAGATGGGGACAGCACAATGGACACAGAGGGTTATGACGGTGCTCTGAGGGTGCCACCTGCTACAAGACTCCAGGTGCTGCGGGCTAGAACAGTCACCAGGGTGGCTTCTTCTGGCCAAAGGCAGGCAAGGCCCCATGCACCCCCCCCCTCCACCCCAGGGGACTGGCTGCTGGCCCCTGCCTCCCCACCTCCTGATATACAGCGGGCATTAGGCTGCCCAAAGGGGATGCTGCATCCTTAGGAAGAAATATGTCCTCATTTTTCTTAAACACCGTTTCCACTGAGTGAAATGTTCAGAAGGGACGCACAGGGAGAACTTTATTTCCTACCAGGGAGTTCAGAGCCACCAAGCAGGGCCCATAAAGCACCGTAGCCCGGTGGCTGACAGGCAGCCTGGCCACGAAATACATTACTCATGGGGGGTGGAGGCAGGGGGCTGCCAGGCCTGCCCAGCCCCAGGGGACTGCCCCCATCCCAGCAGGCTCAGCAACTCCAAGACTCAGGGCCCTGAGGCAGCAGGAGCCAAGCCTCTCCCGTTGTGCCCAGGCCCTGTGAAAGAGGGTCTGGCGGGACCAGATGAGGTGGCATGGGGCTTCTAGCTACCCTTGGTCTTCACTTACTGGTCAGGGAGGCTAGGGCCCAGGGGGCCCAGGTGCAGCCCTCTGCGCCCCCCTTTCTCACCAAAGCTGGCAGGAGCTCTGGCCTGCCCAGCCTTCATGGGAATGATGAGATTCATGGCAATCGGGCCTTCTCCCGGGGCCCTCCTTTCATTCGATTTCTGAAGCTGGCTGATTTGAATATTTATAAATATCAGTAAATTATTTATTGTAGCAATCTGCTGCACCATTTTATCCATCGCAGTTAACACTTTAGGGGGCTCCAAGTTATGGGAACAGGAAGTGAGGTTGAAGAGGAGAGAAGGCATGGTAGACTGGGAGGAACCCCTGCAGGGAAGCCCGGTGGGGGGGGGCTTTCCAGCCTCTGTGACATTTGTGAGTGTGTGCTCCTGCTCTGAGTGAGGGGTGTGCATTCCAGGGTCAGCTCCCTCCTCCCACACATGGGACCGTCATGGTGCCAGCTCACTGTCCTTAAGGGCCTCCACTGTGCCTGTGTTTACCCGACCCCAAACACGGTGGGCTCTGCTGTTTACCTGATGCCCACTGCAGAGACAAAGCTTGTGGAGTTCCAAGCCCTCATACAGAGAACTGGGACCCGGGGAGCTTAGCGGTGGCAACCCCAAGCCTCCTGTCCGTCTTCCCCACCTACTTTCCTGGGCCAAATGAGTGTTCGCTGCCTTAGTACCGTGACTGAAAGGCGGCATAGCACCCGCCTGTTGCCCCTCTTGGGCTGGACATCCTTTTCCCAGGCCTTGCTTGCCAGGTCCTGTGCTTGGCACAGACAGACCTTACCTTGCACTTGTACAGTGACTGCTTCTCCAGGGAGAAATCTGGCCCAGGTTTGGAGCTCACAACAGGCAGAGCCAGGCCATGCCCTCAGGACTCTGACCCCAAGGCCAGGCCATAACCTACACTGTGCACTTCCTAGTGATTACCCTGCTGGTACAGAGCTACTGGGATCAGCCACGGGCTGCCAGGCCTGGAAGGGACTCTGCCAGGTCCTCTCCTCCACCTCTACTGCCTCTCCCAAGTCTGCCTGTCTCTGGGTGAGCAGAACAGGAGCCCCTCTTCCCACCCTCCAGCCCAAGCCTGCCTCCTGGGCAGTATTGTTCCCAGAGGAAGTGTCCAGTGTAAATAGAACAGCGGGCAGGCTAGTGGCGGGAAGGAGATGAAAGGGGCAATGACAGGACCGGGGACGGATGGCTTCCTTCCATTGAGGCCTGGCCATGGCGTTTATATTTTAGGGAGGAAAGTCAGAGCAATGTTTACATGGATAGGAGTCTGGGGTCAGACCAGCGGTGGTGGTGGTGGTGGTGGGGGTGGTTGTGAATCTGTAGGTTCCAAGACCTTGATGGAGGGGCTGGTTGAAGGTTCATGGGGACCGGAAGACAGGCAGGCAGCTCAGCTCTTGGCCTCATACATAAGCCCCTTCCTGCCATCCCAGCCTCGCACGCGCGGGCACTTACCATGACTGTGAGCTGTGCCTTTGCCTGTGACTCTCTATCTCTGTGTCCTGGGCCCAGATACCTCCTACTTCTCCACCTCCACCCTTGGGACCATCAGTAGAGTCAGGGGGAGGGCAACATCTGGAAGGCAGGTGGTCTGGGGCAGAGCAGCAGCTGGAGGGCAGGTGTAGAGGGAGTTGGCTCGAGCGAAGGGGCCGGGGGCTGGGGGTGGGCCCTGGGTGCACAGCTGCATCGCAGCTGGTGGGAGCCCAGGCAAAGACGGGCGTGAAGCCGAGATAGAGAGAGGGTGGGCTGTGCTGGGTGGGCCGAAGTTCAGGGAGGCTCCAGGATGGGTGCGGACCTGAGGAGGGGCTGTTGCCAGCAGCAAGTGCAGCCCTGAGAGCTTGTGCTTCCCTCTTCCTTGGGATAAATATTTATAGATTCATTTGCCGTCTGCCATACACACTTGGCTGCTTACCTCCTGGTAAAAATAGTGCAGGCTCCTCCACTCCGCCCGCCTCTTCCCATCTAAGACAGGGGACAAAGGGGTCCAGGTGAGGCCCACTACCCTGCTGAAAGTAATGTGTTGTCTATCATAGAGCCTGATGGTCTGCCCAGAGGCTAAGTCGGGTGGGTGTGGCCGGGGCCCTATCATAAGAAGGGTCCACATGGGGGTGCTCCGGATTTTTGCTAGCCAGGACAGACCTGGTGCTGTGGACGAACATGAATAGAGTGGGCACTGGCTTGGGCAGGGGCCAAAGGCCCCGGGACCATGACCTCTAAACTAGGAATATGGGACAAGACCGAACAGACCTTTCCATAGCAGGGGAATAGCTGGTATCACCCTGTCCCTTCTGGGCCAAGTAGAGCCGTACATACACACCAGCAGCTTGTGACAAGGCAAAGGTCTGGGGCCACCGGGCATGTATATCTGAAGGGGTGGTTAAGTCTGCATGTACAGGTTGAAGCAGTTGTCTTTGCGTGGCATGAGGCGTCTAGGCACAGAGGTAGCCATAGGTGGGCTCTCTCTCTGGGTACAGGGTTTCATGGCATTTGATCATCATAGGCCACAGCTCTGAGCAGAACCCCTCACACAGCCTTCTGACCCATATGGGACATGCCAGGTTCCCTGGAAAGAGCTGTGGGAGGTAGATGGCGTTCCTATATGCAAGGGTATTGTGAGTAGTAGAGACCTTGCATATGGCCACTGGTCTGTGTCTAGCCATACCACAAGGTCTGTCACAGAGTAGAGCCTCACCAAATGTGTGGTGGACAGCTGACAGGTCGATGTATGGGGTTTGATAGGTATGTGTGTCTGCCTTTGTTGTCTTCCTGGCCAGTGTGGCCCTGAGACCCTGAGAGGCAGAGGACTGGCTAAGCAGTACGAGGGGATGGCCACTACTCTAGTAGCTTCTCTAGCCTTTCTGGCTGCTCGGTGGCTGTCACCAGAGATTAAGCACGGAATCTGTAGCTCCTACTGGCCCCAGCGTGTCCTCCCTGAAGTCCCAACTTGTCCCCTGCGTTTGGAAGTAAACTTCCAGGGCTGCAAGAACTAAAGGGAAAAAGGAGACCCTAAGACAAGAAGAGTGGCCTGTGAGGGCCGTGAGGAGCTAGCTGTGTTCAGGTAGCCCTTGCTGAGGTTTGTGGGAAGGAAGCAGCAAGAGGAGACTTGGTGCGGGGGTGGGGATGTGCGAAGCAGGGAAGGTTGATGGGAGGGGAGGCCCTGGATAGGTCCCAGGAGAAGAGCCCTGCAATACAGTGAGCAGAAGCAGGAGCCAGGGACAGGGCAGAGCCAGAGACCTGTCCTGGCAGAAGAGCTGCCCGAGAACAAGGTGTTCGGGCGGGGAAGCGGCCAGCCAGGAGCTGCTGGGTCGGCAAGGCAGGAGGCTGGCACAGGTTGTAAGCTGCCTGCGGCTGACTCTTCCCCAGGGACCTGTGGTGAGGTGGAGCATTCAGGGGTAAGAGCCAAGCTGCCAGCAGCATGGCATTGTCGCTTGCCCGCCTCACCTCATACTAACCCCTTCACCTGCCCATGTCTTCATTTCCTGTGTTAAAGGACATGTCACATCTCAGAGAGGCTATTTCAGGCCAGGCAAGCCTAGGAAATTCTCTTAGGAATTGGGCAGTGGAATTCTTGTGTTCAAAGAGCCATTCATTCCTTTATCTTGAACCCCCCCCCCCGCCTCATGTCGGGTGCCGTGTCCAGTTGTGAGGGTAGAGCAACCGTGAGTCCAGCCCTGCAGCCCCCAAGCTAATGCAGGAGATAAGCATAGGCCAGGCGGTCTCAGGCAGTTTGACAGAACTGTGGTCAGTCGAGGGGGATGGAGAACTACTTTGGGGGCTGCTGTGCTTGGTACGCAGGCCTCTCACCACTGTGCCCCCCTCCACCCCTGCAGCTGAAGGCACCCGGTGCACCAACCCACCTGCAGGCAAGCCTCCAATGGCAGCCAAGCGCAAAGGCGGCCTGAAGCTCAACGCCATCTGTGCCAAGCTGAGCCGACAGGTGGTCGTGGAGAAGGGAGCAGAGGCTGGCTCCCAAGCCGAAGGTAGCCCACTACGTCCCCGGGACAAGGAGCGCAGTGGCCCTGAGTCTGGGGTGACCCGGGCTCCCCGGAGTGAGGAAGACAAGAGGCGGGCAGTGATCGAGAAATGGGTCAACGGGGAGTACAGCGAAGAGCCTACACCCACACCAGGGTTGGGGCGCATTGCCCGAGAGGGCCTGGAGCTGCCCCCAGAGGGCGTCTACATGGTGCAGCCTCAGGGTTGCAGTGACGAAGAAGACCACGCCGAAGGACCCTCAAAGGACAGCAGTGCCCTGGAGGAGAAGGACTCAGATGGTACGGCTTCAAAAGACAGCGGCCCCAGCGCCAAGCAGGCCTCAGGTGTGTGTCTGGCCATGCGGGGAGGGAGGGTGAAGGCCGGAAAAGGGCCGGGCAGGTGCAGGTGCTACATCCAGGGGATTCTCCCCTATCCCTGCAAGCACTGGTACCTTATCCAACCCAGCAAGAATCGGAGAGAGGGCGTGAGGAAGAGGTAGGGCAGTGTTGGCAGCTTCCCCAGTATGAGGCAGCCTTGGGGAGCCAGCTGTGGGCTTTGAGAGGATGCACTGTGGACACGTGCACAGATAGACCGGATAGATGAATGAGCAGAGGGTGGGTGTGTAGGTAATCGCACATAACCTGCAGAGGGATGAGACTGTTTGGGGACCGTGGTACCCGGCCATGGTGTGGGGACCAGTGGAGCTGTGTCAGTGGTAGCGTGGACAGCATGAGTTCTCATCTCTAGATCCTCTCTTGGTAGCTTAATGAGAAGTCTGGAAAGGGCTTCGTGCTCCTACCCACCCTCTCTTTACCTGTGCCCCGTCCTGCCCTATGAAGCAGGGTGTCTCAGAGCCATGAGCCTGGCTTAGCTCAGCCAGCAGGTCCCCTCAACATGCAGCTGCCCTGGACATGCTCCTCTGGCTGACCTGTTTCCCACACGATGGCAGAGGCCTGGCTTCATCAGTCTCTCCCTGTCCTTAGGACACAGCACCTTCCCTGGACAGGGAAGGCTTGGCTGGCATTTCAGGTAGGAGAGGGGCCTGCTCTTGGACTGGAGCCCTGAGACCTTGGGCCTTGGCTCTAGTCCTCAGTCTCCTTCCTAGGCTTATTCATGGAGCCCTGCACCTCCCCTGCCTGCTCCCCTGTCCCCTTCCCCCTGCAGTGAGGGGCGCATCTCCTCCCAGTGCGGGGAGCCCTGCGCAGCCACATAATTATGCATATAAGATATAAACAGAGCTGTTTAATTATCCTTCGCCACATCAGTGACAGAGTAATTAACAAACATTGCAAGATCAATGAGGAAAAGTGTGACCTTCAGTTTCCTCTGATAGGAAAAGCCCTTGCTGTTGCCAGACACAAGGTGATTGTGCTGGGCCTGAGCAGAGGAGAGGAGAGAAGAGGAGGAGAGGGGAGGGGAGGGGAGAGCAGAGCAGAGCAGAGCAGAGGAAAGGAGAGCAGAGGAGAGGAGCAGAGGAGAGGCGAGCAGAGGGATGGCAACAAGGGCTGCTGTCTCCTCAGCATCCTCATCCCCCAGCCAGCTCCACACATGGGCCATCAGGTAGTCCAGGCTTCTTCCCCTCCTCAGGGGCATTGAAGGCAGGAGCAGGATATGGACTACTGTGTCTGCTGCCCACAGGCCTCAGGCCTGGCTCCCTCTCGGTCTTTAGCGCAGGCCTCATCTGCCCACCATGGGTTTGGCTCCCTAGGACTTTGGCTGTCTGTGGGACCCCCGCTGGCCCCCTCCCTGTTCAATGCTGCCTGCCCTTCAGAGCCCGCTGTTTCTCTGCCATATATAGTGAGGCCCCAGCTGCCTCTAGCTATTTTTAGCACTTTTTCCTGGTCCCTGAGCCACTTCATCCAGCAACCAGAGCCCACTCCCAGGCCAGCCCCCAACCTGTATGCCTAGAGCTGGGGCTCGTGGCTCGTGCTGACCATCAGCTTGTCAGGGCAGTTGTCTTGCCTTGACTGAGCTCCTTGAGTTACTCTGGGTGTCAGGGGAATGCCTGACTGTACTCTTCTGTGCCTACTGGGGTCCCACTGCCCCATGATGGTTCAGAGCTCCTCCTTCCGCATCCTGCTGGGTACACAGCTAGGATAATGCTGCTCCATCAGCTTCCCATCCGCTATGCTCTGAGACTCCTAGAGCTGGCGGCATTGGAGGGAGTCAGGAGTCCCTTCTGGTCATGCCTTCACCTGGCTGTGCTCTTAGGGACTCTAGCCTGGACCCCGGTTGCTTTGAGTGTGCTCAGGTGGGGGGTGGGGAGAGCGTAAGACAAAGTAAAACAGGGATGGCCCTGGGCCACTCCATCTCACTTGCCTGCATGTACCTGACCTGGATGCCAGTAGGTGTGTAGCAGGACTTTGATGGAGAAATGAGTGAGCTTGTGTGTGTTGGGGACCATCCGGCTGCTGTGGTGACAGACTGTATATGGGAAAGGCAATATGAGGGTCTCATGTCCTCCAACCCTGCTGAGGCTTGTCCCGGGGCAGTGGGTGTGATGCTTGAGGGAGTGTGTATGTGGGTCTGTAGAACTGGGGAAAGTACCTATGGATATGAATTTAGTGTGTATATAAATGTGGGCACATGATTATGCATATGCGTGTAAGTGTGGTGTATGAGATTGTGTCTGTGAATGTGTATATAAGGGTATATGTGTAGTATGTGTGTGTGTGTGTGTGTGTGTGTGTGTGTGTGTCCTTATGTGAGGGAGAGAGAAACAGGGAGGGAGAGAGAGGGAGAGAGGGAGGGACAGAGAGGAATTCTCTGAGTGTTGATATGGATGGTGGGCAGGATGGACACTCTTCCCTCAGGTCTGTCACCCTAGATCCAGCAGGGCTCTGATTTTCACTCTCCCGGGTGACACACCCTTAAATGTGAGCAGAGGAGCTAAGGTGACCAGGAGGTTTGAAGGACTTGTCCTTGATAACAGATTCTGGCTGGAGTGGTGGCGGTGGGCACTGATTAAGTCTGAGTAGACACATTGACATAGGCCCAGCCTCTTCTATTGGGGGAAAACTTGAAGAGGTTGGCCAAGAAGTCAGATTCTGAGGCATCTGAAGCCACGCCCCTCATCTGCCCAGGACAGAGGCATTAGGCAGGATCCTCCAGCTCGGCAGACCTTAGCCACATACTCACGCAGCTCTCTCTGCTTCAGGGGCCTTCCTAACTGTCTAGTCAGTGGTCCCCAACCCTACCTGTTTTGTTCCTCATGACCACTGCCCCCCCCTCAGGAGGAAGGTTGGGCTGTTGCCTTACTTCCAGTAAAATGGCTTCTCTTTCATATTAGGCCAAGGCGAGAGAGCGGAGACATTTATGAAACTTTGTTTAATGTACTGAAAAGCCATCGGCCAGAACATTTAGGAAATTGATTTTCCTGGCATTGATGAACTCGTTTTATTTTACCCCAGTATTAATTACTTTTTTTTAAAACAAATTAATTTAAGAGTCGTAAAACCTAACAAGTGAGCCAAATGTCCATAGATCATGTCCTGCTCCGCCCCTCCCTACACTGGTCCCCTCCCTCTGTGGGTGGGGGCTCAAGGTAGAGGGGCTTCTCATCTCTTTCTCGCCTACCTCCTCCCAGAAATGACACACCCCTCTCCCCTCCCCCCCATAGGAGAAGCCTCCTCTCTGAGGGACTATGCCGCCTCCACCATGACCGAGTTCCTCGGCATGTTTGGCTATGACGACCAGAACACTAGGGATGAGCTGACCAGGAAGCTCAGTTTTGAGAAGCTACATGCAGGCTCCACCCCTGAGGCGGCTGCCTCTTCCATGGTGCCCACCTCTGAGGATACCCTCAGCAAGCGGGCACGTTTCTCCAAATACGAGGAATACATCCGTAAACTCAAGGCTGGCGAGCAACTTCCCTGGCCAGCCCATGGCAGCAAGGCTGAGGACCGGGCAAGCAAGGAGGTGGTGGGCCCCTTGCCCAGCCTTCGGTTACCCAGCAACACTGCCCACCTGGAAACCAAGGCCACCATCTTGCCATTGCCATCACACAGCAGTGTCCAGATGCAAAGCCTGGTAGCCCGCGCTTCCAAGTATGATTTCTTCATCCACAAACTGAAGACGGGTGAGAATCTGAGGCCTCAGAATGGAAGCACCTACAAGAAGCCATCCAAGTATGACCTGGAAAACGTCAAGTACCTGCACCTCTTCAAACCCGGGGAGGGCAGCCCTGACATGGGCGGGGCCATTGCCTTCAAGACAGGCAAGGTGGGGCGCCCCTCCAAGTACGATGTTCGGGGCATCCAGAAGCCAGGCCCTACCAAGGCTCCGCCCACCCCCAGCCTGGTTTCTACACCCCTCACCAGTGTGCCCAGTGCTCCCAGCGCCCCTGGGCCGGGACCTGAGCCACCTGCTTCCCTGCCCTTCAACACTCCCGAGTACCTGAAGTCAACCTTTTCCAAAACAGACTCCATCACCACGGGAACTGTCTCCACTGTCAAGTAAGGAGCCCCCCACCCCCACTGCCTCCATGAACCCTGGGACCGGACTGGATAGGGAGGTCTACCTCCTTACCTGCAAAACTTACTGTGGCGGACACAGCCCCTTGTGCAACACAGATTGCCATGTATGTGCACACCTGCACATACACACACACACACACACACACACACACACACACATAATTGCTCTTGCACTGATCTTAGACCTGCATATGACACATCTCCTATGTACCCACACACTGTCACATGTCACACAACCTCTGTGCCTTCCTCATTTACTAACTCTGTTGCCATGACCTGTTCCCTCTGGCCTCCGCCATAAGGGCTGAATGCAGGCTGTGGTTGGTAGAAAGAACTCACTCTGGGGTGGGGCTGGGGGCTGGGGGCTGGGGTCCAGGTTGTGGCCTTGGTTTCTGGTTCAGAGCCTGGTCCATGGAGAAGGCAGGAAGTTAGGTGGGGGTTAGATGGCAACTATATTCCAAGGATAGAGAACTGGCCTGGATGATAAAACAATGGGTCTTCTGAGGCCAAACGACACCCTTCCCTCAAGCCATTTCCTCTGCTACAGCAGTGTGGGGCCTGCAGGTCCTGGAGGCTGTGAACCAGGCAGATCCAGTCAGAACCCTTTGGTTGAGAGTAAGGAGCCGAATGCCTGTACCTTACACATGTGTCTAGTACTATCCTCCTCATCCATTACCCCACTTACTTTCATTGCATGCTGGGAGCCTCAGGCCCTGGCTTCCACGAAGGCTAACTGTAGGCCTGGCTGGGCCTTCCAGCCCTAGCTGCTCAGGATAGTACACTCCTGTCAGAGGTGAGCTAACTGAGCACCTCTGGCCAACACACTTTTTCAATACCACCCTGAGGGCCCAGGAGAGAGGAACCAGGGTCCAGGGCAGGGAGCTGCCCATCAGCCGCTCCTGGGGCCTGAGGCCACCCCCTTCCGCTAATCGGCTGTGCCCTGTGTGTCTTACCAGGAATGGATTGCCCACAGATAAACCAGCTGTCACCGAAGATGTAAACATTTACCAGAAATATATTGCCAGGTAGGCCCCTGGGGAGGAGCCTGTGGACAGAGACTGGGGGGCGGGAAGCCAGGCATGTCCGAGGACTGTGGGACCACCTATGTGCAAGCTCATCCTTAAGGCCAAGAGGGTGCCTTCGCCGCATCTCTTTTCTCCCCAGAGAGGCTGCTCCTGGGTCCGTCTGAGACCCAGCCCCTCTTGTGGTTGTGCAGGCCACACAGTCCATAGGCAACTTCTAACCCAAGTAGGGCTGTAGGAAAGGGCTGGTGCCAGGCCTGCCACAGGCGAGCCTCTATGGCCGGCCTGGGTCCTGCCTTCACGTGGAGCCTCGGGTAGAGTGCACACCACAGTAGAGCCTTAGGATTGAGGGAAATAGGCGGTCATTCTCCTTCTGCCATGGCCTGCAGGGAACCCCCTGGAGGTGGGTGGTGGGGGAGGGGGACTCTGATGAAGGCAGACTTTAGATCCCTCCTGAAGGAGGCAGGGCTGGCAGATGAAGATCCATCTCCACACATTCCCCAGATCCAGCCTCTCAGGGGACATGTGGCGGGGGTCATGCCCTGGCGGCATCTGTCTTCCTGTGGTCTTCCACGCTCGTCCTCACCCTCTGTCCTCTCTTTATTGTTATCACTGTCATTACTGTTAGTGCCTCGGCAGATGGCCCTTCTGGCAGCTTCCATTGAGATTCTTACTGCGGGTAGCTTCCCCTGTACACTGGGCCTTCTCCCCGACCTGTACAGTGCATCACCCGTGGAAGGGGATAGGCTGGCTGAGTGAAGTGCCTTCCCCAGGGCTGTCATGGCTGCCTTTCCCCTGAGTGGCTGGCCCTGTCTGGCCATCGCCAAGGCTGTGAGAGCCACACCCTAGCACATCCAGGCCCAGAGAGGGGCCGTTCAGTGGCCGGCAGTCCAGGCCTCCTGGCGGGCCCTTGGCTGAAAACCGAGCTTCCCTGCTGCTGGAAGCCAGACAGATGCCTTGCTTTAAAAATTCATAACTCTGGACTGCTTCAAGTGTCAGGAAAAGCCCAGAACAGAGAGAGAGCCTTCAACACCTCCTACAATATCCCAGGGTTGGCCCAGCCTGGGGCCCCTCCCTGGTCAGAGCTGGGGGGGGGGGTTGGGGCGGGTGTCGGTCAGGCCACTGCTTTCTGAGGTGTGGGGCTCCAGGTCCCCTCTCTGCTCTGTCTCTTACTCTGATTTGATGCTGTCCCCACCTGAGTCCTGACCTCTGCTCCATCTGGCACAGCCTTCCAGGCAAGTGCTGGCAGTTAGGCAACTTGGTAGGCCTGGGGTTCCAGGCAGGGTTCAGTTACCGGCTCAGGCTTTCCCAGCCTCTGCCATTTCACCATGTCCCTACATTTCCACCCAGGCCCTCTAAACCCCAGAAGAACATCTTTGGGGGCTAGGCAGAAATAGCTGTTCAGACCTGGGATCTAGAAGTGTCCCTTCAGGGCTGGCATCCCGAGATGGGTCTGACCCTCTTACTCCTCTTCAGGTTCTCAGGGAGTCAACACTGTGGCCACATCCATTGCGCCTACCAGTACCGAGAGCATTATCACTGCCTGGACCCAGAGTGCAACTACCAGGTATGGGCCACACTTCGCTCGTCCACCAGCGTAGACTTGCCAGAAGTAGGTGGGGGCAGGGGGTCCCCCATTAGCCCCCTGAATTTCACACGCATAGGCAGTGAGCACAGACTAGCAGTCTGCATTCCAAGGCTTCCGCTAAGCAAGCAACCAGTGAGGTCTGCAGCAGCCACTGATGTCTTAGTGGTGCTAATCTCGGCTCCCTTTCACTACGCCCGCCCGTTCCGTCGTCGGTCTGCCTCCCTTAGTTAACTGTCTTCCCGGGCCTTTCAAAGGTTGATCTTACTGCTTCAATTTCAAGATGAACTGCTGAGGTCACATGATCAGTGCTGCTGGCCAGAGCAGAGCTGGCGAAGGGAGAGGTAGCCCTCTGGCTTGCCTACCCAGCCCGTGCCCTGAGCACCAGGTGGAAGTGTCGTCACCCACCAGAGCCCTGGCCTTCAAGGCTAGCCCAGTGCGCCTTTATGCTCCTGGGCGTGGCCACTGGGAGCCTCGGGAGAGGTCAGGGAGGGGACTGTGGTCCCTGCGTCTTTGGAATCATTCCCCGCCAAGGGCCAGTGTGCCGGGAACCGGCTGGGCAGTCTGAGCTGCCTTGATCCATAGCAGGGTTATATATAGGGTGACCCAAAGGCCTTGAGGCCAGCCCCGGTCCAAGCACTCTTGGCACGTGGACTGGGGGCCCGGCCTCCTTCTGGCAACTTGGTGCTCTTTCCTGGCAGAGGTTCACAAGTAAGCAGGACGTGATCCGGCATTACAACATGCACAAGAAGCGAGACAACTCCCTGCAGCACGGCTTCATGCGCTTCAGCCCGCTGGATGACTGCAGTGTCTACTACCACGGCTGCCACCTCAATGGGAAGAGCACCCACTACCACTGCATGCAGGTGCCAGCAGCCTGAGGCTTCGGGAACCTTCCTTCTAGTCCTCTACCCCAGCAGGCAGGGGCCTGACTGGTCAGGACCCTCCCTTCTTCCCGGTCCAGGATAGGGGTGACTGGCAGTCCCAGAAGCTCAGAGGTCGGCAGTGTCTGGTGGCCAGGGTGGGGCCTTCCCTGTTGCCATACTTGGTGTGGGGGAATTCAGTGAGCTGTTTATATAGACCGACATTTTTTTGGGCTTTAACACCAAGAGCAGCATTGCAAATGATTCCTGCCGAGGTTTTTGTTTAATTCTTTGTTTTAATGCCACAATGAGTCTGGGCTTTTTCAAGGTGTCAAGCCCGGGAGGAGCGACTTTGGGTTGCAAATAGCAGCCTGCGTGCCTCCCCCGTATTTGTCAGAGGTTGTTATGGCCTCTATGGAACAAGCTGGTGTGAGGAGAGGGGGGCCACCCTCTGGGCCTGAGATGGTGCAGACACTGGCACAGGCCAGCCTTCGAGGGTGCTCAGAGACACCGCTTTTTACTCAATATGGCAACATTGCCTGCCTGGCCCAGCTGCCGTGGGTGGGAGGGCCCCGTGCCCAGGAGCCATCCACTAAGGAAGTTCCAGAGCTAAAGGTGACCTGCAGGGTCCAGCCCTTGTCCAATCCTAAGGCTTTAGAGATAGAGCCACCAACAAGGACCCCAAACCTCATTCCTCCAGAAGGTGGGACCCTCATCTGTGCCTGAAAGTATATTGGGTCTGAAGACAGCCCAGTTCTTAATAGACAGATCCCAGTAACTCCCGGGGAAGGCTGGAGGGTCACTGGAGGTTTTCTTTGCTTCAGAGGCTGGGTTAGCCTGAGGAGTTCGAGGTTTGGAGTTGTCGAGCTCCCCTGAGCGGAGCCTCACAACCCTGTCTCCAGCCACAACCCTGAGCTTGGTTGGCCTAGGAGGACAGACTTGCACCCCTTAACCGTATTCTGGCCTGTGCAGGTGGGGTGTAACAAGGTGTACACAAGTACCTCAGATGTGATGACCCACGAGAACTTCCACAAGAAGAACACCCAGCTCATCAATGATGGCTTCCAGCGCTTCCGAGCCACTGAGGACTGCGGCACGGCTGACTGCCAGTTCTATGGACAGAAGACCACACACTTCCACTGCAGGTGAGGGAGTGACCCACTGAAGGCTGGAGGAGGAGGTACCAGCAGGGCCCCGCTCCCCCGGGAGGAGTCGGGGCTGCTTGAGAGCCCTGCCTGGGTGTCCAGCCTGAGTCTTCCCCCGAGGGACCATCCCTTCCAGAGCGTGGAGCAGTCAGGGCAGGAGGGCCTCGTTTGGGTTCCATGAGACCCTGTGTCAGTCTCCTCATGTCCCACGCAGGCGCCCTGGCTGCACGTTTACCTTCAAGAACAAGTGTGACATCGAGAAACACAAGAGCTACCACATCAAGGATGACGCCTACGCCAAGGATGGCTTCAAGAAGTTCTACAAGTATGAGGAGTGCAAATATGAGGGCTGCGTGTACAGCAAGGCCACCAACCACTTCCACTGCATCCGCGCCGGCTGCGGCTTCACCTTCACCTCCACCAGCCAGATGACCTCACACAAGCGCAAACACGAGCGCAGGCACATCCGCTCCTCGGGCGCCCTGGGCCTGCCGGCCTCACTGCTGGGCGCCAAGGACACGGAACACGAGGAGTCCAGCAACGACGACCTCGTGGACTTCTCTGCGCTGAGCAGCAAGAACTCCAGCCTGAGCGCCTCCCCCACCAGCCAGCAATCGTCTGCGTCCCTGGCCGCCGCCGCCGCAGCCTCTGCCACCACCACCACCACTGAGGCTGGACCCAGTGTCGCCAAGCCTCCCAGTAGCAAGATGGCAGGCCTGCTGCCCCAGGGCCTGTCTGCTTCCATTCCCCTAGCACTGGCCCTCTCCAACTCGGGCCTCCCCACAACCGCACCCTACTTCCCTCTCCTTCCTGGCCGTGGGAGCACCTCACTGCCCGTGGGAGCTCCAGGGCTCCTGGGCGCCATGTCGTCTGTGGCCACAACTTCAGTAACCCCTGACATGCCAGCTCTGGTGGCTTCCGGAGCTGTGGACTCAGCCCCCACAGCTGTCACCTCTCTCCCGGTGCCCCCTGCCTCCATCATGGAAAGGATCTCTGCAAGCAAAGGCCTCATCTCACCCATGATGGCTAGACTGGCTGCGGCCGCCCTCAAACCCTCTGCCACCTTTGACCCAGGTGAGCAGGCTGGGCCCTGCCCAGTAAGCAAGCACACACGGAAACTGGTAACTCCCAGTACTCGGACTGAAGAGCGCAGGGCAGGCTGGGAAGAGTGTCTGCCCGGTTTGTTCCTTCACCCACGTCTCCCGCCCAGCAGCTCGCTCTCTTTGCCTGTTCTCTGTCTCCATCCTATTCGTTTTCTCTTTTTTGGGGGGTCCCTCATTTTCCCCACACACCCAGGGACTTTGGGCCTCTCTTTTCTGTATGTGGAGCCTGTCAGTAGTGTCTGAACGCTTGGGTGTCCTGGTGGCTCCAGGTCTCACTGCCTCTGTCACTCAGGAGTCCATGAGCAGAGCTCATGGACCCATGTTCTCATGGGTCTTCTTTAGCTGGCGGCGAACATGAGCTCAGGGGACGGGTATTTGCATCCCGTACAGGGACAGCATCCCCAGGCCAAGAGATGGCTCTGTTGTCTGCCTTTCTCCTACCCCTCCTCCTTCTCTTCCTTTTCTTTGGGAGGTTGTTGTTGGTTTTTTCTTTTCTTCTTTCTTTTTTGTCTGGTTGTCTGTTTTCCCTGCCCCTCTCCCTCAGAGGGTAATCAGTGCCAGTTGGGCTCCTGGAAGGAGTTCAGCTCAGGCCTGGGAGATGGCTCCTTTCACTCACCCACCAACCACCACTGGTGCTTACCCAGCGTGGCTCCATGGCTACTTGCTGAGCTGGATTCTGAGGATAGAGACAGAAGCTCCACCCTGTGGAAGTGTTGGCACAGGGACAGATCTGCCCCCAGGCATATCCTCAGCAGCCTGATTGTCCGATATTCACGCTCTGCTCCCATCCAAAACCATCTCAGAATCAGCCAGCAGTGAGGGTCCCTTCCACCCACAGGGGGCTCTGGTGGCACCTCTTGAGGACGCTAGGTGGGGAAGAGGCCTGGGCCTTTTCTCTGGAGCCTAGGGTGGGTGACTTCAGGAGCTGCTGTAGTGTGGCCTCCCAGGGACTAGAAGTCCTCATTATCCCCAGTGGAAGGCTCTTGGCCCAGTCTGGAACCCCTGTCTCCCACTCCAAGTCTGGGAGGAGTCTTGCTGTAGCTACATTCCTCCAGCCAGTGGCCTGCAGGTAGGGCCACAGAAGACCACAGCCAGACTGCCAGGCTATTTCTTTTCCCTAGAAAATTGTCTCCCCCTCGCCCCCCACCCCCCAAGGAAGGTCAGATAAAGAGGAAGGGAGCTGTTTTTCCTTTGTTTTTAATAAAATGTCACTGTCTGTGGAGCAGCTCTCTGTAAACTGTAGTGCCTTGGGGCAAATTAGTATTTCAGCCACTTGGGGACTGTGGAGCTGGGCTCGCTGGACACCGTCCGTCCTGTCAGCAACTTCCTTTGCCCCTGCCCCGCCAACCTCCTGTGGCCTCTTCCCACCAAGCTCCCCCTCATACCCAGCCAGGGACCCAGGCGGGCGGGCGGGCGGCCTGGAGTGTCTGCCCCGGACAGCTTGACAGACAGACCAGGTCACATAGATTGAACCACCCTGATTGGCTGTCAGCCCTGATAGCCCTGACACAGCAGATGCCCTCCTCAGGCATGCTCAGTGCAGACAGGGTTGTCGCCTGGGCAACAGTGGGCAGGGACTACGGAGGGGCCGCTCCCAGTCCAGATCTGCCACTTTCCCTCAGCATTAACAGAGTCTTTAATAAAAGCTTAAGCGGCAGCCCCACAAATCGACTGTGACAGTTGGTGGAGGAAATGAAGGGCCCCTGTCCCCGCCCAGGCCCCCTCCCCAGCCTCCTACCCTCCTCCTCCAGGAGGCCCTAAGCCAGGGCAACTTTGACATAATTTTGCAATAATTATCACTTGAAGAATCGCCACACAGGGGTACATGTCACAAGTGATCACATCGGCGGGAGGAATCGCTGACCAGCAGCTGGCCCTCCTGGGCCCCCCTGCCTATTCAGCCCACGGCCCTTCCTTCAGAAGTGGAGGGTAGGGGCAGCAGAGTTTGTGCCTATGTGAAACCTGAGCCCCTTTGACCCCATGTTCCCTCCCCCCCCCCTGCAGGAAGTGTGCAGCAGCCCACCCCCAGCAAGTTCCCCCAGCCCCAGGTGAAGCAGGAGCCCGGTGACAGCACTGCTACCCCAGGCCCCCACGAGGCCTCCCAAGACCGCAGTGTAGACCTGACTGTGAAGGAGCCCAGGTGAGGCAAGGCCAGAGAAGCTCCTACAGCTGGCCTGGGCCCCAGAGAGGTGGCCTGGGGACCCGAGCTCACCCGCGTGTCCACGGTTCACTCTGCCACCAAGCAGTTGCATCGGAGTCTAAGCCCCAGAGCCTGGGCTGGCTGGGAGGGAAGGGCCTCTGGGCCTGGCCCCACAGATGCTTGACTTGAAGCCCCTTGGTTTGTGTGTTCCAGTAATGAATCAAATGGCCATGCAGTCCCGGCAAATTCATCTCTTTTATCCTCGCTTATGAATAAGGTAAGAACCATCCATCACAACGCCTCCCATTCCCCCACCCAGAGAAATTAAAGCTGTGCTGGGGGGCTGGGGGGATGTGTTTGTTTTTTAATGTTTTCCCTCTAATAAGATGAGTTTGTACCATTTAAATTTTGAGGCCATTTTTCATCGAATATAATTTCAGAGCCACTGCTTACAAATTAATTTAATGAACTGGCTGAAGAAATATATTTCAGCCCTGACACCTTTTCTCCCCTTCGGATGGAGACTCCAAAAGCTTTCCAGAACCCTCCAACTTCTCTGGCCCACAGTTATTAATGTTATTTATTTATTTTATGTATTTTTGTTTGTTTAAAAGGGGGTGGGGGAGGGGAGCCTAAAGTGAGAGTAAAGCATCAATTTCCACTTTTCGGCTTGAGTAATGGTCTCGGACGCCTTCCGGAGAGGTCGCTCCAGAACATTTGTTTTAAATAATGCAGGGTCTTTGTAAATTATACATCATCTCAAATATATTTTCCCCTTCACATGATAAATTTGACTGCAGCAAGATTAATTTGGTTACTGTACACAAGTGACTGGGTTGAAGAGGGAGCTGGGTCTGGGCTGGACCTCATGTGGTGAGCGGGTTCCAGCTGGGCACTAACGGTGGCAGCAGCTGCCGCTTCCAGGCCTGCTGCCTGCCCTCTTCTGGTTGCTCTCTCGCTGTCCTTTGCCCTCCTCTGGTCACTGCCCCTGCTTACTCATATTCCTCCCTCGAAGCCTAACCAGCTCTCCTCTCACATTAGCAGCCACAGTGGCTCTGCCTGCTGTTTCCCTCCATTGGGTGGCTTTGTTCTCAGGAAATTCATAGCGCCCCTACATACAACCGCGTGCGCGCGCGCACACACACACACTACACACACGTGTGTGCACACTCACACACATGTGCGTGCACACTCACACACATTCACACACATACATTCACACACACATGTGCACGCACACGCACACACTCACACACATACATTCACACACTTACACATACTCACACGCGCGCACACATTCACACACTCATACTCACACTCACTCACACTCTCACACACACTCACACACATTCACACACTCACACACATTCACACACTTACACACTCACACTCACGCACGCACACATACACACTACACACGTGTGCGTGCACACTCACACACACATTCACACATACATTCACACACTTATACACACTCACATACACACTCTCACACACACTCACACACTCACACACTTATACACACTCACACACATTCACACAGTCACACACATTCACACACTTACACACTCACACACTCACACACACTCATACACACACACACACACACCCCTCTCCTCCTGCCTTCTGCATTTCTTTTGCATACCTTCTAGAAGGAGAATAACCAGGGAGTGGCTAGGTCTAGGGAAAGATGGACCTCAGCTTGAATGATGGCTCCCATCGCAGGCTAGTCTGCTGCCTAAGGCCCTGCCTCCGGGAGACCAGAGCCACAGCCTTTCAGATGGGCCTCCTCTCTAGCCAAGGCCAAAGGGGTGTGTGTGTTCTCTGCGCAGCACCACAGGGCTCGGGCAGTCAGGAGGACAGGCGTTGTCTGTCCCGAGGGTCCCCAGCTCCAAGCCCGCCTCTGTCCTTGCAGATGTCTCAGGGCAACCCCAGCCTGGGCAGCTTGTTGAACATCAAGACGGAAGTGGAGGGGAGCCCCGCTGTGGAGCCCTCGCCTTTCTTGGGCAAGGCCGTGAAGGCACTGGTGCAAGAGAAGCTGGCTGAACCCTGGAAGGTGTATCTCCGCAGGTGAGGGCACCAGAGAATGGTGTGGGGGGACAGAGGGCTTGCTCTGCCACCCTGCTGGTCAGGGCCCGCCTCTGACAGAGGCCCTCTAACCGGCGAGCTCCTCTGGCTAGGTTTGGCACCCAGGACTTCTGTGATGCCCAGTGTGACTTCCTGCACAAGGCCCATTTCCACTGCGTGGTGGAGGAATGCGGTGCACTTTTCAGCACCCTGGACGGGGCCGTCAAGCATGCAAAGTGAGTGAGGGTCTGTCGGGGGCAGGGAAGGGAGGGCTGGCCCTCAAACAGCCCACGTGCCGGGCCCTGGCCTGGTCGGGGATGGAAGGAGCACTGACCCCTAGCCACCCTCCGAACAACGTCCCAGTGCGGTTGTCACTAGGCCACAGACCTGGCTTCATCATAGGCACTACCCAAGGGGAGGGGCAGGCTTCCCGCTCTCCTGCACCAGCTGCTACCTGCACAGGTGCCCCCTGAAGAGTGTTAAGCAAAGCCGAGCCCAGCTAGGAAGACTTGGTTTGGATCCAGGGCAGGGCTCACGGATGAAGGCCTTTCTAGCAGCATGTGAGACCTTTATATTTCCTTTGACCGAACGGATTGCAGCGACTTTGTGATTTCCATAGAGTTAGAAAGCAATGGCAGCCAGCAAGGCCCTGTAACAGTACTCCGTACATCTCTAGGCCCCATGTCAGGCTTTCCTTCCAGCTGCTGCACTCAGAACCTACCAAACACCCAAAACCGAGAGCCCTCCGCCCTGGGAGTCTCAAGGGCAAGGGGCCTGGTGAGACAGCCCCGGTGCAGGGAGGAGCTCAGGACACAAGCCGTCAGTATAAAGATGGGGTCAGGGTGTAGGCCAAGTTCAGAATGACAGTGGGGCCAACAGTTTGTTCTCAAGTTCCTCTGCTCACGTAAGGTCATGGGAGACCTCCAGGGTCCATTGTGGGAATGAGGTAGGGCTGCTAGGCTCCTGAGTTGTGGTAGAGTCACAGGAGACGACAAGCACGCTTAGGGACAGAGAAGGGCTGGCCTGGCAATGGGTCGTCTTAATTGATGTCCTGAGACACCTTCTTCTGCCTCTCATAGCTTCCACTTCCGGACGGAGGGAGGAGCAGCTAAGGGAACTGCAGAGGCTTCCTTCCCAGCCTCTGCTGCTGAGACCAAACCTCCCTTGGCGCCCTCGTCCCCGACAGCACCTCCTGGCACCATGGTCCCTGGATCTTCTCTGGAGGGGCCCACTCCCAGCCCAGTCTCTGTGCCCTCCACCCCCACCCTGCTCGCCTGGAAGCAGCTGGCTTCCACCATACCCCAGATGCCTCAGATCCCCTCACCAGTGCCTCATCTGTCCTCTTCGCCCCTGGCAACAACGTCTCTAGAGAGCGCCAAGCCTCAGGCCAAACCCGGGTTCCTCCAGTTCCAGGACAAGTGAGTCCCTCCATGGGCCGGCACCTGCCCCTGTGTCTTGGGAGTGGGTGTAGCCAGGGCAGCGAGGAGGTCCTGCTCCTCACCCTGCAGAGTTACACTGCTGTCCCAGCCTCTGGGACATAGCCATCCAGCTGTACAGTTGTCCTGAGCAGCCAATGGGTGGGGGATGAGGATGTGCCTGTGGTCCATGTCAATCCTGCAAGGACTGGCTGGGGTATGCTAGATACGGTTCCTCAGGAAGTTTCCCGGTCCTATGAAAAGGCTGCGTTCCCTCTGGGCTACGTGCCGGCCCACCCTGTGGCGCATACCCATGCTGAGTCACTAGAGAATGGGATGCATGGGTGGGTACAGGGGCCTAGGCCCCTCCAGACCCACACAGTGGTCAGGGGTAGAAGGGACTTTTCTTCCCTTAATGGTGGTGGCTTCTTGCGGCGAGAACGGTGACTTGTATCATAAAGTGTGTGGCTTCCTGTTCTCAATAAAGAGTAATAAATTGGATTATTTATACCACCCGAGTGACAGCTGTCCTCCCTCTCTGAGCACCTGGGGCTGGGCCCATGGCATGGAAGGGTCCCTCTCCTGTCCCCTGTATGTAGTGCCCTCCCTTCCCCATATGGCTAGCTTCCTTAGTCTCCAGAGCCTGGCCAGAGCTCCCACTGTGGGCCCAGTGTCTGGAGACCACACCTCCCCACAGCCCTCTGTAGCCTCTGGGGTTCCCAGTGCAGCTCCCTCCCTGACACTCAGCCCTCGTAGACACTAGTGGGTGGCCCAGCTCTTCCCCATGCAGCGGCCCCTCTGCCCCCCCATCCCATCTCAGGTCCCTAGTCCGGGGTAAGGAGGCCCCGTAGGCCCTCGTTGAGCCTGGGGTGTCCCGGCAGCTGTGAGTCTTCGCAGGGGCTGATACCCGGCACATGTTGCCACTTGCTCACACCCCACAGTAGTGGCACTTCCCGGTAGGGCTGCCCACCCACCTGCAGTCTGTCAGTCAGCCACAGCCACCGCAGTGCCATATCTTACCAGCCAAGCTCTTTTTGGCATCCAGCCAGGACTGGCAGCGCTATCCATTATTTTTATGCCCAAGAAGTTATTGCAGTCATCTTATCTCTAATCCTGAGGTGTGGCCTTGGAAACTACATGTCCCAGCATGCACTGCTCTGAGCACCCTACATATGGCAATCCCCATGTACCAGGCAAGAGATCCCAAAAGGAGACAGGGATGCATGCTGGGATCTGTAGTCTCTAGCTGAATCGTTCCGTCCAGCAGGAGGGTAACCCCCCCCCCTCCGAGTTCCCCTTGATTACACCCCTGGTGACTGAGGAGGGAACCCCAACACAAACCAAGTGAAGACATTAGCGGGCGGGCTTGGGATGCCAATGACCTTCTGGGCTGTGGTTTCCTTCTAGCGATCCATGCCTGGCTACGGACTGCAAATATGCCAGCAAGTTCCATTTCCACTGTCTCTTTGGGAACTGCAAGTACGTCTGCAAGACCTCGGGCAAGGCTGAGTCTCACTGCTTGGACCACATCAACCCCAGCAACAGCCTGGTGAACGTGCGAGACCAATTTGCTTACTACTCTCTGCAGTGTCTGTGTCCCAACCAGGTCAGTGAGGCCGGGCGGGGGAGGCCAAGGCCCAGGGCGAGCTCCTCCTGGCACAGGCTCTACTCTTCACACCATTTTTAAGTTGGCCTGCCTGCCGCAGACCCTGGAAAGGACACTCACTGCCTGTCCCCGCAGCCCCTAGAGGCTCCTGGGCAGGGGTCCAGACTGATGCGCAGTTGGTGAGGGTTGTCATTTCAGGCCCAACTCCCAGTGGTGACTAAACGCTATCTATCTCGGCCACTGTGTGTTTAGCATCGCTCATGCTCATCCTGGAAATAGCTATGTCCCCTTCCCCCAGAGGCCCAGGATTTTAAAATAGTCTCATTGGATAAAGAAATAGAATGGCCCATGCCTAGACAGAAAGGGCAGCTCAGGGTCACTTTAAAGGCCTAGTCCCAAGACTGTTAGGACTGCCCTAGTAGTCACAGGTAAGGCTGTTAGGGATAGATTAGTGATGTCTGTCTAGGTTTGGGCATATACAGAGAGAAGAATGCTGGGGTAGGCTAGTGATGTCTGCCTAGGTCTGGTCATACAGGGACAAACTTAAAAATAAATTAGTGATGTCTTCTCTGGGTGTGGCATTACAAAAGAATAACATGATTACCAGGTAGGACGATTTAATAATGATGTGACAAAGCAGACATACTGCTTTTCACAATTGTGTTTTTAAACCCCGAGCACGGAAGAACACAGATGCAAAGAACTTTCCGCGGCCCAGGGACAAATAGGCGCTCACAGATGTTACTGCCTGTGCTGACACCCATACCCCTTGTCTCCCTGTAGCACTGTGAGTTCCGGATGCGGGGACACTACCACTGTCTCCGGACGGGCTGCTACTTTGTCACCAACATCACCACCAAGCTTCCATGGCATATAAAGAAACATGAGAAAGCTGAGCGGCGGGCGGCCAACGGGTTCAAATACTTCACTAAGCGTGAGGAGTGCGGAAGAGCAGGTACCTGAGGCCAGAGCTGTGCCTCTGATCGCTGGGGCCCTGATGGCCTGGGCCGTCTTTCCTGATTCTCATTTCTGTCACCACCACCCACACACCCATGATCTATGAGAGATGTCACAGATGGCATAGGCCAGGTGTTGTCAAACTGGTTGTGAAGCATCAGAGTCCAGACGTCCCAGGAAGAGGGTGAGGGTGGCTCCGAGGACTGGCCCCTCCCAGCACCCTGGGCCACACTCCTGAGCTTGGCTGCTCCTGGTTTCCTTTTCTCTGGAAAGAGTGAAGAGGGAAGGCTTCAGTGGTCCTGCCAGCTCTTCTGTTTTGAAGGTGTTGTCTCTGCAGTGCGCTGAGTTTGTTATTCATTTCAGTTACTTTTTAAACGCGGTTAGCACAGGCTTGCAGTTGATCTTAGTGACAGAAACCTGTGGTCAGGTGTATGCTCTGCTACATATGAGTGGGAAACCCAGAGGCTACCAGTGTTTCTGAGTTTGGTGACAGGTGTCTTTGGGGCAGGTTTTCCTGTTTAACTCACAGGTCCAAGGTACTAGGGGTGTCAGTAAGGAAGGGCCCCAGGCCTTCAGAGGCAGAGTCTACTCTCGAGCCTAGGGATGAGGCAAACGTCTATGGAGCTGTAGATGTATGGCAGGAATCTCCAAGAATAGACTGGAAGCTGGAAGATGGAGTGGCAGGTCGGCAGAGGCGTTGTCTACACGCCAGGCCTCTTCTGGCCCCGTGGTCATGGCAGCAGGGCCTTGGGGAGTCGGTAGAGAGTGCTGCCAGCCGCGTTCTAACCTCTTGAAGGTGAAGGGTGAGACACTCCAAGTTAACTGCCAGAAGAGAGAGAAAACAAACTTTCCTTCAAGTACTGGCTCAGAAAGGACCAGTGGCCGGACGGGGACTAGTCACCCAGTGGCAGGTGTCCGTACTTGGTGGCCTCTGCTGTGCCCGCTTGGCTTCCAGCTGTCAGGGGCTCTGGATTTGCCCTTATTTACTCAACTTTTGGTGTTTTTGGTAGTAGCTGAGGCCAAACAAATCTGGGAGATGACATAAGACACCTGGCCAGCCTGGTGCCATGGCAACGGGCAGGCCCTCACCTGCCGCTCGCTGATGCCATTTTGGTCCTGCCTGCCCTAAAGCAGAAGTGGGGGTTGGAGGCAGGGCGGAGGTCCGCTGACCTAAAAAGGTCTGCCCCAGAGAAGGGCCAGGACAGGTGGCAGGACAGGTGTCTGGCCCTGGAGCTGTGTCGTCTCCCTGACCGGGGTACGGGACCAGGGCAAGCCTGCCATATGCCCCCATGCAAGCCAGAGGGGAGGCCAGGGTTAGATAGTCCGGCAGACTTGGGCTTCCTGCGATGAGCCGGCTACAGCTATTCCCTTAGAGGAAATACATTTCCCCAGTGCCATCTGCCTATGAACCACAGCACCCCTGCACCCAGCACGCTGTCTGGGGGGCCTCATGCCGGTATGGCTGTGTCCGCAGGCTGCAAGTACAACCAGGTGAATAGCCACTTCCACTGCATCCGAGAAGGCTGCCAGTTCTCCTTTCTCCTCAAGCACCAGATGACCTCGCACGCCAGGAAACACATGCGGAGGATGCTGGGGAAGAACTTCGACCGTGTGCCCCCATCCCAGGTCAGAGTCTAGGCCGCGTCGCTCGACTGTGCTTGCCACCCTGCCCAAAGTGCCCAAAGAACCCAGGGGCCACTTCCTCAGGGTCCCCCACTTCTTTCCAGGGTCCCCCAAGCCTGATAGATGCCGAAACAGACGAGGGCATGGATTACACTGGCTGTAGCCCTGGTGCTGCTTCCTCCGAGTCCTCCACCATGGACCGCAGCTGCTCCAGCACCCCCGTGGGCAACGAGAGCACTGCAGCAGGTGAGTGGCGGGCCTGGCCTGAGCCGCCTGGGCCCCGGCCTCCGCCCGCTCTGCTGAGTCCTTCTTGGGACAGAAGGCTCAGAGTCAAATGGCCTCCAAGGAGGACAAGATGGTGTGCAGGAGGGCAGCTGGCCTACACTGCATTGCTCACTGAGGCCCCTCCTGCCATTCTGCCCACCTCCCTGCTCCCTTCCATCCAGGTCACTCGGGTCCCCAGAGAGGGACCCGAGAAAGCAGCATCGGTCCTGTGCCAGACTTCCCACTGGCCTCAGCCCAACTCCTATCCAGAACCCAGGGCCCCTGAGAGGCTCCTGCCTCCCAGTCCTGTCCTCAACAAGGCCCCCCTGGACACCTGGTGCCTCCCGTGGCCTCTGCCCTGGACACCTGGTGCCTCCCGTGGCCTCTGCCCGCACGGCACATCCCAGGCTCTCTCCTCTGGCCCTTCCCCCTTCTCTGTCACACCTTTCTGCTCATCTGTCCACATATTTCCATACTGCACTTGCTGTAGCCATCGGGTTTCTCATTGGGTTCTTTTTGTTTGTTCTTTGTTTTGTTTTGTTTTTCTGCTTTTCTCCACCCTCTCCAGGCTGCCCGGTTCCTCCTCCTCCTCCTCTTCCTCCTCCTGCTGCGGCTGGTGATGAGGCTGCTCGCGGGGCTGCACCGCCCCCCCTGACTCCATCCTTCCCACCGGCTGTGCTCCGGCCACCCCTCCCTCCCCTCCCATGCCTCTTCTCTCCGTCCTGTCTGTCATACTCTCTGCTCAGTGCCACTCTGGGAGCCAGCCGGGGCTTGGCCCACCCCATCAGCAGCCCGCCCAGCTTCCCGCCCATCACTGCCACTCCAACTCCAGTAAAAAGTGACGCCCCCCTAGTTCAGGACGCTGCAGGTAACTCAATATGCCTTCTTGCCAGTGTCTGTCACCCTGACTGATCCTCAAGGCTACGACCCAAGACTGGATGGACCCTTTTCTGTGGCTAGCAGACCCAAAGGCAGGGCCACCCCTCACCCCTAAGAGCCAATGCCTCAGAGAAGAGAGCGTCACTGCCAGGGTCCTTCTGAGTGACCTGTAAGATCCTTAGCCCCTGAGGGAAGGGCAGAGCCCTCTGCCTTCTCTGTCCAGGTGGGAGCTTCCCAGGTGGAGGGCTCTGATGCTGGTTTGAGCCCCCTCCCTCTTCTGAAGCTCGATGGGGAGGAGAATCCTATGGGGCCTCCAGGCTCCCTCCGTGCTCAGTGGTAAAAGCCCTGGCCACCCCAGCGTCATATCCTGTGCCCTCAGGGGAGCGGTGTGCTCGCCCCTAGGTCTCTACCCATGTACCCCTGCTTCACTTTATGAGCCAGTGCTGTGCCATCCCCAGGCGTGTGGCCCTGAGCAGGGCAGAGTGAATTCAGCCCCCTGAAAGCTCTGTTGCTGGCATAACCAGTCAGAGTCCCGTGACTTCAAGCTGCAGTGCGCTGTTCCCCAGATTCCCAGACCCGCGCGCCCCTTGGCCTCTGCCTGGATGCCCCTCTACCACCCCGACCCTTGGTTTCTCTTCGTTTTCCGAGGCTGGGTGACTGGGCTTCTTTTCGTTAT
The DNA here is from genome assembly GCF_943737965.1 of Phodopus roborovskii. NCBI lineage: Eukaryota > Metazoa > Chordata > Mammalia > Rodentia > Cricetidae > Phodopus > Phodopus roborovskii. Next base: position 609,243 of record NW_026126646.1, read on the forward strand.
GTGATTGCACAATTTTGAAGGCAGAGTGGTAGGTAGCCAGGCCTCCTGGGGTGACTCAGGGAGGAAGATGCCTCCATCTGCCCTGGGCAGGGTTAGGCCTGGGGTCTTTTTTTCCTGGAGAATGAGGGATGGAATGCCAGGGCTGGTTGCAGCCAGCAGGAGGTAGTTTGAAGGTAGGTGCCTTCCAGGAAGGCATGGAGAGGCCTGTGGCTGCAGTCTTCCTGAGCCCTGAGATGCAGGCAAGGACCAGGGTGGCTGTCAGAGAGCCCGATTCCCTGCTGAGCCCCTGAGTTCAGGCCTCAGGAAGGCAGTAGAGCCTTCTTGGGATTTCCGGGGTCCCTCAGGCCAGGCAGAAAACTCCAAAACCTTAAAGAAACTTCTGGTATCAAGGAGAAGATGCTTCCAGGGGCAAGGAGTCACAGGCCCTGGGACATTGAGCATCCCTGCTTCCAGGAGGCAAGTCCTCTTGCACAGACAGGCAAGCCGGAGCCTGGTTAGCTGGCAGGAAGGGAGCCGGCCTGTCCCTCATTAGAGGCAGGCGTGTGATGGCGTCCTGGCCTGGGTCCAACTTGGGTAATTACACTCTGCCGACCTAGATTCCCAGCTTCCCCTTCAGCTTCAATTAGCACTGGGATGTGTCCTCACTTCCCACCCAAACTGGCCAGGAAGCAGCCACCACATCCTGGGATGCCTGTGTGGTCATTCTGCAGACCTAGAAGACAGGGAAGCCTGGGACTCCCTGCTGTTCCCCAGGGGGCTGTGGGAGAGGCTCCTGGCCAGGGGAAAGCCAGGGCGTTGCTCCTAAGCGGTGTCTGCTGGCCACCATGCCAGGATCAGGGGCCCTGTGTGGGTGTGACCCTGGGAATGGTGCCCACGTGGGCACTACTGCCAAAAGGGCACCCCTTCCACGCTGACCTCTCTCTGCCCCTCCCTAGGGAACACCATCTCCATGCCTACAGCCTCAGGGGCCAAAAAGCGCTTTTGGATCATTGAGGACATGTCTCCTTTTGGCAAGCGGAGGAAGACAGCCTCCTCTCGCAAGATGCTGGACGAGGGCATGATGCTGGAGGGTTTCCGGCGCTTCGACCTCTACGAGGACTGCAAGGACGCGGCCTGCCAGTTCTCGCTCAAGGTCACCCACTACCACTGCACGCGAGAGAACTGTGGCTACAAGTTCTGCGGGCGCACGCACATGTACAAGCATGCACAACACCACGACCGTGTGGACAACCTGGTGTTGGACGACTTCAAGCGATTTAAGGCCACGCTCAGCTGCCACTTTGCAGACTGCCCATTCTCGGGCACCAGCACGCACTTCCACTGCCTGCGCTGCCGCTTCCGCTGCACCGACAGCACCAAGGTCACTGCGCACCGCAAGCACCATGGGAAGCAGGACGTGATCAGCGCTGCCGGCTTCTGCCAGTTCAGCTCCAGTGCCGACTGCGCCGTGCCCGACTGCAAGTACAAGCTCAAGTGCTCGCACTTCCACTGCACCTACCCGGGCTGCCGCCACACGGTGGTGGGCATGTCGCAGATGGACTCGCACAAGCGCAAGCACGAGAAGCAGGAGCGAGGGGATCCTCCTGCAGCCTCGCCTGGTGCGCCTGTCAACCTGGACGGCTCACTGACCCTGGCCGCCGAGCCGGGCTCACTGCTCTTCCTGCAGACGGCCGCTACCGGCCTGGGCCTACTGGGGGACACGGGGGACCCCGGCCCGCCTACCACTATCCCCGGGCCTCGCGACGGTCCTGCCACGCCCGCCCCCGCGGCCTCTGCTACCATCGCCGCTGGGGAGTCCTCCCAGGAGGACGATGAGGAGGAGCTGGAGCTGCCCGAGGAGGAGGCGGAGGACGATGATGATGACGACGACGAAGAGGATGACGACGACGATGAGGAAGATGATGATGACGACGACGAGGACCTGCGCACCGACTCGGAGGAGTCGCTGCCTGAGGCCGCGGGTGAGGCGGGCGCGCGGACCCCGCTGGCGGCCCTGGGTGGCCCCGGCCCGGCACCCACCGCCACGTCGTCACCCTAGCTGCCGCGCCACTCCAGTCCCCTCTGGAACTGCTCTCTGTATGTGAACCCCTGTGTACAGACCCCGCTGGGCCGCCCCAGGGAGGGAGGCGCCCTGGCCCCGCCGGTGCTTCCGGACCCCGAGTCCGTCTCAGGGCAGAGGCGGGGACCCCTCTGGTGCTCCGGGCCGCCCGCGCCCTCCCGGCCCGCCCGAGAGGGTGTTCAGGGAATAGCAGGTGCTGTGTCCGCCTGACGACGCTGGCCTGCGCTCCTCTGGGTGGCCACACGCGAGGGGCTCGGGCTCCCCGCGGGGGTCACCGGGTTGCAGGACGGCAGGCACCTGTAGCATCTGGCAGGGCCCCCCCCCCATGCAGCTAAGACCTCCCCCTAACTTGGGGGAGGGCGGGCCGAAGACGGTCAGCATCAGCACGGTGACACTACAGGGACTTGGAGGGAATCTCATGGAATCAGCAGCGAGTCGGCATCCCCACCCCTGAGCTGTGGTCCGGGTCTGGTGACACTCAGGCCCCAGGCCCAGCCCACCCTCCAGTGGTCCAAGGCAGGCCCTGCAAGTGGGGGCTGGAGGCCAGGGTCTCAGCCACTCTGTGCAAACAGGAAGGGTGCGACTGGTTTTGGCTTTAATAATCAAAATGAAAGTTGTACAGTATTTTTCCTGTAAAGGTTATTATTCTACATAGAACAAAAAGAGAAGAAAAAAATGAATAAAGCAGGTGGGTGCCAGGGAGCTGAGCCCCGCCTTCAGACCAGCCCTGGGATTGGGGACCTGAGTGCAATTTCTCCTATGGAATTGTTTAGCATTTATTTTAGAGGCCTCAATTTGAGGCTTTGTCTTCACACTAGCACTGATGGGGGCTGCGTGATTCCAACTTTTAACTTGAATTTTGTAGAGACAAGGAAAAAAAACTGACTATTCTCTTGATACAAGTTTGTAGCTAATTTAACATTTGAGGGTTTTTCTGTTGGTTATTCGTGTGGCTTTATAGGGCTTTTTTTTCTTTCTTGTTCCAGTTTTGTTTTATTATTTTGTTTGGGTTGCTTTTGTGCTGGTGCAGCCCACCCAGATTTGGTTCCTTTTCCAAAATACCCCTTCCTGGAGGCAATAAGGTCGCCTAGGCTCAGCACAGGGCTCACCCTGCGGGCACATGGCCAGCAGCTGTGTCAGTCTCTGGTAGGGACAGGCTGCCTGAGGCCAGGCTTGCGGTATAAACTTGTGCACTCCAGATCCCGGTCAGTGCCAGGCTGGAAGACAACAGGCCAATCCAGCAAGCAATGGAGGCCACCAGGAAGCCCTGCCGCCCATCTTCAAGGGGGAGCTTGCCCAAATGGACAGTGGTTTTCCGCGTGTGTGTGTGCGCTTGTGTGTGTGTGTGTGTGCGCGCGCGCGCGCGCGTGCGCGCACACGTGTGTGCATGCATGTGCGTGTCCCCTCTTGGTTGCCCACAGCCAGAAAGCCAGGACCATGTGAACTGGGGAGGGAGCAGGGAGGGCTCAGCGGTGAGAGGAGAGTACCCAGTCCAACAGGAAGCATGGTGATTTCTAGAAGGCCCCTGCCACAGCCTCCATGCTGCTGCTGAGAGTTTGCCCAGAGTCTGACCTACCACAGGACCCTGCCTCTGTGGGAAGAGTTTTGTAAAGGAAAAAACAAAATAAAATTAAAAAAAGATTTTCAATGTAGCAAAATCAAACAAACAATTAAAAAAGAAAAAAAAAAAAAAGAAAGAAGACACGGAGAGCGCGAAGTCTAGCCTTTTGTAAAGCTTCAAATTGCACATTAGGACTATAAGCCATTGCTAGCTCATTTTGAATTTTAATGTGTAATTTTTGTTTTATTTTCTTTCTGTGAGGAAAATGATGCCTGATCCACCAATGCTCTTTTTAATGTTTTATAACTATGTATGTGTATATATATAAATATAAAAGTAATATGTATGCACATATGTGTGTATATATCTATATGTATATACATATATAGATATATAGAGATATATAGAGAGGTTTTGAGACAAAAAAAAAAAAAACCCGCAGACCGTGAAAGAACTGAACAGCGCGTGCCCTGATTACTTGAATCTGGTCTCCTCGGCACCTGGTTATTAAGAACTGAATATTTTTCCACTTGAATTTAGTGCTATTAGAAATTTAATATATGTGTTTTATTTATTTGATTTTTTTTTGCATGACTGATGCAAGGTTTGACATTTTCACTCAATAAAAACTGGAAAAAAATCTGTCACGTTATCTTTTATTTTTAAAATTATCCTAAGTGGCTGACCATGACCTAAATGTGTGGGTGGCCCAAACACAGCCAGTCTCCCAAGGGACAGGAGGAGGGACTTGGCCACTCTGAGGCCCAGCAGGGCAGGGGTTCGGGATAGACTAGTTTTGCCTCTGGGCACTAGACTAGATTCTCCTAGTATCTGCTGGAGAGAGATGATGGGGGTGGGGTCAGGCCTTGCTCAGCTGGAAAAGGAGGGCCCCTCCCCTCAGCCCTACCTGAGCTGCACTGGAGGCTCAGGAACCACTCCTCAGAAGGGCGGCGAAGCCTCCCCAGGCCTCAAGCTCTGGCCAGCCCTCCTGTGTATTCTCTGGGGCTACAGGACTGCCACTTGGCAAGGTAACCCCTCAGCGCCTTCCTTCTTCCTGCAGGGATCTGCCCAGTCTGGGAACAGCACATACCCGGATCCAATCGGATCCAATCCGGATGCTGGCGACGCCGCTCCTGCTTGGAGCACATGGTGGCAGATTCACAGGAATCATGGTCATGGGTCTGCAGCCTTGAAGCCAAGGCCTGAGCTGTGGCCCTGGTGGCACTAGGGCTGAGGATATCTTTGGAAGCTCCCACAGTTCATGTAACCTCGGTTTACCACAATATCTCTAACTGGTGACATGGCTCTCAGCCTTGACACACTCAGCATCAAGCCAGTCCCACTCTGAGCTAGTCTCCAAGTGGCCAGCGCTACCCAAGGCCTCAGGGAAGAGACACGTAGAGGCCAGGCTGGTCCTCCCTAGCACCGTCACACTGACTTGCCACTCTCCTGCCGGGGGGGACACGGTGTCCCTTTCCCAAGGGTCTCAAAAAGCTAAGTCCTTCTTGTAGTACACGCCCTCCCTCGCTGAGCCTGGCACACAGGCTTGGTTACGGTTCAGGGATCGTAGCATGCGCAGCCTTGCCCATTGGTGCCAGGCCGAGTGTGTTCCTCACCACAAAGCCTCTCCAGGCCAGCATGGGGCGCCTTTCCTTTCTGCTTGGCTCCTGGAACTCGGCCCACAGGCTATTTACATAAATATGTTTGTAACAGACATGAAAATAGAGACTTTTTTTGGACTTATTAAAACGTTCAAGTTGGAACTCGCCTGTTGTTTGTGGATATCTCGATTCTGTTAAATAAAACAGTGACTAATTTATGGGATAAAACACAAGTTCAACAAATTAAAACCATTATTGGAGCTTCACAGGCCCTGGTGGGCTGTGCTGCCTCCCGTGGGGCCAGTGGGGAGGCAGGGAGCCAAGTCACAAGCTCAGCTGGTGATAGGCTGGTGGGTGGTGTGGCCACGGGGCTCTTTCTGGGCACAGCACAGTAGTCATCAGGGCAGGGCTCAAGGCGTGAAAGCAGTTTTTGAGGGGGCCCAGGAATTTGGCAGTTCACTAATCTCGAATGTCCCCCCAAATACCCCCGCATTTCCTGCCCTTGGGCTTTCTGCTCCTGGACAGAGTCAGGGAATGGCGGGACCAGCATTCTAGCCACCTTCAGGCAGTGCCCAGGTAGAGGCACCAGGTGTCCCTCCAGAGAATGGGTTACTGCCCCTGAATGGCCAAGGGCACACACCCCTGCATCAGGTCCGCGAGCCCACTTAGATGAGGTCCTAGCCCTACCCCTAGAGCCGGGAGGGGAGCTAGCTGCTGTGGGTGGCACCCACCCCAGGGCCCAGGGCCCATGGTGTTCCCTGTGGCCTGTTGGATTTGGTACAAAAGGCTTTAAAACATGTTTTTGTTCTGGGGTTTAATTAGCTGTGGTGGTGTGATGCTTCAACACCCAAACTGGGGCAAATTCAAGAGTTTTGTAACCTCGAGGAATGAATGAGAGACAGCTGTGCAGGCGCACAGCTGATCTCAGCAGACAGTCTCCTTCTCAGACAGGGCTGGCCAGGGTGCTCTGCATTGGGACCGGCTGCTAGAGTGGGCCTTGTCTCCAGCCCAGGGAGTACACGCGGCACTAAGACAGTGTCTTTGCTGGGCAGTATATCCAGGCCATTGGGCAACACAGGTGTCCATTCACCATCACGAGAGGTGGTCCTGGCTCTGCAGATGTCCTGGCCCAGAGCCAGGACACATGGATGAAAGTTCTGCTGCCTAAGGACAGGTCAGACCTCCAAGAAGCAAGGCCCTAGAGTGCCGGAAGCCCTTGCAGAAACGAAGAGGGCTACCTGTGCCATCCTTTCTGGCAAGAGCTATCCCAATCTGGAAGCAAGCTGACGGAAAGTGACTTCCAGGATGTGGAAGGTGGCCGCTTGGCCTTTTTGGGGTCATGTCATTAAAGGGTTTCCACACCAAGGAATTTCCCTGGCCCTGCCTGCTTCAAAACTTCTAGCCCTTAGCTTTGCCTGAGCCTCTCGATGCCAACTCTGTGTCCTGTGTGTAACCAGGCCCCTTGCACTGGCAGCGCCCTGCCTGGAGATGACGACAGTCGGGTGATAAGCTAGCCAGACATCGAGCTGCCCCCCTCCCCATGTTACCATAGCTTCATTTAGGTTCCGTGGAAACCACGGTCCGAGGGAGGGGCTGGAGTGACAGCTCGGTTGGAAAAGCGCTTGCCCTTCAAGTACCAAGACCCAGTTTGACTCCTAGAACCCACGGGGAAATGCTGGCATGGTGGCACACCCTTGTAATCTCAGGGCTGGGAGGCAGAAACTGTTGGATCCCTAGGGCTCATGGCCAGTCAAGCCTGACTGGCGTGCTGCAGGCCATTGAGCGATTCTCAAAGGAGGTGGACAGCTTTCCTACGATGACATCAGAGGCCATCTCTGCCTCCATGGACACATTCACAAATGTGCGCACACGCACACACAAAACCCAAAGCAGTCAGCCAGAAGCAGCCATAGCTCATAGTCCACAGCCACGGCAAGAGAAATGGCCCCGTGCCAGTGTGCCATGCTGCTGTGGGCGTGAGTTCGGACACCAGTGCATTATGGGAATTTCCCACTTAACTTTTCAGCTTAGGCTGGGTTTGTTGACTGTACTGTTAAGTGATGGAATGGCTGCATCTAAAGCCACGACCCTACTGTTCCACTCCTTTGGGCTTCTTTACTCTTTGAGGGTCTCTCCAGAGCCTGGAGCTCCCAGGCTCAAAACACATTTCACTGCTGCAGCCTCTGGGTAGCTGGGGTTAGAGTCACAAGCTCCTGGACCCAACACCCCGTCCCTTTAAAATCTCCCCAGGCACCTCCTTATCAAGCTGCAATAAGCACACCAAGGGAAACTATACAGACTCGTTCATATTTCAGGTAATGTCACCCAAAAGGCAGGCTGAACTCCCAAACTCAGTGTGATGAGGAGTCGTGCAGTTATGACCTGAGAGTTGGGCTGTGCGGGCAGGGGTGTGGAAACAGCAGGCCCCTGTGGCCACGTTTAATGTGTGCAATGGCATGGGCATGTTACCTTGTGTAGAGACCCTGAGATATCATCTAAGATACCTCCTTTAGCTGCTTGGCCAGACAGGGTGGGTCTGGAAGGGAAAAACCTGTGCCAGGCCAGGAGCAGGTTGAGGAGAGTGGCCAGGCTCCACCTGCCAAAAGCCCAGCGAGGCCTGGGCTTCGTGCCCAGGGAATGCTCCTCACGAGTGGGACCTCCCTAGTGCCTTCTCCTCTGGTGTCCCACAGAAGTGTTTAGACCAGCATAAGCAGCCCTGAACCCAGTGACTACAGCACACCGCCTCCTCCCCTGGGCAGGGGCAGGGGCAGGGGCAGGGGCAGGGGCAGGGGCAGGGCAGTCCTTTGGAGGAGGAGAGCCCTCGCCGAGACCCCTCAACAGCCAGTGCCTTCTCAAGCCTGGATGGGTCCCAGAGTAAGTAGGGGGTATGAGGGCCCCAAAGGACAATCACAGACCACTGTCCTGTAAAAGAGCAATTCACTCGGCACACAGAGGAGAGAGAACCCTGTCAACACAAGCCACAACTCAGTCCTCCCAAGTCACAGACTCTCCCTAACTATATGCATACTATAGAGAGGCCCAGGATTTTGGGTACAAACTTAACAGTCCCTTAGTGCTCCTTTCCCCTCCGACAGAACCTGGGATGCTCACCACAGACCTCACGACAAGCTCAGGCCATGCACCCCCTCCCCCCAGCACCCTTCCTCCCTGGGTGGAACTCCCCCCATCCTACCCAAGGTAGTTCCAATGAGTCACCCAGCACTGGGGGAGGCCAGGGTCTGAGGGGAGCTCATGGGGGGGGGGGAGACAGCTGGGCACAGTCTCCAAGCACTGGGGTTTGTCCTCTCCCAAACGACACTTTATAAAAAGGCATCGTAATTGCGTTTAATAATGTACTCCCTTCCAGAAAGGGCCTGACAGGCGCTGCCTGCTGCTCACTTCTGCCCCATTCCAAATATTTTTACCTTATTTGGATGAAATGCATTATTTTTCTAATGAAAGGCTTTTTTTTTCCCAAAGGGCAGTTTCCCCCGTCCAGCAGCCGCCTTTATTAGGCAGCCCTCACGCAGTTTTGGGGAGGGGCTTTTTCTCCCTGAAGTTGTGCCAGACTCTGTCCTCAAAAGCTGAAGCCAGGTTTCTGTCCCTTCCCCTCTGAGCTTGTGCCCAGGCCCCTCTGACCTGGTACCGCCCCCAGGTGGGGGAAATGCAGGGGCGGTGGGTGAGGCCCAGAGGACTCAGGTCCAGCTCTCACTTCAGAGCAAGCAGAGCACTGTGTGGTGCTGGTGTGGGGGGGCTGCCATGGCCAGCACTTTGTCCAGGCCCCCACTTTGGCTTCGTTTCTGTCCCAGGGCATCTGCCCTTCTAGTCTTTTCTGGTTCCCTTTAAGGGGACCTCAGAAATTACAAAGAGTAACAAATGGTCACTGAACCAAAGGGGGCTGTGATTGCCTAGCAACAATGTTCCCAGGATCCCCGTGTCCCATTCACTAGAGGGATAAGGCCCAGCCCTCTGATGGCCCATCTCAGGTCCACCCACCTGCCTCCTGACACTGGGACTTCCTGGGGCTCCTGGGAAAGCAAGGACCCCCGGCCATGCAGGCCGGTCGTCCCCAGGAGTGAAGGAACATGGCTTCCCCAGGGACACGAGGAAAAGGATGAATGCAGGGAGAGCTTCCTCCAGGGCCCTGCTTCTGTCTGGGGACCCGAGGGTTCACGTGAGGTGATAAAGGCAAGACCTGAGACACAGCCAGAGAGATGGGAGGTAGGCATCTTCTGGTTCAAAACAGCCCGAAGCCACAAACCCCCTCAGCCACACTGGTATGCCCTCCCCTCCTTGCCCGGGACAATGGGGAGCGGTGACCTCCAAGGCCACTGGACGGGCGTGGGCCTTGCTGTACGGCCCCACCTGCAGGGTTGGCCATTACCAGGCACTCTACACTTCTCAGGACCACAGCACACAAGGCACACGGAAGGGATTCTCCACGGCTCCAGGCCTGGCCACACCCCAGTGAAAGGAACAGAGAGCGGCCCTTGGAGGGCGCGCCTCCTGCACGGGCTTTCTGGCCATAGCTCAGCACACTGTGAAGGTTAAAGGGAGACAGGGAGGGCTCGAGCAAGCGGGCAAGCGAGGGACGTAGAGCACAGCCAGGCTCCTGGGGAATGTGCATCCATTTAAGGAAGGCAGCTCATCCCACAGCAGCAGGCCTATATACAGTAACAGTCCCTTCTGCTCTCAGGGGAATGTCGCCCTCCACAGACACCAGCACAAGAAGGAGCCCCTCCAGTTCTGGGTGAGCGACTCTGACAGGTCCCTGGGAGCCCTCGTCCCTCAGGGCCCTACTCTCTCTGGTGGTCACCCGGTAGAGCTTTAGCTGAGACCCACCTCGGAGACGCAGGTGCTAGCAGATGAGGTCAGAGCCAGGAGTTAAATATGGCAACTCATGTTTATTACAATTATGTACAGTCATATCTTATATTCTGAAATCTATACATGATCACATAAATGAACATGTTTCTCAGTGGGAAGGACAGGCGTGCCCGCTGGTCAGGAAGGCCCTGCTGCCGGCCCCACTGCACGCCTCGCCACCGAGTAGCCAAACCATGCCACAGCAAGCGAGGATGCCCTGGTGTGGGATACAGGACAACAGGGCAGGTGGGCTGGGCAGGTGCCCAAGGGCAGCAGCTGTCAGCCAGGACCCGGTTTGCAGAGGGCTGGATCCTGGCAGGTCAATAGATGAGGAGCAGGTCCAGGGCTCTGGCTTTTGGAACAGGCAAAAAAGAAGCCACAGGCCAAGCCAGAGCACAGTAGGAAACAGCAAGACCACGGGGCCACAGATCCCCCTGCACCGAGGTGACAGGAGGCGGGAGATGACATGAGCTCTGGCCATGCATGGTGTCAGGTAGTCAAGATACGCAGAGGACACACCTGGACAAGACACTGCCCGGGAGGGGTCGACAGGGGCTTGAGCACAGGGCTCTGGAGTCCTCCGCCTGGCCTTGAACAGCCAGAGCCACTGGGGTTGGGGAAGGTGTTTGGGAGGCTGCCGAACAGAGATGCACCCCACACTGCTGCATCTGAGGACAGCCTCACCACCTACCTGGGTGCCGGCCACCCTCATGGAGGCAGAGCCTCAATTCATGCCCCCCGCCACCGATGTACCGGGGCTGCAAGGGTGGGCAGGCGAGCGCCAGCCCTAGTCTCGCCCACTCTCGTTGCTGGCACCCTCTGGCCGCCGCAGCTTCTCCACCTGCTCATTGATCTGCCCGTCCCCGCCCCGCCGGTCTTCCCTCTGTACCCCAAGGACGCCTTCCTCATCCACATGGCCCACGTCATCGTCCTCATCCTCCTCATCCTTGTCCTCCCTCTTCTCCTCCTCACCCTGCACCTCCATCCTCACCTGGCCCTTGACATCTACCACCCCCTCACCCTCCTCTTGGGGGCCCAGCAGGTGGTAGGTGGCTGTGGAGCCCTCAGGGCTGTGGCTCTCCTTCCCAGGAGAGGATGTCGTGGACTCGTTGCTGACGGGGGAGATGTCACTGCTGCTGTGGTGGTTCACGGCCGCGGGGCTGGAGGGTGACGGTGACTTCACTGGGATCTGCCAGGAGGGGATCTTCGGGGCTGATGGGGAGGGGGGGAACTGCCTCCTGGCAGTGGAAGAGGAAAAAGTGGTAGAGGTTGGTGAAGGCATCCAGCGCCATCCACACTCCCTTGACCCCTGACCCCGGAAGGCTCAGTGAGGGAGCAGCTTCTCCAGGGCCCAAGGCAGAGGGCTGCACGGAGCCCTTCCCTCCCCTTCTGAGCGTAAAGCCTCTGGGCCCAGTGGAGGTGTCATCAGTGCCCCGGGCCGCCCTACACTGTCTAGTGCAGCCTCACCACCCAGGGCAGGAGGGCCCAACACACTCTGGGCCTGCCCCCCCCCCCCTTCAACACTGTCCCTGCTCCACTCCTGTGGCAAAAGGCAGCAGCGGGACCCTGGCTACTGGCCAGGCAAGCAGGGGCATTGAGAGCAAAAGGTGCTATCAGAAGCCTTTGCTGGAGACCTGTGAGCCTAAGGCTTTGACCGAGGAAAAGCCAGCTCTCCTTCTCAGCCCTGGGCCAGCAGCAGCCAGCCCAGACTGATGCCATCCCAGGACAGACCTGGGAAGTTAGGCCAGCACGGCCATGGCTCAGAAAGGACACTCTATGTCGCTAAGTGCTGAGAACAGGGCAAGTCCTGCTCCTGTCCAGCGTGGGCCGCCTGCCAGCGTGCCAGCGCCAAGTTGCAGAGTCAGCCTTCGACCCCCAGAGCCCACCTGGTGGCACACATACCACACCCTGCACCACTCGTCAGCAGCTGGACAAACGCACCAAGGGACTCAGTTTGTCATTTGCTTGGCTTCAGGGTCACCCACGGCCTGCATGCATTCTCTAGCCACAGAGCCACCTACCTTCTAGGTGTGGACAGCCAGAGACTTCTAAGAACAATCCACCTGCCCTGCCTGGATTGCAGACACCATGTCCGTCCATCCATATGTCCTTGACCCCCCCCCATCGTCATGTGGGAGGCTTCAGGAAACTTCTAGCCTAGGCTCATCACAGCACCCTTACCCCACCCCTGTCACCCCCTTAAAGCCCACCTTGGGTGTCATGGTCTTGCCCCTGGCCAAGCAGACATGCGCATGTCCAGACACATTCTGCCAGGGCGCACTCAGGCAGAATGATGGACATTCCAGCTTCCCGGCCACTATACTTTCAGCTTTTTGACCTGGTCACTTTCCAATAAGGGTTGCGCTGAGAACAATGTGCTGCTACTACAGGACACCAGGAGCTTCCCAAGGGGAGGTGACACACCTCTCACACCCTGTAGCCCTCAGCAGGCTGCTGTCTGAGACAAGACTGCCTGCTCAGGAAGAAGCGGCTGCCTCGTGCCCTGTGTGGCAAGGGTTCTCTGCCTCAGCAGTGTCTCTCTTACACAGTCATTTTATGTGACACTTAAGAACACTGTGGCCCTGTGTGAGAGGGCCCCTTGGGAGGGGAGGCAGGAGGCCTAGGGTCAGGCTCAAGGTCTTTATCTTCCAGCTCAGTGAGGGGTCCTGCTGACCTGTGACGGCTGGGCCAGCCTCACCCCCCCCCCCACCCCCAGGTTGACCCTGGACAGGACCGAGCCCTGAGCTTCCTCTCCTACCGATTCAGAAGAAGCCCTTTCAAGGAGTTGATTTCCGACTTGAGCTCATTGATATTCTGGGACTCCAGGATCCAGTTGGTTGATGTGGTGGCCTGAAAGTCAGAACAGGTGACATGGGTCACAGTGGTGCCTGCTGCCAGCCTGAGTCAGGGGTGGGAGGACCCTGGGTGTGGCATCAGCTGCAAGCAATTCTGTGTCCCACTCTGCCACTGTCACATCTGCCTGTGACAACACCCTACAATAAACAATCCCCAAACCCTGTCCGGGTATACAACGACGCTACGTCACGCATGTTCGCAGGTGGCGTTACAGTACCGTGTGTGAAATCTCTCCCACAGACACTGACATGCCCACAGTGGCAGGTGACAGTGTGTTGTGTGTGTGGGGGGGGGGGGGGAGCTGCTGTAGCCAGAGAATCTTCCACTTGTGTTAAATATCTGAAACTTCCATTTCAAGCACCACCAACAAACACAAACTCTACCTCTCAACAACGAACGCCCCCCTAAAACTTCACCTTCCCCAAGAAGTCAGCGCTAACCAGTGAGGGGAAGCTTCGGACAGTACAAGGCTGACGGGGCCTGAGCGCCTGTGCTGTCTACAGCCCTGACTTTAAGCAGGCCAAGATGGCGGCCTCACCCTAATGCAGTCTCCGTAGTCTCCACGTGATCTCTGCCCCTGGCTGTGACCTCTGGTCTTCAGAGGCTTCCCAGGGTCAAAGAGGGCACCCTAGCCAAAGCCCACTCCACATGATCTCATTCATTCTTTGGGACAAATCAAAGCTGAGTGGAGAGAAGGAATCAACCTGCTCCCCACAGGGCAGGGGTTAGGACACCTTCCTACCACTAACCCTGGAGGGACCACACCTTACCGCGAAGAGGAAAGGTCGGGCAGTGGTCCACAAGCCGGGGCTGTGGGTGGCCGTGTGGTCTGTAATGCCAGCGTGTGCAGGCATCATGCGAGGCAGGGGCTCTCCCCAGGCTGCTGAGGGGACACCCCTGGCTCTTCCTTGCGGGCCATGGTCCCTGACATAAGGTGGGGGCACTGTAGGCTAGCCTAGACAGCCCACTGAGCACAGCCCTGCCGGAAGAAACCTCTCAGCTACCGGTCTCAGGAGAAAAGAAGGTGTCGCTCTGGAGGGAGCAGGGAGTGGCCAGGGTCCTACACATCCCCATAGGGTCCCTACTCCAGCAGAGCAGGCAGCAAGGCCCGAGAGCCACTGTTCTGGCTTCTCCGAGACCTTGAAAGCTACAGCAGCCCATTAACAAGGGAGCAGTTTCCACTCGCCGGCCACAAAGGACTCAGATTTCCAAACGCACATGGTGCCAGATGCCAGGATTTAGAAATAAAACCTGACATCTGGGGCTTTTTAGCCAGTCTCTTTAAAAAACAGTTGTAGCAAACTCACAGGCTTCAGTTTTATGTAGGTTTTTAATTACTTAAAGCTCTCCTTTTCATTTTTACAGTTCTCCAGTAGGGTTTGGAAGGCAGATATAAAAACTTACATTACAGCTGAGAAAACATAGCTGGACTCTTTGGTTTATGGGGTAGGAGGAGTGCGCACACACTGTGGGCCTGGATGCCAGGCCAGAGCCCTCCTTCAGCGGGGACAGCAGAGAAAGGTTCTGTGGGCGGGAGTGGTGACAACTGGGGACTCTTCTAGACCACAGCGGGCCCCAAACCAGCCAGCCCCGCCCTCCTTAAAGTGCAACACGTGGACTTCATCTCATGCTTAGGGCCTGAAAACAGTTTTCCAATTTCCGGAATGGCTGCTGGCCACGGGCAGGCCACAGGTCTGAGTGACAGCAGTCAAGTGGGGCCACGCTACTGTCCTGCCTGCTTTATAGTTGCCCAGAGGGGACACACAGCCCAGCAGTGGTAGCGACCCCAGCCGGCTGAGCAGGAAGAGAGACAGCCTATGTGTAAAACGGAATGGACGCTGGGAGAGGGCTCTTGGGGACCTTCCTCACAAGGAAGGTGGACTCCACCACAAATGCACAAGATGTTCAGTTCCCTGATCTGCAATGCAGCTATACAGAGTCTGGGGGACCCTCCAGGAGCAGTTCAGGTGGGATCTTCAGAGGTTCCCACGGACCCAAGAGATGCTGCCTCCCAGATCCCTTTAGCTAAGATGGTGCTTTGGGGATGATGCTGCCACACTCAAAGCTGAGGACCTGAATCCTGGGCTCTGGACCAGACAGACACCACGCTTACGCACATAAGCAGTGTGACAAAGTAGATGCTGTCACAGCTCCATCTCACAGACAGACTCAGAACGTGGAAGTGACTTACCTGTGCCCTAACAGCTAGCAAATGGAAGATGGAGGGTCTTACCCCAGACAGACTGATGCCTCAGGCTGCTGCTGAGCAGGCAGCCTCAGACGTAGGCAGCGGGGCACGGAACCCGCTTTAGTCATCCTACATGGCTCTACATGGCTCTAGCCTTTCAGATCATCTGACCCTGTGGATTCTGGGTTGAGAAAGCTGCCCACCGCAGGGTGAGCCCAGCGCCTTAGGTGGAGTGGGAACTAGTAGACTGCCCATGGTGCTCCTCCTGGCTGCCTTGACTTCTCCTCAGCCAGGCTGTGACCTACAAGCAGCCTTCAGGGGCATGCCTGCCATCAAAGGTCCAGCACCAGAAGGTGGCTTTCACCACTGCTGTCAGGAGGTGGCATAGGAGCAGGAATACTGTCCTTGAGGGTTAAATGCTACCCCAATGCTCAATGCAGTGGTGCTCCCTTCTTTACTCGGATGGATGCCATCAGCCTCTGAGGTTTCACCCTGTGACAGAAGACGGGGAGGACGGCAGGCCCGCAGAACACCGTATACAGGCGGAGGACCAGGGCTTAGCGCTAAATGGAGCAGACTTTGGCCTGGGGACCCAAGGGCCCAAAGTTAAGTACCTTGGCAGCAGCCAGTTCATGGGCCAGCTCTTGGACCTTCTGCTGCTGCTGTCTCAGAAGCTCTTGGACAGAGGCCAGCGTCGTCTGTACCTGAGTCACTAGGGAAGAAAGCGACATGTCTGCTAAGTTAGTGCCCAAGTTTCCTTCCTCACCCACGCCCCTGCAAGCTGCCTGCCTCCCTGCTGTGTGTAATTTATCTGTGCCTGGGGTGATCCACCGCACTATGTGTAACCAACCTCTGGTGTCTCTACTTCATCTCTGCATTGTGTGCTTGTCCGTGGTCAACAGTGTATCCGTCCAAAACCTCTCCCCTCTAATTACGCCTGGCTGTGATGTGCCTGGCTCTCTAGCTCCCACTGAGCTCCAGCCATTCATCTCCCAGGCCTCACAGTGTCCTTGGTGCTCTAGGACAGTGTCAGTCCCAGGAGGGCTCAGGTCTCCACCACATCCAGGAATGGGAAAGCCCAAGTCCCATCTGTGGCGGTTTGCCTGTCCCGTGCTGCCCCACTGAGGATTTGCCAAGGCCCCACCACCATGTAACCTGTTGAGGCCTGCGGCCACTGTGTCCTGCCTTCTAGGAGCAATGGTTCATGGGACAGATGAGTTGGAGGATTCCAGACAGCTCTATATAGGTGCCTGCTAGTGAGGGACAGAGACTCCTGCCTGGAACAGGTAGACCTCTTCCTGCTTCAAGGGTTAGGCTCACAGCGTCCACTTAGTAAACAAGTTCATAAAGGACAAAACCACCTCTGCCACAACAGGTCCCAGCTAATCTGGGCCATCGCTGGGGCAACGGGTACCGAGTGCTGTCCGTGTGGAGTCGATAGCAGAAGAGGTGGCAGGGGTCCCAGGAGCCACAGTAATCACAGACTCTCTTGACCCCGCATTGGATTCTTCCAGGGAAGGGGCAA
Source organism: Phodopus roborovskii (assembly GCF_943737965.1). Classification (NCBI taxonomy): domain Eukaryota; kingdom Metazoa; phylum Chordata; class Mammalia; order Rodentia; family Cricetidae; genus Phodopus; species Phodopus roborovskii. Next base: position 625,899 of record NW_026126646.1, read on the forward strand.
AATCACTGAAACCCCCCTGAAAACCTCATACAAGCAGAAATTAAAAATGAACTTTACAGCCCTGAGAAAGGCTGTCATTTTATTCCCCTTATTAATATTCTGAGGTTGGGAGCCTTTCCGTAAAAACATAATTAATTGAGGCCGCGCCGACAGTAAACAAGCAATTTCAAATTAAACCGAAATGACGGCGGCTTCATTTGCAAATGTGAACAGATTCTCAGAGCAGATAAATGAAGTCACCACAGAGTGGAAACGGAGGGAGAGGGAGGGGCCGAAAGGGGCTGCGTGAGGGGCTTTGAGGGGTGACTTGATGGAGTCATTAATCTTTACCTGTCTGGGCCACGCTGCCACTCAGTTCGGAGAGACTCGCCGCCATCCTCTCCAGCTGCTTCCTGTCCTCTCGGCCTCCCAGGATGAGGGGCAGCAAGTACTTCTACAAGAAGGGACCGGGTGAGGAGGTGGCCCCTTGAGCCTCTCAAATCCCACCACCAACTTGCCCTGATCTTCTGCAGGTCACTCAAGACCCAACACAGTCCATACTAGAAAAAAAGTGCTTGAGAGAGTTACCAGGCTGTGGTACGGCCTCGTAAAGACTTCTATGGGAACAAGGGCAAAGACCAAAAGAAGGTGAGGAGGAGTCAGAGGTGGCTAGCATAGGCTAGGCAAGGTGTCTGAGCTGTCCCCAAGCTCGGGAGGGTCTCCCTGTGAGGGAGACTTCGCCCCTTAAACTTTCCTTAGATATATATATTTCTATGCAGCTCTTAAATTCTACTTTAAAAGTTCTAAGGAGAGACTGCAGAAGGGTGTGGCAGCCCCTGGCCCCAGTGGTGGCTGCTGGGGAGGACAGAAAAGCAGTGGTCACTGTTCCCTTTCTGAATCTTGAACACTTGAACTCTGTAAAGGAAACAAACTGTCTCAGCCATCCAGAAACAACATCAGATCTGAGTAAACACAGAATTACTGGAGAGACTAGAGGAAAACTAACAGACTTCTGGGATCATTGATCTCCCATGGTGGGAATAAGGCACGCACATCGGAAGCCTACTAAAGAGGGCACCTTGGATTCATCTAAACACCAGAAGAGGCTTTTTTCACAGGAAGCCAAAGCAGCTTAGATCCTCCCAGAACTGAGAGACAGAGGAGAAATTGCCCAGGACCCAGAAAGCCAAGGCTGCTGACTGCAGAGCCACCAGACAAAGCACCTAGGACCAGCCTCCCCATCCTTTGGGAAGTCAGGGGCACAGCTAGTCATCTGTAGGGCTTGGGACAAGGATGCCCACGGGTTGGTTGGAGGCAGCAGGTGTTAGAACAGAGGAGAGAACCTGTGCTTTGCCACCAAGCAGTTTGGGATCTGGGGACCTTCTGGCTCCCAATCCAGGGGGGTGGGGTCTGCACCAGCCTGAGAAGACACTGCTTCAGTCGGGCATACATGCCTGGCAGGTGCTACCCAGAGAGAACTTAGGTTTTTAGTCTATTTGGGTTCCAGACAGAAAAGAAGAAGGAATGTTCTCCATCGTGGGTTCTGTACTAGGGAAGAAAAGCAGCTCTCCCAGGCTTTGTGGGAGACCTCATTTCAAGAGACTCGAAGTGAAGCCCATCATTTAGCATATGCACAGAAGCCACTTCTATTCTGCAAAGTGCTTTGCAGCCACAGTGAGTTATTACCCACAACCGAGGGGAACTCATCAACTCAGCCTGACGTTTCCTAAGTACAAAAGTCAAGAAAGTCTCAGCTGCATAACCAACCCCCACCCCCTCCACCCCCTCCCATCATCCCCACCCTCCACCCCACCCCCATCCCCACCCTCTACCTACTTTCCACCCCCACCCCCATCCCCACCCTCCACCCCCACCCCCACCCCCACCCCGTTCCCGAGGCCAGAGCCCATGAGTGGAGAGTGCTGCTTCTACTCTGGCTAAGTCTCTTGTGCCTGGACAAAGCAAGACAGCCCCCTACATTTTTAAAACTTAAAGAAAACCACCAGCAGATATTGAAGACATTCTTGTGTCACCATTGTGATCAACATTTCAATGTTTCCTTTCTTTTTAAAGCAGGCTGGTGGCCAGTGTTCCGTGGAAACAAATGACAGTCTTTGTGTCACATCTGAGCCATGGTGCCACACCTCCTGTTCCCTGGGGGAGGGGGCAGGCAATGGGGCAATCATGTGCTGTTCACAGGACCTTGGTACTTGTGAACTCCGTGTTGGTGCCTGTCTGCACCTGGTGACCTGAGAGAGGCTGCCCGAATCACACAAGGCTCCACACCAGCTCAGAGGTCAAGAGGTCAAGTCCCAAGTCTGGAACACTTCGCTTCTGAATTTCTTATTCTGGCAACAGACACTACACTGAAAATTTATACTCTGCCACAACTCTGTCCTTAGCTATTATACGGAGTCAAAAGCTAAGAATCCACGAATGCAAGGTTTACACACATTTCGTGTGCTGCAAGTTACACTCCGAGCCTGGGGATTCAGGAGAGTCCTTAAAAAAAAAAAAAAAAAGGTGCCAAACCAGGATTAGTGGTTTAGTGGATTAGTGCAAGGCCCCAGAAGAGAACATGGCTTCTCTCCAGGGGAAGCAGGCCTGGATGTGGGGCCATCCTGGCTGTGCACATCTTATAGACTAGTTTCTCCCAATCAAGGCTGGGTCTTTCCGCTGATCTCATGGGAGAAAGTGTTTGTTGAATGCCTTCAGTTCTGCCGTGAGCATCAGCGCTGCTTTTGAGGGTTGGCTGACTCACAAGGCCTAGGGGAAACCCCGCGTGTATACAGATGCTAGCACGACCCACAGAAAACAAGAAGTGGGCTCTCTGGGGTAGCTGCAAATACCAGGGTAGAACAAGGGCATCCAAGGGGCTTCCCATGAGCCAGCAGGCAGGGAGCCAGCACCACTCCAGCACTGTCCTAAGGGCTGACTCTGGCCTTCACTGCAACCCTGAGAGGAGCTCTACAGACCATACCCAGCAGATGTGCTAATACACCTGACCTACTGAGGAACGCAGCGCCCCTGCCCTATCTTCAGTGGGCTCAGAACACCTACTGGGGCAGTTGGGCAAAACTGTCAAAAACCAAAGGCCCTCTCAGGGTTCACCATGTCCGCTCCTTTACTGGGTATTGTACCCAAAGCAAGAATACCAACGTGGGTAGGTACTTTCACACCACTGCAAAATCAGAGCATCAGTTCCAGCCCCATCTTACAGATAGACCTGTGTACTCTGGGACAGAGTCAGTTTCAACACACACAGCCAGGCTCCAGAGTCCAAGCTCTTAACCACTAGGTTGTTCTGTCTCTCCAATTTATATATTTCTCATTGGTACCAGGCATTGCCCTAAAGACCTGCCTTGGCCTTTAGGACATGTTGGGGTGGGGATGGGGGCAGGGAGGAAAGTTGAAGTCAGGGCCTGTGAGCCCCCAATCCACCTCAGCCACTGTGCTCTAGGGCTGAACATCCACAGTGCAGAACCAGGATCAGGAGAGATGGCTCGACACCAAACGCTTGCAGCCCCAGGGAGGCAACTTACCTTGTAGAGCTGATGAAAGCCAAATGCAATTCCTGCCATGATGATGGCCAAGGCACCGTAATCTCGCCATCGGGAACTTCCGGGGCCTAGTGACAGAAGGGAAAAAAATGAGTAGGAAAGCTAGGACAGGTCTCCAGCAGCCCTCCTAGGATTGGGAGTGTCTCAGCTGGCAGGCGAGTGAGACACACAGCTGTAGAAAGCAGCACGTGGCCATCAGAACATCTGCTCGGCTCTCCCCTCTTCTTCCCAGGTTCCCAGAACCATCTGCCGCACTTGAGATGGAAGCGAGCCACCTGACCATGAGAGCTGATGCAGCTGTGAGCTGGGTCTCCAGCCTTGGGGGTCAGATCAGAGGTGATGTGAGGGCCTTTGGCCTGGCCTATGAGGTCAAGGGACAAAGGATCATTACAGAGGCTAGTGTGTGCACACCACACAGAGAGATAAACCAGGGCCCATGGTGATCTGGGCCTCCCTGTTCTGCTCACTGAAGACACAAGTCTGCAATGACAAAGCAAGACCACTTCTCAGGGTGCTGAGGGACAGAGCCAAGGCCTGTGTCCTGGAGGCTCTGCAGAGGGGAAAGGAAAGGAAGGGAAGAAGGGGAGGGAGGGGAAGGGGAGGGGCCACCCAAGGACTAGCCCACAGCAGAGGGTTGGCACTGAAGGATGCAGAAGAGGAAGTGTTACAATCAGAACTCTGGATTTTAGGAGAAAGCTAGGCTAGCTCTGGGGCAAACTAGAAGTAGGGGACACTTTTGCAAGGGTCACAGAGGAGATCAGGGGTCAAGGAAGTTTTGGGAAGAGAGTTTGCCATTTTGTTGAGGAAAGTGGACTGAGCATCCAGTCCTCAACCCAGGATAGGCTCCTCCTGGCCAGTTCACACAGAACCGACCAGCACATACAGGCCTGCTCAAGTTTTTCCTTTCTATAATTGTGATCTGAAAACAGCAAATGGAAAATTCCAGAAAGAAACAACCCATAGGCTTCAAACAATATACACCATTCTAAGTAGCATGAGGGCATCCAAGCCACCCTGCTCTGGCCTACCAGGGCTCCACTTAGCTCTGTCTCGTGTATCCACACAGTATATGCTACTCACCGAGCACATGCCGCCCACCATCCTGTCTCAAGTGCCCAAGCACAGTCTCAGTGACCCTTACTTCACCTGACAATGGTCTCAGAGCATGAGGGCAGAGGTGCTGGTAATCTGAATCTGCCCGAGAAAAGCCTAAGCATTTCCCTCTGGAGGAAAAAAGTGAAAGTTCCCAATAAGAAGGGAAACACTAGCAAGATCACCTGTCAAGAAGGGGGGGGGGGGACTATTTCAGCACACTGCCATAGTCACACTTTGTTACTGTTGCTCTTACTATGCCTAATGTGTACTGTGTTACAGCTGTGTATGTAGAGTCCCGTCTCAGGCTTCCACTGGGGTCTTGGGCAAAGTCTGCACAGTTCCAGATAAGATTCTACTTGCATGAGAGAGGTCGGTTCTCTACCATCCCATGGATGGTTTGTGAGGGGCTTGGGTAAGTACTCTGGCCTGCTCTCTCCAGGCCTCTGGAACAAGGTCAGCTGGCCTCCTCTCTGGGGCTCTGCCATGAGGAAGGACCACCGTGGGCACACTTGGCAGTCTTGGATGAAACTAGGTACAGAGTCAATGGAATGGTTGCCCGCAAGGTGCCCGAAAGACTTGTCCAAAGGTGAGTCTGGGAGCCGGGATCCAGGAGCCAGGAGCCAGGAGCCAGGAGCACTATGGGAACCCTCAGAGGAGGGCTGTAACCAGCTTTGGTGTTTCAGAGAGCTCTCCTGCCTCTACTTCCCCTCTCCCCCTGTGCCTGCAAGCTCACTGGCGGACCTGCTGTCTCAGGACGAAAGGAGAGGAGCATGACTTCCATCAGGCTTAGTGGTGGGATGCCAGCATGCAGTTGGGGCTATGGGCATGTGGCCTGACCAGGGAAGCCAAGTCCCCATGACCTCCAAGAAGGTGAGGAGCACACCCCTCCTATCTGGGCTACTAAACAGCACTTTCAAGAGGCAAGAAGAGATTGAAAGAATGTACTCCTGTACTCATGGAGTCCACATGGGATTCCCCAACATGGCCCAGCTCATCTTGGCCATAAAACTGCAATTAACATAATGGCTTCTCCCAGCCTTCAACTCCCATTTCTGTTTTACATATACTGACAAGACTCATAGTTTAAGCATCAAGTAGCAGGAGTCAGTGTACTGTAAAGAGGCACCCTCTGCCACCAACAACAGCCAGAGCTCCACGTCACCCTTCCCAGAACATTTATACACATGGAAAGCAAGAGGTGCATGTCTGAGTCTCCTCTCCCCTCCCATTCTCAGAGTCTTCCCACAGCTGTCTGGTATTCCACACGACCTCCTTCCTTGCTGACACACAGACCCCTCCCTGACCTGTAACTGCACCACACATGCTCTCATACGGGCCACCAGAAAACCTGAGACTTCATGGGGACACGGGACAGAAGGAGTGCATGGCTGTGACTCGAAGAGACACAGATTCCCTCCATAGGGCTTTGCAACCCAGCCACCAGCCACATACACAGTGCTTGTCCCAGTGTGTGCTTTCCATTTCTACTTCAATTCCTTCCCCCCTCCTTCTTATGTAGCATGGATATTAGTCCTCATAAATGCCTCATCTCTTTTGGTTCTGCTTATGGTCTTAAGTGGCAAGCAACTCTCTCTCTCTCTCTCTCTCTTTCTGTGTGTGTGTGTGTGTGTGTGTGTGTGTGTGTGTGTGAATGTGCTCTTTTGTGAGTTCTGGTTAACAAGGATGTACCCAAAATCTGTCTGGACTACCCTGTGATGAAAAGGCCACCCATGAAGGCAAGGACTGCCTCGCCTGTCGTGGACATCCCTGTGTGCCTCGAATTCCCTCTAGCTCCACAGAGGCTCTGAGACCCCTCTCAGTTGGACCCTGGAATGTAAAGTCTCTGAGCCCTGCCCGGGCCTTTCCACAGCTCCTTCCTTCTCTTCTAGTTACCTTTGCTTTTCATACCAGAGGTAAAATCCAACCAACCTCTCGAGAGGGAGAAGCCCATTTTCAGGAGAAAAGTGTGGCGAAGGAGTGACCTTGCCACTCTTCGAGAGGGTCCTTGTTCCAAAGGGACATCTGTCCATGCAACCCAGATCCCCAGAGGACACCTTCCCATGGGTGCTGCCCGATCAGCAAACCACATTCACCATTAACCCTCAAACTGCCCCAGGCCACTGAGTAGCCTACAAGAAGGCAATTATACTAAGCTGGCAACCCGAGCAGACCCCAAGTCTGCTGAATCAGCTGCATTGCCACACACACCCACCCACCTCCCATGCTTGGACAAGCGCAGCCTCTTTCTGCTGACATCAAGACCCTGAGGCCAAGCAGCCTCCAGAGCTTGAGATGCGGGAGCTCAGACCCTGCACAGCTGTCCACCACGCAGGAGCTCTGCCCTCCCCAGGCCTAAGAAACACCTGTAGTTAGTTCCCTGCCGGCCCACCCTTCACCCTCACCGCCGCAGCGGCATTCCTGCTAGGCTCTCACTAAGAACATTTTATTGCCCCTTGGTTTTCATTATTAATGAAAAGGGACCGGAATGATCTTTCCTAAAGTTCAGGGAGTCTATAAAGACTAGAAGCTGAAATGCCATTTTACTCGTTTTAGAGATGTGTGATACAATTCTGTCTGTGGCAAAATGAAGAGAGAAAAACTCAGATGCAAACTCCTCTTTTAAAACGGCCACATGGCTCCCAGGGTGAGAGGGCCCACCGAAGCTCACACACTGGCTCGCACCGCCAGCCCTCACCAACCTCCAGCCTCCTGCCCACACTAAGGACAGGTTTTCCTGAGGCCAGCGCATGCTCCTATCATGCACTCCAGTGTCCAGCAGTACAATACAGGGCCAGCAGCCTGGTGGCTCCGGGTGGGAAGGAAGATGAAAAAAGCTTTTTTAAAAAAAAAAAAATTGCTGCATTTATTTGTCTACTTACATGTGAACAACAGCATGAATGCACACGTGGAATGCACACGTGTGTGGATGTCAGAGGACAGCTCTCCTGAGCCTGCTCTCTCCTTTCACCATGGGTCCTAGGGATCAGACTCCGGTCATCAGGTTAGTGGCAAGAACCTACACCCACTGAGCCGGCTTGTCACCTGAGTGAGCTGTACAAATGGGGCTGGAGAAATGCTCAGTGGTTATGAGTACATGTTGCTCTTCCAGAGGACATGATTTGGTTCCCAGCACCCACATGGCAGCTCACGACTGTCTTTAACTCCAATTCCAGGGAATCTGATGCCTCTGGTCTCCAAGGGCACTGCGCTAATAATATACAAATACACACACATAATGAAAAGTAATATAAATAAATCTTAAAAACAAAAACTGCACAACTACCAGGTGGCATGATCATACCTATCATTCCAGTATTTAGGAGGCTGAGGCAGGAGGATTACAAGTTGGAGGGTAGCCTTGGCTACATGACAAAAGTGAGCGTGAGAACGCCAGAGAGAGCAAGAACAAGAGTGCACTGCTTCTTGCAGACCCTGCCCGTGGACGGCTCTTCTCCGAAGGGGCCATCACCCAGGCGGAGGAATGGGGAGCTCCACTAACACCACACCCTGGGCGCTGTGTAAACGCATGGGACAGCAATGACCGTCCTATACACCTGCGCATCTCTGGGACAAACTGCTGTGGTGAAAAGGGGTAGGGTCCTTGAAATGTGACACCCTGTAACCTTCACCCTGCACCCTGTGCAGCAGCCTGGGGACTGAGGGCTTGTGAAGGTCTGCTCGGAGAGGCTGGGGTTGGGGCAGCAGCTGGGACACTGGCCATGGTGACAGGGGAGCATCTCCGAGGCTCTGCAATTATTCTCTGAATGTCACTAAAACCCCCAGCACACGGGAGCAGACAAAAGCAGGCAGGAATACACCAACCTGAGCTGAGGAGCATGGCCTCATCAGCTCCAGTCAAGGCTCATCAGCAACAGCCCTGGAATGTGGCATGTGATCATCCTGATGAGACAAGATACTCCAGTGACTGCCCTGGGAGAGCAGTGGCCCCGGCACAGGGCAGGGCCGGGGCAGACACTTCCCTCCTTGCTCATCAAGGCTGGAACTATGACTCTACGGTGGTGGGCCTAGCTCCTCAAAGCTGCCGCCAGCTCCACTCAGAAGCCACCCTGAATTAAATGACAAGACAGGCTCACTCAGTAGAGTCCTGGACAAAAGCCAGTCCACAAATCAGCACCTGCCACGCTGTGGAGTCGCTGGGTCTTTTGCACAGACAGCAATTGAAGGTTCTGCAGACCAAGCTAAGCCAGTCTGGCTAAAGTGCAAGGCACACAGAAGCACCTGGCTGTAGATGGCCAATGCGGACAGAGGGAGAACTGAACCTGGAGGCCAGCATCTAGAAGCAAGATATCACAGCTCTGTACACAAGAAGTGAGCAGCTCGGACAGTTCAGTTTCAGCTCCTCCACGCAATGCTGACCTCTGGCACTTATTATACTGGGCATGTTAGGTCACATATGAAGGCAAAGAAGCTTAATACTAAGTTGCCAAGTAGCAGTCACAGCCAACAGACGCCAGGCCTGGCTCCACATGTACTGCCAGCGATACATGATCTTCTCCACTTTTCATGGGGCTGTGATGCTCCTAGCAACATCACCTTTGGGCAGGAAGGGGAGTGAACAGTGTGTCCACATCCCCTCATCACAGCTGGAGAACTACAAGCTCTGAACTCAGGTGCAGTATAGTCCCAGATACTCAAGAAGCTAAAGACCAACTCAGACAACACAGGGACAGGGTCCCAATGAGTAAAACCAGGCTGGAGGGATAGCTCAAGGCAGAGCATATGCCTAGCATCGAAACCTTAAAAAAAAGAAAGTTGTAGAACTCACGCCTGTAGTCCTAACTCTTGAAAAAGCTGAAGCTTGGCTTGAGTTTGAGACCATACATACATACATACATACATACATACATACATAATTCATAATATATTATTCATTACACACACACCAGCCTGATTAAAAATAATCCAGAAGAGTTCAGAAATAGACCATGTTGATGACTAACTGGTTTCTAACAAAGAAGCCAAGGTTGCCCTGTGGGAGAAAGGGTAACCTGTGTGACAATGGCGCTGAGCGAGTGAAAACCCACATGGAAAAGTTCTGAGTTTACACTGTGTCCCAAATCAATGCTACATGCGCCACACATGAGCAAAGAATAAAAACTACGTGGTTATACAGATTCCATATGAAAACAGAAAACACGGAAGCCGAGTCTCAGGACAGACAAAGACATAAAAGTGTGGGCCATAATGTTGTGGAATATTTGTACACTGTGTGAGAATGTATTGTGTGACTGGTGTAATAATAAGAAAGAGCTGTCCGGCCAATAGCCAGGCAGGGGGCATAGGTGGGGTTTCCGGGAAGACAGAGAACGGGAGGAGATACGCACAGGGGAGGTGCCAAAGAGACACGGAGGGAGTCAGACAAACAACGAAAGAAAGATAAAAAGTCACAAAGCAAAGTGCAGACTAATATAAATGGGTTACTTTAAGTTATAAGAGCTAATAGGGCAAGCCTAAGCTAAGGCTTGGCTTTCACAATAATAAGTCTCTGTGTCATTACCTGGGAGCTGGCTGGTGGGACAGAGAACGGCTCGTTACACACACAGGCAAAGGCACAAAAGTGAAAAGGTGAATCGCAAGCAGGAGGGACGAGAACACAGACAACGTTTAACAGCTCAACAGGTCAAAGACAAGGGCAAGGGGTTGCAAGAGTCTGACAAGAGGGGGCTGAAGAGCTGGCTCAGCAGTTCAGAGCACTGGCTGCTCTCACAGGGGACCCAGGTTCTGTTCCCAGGACCCACATGGTGCATGGTGGCTCACAACTCTCTGTAACTCCAGTCCCAACAGATCTGATGCCCTTTTCTGGCCTTCACAGCACCGGGCACACATGAAGTACACAAATGTACACACAAGCAAAACATTGATACCCATAAAAATAAGTAAAAAACTTTAGCCCTAAAAACATGCTTGGCATCATTAGTCACTCTATGAAATGCAAATCAAAACTACAGCAAGGCTCTGTTCCGTAAGTGTTAAAGTGGCTATACTTAGAAGAACCCAGAGTACCAAATCCCAGCAAGGGTATGTGCAACTGCAAAACAAACAAAACCCCCAGAACTCTCACACTGGGAGTCAGTGACGATGGCACAGTGGGCAAAGACACTTGCCACCAAGTCTGATGTCCTGGGTTCATTAGGAGAGAGCTGACTTGCTCTTTGACCTCTACTCCATGTGGTTCCCCATGACACAATTCATTCTCTCTCTCTCTCTCTCTCTCTCTCTCTCTCTCTCTCTCTCTCTCTCTCTCACACACACACACACACACAAACACACACACACCTACCTTTTGTATTTTCTACATTGTGACTGGAGTTACAATTTATCAAAAAAGGATACTGAAGAACCAGGACTCTTATTGCATGCATATTATACTTCAGAAAACTGATGAGAAAGAAAACAATTAAGGTCCAGAAATCAGAAACTTGTTACCTGGCCATTCCATGCTAAATACCACCCATCCAAGCATGTGTCCACATAAGATTTGCACACCAGTGCTCTCAGTAGCATTACAACACATCAGCCAAAGCAGGGCCAAAGGCACAGCTCAGCAGCAGAGTATCTGCCTAGCACGCACAAGCCTCCAAGTTCAACTCACAGTATACAAAATGCCAAAAACATGAGCAGGAGATCACCTAACTGTCCATCAACTGTACACAAAATGCCGGCCCTTCATACAATGGAATAGTAGCCAGCAGTGAAAAGGAGAGCTGTGCTGTGAGCGAAGCTCAAAAGCAAGCTCAGAGATCACCCACTCTGTAATGCCATTTACCTAAGATGCCCAGAGGTGAATGTATGCTGATGCAAAGTAGACTAGTGGTTGCCTGGGGACAGTGGTAGGAAAAAGGATTAATAGTGAATGGGCCCAAAGGGTCCTACAAGAGGATAGGAATTCTCTAGAGCTGATCTGTGGCAGTGGTTGTACGTCAGTTGAATTACTAAAGACCACTGAAAATGGATGAGTTTTGTGATACATCAAATATCCTCCAATAGCTCTAAAAAACCGTTTGAGTGGCTGGTGAGACGGTTCAGCAGGTTGTCCTCTGACCTCCACGCGTGTACTGTAGTATGCACATGCACACACTTTTTAAATTAATGATAAATAAAATGAAACAAAACTCAATTCAGAACTGGCTGCAGATGGACAGACTGACACAGCAGGGGCCATCCCCAGCACCATACACAACGAACACCATGAAACATCTTTCTAGAAGAAAAGACTGGCAAAGAGGGTAGGTGTAGGTGTATGCCATCCAAACCACACTCTTTTCCTCTTCAAAGGTTAATGCAAAAAGGCCAAAAGGTCTTTTCTCCCCACACCAAGACGGGACCAAATTCAAAGCATCAGAAATCCCCCCTTTAAGTGGAAGGTAAAAGAACAAAGGGACTAATGATACATCTACCTGACGGAAGAAACGAAGACGAGTGACAGGAAGACACATCCCAAAAGGAGATGTGCAGATGATCAATAAGCACACGAAGGCGCTGAATCTCAACAGATACCACAGAGAGGGAGAGCCAGCCACGGGAGTCAGCCCTGTGCGCACACACTAAAATCGTCCAGGCTCCCGCAGGAGAACACCAGCTGCTGCCGAGGCTGAGGCTGCTGGTGGCAAGCTGACACAGGACAACCACTGTGGAATACAGTTTACCAGTTTCTTATAAGGTTAAACATACACTTAACATACAAATCAGCAATTCTCCTCCTAGGCATTCACCCAAGAGAGATAAAAGCACACAGAGTCTTGTACATGAATGTTCACAAGACTTTTATTCATAATGGCTAAAAACTGGAAACAACCCAAAAGGCATCAACCGCTGAGTGGATAAACAAACAGCGATACATCCTTCCATCACTGGGATACAGCTCAGTAATGAAGCAACTTCCTACAGGCACAGCAACTTGGATGTATCTCAGCACTACCCTGGGCAGAGACCAGACTGAAGTGTACATGCCATATGATTCCCTTTCTACAGAACTCAGGAAAGAAAGATCTAACAGGCACCAAGAAACAGCAGAGCAGTGGTTGCCCTGGGGGCAGGATGGAGCTGGACTGACTAGAATAGGGCACAAGGGAACCTTTGGGGTATTGGAAATGCTCTTCAGTGGAGTGATGGTTACACCAAGTGCACTCTCAAAACTCAAATGGTGTTATTACAATGGGTGCATTTTATTTCATGTAAACTACCCTCAATAAAGATCATAAACACACACACCCTGTTCAATGTTTTTTCAAGGAAGTTAGTGGTGGCTAAGAGCAAAACCCTATACAGGTGCTAAAAGTTTTCCCCAACCCATTAGTGGCTGAAACCAAGGGAGGAAATACGACCCAAGGATTCTAACACAGCCTGAAAAATCCCTGCCTGATAATGCTTGACTCATACTAAAGAATCTAACATTTAGATGTTATAAAGAGTGATAATAAAGTAGCAAGTCCTAGCATCCTAATATGCCAGCTGAACCTTTCTAAATACCACAGCACCAGCCACTGAAGCCTGCCCAGGCCCAGCCAACAGCATCCTCAGTGTTAAGCATTCATGTCAGCTCCAGCGACACCTTGCTGGGCAGAGATGATAAGGAGGGCAGGAGTGACTTGGCACATGCAGAGCCCCCAATATCTGCCCCAATTTGTCAGCCTCCCTTGTAGATGGGAAGACGATGCAACCACATTCCTGTCAGCAAGGAGGGGATGGAGGGGATAGACCAATGCCTAGGAGGGGATAGACCAATGCCTAGGAGGGGATAGACCAATGCCTTGGGAGGCAGCTGGTCTTTTTCCTTCCTGAAGGTTGGTGGTGGCAGATGGGTCACGTGGGGCTGGAGCAGGTAGGCAGGACAAGATGGATGCCAGCAAGCTGTCAAGGATGCAGACCTGGGTCCCTGAAGACCGTAGAGCCTCCATGGTAAGCGAGATGCCCTATGTTTAGGTAGCAGAGAAAACCTATTTTCCAAAATGTAGCCTTGACTTAGTGACATGCAAAGCCAGTTCAAGCCCCACCCTTTCAAGGCTCGAAGACTACCATACCATTCTGGAGTTCCAAACTGCTGCTCCTGCACACTGAAAGGGAACCCTAAGACCGTCGCTGCACAGCACAGCAGTGGCTAATCAACTCTGTCCCTCCCCAAACACCAGTGACCTTCTGAAAGCAAGCCTGTCCCTGTTTCCACAACCTGCCCAGACCAGCCTACATGGGCACGGCTGAGCATGGGAATGGTCTGGCTGATGGGCTTGTGACCACATGGGCATTATCACCAGGCATTTCTTCTCAGTCTCTACCACAGCTTGCCCAGGCAACAAGCATTTCTAGGCATCTGCTAAGTCAGGGCCTCAGGCCATAAGAGTTTTTTTTAGGCCTCGGGACACACAGATTAATAGAAAAATGCTGAAACAAACATTTAAGTTCAGGGTGGTGGGGAGCAGGGGGCTGCGAGAGGCACGGGACGCCTCCATCGAGTCAGAATGAAGCATTGGAAAGATGTCCTGAAGGAGTGGACAGCGGACTCCAACCCTGGGGAAGAGCAATACTGCTGGATAAAGATGACAAGACAGGTACACCCCCCACATGTCCAACTGACATTCTTCTACGGGCAATCTCTTCAAATGGACAGCACTTCAGAAATGACCAGCTTATCGTGTGTTGCTGGTTCTCCTGTTAGCGTGACGACTTAGCTGTCATTTTCCCCCTCCCCCCAGCTTTCTTGGATCACCCAGAGATCCTTAAGGTCATCACAGTTTCCTGTCTTTGTGCTCTTGTCCATCCTGTCAGAACCCTGAACCCGTCACCCACGGGGTCCCTGAAGCTTTTGCCCTCAGGAGCGGCCCTCCCCCTCTTCAGCACCAGCCTCCTCCCTGGTCCTGCCTCCCAGGCACCGACACGCTGGCTTAACCGTCCTTTCCTGCAGAGTGGCCAGGCTTGTGCCACGGTTTGGAGCTCTCTTCCCCATGCTCTTGGGAGGTAGGGAGAACGTCCAAGAGAGGTCTTCAGCCACTGCGGGCTGGCCGATGAGGCCTCAGCACCTTCCTCTCGTTCCTTTCATCTCTGGCCATGACACCAATGGTTTCTCTTTGCCATACACTCCCTGCCATTGTCACCCAACACCTACAACCAGAGCGCCCAAAACACCAGGTCAACCAACCACAGACTGGAACCATATGCCAAAAATAGTCTTTTCTCTTTCTAAGTTGACTGACTCTCTCAAGTCTTAGCAATGGAAAACCAACAGATCAAGTCAATGACCTACTTTGTCCCAGGGGTCTAGCACAGTGAGTACCTAGTGCCTGGGAGTTACTCAATGAGTGTTTGCTCAATGAGCTAAGGTAATCGGGCAAGCATATGTCACTAAATAGGGCTCTAACAGAAGCAAACTAAGAAGAACTCTCTCTCCCTCAGGACTTCTAATCAAATGATTCAAAGCACTCTGCCAACCCAGGGCAACTAAAGCTCAAGCCAGCCTCTGAGGGGAGTTCCACTGTCCATCAAAGATGAGGACCAATGCTGGAACCCAGTATCAGCCCACAAAATTTGCACTAGCACTGCTTATACCGCAGTACCCCTTGGTGCTTATCTCTCTGGGTGGAGGCAGGATAGCTCAGCACAAATGACTGAGCTCAGGACGGAGCAGGACCCAGATCCACCCACAGGCCCTGTGAATGCACGCTGGGAAGCTTGATGCAAAGTCAAACAAGGTACCCAAAAGAAGAAACAGAGCACCAGGGTTCTCCTCCCATCCGAGCCTGGCTTTCTTGGGCTCTGCCTGACTTTTTCTGAAGCCTTCAGAGCGCTGGTTCATTCTCACAGAGGGTGACACCAGTGTCATCTTACCTGGGCGCCGTCTCCTGCCACTTTCACAATGCCTCCTGCCTTCCTTAGCCCACATTAATTTTTCTCTTTTCTGCAATCTTTCAGAATTTTTTTGTCGGTATAATTAATTTTGGCATTAAGTCACAATGTCTGATACTATTCTCTTTTTCTGAAGAGCCTGAAAATTCTGAAGGAGCATGCTGTGGAACTCCCACATAACAAAGATTTGAGCATCTAGTAGGTGCTCACACACTGAACCGAACAAGTACCGCTCTGCGAGTTCTGGTGTTCTCTTTATCACTGGCATCCACTAACATTTCAAGGTCAAACAGAGATGGCAAAGGAGGCACCCAGCAGCCCCATGGTCACCGGGCCAGGTTGGGAGATAAAGGCCAGCACATGCCGGGTCCACAGGTATTCTCAAAAGAGACCCTAACCCTGACATGAGAGCGTTTGGGGCTGCGCCAAGGGAGCCCCATTTTCTAGACTTGGGCTCAAAGATGAAATGTCATTAAACAGCTGAGAAATGGGAAGGAAAGGGCTGCTGTGGATCTAGGCAGGAACACACGTGAACAGAGGCCATAAATCCCTCCCAGACACAGACAATGCCTGGACGATAAGCATGCAGATTGCACACCTAGTTCAGAAACTCCCCTGAGTTTGCTTGTAATTAAGGGGGTTAGAGAGGTAAAAAAAATATATAAACCCAATTAATCATTTAAATATTTAAAGGCAGATTTTTTTCCTCACTCCAGTATTAGTATATTTCATAACGCCAGCAGCCGACAGCCCTGGTTTTTACTGGGGTTCATTTTAGAGCATGTTTAAACTCGTCAGATTGAGTGATGCTTCCAGCAACTAATCGTATGTCAAATAAAAGATATTTTATGTAATAAATTACCGCTACAAGTAATTCAAATGTCATTTATCAGTTTTATTATCAGTCAGGCAAAGTCTTGTTTCTCTATATTAATCAAAATCAAGCTTTCCCCCCCCCCTTTTTTTTTTGAGCAGTTTTGACACCTCTTGGCAAAAGTACAGAAATGAAGAGTAGAGTCAGCCCCAAGCTGAAAGGAGTAGTGTAGCAGTATGCGAAGAATGAAGCTGGATGGTGACAACTGAAAACTCCAGTACTAGAAATTATCATTCCCATTGTTTCGATGCCGGTGTCAAAGCAGGAGGAAGCCTGTCTCTAAGAAGACGTGTTATTGTTAGGGCCAGGAGACTAACAGAGTCTAAGCCTGCAATCTTGAAGGAGACTGCAGACTCAACCGCTGCTGCCGGCCAGAAAAATCTAATAGTTAACTCTTTGTGCTTCCAGAAGGCAGGCAGGCGTATGATGTTTGATGCCAACTCTGTGACCAAGCAGAACGATTTGTTCCAAGAAGGAAGTTTTCGAGTGTCGGAGAGACCTGTTTGGTATTAAGCCGTGGGAGGAAACAGCTGGAACACAACAGATGTGCTTAGACAATTCTACACCCAGCTGCCACTGCCTATCCTCAACAAATCCCAACAAACACTGGGTGCAGGGACACAACTCAGAAAGTGTGGACACTTACTTAGCCTTTGGTTAAAGAGCATGTTTAGAGTCTGAAGCCCACACAACAGATTGAGAGGATTTGGGCTGGGAAAGAGAAATGTGTCGTCATGCCAGCCAGTGGCTCGGGCCAGGCACAGAGGGACAAGACACATGAGTATATGTATCCTGGCTTTGCCACTCAGCGTCACCCAGAAAGCAAAGGACTAGGCAAGCCAGGCAAAAATGCTCATCAGGGAGAAGGGAGACAGTGTGTGCTCAGGCGCTCTGGATCAAAATGAAAAATGAACCCTGCACTTTGGGTTTTTAAATTTTTTTTTTTTTTTTTTTTTTTTTTTTTGCTTTTGGAGACAGGGTTTCTCTGTGTAACAGGCCTGGCTGCTCTAGAACTCACTCTGTAGATCAGGCTGGCTTCAAACTCACAAAGATCTGCCTGCCTCTGCCTCTGCCTCTGCCTCTGCCTCTGCCTCCCAAATGCAGGGAGTAAAGGTATGCGTCAGCTGAAGCTGCCATTTTTTAACACACCCTTTAAAACCTGGTCTTGAACTCTGCTTTAAATCAGTTTTTGGAAAAAGTAAGCCGTGTAGACAATGAAAATGAAGACAGTTTTAGAAAAGACCTGAAAGACAATAGAAACTGCACTGAGTTATGTAAAAGAAACAAATGTAGGCTGTTTCTTATAGTTTTAGAGATAATTGTCACTTTTGTAGATTTCTCCACGTGACTTACAGAAGAGGAGATGATCTTGTTTGGACGGATGCATGGCACTGTATCTATTACTACAGCAACCTCCATTTAAAACATCAAACTCCCCTCCGCCAGGGTTCCATGCCATCATTAAAGGACCTTTGTACTTAATCTGAAATTCCCTGAGAATCTGTCACTACATGAATCTACGCAGTGGAGTCAGGACAAGGGAGCAAAGGTTGACCTAAACCTATTAAGTTTAAAAGATAAAATTGGAGACACATTCTTTCCGTGGGCAAAGGAGAACCCACTCACAACCCCATGCTTGTGTTGGAAAAGCGACATTCAAAACCCCTGGGGTCAGAAGGCGGTGGCAGAGGCAGCAGGACTGATCATTTGTGTGACCAGAGCGCCTGAAACAACACCAGCGGTTGGCTTGTTCTCCCCTACAACCTTCGGCACACGCTTACAAACTTAAGTGTGCCATTTTTTCATCGCGAGAGAAGCCGAGTTCTCCGTTTGCTGCGGTGGGAGCTGTGGAGGCCTGCCCTTCACCAGTATCGGGAGTCCCTGTCCCAGTTCAGCAGGGTGTGGAGGGGGTGACTTACTGTATGGCTGTGGGATGAGGTGGGGGGCCTGGATGGGGGCCACTGGCGTAGCCAGGGCCAAGGATGGAGGCTCATCTGTAGCAGTGCCGGACTGCTGGAAAGCCAGGTCAATCTCGTCGTCTGTCAGCCCTGGGGAGAAGAGCAGAGGACACAGGTGAGGACGTCGCCAGCTCCCACACTGCGGCAAAGTCTGCCTTTGCAAGGGGGCCCTGGCGGCCACAGAGTGCCTTGCATTCAAGCACGCTGCCGCCTCGATTTTGGATTCTTGGGAACCTCTCTCAGTTGCAATTTAACCTTAAGCGACAGAATATTAGCCTCAACACTGCTTCCAAATGTGGCTCATTCAATTTCCTTAATTTATCCTTGAGTTTATTGCTGCTTTTGAAGTCGCTCCATACTGCAATTCTCCATTCTTCCCCCGAAAACAGATCCCATCAACTGCAAATGTGGCTCATTTTAATCTGTAATGGTGTTAAAAAAAAGAGGGGGAAAACTAACAATAATGCATGAAAACAGACAGGGAAACAAAAAACTAATTATTGGGTGAGACGACTAATTAGTCTGGATCGTTTCCGAAGACGGGAATAATTTGCTTTATTTTATGACAAATGCAGAAATAAAAAGAAAAATCAGGCCTGACTGTGATTAGTATGAATGGGATATAGAATGTAAAGAAGAAAATAAAACAAGGAAACAGATCAAAACAAGATCAGGCCCACACTTTCAGATGATTATTGCTCTACCCTATCATGGGCTGCCTGGACCGCCTTTGGCTAGTTTCTCTTCCCCCTTTCTTCAATCCTCCGACACGCTAAACTACAATGCATACGGGGCATCAGGAAATCGCAGGGCGCCATCTGCAGTGGCTGTGGCATGTGGAAAGGATTTTCTCAAGAAGGAATGGAAGGCAAGTGAAAGCCCAAAGACCCTCATTCTCGGTGGGCCCGAGGCTGACTGGTGAAGGATGAGGATACCAACCAGTGCACAGAACAGTAGGAGTGGATTGGAGAGCCCAGGTGTGGGACAAGATTCCCACAGAGCCCACTCAGGAAATAATGGTGGGTACAAAACAGACCCACTGCGGTGGCTGGGAAAGCAGGTGAGAGGTCACTGCGAGTGTGACAACTCAAGCTGGTCCAGGCTGTTCCAGGATCCCAACATCCAGTGGGGCCGCAACACAGAGCTTTTAAACCAGGGCCGAGAGCTTTTGCACATCTGGTCGGCGGCTCTCCATTAGAGGCCCCCAGCACGGTATACTCGCCCCTAGGGGTGGATGAAGTACCAGGCGATTCTGAGGATCAGCATCTTCAAAGTGTGGTGCCTCGCACTCTGTGCCTGGGGGCTAATGCATGGTGCACATTAGTGCTTTAGAGCCTGGCTCTGCCCTGCATCCTGTTGGCCTGAGTGGACTCCAGCCATCCCTCAGACTTTTCATGCCCTTCTGCAAATGGTCAAGGGAGCGCCTCAACCATTCCAAGTAGCCTTTGACCTTTCTCCTTTTGTGCCGCAGCAGCTCTTCCCCTCTTCACACACACAGAAGCTAGCCAGAGCAAGCAAGCACACTGCTGTCAGCCTGGGTACCGCGGACGGACTGCATTCATCTAGACTGGGCGCAGGTGGTCAGGCCACAGAACACCTCAGGCTGGGGAAGGGGCCCCACTTCTTACATCTACAGCTCGACACAAATGTTGCTTTTCCTATCATTTCTTCTCCCCAGAACGGGGATAGGACAGACAGACAAGCCAGGCAAAACCGGAGGACACAGTTCCCTAGATCTTGTGCCTCTTGGGCTCTTTCATCTGTCAGTCACAGCCAACTGCTCTTCCTAAATAGGGAGGGGCACTCCTCTCCCCAGCGCCCGAAGAAGGGTTGCTTGAAGCAGTCCACAGCCCGCTGCTGGAGAAGGAGGCAGCATCGGCGACGTCAGCACAGGCTGCTGGTCACTGGTACACCATGGGATTCTGCAAACCTGGTGGATCATGTGCCTTGTCAGCTGCTGGCTGCAAATGAGGATAATTTTCCCAAAAGGAGCATTCAGTTGCATTCTCATTTTCCCTTTTGGCTCTTTCAAATATAAACAAGTACGATAATGTTTAACGCTGGGGAAATATACAGCAAGTTACAGGCTGTGCCTCAGCCTTGTGAGCTGGAGCTGGTTAAAGGAACAGGACTCTCTGCCCGTTGTTCTGCCCTCTGGCCCTGAGCTTTTACGAAGCCTGTTTCCCTAATAAAACACACCTTGCATTACCTCGGCCGGCCGAGCCCACCAACCACCAACGAGGCGATGGTTTAAAAAGCATCAGCACTTCAGCTCTGAGACCTTGTCACCTGATGCTCTAAATCTACAGTGGCTGGAATTCTTAGACACCTAGTTCTCTAGGAGAGTCAGGGTTTTGATTTAGTTTCAGTAAATGAGTAGTTCTCCTTAAAGAGAGAAAGAACGGTAGGGAGGGAGGGAGAGAGAAAGAAAGGAAAGGCAGAAGAGCATAACTTTAGAGCTGGAGAATTAGCTCAGCCATTGCCCCCACTCGGCAGATGAAAAGCCAGAGGTAGGGATGAGGACTGCTCAGACCAAACTTGTCCTGCAGAACAGTGCTGCTGGTGACAATCAGAGTCACAAATGTCAGATGACAGACTCAGAACTTCAGACTTGAGTCTGTCAAGGTTTAGAGAAGGATTAAATTCCTTTCTCCCTGCCACCCTGGACCCTGGCTAGGTAAGAACCAGTAACTAGTCCACGGGGTTATAAGAACATGGGGCTATAGACACCCCTGGGTCAGATCTGCAAATGATAACTGGACATTTTAACAACTCCAAAGTGACAAACAGGGCATCTGTGTGCCTCTGTGGGTACCCACAGCTCAGCCAGTGCCAGCCGCTTTCAGGACTATTTACAGAGCAAGGTGGTCCACCTGGGATGCAGGAAGTGTTCCACCTGGGATGCAGGAAGACCAAGCAGGGGTCACTCACTTCTCCCGGAATCAAGACTAGCTATCTACCCAGCCACTGGCTTAGAGTGCAGTGATGAGCTGTTGCCACAGGACCCATGCATGCATAAACATCCAGACGCCCTCGCCCCAGCTTTCCTACTCACCCTGCAAGATAAACAATGCAGATCTCTGATTGAGACCTTGCAGAATCCAAAAGGTTAAAAGGAATAATAAAGGAAACTGCCAATTGTAAGTGAATTATATTTGGCTCTGAAAGCCAAGGCACAGGCTATATTATAAAAGGCATCTCTTTGCACTGTTTACCATCACCCTGACTAATGCAGACCTTTTTTGTTGTTGTTGTTTTAAATAATCTCATGCAAATTAGACACACACACTTCCTTCCAGTTGATTGCTATCTGTGAGGAATAATCTAACCACATAGGGACTGAGCGATGGCTGAACAGAGCAGAGAGCAAAGGACTTTGCCATCCTGCAAGCAAGCCAGTGAGCGCCAAGCAAGCCACCTGCTCCCTACCTGCCTTTGGAAGAGCTAGTTCATTTTGAGAAAGCTTTCATTTTCCTCTTAGCTGAGGAATGGACAGCTGCTGTCTGACACCACTTGGACTTGGCATTGTAATTTCCTTCCAGTAGCTTCCCTTCTACCACTGGGTGATTCTTCTGGAATTCCATCCTACCATCTATTTTTGGTAATGGATAACTTCAGAAAGTCCTGCTTCCTCACTCAAGGAAGGAACAAGAGAACCATCCAGGAGGGGAGGAGGAGCCGTGCAGGAGGCTGTGACTGAGGACAGTGAATGCTGCCACTACCTCGCCCATAGCTGCCTAATCTGCAAAGGCCACCAACTGAGTGAAGGCTCCCAGCACCTTTCTTGTTCCCTTGGTGGCCTCCAATCCCCCGACATTGGGAAGGGAAGTTACCACTGCTGCCCGCTGGGGACCAGCACCCCATGACCAAATCTGAATTCAGGACAGTCACACCCGCCTATTTTTATCTCCTAGCAGATAAACAAACCTGTTTTATTTTTTCTAGAAGTTTCTATTAGAATGCAAACAAAGCCAAGCACACCAGGGTGAACATGATGCCCCACCAGCCTTTCCCAAGACTCAGGCCAAACCCAGTGCCCGGAAGGGCTATTTACTGAGGGACTGGCTGCACAAGGGCTTCTCAGAACAACTCCACGCTGTCTCCAGTGCCTACTGGGCACAGCCCTAAGCCTGACTCTGTGGAGGTGAAGCTGAGAACATCTGTGGAACATGACACCATAGAAGTGTTCTCTGCATCGTGCAATGGCAAACACCAAGACAGAGGGGCTAGGAACGGTTTGCAAATATGCAAGGTAATGAACCTAGCAGCACCTTCCAGTCTGGGCTGAGCTCTGTAATCACACTGTAGAGTAAGAAAGGAACATGGGGGGGGGAGGGGTCAAACCCCAGGCCCGGTGCCAACAGCAGCAGCCAAAGGCTCTTCCTCCATCCACAACCCCTCAATTCCTGATTCATCTCGGACTCTGGAGACTGAGCGGGGGTCACCTCTCTCAGAACACAACTAGTTATCTGCCTGGCACATTCCAGGAGGAGACGAGGCGGGAGAGACAGCTGGCTAAAGATATTCCCCAAATTAAAAGAAAAATCAACTCTCTCAGAATGGGTTGGGGGGAGGGAAAAAGTATTTTTATTTTATTTTATTAACATTTTGTTAACAGTAGAGTACAATAAGGACTCTTGGAGCCTCTAAAAGTCGTTGGATGACCTGTGGACCCCTATTTCCCAGTGCCTTGTATAAAATTGAATTTTTTAAACATAAATTACACGTAATGACGACACTGTAAAAACTAACAGTAATGGAAAGCTGTGCTGTATTTCATTAGCCTGTATTATTCCGTGCCACCTGATCCAGCCGGGCCTTGTTTATGAGTTACTGTGCTAGCAGATGCCGATGGAGGTATTTGCTTCGACCTTGCTCTTCTCATTGGGGCATGAAATTACGACGGCAGCACCTTGATATTACAGCCATAAATACAGTAAACTGCAAATTTAAGCCAACGGCTCCTATTGTCTCTGAACATAAAGCTGATCGGTATTTATTTAAAAGGAGAACAAAAAAAATATTATATATCACCTTGTTTATGGGGCCGCCCCACCCACTCTCTTATCCCCACCCCCAGTTCCCCAACCTGTCTAATCCACTAGGTTAAAATATTAAGCAAATAAGCCAAACACTTTCTTCTCTGCTGATAGCTATTCCTCAAGCAACAAAAAACAGTTTTTGAGAAACACAGTTCCAAGTATCACTAGCTTGAATGAAAGTTTTTATGCAAATGAAGCTGGAGGTGGGCTGGCTCCCACCATCTCTGGAACTGATGTGTAATTTCAAGAATGGGACCAGCCTTTCCCCTGTCCTTAAAAGAGGGGAGTCTGCACAACTGGGGACAAAGTTGCAGCTGATGCCTTGGAACCGGATGCTCTCTCAGTACCCTCCTGCACGAAGACTGTTCTGTAGATCGGCCGCTTCAGCAACAGCCAGGCACTGTCTCCTGCCACCCAGGGAAAGAGAGAGATCCAACCACGAAGGTAATTCCCATCTCAGCACACAGTGCTCGGACCTTTCACTAAACTTGCACCGATCTCTCCCTCATCCCAGTGAAGCATAAAGACAACAGTCCTTTAAATATATCAAATGTGGAAGAAAACTAAACAAAGACAAAGGGACCCTGGCTATCAGCATGCGCCTCTCCCAGTGTAAATCATTGGGTAAGAAGCCGGTGCGCCATCCACTTCACTGCCAGCTTACAGACTCAAGAGACTGGGGAGGCTTCTGCTTACAAGTCTAAAGAAAAGAGGGGCTGCTCTCCTCAGTCAGGGAAGGGGTCCCTGAGGAGACAGGAGCTGTGAACATTCAGCCGCATGCAGAAGTTAGGACAGCAGGCAAGCTCAGGCGTCTACAGCACAGCACACAACAGGAAGGATCACTTCAGCTGCAACCAAGTTAAAGTCACAGCAGACAGGCTGGGGTCTTAGGGCCTGAGCCCAGTAGTACAATGACACAGGCACATCAACCAAGAGCAAAAGTTTCTGTACACTTTTGGCTGTTTTTTTCACAAGGCAGACATACCCTTGGAGCCCTAAATTATAACAGCCACACTAGGCACTGAGCTTAGCGCCTTCCACATAAGGAGGGAATTTTCTATAAAATTTATTGAGTGCCTCTGGGGAGTACTATACCTACTGAACAAGACGGAAGTGAGCTGCCCCTGTGTTACACAAATTGAGACCTCTCGTATGAAAGACAGAGGAGCTCCAATCAGCATTCATGAAGTCTGTTTCTAGACCTGTACAGCCTAAAGGGTGCCCCCACTTTCCTTCCAATCCCTGTCTGGCTACACTGGAGGTAAGCAAAAAGAGGGGTTACTTTTTATGTCTGCCATCAGTTCTAGAGGACAGCCTCTAACACGCAGCTGTTTAGCCACAAGCTGCGACAGCCTCTTCACAGGCCAGGGGCTGTGCAGTTGCTTACAGACTCAAGGTCTGGTGAATTCTTGTGAATGTGTGGGAAAGACACTTCATTGTCTCAGAAGAGACCGTGGAAGTCGTTTACTTTTTATAAGTTAGATTTATTTATTTTATGTGTACCAGTGGCTTAACAGCTTGCGCGCATGTGCACCATATGTGTGCAGCGTCTGCAGAGGTCAGACAAGAGCACTGGAAGCCTGAACTGGTGCTGCAAATGACTGAGAGCCATCATGTGGATGCTGGAAACTGAAACTGGGCTTTGCAAGGGCAGCCGGTGCTGTTAGCCCCCAAGCCTCATCTCCAGCCCTGTGTCTGCCTTGTAAAGTTTACTGTTTATTTTATGTGGGTAAGCATCTCGTCTGCAATACCATACGCACACAGTGTCCATGGAGGCCAGAGAAAGGCACTGGATCCCCAGAAAGGAGTTACAGATGTTCGTGAGCCACATGGAGGTGCTGGGAATTGAACCCCTGTCCTATGGAAGCGCAGTCAATGCTCTTAACCATTGAGCCATCCCTCCAGCCCCTTGTCTGCCTTTCTGAACAATAGCAGCTCATGTTTACAATCACAGGAAGTCAGAACTGAAAGAAAACTTCAAGTTCTTGGGGTCGATCCCATTCTCTCTTTCTTCCTCCATCGCACCCTTTTCATTTACAGATAAGAAACAACAAACAAGAGCCCCAAGGAAACCATTCATGGTGGCGCATGCCATAAATCCCAGCACCGGGAAGGCAGAGGCAGGCAGATCTCTGTGAGTTCAAGGCCAGCCTGGGCTACAGAGTGAGTTCCGGCCAAGACACAGACAGGAGTAGAGACTTGACAGTCTCCAGCCCAACCCCACGTGCCGGCTGACACCTGACACAGCAAAGTCATAAAGGAAAAAAGCAAAAGGGCAGGAGGTGCAAAGGGACCCAGTGACAAGACACAGGGTTCCTAGCTACAGCAAGGGCAAGAAGTGCTGGGGGCACAATTAGCGTCCACGGGCAAGGGTGGAACGTAGTGTGTTTTCTAAAGCCGGAAGAGAGGACTTTGAATGTTTGCACCATGAAGACATGATTATTTGAGGTACAGGTATGTTACTCTGATCTGAATATTATATATAACACACACACACACCTCAAAACTTGATCTAAGACCCCATAAATGTTCACAACTTAAAACAACATGAAGCTGGGCATGGTGGCTCATGCCTGTAATCCCAGAACTCAGGAAGCTGAAGCATCAAAGCTAGAATTTGAGACCATCCTAGAATAAACAGTGAGTTCCCTGTCATCCTGAGCTATTCGGAACGAGCCTATCTCAAAAAGAAAGGAAAACAAAAACAAAACAGCTGGCAGTGGTGGTGCACGCCTTTAACCCCAGCACTTGGCAGACAGAAGCAGGTAAATTTGTGAGTTTGAGGCCAGCCTGGCCTACAGAGTGAGTTCCAGGACAGCCTGGGCTACACTGAGAAACCCTGATTCAGGGGGAAAAAACCAAAAACCAAAACCAAACAAACAAAAAAAGTGTTCTAGCAAAGGACCTGAGTTCAGTTCCCAGGGCCCATCAGGCTACTCACAACTGCCTGTAACTCCAGCTCCAGATCTGATGCCCTCTTATGGACTTATGGGCATATGTGTGCGCACACACACTCACACACACAAATAATACATCTTTTTTTTTTAAGCTTTAAAACAAAAACAATGGTAAATGTTTACATATTACTCAAAAAGATTTATAGGTATAAATTATTTGTAAAAACTGTGTTGACACATGTACTTGTCTGTGGGGAAGCACAACGCACACAGAGGATGTGATAGGAACAGGAAATATGGGTCATACACAGAGAAGAATCATCAGACTGAAGGAAGAATTTCTATTGCATATCCATGTCGACTACTGTGTGTGTGTGTGTGTGTGTGTGTGTGTGTGTATGTGTATGTATTCTGAGGATTATGTGATTATATATTAAATCCAATATATATAAATATATACATATATATCCAATGCATATTATTCACATGGAAAATGTTTTATTTCTTTTATTTATTTATTTATTTTTACAACAGAGTCTCCTACTTGGCCTGAAGCTTACCATGCAGACCAGGCTAGCCTTGAACTCAGAAATCCACCTTCCTCAGCCTCTCGAATGCTGAGATAAAAGCCATGCGCCACCATGCCTGGCTAGATAATTTTTAAAAACAAATGTCTGAAGGCAGGAACATAAAATCCTTGATCCTGAACATAGTCATTTGGAATAGTTACCCCTGTTTTCTAGAACAGAAAAACCAAGACAGAAAGGTACAAAGCTGTGCCTTGCACCAGGAACAAGATCACATTTCAAATTCTTAACCCATGTGGCTACAGCCACAGCAGTCAAATCTAAGGTAGCTTTTCTTGAAAATGTGTTTTTAAAAAGCGAACATCTGTCCGATTTTGACACATCCTGGCTGCCCAACTGTTTCTTTCAGCTCTAAATATTTGTCTCAGCAACACAAATGTTTCTACCACTGAAACAAAGCAAATATGTGCTTTGTGACGAAGGATGGCCTGACGTGTGAAGCAAACTCCGCCGTGGAGCTGCTGACCTCCGACCCTAAAGGATGGCCTCACTGTGGTACCCAACGTGGAACTGCTGACCTCCATCCCTAAAGGAAAGCCTCCCTGTGGTACCCACCGTGGAGCTGCTGACCTCCGACCCTAAAGGAAACACTCTTCAGTCACAGGCTGAGTCCCACAAATGTTTCTTCAGGATTTCCTTTTACATCCTGAATCTTAAATCCATAACTGGAAGAAAGGTTTATTGTTTGATATTCAACTTACTTCCCCAAATTTAAATGTCCAGGGACCCATTAGCATTTTAAAAAGATCTCAACATTAAGCTTTACTAACACATTAAAACACCTCATGTCCTAATAGGTCAACATATAAATGATTTTGTCACTAGCTATGTGTGCAGCTCAAATGCATACGGTATTGCATTCTCCTCCCGAGGAGCAGTCCACAGCAAGATAGGCTGGAACCTGGCCCAGGCTCCTCTTAACTCTACAATTGATGGGAAGAATAGCCCAAATCTTCAAGTACATAGTCCCTGACTTAAGTCTACCATTCAAATGCACTGGTACAGTTATTAACTCTAATTATTTTTAAGTTAAAAACTTGTTTTACACAATGATGGCTGCTGTCTGAGGGTAGAGTAGAAAAACAAACTGAGAAACTTCTGAAAGAGAATTTAATATGCAGCCTCAACGATCTCCTAAAAATGTTCATACCTTTTACCTCAATGGTTTTACTTTTAAGACATTAACAACAGAACAAAACATTAATGAACCAAGATGATTTATCATTACTTTTCCCCCTAGAACTGGGGATCAAACTCAGTGCCTCACACATACTGGGTAAGTGCACTACCATGAGCCACATCCCCAGCCTTCACGTTCCCATAAAAAATAAATGAATAAATAGATGGATGGATAGACAGACAGACAGACAGACAAGCCATGGGCTAGGCACTGTAGTACAGGCCTGTCATCCCAGCTCCCCTATGTACAGTGAGAAGAATCAGAGTCCGAGGTCGTCCATGGATTTCCGAGTGAATTTGAGGCCAGCCCCCCCAGGACTACATGAGACCCTACACCTCAGAAAACAACACAAAAGTAAACAAAGGCAATTAATGATTAGGTGATCTGTGCTACATTTCAATAATGGAATATGATTTGAATGCTTATATTCACCCGAAAACTTCTCATAACACTTTTGATACATGAAGACATACAGAGCCGACGTTATATTCATAGCAAATGTCATCTTTAAAAGAACAAAGGGAGTCAGAGCATCATCATGTGGAGAGGGGAAGCATGCTCATTGTAGAGCACTTGCCCAGCACACACCAGACCCCAGGCTCAGTCCCTAGCACTGCACAAAGGGGGTGGGGAAGAGAGGAAGGAGGAAGGGAAGGAGGAGGAAGCGGAAAAGAAGAATTAAAAAAACAAAACAAAACCGCAGAGCTGCACTATAAACAGTGAAGGAAGGGTCTGCCACTCTACCCGGTGAGTGTCCAGCCTGAGAGCAGGCAGAAGGGCAAGGGGCTTGAATCTACCGGGCCCTCATGAAGCCATTTTCATCTTCCCTCACATCTGCAGTCCTTGGTGTAGGCTGTCTTTCTCACTTCCCACAAATACTACCTAAAATTTACATCAGGATAATTTACCAGTCTCCTACATAAGGCCCTCGTAAGAACCCTTGTAACTCTCATGGTACAAAATTCTAACAATACACAGAGGCTGCTCCTGCCACGGCCCCTCTGTTACATCTCAGAAGAAATCTATGTAAAAAGAAGGTGTATTATCGCTTCTCGGTCTTTTGGCAAAAATCAAGTGTAGTAAAAAGCAGGTGTGTATATACATGGATGCACACACAAACACACACACACATATGATGTAATGTTTACATATATGACAGCATGCTATACACAATTTTGCATCTTGCTATTTTAATTTAAACTAATATGGGGAGTTAAGAGTACATATTGGTCTTGTAGAGGACCTGAGTTCAATGCCCAGATCCAAAAGATACCTCTAGCTTCCATGGGCATGCACACACACATGCAATCATTTGCACATACACACTGAGATACTCATGCATACACACAACTTGAAATGATAAATTTTAAATAAAAATATGTTCTTAGAGAACATTCCCTGAGCACATCTACAGAGCATCACCATTCTGCTTAAGGTTGTCTGTGATGTGGAAACACTATGATCTCAACAACCTATCTCCTAGTGAACATTTCCTCTTACAAAGAAGGCTGCAAGACAAGACCTTGGATGCAATCTGTACATGTAGCTTCAGGAAGCCCAAGTTGACTCTGATCTGCTTTCCTCGATGACTAACGAGGTTGGACACTAATGAGGTTAGCTGATTCAGTGTCTTTACCACACACAGCTGTTCTATATGGACATGTTAAGTTTGTCAAGTATAGTGTTAGAATCTTGGTTCGTTTGTTGTTGTCGCCTTTTTGGTTTTTTGAGACAGTTTCTCTGTGTAGCCCTGGCTGTCCTGGAACTGTCCGTAGACCAGGCTGACCTCTAACTCAGAGATCCACCTGCCTCTGCCTCCCGAGTGCTGGGTTTAAAGGCGTGTGCCACAACCGCCATCACCACCCACTTAAATCTTGAGGATGGCATTTAACACCACCACAATCTTCTTCCCTTTAGCTCCATTCACCCCTGCTTATGTAGACTGAACTCATGCAGTTAGATCCAGACACATCTCAAGTATGAACGTCCCTGGGCACAGCCATCTTGTCATTTCTGAGGCTCCCTCCTTTGAGTTCACTTTTGTGCCCATCATTTCTGTTATTAGTATTAGGTTTCTTGTGGTATCTTCATGGTTGTACCTCCTTCTAACCCTTTACTTTTAATCCTTATGTGCCATTATGTAAAAGATGTGTGTGAGCCAGGTCTGGTAGGCCACACCTGTAATTGTAGCACCTGGGAGCCTGAGGCAGGAAGTCTGCTGTTATTTCAGGTTCAGCCTGGGCTACATAGTTAGCTCCATGTGAGCCTGGGATATAGAATGAGACACTGTCTCAAACCCAAAAATGTCTTTACAAATTAAAAATTTGTGTCAGGCGGTGATGGCACACACCTTAACTAGCACTCTGGAGGCATAGTCAGGTGGATCTCGGAGTTTGAGGCCATCCTAGTATACAGATTACTCTGTAGATCATGCTGGTTTCAAACTCAGAGAGATCTGTCTGCCTCTGCCTCCCAAGTGCTGGGATTAAAGGTGAGCGCCACCACCTCCCAGCTGCTATTATTTATTCTAAACATGGCTACTGGATTGAGCCTATTAAGACATCACTCCTCAGCTTAGAACTGATGATCCCCAATGCATTCAAAGGAAGTCCACAAACTTCTCAGAGGGATCGATACCTCCTAGAGCACTGCACAGACTTAGTGCTAGACCTGCCTCACCACCACCACCTCCCCATGACGTATGACAGGCTCCCCTCTGTTCCTGGAATTTGCTAGATATGATTTTCTTCAAGCACAAGTCCTTCCCTTTTCATAGAATTCTTTCTCTCTAAAAATTCATGAGGTTTGCTTCCTCATTTTTTCAAGTGTTTCTCAAAATGTCACTTTAGAGGGGCCTCTCCTGATCACTCCCTCTAAACTGCAACTCCCTGAGAAGTCTGCTGCCTTGCTTGCTCCACGCCACATCTGCTTTTACCTGCTCCCTACAACTACCAATTATGAATGCTTGGCCCTAGCTCACGCTTAGCTCTTACAACTCAATCTAACCTGTTTCTCTTCACCTATGCTTTCCCTCGGGGCTTTTCACCTTTCTTTTATTCTGTATGTCCTTCTCTGTGTCTGTCTGTCTGTCTGAGCTGCCTGGCTAGCTGTCCCGGGCATCCCCTGTCCTTCTCCCTGCCCCCAGCACTTCTCCCTTTCCTGTGCCCCCCCAAGCCTGCCCCCAAGCCTAGATTCCCTCATCTATTCTCTCTGCCTGCCAGCCCCGCCTATCCCTCGCTGTTGGCCTTTCAGCCTTTAGTTAGACCAATCGGGTGCCTTAGGCAGGCAAGGTGAAACGGCAGCACATCTTTGCACAATTAAACAGCATAAACAAAAGCAATATTCCACAGCCATCGCCCTCCTTGCCACTGGAGTGTAAGCTTAGCTGAGGCAAGGATCTGGGGCTACTTTATAGTATGCTCGTCCCTTCTAGAACAACTCAGTTCAGCAGTTTGAATGTCGTGCCTGGGTGGCCATTCTGCTTGTCAAGACTCTAGGTAAGGCTCAGTAGTAGAATATGTGCCTTGTTTATGTAAGGCACCCCTGAAGTACACACTCACACACACACACACATACACACACACATATACACACACACACATACATACACACTCTCATACACACATACATACACACACTTAGACACACACACACATACACACACACACATACACACACACACACACACACACACACACACACACACACGAATAATAAAGACAAACAACAATGACCAGAACTGTGGTTGACTCAAAATCAGAAACCACACAGCCTACTAGAAATTAACTAGTGTCCTCCAATGGTGAGAGAGGGCTGGTGAGACGGCTCAGTGGGCAAGGGTTCTGCCGCCAAGCTCTGTGACGTGAGTTTGATCTCAGCAGCCTCAGGGTGGAAGAAGAGAACTGATCTTTACAGGTTGTGCTTTGATTCCCAAACCCAGGCATACAAAATAAATACATGTCATAAACACGCATGTGTGTCCTGCTCATGTTCAGTCACGCTTCCTGGGCTGCTCTTCATGTGGTTTTGTTTTTAGTCACAATTGGGGATTTTACTTAGCTTCACCCCTCTCTCCCTGACAGTCGCTGTGACTTTAGGCAGTGTCTAGTCCTACGTCCCGGTCTGTTTGGTTTGCACGCTTTCTTTCTGTCTTCAAGATGATGGATCCTTTCTTCTGTTACGTCCAATCTGTTGCCAAACCCACCCAATCAATTTTCTATAACATGAATTTATTCTATATGTGCAGGATTTGCTTCAGTCAGGGTCACAGGACTGTGTTCCCTTCCAGCATATTCTAAGTTTGAGTGGAGGAAAGCTGGTGAGAGCCTGGCTTCTCTTTTGAACAAGAAGGCTCAGCCTTAGCCCTGGGGGACAGTGTGTGCCCCGCGTGTCCCTCACAGGGTCTGAGAGCCCGTCTCTCTTCCCTGACAAGGCTCAGACCCTGAATGCTGCCTCTCCCACAGTGGCTGGCTGGCTGGGCCTGAGCTCTTTGCTATGGCCTGAGGTGTTTCTTCTGTGCACATCAATCACTGGGCAGCCTAGAGCTCGCACAAGTTTGTATATGCAGAGTTGGGAGCACCTCTTTCGTGATCTCTCCTTTGACTTCCATTCTCAACTTCCGGCCACTCACCAGTCCTGAATTCATCCCCAGCGCTCGGATTCATAACACAGCATTCTGCCTGAGTTCTGCTTCCTCATCGGGATGGATGAGGCAATGCTTCAAGAAAAAGTCTCACAAAGTGGCTTTCTCAGATGCCCCCACCCTCAAGAACCGAATCTAGTCAAATTTATGCTTGCCTTTAGTGACTTTTCAGTACTTTTAATGTTTTAAAAATACTTTCCTTCAAAAACTCAAGTTTTCCATGGTTGGGAGTATTATTCTGACACACACTTCCCCACCATCACTGAGAGTCAGGACTTGAAATGATGGAGTGACTCCCGACTTCACACATACTAAAATTTATAATAAAGATACAATAATTAAACCACAGCAGCTCTCAAGTAAAAATGTACAAGTCAATAAAAACAGAAGGGAAGATGGGTGGTGGTGGTGCACGCCTAATCCCAGCACCTGGGAAGCAGAGGTGGGCAGATCTCTGTGAGTTTGAGGCCAACCTGGTCTACAAGTCAATAGTTCCAGGACACCAGAGGGACTACACAGAGAAACCCTGTCTGGAAAAACAAACAAAAACAACAACAACAAAACCCCCCAGAATGGGATCTCTGAAAGAGAACTTGTTGTACATTAAATTTTAAAATATAATAAAGAATGAATGACAAACAAATGATTTATTCATTGAAGGACAACAGTCTTGGAAAATATTTGGAAGGAGTTTGCCTATACTAAACTTCAGATTTTAGGCTCAAAAAGTTAAATATAAAAGCCATAAAAGCTAAAATAAAACCGGAATATATACCACCAGTTCCATGTTCATGGATAAACTACTTAATCATTCTTAGTTTCTCTCAATTTCAAGAATATTCAAAAACAAAACAAAAGTAAAAAACCCTCAACTCAAAGGGCGCTTTCCCTGTTGCCCAACATATGATCAGGCCTTAGTAAATGCTAGCTGTTATTGTAATAACTATAGGGAAGGAAGTTCTTAACATAAAAAAGGGAATATTAGAAAATTGGTAAGACTGTGTGAAAATAATCTATTTTATTTGTTAACGTAAAAGGCAAGGAATAAGAGGAAAATGTTTACAAATGTGACAAAGAATATCCTTAATATAGAAAAGGCATTTAAAAATCAACAAGCAAGGTCAAAGAGATGGCTCAGTAGGCAAAATGTTTGCCTTCAAGCATGATAACCTGAGTTTGATCCCTGGGACTCACAAGGTATCCTCTGGCCTGCACATGCACAACCATTCTGTCCTGGTTAGTTCTGCCATGAACTTGACTGCTTGGGAAGAGGTTCAGTGAGTAATTATCTTGATTGAATTGACATTGGGCATGCCTGTGAAGCACTTTAATTGCCAATTGATATCGAAGGGCCTGGCCCACTGTGGGCGTTGCCATCCCCAGGCAGGTGGGCTTGGGTTGTGTTCCTGCCCTGACTTCCCTTGGTGATGATACTATAACCTGTGAGGTTCTGTAATAAATAAACTCTTCCCTTCTCAAGTTGGTTTTGGCCTGTTTGTTGTCTTAAATTTTATGTGTGAGTGTTTTGCCTGGGCATATGTATGTACACCATGTGTATTCCTGTGGAGACTGGACAGGGAGTCCTTGGAACTAGATTCAACAGAGTTGTGAGCCACCAAGTGGGTGTTGAGAACTAAACCCTGGTCCTCTGGAAGAACAGTTAGTGTCCTTAAGTGCTGAGCCCTCTCTACAGCCCCTTATTAGTGTTTTATCACTGCAACAAAAGCAAACTAGGCCACACACATAGGTGCACAAACAATGTTTTAAAAAGCAGAAAGGAAGGGCTAGAGAGATGGTTCAGTGGTTAAGAGCACTGGCTGCTCTTCCAGAGGACCTGAGTTCAATTCCCAGCACCTACAAGGAAGCTCACAATTGTCTGTATGTTATACCCTCACACAGACATATTTGCATGCAAAGCCCCAATGCACATAAAATAAAACTAAATAAATCATTTAAAAACAAATAAGGCAGCTGGGCGTTGGTGACTCACACCTTTAGTCCCAGCACTCAGGAGGCAGAGGCAGGTGGATCTCTGTGAGCTTGAAGCCAGCCTGGTCTACAGAACAAGTTCCAGGACAGGCTCCAAAGCAATACAGAGAAACCCTGCCTCAGAAAACCAAAATAAATAAATAAGCAACTAAGGCATCATCTCAGTACAAACAGGTGGGGATGAGCAAACATTTCTAAGATGCAAGCATTTCTACTGGGTGAGCAAACATTTCCAAGATGCAAGCATTTCTACTGGGTGTGGAGTGGCGTGCAGGTGTGGTAGCACAATCTGGAAGCAAAGTCAGGACAACAGGGTCACAGTCTAGTTGCTAGCCTGGGCAACTTGAGACCTGTGACTCAAACGCACAAGTTTAACTGAGGTATCAAACACGTGCAAACGAAAGCCATGTGAGAAAACTTGCTTTTGGGTGGCCGCTGGCAGCAGCACGTTGAGATGAACTTGGACGCCCTATTTGGGAAACTGGCTGTGTGCATGGAGTTTTGAGGCTGTGAGTCAATACTTCCTCATTTTAGGAATCTACTCTGAGGGCTATCTCGGGCGGTGCTACTCACCATTCCCCTCTAATCCTCCTAATAAAGAACAAGGATGAAAATAAATTAAGGACTCATCTCAAGAAGCCAGAAGAAAAACATTAGAAAAATCCTAACAAGGTAAACGAAAGGAACTGTGTTTTACATTTTACGAGGGTCCAGAGTTTTCTCACAGGGTTTCTAGCTGTAAGTTTTTGTTTTACTGCCTCATGGAGAAGAAGGGGGATAATATGGTTTCTGCCTCTTGGGCTTGGGATATTTTTCTTGGTGGACAAATGACTTAATTTTTATAAGTGAGCCAACAGTGCTGAACAACGGAATAGTCTGTCCTCTGTGCACCAAATTCTATTTACTAATACAAAAACAAGTTTGCTCTTTGTTATCTAATTATTTCCCACGAACTCTTCTGCCTGTTGGTTTATTAAACCCTGCAGTTTGTTAATATCACCAATGTGTGGCTTTGCACTCCTCTCTCTAACGGCTACTGCTTCATATACAGGACATAATATTGTAATGCACGCAGTTTTGTGAGGACTATCGCCTTGTAGGTGGACTAAACTTTCTAACAGAATATGCTGACTGAATTACGTGTATGAGTGTGTGTGGCTGTACACAGGTATGTGCCGGTGCCTGCAGAGGCCAGAAGTGTTACATCTCCTGGAGCTGGAGTTACAGGTGGATGTGAGCCACCTGAACTGGGTGCTGGGAACCAAACTGAGGTCCTGCGGCTCATAACCACGGAGTCACCTTTCCAGCCCCAACTTTTCACTCTGTAAAGTATCTGTACCCTGAACTTGTAGTCTACCTGCACCAGTGAGGCCACTCTGCATCTGCTGGTCTGCATTGCTGCTCACGCTGCCTCTTCTTTGTTTCAGTTTTCCCACACTTGCTCTGTGTCTCTTGCTTATGCGCAAACTGTCCTGATTTTTGTTTCACTGGTTTTTTTTTTTAATAGTTTATTTAAATTCCTTTTATGTGCATTGGTGTGAAGGTGTCAGATCCCCGGAACTGGAGTTAACAGACAGTTGTGAGCGGCCTTGTGGGTGCCGGGAATTGAACTTGGTCCTCTGGAAGAACAGCCAGTGCTCTTAACCACTGAGCCATCTCTCTAGTTGGTTCCCCTGGGTCTTAATGTGTATATGTGTGTATCTGTGTGGTATGTATATCTGTGCATGGATGTGTGTGTCTGTATGTGTATGTGTAGTATGAACATGTGTCTGTGTAGTATGAAGTTGTGTCAGTCTGTGTGGTAGTTCATGTATGTGTGTGTGCATGTGTAGTATGTGCAAGTATCTGTGTGGTATTTTGTTTTGTGTGTGTGTGTGTTATGTACATCTGTCTGTGTGTTTATTTTCTTCCTTGACCTTAACCTATTTGTTAACCCTGACTGTAGTTACTTCTAAATTCTTTTATTTGTGTGTGTCTGTGTGTGTGTGGTTTTTTGAGACAGGGTTTCTCTATGTAATAGTCCTGGCTGTTCTGGCATCTGCTTTGTAAACCAGGTTAGGCTTGCCTCTGGCTCCAGAGTGCTGGGTAGTTCTAAATTCTTAATCCCAGCACCCAAGAGGCAGAGTTGGTATATTTCTTGAGTTTGAAGATCAGCCTGCTCTAAATAGCAAGCTCCTGACCAGCCAGACTACATAGTAAGACCCCAATTCAAAAACAAAACAAAATAAGACAAAAGCCCTAAATTCTATTTTATTCTAACCTAGTTATATTAGTTTGATTCTTTTTTTAATTGAGATGATATTCACATTTAAATGGGCAAAGCACACAAATATATGTAACAGCTTAGAGAATTTGTACAAATGCAAACACGTGTAAAGGCCTCCTGCCTTCTGCATACCTTTAAATATTGAGTAACCAGGGGCTGGAGAGATTGTGTAGCAATTAAGAGCATCGGTTATTCTTTAAAAGGATCCAGCTTGAGTTTGTAGCACCCATATACATTCATAGCCATTCTTAACTCCAGTTCTAGCAGATCCAATGCCTTCTTCTGACCTCCATGGGTACCAGGCACATACATGGCACATACACATGCATGCAGACAAAAGACCCATGAACACAAAATAAAATAAATCTAAAACAAAAAGCATTTTTTGTTGCCCCCCCCCCAACTTGATATGGGAAGGGGAGCCTCAACTGAGAAAATGCCTCCATCAGACTGGCCTGAAGGCAAGCCTAGAGAGCATTTTCCTACTTAATGCTTGATGTGTGAGGGCCTGGCCCACTGTGGTTGTTCCAATCCGGGAGGGTGGTCCTAAATGTGTGAGAAAGCAGGCCGAGAAAGCCATGAGGAGCCAGCAGTAGGCAGCATTCCTTCATGGCTTCTGCTTCAGTTCCTGGCCCGACTTCCCTCAGTGATGGGGTCTCACCTGAACTAACCCCTTTCCTTCTTTTGGTCATGGTGTTTTATCACAGCATCAGAGACCTTAACTAAGACAGAGCATTTCCCAGCATGCCACATGCTGCCCTTGGCAGTCTGCAAGCTCCTGCAGGGTACCCATTGTGAATCTGATCATCAGTTTCTCCTTGAGTTTTTTTTTAACATTCATTCACTGCATGTGTGTGTGCGTGCATGTGTGTGGTACAAATGACAAGTATTAAAATTCATTCACTGCGCGTGTGTTTTTGAGAGTGTTGTGTGAGTGCATGTGTGCCCGTGTGTGTACGTGTGTGCGCGTGCGTGTGTTTGAGTGTGTATGTGTGCGTGTTTGAGTGTGTGTGAGCATGCGTGCGCGTGTGTTTGAGTGTGTGCGTGCGTGTGTTTGAGTGTTTGTGTGCGTGTTTGAGTGTGTGTGAGTTTTTGCATGCGTGTTTGAGTGTGCGTGTGTGTGTTTGAGTGTGTGCGTGTGCGCGCATGTGTGCGCGTGAGTGTGTTTGAATGTGTGTTTGAGTGTGTATGTGTGCATGTTTGAGTGTGTGTGCATGTGTTTGTGTGCACACCTGTGTGTGGATGGTGTGCACGCACGTGTGTTTGAGTGTGCGTACGCATGTGTTTGAGTGTGTGTGCGCATGTTTGAGTGTGTGCATGTGTGTTCGTGTGTGTGCGTGTGTATGCGCGTGTGTGCGTGTTTGAGTGTGTGCGTGTCTGAGTGTGTGTGCACGCGTGTGTGTTTGTGTGTGCGCACGTGTGTTTGAGTGTGTGTGCACGCACATGTTTGTGCGTGCGTGTTTGAGTGTGTGCGCGTGTGTGCGTGCGTGTGCGTGCATTTGTGTGTGTGCGTGTGTGTTTGTATGTGCATGCGTGTGCATGTGTGTGTGCGTGTGTGCGCACGCGTGTGTGGATGGAGGTCTGGGAGCACTGCAGAGGTTGGTTCTCCTTCCACCACCAGGCAAGTTCAGGAATCAGATTCAGCCCCGAATCTTGGTGACCCTGATGCCCACTGCACCACTCTTCCACTCAGGCGTTAGCATTAACTGTGTGTGCCCTTGAGCATCCCTGCCCTCCTCCTCTTTGGAGAGTGTGTGCACCCCAGGCCTGTTTTTATAGGAGGCTGGAGACTGACCTAGGACTTCCTACACTCTAGGCAAGCACTCTACCTACTAAGCTACCTCTAGCCCTTTTGTGGGATTCTTCAACCGTCAAGCACGTAGTTCCATCAATCAGTCATTAATTCCCTTTCCTGGCTCTCTAATCGCCATGATGGGCCTGTTGTATAAAGTAGAAGTTCCTCTGCTAAAGGACATTTCCCTCTGGGTTCAGACCTATTCAAACAAAGCTGCTACACTTCTATGGACAGATGGACTCATTTCTATCCATAAGAACTGCTAAGTTACAGAACAAGCATTTAACTGGCAGAAAGTGCCAGGTTTCCAGACGGTTTCACCCTCAGCAATATGTGAGGGTTACAGCTGCTCCATGTTCTTGCCAACACTTAGTATTCTCGGTTCTTTCTATTTAGGGTATCTGACCAGTGTGCAATGATGAGGGGTTGGGTTTTAATTATATCAACTCATGGGAAGCGAAGTTGGGCATCACTAACCATCTGGAAATGTCCTTTAACATGGTACCTGTCCAAGTCTTTGCATTCATTTGAAATGGAGCTACTGGACTGTGCCGACTGTGGTAGTTCTCCAGTGACTCCAGAAGCAAGCCCTCTGTCGGACAAGCACCTTAGTCTAGCATATGGCTTCTCCCTTTGCGTTCTGAGTGCTACTTTTCCATTAAGAAGTGTTTGTTTTTGAGATGACACCTTTTCTTTTATGATAGTGGGTAGACTGAGCTAATTAAGAAGTCTTTGTATACCTCCAAGTATATCATAGGCATAGTCCTCTGTATTTTTCTATAAGCTCTGCAAACTTACCTTCCTCATTTGGAGTATGCTCAAGGCTCATTATTTCCACAGAGGGATTACTCAGGACTGTGTCAGATGCAGGAACACTTAAGTGCTGCTAACTTAGTTTCCATCCCAGGGTCACTGAGATCTTACCAAACCAAGCACTGTGGTAGGAGGGGAACCAGTGAACCAAACTGCTATAATTTTGCCCTCATGGACTCTAGCGAGCAGTTTAATAAGTTCAGTCTGTCAGCCTTTTCCTTGCCTGCCCGCCTGCCTGCCTGCTTTATCAAGATAAGGTCTCACATAGCCTCAAACTTCTGATCATCCTGCCACTGTGTCCCACGCAGTGGGATTATAGGAATGTGCCACCACATCTGGCACAAGGCTTCCATCTTAAGTAATAGACAGCCAAAGTTCATCAGACATTTGACAGAAACTTTAAAAATGAAAAAACAAAACACCTCACCTCAAACAACAACTATCCCTGCCCCCAAACACAACAAAAAGAGCCCGAAGATGCAAAGAGAATCAGAGAAACAGAGAATTTCAAATCAGCATGCTGTGGAGGTTTGAATCAGAATGGCCCCCTAGGTCCATATAGAGAGTGGACTTCAAAAGGATTAGAATGGTTAGGAGGTGAGGCCTTGTTGGAGGAAGTGTGTCACTGGAGGTGGGTTCTAAGGTTTCAAAAGCCTATGCCAGGCCCAGGGTCTGTTTTTGTCTGCCTCTCTCTCTCTCTCTTTCTCTCCCCCCCCCCCCAGGATCAGGGTGTAGCTCTCAACTAATGCCCTAGCAGCTGCATGCACACTACCATGCTCCCCATGTGATGATAATGGACTGTAAGCCACCCCCAATTAAATGATTTCCTTTAAGAGTTGCCATGGTCATGGTGTCTCCTCACAGCAATAAAACAGTAGCTAAGACACATGATCAGAAAATAAAAGAAAGGAAATCTGGGTGTGGTAGCCAACACCTTTAATCCCAGCAAGTGGGAAGCAGAGGCAAACTCTGTGAGTTTGAGGCCAGCCTGGTCTACAGAGCTGGTTCCAGGACAGCCAGGACTACAAAGAGAAACCCTGTCTCAACAGAACAAAACTAACAAAAAATCCACAAACAAACAAACAAACAAATACAGATAAACTGTTGGGAGAAATATATAAAGTAGAACTGGAAAGATGGAAAATAAGAAAGGATTAACTCAAGACATCTCTCATTCATCTTAGAGAGATGGTCTAGAAAAACAGAACACAAAGGAGAAAATATTACCAAAGAAATCATTTAAGGCCATATCACAAAACTGAGAAGTTGGTAACTGTCTTAATGAAGGTCCCACAGGGACCCAGCACTGTAAACACAAAGAATGACAAACAAAAACCATGATGCCCATTGTTATAAAAGCATAGGACTCGGGTTTTGGGAGAAATAAATAATAAACAGTTCATATAGGAAGGGATCAGAGTCAGAGTGGCCTTGAACACCCCAACAGGAGACAGCAAAACTGGCTGCTAAAACAGTTTCTCCTTTCAAATTTCTTAAAAAAAAAAAAAAATCTCAATCTAGAATTTACACCCTGGCCACGCAAACATGGAAATGAAAGTAGACGTTTTCTAAGTTTGCCTCCCATGCTCCTTCTCAGGAAGCTACTGAACGGTCGCTCTGTCCCACCAACCTGAAGATGAGAGCCAAAAGGGGCACATGGAAACCAGGAAACAGGAAATGGAGCTCAGGGGAGCTAAGGGCACCTGCAGATGAAGAGGACAGGAGCTTTGTCATCAAGGAACCAGTGGTTCTCGGACATCTTTTTTGGTTCAGAAGAACGTTACAGAACAGAGCATGAGGTCCGATTAGTGATGAGGACACAGCTAAGCAATCCCAACTCCCTATCAGAGCCCACTACACCACTAGGAAAAGTATAATTTTCATATACTACGTGTTTCATAGGGAAATGCTTATTATATGTAGTATTAATGAGCATCCTAAACTAGGAATACTGTCCTATTTTTTAATACTTAGAATTTGAAATTCACACTATTAGCAATGTTCTGTATGTAATGCCTCTCATTTTGATAAACTAGAGCTCCATGTCCTACTCCAATGTTTCCAAACAGTCTCAAAACTATGATGGCTGACAGCATAAACACAAAAGAAAGCCAGACTTAGAGATAGTTCTGCTAAATACACGAGCAACAGCACATAGATCTAGTACATTAAAAACCACGATTGACTAGAATCCATGCTAATAATACAACGATGATTCACTACTGCCTATTATAATATTTTATTATATTAAGAGATTAAAAGACAACAATGATATGATTATTTCCGCAAGTGAAGGGCATTTGATATAATTCGATATCCACTCTTAATGAAAACTCTTAATAAAATGAACAACATGAATACTTCCTTGATGACTGAGCGTGAGCAGATGGGCTAGTGTCACTCTCTGGTGAGTGACATGGTGGTTTACAAAAAGATGTCGACGTGTGCTGTCTAAAGACAAGACCAGGACAAGGGCTCTTAGGCGCACGTCTGTCTTATTCACGTGGAGCTGGTCTGGGAGCTGAACAACCAAAGAGGAGCCACACGAACAACGCAAAGGGCAAAGCATTGTCTCCAGAGTGCCCAGGGGTGGGCACGGGCTAGCCAGCCAGCAGTGCTCGGCCTACAAAAGTTAAAGAAACGAGGGATAAACAGATGTCCCAGATGTTCATAAAGCTATAGAGGGAAACTAAAAAGGCGAAGTGGAATTAACTGGCTTTTTCCTCCTATAAGAAGTGTTAGTATTATAAACATGTCATCTGTCCTAAGTTAATTGCAAGGTTAATGTGACTCCAATGCTTGAAGTATCAACATTCCATATTTTCCTTTTAGCTGGGCAAGCTAATTTTATAAATTATATGTAAAGTAATAAACATGAAGCACTAAATGAATTGTGCATAACTGAAAAGATGACAGGGTGGCTTAATTCTGACACAATGCACATCTAAGAAAGGGAATGTGACATTGAACAGGCACACAGAGGGGACAGAGTAGTTCAGGACACTACAGACAGCTAGCACACAATGAAGTTTTAGTGCAAGTCAGTGGAGAAAAACACCTAGCAGCCACACCCAGCCTGTTGTTCATTTTAGTCTGTTGGATTTTGTTTTGTTTTTGGCAGCGTCTCACCTGGAGCTCTGTGAAGACCATGTCAGAGCTGCCTGCTCCTGCTGGGATTAAAGGGTTACACTACCATAGCCTGCCATTTGTCTATTTTGGGACCGTCTTCTAGCTAAGAACAGCTTTTACAGCTTTTACAC
Organism: Phodopus roborovskii; assembly: GCF_943737965.1. Lineage (NCBI taxonomy): Eukaryota > Metazoa > Chordata > Mammalia > Rodentia > Cricetidae > Phodopus > Phodopus roborovskii. Next base: position 668,693 of record NW_026126646.1, read on the forward strand.
AGAGGTGAGGAAAGCAAGATCATTTTGTGACACATGAAAAGCATTAAAATTTCAAATGCCAGTGCCCATAAACCCTGCTTCCCTTCTCTCCAGTCTCTCGCTGCCTGAGTGGTACCCACAGCTCCGCCAGGGACACAGGCCCCCAAAGCCCAACACACACTGTCTGGCTCTTTACAAGAAAAGTTTCTCTACCTCAGCAGTAATTGATACTACACTTTATTAACTAAAAAAATAAACAAACAAACAAGGTTGACCAAATAAACTTTGAGTTACTAAAGTCTTTAGAACAAAATTCTAATCACAAAGGAACTGTCAGAAAGGAGCCAGGCAGGCTGGCTCAGCAGGTAAAGTGTTTGCCATGCAAGCCTGATCACCTGAGTTCAATCCCTGGAACTCACGAGAAGTGGAAATAAAAAACTAACTCCACAAAGTTGCTCACTGACCTTTATTGAGTGTACTGTAGTGTGTGCATTCTCTCTCTCTCTCTCACACACACACACACTCTCTCTCTCTCTCTCTCACACACACACACACTAATATTGAAAGTTTTAAATGTCAAAAGATTTTTTTTTTTAATGTCAAACAAGAAGTTCTGCCCGACAAAAGCACTGTAAAAACAGCTGATACCGAAAGCCTCTAACACACATTCCAGACAGCGCCAGGTCCCTCAGCATTCAAAATTACAGATCAATTTCAAAACAATAATCACTGTCCCATGAAAAGATATAAAAAAGCTGGGTGTGTGGTGGTGCACACCTACCTACAATCCTCCCACTCAGAAGGCTGATGCAGGTAGATTACAAGTTCCAGGCCAGCCTGGGCTATATGGAGACTTTTAGGCCAGCTGGATCTACATAGTGAGACCCTATCTCTAAAAACAAGGGGGGAGGGAGAGTAAATAGTGGGGGAGATACACAAAAAGGAGAAATAAAGATTGGCTTCCATCAGTTCTGGTGGGGCGTGCCTATAATCCAGTGCTGGTGGGGAGGGCCATTCACAGCCAACCGGGCTACAGGGAGCCATTCACAGCCAGCCGGGCTACAGGGAGACTTTCACAAAATACTCGGTAGCTAACTCATACAATCCCAACACTGGGGAAGCAGAGGCAGGGAGATGTCATGTTCAAGCCTAGCCTGTTCCTCAGCAGTAAGTTCTAAGCTAGCCCAAACTATAGAGTAAGAAAGACCCTATCTCAAAAAGGAAGAACCACTAACCACCCCCCACCCTCCCACCACCCCCCCCCCCCCCGGTTTATTTCAAAACATAAATTCAAACACAATGGCCTTGAGGCCAAGCCTCTAACCCCAGCACTCAGAAGGCAGAAGTGAGAGAATCAGACATTTAAGGCCTGGCTCAGTCAGAATTCAAGGCCATCCAGGACTATATGAAACCCTCTCTCAAAAACAAACACAGAGACGCTACCTCGCTGAAGGGACTTCGCATCTTTTTAGGTTCAACGATACTGCTAAGAACAACTGCAAAACAAAACTATTTTAGGACACTAAGGAGCTAGCAGGCCTTGGCTAGCCAGAAGCCCAAGAGAAGGAGTGTGCAGAAAGGTGAGCAGACACTCGGGTGCTCAGGGGGAGAGCTCTGTTTTAGATGAATGAGCGAGACGAAGAACACAGACAGAGCAGTGGTTATCTCTAATCTGAATGCTCGCTACAGCTAGCTCCTGTAATGTGCAGTGCTCAAAACACAGGGACCTAAACATCCTGTACAAGACAATAACTTTTAGGTGATATGTTTAAGATACACACAAAACAAACGTGGGCCATGCCCGTAAGACAATGAAGGCACCATGAGCAAGTGTAGAGGTGATCACCGTGATCCCAGCACTGGGAAGCAAAGACAGGAGAGCCAGGAGCTCAGCCTGCTTCAAAAACAAAACAAAACAAACAAACAAACAACAAAAACAAAAAACACCAAAAAAATAGATATTGGGCTATAAAAACATGGAGTATTTCAAAACTGTTTCGTTTTTGTTTTGACACTGTGTAGCTTTGGCAGTCCTAGAACTCACTCTGTAGATCAGACTGGCCTCAAACTTACAAAGGGACCCCCCTGCTTCTGCCTCCCTAGAGCTGGGATTAAAGGCATAAGCCACCATGCCTGGCTCAAAACTTGACTGGCAAGATGATTCGGTCTGTGGGTAAGAACACCTGCTATACAAACCTGACAGCCTGAGTTCAATCCCTGCGACTCACCCTGGAAGGAGAGAAGACATTCTTGGAAGTTGTTCTCTGATCTCCACACATGTGCTGTGACATCCACACATCCACAGACTTCAGACAACATAAACACACACAATAATAGCATGAACTTCAGAGGAAACTATTGTCAGCTAGCTGCTCAATTATTCATACCTGTATCTGTAATCAAATTAAAAATTACAAAATATACAAAGAAATAGACCACAAAGGGGAGAAAGGGTAAGAAAACAAACTTATAGATAAGCCAGGTGTTTTATTTTATTACTTGCTTTGTCTGTCCCAAGACAGAGTCTCACTGTGTTGCTCTGGCTATCTTGGAACTTACTATGTGGACCAGGTTGGCCTTGAACTCAGAGATCTGCCAGTCTCTGCCTCCCAAGTGCTGAGATTAAAGGTGTATACCTCCACTACCCAGCTGATAAGCCAGTTATAAAAGCTATCAAATACTTCAAGGGGACTAGTGAGATGGCTCAGTGGGTAAGGGTGCTTGTTACCAAGCTTGATGACCTGAGTTGTGTTGTGGAATATTAGTTTAAGATGTGTTACATTTGTTTATGCTATGAAATATTTAATGATGCAAAGGTGTGTTGCGTTCTTTTAAGTTGCATTTGTTTAACAGTAAAGTTGTATTACTTTACCTGTCTAAAACACCTGATTGGTCTAATAAAGAACTGAATGGCCAATAGCTAGGCAGGAGAAAGGACAGACTGGGCTGGCATTCAGATAGAATAAATATTATGAGAGAAGGAAGAAAAAGAACAGTGGGGGGGGGGGAGGGCCAGGTGAAAGGACTCCACGGGCCAGCCACCAGTCACACAATCAGCCAGAGTAAGAAGGGAAGAAAGGTGTATATAAATTGGAGAAAGGAAAGCCAGGAGACAAAAAGTAGGCAGGATAATTTCAGTTAGGAAAAGCTGGCTAGAAACAAGACAAATAAGAATTAGTCTCCATGTATTTATTTGAGAGCTGGGTGGCAGGCCCCCAAAAAGAGAGGAAAAGAAAAAACAAAAATAAACAAACAAAAAACCAATTATAGAGTTAAATTCCAGGACTCACATGGTAGAAGGGGCGAAATGAGAGTTCCCACCTGTAGTGAGATATTCACTTTGTCCGCACCTGTGGCATTGAGCACGCCCATTGGGGCAGGGGCAGACATGACCTGGGGGAACTAGGTCTGGGGAAGGGGCCCCGGAGCGCTGTCTTGCTGGCAGGACAGGGACAGAGAACATCCAGGCATCCTTGGGACCAGGAACCTGCTGGTGTTCATCTGTCTCTGTTGTAAATTATTTCTCCCTGAATAAACATCTATTCAGCCTATCTATTTTTCCTGATCCTTATTAAACCAAAATACCCACCAATATGTTCACACATGCATGCACAATATAATGAGTGAAAGCAAACATTTTATTTTTAAAATTTCCCGCCCAAAAACTCCTTATGACTCTGCACAGTTATGAATCTTGCTTTTTAAAATTTATTGCCATTGTTTTTGGCTATGTATCTCGGTTGTATACAGAGGCATGTACATATGAGTGCATTTTGCCTGCTGAGGCCAAAAGTGGGGAGCTCCCCCTGGAGCTGGAGTTAGAGGCCGTTGTGAGCTGCTTGAGGTGAGTGCTGGGAATCAAACTGGGGTCCTCTGGAAGAGCAATACATGCTCTTCACCACAGAGCCATCTCTCCAGCCCCCAATAAAACATTTTTTAAAAGACTTTAAGAGAACTGATTAATAGAAGCCAGGTGTAGCAGTGCATGCCTGTAATCCCAGCATTCCCAAAGATGAGGCAGGAAGAGCCTGAGTTCCAAGCCAGCCTGGGCTATATAGTGAGACCAATCAAGAAGGAAGTAGCAAGACAAAGAAGTTTACTAGAAAACTAGATTGTTAAAGGAACCAAATAGAAACCCTGTAACTACAGTGCAGTAACTGACAAGAACTCAGGATGTGTTTCACAGCATCTTGGACATAGCAGAGCAGTTAGTGAACTGAAGATGGGTCAGGAAAGAGATAACAGAGGATGGGCAATGTGGGACACGGCATAAAAATGGGGACTTGGCAAAGGTCTACTATAAACATAGCTGCAGGAAAGAGAATAAAAGCAATACTTAAAAATATGGCTGCTAATATTGTAAAAGTACATCGAGGCAGATATTCCAAGACTACATGAAACATCATCTCAAAGAAAGCCAGAAAAATGGGGGCTGGAGAGAAGGCTCAACAGTTAAGAGTGTGCACGGTCCTTGCAGAGAACCCACATTCCCAGCTCTTGTGTGGGGAAACTCACAATTGCCTGTGACTCCAGCTCCAGAGGATCTGATGCCCTCTTCTGGATTCCTTGGGTACCTGCACGCACATGTGAATGAACACACACACACACACACACACACACACACACACACACAAATGAATTAATAAAATGGAAAAAATAATCTTAAAAGCAGTCAGAAAAGATAATGATTCATTAGCTCTCAGAGGACACAGAACTGAGAAATAACAGCCAGCATGGGAAAATCAGCACACCATTACCTTCACGGTGCTAAAAGACACCCAGAATTGGAGCTCACTCCTGTCTTTTCAGCACTTGGGAGGCAGAGGTGGGAAAATTAGGAATTCAAGGCCAACTTCAGCTACTTAGGCAAGTTAGCAAGCCCTACCTACCTGATCTACACAGGGACAACTCATCTCAAACACACAAAATCATTGCCGGATGGTAAAAATGATGGGGAAATCAATGGACAATAGAACACACAGCCTTGAAGCCTCCCCTTAAATGATACTTAGTAATTACAAAGGAAAATATAATTCTATAATGGAAAGCCAGGGAAATGCCACCTCAACCAACAGGTTCAAGGAGAAATCACCAGCAATGGGGGAAAAAACATCAATGTCATGCAACACTCCCATCAAAAATGAAGACCACATCCAGTCATGAGGTAGCAGCACAAACGTCCAAACGGTGACACAGTGCACAGGACGGCTCTAAATCCTGCCAACAGCGGAAAAGTCACAAAAGACAAAGAAGGCCTGGGTAGCACTGTCCCAAGTCAAAGCATTAGAAGCTAAGACACTTCTCTGAAACGAGTGCTCATGCAGTGTGTGTTTTCTAGACTTTCTGTCCATCTCTGCTAACGTGGTTAAGGTTCACTGCCAACAGTGTTTAGAATCACCAAAGGGCACACTCCTAGTGTGCCTGTGCGGCACTTCTGGAGAGGCTGAATTGATTGATGAGGGAAGCATTCCAACAGGTGGCCCTGACACCAAGGGTCCAAGGACAAAGCCTTGTGTGCTGTCTGCTGCTGCTGCTTCCCAGGTACATCTACCACTGACACAGCCTTTGTCTACAGACGCCAGGTCCTAGCTGCTTCCGCTTTCCTCACCGGGCTGAATAGCAGAGACTCTCCATACTTCAGCACAGGATAGAATGCTGAGACATCCCAGCTCTGCGGGCTGAGCTGCTGCCCAGTTTTCTGCTTCCCCAGCACATAGACAGCCACTATCGCGTAAGCCAATGTAATAAATTCCATTATAACATGCATTAATTCTATAGGTTTTTCCTCTAGGAACGTAGCCTGAAACATCTCTAGAGCGCATTATTAAGATAACTGACTAAATCGAAACAGGGGGTATATGTATGCATGTAGAAAACATAAGGGGTCAAGAGATGAAATAACAATATTTTTGGAGTCTAGATCATAGCTATATGGGAATTCTTTATACTATTGGAATTCATTTAAAATAATAAGTATTGAAAGCACTTCAAACTGAAAGGTTTTTTTTTTTCCAAAAAGAGAAGAGGGGAGCTGGGAAGGTGGCTTGGAGGCTGAGTACTGTTCTTGTAGTGGGTTCAATCCCTAGCACCTACATCAGGCACCTCACAGCTGCCTATAACTCCAGTTCCAGGCGATAGGATGCCCTCTTCTGGCTTTGAGGGGCACTATACACACACAATGGGCATACAAACAAGGAACACACTCATACACATAAATAAAAATAAAACTTTAAAATGATCAAAGAGACTGGGGGGGCTCAGCAGTATAGCACTTGCCCAGTGTGTTTGAGACCCTAGATTTGATCCACAGCAACAAAAAGAAAAGAAAGTGAAAAGAGAAAATTCATTTTCATACAAACACTGAAGAAGTCATCATTTCATGTAAAACAAGATTGTTTCTAATTTAAGTAACATCTATATGTATATATGAAATATTGCGTTTTGTAAAGCCAGGTGTGGTGGTACACACCTGTAATCTCAGCCAGATGCAAAGCACTCACAAGTTCACAGTCACCCTCATCCACACAGCAAATCTGAGCCAGGGTGGGGCCATACAGCACAGGTTTCAACACCAGCAAAAAGAATACTTGTTTTCAGGGCTAAGCAAGATGCTGTTCAGTGGGTACTTGCCGGTGTATATGAAGATGGTTCCCAACACTTGAAAATACCTGTTTATAACTTTAAAATTGTGTGTGTGTGTGTGTGTGTGTGTGTGTGTGTGTGTGTGTGTGTGTAGGATTTCTCTGTGTGTAGCTCTGGCTGTGTGTAGTCCTGGAACTCCATCTGTAGACCAGACTGACCTCAAATTCACAGAGATCTGTCTGCCTCTGCCTCTCAAGTGCTATAATTAAAGGCGTGCACCACCACTACCATTTGGCTAAAATCATCTTATAATAAAACATAAAAATAAGTATACCAAGCTGTCGAACCAAATTTCTCATTGTAAAAGTAATATGAATGTAAAGTAAGAAATGAAAGTAAAATCCAGTCATGCTAAATTTTGATTTTATATGTATAAACACACCCATACCACACAAATAAACATAAACAAGAATTCAGTGAAAGAGAGAGAGCGAGAGACTGGTGTCTGGGTCCTGGCTTCCCAGTGTCATTCTCACTAAAGAAACCTTGGGGAGATGTCTGATTCTGGGCTTGAGTCTATCTGAGGCATGTATACCGGGAAACACAGGAGTCAACCTGAGTATGAGCCCATTGGACCAAACCTGGAACAATAAGTCAAATACTCCAGACTGCAGGATAAAAATGATACCCAAACATTCTGTTTTCACACAGCCTCACTAAGTGCTCCTGGCTAGCTGAGAAATTGCTTTGCAGACCAGGCTGAACTCAAACTTGCAGTCATCCTCCTGAATCTGCCTCTGTGTGCTAAAATTACAGAAATGTGAGTATATACCACCCTACCCAGCAAATAATACATGCAAATACTACAAACAAGAGATTTTCCCAGAAGAGGAAGGATGAGGATGCTCTTAGCAAAAATAAAATGTTTGCAAATAACTGTGGTATATGGTAATCCAGAAGGATTAAGAGTTCAAGGTTATCCTCAGCTACTTAGCAAGACTGATGCAGCTGGAGAGAAGGGTCAGTAGTATTGCTGAGCGAGCAAGCACTGGTCTTCTGGAGGAGCTGAGTTCAGTTCCCAGCACCTGTGTCCCGCAGCTCACAACTGCCTGTAACCCCAGCTCCAAGAACCTGACTCCTCTGGCCAACACCAGTACCTGAACCTGCATATGCGCACACAAAGATACACACACACATTGCATAGTTAAAATAAATCTAAACAAAATAGTTCTTAAAAAGACTTAGAATGAACTGGACTGCAGGAGATCATATCTCATGTAAACTATAAAAAATAAAGATAAACGCATGAGAAGCAACATAGTTAGGAAGTCAATTTTTTTTTTCTCTAATTTCAAAGAAAAAGTCAATTAAAGAAAGCTCTCCACTGGATGCTAAAGGTCAGAGTGAAGGCTACTAGATAACACGATAACATGAGCTCAAAGAAGCCCTTCTTAGGCTACTTGTCAATTTCATGAGGGGGAATGGCCTTTACAGCAGATGATCTCGTAATGACTTAGATAACAAATGGTCACATCAGCATCACCAGCAGCAAAGAACTCCGGCATCCCTTCCTTGTAAAGCAGTACAGTAACGAGTATGTAACATTACTCATTAAGTATTCTTGCCCAGAATGTGTGATCTCAGTCTCATGAAGTGGGAACAATGACACAAGCCCAGAATAGTCAATAAAATGTCCTGATTCTCAGATACAGTCAATGGCAACTAAACTAAAAAGCAAGAGGGCAGATCGCCCAACCCAGCAGGGAAGTACTAGATGTGACCCCTGGTTGTCTCTTGGAATGATGGGCTACAGAGGAAGCCTGGGGACAATTAGGGAAATTTAAACACCTGTGTGTGCTGTGAGTGTGTGTGTGTGTGTGTGTGTGTGTGTGTGTGTGTGGTGTGTGTGGTATGTGTGGTGTGGTATGTGTGTTGGGTACTTTATGAGGTTTGTGTTCATTCTCTGTGATATATGAGGTGATTATGTAGGCAAACACCTTATTTGAGGAGGTATATGCTGAAGTAATTACAGCTGTCATGATATCTACATGCAATATGAGTGTAGATGTATGTACAGGGAGAGCAGAGACAGATTAGCACATATGGGAAAATGTCAATCAGCCAGAAACAAGAGAAAAGCTATCTGAGTGCTCTTGCAGGGTTCCATTTTTCTGTGAATTTGAAACTGTTCAGTATTAAAAGACTAAGGAACACTTAGCAGGTAGAGGCAGGACACTCAGAAATTCAGAGCCTTTACAAAGAACAACCTTGAGATTAGCCTGGGCTATGTGACATCCTATCAAAGAAAGAGAAAGGGGCTGGAGAGCTGGCTCCCTGGTTAGAGCATGGGCTGCTCTGGTAGAGGACCTGGGTTTGGTTCCCAGCACACATGCGATGTCACTGCAGTTCCAGACATGTGTCGCCCTCTTCTGGCCTCCACAGGCTCTGCATGCACCAGGTGCACATATACACATGCAGGAAAACACTCGCACACATAACTAAAAACAAATAAATAGTTCTTGTTTTGTTTTGTCTTTCAAGACAGGGTTTCTCTGTGTGGCCCTGTCTGTCCTGAACTCACTCTGTACTCCAGGCTGGCCTTGAACTCACAGAGATCCACCTACCTCTGTTCCCCCCCCCCCCCCAGTGCTATAGGATTAAAGGTGTGCGCCACCATTTTAAGAGAGAGGTGAGGGAAAAGAGGCCCACAGCGGGTGGTGGTGTCAGGCTGGAAAGAATACAAGCCCACAGGCCTTGACCCAAAGTGTCGATGCTGGGAAAAAGCCGGAAGCTGAGCGGGTCTCTCTATCTACCCTGAGCAGAAGAGGTGAGACCAGGAGACCAGAGCCTCCTCTGGAGCCACCAGAGGGAAGTGAAGAAAATAGTCACTGTCCTTCCGTGGCCATCGCCTGGCACGGGTGAACACAGCAGGAACTTCCATTGTTAGGTGTCTTCCGAGAGGAGGCCAGGTCTCTAGATCTGCATCATAAATACTCATCTGCACACCAGTTTCCCGTACAACAGCTTGCCCTTTTCTGTGAGACTTGGCACTGCTGCTGTGCACGGCCCCTCGATGCAATGGCTCTGTCTGCATAGGAGACTAAGTCACCTGGACCTGTCGGCTGACTTTAGGGAGGGCTCCCCCTGTTCTCCAGCTTGTCTGCTTGAAAAACTAGAAATAAAATCGACTTTCTCACTGAACAGAAAGCAGCAAGGAGCACTTTAAGGAAGTCTGGCCAAAGGATAAACACCTTGCAGAACAGTTTCCTTTGTTTGGGTTTGTTAAGTCCTTTTGTGAGTGAGGACTCTGAAAAGTCTAGGGGTCATTCTGTAACTATGACTCTTTCACGGTCCTGGACCCTTCACTTCCAGGCAGGAGGCAGCAGGGTTATATCCATGTACTGCCCTGAACACTCATGCCCAACACAGTTCTTCACAGTCTAGCAAAAAAAAAAAAAAAAAAAAAAAGTAATAATAGTAAGGTCAAATAACACAGGAAAGGGAAAAAATATGTTTACCTGCTACTGGGAATAGTAAGAGAACCAATACGGTCATTAAGAGCATTACAAATAACACAAAAGGGTAACTTTAAAAACACTTAGGGTTAAAGAAAGTATGTAGGAGCTAGGCAAGAATTCTGTCAAACCATCAACAGGAAACAGTTCACTAGAAAGAGACGTCACATCCCCAGACACAAAGGCTGCAATCTGAGATGTCACTCCTGCCTGAGGTGATTTCCATATTGAATATAATTATAATCAGAACTGCAAAGAGAGAGGCAGAGGGTGAGGGAGGGAAGAGCATCAAGAAGAGAAGATGTGGGGCTGGAGAGGTGGTTCCCAGCACCCACATGACGGCTCACAACCGTTTGTGACTCCAGTTCCAAAGGACACCCTCTTCTGACCTCTGCAGACAGGGAACACATGTGGCACACAGACATAACATGCAGGCAAAACACCCTTACACACAAAATAAAAGGGTTGCGAAAATTCTTTTAAAAAGAGATGTGGTAAAGGGATGTGTAAACAGCAGGGCTAGTCTGATCAGTAGCAACATCAGGGAGGTACAACTTGTGCTAAGAAAGCAGAAGGAAGCAATCTATAATAACAAAAGACTGCAGCATGAGGACCACAGACAGGGACACCAACCAATGAGAACACTCAGAATGCAATCTATGACAAGGTGACAAGTCACTGAACAGTGCTGGAGCAACTGGATTGGTCACCAGGAAAACAAAAGTTATAATCCCTGCTGCTCAACTAACAACAAAGAAAATTCCATGAAAAAAACTGTAGCCATAAAAGAAAAGGAGAAGCAAACACATCCATGTCCTCAGAGTGTTCAAAGGATTTTCTGGTTTCAGCCAAAACAAGGAACCCTGGTTACCCTAAAAGGGCAATCACAAAAGTAACACCTGTTTCTCCAGCACATTTAAAGAAAGGCTGGTGGAATGGCAGAATGGTGGAAAACAATAATAATCTGTATGTCCCTCAAAAGGGCTGGTTAAAATAAATTATGGCGTATATCTTCTGTCCAACACCCAGCATTATTAAAACTGGCAGTAGAGATCTGCACTTAACAGACACAAATTATGTCTGAGAAAGTGCCTAGTGAAAAGCAAAACCCATGAAGATTTGACAAAGGAAAAGCAAGACCCAACAGCTCCCAAGGACGGCAAAAGGCGCCGGCTCCAACCAGCCTTTATTTGTGCCTTCCACTACTGGCCCAAGCACCAATTCTTCCCAGTCTCTCAGCCTCTACAATGGTAATTCCAAAAACCCATCAGTGCCATTTGTCACGCCCTGTGCTGTCCCCGGGGTTCTCCGGTGTCTGTGAAGTGTGCTGCTGTACTGGGTTATTGCAGCAGACTTTCCATCAGGCTCACCAAGTCTTTAAAGTTCTTATGCAAAACTAGAGAACTTTAGCCGAAATGCCCCAAAGACAAGCAGGCCAGGTAACAAGGAAGCTGTAGGGGAAACACGCCAGCAACCTCTCCTCCACCCCCACCACACACACACCCCAGGTGCGTTGCTGGCAGCAAGGCCGAGCTAGAGTTTCATCAGCAGTCCCCTTGGGATGAGGTCATCAGATCCCCACTACCTCTAGTCCTCCAGGGGGACGATTATCACAGTGTCACCAGTGTCCCCAGGGTTCCTTATTAGTCTAATAGAAACCCTTCATGCTTGCATAGAGATTGGCAGCGCCTGAGATGAACTTGTATGTGTAGGCACCCCTACCCTAGGGCCTAATGAGGGGTGCACATGCCAGCCCATCTTCTGGAATTCTGCCGGCAGCTGTGAGGCTCTGGGGAAGCCTAGGGAGAACTGGAGCAGCTTCCAGGGGTGACGGGGGACAGTACACAAGCAACACCTCAAACCACAGCCAGAATCGAGAAGACAAAGGGGATGTCACTAACAGGCAGAGTGACCACAGCTAATCCCCACCATTTCATATAAGAATAAACATTGTGTTGTGGAACTGGCAACTTCAGCAAGGGGTGGCGGGAGACGCGGGTGGAGGTATCCACAACAGTCTCCCAAGCACCTCTACTGGTCCAGCTCACTGTGGAATGCCAGCTGCTAGATCAGTAACACCTAATGCTTTGTCCTGGACAGGCGGGGCCAAGCACCACCTTCCAGACTATTTCACCTTACTCAGCTCCCAGTTGCTGTGTCTCTCTCCCTATATATTATCCTGTCTCTCAAAGCTATTCCTGTGTGTCCCATGGGGCCAGAGTTCTACCCATATGATGCAACAGCCAGCCACAGGTGAGCCGGGCTCTCTGGAAACCTAATGAGCGGGCACCAGCAGCCTGTGTGCTTGACAGCACAGGTGCCGGGAAATAGCCCCCTGGGTGTTCCTGGTAAACAGGGCACCCGGCCCCTCCCCCTCACAGGCATTCACTCTAAGCTCACACCCGCGTGCACGCTCTCTCTCTCTCTCGCTCTCTCTCTCTCTCTCTCTCTCTCTCTCTCTCTCTCACACACACACACACACACACACACACACACACACACTCCTCACACCTTGCCAGCTCTGCCCTCGAACCACAAGAACAGATTTAACCATTCTCTTCCCCAAGGGTTGGAACTCCAATTTCAAACTTGCAACTCCTTGTGTCTCACACATGCAGAACACTCTGATAGCTTAAATGCTGCTGTTTAATTACTATAATAAGAGGTGCTTTTGGGGAGGGGGTTCTGCAAACATTAATTCTCCCCTGTCTTATCAACAGTGGAAATCACGGTTCAGCAAGTGTTTCTCCATAACCCTTCCTCTACTTCCCTGTGTGGGGGAAGGAGGGAGGCTCTTTACTCAGTGTCCCCAACAGTTCCCAGAGGTGAGTGGATATCAACACCAGATGTTTGAACCATTCATTTAAAAATTAAATGTTAGCTTCAGAAAAGAAGGCCAGGCATGGTGGCTCGCATCTGTAATCCCAGTGCTCAGGCTGAGGCAAGAGGACCAAGGGGTCAAAGCCACAAGAAACAAGCGGGCTATCAGCGCGGCCCTCCTCTGTCTGAGGGCAGGGGAGAGAGCGGCCGGCCCCAGAGTCGGCCAGCACAAGCTCTAGGGCAGCCTCGTGCAGAGGCTGTTTTCTGTGGGAAACGCTGGGCAGGGAGACTAAGCAAGATGGCAACAAGAGAGACATGCTTCCAACTGTGCTTAATTTTTCAGATGTGTGACCTGCAAGCTTTTCACTGCAGACCCTATGAGCCACCAGGGTCCCACCTTCTGGTCCAGCTTTGGGCCTGGATGGAGCTCACCAGTACCCCGCAAACACAGAAAAGGGAAACCTTAGCACAGACCCAGGGTACCTACCCTGACTGAGCTGGAGCAGCCAAAGAGGGAGTAAAGGGGTGAAAGATGCTCCTGTCCCAGCCTCTGCAGCCTGACTCAGGATCACCCTGCAGTTCATGGCTGCCTGCGGCGCGGAGGTCTCCCAGGAAGTCAGTGAATGGTCTTTTTCACCCTTTGGAGTCTCTGTCCTTTAGGCTCTGTACCCCTGAGCCACACATTTTTACCTTCTAGGCTCCATTGATTTAAAAGCAAAGCAGTCATCTGCTTCCAGAACACCATGGCACAAACAAGGTCAGGTACCCACATCACAGCACTGTGCACGGAGGGAGGCTCTGAGAGGGTTGCAGCCAGGTCAGCAAGCCAACTGACTGCCTCGGAAAACCAAGGCAAACACGCAGGCAAGACAGACAAGACTGGGAAAGACTGTGAGGAGTGGAGAAGGGCAGACAGGAGCTCTGGGGACCTGAGTGTCAACGGCGCAGCAGGAACGCTTCCCACACCTGTGGTCTGATGCATGGGACACACACCCCCCACCTCCCATGGCAGAAGAGGCAGCTTCACCAGGAGACTGAGTGACAGGGCTTATCCGAGAAACCACTTCAGGGTAAAGTAACCCTGCTTCACAATGTCATCATCTCTTTCTGCAAGACTGCAGTGGAGCCACTCAGGGACGCACTCGGGAATGGAGCAAGCCCGACAGTCAGTGCAGGCAGCTCAGCACCGAGGGTCTCTGCAGCCATGCTTGCTGGGCCCAGGACTTTCCTCCCTGTCCTCACTCTCTGACCCATCTTGCTGTCTTTCAGCCGCCAGTCTTCATGCCTAGCTGCCCCTACCCTTAAAGAGAGCCTGAAAGCCCAATATGACACATCTCTACACATAAAACTTGCCCTCTCTCCACATAATAAAATCCAAACACTTGAGCTAATAAGCACGATCTCCTTACTTAACAGGCTGTTTTCAAAATCTCTTGCCTAGGACTCTGTTTTCTTGCATCCTCTACCAGGACTAGTCACTGTCCCAAATCTTAAAGACAACTAATCCTGGGGGTCATAAAACTAGCGTGACCTCTCAAGGAAGGCAACTTTGAAAACTTCACAAAGCTGGCCAGGCCCTCCCCTGCCCTGCGCCCCAGGCAATCTTACCCCCAACTGTTCCCTGTTTTTGTGCCTAGCTACATAACGCGAACCCCACTCAACTGCAAATATTAATTCTGATTTTTATATTCTTGGTGCTTAAAACATATGGTGAGGCAGTAGGAAAAGGACGTTTGATAAATGACCAGTGAATAAATGAGTAGATGCATCTTCCACAGACGCACATTGCTGTGTGCTGAGCTCTCTGGGAACAAGCACATGACACAAATTACATAGATACAGAAACAGCAGACAAAGGAACAAGAGAAGGAACCCAGAGCCAGAGTCTAAAGGGTACATCGGTTTTAAATGCTGGGGACTCATGTACATTTGCAACAGAACTTTTTAGGATGCTTTGTTAGATAAAATTAGTTGGCATTCCTGGTACCACAGTGGTCTGCAGGCAAGCGGAGCTACAGAGGGAATTAAAGGAAAACTGGTCGGCGATGATGGTTTGGCGATGAATCATTCACAAGTGCGTAGCTGAGAACTGGCTGCACTGTGTACTCTTGGCTCCGTGAAATCCTTTTAAACAAATACCCACCATTTCCCCAAAACAAATAGGGCAATTATGGGAAAGCCTTGTTAGTGTTTAGCAGCATGCCTGCACGGCCACTGCCCTGGGGCCACCTCCATCCAACTAATCCTGGCCCACCGTGCTCTGGGGCCAAGGCTTCCTAATGCACCTGCCTCAGCTCGGCATAATGGCTTCAAGCTAATGGAGATGAGCACTGCTACCCAGAGGTTCGACTCCTGAGGAGGGATCTTAAAGGTGAGGCACAGCAAGCAGCGCAGGAGAAAGTGGATTTAATTTGTTTAACATCATAAAGAGGGACATTTCCACATGGACAGCAAGGACATGAATATCATGTGTGTATGGCAGAATTATAAACGCATTTTTGGCGAAATTCAATAAAGCTGATTCTACTGCATAAGGTCAGCAATTTACTATAAAAAATGATATGATTGCAACTTTTAATATAACCCATGTATTTGCTGCAAGATGCTCTGGAAGACTGTAATGTAACGGTCCGACCTTTCCTCAGGAGCAGAGATCGCCCGTTTGCCCTTCACTGTCCTGTTAAAAGCGACCATGCAGCACAGTGGCATCAGCGGCAGTTACTTAACCAGCCACTCTCAAGTCCAAGACTGCTTCTCCTCCAGCTGAGATTAGGGCTCTATTAGAGCCCTCGTAGAAGGCAGCAAAAGAAAGGAAAAACCTGCCACAACTCAGCAGAACCCTTCTAGTCACGACCCTATGCAGTAACACTAGAAGAGGCATGAGGGAAACACACCTCGATAGCTTTTCTAGAATCTGTACCTAATAACGTGGATCTTTCAGAGAGGGCCCAGTCAGGCAGGGTGTGTGGCATGTGCTACAAGCTTGTGGTCCCAGTACTTGTGAGATGGAGGCAAGAGTTCAAGGCCAGCCTTGGCTACATAAGAAGTCTCAGAAGAAAAATTAAAAACTACAGGGCAAGAAATTGGACATCTCAGTGATGACAGAAACCTGTTCCTCGCATTAGGGGCTCCTTTTAAGTCCCCACGGCCATGAAGGCAACCCCTCTCCTCCCCTAGACAGGGTCCACTAGACTCAGGGTCCACCTGCCTTTTCCTCCCAAGTGCTGGGATTAAAGGCATGCGGCACCCATCGCAGGACACAACAATATGGCAGACACTTCTTAGCTCTAACAGCAAACACATGCTGGGGCTAGGACGCCACCTGCATCATCCCAGCTCAGGCTAGTCTGCACATTTCTGTGGTCCCTCTGCCAGTCTCTTCAGGTATGAGCCATTATATCCCAGTGTTCTCAAAAGCATTCCCAGCAAGACGGGAGACTGGGAATGCTTGGCGGCTTGAGCTGGGCTTCGTTAAGGATGGCATGCCACTAAACTGTCACTGAACTCCATCTTCAGGCCAAGGGTGCCCCCAGACACTGCTTCAGTCTCACAGCAGCGTCAAAGCAAGCCCCTTCCCAGAGCAGCCCCACCCCATCCCTTTCCATTTTGATGTCTCACTCCACTTTCGCTGTTTTGCAGATTGGTTCATATTTCTGGATGAGCTTGTTTCTCCCCCAGATCTGTCTGTTCTATTCACCAGGGCAAGCACAGTGCCTTGGAAGGTACAACCAGTCAACACTTGTTGGGCAGGTAGATAGATGGACAAATGGACAGGCGGAATCATTTAAAACCAAGCAGAAAGATCTTCCAAGGAATACCACTAACTTTGTCATTTCTATTCTAGCATTTAGTCTTCTCTTTGCAGGACTGTTTAAAGTAGAGCCTTTGATTAGAAAAAAACCTAAGTAAATATCAAAAATCATGGAGCTCCATATTTGTTCTCTTTCAATTACATTCTGTGCAAATCATACCCATTCGTAAGTTAAACGGACTCCTAACTGCCTCTTCTTCAAACTCAACCTTCAGTTTCATGCACTGACAAGTGAGTGGTAAAATACTTTTCTTGTTGGTCAAGACTAATGAACAGCTTGAAGACAACAGTGGGAGGGTCTAAAATCAAGGCACACTGCCTTATGCTTCATAGACACGGACACTAAAATACACATACACTCACACAAACAAACAAACACACTTACTTTTATAAGGCACAGGTTCAAACCATTGGTTAAACAATGATTGGTAAATTAATAAAGACTATCCAAAGTTATCCTTATGCTTAACTGCAGTCCAATCAACGTGCTTTTCAACAGACACAGCCTTAAGGTATGTAACCCTAGGTTTCAAAATCCTTGCCTCCCACCCCTTTCAATAGCCCAGCAAACCCATGCTCTGTGGAGCTTGTCTCCTTGTCTCCTATTTGCAGATTCACTGTCATAGACTTCCTTCTGTGAGAGGCCAGACAAGTATGACAAGCCTTCTTAAAGCCATCTCCAAAAGCCAGTGACAGTGACATCAATTTGTATCCCTCCAACAGACTGGGAATTCATCCTATAGTTGCCATTCACTAATGAAGGCCCAGTTCCTCTGATTAAAAAGGTCCCCTTCACTCACACATGCACGCCACTGGCTCTGCTGAAAACACCATTCCTCCTTCACCTTGGAGGCTGTGTATCTAAACGACTTCAAAAATCCCAAGCTAAGCTTTCCACGGGAAAGGAGCGGGTGCGTAAACATGCTTGTGCTGTCTGAGGAAGGTTTTTCTGATACAACTGAGCCCTGCTTTTTCCTGCTGTGTCTTTATCACAGAGACTGCGATGCTCACAGCCATGTTGTGAGAGTGAGATGGGGTTCCCTCATGGAGATGCACCCACAGGTGCTTTGGAATGTGGGAACAAGGCAAACAATAAAGCGGCCTGCCCTTGCTGCCACTGCCTCCGCATCAAGGGCGTGTGCCTTTGTAGGCGGGCCTGTGGGCATGGGGGATACAGGAGTTGACGTCCACTTGTCCATATTTTTGTTTGTTTTGTTTTGTTTTGTTTTGTTTTTTTGAGACAGGTTTCTCAGTGAACCTTAGGCATACCATTTCAGCTAGACTGCCTTGCCAAGGAGCCCCTGGGAGCTGTCTGTCTCTGTCCTCCCAGGTGGGGTTAGAGACATGCACCCCCACACGGAGCCTTTTACATGTGTCTAGGGATCTGCAGCAAGCACTTGGCCCACTGAGTCATCTCCCCAGGACCTCTTTGCTGCTTTTGATTGTTGCAAACATCAGTGGATGGATAAGGAAGATAACAGAAACACCAAAATTCAGCTAGATGTAACAGCTCTCCCTTATCATACCAGCTGGGAGGTGAGGGGACAGGATCCCAGGCTGAGGCCAAACTGGGCTACATGACAGCTCAAGACCAGCATTGATGAAAAGGTGAGACTCTGTCTCAAAACCACCAAGTTACCTATTGCAGTGGCCAGTCTCCGGCCTCAGCTTCCCAGAGATCAGCTTGAACAGGCGGAAGCCACACTCACATTCCAAGGTCTCTGTGACTGCTTTTGTGGGTGTCAGAAGACACCTGAAGTAATACCAGCAGCAACTTCCTGTCCCTAGATTATAAACTGGACAGTGTGATCCAGAGGCAGCTTTATGATACAGACAGACAGACAGACAGACAGCAGTAACAGCATCTCTGATAAGTTAGTTCTTTGATGTTCTGGACAGTCTTTGCTCCTGAAGGCCTGGCTTGAGTCAAGCCCTTCAGCATGGGAGTATGCAGGCATGCCTATGCCAGCCCATGAGAAGGCTGGAGCAGGACTGCGTCCCCTCTGCTGGCCTCGGCTTTATGGCCTCACTCAGGGTCTCTCACTGATCTGAAAGGTTGCTGTTTTGGCCTGGCTCGAGAACCTCCTGTTTCTTCCTCCTAGAGCAGAGGTTACAGGCACATGTAGTCATGCCCAGTTGTTTGTTTGTTTGTTTGTTTTAGTTTTGTTTTTCAAAATAGGGTTTCTCTGTATAACAGTCCTGGCTGTCGTGGAACTCATTCTGTAGACCAGGCTGGCCTTGAACTCACCACCACTGCCCAGCCATGCCTAACTTTTATGTGGATACTAGAGATTTGAAAACAGGTCCTCCTGTTTATATAGCAAGTGTTCTTCCCCACTAAACCACTATACAGCCCATCCCTTTTAAAACAAGGTCTGGTCAGGTGGTGGCGCACACCTTTAGTCCCAGCGCGTGGGAGGCAGAGATAGGCTGATCTCTGAGTTCCAGGACAGTCTGGTTTACAGAGGGAGATCTAGGACAGCCTGGACTACCCAGAGAAACCTTGTCTCCAAAAACAAAAAAAACTTTCAATAAGTATCTGAGCTCTACCTACATGCATAAAAGTCCTAGAAGTTCCTGTTGTGTGAAGGGTTACAATACCATCAAGTTCATCGTTTCAACCTGTATTACAATGAACTCAACGCAGTCTTGTCTGTGAGGGTTCTGTTCCAACATCTATCTCAGTAGAGGCCTGTACATACAGGCCTGTTAATACAGCTTGCTCCCATGCATATACACAGCAAAAGATCAACAACTAACAATAAAGCAGAAAAACTGTGGCAATATTCTGCAATAAAATTTACGTAACTGTCCCTTATGTCCCCACCCCCAGGTGTCTTAGTATTGTGCTCACCCTTTCTGCAATGCCAGCAGGGACAGAAGTGAGTCCAGGGGTGTGGGCCTGCTAATTCTGCACCAGCAATTACGCTGTGAGAGTCACCTGTGCACAAGCACTGTGACACTGTGACAGTCTGTAACTCAGATGGCTACTAGGCGGCTGACAGATGGTAGGATATACAGACTGGATCCAATGGCTAGAGACGACTCGTGTCCCAGTGAGGACGGAGCAAAACGACTCCAGACCTCATCACAATGCCCAGATGCTACGTACTTTAAAACTTATTAATTGTTTATTTCTGGAAATTTCCCTTTTGATATTTTCAGACCGAGATGGACTGCAAATAACCGAAACCACAGAGAGCAAAGCTGCAGGCAGGTGAGTGAGGACGCCTTTGAAGCCCATTAAGGCCCATCTTTGGAGGGCAGTGGGAAGGGACTAAGTGAGAACAAAGATAATGGCACACATGCATGAAAGCGCTACAGTGAAAGCCATTACTGCGCATGCTGTCTTAAAAAAAAAAACAGCCATGAAAAAGGAATACGCTCTCTAAAGGGTATATACTATTGATCACTATTGCCGTCAACTAAGCCTTAATTTTCATAGTAGGCATTTTGGATTATTTTCACTCAATTCTAGCAAGAAGCTTTTGGACAGACACTATCATTAACCTCTTTTTTTTTTTTTTTTTTTTTTTACAGGTACAGAAACTGAAACACAGTGGTTAAGTATTTAATGCAATGCTATACAGCCAGTGAAACTGGCTGTGAACCCAGGCAGGCTATGCACTATCACAGTGGTTCTCAACCTGCCTGATGCTGCAACCCTTTAATACAGTTCCTTATGTTTAAGTGACCCCAACCAGAAAATTATTTCATTGCTACTTTGTAACTGTAATTTTGCTACTGTTATGAATCTTATTATAACTATCTGATATTCAGGAAATCTGATATGCAACCCCACAGAGGTTGAGACCCACAGGTTAAGAACCACTGCAACTATGGCATCCCAAGCTTAAATTTTCCAAACATAACCTATTGTTTAGTCCTAAGACTGCCTCCATATGGCTCTACTACTGGATAATTGTGCCTGCATCCTCCTGATTTCTAAGTTCAAAATGCTGATATACTCATACACAACTGATGAGAATGTAAACGGTATAGCCCCTTCCTTCCCCTCCCTCCCTCCCTCCCTCCCTCCGGTTTGCTTTTCGAGACAGGATTTCTCTGTGTGGCTTTGGAGCCTGTCCTGAAACTTGCTTGGTAGACAAGGGTGGCCTGCAAACTCAGAGATCCGCCTGCTTCTGCCCCCTGAGTGCTGGGATTAAAAGTGTGCGCCACCACCACCCAGCTATAAGTATAACCACTTTCAAGCAATAGTTGAAAGTTTCTTAAAAAGAGAAACTCAGGGGGCCCAAGACATGGCTCAACAGGATAATATGCTTTTGGCCAATCCTGACTTTACCTGCATTCAATCCCCAGGACCTACATGGTGGGAGGAAACTGACTCCAGAGAGTTAGCTTCTGACTTTAATGCGCACACTGAGTCGTGTGAGTGCACATACACACCTCAAATGTAATTTCTTAGATGGGGGGGCATCAAACTTGGACTCCTGTAGTGGGATTGAAGGGAGAAACAGGAGGATCCCTGGAAGCCCAAGTACCAGCTAGCGTGGCATATGCAGTGATGACAACAGCAAAGAGACATCTATCAAACAAGCTGGAAGGCAAGGACCAAGACCCAAGGTCGACCTCTGACCTCTACATGTGCATCATGGCATGTTCACACCTGTATTCATATACAGGAATATGCATGTATATACATCTCCCTCTCATACATACAACACAGAGTAAAATATATTCTGACTACACAATCTAGCCATTCAACTCCTAGGTACTTAGCCTCCAAAGTCTTACTCATGGGTGCTTGTAGCAGTTTTAGTTTAGAAACAACCCAAAATGTTCAGTAAGTGAACAGGTAAACAAATACGACCAAACAACTACTGATAGGCAGTGCATGGATGGACCTCAAAATGATTATACCGATGTATGATTCCATTTACAAATGATTTCCAAACAGAGGTGGTTGTGCTTGCCTCTAATCCCCCGCACTTAGAAGGTTAAGACAAGAACCCCAGGAGTTCAAGGCCAGCTTTGAATACACAGCCAGACTCTAAACAAAACAAGCTGCCATTTCTGTTCCTGCCCCCATTGAAGCCCAGATCCTCCACAGCTGACTTGCCATGCACTCTGTAGCCTTTTAGAGCTGCTTGGGCAGCTGCCAGGCATCATTTAAGCACAGAATCTAGAAAGAACTTCCCTAACAGGTCCTCAGCGTTCCAAGTGGCCCAAGAAATGCTGCCATCCATATTTACAGGAGCAGCTCTGCTGGGGGCTTCGCCTTGGCTGCCCAGGCCATCAACCCCAGCTCTTCTCTTGCTTGAAGTCTGCAAGGCCAATCTTGCCACCTGCTCATGCCCTTGCCAGAGCGTCCCATCATGAAGGATGTCCTGTCCATTCTTCTCCATCTAAGCCCCTGGCCTCCCTCCAATCCAACGTCAAAACTAAACTGTGATGACCCCAGTGACAGAAATCTGACAAAAGGGTACACACCAACATGCACTGAGTCAGAGGCCAAAGGCTAACTATTCTGAAACTGCATTGATAAACTGGAACAAAAAATGCAACTTTCTAGAAAAGGGGCTGAGCGTGGGATGGACATCCTGTATCTTCTAATTGCAGCCATCCGCTTCCTTAGCCGTGTGTCCGTTTTCAGACTCGGAGGGCTGGCAAGATACTGAGGGTCTAGTGAAAATATGAGATGGCTGCCCATGAGCTCAGCTGAGCGAGCATTCCATGCCAGCCTCCCCTGCCCTGACTGATGGCTTTCAGCCTCTTCTCCCATCCAGCATCTACCAATGCAGCAGGTGCATAATAACACTCTGCAAACAGTAGGTGGAGAATTAAGGCTGAGCATCCCAGTGGCCACCGTCCAATGAAACATCCGACCACAATGAAAGAAAGCAAGCAAGCATATGAACTTCCCTCGCAAACAGACCCTTCCCAAGTGTCCCACTTACTTGGCATTTACTTGGACTGATGGGAACTGATGAAGGAGGTGGTAGTGGCACACACTTGCACTTCCAAACACTCAGGGAGTCAAACCCAGCCTGGGCAACATAAACCCAATCTCAAAGAAATAAATAAACTGATCAGTTAATTAACTCAAATTATGAGCCTGTTAATTCAAAAAGCAAGGGATGAAGAGATTCTTCTAGTAAGAAAGTATTACTCAGGTAATCAAAGACCAAACGCCCTCGGAATCCAAAGCCATGGGAAGCAGTAACAGCAATTTGTTATACTCCCCTTTTTTCCCCTCTTCATAGTTCCTTTAAGCCATGCAGAGCGGCTCCCTCATAAGAGGAAGGATCATCATGAATGTGAGGCTAGCTTGGGCTATAAATCTGGGCTATAAAGAGAATTCTAGGCCAGCCTGAACTACTCAATAAGACCCTGTTACAAAAATAATAGTAATTCCTATGTAAAGTTACATGTTCATGTTTCTACTAGAAAACCATTTTGTCTAATTTCCTATAAAACTTAGAAAATTTTAAGCAAGAAAAAATATCCTGTTAGCCTGCTTAGCACATGTAAAAAATTCTCTTATTTTTAGCATGTTTGCAAACTGACACATGATCAATGATGTGTAAGAAACAATATTTGCTAGGGCATTGTTTGAAACAGCAAAAGACAGAATAAAAGACCAAATACAGACCCGGAGCTGTTTTTAAAGAAGTGGAATGCATACACACAATGGAATACTATGCAGCCAGAGTGAAGCAATGTGTCTGCCTCTGAATGCAGGCCAGGAGCCCCCGTTCCTGCGGGGTAAGAGATGCTAAGGCGCTTTCCTTTCCTTCATGACGGGTCACCTCTGGACAGCAGAGACTCCAGCACCCTCCAGGAAAGAATCGGGGCTGAGTGCAGGGACCAGTGGGACCACAACTCACTCTTCATGGCCTAGCTTTCTCAACTTTGGTGCACAAATGGAGGTCAGAGGATAGCCCTGTGGACTCTGCTCTCTCCTTCTTCCCCAACATGGGTTCCAGGAATTAAAGTCAGGTATCCAGGCCTACATAGGAAACTCAGCCATCTCGCCAGCCTCTGACTAAGTTTTTAATATTCCAAGAAGAAAAAAAAAATTTAAAGCTGGGCAGTGGTGGTGTATACCTTTAATTCAGCACTCAAGAAGCAAAGGCAAGTGAATCTCTATGAGTTCTAGGACAGCCTGGTCTATAGAATGAGTTCCAGGACAGCCAGGGCTACACAGAGAAACCCTGTCACAAAAAACCAAAAACTCAAAGAAACATTTTTTTTTTTTTTTTTTTTTTTTTTTTTTTTTTAAGTAACACCAGCTATGTGACAGTGTCAATGTTCTCACCTGTCTATGCAGTACCGGGGCAGTAATAGTCTGTCAAAGAACTCTCCTCCTCTGAGGAGAGAATCTAGGCAAGTCCGAAAGAGTCCCCACCCCATAAGTGCCTCTGTAGGAAACCTCACAGCTCTGCTTCTGGGGCAGCAAATGCTGTCAGCCTCTCCAAACGGGACAGCACGTCTGTTCCCAGCACCAAAGCTGCTTTAGCCGCTACAGGCCTCTCCTGGATGCTGAGAAAAATCTTTGGAGTTCAAGACAAGTTTGGATAACAAGGGGAGCAGGAAAATTGATGGGGAGAAACCAGTCAGCATGATGAATAGTCTGGTCCAGAGCAGCAGGTGACGGATATGCAGATGCAAGACTGGCAGGGAGGGAAGAGAGTCCATGCACAGCAGATGGATGGAGATGCTCAATCATCCTCAGGAGCAAGCATGCGGTGCCACATGGCCCTGTCTGCTCCGGCCGGCTCTCACTCACCTGCACGGTGCAGCCCCCACTCCCAGAAGCTTTGTGCAGAAGCCCAGCATGGAGCATGGCCCAGGGTGAAAAGAGCAGGAGGTAGGAAACGGTCACGCGCACGCGCACACGCGCACACACACACACACACACACACGCACACGCACACGCACACACACGCGCCCAAGCTGTCTTGTGGGCCAATGGTGAGAGGCTGCCTCTCACTTTACCACCTTCCTCCAGCTCTTTTGTCTCGCTCGCTGCCTCATACTCCCGAGGAAAGCTTTCGCTATTTGCCCAGGGCGGAGAAGCTATCACTACACTAGTGGAAATCTAGTGGGAACCTGAGTGGCAGGACAAACTGGGCCTGTTGTCCCACTGTCCACTGTCCTGTTTTTCCCATTATCATCAGTATGTGACAGAGAACCTATAGCAACCTGTTCATATCAAGTCTGTGACAGCAGAGATCATCGGTTAGGGGTACTTACTATTCCCCCAGTCATCTAAGGCTAACAGATAACAGCAATAAGAAAAAACGCTCACGGGGGCCTGCAAATGGGGCTCAGTGGCAGAGTACTTGCATAGGATGCCCAAGACCCCGGATCTGGTTCCCAGTACAAAAATAATGAGGAAGGAAGGGAAGGAGGGAAGGAGGAAGGAAGGAAGGACTCAGTAGGGACAGCTTTAAAAATATCTGTGATGTACCAGGTTCAACTACTCCAGCAAACACTGGAATGCATCTAAATCTTGATGCCATAATCCATGTCTCATGAACAAAGACTCAGAAGGGCCAGACGGCCCTCACAGGGCCAATGCTACCCCTTCCAGCTCAGCTGCAGTCAAGCAAGGGGTATTGCTGGCAAGACGTCCACCCCCTGCCCCTAAGCTATCTGCTGGACCCCAGCCCCAGGAACAAAAGCTCTATAAAAAAGACCTCTGCTTTCACTCAGACACATTAAAGAATTAATTATAAAGTAAAGCTGAAGGAGAAAATTAATTTTAGAAACACAAGAGGTTACTTTTTTTCCTAGAGATGGGGGAGGAAACAGTTATTTTCGTTTTCATCCTGGGGCACAAGCTGGGAGCTGTCCAGTCGATAACCTGGCCATCAGAACAAGGTTTGTAATTAAAAGGTCAGTGACCTGGAAAGCCAGGCCCACTCCCAGAGCTTCTCAGTAATGACGGAGCTATTAAATTAAGACTGTTATGAAATCAATGCTAAAAAAGCTTTCATGGTAACGAGATTCCATTCAAGGACATGCAAACTACCTCATGAAATGGACGTAAATGATAAAAAAGAAAAGTAATAAAAGAGAGTTAAATTGAAATCTGTGCAAGAATTTACTCCCCCTCGAAGGACTCCAGTGAGAGGGACCCTTCACCTCTACCCCACCACCAAGGTTGAGCCCACCACAAGGAGCCTTCCACAAGGAGGTGGCTTCCAGAAACAGAAGAGGGCACTCTGTCCCCTGTCTGGGAGAAGAAAGTCAGGGGCAGGGGAGGAAGAAGCCCTTGGCTTACACACTTGAGAAGATGCCACCCTCCCAATCCCAGTCAGAGAGCTACATGGGGGCAGTCAGCTAACAGCTCCATCCCTTCCTCCACCTCATCTTCCTTCAGCCTCACAGGCACAGGCATCTCATTTGTCCAACCTGTTCTCAGCCTGCAGAGCATGCTGGGAAGTGGCTTGCCTCCCATCCTACACTTTGTGGTATCAAATCAACAAGCAGTCTTGGACAATTGTTCTCCAAGTCTCTAACTCTCTGGAAGGCTGCGACTGCTGTTTCTAGGCTACTCTGCCCCCTGGGCTGCAGCCTGCTGAGAGGCAGCTACTGCCTGCTTGGCAGGAAAAGCGTCTATATATAAACCAGCTCTGTAAGGGCTCAAACCCACATAATGCACTACTGGTATGTGCGCCTGACTCTACCACGGCTGTGTCATCTGCAGAGTCAAGAAGTTGGGCCCAATACAAAAACATCCATTCTAATATTCTGAAGGTAAACAGCTGTGTTTCTCTTTCATCCCCCCCCAAAATATCCTGATAATAGGAAGAATTGCTGTAAATTACATAAAATGGCAATACAAACTTCAAAGAAAATGATAAATGATTCTAATAACTTCATGTTTCTCATTAATGACTCTATATTCCGACTCTAAAGCATCTAAAGGAGACGACAAAACAAACAACAACTAACCAAAGAAGACAGACCCTTGCAGACCGGCCTCTCCCACTTCAGCCCACTCCCCAACCCCCAACAGAGAGCCCAACACTTAACCGGTCAGCAACATAGGCACACTGTGGCCCCTGGTCAGGGCTGTGGATTCACAATAAAACAAACTCAGCGGATACGCCTAAAGGAACCCTCATTTCCCACTGATCTGACATGTACTACAGGGACCTTAATTTCTATATTAAATATTAAATAATATTAAAAGATAAACAAAATTGGATTTGCTTCTTCAGGAAAGAGATGTTTATTAAGAAAAAAAGTCAGATTATAATTCAAGTCCTATAACAATTTTCTGGAGTGGCATTGCTAGGAAAAGCCAAGGCTACAGTAGCTGAGAGCTCTCCTGAAGCCAGCACCCCAAGCCCCCCACTGCCTCTAAGGAAGGCCTATAGCAAGGTGCCAAGGCCGCAATCCCTCCCCTCCCCTCCCCTCCAGCAAGCCAACCCTCTTCCTTCCCCACCATGAGGGACAGGGTAGATGCTCCTTGCCTGTCCTCATCATGAACATTGCCAAGCATGCTGGTTGTATAAGTCTGACCCAAGGAATAATCGGGAATTTAAAAAGTGAAATTTAAATACACAGAGGAGATTTTCTTCCCCAGATACCTATCAAACCTTTGAATTCTTTGCCCAGAAAAGGTCCTGCCAGAACTTACCCTATTGGGATTCACCTGGGATTCGGATAATTACCAAGTGAAGGAAGGAGCATTTTAGAGAATAATGGAGATGGGAGATTAGCCTCTGAGGGTAAACCAGTGTGGTTCTCTTCAGAACAGGAAGGGGTGGGTAGTCTCCTTGGGTTCCAAACACCCAAGTTTCTGAAGACTAACCTGAGTCTGGAGTCCACGCTGCCACCAACACTCAGGTCTTTCACAGCCCTGTGCACACATCCACCCTCAGAGACATCTGACAGCCTTTAAAATCACACCTCTCCTCCAGCCCTGGTGCTGCTCATCTCCACTTCCCTGTTTTACTTCCTCCCAGGCACTTGCCACCTGACATACCATGTACTTTTCTCTGACATTCATTCATGTCTGTCCCCACCACGTTAGAACAGAAGTTCTGTAAAGACAGGGGTTTGTCTTTTCTGTTCTCCATGAATTCCCAGGGGAAAGATCAGGGTATGACATAGAGTGAATGTTCACTCTTGGGTGAACTGATTAATCAATCAGCTGGATGGTTCCTCCCTCCCTCCCTTCCTTCCTTCCTCCCTTCCTTCCTTCCTCCCTTCCTTCCTTCCTCCCTTCCTTCTTTGTTTCTTTCTTTCTTCTTTCTTTCCTTTTCTCTTTTTTCTTTTTTGTAAAGAACAACAAATAATAATTGCATAAATCAGCTCCCCCTCCATGGTGGTTATGAGCCAAGTGACTCAAAAGAAGTATTATTTGGTCCAGAGTTTCTCCCTCTCGCTCTCGTTCTCTCCCTCTCCCAGTCAGGGATTTATTAAAATTAAACAGATTAGATGGAGCTCCTGATACTAAAACTGCTCAGCAAAGCCTGCGGTGGGGAAGTGCCGAGCAAACAGCAGAGACATTTGTCTCTAAATTGCTCTAAATACCTTCTGCAAATGAAATTCTAACCCAGCTGCGTTTGAGAGAAAATGAGGACTAACTGGTCATTGTCGGTGGAGGAGAAGATCAGACAGTTATAATACTGCACAATGTACTGGGCTAAGGATCTCTCGGCAACCATAGATTTTGTCTCAGGTTACCCCGGGTAATCAGCTCAGCTTTTAGGCTCAGCTTTCCCCTGCTCAATGCTTTGATGAGAGAGCTGAAATCCCCAAGCTTTTATGATTAATTACTCCCTATAGGTACACATATTTCAAGGAAAATCTCTTTTATGGCATGATGCTTGTGGAGTGGAGAGGCCAGCCAACACACTCCAAATTTTAATAATCTCCTAATGATGGGGTTGGTACCACGCAGCCAGAAAGCATGCAACTCCTTCATGAGGACCCTGCCTTGAGTCTGCTGCTGTGGGTGAAATGTTTGGACCTGCTGTGCCCAAATCCTGTGAGTGGGGCCCTGTCAGTGGGTAGAGCACTGTTT
Organism: Phodopus roborovskii; assembly: GCF_943737965.1. Taxonomy (NCBI): domain Eukaryota; kingdom Metazoa; phylum Chordata; class Mammalia; order Rodentia; family Cricetidae; genus Phodopus; species Phodopus roborovskii. Next base: position 697,407 of record NW_026126646.1, read on the forward strand.
TGGTCCCAGAGCAGCAAGTGCTTCAGTGGGTTACCATAGGTGTGCTTAGAAATGCCTTGAAAACATTCCATCATCCAATCCAATTTAAAAAAAAAAAAAAAAAAGACAGAATCACCAGAATTTTGAGGCCAATATTCTAGCTTTTAAAGAAAAACTAGTTTGGGGTAAAGTTCCCCCCCCCCACCCGTTATGTAAAGCTCTTTAAGTAGCTTCTAGATCTCTAGAAAAGTAGGAGTGAATGAAAAGTCTGCCTTCATTTTTTGGTTAGATGGTTGTTTTTGCTTAAAACAAAAATATCCTGAATTTCAATAGGACGAGAATAGGTTCTATCTGCTTTAACAATACAGAACTTGTCGGGATCCATTTTATCCCAGCCTACAGAAATATCATAAAAATCATGAATCTACCACTTCAATCTGGAAATCAGATTGACCCGACCGAGATTGACCTCACCTCACCTCGACTGTGTCTTTTCTGTCTTTTCCCTGTCTTTTGCTTCTCTATGCTTCCTTACTGAAGCAGCTGTGCTCTCCTAGCCCAAGAAGGTCAATTCTGTAGTCAGGTCACTAGCAGACTGACCAGGAAGCAGGGGCCCTCCAGGCTTGATCAATGGCCAGTTCTGCTACTGAGCGCTGACTGTGTCATGATGTTCTTGGTCTCCTATCAGCTGCTTACTTCTTCAAATCCTGTAATTTCTCTGCTCCACTGTGAGTAAAGAAATGTGCGCTCCTCTGAGGGGTGGTCACCTCACCCCTGTGTCCCACCCGCACATGTCGACAGCTGAGGGCAACCCTTGGTGTGTTCACCACCTGTCTCTAGCTATGATTTGCACCTGCCCCATCCCCAGCCCCTATGTATAGGCCACTGCCACTCTACACTGCCAAGGAAACCTGTACCTTTCTTCTTAAGAAATGCTCTCCTGGTTGCAAGTGGGCTCTGCCGGACCCGAGAATTCTGTAGGAACTTCACTGCTGTGGCAATCTGGTGGGGGAATAAAACAGAAAGAGTAAACTTCAGTAATCTGAATTTCAAGGCCAGAAATCTTGAGTTCCCAGGGCCACAGACAGAAGGATACTGCTGGGATCAAATATATAACAAACTACTTCTTCAACTACAGACCCACCTAAATAGAAGACAAGGTGTCTCCTGTCTTCACTGCCCTCCGGTTTCCTGTTTCTGAGAGGAACAAACCGCACCTTCTTGGTTTAGCTTTTTGGACATGCACTGAACTTTTCCTGCCTTCCGGATTCAAGCTGCTGCTTCAGCCACACTCAGTTACTATCCTTTGCCATTCACACCTTCGTTCTGGGAAGGCTTCCCTTTGCCATCTCTACCTGTCTACACATTACACACCACACCACTGTGAGAGAGCACATGCGTTCTCTCTCTCTCTCTCTCTCTCTCTCTCTCTCTCACACACACACACACACACACACTGGAGAGAGACCCTTACATGGCCTGTTCTGACTCTCAGTACTGTAGTGTGTACCATGTAATTGAAGACATGATTAGAATGTCCTCTCATGTTCAGGCTGACTCCCAATACACTGTAAGGAATGGCAGGGAAGAGATGACGCTCCCTATCTACTACCTGGCAAAGTACTGGAGCCAAAGGGGTTTGTAAAGAAGACACACACGGCTGGCCACACTGGTCCCTCCAATGTGGTGAAGCTGAATTCGGATATTGGCATGAGCCTTCAAAAGGCAAAGTTTGGGATTTCCTGGCTATAAGCCTACAAATTGACAGGATATCTCCCTGCCTCTGGTATGGATATTACTTATTAAATCTTCATATATACAAGTAAGAAGGGGGTAGGAGAGGCATCAACCCCTACACTCAGCACATGTAAGGCATGTGTTTCTACCGCCTGACTGCTATCCATAGCAAACACGGTCCCACAGGGCAGGGATTGCCAAGCTGCTCTAGTAGGACGGGGGCTACTTAGAATGGCTGGCACTATTCACCTCATCAAAAGCAAAAGAAAAGCATGGTCTCCTGTCAAGATAAGGCCAGTGCAGTTCACTTGGGGGGCAGGCGTAAGGGCATTTGTGTGATCCTAGACTAAGGGTTACTCTGAGCCAAGACTCAGACAGCAAGCGCTGTGCCTGTGAGCAGGGTTCAGGTTGCACATCACATTCTGAGACCAGTGTTCCCAGGGGCAAAAGAAATGAAGGCAGATCGGAAAGAAAGAGGAGAAGAGAAGGAAAGCCAGGGAAAGGCTGACCCTGGGTTTCTCCTTTTAAGGCCAGGCTCAGCACCCTGACCCTCCAGAGCTAGACCTGTCACTCCAGAGACACTACTGATCTCAAGAGCTAAGCCCAGCTCCCTAAGGGTGATGATCCCTCCAACCCTGCAAACTACAGGACAGCCACAGTTCTAAGCTACAGAAAATTCAGTGTGAGAGCTTGTAGAACCCCCAAAACTGATATTTACCTCTCAAGCAGATCACCTAAGGTTACACTGGGAGGAAAAAAATCTAACAAACCTCTACAATATTATGGTGCAGAGACTGGGGAGGGAGGGTAGAGAGAGGAAGGACAGAAAGGAGACACAAGAGAAAAGGGAGGGGCGGTGGAAAGAGAGGAAGAGAAAGAAAAGTTGGTGTTGGGGGGGGAAGTGGGGGGGAGGTGGGGGCAGTGCTATGTCCAGAGAGAGAAGGGAGAGGTACACATCACAGGCCCTCTGGGGCCAACACCAATCCGTACTGCACAGATGACTCAGGTATAATGGTCTTCACCTGAGAAAATCATACCCCTTCTACATGCTGGAAAATGACAGCCTCTGTGCTGTGCTGTGTGGACCAGGTGTCACAGGAAATGTGGACAGACAGGTCTTGGGCAGGAACCACACGGTTCCTATCATTCACCCACACAAAGATAAAGCCTTCCTGCATCCTTCCAAAATTCCCCATGACAGAGAAAGAAGGCAGAGCCTCACCACTAAAACGCCCAGGTTTCACCTTGCTCTTTTAATACAGTCCTTGGTATATGCATTTCTGGTCAGAGAGCAAAGTTCTGATGGGTTTAATGGTGCACTCAATGCAGTGCTTGGCGCATTCCATCAATTTTTTTTTTAAAAATTGCATCTCTTATTTCTTTAAATACATTAATCAGCCTAGTGTAGGCAAAACGGATCCATCGGACAATGCAATAAACATGAATTATCATCTATCCAACACGCATAATGGCTTAAAAATACATAATAGCAGGTGTAGTTTAAATGATTAGTTATTACACCTGTGGTGGGTCTGATTCAATTGGGAAAAATCATCTTTAATAGGTTAAAAGGTTTAGATCACCATGCTTTCCTTAAAGTGGCTGCAGAGAGGGAATGATGGAGTGCTCTGTCATTAGTAATTCATTTAAGAAAAACGTGGGGGATATAGCAAAGAACAGCATAAACGAGCGAATCCAATTTAAACATCAGGTAAAGTAGAAAACACCTTTTAAAAAAGCAAGATAAATGAATTTGGAAGGGAGATGAAATTGACGTATTTATTTTAACGGGAATTTGACAAAGTCCCGGCACACTTCAAACTTGCAAAAATATGAACAATTTCTTTTAAAGTTTCCACTCACTAATTTCAAGTCATATAAAATAATACTGCCAAACACCTACATAAAGTGTTTTTGAGGCTTGTTTATGTTCCCCTTGATCTTTGTCTGAAAATGCAGGCGACAGGCAAATCACATATTTAACAGCATCGATATCACTACGCTAGATGCAAAAATATAAAGCACCCAAACTAATAGCCTCAACATAATGTGCTGAATAAGAAAGATACCCAGATAGCAGCTACGTGCAAGCGTGAACACACGAAAACCTCTCTCCTCCTCTCACTAAGTATTTCTCCAGCCACTCTTCACTCCTCTCCTCCCTCCCCACAGGACACCAGCACGCTGAGGAGGGTAAAAGGCTCGTCCAATCTAGAAGTTTATAGCCTTATGATTCATTCATTGATGGTGAAAGATTTCCCAAAACTCCTTACCCATAATGCAAAGATCTTTGCCCACTAAGGTGCTCAGTTTGGGCCTTTCGCCAGCCCATTGTTGGACCCTTTTCATTAACTTCATGAAACAATTCAACTGACTTCTCCCTCTGCAAAGGTCCCACGCAGTATGCTTTTGTTGGGTTCAACGATGGGATGCCTGCAGCCTATCCTGTATTATCATTTGATTTTCCAATTAGAAGATGAATGTGACTATTCATGGGTTATATTAACGCCCAACTAAATTACATAAATTCAGGCCAAATCTTCCGCCTCAGTGTCAAAGATGTAAAATGGAGGCGGGAACTTTACTGCACTCGTTGTAGGGGCACAGCGAGCCATGAAGAATTCTGGCACAAATCTCCTGAAACCATTGTTGAGCCACTTGCTGTGGAGCCCACTCCTCACCTTAGACCAACTGAGTTCTTAAAGAACGTACCCAAACTGGCAGTAGCTAGTTCAATTTTAAACGTAAGCATGAACTCAGAAAAAAAGTGAGAACCAAAGTTTTTCATTTCCCCCAGTTGTCCCAACAAGCAAAACCGAATAACTCTGCCAACCACAGACATTTTAGGGAAGTTTGTAATTTCACTGTTTGTCCCTTCAAAGCTACAGGATAAATACATACATACATACATACATACATACATACATACAAAAATTGAAGACTAAATTCTCTTCTCTGCAGTCTTATAACAGTGGTTACATTGGAGTCCCTGACAATGACTTGGGGAGGAAGTGGGGGGAAGGCTTCAGAGTGTAAAATACCTTTGGATTCAGGGTAACTGAGCAAGGTCTGCAGCTTCACAGAGAGTGGAACCCAGCATAGTGAGTGCGTTCATGGTGATCTGCTGCTGGGTGCTAAGCACAGTGTGGGGTAAGAAGCCTGCCAGGCAGAATAGAATCCAGGGTCCTGATAGTCTTCACGGGAGAGACACTCTCAAAGTGTTTGCCATTCTCCTACAAAAGACCTGCACACTGTATCTTCACCCTATTTTCTGCTCCAGGGGGATGGGGGAACACAGCCTGCCTAGTAACAACCCTGGGGTCTCAGGGAGTCTTAGGCACTCTGTACCTGACCTGTAAGCCTGGTGCCCTGTCTCTGGTGACACTTATCTGGAGTGCCACCAATTCCAGCATTCCTGTATACAATGTACACATCTATCTCCTAAAATGTGAGCATTCATCAGTCAGTTTAAAATATTAAAAATATTCAAAAATTAATGACCTTAACAACAAAAGCCAGGTCCTTTTTAATCAAGGGAGATGGACCTAGAGGGCGAGGAAGTGACCAGCACGGACCCTGAAACCCCACTCCAGTGCCATGGCTCCCGCACTGCTCACCAGATTAAATTGCCCGTGAAAGGCTCCCCACCACAGCGCTAACGAAGACACCCAGAGCCCTGTTAGCAGGCACTAGACCTAAGCCAGCTTGAGTCTTAACAAGGGCTGACTTTAAAAGCCAGGCAGTGCTGAGGAGACAGCCGGCGTGTGAAGTGGGAACCCTGCATTTTAGTAAGAAATCAGTACTCTGTCAGGACTTCCTTGACAAATACGGTCATCGGTGGCACAAGGAAATAGTTGCAAAGCAGCTGTTAATCAGAGAAACACATCGTAGAACGCTGATGCTAGCACTCATGAAAAAATGCAACGGGCTAATTATGAAGCCATATATCTCACTAAAGAGGCTGTGTGCCTTGAGATTCCAGGCAGAGCACACTCAGATCCAGGGTCCTAGGACAACATAATTCTGGTCTTCTGCACCCAGATTCCTCTCTGATCTACAGTGCAGTGTCAAGATCTCTGTTCTTTCTCAATTCTGCATCTCTTTCTAGGTAGGACACAGGCTGGGGAGAGAAGGAAGCAAGCAGGGGCAACCACAAGCCACATTCCAAGACAGTGCAGGAACACATCCAAAGGGTGACAGACAGTCGAAGCAGAGGAAAAGTCTATACACCTGGGGGGGGGGGGGAACCAACAACAAAACAGTTGGGACGGAGAAGAGGTACACCAGGGCAAACGTGTGGGGACTTCCATGCGCAGAGTGAAGAACTGCATGGGTAGAAAAAACAGAAACAGTGTGCACGTCAGAAGCTCAAAGGAAGACGGGAGCTTCCAGAAGCTGCTGCCCGTGTGTGAAATTCAATGCAGAAAGCTAAGGGTCTCACAGCCAGGTACAGGAGGGAAAGTTAATATGCAGAGGAAGGCTCGCTCAGCCAAAATTCAATACGATTTGCTGCAAGGACAAGGAGGAACAGGCTCCCCAAACCAGACTAGGGGGAGGGGAGGAGCGCCAGTGCACATTCAGAGCAAAACCACTGGAATGGCAAGAGGGGAATAACCTTGAGGTGGACACGCAGTCCCGAACCCAAGCACAGAGCCAAAGTGCCCCCTAGCCGGAGCCAGCGGAGGCGCAGGCCAGAGGTGGCCGCTTGGCTAACTCACACAGCCCAAATTAAGTGTTTTCACTCGGGGAAAATGAAATGTTTTGCAAGATGAAACAGAATGAAAATTGAGGTTTTAGGTAATTACTAGTTGGCATTTACATATCACGGGCTGGTTCAACACCTATTCATTTTCCTCTTTTATTTAAAAAATTGCTCATTAAAAATGAACAGATGACAGTGACAGGGTTTTGGGTTTTCTTTTCTTTTCTTTTTTAATTCTTTCCCCTTCTCTGAGGGCTACAAAATCGAGAGGTACCTTTTAATCCATTTATCTACAAATTAGCACACAAGTGTGTGAATGCAAGCATGGGTATACACATTTATGTTTAATTTATATTAGGTGGAGAACAGAGAAGGGAAAGTGTCCATAAAACCCTTAAATTCACAAACTAAGTGAGCTGAACTTAGCCAGCCCTGTGCAGAGGGAGAGATGACTGGCCTGGTGCTCAAAGGGTTAAAGGAAGAAGCCTCTCTTTCAGTTGGAATTTCCTGATTGTGGTCATTGTATCCTTCCTATTGTTGATGTGGGTTACAACCTTGCAGTAACTATGCTTGTGAGCCCTAATTTCCTTTGTTTTATTTTCCTTGGTCCTTTTGTTTTTCCATTAAAGAAATAAAATACCTCTGGTAGAAGCCAGGGAGTTGACATGATACAACACAATATATTTTAGGGGCGACTGTGTAAATCTGTATTTAGGGAAGTCTAAAGCATGCATTATTGACCCTAGTCTATTTTAAAACATTGATATATGAAGTAAAAGCCTCTATGAAAAGTGGCAACTTCACATGTGCAAAAAACTACCTTTCAAAGTGAAATATCTCTGTCATCTACGTTTTTTCCTTGGCCTTAGTTAAAAATACTACATAAGCTACTGGACAGACTGCCACTGTTTTACTGTTTTATGGGAGCAGGTCTTCCAGAGAGGTATGTGGTGGTAACCTTGTCTTAAACTACCACACACTACATAGTACCCAACAACAGTGGTCTTAGGGACAGAGTGACTTCGGAGAGGGTTTTTGCTCAGCAGAGGACTCTGGGCCAACTTACAGCACAGAGGGAGCTGAAGAGTGGACAGCGGAGCCAGCGGCCAGCAGCCATGAGGCAGGGCTGCAAATGCTGTAGCCACCGAGCACGCGTCACTCATCACGCAAGAGTGACATCCACAAGCTCACTATAGAGGAAACGAAAACGCCAGCCTCTGGGCTGAGAAGATCAAAGTTCCTTTTTAGGAAAGGTTGAGAAGGAAAAGGATTTTCTTCTCTAGGAGGAAAGAAAAGCACATTTAAATGCCTTGTCCCCACGCATCCCCACCTGAATTTCCACAGCAACCCCTCTAATTTTTGATGCAGCCAACAAAGCAGTTACCCAAAGAGGGGAGAAAAAAAGGGTGACATTTGCCTTTTCCTTGGCTTTGAAATCCAACTGGCAGCAGATTGTTTGAAGTCCTGTCTAGAGAAGAAACTGTAATAGCCTCCATACTGAAAGGAGGAGGGCAATGCCATTATACACGGATCACGGTAGCAGTGACCTCAGCAAAGAAGGCAAAGAGCTGGCTGTGAGCCGGAGATGCAGCTAGCTAGCACGCCAGGAACAGAAACGAAAGGTCTATGTGCCAGAGTTGAGTGGCGAGAGCTGGGCACCTGGTCCTGGGAAGCACCAGAGAGAGAGAGGGAGGGAGGGGGAGAGAGAGAGACAGAGAGAGGGAGAGAGAGAGAGCCCACTTCTCAATAGTTCCTTGCGCCTCTCCTCCCAGCGCTTTCACAGTTTCAATATCCCTAACTCCCTGCACTGTTAAACACTGTTAAAGGAGGCAGCAGACACCTAGGCTTGGTGTTGTAAAATTAATGAAGGTGTCAAGCTGTTGAGTTGAATCATTCCAAAGGAATGTAATGACTCAGTGTCCAAGATGCTCCTTAGGAGAGCCATGAGCTCACACAGTGACGGTGGGTGGGTCGCGGGTGCATGCAGCCCTGGACCTCTTTCTCTTTCCTGCCGGAGCTGGAGAGCTGGGGACTGCTTCAGCTTCCACTACTGCTGAAGTCCCCACCAGACAAAGTCCTCTCTTGTCATGCACGACTAAGCTGTGGTATGGTCGTGGGGGGGGGGGGGGACGAAGAAAGGTTGTGTCCCTGAAAGTGGCAGCCTTAAACATTAAGTCACTCCCGGGGTTAGACATAGAATAAACGACTCCCAGGTGGTGTGCAGAGCACTCCCTCTGGAGGGCGACACTTTCTGCCACAGGACAGGTGAGTGCCAAGGAAGAGAGACTCTCTGCAAAAATAAAATGGTGCAAAAATAAAATGGGTTGGTTTTGTTTTGTTTTTCTTGTTGTTGTCGTTTTGTTTTGTTTGGCTATGTAGCCTAGGCAGGCCCAGAATTTACAACCTTCCATTCTCAGTCTCCCAAGAAACTGGGATTATAGGCCTGTGCTGAATGTGCACATGAATTAAATATCTTTTGAGGAGTCATTAACTGGCACCTCTGACAAATATCTAAGAGGGGAAAAGACTAAATATTAACAAATGAATACCAAAAAAAAAAGGACGAGTCACAGCCTATAAGTAACTTAAGCCCCAAGAATCTGGGGCCTGAGATGTGGCTCAGCAGTTAAGAGCCCTTGCCCTTCCAGGGCACTGGGATTCAATTCCCAGCACCCAGCACCCAGAGTGGCTCACGCCTATCTGAACCCCAGTTCCAAGGGTTCCAACACTCTTTTGGCATCTGCAGGCACCGGGCACACACGTGGTACACAGACAAACATGTGGGCAAAACACACATACACATTAAATGAGTGAATGGGTAAGTAATTAAAGATAGCAAGAATCAGAAATGACAGATTCGGGTAGGTAAAGATAACCTTCAGGTTTGCCAAGAAGCAGACCCATGGCTGACACAAAACTACCAGTTCTGCTGCTGCTCTTAGGGAATTTCATGTATGACTTCCAGAAGTGTGATTCGTAACAGAGTAGACAGTAAAGTGATGGGATTAGACATGGTCTACTCCAATGGTGGGATGTGAGCAGCTCCTCTTGGAGGGAAGTCACCCTCCTCAGCAGACACACAGGCCTAGACACTGAGCAGAAATAGCTTTTCCACTGGAAACAACTCTAGCAGTAAGTGGGGTGGCAGCCATCAGATGTACCTCACATCCACATGGAACAAGTTCAAGGCCAGATCAGACATCCTAATAATAGTGTCCCTAATTCAAGTCCATGTCTGCAGACAACTTCCTAAATAAGAGTCCCATGCAAGCAGGGCCGTGGTGGCGCATGCCTTTAATCCCAGCACTCTGGAGGCAGAGGCAGGAGGATCTTTGTGAGTTTGAGGCCAGCCTGGTCTACGGAGCTACACAGAGAAACCCTGTTTTGAAACACCACCACCACCCCTCAAAAAAAAAAGAGCACCATGCAAAATATCCAACACAGGGGTATCTCTGATACCCATGTGGATGAGACAAGAATCAGTCCTGTGACACAGGGTACATCTTTAGAAGGAAGGCACAAATTATAAATACCTCAAGCAGCTCTTCTAATGAACTTCAATTTAGAAATAGTCAGCTCAGCAAGGAAGTGTGTGATACACAGCAACAGTTCTCAGGGTTTGGAACCATTTAGCAACCTTCCAGTAGACATCCTAAATGTTCTGTTATTAACAACTCCGGCTATTAAGAAACACACGCATATAAAGGAGGAGGAGGTGGTAGCAGCTGTGACAGCAGGGGCTGAGGAAGAGGCTGTGGGGGCGGCAGCTTGTGGTGGCACGTGCCTGTAGTCTCAGCCCTTGGGAAGCAGAGGCAGGAGCATCTGTGAGTTCCAGCACACACAGTAAGACCTTGTCTGGGGGAAGGGGGGGGGGATTCCACAAAGTCCTACTAAGCACCAGAGCCATGTTGGCCAAGGTCTGCATCTCATCCACAGAGGAAGATGGAAGGAGCCTTTGTATGTCAGTCTGATGCTCTTACCAGCCCTGGGCATTTAGGGCAGGCCAAATGAGCATGCAATACGCATAGAATTACCACTAACTTTACACAGTTCTCACCATTAAGAGAGCCAGCTTTATTGAGTATCCTTCTCAAAATCAATGGTAACTCATTTCAAACTCCTTCCAGCTCTGCGTGGGGCACAGACGGAAGTTCACTTCTGTTATCCAAAGAGCTATGAGTTATCACACTGCTCTGCAGTCGTCTTGACTCCTCACACTCTCTTTATAGAGTACAGCACTTGAAAATTCACAAAAATCCCAGAAACGTCCTCAATTCAGCTTCTTGTAGCTCGGCGAGTTTCCTGAAACATCACTCATCGCCTTTTGCTTGCTATCCCCTCTCTCTTCCTGACTGTTTAAACACATGGACATGGAGTTATTAACTTTTACAGGAAAGACAAATAAAATAATGTCGAAGCAAGAACGCAGTGATGTCAGTCTGCAGCAGCACCACTCATCTGGGGGAATCTGATTAGCGCTCGAGTGGCAGAGCTACCTGGAAAAGTGCTCACAATCAAATCAAAAAATGATACCAAAACATTAACCTGATGGCTAAAAACTCCACATTTAAACAGTTAAAGTAATAAAGGAGCTTTTATTGAGTATTTTTTATATTTCATTATGCCTCAAATTGACGAGGACTCCCGGATACATTTTCTAGACTTTTGGTTCCTCAAATCAAATGCTCGCTCGCTCTCTCTGTTTTTTTTTTTTTTTTGTAACTAAAAGGAAGCAGCATTTCTTGTAAAATTGAAAGGATTAAAGCTCCTACAATATTGAGATCAGCCTTGAGTGCAAACAAAGCCACAGCCACAAACAGAAGCCTCGAGCCACCTGCTCCCCAGACAGCAAAGCATTTCTCTGTGACTTTTTTTTTTTAAACTTTACATGAGTGTCTACATTTCCTTATTTATACACAGTCTGCTCAAAATAGTCAGGGAGCAAAAGCTAATGGTGTGGCAGGGCAGGAGCAAGCCAGGTCTCAAGAAGGCTGAGTACAGTGTCCAACCAACGCCAAGTGTGCCACGGGACCAACCAATCTCCTGTGTCTCTGTGTCACCCCTGTAACCCAGGGCCCCTCACTAGGACATCTTTTTCTTCTCTCTCTCCCATCTTCTCCCTCCGGCCCCTATCTGACTTTTGAGACAGGCTTTCTCTGTGTAGCCCTGGCTGTTCCAGAATTCAGCAGGCTGACCTTGAACACAGAGATCCACTTGCCTCTGCCTCACAATGCTAGGATGGAAGGTGTGCGCCACCATGCCCACACCATGCCCAGCTCATTTTTTTTTTTTTTTTCCTTTCTAAGTCAATCTCATTAGGTAGTCTAAGACACCTGTCTCGGCCAAGGGTGTGGACTTACGACAAAGGCATTTTGGACAAAGGGTGAGGCCACGGCTTAGTGGCCCAGGCGTGCTGCACAGGCATGGGGAGCTAAGTACGAACCCTATATGCAACATAAAGCCAGATACAGCAGCAGGCGTCTGAAGTCCCAGCAAGCTACAGCAGAGACACGGGTCCCTGAAAGCTCATGGGCTAATCAGCTTGCTGCATGCGGTGACAAGAGAGCTTCTGCCTCAAACAAGATGTAAGGTGAGGACCAGTGCCTGAGGTTGTCCTCTTGACTACTACTGCCTGATGGGGGATGTTCCATATGCTGTTAATACATATTTCTCTTATTGGTTGATGAACAAAACACTGATTGGCCAGTAGCCAGGCAGGAAGTATACGAGGGGCTACCAAACCAGGAGAATTCTGGGAAGAGGAGGCAGAGAGAGAGAGGCCGAGAGGAGATAGGATGCCCAGGCATTCTCCAGTAAGATAAGAGCATGGAGAAATACACAGATTAATAGTTAAGGGTTAATAATTAAGAGAGAGCTAGCCAGTAAAAATCCTAAGCCATCGGCCAAACAGTTTATAATTAATATAAGCCTCTGTGTGTTTATTTGGGACTGAAGGGCGGGCGGCAGGACTAGGAGGAGCAGAAACTCCATCTACAACTGTCTGGCATATCCTAAATCTACATACACATTTCACAGGTATACAGAAAGACAGAGAGGGAAAAGGAAAAGGGAAGGGAGAAGACAGGAAGGAGGAAAGGAGAGGATGAGGGAGGAATGGCGGTTGTGTGTGTATGCACATATAGAGGTCAAAAAATAAATTTTAAAAATTAAAAGAGGAGAAATTAAGAGACAAGACCCAACTTTCTCCTTCTGAAGAAAAAAAAAAAAAATACATCAATTGAGTTGTGGTGGCAGAGGCAGGCGGCTCTCTGAGAGTTCAAGGCCAGCCTGGTCTACAGAGTGGGTTCCAGGACAGCCAGAGCTACAGAGAAACCATGTCTCCAGGAGAAAAAAAAAAAAAGATAAAACCAACTGGGGGGGAGGGGTGGGGACAGTGAAGGGGGAAGAAAGAAGCGCCACAAAAAGACATGGGAAATCCATCTTCTTACTCAGAGAAAAGCATTCTTGATACTATGTACTATTCATTCTAATATAAGCTTGATTACCTAGTTTCAAAAAAAAAAAAAAAAGAAAGCTAACAAGTAGGCGGCCACCTAGAGAGCAACACTCAAGAGTTTGCTGACAGCAAACTCAAGAGAGGGACATCCAAGAGAAGCAAACACAAGATTTTACAAGTTCCTACTTCGGGGTCACTCAGCACGGCAAACCACTCAGAGCAGGGGCCAACACAGAACACATCTCACAAGCAAACAGGCCTATGCTAACCACACAATGTAAGCACTGACATCTAAATGATGATACCGAGTCATCAGGGTTAGACTAAATCCTAGATACCGAGCTTTATACAGCAGGACCGTCCCAGACCAGAAATGGTGGAGGGCTTGGTTTACTTGTTTCATGTGGGTCTCAATGGCCACTGAGAATGACTGTGGGCCAATGGGGGCAGGGTGACAACACAGACATTGCTTTTCTCAATTGAATAAAATGAGTTTTTACACAAGTTAGATTAAGAATCAGAAAGCAGAAGATTAAATAATGAATAGTTAACCAAATATTCACTGGGGTCTCACAGTATGAAAGCAAAAGCAAGATGCTGCTCTGTCATAATCTAGGGCAGGGGAGAGGCCAAAGCAATCTGAGGCCACCTGGTCCCACTCATGATCAAGGGCTCCTCTCTTCAGTGACCACGACAAATGATCAGCCAGCCTCTACTTAAATACTTAGAGTGGGCAGGAGCTCATTTCCTTATTCCCTCGAGAGCCTGTTGACTCACAGTCAGGAGCCTTGCCCCTTCCTTTCTTTTTGTGTGAAGTCCTCCCTGTGCAGCCCAGGCTGGCCTTCTACCTCAGTGCCCCACCCCACCCCGCCCCACCCCACCCCACCCCAGACCTCAGCCTCCAGGCTGCTGGGGTTACAGATGAGGACACATCCATGGGTCCTCACTCAGGCCTCCTCGTTTAAAAGGATTTAAATCCTACCCTCCCGAACCTGCCACCCACTAGTCCTTCCTGCCCCATGGTTTGAAACCCAGGGAGAAAAATGAGCACATCCCCTCTGTTTGGCAGCCACTGTGAGCTCTGTGGTCTCACTAGATAAAAGTTTTTGGAGAATTCTGCTCTTTGGCTTGCTGACAGGAGTCAAGTCCTTTCTGGAGAGCCAAGGCTACACCTGTGATGTCAGGACGCATTAGCAGTAACAAAGGCCACAGTAATGCGAGAGACCACTTCATACACACGTCATTCCAAAATGGCTAAATTCAATCAAACATGGCAGCATTTCCTACAACGCTCTGATCACTGGGGCCAGCGAGTGTGACGTGGGCACATTTACTGGAAGCTGCTGGACTCAGAGTGAGTGCCTCCGCTTTGAGACCATAATGGACAGGGTTTTTACCAGCCTGAAAGTGGTTTGGCATTCTTCTTCCCCAGGAATTACCTAGAAATTCATTTAACATCTGAAGACTGCAAATGAACTCCACAAGGTTTCAAGTCCACAGAGAAGGGAGAAAAGACAGGATCCTTAATCTCACCTTAGATACAACACTCTCAAGGAGGGAGAAGTAGACTCCCCTAAAATGGTAACAAAGAATCAAAGCCAAAGACCCCAGGTTTACTTCAGTCCCCAACTTCTTCAGTGACCTTCTGGACCCACCTACCCAGTTTCCACATATGTAAAATGGAGCTGCTGCCGCCTCAGAGACTAAATGCCCAGGTTACACGGAGTAATTAATTAGCATCATACAGCACTTTCATCTTCAAAGCAAGATTATTAGACTATAAAGTAGAGTAGATGTGGTTTGCAAACTCAAGCATGTAAGCAAACAGAGATAGAAAACTGGCTGACATCATCTCCTCCAGCCAGAAGGCACTGCCTCTGCAGGCACCTAACCTGTGTTCATAGAGAGAGAACAGCACCCAGCACTGCAGTAGAAGCAATGGCAGAAAGGAGCAAAGGGAGAAAGGTTTGGGAAAGACAAGGCTGAAGATGTAAAAGGAAGAATGATAAGGAGGGAGGAGGGAACAGGAAACAGCAAGGAACAAGGAGGGCAAATAATCCCCAAGAGAAGCAGAGACAGGAAGAGAGGGAAAAGGAAGGCTGTGTGCAGAGCTCTAGATTCATTAAAGACACATTTTAGCCTTTTTTTTTCAAAGGGAGGGAAAATGTCTGGAAAGCAGAGGACGGAGAGGAGGTCATTAGCAAGTCCAGTGTGTTCACGGGGCCACTGTGTGGATCAATTCATTTAACGCTGCCCTGTACATTTACAGAAAAGTACCTCTGATATAATAAAGGCTCATAAACACGCAGAAATTGGGTTAGACCTGTTTCGAATTCCTGCCAAACAATGGTTCAGAAAAATGAAGCTCTATTTTAATTAGCTGGATCCGTGAGTGATTTGATAACGGCAGATGCTGTCTGGGTGCTCTCAGCTTGATGGCTCCACATACATGAACTTAGAGTGCTTTTGATGCAATTAGGTATTTCTTTCTGCTCCAACATGGCAGGCCCAAGGATCTGACATGTTACTAGTATATTTATCTGCACATTAATATTTCAAACCACAAAGATGAGAAAACTGATCATGAGATAAATAGAAAAATTACTTTTTAAAGTCATTTACTCGGTGGAAGACCTTGGATAGCTGAGAGCGGCACACACAGCAGCATGGGTGCAGGAACACCCAACGCCGCAGCTCAACACGGCACACTGCATACACACTTCCAATTTTCCAATTGCAGTCCAGCCTCACGGCAAAGGATTAGTGCACCTAATGCACAGCCTGGCCTAGGACTAAGTGGCCTTCAAAATGTCTTTGTAATCAGGTAGCCTATTATAAACCTGGAGGGCCATTCCCCGAGACACAGAACTCATGATCACAGCCCTGAAAGTCCAAGTATCTCCACCAGGTGCTTTCAAGCCCGGCACCTAGCTGCCCCCTCTCCCTTTTAAGCACTCTCTCTTCCAAAGAGCATCTATGCTCCCCCACAGTGCTCACTGCCCTCTGCCATGACCACTTAGTGCAGCACCACCCATATGCACTAAAGGACCGGCAGAAAGCACAGCAGCTAGCTTGCAGCATCGGGATGCCTCTAATAGGAAGATCTAGGCAACACATTATCTGCCTGTGTGTCGTGGCTGGGCTGAGGAGAGGCTAGGAAAAGGGGGGGGGGGCCTTCACCACTCTAGAAGTGTGCTACTCTTCTGAAATTCTGATTAGGCTCTCAACATTGGCCCCTCCCCCATTAGATGGAATGCAGTGTGCAGAGTGTGGAGAAGACAAGAGTGTGGCTGGCTCCTCTCACTGCTCACTGCTGTGACAGGCACATGAAGAAACACAACTCAGTTCCGTCCTCTCACAGAGGACAAAGCGGACACAGGGACCTTCACACCATCTCCCCTTCATCGGCGCTAACAAGCTGAGCTCTGTAAATCAAGGATGAAATTCCTGTGCCAGGAAGTGACGGAGCAGCGAGCAGTTTCTTCTGTAAAGAGCCCCAAGAAGCTGCCTGCTTGGGAATCAGCATTTTGGGGGAAGAGGTGGGGTGGCAGGAAGCATGTGGCAGCAGGACTTCACCCAATAAACAACTTTATCACATACCGTGGCCTCCTTCAAATGTTATTTATCTCACAACACCACTCTGCCAAATAGAGGTTTCAATCTAATTGAATCGCATCTGCATATGGTAAATGCAGAGTCTCTGGGATTCCCGCTCTGCCCACAGGTGGAGGGCTCGCTGATCCCAACTATGCACACGCAGACTGTAAGAGGAGTGTAGGCGACTGCCGCCTAAACTACGCAGTCATTGTTTCGGCCCTCTGCAGAAGATGGGATCTGTAAAACAGGATGGTGTTGATAATAACACCCCAAAGGACACACACCAAGAAGGCAGAAGGAGGTGCCTGTGCAAGGGGGCTCTGACCACACAGGTCTTCAGAATGCCGGCCCATCACTACCTCCTTCCATTCCTGAGGAGATGGGAAGGAGCCCCTCTATCCCGCTCGCTACAACTCTCATGGCTTTTGGCCACATCCCAGAGTAGCCAGATGAATTAAAAGAGATACAAATAAAAATGAACGCTTTTGGTAATAGCAACTGTCACTAAGCCCAGCAAAGTAGGGGTGGGGGTGTTGTTTTTAAAGGAAAGATCACCTATGACTAACTGAAGAAATGAAGCAGAAACAGTCAGGACTTCCCTCCCACAAAGGCCCATGTTAATAAAAAGTGGCCATGACACAGAAACACTGTTATGAAGAAAAGCAGAACATAGATCCTAGAACCCTGATGCGACTCCCGATGGCAGCTGCCTGCCTGCATCCCTGACTACACAGAAGGAAGGCAGAGGTAAGAAGATCACAAGTCAGAGGCCATGGGCTTCTGCAGGAGGGAGGCCCTGCCTCATAACGACAGGTGAACAGTAACAGGAGAAAGGGTCTGGAGTCCAGCATGAGCCTGGGATGTATGTCCCCTCACTAGGGCCAACTGCTTCTCCCCCATTCCTCTTGCTCATGTCACCAAGACATTTAACTTTTTCAAAACTATAGCCCAGGAAACATCCCTGCTCCAAAGGCTAAATACCTAGTCTAGGAAAACTCCCTTCTGCCCTCCTTGTCCTCTACTAGACCAGCCTGTCAATGCAAACTTCATCATCAGCCCTTCCTATTAAAAACACAACAGGAAGGTGCAAAGAACACAAGCGAAAAGGAGAGCTCTGCCACAAGCTGACCTCCCAGACCTGGTCCAGCCACATTCTTGCCCACAGCCTGCACCTCTTGTGCCTCCCTACGGTTTCAAAATGCAGCTGCACACATCTCCTCAAACTCAGATTTCTAGCACCTCTAATTACAGGCCTCTTGAGCTAGGCTCCTTTAATTAATGAACCTGACTCCTCTCTCTTCAAAGGAAATCTGCATATGAGATGCACACAGTGAGCTGACCTACCCCTGCTATGTGATGGCTGCCATTGGCAGCCAACAGAAGCAAAGGTACCCGGCCTCCACGGCCAGTCCAAGCCATCCTCACCCAACACGGGCCAACTGTGCTGTGTGCTTAGGGTCAGAAAACATTTCTTGGATCTCAAGAGAAGAGAAAGCTCTGCTGGGCGTGACTAGCAAGACCCAAAGAGAACCTGGTTCCCATGTTTTCACTTTCTTCCCTCCTCCCCTGCAGGCTGGAGAGAGGACCACTACTCAAGGCCAGGCCGCCACAGAGGGAACAGCCTGACCCCGAAATACCTGAAAGAAGTAAACACAACAGGCCTGGGAGCTGCTATCCCAGGCCTGGAATAAACGTGGTTAGAGCTTAGCAGAAACCAGGCAGGGGAGGCCCATGAAGCGGTGTGGGAAAGAAGCAGCTCTCTGAGAGAGATCACCGCGGCCTGGGCTCTGCCCTCGCTCCCTGCACCCTCCCTGTCTGATTTGCTGTTGAGCCAGGACTGCCTAGGGCTCCTTCACAAATGTGCTATGAGGTGGCTTGTTACTAGGAAAAGCGCAGCCTTCAGACTTCACAGGGTCTGGAAGCAGTTATAAACAAACAACACCACACATGCCAGAAGAGACAGGGTCTGGGCCAAACTAAAACAAAAGATCCAACAGGTTTGGCAAAAATGAAAACAGGTTGTATTCTGTCCCTACCATCTGACAGTCATTTCCCAATGATCCCCACAGCAGGCCCAATGAGGCAACACTTCCATTATTTACCAAATAAACACACCTCTTCTACAAGGAAATAGAAATTCTTAGGACACATGGGCTCCTCACCTAGGGTCACAGTATAAAACTGAGCTAGGAACCCTGAATGAACAGTGTCAAGACTAAAACGAAGCTCAGAGCACAAGGCCTTGACCACTAAGTTCCTCCCACTGTACGTCACAAAGCACATGTTCAGCATCTCTGTCAGTTTCCGTCACTGTGAACACGGTTGTGGAAGGGTGAACGGCTCGGCATCCATCGGCCTAGCTAACAGCCAGCCTGGCACAACAATGCGAGGCTGCCTGAGCACTGAGTCTTCCCACACAACACCTTCTTTGCTTCCCGGCATGGGTCACTTGGCACTGTTATGCTCCGTGTCCAGGGACCAACATGGGCCATCATTTCTGTCCTCCCACTACAACCAGTCCCTGAATGTATCTGCACCTTACTCCCAAAGCACAAGCTGCCAGAGATGGCCGAAGAATTTTTAATTTGGTGTGGTTTTCCAAACAAAACATTCTATAAGTTCACAGTTATTTGAAGTGGAAGCATTTAATTTTCTATCAAACAAGCAGGTAAAAACAGAAGACTGGAGAATGCAAGAACTAAAGATGAAGGAAGGTTAGGATGCAGGAAAATAAGGGTCTGGGAATAGCTGAGATCAGGAATGTCCAGGGATTGTTGGCATGGGAAGCCACACCAGCCAGCCAGGCACTCTCTTTCCAGGGTGTCTCAAGGGGAAATCACCCATCGATCCTAGGACACACGCGCTCTAGGACCAATCCCTTACCTCAGATCTGCCTCTGCCTCAAATTCCTGCTTGTGCTTTAATGTTTAAATTATTAAATGCATTAATGTATTTACATTATTCAAGTCTTCTGTGCATTTTTTCTAAGATAATTTATGTATAAGAGTTTGGATGTCCGTGACTGTTAATGTCTACAACCCTTCCTGTTCATTATTGATTCTGGAAGAAAAAAAAAGTCAGAGTTTTAATGCCTTATTTTTAATGTATTAAGAGTCTGAATAAGTGCATTCTCTTTTTTCTTTTGTAATTTCATAATTTAAGTAGTGCATTTATTAAACTGACACAGTATGAATTGTGGTGAAGCCTGGCATGGTTCCATGCTGCCTAGCGGCTCACTCCCCTGCTCCTATACAGCCAGTGCTCTCAGTGAGGGTTCCCACCTCCACAGCAGGGGAGGGAAGGGGCAAGCATCTGCCCAGCGCACGCTTCTAAAGTCGATTTTCTTCCTCCGTTTTCAGGTTCTTGCCCAAATCAGCCCTTCTGACTACTCGGCTTCTAGAATGCATTAAGAGGACCAGCCCTCTGCTCATCGGAAGTCCTCATCTGGATGCACTGCAGGTTACATCCAAACAGAGCTTGCAATCAGCACACAATTTTCAAGAACAATAAACATGCTTGAAGCTTAACATAACAAAATCAAGCAAACAAAATAACTACTTTTTGAAAGAACTCTCAAACATCTCTAACACACAACATCTCCAACTTGGGAAATAAAAGCTTGTTTCTGTTGAAATCCAGTTCCCCTAGCAAAGAAATCACTTTCAACTATAGCCAGTAGATCGACAGTGACACCCAATGGCCCATTAGTTTAATCCCAGCTGGGCATCCCCCCAGAGGCTGCCCCTGGGGGACAGGGCTTTAGGCAAAGAGTTCCTGTGAGACCTTGGGGTGGGGCTTGAAAGAAAAAAAAATCAGCTACCCCATACTTTTCATGAAACTGAATTGCTAAGGGGTAAATGGCTTACCCCACATGGGCTGTGTGTGTGTGTGTGTGTGTGTGTGTACACATATGTATGTGTATGTACACATATACATATATGTGTATATACATATATGTGTGTGTACATGTATACATATTTCCACATGTGCAAACACTGTACAGTATAACACATCAATAGCACCTTCTGGTGGGAGGTGTGAGCACATGTGCACCATGTGAACACATACACATACACGCAGGTGCACACTAGCTGGACTGAATAACACGGTCCCTACCAACTGGAGTGGAAAAAGGAAACCAAAAGCTTGCTGGAGCCTGGCCCTGCCATGTCTCCCGCTGGATGCACGTATGCCCATACCCACATACAAACCATGTTATATATTTTCTCCCTTTTTTTTTCCTGCTTTTCTGTTTCCTTTTTTCTCTTCTTTTTTGGCTACTCATTACCATTCTTTAACTGTTACAATTTATATCAGCATATAATGTTAAATAATTACAGGGAACGGAGCTCACTCTAGTGAGGATATAAACGCGCTGTGGGAATCTACAGATTTAAACAAATAACACTCACGGCAGGGGGTGAGCGGATGAATTAGCATTAATATCCTGCCTGGGAGATCCCAGTGCACTGGTACTGCTTAAATACAGATCTTTTCTGTAACAGTCAATATGACAGCTCCCGGCAATACGGCCCCTTTCCCTCTCCCAGTCAATATAGCAGCCAGTGAAAATAGAAACGTGCCTATAGCAATCAATACAGCAGCCAGCTAAAATAAACCCTTCCCTTTTAAGGGCTATATAATAGTCAGCTAAATGGAAGAATTGGCACCCCTGCTGGATAGCTCAGCAGCAAAGCCAAGGAATGAACAGGCCACGAACACAGGCCCTGCCTATGAAGGGAGAAGATGTGCCTTGGAAGACAATGAAGCAGGAGCTGCTGAGGGATACTGGACTGGCTGCCTCCAGGACCCAGGTAATAAGCAGCTACCGGGCCACCCCATACCAAAGTTTAATTAAAACTGCCAGAAATTTAGAATTTAAAAAATCCTATTCAAACTGTTGTCCTCAGAGAGGAGTGGCAGTATCTGGATTTGAACCTGGGACCTGCTCTCACCTTAGTCTGAGGTCAGTGCACTAAGGTAATAGGTCTGTGTTGTTCTGACCCCCACACCGGGGCTAGTGAGTGAAACACCCAGCCATGTGAACAAATACGTCAATTGGTGTGACCGGTGCCCGGTGTACATACCAAGCTCGTCTTAAAAACTCTTAAATGTTTTGAGAAAACCATACATATCTGGTACTCCACACACACACATCATGAAAGGTAGTGTCCTTCCTTCAAGGAGGCATGGGGATGGGGGGTGGGTATTACAAAAGAATTTAGGAGGACTCTTCTAAAGGCTCAAGCTGGCAGAGACCTTTTTAAGAAAAGAACAAGGATGGGATGTCTTCGTGAGAAGCCCCCGCATCTTTTCATTGGAACAAGTTACTGCTAAGATTAGTTCTGCCGGCCTTCGGGTTCTACAAATGTGGAATGTAACGCTGACACTGTGCAGCTTTCCAACCAACAAGCCCTGAAGTTAATGCTGGGACTGTTGTGCTGCAAAGCAGCTGAGCAGCAGGGCCCAACCCATCTTCATTAAAATCCCACAATCTGTCTGCCATCCTTTGAGTGAGTCCACAGAGAGCCCCTGTTCCCTGGCCAGGTGTTTAACACCCAGTGATGCGCATGTCATCAATCAGGTGACTCAGTCAAGAGCCACAGCACAGGTATCAGGAAAAAAAGGTTCTTCAAGTCCTGGCTGAAAGCCCTAGTACTTAAAGGCTTGGATTACACCGCCCTACCTACAAACACCTGCCCTTCTCATCAGAATTCCAGCTGCACAGCATCCTCAGGGTTAAAAGGGTTAGCAGGATGTAGGACCTCTAATCATAGCAATACACATTTTGCCACAGTCTTACAGTAAGCAAATGTCTTATTAATCACAGACCTCAGTACCTACAAGTCACAGTCCTATAGTCCCTAAAAGTCACAGTCCCTAAGATCCAGTGGTTGTGACAGCTACTTGGTGGAGACATGGATCTGGAGGACTGGCCCAGCACACCACTGTCTTATACAATGTGGATTCATAACGAGTCACTGCTCAGCTTCCAGCACGGACCAACAAGTGCTTTATAGCCACAAGACACAAAAGTGTGGGGCAAACACTAGAGAGGTGGCTCGGTGGAAAACAGCACCTGATGCTCTTGCACAGGACCCAGGTTTGGTTCCCAGTATCCACATGGTAACCCACAGCCATCCCTAACTCTTACTCCAGGGCATCTGATACCTTCCCCTGACCTCAAGAGTACCAGGCACACATGAGGTATGCATACACACATGCAGCAAAACACCCATACACCTAATACAAATCAAAAAAATTAATTGGAGGTATATACTTTCAATTAAGTAGCATTAAAGCTAGAGAGAATGCATCATGTAGCAAAAACTACAGATGCCTCCGTAGCCATCAAAGGTGAGCAGGAGGCAGGAAGGGAGGGAGGGAGAGAGAAAGAGAGTAATTAAAGAGAAAATAATTCTGAAAGGTGAGAGGGAAAGATAAGAGATAACCGGAGAGCTCACAGAGAAAGACAAACCCTCTCTGGCATTTGCCCCTTAAAGCTTTCAAGGCGTTTGTGAAAAGACGGTTGCAATAAAACAAACAGAGCAGTGAGTCATCTGCTTTCCAACCTGAGTCAAAAGGGGCTGCTTCTGGACAAACTGAAAGAAAGGCAGCTCTGCCTGCACACTTGCCGATGCCTGTCGTGAGGATGTGGGGAAGAACGAGGAGGTGGGAGTGAGTGCTGTCCTCACGGCCCCAGTGTCACTGCAGATAAGTACTGTCAAGATTTAAACCATAATAATGGAAAGGCTATAAAGGTCTCCGTTATGGTACTTCCTCTGATGCTCCCATTCATGAATGCCCCTGTGTGTTGCCCACGTGGCAATGCTCCACTAAACATCGGTACATGTGTACCCCAGTGGAAACGCTGCACCCTAGTTTCCCAGCAGGAAGCCCAGTAGCAACCGTGCAGTCCAAGTCCTTGGTTCATCACCCCAGTCTGTGTAAGTGTACGCACTCACTTCCATCCCACAAGGGTGGAGTGAGTGCCATCCAGGAGCTAAGGGGCACAACACCCCCAATAGCAAGGTCAGTCACAAATATATTCCATATGGACACATATCGGTGTAACATCCTTTACTACTTGGACAGTTCAAATCCTCCCACACGCTCCTGGTGGCCTAATGTGAAATGCAGTTCCCTCTGCTTTGTGCTTTGTGTAGATTGCAGGTTGGTAGTACTTAAAGGAAGCTAACTGGGTGTTCAGAGACACCTTTACTTGGATTCGGCATACAGAAAGACTGAAGAAAAAAAAAATGGTTTCAAGAGATCAATTCCCTAGCAGGGTGTGGTGGTATACGCTTTTAGTTCTAGCACTCAAGAGGCAGAGGCAGGCAGATCTACACATACATACTATACACACACACAAATAAATGAAGAAAAGAAGCCAGGCAGCCAGGCAGTAGTGGTGCATGCCTTTAATCCCAAAACTCAGGGAAACAGAGATGGGCAGATCCATGTGAGTTTGAGGCCAGCCTGGTCTACAAAGCAAATTCCAGGACAGTCAGAGCTACACAGAGAAAGCCTGTCTCAGAGAGAGACAGAGACAGAGAAACAGAGAGAGAGAGTTCCTTTCCCAGAACCTGACTTGGCTTCCTAGATAACACCACAGAGCCACAAGGAAATGCAGAGGGCTGGGGTATAGCTGATCAGTAGAGCTTTTCTCTAGCATGTACAGGGCCTGGGGTTCAACCCCCAATACCTCCAAAAGTAAAGAAACCCTACCTCCTACAAAGTAAGACGATATGCATGAAGGTTGGGCATGGTGGTGCATGCCTTTAATCCCAGCACTCAAGGGACAAAGGCAGATGGATCTGTGAGTTCTAGACCAATATGATCTTACAAAATGAGTTCCAGACCAGTTACATACATGAATACCTCAGATGCATGACAAGGAGATACAAACTAAGGCAGGTGGATAGATATAAGAACAGATGTCCGGTTAAAATGAGGCTAAAACCTATACCAGGAAAACTATGAGAGGCAATCAGGGAAGTCAAAATTTAATAAAACTAAGAAAGGACTGACACAGTAAACTCAGCGTGGTGGCCGACACAGGATGATAGCTCACATTTGCTAGGTGGGCAGCCAGCATCAACCACAAACCACCATTGGGCTGCCTTCCCTGTTGATCTGTAATTGGTGAGCCTATGATAGAGCCAGCAATTATCATTAGGCCCCTGTATTTATTTCACAGACAAAGGCAAGCAGGAGAGACCAGTTAGTAATGAGTAAGTAATGACCACGAAATACATTGTATTTTACGGAGCGGCTAGGGCAGGAAATGCTATTCGGAAAATAAAACCTGAAAGAATAAAATAAGCTAGAGAAACTCAATTTTCTTCTTCCTCCTCCCAAAGCCACACTCAGGGTAAAATGAGGTTTACGCAGGTTAATCCTTAGGAGGTAAGAAAAGGGTGATTAAATACATTTAAAAATCAATTGTACATTAAACCAAATCCAGGAACTGCAAAAACAAACACCACAGCGCTCCTCCGGCCAGTATTAGCTACAGTCTGGTCAGCAGGGGATACCCTACCTGACAGAGTCCATGAGGTAATTGGGGGGAGGCGCAGAAGAGGAACTGCTGATCTATCTGGATTTCACTGGAAATAAAGTGATTTCTACATACTACAAAGGAAAAAAAAATCTCCTATAAACCAAACTTTGGAGATCAAGATGAAAACTTCAAAACTCCAATAGAAGTAACAATGATGATAATCATTTGATAAACAGAAGTTATAAAATTAATCCAATGTTAAATGATTTGCCACCATTTCTAGCTATTCCTTTTGCTCATTAACAAAGTCTATTAACTGTCATTTCTAGAGCGACAACAGCCCTGGAGAGGCAGAGCTGCTGTGCCTTTGTCTTTGAGGGGCACTCTTGTGGGGAGGCTCTCCCGATTCCCAGGGAAGGCCCCAGAAGCCTCGGAAGCAAGCCACAAGGAGGAGACTGGCTGCCTGCCCCTCCCACGGGGGCCAGGACAGCACTCCCAGCTAACCACAAACACCCCTCTCAGGGCCGGCTGGCTTCTCTGTGTGCACCAGCACCGCCCAGGTCTTTACAGGACTTTGCTTTAGCCACGCAGCTGAAGCTCGGGGCCAGGGTAGAAGGGGCTCTTCTGGGAAGGCTGTCTGCTTTATCAATGAAGCCCAGGGTCCAGGAATCAAGTCAGTGTTAGACCCCAAAGTCTCAACACGTGACAAAACCAGCTTTTCCTTCACTATGCTTCGGCAGGCTAGAATTGTGGAGAAGCCTCTGAAGCATGCCAGGGTTGCAAGGCAAACAGGTGATCGACCACATGACAGTATAGTCTCACCAGAGTAAGACAAGACTCACGGAGGCGGCACTGTTAGAGTACGTTATTGATGGCTAGCAGTTGGCAGCAAGAAGGAGCTGACAAAGACTCCACTCCCTTACAGGCATCTCCAGTCTCTTATCTTCAAAGAAGGCAAGGGTTACTGCCTTAACTGACAGGAGGCGTGGATGCTGATGGGGACACGGGTAAAGGATTCGCCTGAGGGGCAGAGGAAGGGGAAACACAGGACCTTGGATGTTGAGTTCCCTTTGCTTAGGTGGATTCCGGTGACTCCCGGAGGACCCACACAGCACAGCCCAGCACAGCACGGCTTTAAGAGCTGGAGTCAGTCGAAAGCAAATTGCTCACTTGTCCAACCTTCATTCTGTCAGCAGGAGATGAAATAACAGGCAGCTGCTGCCCCCTAGAAGCTACCTGAGATGTAGCAGCTTCCACAGAAACATTAGATGAAAAGATCCTATTATCTCCCTCCATCTCATAACCTGTCATTAGTGAGGTACATGGGTGCAGACGCCTCCTCCGAGCCTGAGGAGGCGCACATCACCTGTGATAAATTAATAGGTGCCTTTTCAACAGCGAAGATGCACACAAAGACTCCAACCAGGGAGAACACAGTAAGGCAACAGCTTCTCAGAGCACGCCCAGAGTAGCAGGCAGCCGCAGCCACAGCCACAGCCTCAGCCTGTCTATGCAGCATCTCTTCACCGAGACAGGGCCAGGGAAGGCGAGGTCAACACTGTGCCTAGACCTGCAGTTCCTGTCTGCTCAAGTTCCACAGTATGCATCTGAGACTTTGACCTTGCTCTGGAGGCCTGACTGCTCTGGGCTTTGGGTCCCTCACTATAAAATGAGAAGGGCAATCCTCACAGTGGGGTGAGAGTTGAACCAGACAAAAACAAAGAAACAAGCATGGAGGCCACAGAGCTGCACAGTAGCCAGCCCTCTTGGCCTATGAGATCACAGCTAATAATTGCTCAGTTAATAAAAGAGGGTTTTTTTTTTTTTTTCAGTTAAATTGAAGAATCATTAAAGGTGGAGCCTACTCTACATACCTTCAACATTTATACTACCCGAAAACCTATAAACACACAGTCATTCCCCAATCTTTTGATGTGGAGCCAAGACCTTTCCTTTGAGTGTGGGCCACAGACTGGAGTTCCCAGACGCCTTTCTCCTGAACAGACCCCACCCACAGCACACCCTCCATATTCTAAAGCAAAGCAAGAGCCTACAGGCATTACAAAAGCAACCGCAGTGCAGATTCTTCTGGATTTGTATGGTCCCAGCTTGGAGGTTATTGTCTCATGCTCAATCTGCTGGCAGGTTTTTTGGTATTTTTTGTTTTGTTTTGTTTTTAGTTCACATTTACCACACATAGAACTTAACTTTTAAAAGAAAAAAATGTTCACATTAATCTTTACAGAACACATCACTCTTGTAGAATCCTCTCTTCACATCTGTCTCCCTGTTTATATCACACTTAATGGAACAGCATTGCTCAGTAAGAAACACACTGATCGGTTTGGGAACCGATGCTCAGTGTGAGAAAGAGTGTGAGAGAGACTGGCTGGGCTGCCTCACGAGAGCCCTGCAGGCGAGAAGGTTCTGGAGGCCGGAAAGGCAAACTGGCTAGTTGCAGCAGCGGTTCTCAAGCTTCCTAAAGCTGCGACCCTTTAATGCAGTTCCTCATGTGTGGCGGCCCCCAACCATAATATTATTTTTCATTGCCACTTCATAACTGTAATTCTGATACTGTTATGAATAGTAGTGCAAATATCTGTGTTTCCTGATGGTCTTAGGCGACCCTGTGAAAAGGTCATTCAACACCCCTGAGGGGCCACGACCCACAGGCTGAGAACCACTGAGTTATAGGCTGTCAAAAGCAGTTCCTGACACTTTTTAAAAGACATGCATGTTTGGGGTACCCTGATTTATTTCACCAGAGATCTGCAACAGTCCTCCAAAGTGCACACAGAACCAGTGAGAGGGTTCAGCAGGTAAAGGCACTTGCCACCAAGAATGAAGGACATGAGTTTGAGCTCCACATGTGTGCCATGGCATATCATGTGTGCACACATGCACAAATAAATAAATGTAAAACAATGTTTTTAATGTACATGCAGGTGTGGTGGGAAACTGAGGCATGAAGATCGGAAGTTCAAAGACAGCCTGAGCTATAAAGTGAGACCCTATCTCAAAAAAAAAAAAAAAAAAAAAAAAAAAAAGGAAGGAAGGAAGGAAGGAAGAAAAAGAAGGTACAGGTCCATAGGGCGGAAAGCTGGAAGCAAAAGGAAAATATAGGAAAAGAGGAAAAACTGTTCAGTAAACGTTTATTCCTCATCTCCAAAATCCATCTCCAGTGAAGTGTGGAAAAATATGAAACCATTTATACAAACGCTAGATTCTGTTGGCCACTAGCTCCTGGTGACCACGAGGCTAGAAAAAGAGACCCTGACCCAAAGACCCCCTCAAGTGGGCCTGGCTGCTGAGTCACAGCTGACACCAGCAGTGAGAGGCTCCTGGAAGGCCCCCTGCTTGGTAAAGGGGACAACTGGCATGGGGAGCGCCACCCCACACAGTGCAGAGAGAGAGGAGCTTCCCGGAGGCTTCTAGGCAAGAGGTCACAAAGGTGGCATGTTCTCGACAGGGTAATCCATCCTCACACATGCTCCACTGGGGGCCATGTGTTAGCCCCTCTCTGCCTCTGGCTGTCATGGGGTGCCCCTAGATAGATTTACCTCCAGAATCACTCAATGTCAGCCCATCTCGAGCCTACTCGGACAAACTCATAATGGCAGAGCGAAGATTTGTGGAGCAACAAGCATAAATCTTGGTTATAACTACAAACCATAAAAGAAAGGAGAGCTGGGAGGGAAGAGGGAAGGGCGGAGATACGTCCTTCTCCCAAGCACTACTTTATCTTCCCGCAGCTCTGCACCACGCACAGGGGATTAACTATGGCACATATTTTTCAAGCCCAATCAGTCTGTGCAGTTTGACAATGGGCTCAAATATTTTTAAATGGAAATTATCCTGGAAACGTGGGGCACACAGCTGCCCTAAGAACACCATGTTCAGTGCTCTTCAGAGGGCTATAGGGGTTCTGTGTCGGCCACACTAAAAGATATTTATACACGAAAATTTTTCAAGTACAGTAACGATCAATTTTAGAGAAAGGAGAAGCGTTTTCAGAGTGCTCCTCTGGCCCCGTAAGAGGTGTGGGTCCCACCTGCAGCTGCACTAGAACAGCCCAGAAGCTCAGTCCACACCTCCAGGGGCAAGGGGCCCACAGGGTCAAAGAGAAACCTCCCTCAGTGCGCTGAGGCATACAACCGCTCCAGCCTTGGATCCTACATCTCCAAAATTAGAGCCAGGTTCAGTGATCTACAGGGGCAGGGCCTCTCCTTACCGGAGCTGCAGCAAACACAAAATATAGCCATGAGAAGAAGCCAGGGAGCTAAAGCACAAACAAAGGAGAGAACGGCCTCACAGCCTTTTCTCTAATTATCACCCCTCAGAGTTTCCATTCATCTAGTAATTATTTGTAAAAGAATACCTCCAAACTGAAAAAAACAACCTCCTCATCTACCTGAAAGAGGAAACAACCAAAGGGCACCGCCTAGTCTTCTCCATAACCCTCCTCAGACTATAATAGGAAGGATGGAGTAGGAAGAGGCAGTAATTTCAAAATCAGTAAGTGGCCTGGAGATCAGAGCCACCCAGAAATGGAATGAGGCTTTCTTCCGGTTCGTCCATTTCAGCATTTAGAGCTAACCAGTGCTCCTCCTGGATCTGCCGGGAGGAGGGAAGCACGGCACCTTCCCCACCAGGAGCTGATCTGTGTGAACATTAGTGGTAAAAGGGTACACTTTCCTCACTAGAGGTTTTATACTACTTAGGAGAGGAGAGCGGGAAAGGAGGAAAGCCAGGTACCTGCCTGCCCTGGCTCATCACAGTGACAGCCTCACCATCAAGAGGCACCAAGAGCCCCATCCTCAAACTCTTTACATGGGTTTTGTTCCTGAGAGTCTCAGCGGCACACACAGCCAGTAACAGTTCTGCAAGTCAGGCGGCTGAGGCTGAGGAATCAGGAGAACAAGGGCAGCCTGGGTGATATAACCCCATCTTTTAGAAAAACTAAGTATGTGTCTGATGTCATCCCTATTCACTGCCTCCTGACAGAGGTCCCTGAGCAAGAAAATGGCAGAAGTGACAAGCCAGTATGTCATACTTAAACTACCGTATTTACTACCTTCCTGGAAAGATGGCAACTCCCTGAGATTCTCACATTTCTGGTTTCATTATTCATGTGGGTAAAACACTTTTGCAAATGTATCAAAAACAAGTATATGTTAGGTATGGTGGCATATACCTATAATTGTATCAAAAACAAGTATGTGTTAGGTATGGTGGCATATATCTATAACTGTAGCACTTGGGAACTGAGGCAGGAGAACTGGCATGAGTTCGAGGCCCAACCTGGGCTATACGATGAGTTCTAGACCAGCCGAGACTATTGAGTGAGATCACCTTAATGCCCCCACCCCCACCAAATTTTCCCACAGAATACTTTTAGTTTTATCTCTACATTTGCCATGCTATTATATGCATGCATGTATACACACGCAT
Organism: Phodopus roborovskii; assembly: GCF_943737965.1. Taxonomy (NCBI): domain Eukaryota; kingdom Metazoa; phylum Chordata; class Mammalia; order Rodentia; family Cricetidae; genus Phodopus; species Phodopus roborovskii. The sequence continues at coordinate 727,833 of NW_026126646.1, forward strand.
ACATGAGTATACACAAAGAAATGTATTGAACATGTGCATGTCATCCTTCAAAAATGTTCTGATGGGGAAAAAATGAGAACCACCTATCCTCAGTATCCTTGCCAACTGGTACAGCAAGGTATTCCAACCACAAAAGTTGCAAAAGGCACAACACTGGGAAAAGACTGTCAGGAACACACCTAGAGATGCAGAAGACAGGCAACTTGCCATAATCATTCTTAAAGAGACACTCACAGCACTGGCTGGCTCCCTGGATTCATCGCGGTATTAATGCCTTCGGATAACCAGCCTCTGGTGAACTGGTTTAAAAACAGAAAGGAGCTGAAGAGGTGGCCTGGTGGTTAAGAGCACTTGCTGTTTTGCAGAGGACCCAGATTCAGTTCCCAGCACCTACATGGTGGCAGATCACAACAGCCTGTAACTCCAGTTCCAAAAGATCTAGTGCCCTCTTCTGGCCTACTCGGGCACCTGGCACATATATGCTACACGCATATATACACATACAAAGAAGGCAAAATATCCATACACATGGGAAAGGTGGGGAGAAGAGCTGAGCTGAGTGCACGCCTTTAATCCAAGCACTAGGTAAGGTAAGCAGAGGCAGGCAGATCTCCGTGAGTCTGAGCCTCTCCTGATCTACAATGAGTTCCACGCCAGCTGGGTGTATATATAATGAGACTGCCTCAAACCAAACTAAACCACACAAAGCAAGAGAAGAATCTTAGGCATCCTGGAGTGAGCATCCCCAAAATGACCAACTAAAGGCAGAGATACTGTGGAACTCCACAGGATACAAGGTTCCACCTTGAACTCAGGAAGGAAAACCCAAAGGCTACATGGAGTACTTCCATCCTGAGACCACCAGATCCACAGTGGCAGGGCATCTTTTCTTGAAGAGTTCAGTATACTGAGAAGGTTCAACAGGTAACAGCACTCAATACTCGCTACCAGTCCTGACAAGCTGAGTTCAATCTCCACAACCCACATGGTAGAAGAAGAAAACCAATTCCCAAAAGTTGTCCTCTGACCTCTACACAAGTGCTATGGCACATTAAGACCATCACCACTACACACACACACACACACACACACACACACACAGAGTCCAATGATGAACACCTACAATTCCCACACTAGCGAGGCAGAGGCAAGAGAGTTGCTGTAGTCGCAGGCTAGGCATGGTTATACAGTGAGACTCTTGTCTTCAACAAGAAAAAGTTTTAACCTAGAAATGCTGACAGGGTAGAAATGCACTATCCTTTTTGGATTGTTCTGGAAAAAGGACACAGGGAACACAGATTGAAAGCAAAACCAGCAGAGTGGGTAGTGCACGCCTGTGATCCCAGCGCTCAGGAGGAGACCAGACAAGGATAGCATGAACTACAGACACTGCATCAAAACAAATCAATGGAAAACCCTTATACCTACAGATCAGAGGCAGCAAAGACAGCAGGGACTCACCCATTAGAGAGAATTTGGTGTCCAAGAGCAAGAAGCTGAAATTCTAGTTGAACCAAACACAGGGCCTGTGTAAAGTCAGTGAGCAATAGAGTTGCTGAATATGGAGAAACAAAGGGTAGACAAATGAGCGGCTACGCAAGCTGAACCTCACTTATCACTTACTTCAAATAACCAGAATCAGGTGACTAAAAGGAAATCTCGGGTTATCTAAGCCTAACTTCAGCATCCAAGCTAGACAAGACCCGAGCTGTCCCATGTGTTTGTTTTCTGTCACATATGCCAGACAAGTACTCTACCACTGAGCTTTCCATGCACAGACTCTCACCACATAGTTCCAAGGTTAGTCTTGGTGTCAGCATCCTCCTGCCTCAGCCTCCTGAGTGCTGGGGTTACAAGTATGCACCATATGCCCAGTGGCCACCATTCTTACAACCTTTATCTGATCCCCCAGGGGAGTCCAGGAAACCAGGCACAGGATATGAATGAGCCCCAGGAAGGACACACACACATGGCCAGAATCCTGGTTGTGCTGGAGAGCCACAAGCTATTTTCAACACATCTGACAGGAGACAGAGATCAGCCCTCTGGAGAGCTGTCAAAATTCCTTGTCTCGGGACCAGGGAGACAGCTCAGTAGATAAAAGTGCTTTCCACGCAAGCTGGAGCTTCATCCTCAGAACTCACACTGGAAAAAGAGAAGCAACTCAGCTGTCCTGGAACTCACAGGGATCCACCTGCCTCTGCCTCTCGAGTGCTGGCTGGGATCGAAGGTGTACACCACTACATCCAGCCCTGAATTGTAGCATTTAATAAACCCTTAACATTTTTAATGAGGAGAAAATTTACTTCAAAATGATCAACTAGGATCTAGTAAGGTGGCTCAGCAGGCAATAAATAGCATTTGCCACATAGGACTGGCAACCTGAGTTTAATCCCCAGAGCCCACAATGCAAGGAGAGGACCAACTTCCCAAAGCTGACCGCTGTATATATAGAGCCTGCGTAGTGCTGAAGCAGATGCAAGCCCCCACACACACACACACACAGAGCAAATAAAAAAATAAATCCATTTTAAAAAATCATCATCTAGGTTTTTTTATTGGTGGTGATTTCCTTTTTGTGTTTTATATTTTGCTTTCTTTTTTGAAACAAGGTCTCGGTTAGCCCAAGCTAGCTCCAAACGTATTGTGTAGCTAAGGATGACCTTGAGCTTTCAATTCTCATGCTTCTCCCAAGTGCTAGCACCATAAATAAGCAGACACCACCTGTCCTGTCTGATGTAGTGCTGGGGATGGAACCCAACGTTTCATGCGACACAGGCAAGCATCCTACCAACTGAGCTACAAACCCAACCCTGATGGTCATTTAGTTGTGGAAAACAAAATAAAACTATCTGCCTCCAGCATCTCGTGCTTAATATTCCAGCTCAGAGCCCAGAAAACAACCATTAAGGAATTTTGTACAAAATTCACAAGCAAGCTGGGCAGTGATAGCACTCGGGAGGCAGAGGCAGGGGCTATCTCTGAGCTCGAGGCCAGCCTGGTCTACAGAGTGAATTCCAGGACAGCCAGAGCTACACAGTGAGGCCCTGTCTCGGGGGTTAAATTACAATTAGTTAAAAACAAACTTAACTTTATCACCATATTCCTCAAGGCTGTCTCAGAAACCACCCCTAAGCTCCCACCCGGCAATCCTCCTGCTCCTCTGAATAAGGCGCCCTCTCTGACGCCCAGACAGGCAGTGCTGCCCCAAATTATACACGACTTTGTGCCGCTTCCTAAATTACATACAGTGCTGCCTTTTTGCTAATTGTTTCATGTACACAAACGCCTTTTCTTCCCCAAATAAAATACACGAGCTGCTTGGAAACAAGGCCTGTTTGAGTTTGTGGTTGTCTGTTCCCCAGTGCTGCAGTTTAGCACGCAGGGAGCAGCCACTGTGTTGGGCCTGAGCAGCCTCCCTCCCTACTGCAGGAGCTTCCAAACCACAGCCTTGTGCACTGGGCTGCCCGCCTAAGCCGCTGCCCACTTCTCCAGTCACCAGTCCACGGCAGCCAAGAGCTCTCTGGCCACTCAGCCTGTGCCCCTGGCCTGCCCCAAAAGCCAGCCCTCCGTAGGCTCCTCTGCCTGACACCCTCCTGCCTCCACTCCCAAGAGGAAGGAGTTGTTCACATAAGACCATACAGCTCGGCTGGTACCCTCATTTAATCAGGCTGCTGCAAATGGCTGGCCAAAAGCAATAAGGGCATGACTGAGAGACTGTGGGAGTTTAATATAAAAAAATTAATAAAAAAAAGGGGGGGAAGGAAAAAGGGTCTACCTTTTAATAGGGCCCTAATTACCCAACTCACAGGATCAGCCCAAATGAGATGGGAGTTTATTTCGGGTTTTTTTTAATTATTGGTTTTTTTTTTATATATATATAAATTGCTGCTATGTGTTTTCTTTCCTCTGAGCAATTATGCAGTAAGTACGTAAAGAGGAGAAAAATATTAATTAAATATAAGGTAATTGTAGAGTTGGCCTGGAGAGAATGAGTCTGAACTCTGGGCGATCACAGGCTACCAGGGTTTGAAGAGTGCTCAGGGGCTCCCAGAAAAGAAAGAAATAACATAACCAACCAACAGGCAGATGCACAGTGCAGCGGAAGGGGCCACATGCAGAACCTGACACAGCACAGGCCTGTGGGGGCCCACACCCAGGAGGTAGCCAGTGTAAGACACTCCGGGCTTCCAAAGAGCCTTTGCAGTTGTGCCCCTAAAAGGCGGCCTGTCCTCACTTCTTAGGATGGAGAGCCAAATCAGGGCGTTTCAGGGGAGCCCACAGCAGGAAGGGATAAAAAGACTACCGTGTTGGGTTTGGACTTCGGTCTGAAAGGCTTGGAAGCAGAGCACAGAGGACACACGGACGCTGGCAGAGTGAATGAAGCATCCTAAGAAGAGCAGGCATGCAGACAGTGAAGAGGGAGGCCACAGGAATGCTGACATGTGAGCCCGTAACTGGTGACATGAATAACACCACTCCCCCAGGAGTCTCAGAGGTGCTTGTGTCCCCTGGGCCTATCTGCATCACAGCCAGATCCCTCTCACCTTCTGCCTAGAAAGCCTCAGAACATGCTAGAACCTGGACCTGTTCATACCAGCCAAGCACTTCACATCATCCCCTCCAACTCGGCCAAGAGAAGAGTGAAGAAAGCAGGAGCCTGCACTACACAGGCTGCCGAGACAAAGCCTGGCCGTGTGCCCCTGTGCGCACTAGTTAGCACACTCCAAGAAAGGAAAGGCTTGGCAAAGTTAAACCAAATGCTGGCACAGCCCTAAAACTCATCTGGTTTGCACAGAACCGGTCTTACTACCCAGCCCACAGGATTTACATCAAGTCCGGGAATGCCGAACAGTGAAAACAGGGCAGGCGGGCAGAGACTCTGCCTCGGACCACTAAAGGCAACCGCTCTGCTAAGAGACTTACTTAGCTGGACGTGGTGGCATCCGCCCTCTAATTCCAGCACTTTCGAGGCTGTGGCAGGAGAACCACTGTGAGCTTGAGGCCAGCCTAGGCTACTTGGCTTGGTGAGTTCAAGGGTAGACTGGGCTACAGAGTGTGGCCCTCCTTGTTTAAAAAATAAAAAGGAGCAAAAGAAAAGGCCTTCAGGGTTCAGTAGGCCTCTTTCCTATCGGAGTCTAGGGTCCTACAGGTGACGGCTACCACAAACTGAATCTCTGGCCACACCAAACCAGAGTCGTCCTCTCGCCTATCCCTTAAAGGGCACCTCAGGAGCTTCACCAAAAGCAATGAGTGGGTCTCAGTTTCCAACAACTGGAAGCTGACAAGCAGCAACTTGAGGCATCACTCTAGTTCCACCATTAGCCCATTGGCAGCATGCAAAGTGCGGCATGGCTGCCAGGGAAGATGCGCCCAGTTCCAGAAAAAGACCAAAGAGGTCTTCTTGTTAATTTCTTCTGCTCAACAGCAGTCAGAGGCCAGAGGTCAGGGGCAAGGCATCTCTGGGAACACGCACGGGGATGCCGCTGGTAGGGGTCACTTAAGCCGTCACAGCCATGGGTCCATCAGGCTTCCGTACAGTCACACAGGAGCCAATGGCTAGAGAAGGATCCTGTGGGCCTTCGCACTTACCAATGGCTCTCGAGGCACCACATTCTCACTTCCTGGAGAAGAGCTTGGCTGCAAAGAAAAAACAGAAACAAAACTAAGATCACAGTGCCACCCAATGGACGTCAGAAAAACAAAGGTGTGCTGTATCTACGTGGGCTGCTCGCTGTAAGACAAAATTTGCCAGGAACAGACTGTTTGTGAGTTCACTGTCATGGCCTCTCACAAACGGGTTGCTTTCTCCCAGGAGAACTGAGGGTCAGATGTAAAGAGGAGGGATGGAGGCCATGACAAAAATAAAAGACCAGAGAAAGGCTATGCGAAGATCTATACTTCTTTTTACCACCTTCCCAGCTAGAGACAAAGAACTACAGAGCAGAGAGAGTGTAGAACAAAAGGCAGCCACAGGGGGGCATCAGCTACCCACGCTAGGGGTTTCTGTTTTGTGTCTGTGTCTGTCTCCAATGTAGCCAACGCTGACCTCAAACTCACTGTGTAACTGAATGTGACCTTGAACTCCTGATCCTCTTGCCTCAACTTCCAAGTGCTGGGATCGAAGAGGTGTACCACAAACATACACCAGCAGCTACTACACTGGTTAAGTGCTGCCCAGCACAAAGAACGCTACTTCAGGGTTAAGTCTTCCATGGAAATAATCTAATGACAGTCTGAGAGATAAACAGACCAACCTATGAGCAGGCAAACAGCACTGTGACCAGATGACCACACTCCCATCTGTTTCCACAGTCTTCCCTCCTCACACATTCAACCTATTACTGCACTGACCAAATTCGGAATAGGGCTGTGAGGACAAAGCAAGACACAAATCCCCAGAAGGATATGACCAACAGCCTGCCTGAATGAGTTGTGGTTCGTTTACTGTTACTGATGTAAGAGTCAATTGCCAATTTTCTACAGATGTCCAGACAAGTGCAGCTAACGTGTGTCCCAGGAGCTGGCCTCCACCCCCTCCTGGCTAGTTGAGACAGCCTGTAACAGGCCTCCTATGAAAAGGGCAGGAGCTACAAGAAGAAAGGGTTCTGGAAAGAGTCCTAACAACTCTTACTGCACAGCTGCCCGACAGTGTCAAGGCCTCTGCTAGACTCTCCATCCAGAGTCCTATCTTAAGAGCTCCACCATCCCAAGATCAAAAGGCCAGGCAGCTTGAAACTATGATTGGAGGTCAGTCCTCTACCTGAGTGACCTTTCTCTTCCCCCTGCCATCCTCCCAGGGTCCCAGGCATCAAAAGCTCACACATTTAGGTCTGGGCCAGACCCCTGACCTCCTTCCTGCCTCCCCTTAGACTTTCAAGTCTAACACAGACTCCCCTGAGTCCAGCATGGACACCCTCCTCCAGTACTGCTGGAAGGCCTTCTTCAAGAATTCCCTCTCGCTTACTCCCCAAAGACACCCATTATCTCCTCCTGCCAGTCTCCCCTTCTAAGTAGCCATGAAATCAACCCTCTACTTCTATTTATCTCTACTGCCATCACTTTGGTCCAAACTTCCAGAATCACTTGCCTGGACCTCTGCAAATGCTTTCTAATCAGCTTACCTGGATTCATGCTGGCTGTCTTCCAATTCACTTTCCACAACACAAAAAGCAAATCATTTATGAAGGAAAACTTGATCATCTCCCTTACTTATTCACTCATCCACCCCATAAGCAACATCATCAATAGCTTCTTGATGTTCTCAGAAGACAGGAAAAACTCCTCAGTGCAGTCTTGGAAGCCTCACATCTACCCTAACCACATCTCGGCTCTCATGTGCAGCTGAACTGCCAAGCTCTGTCCACAACAGTCGCCGGCTTCTGCTTTCTTTCCAGGGCTGTGCACAGGCCCTGCTGTCCTCTCCTCCCTTGGAGTTGGCTAAGGCACATCCCCCAGCACAGATTCCTTCTAAGGCATCACTGATTAGGTCAGGTCTCCCTGTTACATACTCATATGACACCAAGTAAAGAAGCTGAGGGGCTGGAGGGATGTCTCAGTGGTTAAGAACACTGGCTGTTCTTGCAGAGGACCAAGGCTTGGTTCCCAGCGCCCTCCAGAGGTGTGTGTAAGACCATTGCCACCTGTAACTCCAGTTCCAGGAGATCCAGTGTCCTCTTCTGGCCTCCGAGGGCGCCATGGACACACGGAGTTCACAGGCATACATACAGGCATATACTCAGTCACAAATAAATAAATATTTGTAACTTTTTTTTTTTTGAGACAAGGTTTGTCTGTTTAGCTAATAGTCCTGGCTGTTCTGGAACTAGTTCTGTAGACCAGGCTGCCCTCAAACTCAGAAATCTACCTCCGCTGCATGAGATTAAAGCTCTGCACCACCAAGACTGGCTAAAACACTTTTTTAAATAAAGAAACTGGATGTGCTAGCAAAGTTTGTAAACCCAGCACTCAGGAAGCTAAAGCAGAGCTTATGAATTAGAGGCCAACCAGCCTTACAGCATGAGAACCTGTCAGAAAGGAAAAAGAGGGAAAGGAAAAGGGAGGAGGAGTCAAGAAAAGAAGGCAGGGAGAAAAGGGACGGGGAGGGGAGAGGGGGAGAGGGGAAGAGGGAAGGAGGAGAAGGGAAAGGGACCAGGGTGAAGTCCACTAGTGAGGCTGGTCCTGGGGTCAATCCTCAGCAAACACACAGAGCAGCTGTCCTAACTCACTGATTCACAGTGGATTACATATTCAAGGTCATCATCTTCCTGAATGCTTCAATGAACTCTGAGTGCTAACACTCATTTAGCTCTTTCTTCACTTAATTCTCACACTAGGTGTGGAGTTATTGCTGATGAAGACACGAAAGCAAAGGAGGTCACATAACTCAGCAAGCAGTAGTTCATAGGGATTTGCACATGCCTAACTAAATGAAATAATCAAATTTTGTTTCAATCATATTTTATTAAGCAGCAGCCTTAATTTAATGCTACCCCATAAGCAATAATGTAGTCTATTTGACCAGACAAAACAAACACCAATGATATGGTTCAGCAAACAAGGGCATTTGCTATCAAGCCTGAAGAACCCACGCAATGGAAGAGAACCAAACCCCTCTAATCTCCATGCACATGCGTGTGAGCTCATACATACATACAGAAATGTTTAAAATGAACACAAACATCTTTAGTATTCAAGAAGTCAGTCTCTCTCTCTCTCTCTCTCTCTCTCTCTCTCTCTCTCTCTCTCTCTCTCTCTCGACAGGGTTTCTCTGTGTAGCCCTGGCTGTCCTGGAACTCACTCTGTAGACCAGGCTGGCTTCAAACTCACAGAAATCGGCCTACCTTTGCCTCCCAAGTGCTAGGATTAAAGGTGTGTGTCACCACCAACTGTGACTACCCCACCCCCTTTAGTTTTGGGGAGACAGGGTCTCACTATATAGATCAGGCAGACCTGAAATTCATGATGACCCTCCGGTCTCTGCCAAATACTGGGATTATAGATGTACAACATTATGCCTATCCTAAAATCTTTTACTTGAACAATTAAAACAAAGGAACTACTTGGTATATACAAGTCCAGAGGAAGCAAGTGGCAACCAGGGCTGTATCTCTCCCTGAAACATATATGAATGAGAGCCTTCATTTAATGCTGTGGCCCAATAGTAATCTGCTATGGAACAGTATCGCTCCCAAGAGACATTCAGACACACGTGAAGGTCTTTCTGACTCCAAAGCTCCACTGGCATTTAGAGCCAAGCAGCCAGTACAGACATATTCTACCCCAAACCCCCTTGGGACTCTTGGAGAACCCTGACCTCTCACCTCTTCACACAGGCGGTCAGCCTCCTGTCTTAACTCCAACTCCAGGTACCGCTTGGAAGATGAGCAAAGAGTCAAGCAGCTCACTGCCTGCCCAAGCTGGACCAACCCAGCCAGTCTGCTGGTCGCCTAGTCCCCCCCTTTGCAAAACGTCTAATGCTGTCTAATACCTGCCCCTAGGTCTACCTCTTCAAGTGACATCTGCCCGGAAAAAGATCCTTACTTACAAACTAAATTACAACTTGACTCTGGAACTCTTCAAAAGATCCATAGCCAGCCAGGTGGTGGCAGCACACACCTTTAATCCCAGCACCCAGGAGGCAGAGACTAGTGGATCTCTGTAAAATCAAGGCCAGCCTGGTCTACAGATCCAGTTCCAGGCCAGCCAAGGCTGCACAGAGAGACCCTGTCTTGAAAACAAAAACAAAACAAACAAACAAAAAAGAATCCACAGTTTTAAACAAAGAGAGAAGGCTTAGAAGCCAATGACTGAGGTCTACAGAGGTATAAGAACAAGGCTCTTCTGAACCAACTCAGGACCCTTAGAGGTCAGAATGGGGAGGCCAGGATGGGAAAAAAGCAAAAGATTAAGAGTGCTTTAAAAGAATACAAAGTTGGGGTCAGTGAGGTGGCATAGTAAAGACACTTGCCTGATGACCCAGGTAAAAAATGCTTACTGACAATCCTGGAGACCTGAGACCCATACATAGACCCACATGTTAGGAGAGAATAAACTCCAGCAAGTTGTAAGTTGTACATACACACACACAACACTTTAAAAATAGTGGGCAGTGGTGGTGCATGACTTTAATCCCAGCACCCAGGAGAAAGAGGCAGGTGGATCTCTGTGAGTTTGAGGCCAGCCTGGTCTACAGAGTGAATGAATTCCAGGACAGGCTCCAAAGCTACACAGAGAAACCCTGTCTCTGTGGGGAGGAAAAAAAGACACTATCTCAATAAGCAAAAATTAGGGGGCTGAGGAAGTGGCTAGATCAATAACATGCTGCTGCTCAAGCCTGAGGCCCTGAGTTTCATCCCCAGAACACAAGTAAAAAGCCTGGCTGTGGTAGTTATGGGTTTATAATCCCAGCACTGGGGAGGTGGAGGCAGGAGAATTCAATCCTGTCTACTTGGACGCAATGGTACCCAGCCTTACCTAACCTAGTAGGAGACCCGATCTCCAAAACATGAAGGTGGATCTCTGGCCTCTACATGCACACATCTGCATGCAGACACGAACATGTATGCACTGCACACATCTGCATGCAGACATAAGCATACACACACACATACACACACAAGCAAAAGATACTTTAAGCAAAACAATGAAAATACCACAGTGGAAGAGAGGGAATGCTGGAGTATGACAGAGACAAAGGTGTGCCCTCACCCTACTGTGAAGGGCTGACCTTCACCTGCTGGGACAACTGCCAAATGTTCACCTCACCACACAGCAAAGGCCAGCCTCAAAAGAGTTCATGAACTGCAGCAGTAGGAGAGCCTCCAGGACTGTGACTATAAGTCAGCATCACTCTGCATGTGTCCTAAGCCAGGCCATTCAAACGGGGAAAGAAGAGGCAATCCACACATTCTCTGAGGTGGTGTGGCATATGGAAAGGGCTGTGCAAACCTGGGCAGCGCTAACAGCTGAGTGACTGGGCATCTGCTGAGCCTAGCTCAACCTCAGTTCCCTCAGCCATGGGGATAAGTCGGCAACACACACTCAAGATGAAGAAATAAGAAGTCCTGTGAGGCCTCTGCTCTCCATTTGCAGCTTGGATGGAGTAACAGGGTGACAAATAGTCTCCCAGCAGGTGAAATGCTTGAAGGTCTAAGCTCCAGTGTCAGATATAGAAACAGTAGGAAGGATCTGTGCCCTTAGCCGCCCTGGCTTGCTTTCTGCCATGAGGCACACTTGAGGCAGACAGGAAGGTGCTCAGCACAACATGGCATCTTAGTGCACTGAGACCAGAGTTCAGGGAGGCCAAGACAGAGGAAAGTGGCAGAGTGAGCTCCAAAGAAAGTTATGCGGAAAGTAAGTTCCAGAAATCCACACTGAGTTTTCTTTGAGACGTTGTTCAATACTAATCTGTGCACACACAGATCCCACGAAGGTAACGAAAGAAGGTGAGGAGGAAGCTGTGAGCTGAAGAATTCTCAGGTTGCTCGCAGGGCTCTGAACCCCAAGCTGTCAAAATACAGTGCCCTGCTTACTTACTCAGGGCATTCCAGGGGAGATGCCTGGTAGTTAAGAGCACACGTACAATCACAAAGCCCGAGTTGGAATTCCAGTACAAATGTAACAAGCCAGGGACACATACACTTGCATCCCAGCTCTGATGGGGACAGAGACACACAGGTGATCACTGGGGTTTGCTGATTCCCAGCACAGGGTCAGGAGACACCCTGCTTCTAAAAACAGGGGAGCAATTGACATGGGTGCCTGCTGCCTCTCCTGGCCATGCCATTGGCACACAAACCCGCTTATGCAAAGGAAACAAAGAGGAGGAGGAGAGCAGGACTTGAAAGAGTCACAGCCTTCCCTTCAGAATGAAGCCCGACATTCTTTAAGGACCACAAAATCCAGCCAGTGTGTCCTGTCACCACACACCTGTAATACTATCGTCCCAGAGGCTGAGACAGTCAGATCCTGAGTTTAAGGCCAGCCTAAACCACATAGCAAGACCCTGTTTCAAACGAACAAGGAAAAGCCCACAAAGGAGGACAACTGAGACAGCTGGATGGGAAAGAGGGCTTGCTGCCAACCTGACACCCTGAGTTCAATCTCTAGAACCCACATGGTAGAAAACTGACCTCCACACACAAACACATACACACACTAAATAAATTCACGAAAATTTGTTTTTTAAAAAATTGACAAAATTGGCAGGCGGTGGTGGCACCCGCCTTTAATCCCAGCACTTGGGAGGCAGAGGCAGGTGGATCTCTGTGAGTTCCAGGACAGCCAAGGCAACACAAAGAAACCCTGTCTCAGAAAACAAAACAACAAAAAAATCCATATCCTGAACATAAGACTCACAACATCAGTAGAGGTAAGACTTACAACAGCCAGCATCCCATCAAACCCTCTGTCGAGCATGGTGCTAAAAGGCTAGTAATTCCTGCACCTCCAGGTGAAGGCAGGAGGGTCAGGAGTTCAAGACCAGCCTTTACGACACGGAAAGCTCAAAGACAGCTGGGCTAAAAAGATCCTGAAAGAGGGAGGGAGAAGGAGGGGTCAACAGAGGGGGAGTGGGAAGGGGACAGAAAGGAAGGAGGAAAGAATAAATGAATGCTAATAGTTATATTCAAGGACACAAAGAAAAACATGTCCTGGGGGCTGGAGAAATAGTCCAGTGGTTCAGTCCCAGCATCCACAGGGTAACTCACAACCATCCTGCATCCTGTCCTCGAGGATCCGATGCCCTCTTCTGACACTCCCTCCCCAACGTCCCCACACTGCAGGAACATGACACACACATATAAATACAGGCAAAACATGCATATACATGAAATAAATCTTTTTTAAATAAGGTATAAAAATAAAATAGTTCATCTGGATATGAAAAAATAAAAATAAGTTTATGGGTGGCAGTGAGCTAAAAGAGCTTTGGTGTCAGGCTGCGCCGGGGCTCCCACAGAGGCCCTCACTGTCTGGCCAGAGCAGAGGCTGCTATGTTATGGTGACACCAGCTTCCAACACTGGCACATGTGCCTCCCCCTCCACGGAGACCAAGAAAGCAGATGAGCTCACCTCTGGTCTGCTCCAACATAAGCCACGGACCACCCCAAGCAATTCTCCACTGTAAGATCAAATCCCAGCTGCCCACCACAAGCGGCTTCACCACCAAATGGCCCCAATGCCTTTTTCTAGAGGCTGGCCCAGGCCCTGCCAAACTCCAGAAGAGAATTGAAAAGAAAAATAAAAAAGAATAAAATGGCTGGGTGGTATGGTTCATGCCTTTAATCCCAATACTTAGAAGGCAGAGACACACGAATCTCTGTGAGTTTGAGTACAGCCTGGTCTACAAAGTGAGTTCCAAGACAGCTAGGGCTGTTACACAAATCCTGTCTCCAAAAAAGAAAAGAAAAAGAAAAAGAAAGGAAAGAAGGAAGGAAGGAAGGAAGGAGAGAAAAAAAGAAAGAAGAAAAAGAATAAAATGAAAATGAGAGAGCTGTAGAGATGGCTGAGTAGATAAGAGTGCTTGCTACTCAAGCATGAGGACCCGAGTTTACATCCCCAGATCTCCTGTAAAGATGCTGGCAATGGGATCTACCTGTAACACAAGCATTGTGGAGGATGGAAAGAGGAGGCTCCCTGAGACCTACCTACTGGCCACTAGCCTGGCTCCAGGCCCTGTGGCAAACATCCTCCTGTGACCACCACATACGCACAAATGTGTCTGTACTCATAATTATAATACATAAACACAAAGATTTTTAAAATGATAACAGCAGCCGGGCAGTGATAGTGCATGCTTTTAATCCCAGCACTCGGGAGGCAGAGGCAGGAGGATCTTTTGAGTTTAAGGCCAGCCTTGTCTACAGAGCGAGTTCCAGGAAAGCAGGGCTTACAGAGAGGCCCTGTGTAGTGAGGTATTCGGACAAAGTGAATATCTCACTACATGCCCTGTTTTAAAAAAAGAAACAAAGAACAGCATCTATAAGAAAAAGTAAGTTTACTTAAAAATGGGGGGTAGGGATCGACCACAATGAAAGATTAAGAAAAAGAATGAAGAAAACTGAGTGTCAATGGTCAGTCAGATGTGTGAGCTATCCAATATCATAACACATATTTTATTACAGAACCAGAAAAAAGAGCGAGGCAGGAAAAAATGTGAAGAAGTAATGGCTGAAAATGTTCAAAGTATAAACTGAACCATGAGCACAAAGAGCCAACAAGGCCGACAAGGGCCAAGCAGAGCTCGCAGAGCACCAAGAGAAAATCTTCCCAGCAATCTAAGAAAAAGAACCCTGCCCAAGAGTACTCACTGAGCCTGACTGCAGGGAGACTTCAGGAGCCGTAAGAGTACTCACTGAGCCTGACTGCAGGGAGACTTCAGGAGCCGTAAGAGTACTCACTGAGCCTGACTGCAGGGAGACTTCAGGAGCCGTACGAGCTACAACACAATGGAATATATGTGTCAAGTACCACCAGTGGGGCTGTCAACTCAGAACTGTACCCGATGACGCTGTCAACTCAGAACTGTACCCGATGACGCTGTCAACTCAGAACTGTACCCGATGACGCTGTCTTTCAACACTGAATACAAATGGAAGTGAAGGCGTTGGGGAGGGAGGGAGGGATGAATTTGTCAACAGAAGTGTCACAGGTTGGTGCTGGGCCTGGTGGCTCGGGTATGTTAGTAATCACAGGTCCTCAAAGCTGAGTCAGGAGGATCAAGGGCTGCCCAGGGAAAAGTAAGAAAGACCCTGTCTCCAATAAAAAGCAATAATTAATAATAATTTTAAACCAGGCTGTGGTGGTGGCGCACACCTTTAATCCCAGCACTCAGGAGGCAGAGGCAGGTGGAGCTCTGTGAGTTCGAGGCCAGCCTGGACTAGAGAGAGTTCTAGGACAGCCAGGGCTGTTGCACAGAAGCCCTGTCTTTTTGTTTTGTGTTTTGTTTTTATTTTTCGAGACAGGGTTTCTCTGTGGCTTTGGAGGCTGTCCTGGAACTCACTCTGTAGACCAGGCTGGCCTCTAACCCTGTCTTGAAAAAAAACAAATAAAAAACAAAAACCCAAGGTAAATAAATATAAACATATCAAACCCAGCAACATATAAAAAGATATGTGTGTGTGTATATATATATATACATATATATATATATAATGACCAAGAAAATATATCAAACGAATAAAATAAAACAGATTAACAGAACAAAGGGAAAAAAAACAGAAATTAACTATCAGCAGATACCAAAAACAGCAAAGACATTCAAAACTTACATTTTTAAGATTTCTTTTTTGTTTACAATTTTTTAGGATTATTTTTTATTTTTTATTTTATAAGTGTTTCACATACATGTATATATGTGTATCACATGCAGGCCTGGTACCCAGGGAGGTCAGAAGAGGATGTCAGATCCCCTGAAACTGGAGTAACAGATGGTTACAAGCTGCCACATGTGCTGGGAACCAAAGCCAGGTCCTCTGCAAGAGAAGCTAGTGTTTTTGTTTTTTTTTTTAACGTATATGAGTAACCTGTCTTCATGCACATCAGAAGAGGACATCAGATCTCATTACAAATGGCTGTGAGCCACGATGTGTTTGCTGGGAATTGAACCCAGGTCCTCTGGAAGAGCAGTCAGTGCTCTTAACTGCTGAGCCATCTCTCCAGCCCCACAATTTACTTTTGAATTTTTCTTTAAATTTTTTTATGCAAGAGTGTTTTGCCAACATCTATGTACACCATTTGGCATTGCCTACGGAGGCCCAGAAAAAGTTGGGTCCCCTGAAACTAGAGTTCTAAACTGCTGTAAACTGCCATGTGTGTGCTGGGAACCAAACCTGGGTCCTCTAAGAGAGCAGTGTAAGTGCCCTTAAGCACTGCGCTATCTCTACAGCCACAAACCATACACTTACTTTTAAATGTTTGTTTGTTTTCCATGGGGGGGTGTGCTTGTGTGTTTCTGTGCCCCTTATAGCTTGCCTAACCTCCTGAGTGTCACATGTCTGGATCCCAGTTAGGGCTGGCCTTGAATTCACACAACATGAGCTATGAACATGACTAGAACTATAAAATTTACCAGTCATTAAAGTACTTGCTGTGCAAAGACGAGAACCCTAACTCGGATCCCAGACACCCAGGTAAGAAGTGCACCAGGGCTCACTGCCTGTCACTAGCCAGGCCATCTACTCAAACCAGTGAGCTTTAGATTCAATAGCCCTGTCCCCCAGGAGGTGCAGGCAAGCTGTAAGTTCAAGGCCAGCTGGCCTACATGGACATGTCCTGTTCCAGGACAGCCAGAGCTGCATAGAGACCCTGTCTCAAAGCAAACAAGCAAACAAAAAGGAAACAAAAGTGGAGAGCAACAGAGAAAAATAACTGATCCAACCTCTGGCCTCCACACACAAGCAGGCACTCACATGAACACACAAGTTACCAGGAGATCGAAGGCTGAACCACAACTTGGCAGCAAAGCCTTTACTATCCTCATGTCAAAAAACAAATAAATAAAAATCAATATAAAGACACAAAGGACCAAAACTTAGAACATTTGTTTGTTGCACCAACAAAGCCAGCAATACGTGTTCTTAAGACTTGGAAGACAGCTTGTGGGTTAAAAGCACCTGCTACGGACCTGAATTTAGATCCCCAACACCAATGTAAAAGGCAAACATGGACCTATAACTGGCTGAGTGTAGAGACACTTGAGCTTAACACCCAGTCAACCTAGCTAAAAACAAAAGAAAAACCCAGCAAGCTCCAGGTTGAGTGAGAGAACTTTACTCAAGGGCGAATGACGGGGCAATAAACCATAACATCGGTGTCTTTCTCTGGCCTCCACATGCACACGGATAGCCACATACAGAAATATAAACATGGACATGCATGACTATAGGCATGCGCCCTGCACACACAGAGGAGAGATGAAGACAACACTATCTACTTTCAAGATGAATACATTCACAGCAGGGCCGGAGAGACACTTCAGCAGGAAAGAGTTTTCTTCTACTCCTGGGGCTGCTGGCGGCTCACAACCACCTCTCAACTACAATCCAGGGTTCAACACCCTCTCCTGGCCTCTATGGACACATGCCCACAAACGGCATACTCACATACTCACACACTCACACACACACACACACACAGAGAGAGAGAGACACACACACGAATAAAATTAAGGTGCTGGCTGGGCACCCGGGAAGCAGAGGCTGGCAGATCTCTGAGTTCCAGGCCAGTCTGCTCTAAATAGTGAGTTTCAGGCCAGCCAGGACTACACAGTAAGACCCTGTCTCAGAAAGGCAAGGTGGGAGAGGGACACAGCTGGGAAATGCAGCTGGGGATCTAGGAGGCTCATGGTGACGAGCATTTGTTGCTTTGGCAGAGGACCAGGTTTGGTAGCCAGCACCCACATGGTGGTCACAACCATCCACAACTTCAGTTCTAGGGGATCTGATGCCCTCTTTTGACCTTGAGAGATCTATATGTGGTTCACAGACAGGCATCCAGGTAAAACACTCATACACATAAAATAAAGTAAATAAATCTAAAAAACATTTAATAAAAAAAAAAAACTTAATTTTTTGTTGTTGTTGTTTTGTTTTGTTTTTTGAGACAGGGTTTCTCTGTAGCTTTGGAGCCTGTCCTGGAACTCACTCTGTACACCAGGCTGGCCTCGAATTTTAAAAACATAGTTACAGATATCAAAACAGCATGCCATTTGTAATAGGAGACTTAAAGATACACAGAATAGAGTCCACAAATTGACCTTTGTGCGTACTTAAAATAATTTGATTTTCAATGATTGTAGAGATAACCTAAGGGAGAAAAGGCAATCTTATCAATATAGGACACTGAAACAACGGTACCATAGAAAACAAAAATGAACCCTAACACAATTAACACGTAAAAAAAACGGGTTCAGGGTTAGCCATCAAATGTAAATAAAAGCCATGAAGCAATCCACCACACACTCTCTAGAATGGTTAAAATAAGAGTGATAGGCAATACTAAGTGCTAGTGTGAGTGTGCAACAACCAACACTCTCAGACACTGCTGGGGGATGAAAGACAACAACACAGCTTTACAAGGGAGGGCCATACAAAGCTACACACACACACACACACTGACCACATGACCTAGCCATTCCATCGTGAGTTTACCAAAACCATGAAGATGTCCTTACACCCACTCGCCATGAATTCTCACAGCTTTAAGCTGTGGGGAACAATCCTACAATGACCCCCACCTGCTGACTGTCAAGAGTATGCCAAAGAGGGCAAGATACAAGATAATGAGGTACACACCTTTAATCCTAGCCCTCTGAAGGCAAAGAGAGACAAGTGGATCTCTGAGAGTTCAAGACCAGCCTGATCTACATAGCAAGTTCCAGGACAGCAGACCTACATAATAGACAGACCCTTCTTAAAAAAAAAAAAAAGAAGAAAAGAACTTCAATAAATAAAAGAAACGTGTGCTGTTTTAACCTGTCAAATTGGTAGTAATAGTATTATGGAGCAATAGGAAACTAATTCAATCTAAATGCTCATCAACCAGTGTACAGAACACTACGTAATGGACTACTCCTTGGTAACAAGTATGGAGGGGCTGAAGAGAAAGCTCCCAGGTCAAGAGTGCATCCTGTTCTCGAAGAGGACCTAAATTTGAATCCCATTGGCCACGTAAGTAACTCACATCCACCTGCAACTTTTGAGTCCTGGGAATCTGATGCCCTAGACTCCACAGGCACCTGTGCTTACATATGCACACAATTTTTCTTAATAAATGCATTTTCTTTTTTTAATTAATTTTATTTTTATGTGCATTGGTGTTTTGCCATGAATGTTGGGTCCCCTGGAACTGTAGTTACAGACAGTTGTGAGCAGACATGTGGGTGCTGGGAATTGAACCCAGATCCTCTGGAAAAGCAGCCAGTGCTCTTAACTCTTATGCCATCTCTCCAGCCCTGCACACACACACAATTTAAAAAACAGAACAGACTCCAGAGGCAGAGGCAAAAGGGGCTCTGTGAGTTTGAGGCCAGCCTGGTCTACATGGTGAGCTCAAAGACAGCCAGGAATACATAGAGTTTTTCTCAAAAAATAAAATGAGACTGGGCAGTGGTGGTACATCCTATAATCCCAGCACTTGGGAGGTAGAGACAGGTGGATCTCTGAGTTTGAGGCCAGCCTGATCTACAGAGAGGTCCAGGACAGCCAAGACTACACAGAGAAACTCTGTCTCAAAAAACAACAAATTAATTAATTAATTTAATCTTAAAAATGAGATAAGATATAATTAAAAAAAAAAAAAACATAATAGCCAGGTATTGGTGACACACACATTTAATCCCAGGAGCCGGAGGCAGGCGGGTCTCTGAATTCAAGACCAGCTTGGTCTATAGAGTGAGATCCCGGGCAGCCAAACAAACGAAAAAGAAATGATGTGTCCAGATGGCCCAGGGGGTAAGGCTCTTGCCCTCAGTCTGATGACCTTAATTCAATCCCACGGATCCATATGCCGGAAGGAGAGAATCAATCTCTACATGTATCGTGGCACATGTGAACAAACACACACCACATACAAATAAATAAATAAATAAATAAATGTTTTTTTAAAGTTATGAATTACAGGTAAGGAAGGGGGCAAATTTCACAAACATTGTGACCAAAGAAAGTCTAAAAAGGAGGTTATGAATTCATTCGTATGAAATTACAGGAGAGATTAATACCCTATGGAGACAGAAGCCAGAGGCAGAGGTTCCCAAAAAACAACAGAGCACTGAGGGCTCGAGGACTGTTTTGATCTTGACCCTGGCAGTGGTCACGTAGGTACACCACAGTTCCTCACAGCGCATTAAGTAATCACCACACACTTGTTAGAATCCTGCAGTAAAGTTCAGGGGACAAAGGACTTTGTCACACAATACAATATCTAATCTAGGGCTGGAGAGATGGCTCAGCAGTTAAGAGCACTGGCTGTTCTTCCAGAGGTCCTGCCTGGGTTCAATTCCCAGCACCCACATGGTGGCTCACAACCATCTGTAGTGAGATCTGGCTCCCTCTTCTAGCCTGCAGGAATACATGCAGACAGAACACTGTGTACATAATAAATAAATAAGTAAATAAATCTTTAAAAAATAAAAAAAGAAGATACTGAATCTAAAGTAACACTAGCAAAATTATAAGAAAAGCTACTCGGGAGGCAGAGGCAGAAGGATTTCTGAATTCAAGGCCAGCTTGGTCCACAAAGCAACTTCCAGGGCAGCAAGGGCTGTTACACAAAGAAACCCCATTTCAAAAAACAAAAAACAAAACAAACAAACAAAAATTACCTTATACAGAGATATGATAGTCACTGCCTTAACCAAGCAACCACACTTATCCCCAACAATAAAGACTGTGACAGTGACTCCAGACATAAGTCACTGAGAACACAACGCTGCTTGGATGATAGGCTCCAAGTAGTTAACTTCATCTGAACATGTGAGAACAAATCTGAAAAATCAAGACAGAAAACACCCTATAAACAATAGCTTCGGGGGCCTACATGACGGCCCTGATGGCCTCCAAGCCTGACAATCGAGAATTCAATTCCTGAGTCCTGCCTGTGACTTCTTGCAGTGCTAGGAACAGAGCCCAAAGCCAGCATATTCTAGGTAAATGCTCTGCTACTTGCCTGTCTTTAAAAACAAAAAACAAACAAACAAAACGGTCTTCCCAGGTATTTCAGACTTAAGTTTTTTAAATTGGTAGGGTTTTAGTACATTTATTTATTTATGGGGTGGAGGGTACCACTTGTAGGCAGGGATTGGTTCTCTCTTTCCATCATGTGGGTTCCAGAAACTGAACCCAGATCATCAATCTTGGTGGCAAGCATCAGGCTGGTGTAGATCTCAATATCCTCCTGCCTCAGGATATGAAGCAAAAAATGGAATTCCAACAACTGTCTTAATTACAAAATTAGATGCTACATAATTTTATATACAGACTATAAAAACTAGACTGCGTCATAAAAGGGCAAGCAGAGTCTTCTGGTATAAACACTGGCTCTTGTCATGGGCGTTTGTGGCATCTTTTCAATTTTCAAGAGAAATTACTCCAAAACAAAGAAAAACATCTTCCCTACAAAAGCCATAGCAAATGCTGTGATGAGGGTTAAGGAAAGACTTCCACCCACCTAAGAGCCCAAGTCCATAATTTACTAAACAGACTAACAATGTACTACACTGTGTCAGGTAACTAAGCACTTTTACATAAATTAACCCACTTAGTCTTCAGAGCAACCCTCTGAGATAGGCACTAGTCTTTTCCTACCTTACAGGGTCAGAAAAATAGAGGATATAAAGTTAAGTACCCTGGGCAAGATCTCAACTGGTGGCTACTAGCTAGAATACCAAGCCAGAGAGGTGAGCTTTAGCACCTTCTACTGCCTTGCAGGCAAAGAGGGTTCTTCACTCATCACTAGACACCAGAGACGATACTAACTAACTAACTAACTTTCTAAGAGACACAAAATACTAGGCCAGCCCCATGGGTCTATAATCCATGCAGCCAGGCTTGGGGAATTATTCAGCAGCCCTTTCAGTACCGCTCCACTCAAATGAAGAAATGCCAGGCAAATGCAGCGAACACTTGTTCTCTTGACACGTACACTGAGAGATTCAGTGGTTAAGAAGGCCCAAGAGTTCAGTTCCCAGCACCCATGCCTGGCAGCTCACAGCTGCCTGTAACTCCAGCTCCAGGGCATAAACTTCTTCTGGACCCTGAAGACACCTGCAAGCCTGTGTGCAGACCCACACACAGACACACACAGACACACATAGACACATTAAAAAAAAATAATAAGGAAATAGTAGCCGGGCAGTGGTAGTGCATGCCTTTACTCCCAGTATTTGGGAGGCAGAGGCAGGTGGATTTCTGTGAGTTCAAAGCCAGTTTGGTCTACAGAGAGAGTTCCAGGACAGGCTTCAAAGCTACAGAGAAATCCTGTCTCGAAAAACCAAATAAATAAGTAATGAATCTTTCTAAAACATAAAGAAAAAATGGCCTTACAGCTGTCTATATGTCCTAGAAGGTAAAAGCACTTGTCACATGAGACCCCTCATAAAGATAGGAGAGTACCAACTCCACAGAGCTGTCCTCTGACCTCCACACACATCGTGGTATACTCATGCCTGCACTCACACATACTCATACACACACACTCACTCACACGATTAATATTTGGGGGGAAATTTGTTAAGTACATTTAAGGGTACTGAAAAGATGGGTCAGCAGGTTTGCTGCACCTGAGTTCAACCCCTAGACTCCACGTAAAACCAAACACAGAGACACAAGTCTGTAATGCCGGCACCAAACATGCAAAGATAGGCTTGCTGGTGCTCACTGGCTGGCCAGTCTAACCAAAGCCACAAATGCAAGCATCAGGGAGAGATCCTGCCTCAAAAAATAAGGTGGAAAAGTAAATAAAGAATGTAGAGAGTGGCCAGGTGGTGGCAGCACATGCCTTTAATCCCAGCACTGGGAAGGCGATGCAGGCGGATCTCTGTGAGTTCCAGGACAGCCTGCTCTACAAAGCCAGACAGAGAAACCCTGTCTCGAAAAACCAAGAGGGGGGGAGGAGGGGCTGAAGGAAGTGGCTTGCAGCTGAGAGCACTGGCTGCTCTTCCAAGGGACACAGATTTGCCTCCTGGCCTTCCTGACCTCCACATGGGGCCTCACAACAGTGCCTAACTCCAGTTCAGGGGTTAAGAAGCTCTTCTAGTCTCTGCAGACACCAAGACCATACAGACGTACACACAAAATATACATAAAATAAAATCACATAAAATAAACAAAGAGCAACTGAAGAACCATCTAATTGACCTCTGACCTACACACACACACACACACACACACACACACACACAGAGAGAGAGAGAGAGAGAGAGAGAGAGAGAGAGAGAGAGAGAGAGAGAGGAGGGGGAAGAGAGAGAGAGAGAGAGAGAGAGAGAGAGCTGGGCATAGAACCAAATGCTTTTAATCTCAGCACTCAGGATGCACAGCCAGGTGGAGCCTGAAAGCAGCCTGGTCTACATAGTGAGTCCCAGGCCAACTAAGGGCTACATATTAAGATTGTGCCTCAAAAAACAAAACAAAAAAAAAAAAAAACAATTAGTTAGTTAATTAATTAAAAGATTTTCTAATTAAAACTGAGGCTGGAAATGCAGCTCAGTTGGTAGACTGCCTGCTTAGCACACACAAGGTCCTATTTCGATCTCTATTACCAACAACTTGGTGGTGGCACACCTATGAAGTTTCACTTATAAAGTAGAAGCAGGAGGGTCAGGAGTTCAAGGGTACCCTCGGCTATGTGAAGCTCAAGGCTATTTGCTTTACATGAACTGTTGTCTCAAAAACAGATAGACAAGTAATGCCTGCGTGTACATCTCCTACAACAGTGGTGCATGCCTACAATCTCAGCGCTCAGGAAGCTGAGCAGGAAGACCCTGTCTGGGCTAGCCAGTGAGATACACACACACACACACACACACACACACACACACACACACACACAGGCACGTCATATATGTGGGCTTTCAAGACAGGGCTTCTCTGTGTAACAGCCTGGGCTGTCCTGGAACTATCTTTGTAGATCACGCTGGCCTTGAACTCACAGAGATCCACCTGCCTCTGCCTGCCGAGTGCTGGGATATGGATATTTTTTTAAGTGTGTCATCTGCAGCGTATTGTTGGTGACAGACCATAACAAAAAGAGTTCAACTTTTCCCCTCAGGCTGCCAGCACACTCTGATGCAATCCCATCTCTATCGGCTTTGGAAAGGAGGGCAAAGGAGAGGCAGGGCTGAAACCAAACAAGAGCTGGGCAAACCGCAAAGGCCTTCTACCCCTCGAGGCCAGATGGCCTACAAACCAAGCACCAGAACAGTCAGGCCTGCTACACAGAGAAACCCTGTGAGAGACCTTAGCCCCCTTCCACACGTACAAAGAGGGGGATCCCCAGAAACACAGGAGCCCCTGAGCACACCAAGTGCTCCGAGTGGGAGGACTTTTAGCGCCCTTCATAACACTGGAGGTGTCCTGAAGGAATCAGAAACTGTGGATGAATTTCAATCCCATTCCTAAACAGTTCAGGAAAACTCAGGCAGCAAGGCACTTGGCAGTTTAGCAAACTGGGGGTGGAGGGTGGAGAAAGAAGTCCCTTCTTCCAGGACCCTGGGCGGTGAGAAGGCCAGAATCATCCCCAAGTGTTGGTGCTGGCTTACAGCACACACATCTCCCTGAATTACCCATTCCACTAACAGAGGCCGACCTAAGTGTCTCCTCCTCAAGTATGATCCCTCTAATTGACTTATCGTGAGTAGAAAGACAGTAAGTGGTAGTCCTCTGCCTAGGAAGGAAGTGAACTATTGGCCAGTGGCTGAAAACTCTTACAGGAGCTTCAAGAAGGTGGGAGATGAATGAGATTCCCAGGCTCATTTTTTTTTCCTCTTCCTAGGTCTATCCTAATTAAACTTAAACATAGATGGCCAACTAGTGGAGTCACACACAGTGTGGGCTGAAATCAAGGCTCAGCGGTGCACATGATTGAGGGCGGGTTGCAAAACCCCGCTACCCACGGCTGCACTTTACAAAGGTTAGTTAATCAACACTACTCAGTGACCCAAACAGAGGGCTCAGCAGGCAAAGGGCTCAGCAGGCAAAGGCGTTTGCTGCCAAGCCTGAGGACCTGAGTTCCATCTCCGCGATCCACAAGTTGGAAGGGGAAAAAACGACTCCTGCAAAGTTGTCCCCTGACTTCCATCAGCACCACGGCTGGCACATACACACCAAAATAAACAAAATTTAAAAGTAAGCATGGCTTGTCTTCGGCGTGCAGGCAATAAAGGGGCTGTCTCTTAGCATCGTTCCGCATCCCTCTCCTCCTTTGAATTACAAACCCCATTCGGAGGCCTCATCATCACTGCCTCCCCACCGCAGAAGCCCAGGCATCAGCAGTGGCCCGTAACTGGAGCGGGATTTGGTTCAATCTGCAGGTGGCGAACTCTGAGGGGGGGGAGTCCTTGGCCAGGAAAACCAAACCCAGAGGAGCGAGGGTTGGCTCCTCGGCCAAAGGCTCGGTGGGTGGCGTCTGTTATTTGCAGTCCGTCCACTCCGTGGTAACGCACGGAGAGGGGAGAAGTCCTCGGAGCGACCCTCCAACTGGCCGGGGGAAGCCCCAAGGTGACCGAAGGCCAAGATGCTGCTGGCCCTGGAGGGGCTGAGGCACGGGGAGCGGAGTCGCCAGGCCGCTCCCCACAGGGGACAGCCGGGTGGGCACGCAACCAACGAGCCTAGCGCTCCTCTCCTGCAGCGCGGCCCCCGCATCTGTGGGCTGAGGACCCGCCATCCTCCCGCCATCCTCCCGCCCGGGTCCAGCGGGCTCCCAGAGGCGTCCGGCCGGGAAGCGGTGGCCTGAGGCCGCGGCCGACACCCCGACCCCGGAATGTGGCGAGAGAGGGGTCACCGGGGCAGGAGCCCGGCCGGGGGCACCCGGAGAGGGGCGGGGCCCGGGGAGAAACGAAGCCGGCGGCGCTCGGCTTCGAGGACTCGGGGTCGCCACGCCGCGGCCGGCCGCGCGCCGAGCGCCGCCGCAGCCCCGGCCCCGGCCCCGGCCCCTGCCCGTCGCGGCGGGGCCGTCCCACTCCCCTCACCTGGTTCGGCTGCTCTGCCCGCTCCGAGGACGCCATCTTTCCGAGGCCTGACTAATCGACCGCCGCTGGCCCAAGTGTCTCCCAAGAGCGCTCGCTCTCGCTCTCCAGACAAGACCAAAGTAGAAGGGCCTGAGCCTGTCGATGGGGGCGGGCTCGGGGCACAGAGGGCTGAGCCCGGTGTCCAGGTTCCCCAGCAGTTCACAGGGAGACCCAGGGTGCGTGTTCTCTGATTTTAATAGAACAACTTTTCTTGTGGCTTTGCATTGTTAACGTTGTGATTTTAGTCACATCCTCTCCCTCCTGTCACTCCCCCCATATGCCCCACCAGGGTCCCCTTCTTTGTAAAACGGAATTTATTTACATGTCTGTGTATGTAGATGGGTTTGCTTGTGTTTTCTAGACAAGGCCTCGTGTAGCCTCAAACTTTCTAAGTAGCCCAAGATGAACTTCTGATCCTCCTGTCTCCGCCTCACGTTGCTGAGATTACAGGCATACCCACGTTTTTATTCTTGAATTTAATCTCTCCCTATTCTCAGAGAACCGTGGTCACATTTAGGGACTTTTTATTTACTGAACACATGAAAATGGAAGTCAAATTTTAGGCATTTGGTACAGTGTTATTCAATGAGTACCTACTGTTTCTCAGAAGTGTTCACGGGTACTAGAAATAAAAAGAGGGGACTCTCTCTCTCTCTCTCTCTGTGTGTGTGTGTGTGTGTGTGTGTGTGTGTGTGTGTGTGTTTTGTTTTGTTTTTGAGACACGGTTTCTCTGTGTAAATTTGGTTTTCCTGGAACTCACTCTGTAGACCAGGATGCCCTTAAACCCACAGAGATCCACCTGCCTCTGCTACCCAAGTGCTGGGATTAATGGCGTGGACCACCACCGCCTAGCTACTTTAGTTTTTTGAGACAAGATCTCACTATGTAGCCCAAGCTGGATTGAATTCAAGATCCTCCTGCTTCTGTCTCCAGAGTTCTGGGATTACCAGTGTGTGCCAGCATACCCTGCTCTTACATCTTTTATCACCACCACCACCATCGTATCACACTATTTTGTATGTATATGATGCTGGGCCCCTGTGTGATAAGCAAGTGCTCTACCCCTGAGCCACATCCCCAATTCCATTCTTTCCATGTTAAACACTAGTTCTTCTGGAGGAGACAAATTTCAGCATAACAAATGCAGTACACCTTTACCTAGTTAAAGTAAATACTCCATAACATTTCCCCCGTTTTGTCTAAATAAAAAGGAAGGTTTTAACTTTAAAACAGTAAAACCATACACATTAAGAACAGCTATCAAGTAAAAATTACATTTACACCGGTTGGTGATGGTGCACACGTTTAATCCCAGCACTTGAGAGGCAGGTGAATCTCAGTGAGTTCCAGGCCAATCTGATCTACAAAGTGAGTTCCAGGACAGCCAGAACTGTTACAGAGAGAAACCCTGTCTCAAAAAAAAAAAAAAAAAAAAAAAAAAAAAAATTACATTTATAATACCCAGTCCCTTTGCATTTGGCCAATTAAGAGAAATCACTCTATTATCTATCCTGTCATGATGAATCCAAAGCTCTGTATATAGGCAGAGTTTTTCTGTCCCACCAGTCAGCCAGTCAGCTCTGTCCCACCAGCCTGCTCCCAAATAACCAAATACAGAGACTTGTTTTTATTTATAAATGCTTGACCAATTGCATAGGCTTGTTACTAACTAGTTCTTTCAACTAAAATTAAACCATTTCTATCAATCTATGTGTTGGCTCGTGGCTTTTACATATCCTCTAGCATGACTTGCTCCCTCTGCATCTGATGGACATTCTTCCCTTCTTCCCAGAGTTCTCTCTGTCTGGCTCTCCTACCTATACCTCCTGCCTAGTTAATGTCCATTTAGCTTTTTATTAAAGCAATCAGATCAGAAGGCACTTTGTCAAAGACACACCTTCACAGTATACAAAAAGATTATTCCACAACACCTATACTTAATTTACCTTCTATTGTAACTCAGGGAAACTGTAACTATAACTATCTAGTCTTCAACTCCACCAAGGACTCCTGAATAATATATTGCCTGAGTTAACAGGAAGTGCAGCACAAGCCACTTCCAAAACTATAGAAACAACAGAGACATCTGGCTGCCTGTACAGCTACCCAAGTTTCCTCTACAACCTTGGGGTATCCATCTTCAACCTATAGGCCTAGAATATCTGGCAGACTCGTCTATGAAGCAGGGATTTTGAAGGACTGTCCCACCTTATTTTGGCAAAGTTCAACAGTTAATTTCATGTGTGCCCTGCATGTCCAGTTTGTATATCATACTGTCAGCAGTCAAGGCAAGGGCAGTTTCTCACCCAAATGGCTAGCTTTGCGGATATTGACAGCAGACTCCATATGATGGTCCTTCAATGGCCACTTTCCTTTTATGAAGTAGATTTGTGCTGCCAGAAGCAGCTGGTCTTACTGTCATGAAAATCCCTGTGTTAACAAGACATTTTAAATGGCATATTCTGCAGGTCTTTGAAGTGTTTGAAGACCATCTATCTAAAATATATCTCTGTATGCTCTTGAAAACATACATATCTACAAGTTTGATTGTTATAGATTACTACTAACCTGCATTTCTTAATTATCCTAAATTGTTTATAATAATATCTTTCAAGGACTAGAACTTTATCTTACATTTTTTAAAGTTTTAGTTATTATGTATACAGTGTTCTGGCATGTAGATGGTTGTGAGCCACCATGTGGGCCCTAGGGAATTGAACACAGCACCTCTGGAAGAGCAACCAGTGCTCTTAACGTCTGAGCCATCTCTCCAGCCCCTTACCTTACATTTTTAAATAAATTGTATAAGTATAATACCTTAAACAAGAGTAGAAACAAATATACAGCATAACAAAATAACTTTAAATTTGTATCAGTGTGTCAAAATCCATACCAATGTAAATTATTTGAGGTTAATAGTTGTATTTTTATCCTATATGCCTACTAAATGATGACAAACAAACCAAATGACCAAAAACCACCTACCCCACCTCTTGGAAATATGGACATCATGTTCTCTAGACTGCTTCCTGTTTTTTGCGGATGATGGCATCTTTAGGGAACCCTGAGAAAATTGAGATAATGGTCAAGTCCTGGGAAAAGTGGTTGTAACATTTGTTGTCCAGTCTCAAAACCGTTCCCATGCAGAAGGGTCAATACATATATCACCCATCATGTACTTTTTTTAAATTCATTTCTTTATGTCTGTAGTCATATTATCAGGAGGTCTCCGCCACCCCAATAAAACTGATCTCCCGAAGGAATCCATAGCCTTTCCTTTCCTGTAGAAACAAAAGCATAACCTCTTTCCCAATTCAGCACATTTTCTGAATTCCATTTTAAACTTAAGGAATCCCTAAAGTATCTAGGCAGGTTTAATTCTGTACTCCCTTTTACAATCCCATGTCTCTCATCAGCTATTATTAGCTCATCGGCATTCAAAAGATTCAAACCAACACAGCACCGTGCAGGATCCAGACTCCCTGTGTATTTCCCATCCCACATAGCTTTTTTCTTCTCCTACTTCACACTCTCTTTAAAGATTTTATTATTCATAAACTACTTACTTTTTTCTATGACTGTCTAGACCCACTTTCTTTTCTTTCTTTACCCTATGCACATTTTAAACACACTGTAACCTGTTTGGAGTTTCTTTCTCCATCTAGACCTGTCTCTAGCCTTTTCTGAGCACACTGGCAGCTGGCTCCATCCCACTGGAGTCCTTGAGAGCTGAGCTTTACACACTATGAGCCTGGCCGAGAGCTGTGTTTAACCAGGACTGTATTCAACCACCCTGCTCTGGGAAGCTGGAGCCTGCACTGCAGCAGACATTTTTACTTAGCTTGCTGTCTTTCCTTTGCTTGCTGGCTACCCAAGTGCTCACTCAGAGCCTCTTAAAGGAGTCGTATCCATTTATTTTGTTGTTCTTTTGTTTTCGTTGTTTGTTTTTAGCTTTCTCAGGCCCTATGTGGGAATCCAGGCCCCATCTCAGAACTCCTAATGTAGCATAAACAAATGTAACACATCTGTAGCGTGATTAATAAAACTTCAGAGGCAGATATTGGGGTTCAAGCTCAAGATCAGAAAAGCAAAGCAGCCAAGCCACTAGAGAGTTCACATCTCTACCCAGGCTAAGACCAAAGCAGGGAATCCTGCCCTCAGGGTGACTGCCAACTGCAATGCTCCCCACCAAACCTCAGACTACACCAAACTCCTGTCTTCTGTTCCTCTCTAGTACTGGGACTAAAGGCTTGTCATCCCAAGTGCTGGGATCAAAGGTGGGAGCTGTTTCTCTTTTAGACTGAGTCACTCTCATATAGCCCAGGCTGGCCTTGAACTCACAGAGATCCATCTGCCTCTGTCTCCCAAGTGCTGGAATTAAAGTTGTGGCTACCACAGCCTGTCCTCTGTGGCTAACTAGTGCCTTGGCATGTGTGTGGCTAACTAGAGTCTTAGCTCTTAACTAGGGGTGTGGCTAACTAGTGGCTCAGCTCTGAACTCTGATCTTCAGGAAAGCTTTATTTGTTAGATTACAAACAAAATGTCACTACACACATCTTTACATAGTTAAAGGAATATTCCACAATGAAAAAATGGACTAGTATTAGAGCCCGGAAGAATATGTTACCATGCAGGGTCTGAATATTTCAAACAGCTGTGTAGTGTAGTTCACATTTTCCCTTCATGTTCTGACATTTGATCTTTTCATTCTGTCTTTCCAAAAGACACATTTTCTTAATTTTCGTATCTACTTATTTTCAACTCTGTAATCATTAAAATACAGTGACGAGTTCCTGATGAGCAGAACAGAAAAGGTTGGTTTTATAGCCAGAAAAACTGCAAAAAAAGAAAGAGGATTGTCACATCAAAGTTGCTTGTCTTGTAAATCAAAGACAAGGAGATAAAACAATAGAAAAATAACCGGTCAGTCAGCATCAGGCCACTTGAAGTTATCTTGTGTAAGAATTAAGGCAGAGGGGCCTTCATGGTCATGGCAAGCAGAGCTAGCCTTTTTGAGAAATCTCTTTCTCTAATCTGGATTTCTGGGAAGTTCAGATAAACATCTTGTTTTGAATTCAGTGATATGAAATCTTAGCTTGAATGTATCCTCCCCCATGCTAGGAACCAAACTTAAGGTCTTGTTTAGACTAGGCAAGTGTTGTAGAATTTAGCCACTCCTAAGTCTGTATTTTGATTTTTAGCTCAATTTGTGAGGTTTAAATCAACAACTTAGTCTCCAACAATGCCCCCCTGTTACTGCCATTTAGCAAACTTTTTTTTTAAAATGTGCATTGGTGTTTTGCCTGCATGTCTGTCTGCCTGTGTGAGGGTGTCAGATCTTAGAGTTGCAGTTGTGAGCTGCCATGTGGGTGCTGGGAATTGAACACAGGTCCTTTGGAAGAGTAGTCAGTGCTCTTAACCACTGAGCCATCTCTCCAGCCCTTAGCAACCTTTTTAAAAATGTAGTTAAGGAGAGATGGCTGGTAGATGGCTCATCAGTTAAGAGCACTGGCTGCTCTTGCAGAGAACCATGGATTTGGTTCTGAGCACCCACATGGTGGCTTACAACCTCCAGAGTTGCAGGGCTTCTGTCGTCTCTTCTGGCCTTGGCAGACACCAGACAAATGTGTAGTACACAGAGATATATGCAAGTAAAACATTCATACAGATAAAATAAGTAAATATTTTAACTTCTTTTCTCTTATGTGACTTCATTTCATTTTTGGCAAGACTGAATATTAGTGTTCCGTATTTAAAATTGACTTCCTTCAAAATAGCCTGAAGGTTGGGGTATCTTAGAGATACAGGTGGGATAGAAAGACCAGGAGAGTTCAAGGGACACGCATCCCTCCCACGTCTGGTTTGCATTTCCAGACACCTGAGAATCAAAAATCTCTGCCCAAATAACAAGAACCACCTTTAAGTTTGCCTGTCTGGCAACAATAATCCCACTTCTGAGCAGCGTCTGTTGAAGCAAGTACTGACCCTTGTAGCAGGCTTTCTCTGAGCCACCAACCAGCTCCCAAATCATGACAAAGAGACTAGTTATGAATGCTTGTCCCGCTAGCTCTTATAACTTATTTTAACCTGTTCTCTTCATTTACCTTTTGCCTTAGGGATTTTTACTTTGGTTTCATTTTGCATGTCCTACTTTTCCGGCTTCTTCCATGTCTGGCTGCCTGGCTGTCTAGCCACAGGCGTCTCCCTCTTTTGTCTCCCTCCTCCCTCGTTCTCCTCTTGAGTCGAGATTCCTCCTCCTACTTATTCTTCCTGTCCACCAGCCCTGCCTATCCCTCTATGCCTAGCTATTGGCTGTTCAGCTTTTTATTAGACCAATCAAGTACCTTAGGCAGGCAAAGCAACACATCATTACATTGTGAAACAAATGTAGCAACACTCCTTCACATAGTCAAAGTAATATTTCACAGCAGGCCATCCCTGTGACCCTTGACTTGAACTTTGTCAGCATGCCTTTTTCGTGTGTAAGCCTGAACATACCCTCCTGATAGAAACCAGGCACAGGAGTGGAAGCCTGCAGTTATTTATTTATTTATTTATTTATTTATTTATTTATTTATTTAAGAACTATCATTCCCAGAATCTCAAGAAGCTACCTAGTCTTTAGGGAAGATGGGACTTACAGGTTAACTCCAGGGCTAACGTCTCTGAGAACTCAGTGTTGTCAGGCTATACAGATCTCTAAGGCTGGAAAAGGAAAACCAAAGCATATCCATAATCGCAGCATTTGCTATGCTGAGTCAGGAGGGTTGCCAGGAGTCATTGTTTGTTTGTTTGTTTGTTTGTTTTTAAGACGATATCTCTTCTCTTTTATGTAGCTCTGGCTGTCCTGAAACTCACTAAGCAGACCAGGCTGCCCTGAACTCACGAAGATTCTCCTACCTCTGTCTCCTGAGGAGTAAAGGCCTGTGCCCAACTCAATGGCAACTCTTTTTGTTTGTTTGGGTATTTGTTTTTGAGACAGGGTTTCTCTGTGTAGCCCTGGCTGTCCTGGAACTCGCCCTGAAGACCAGGCTGGCCTCGGAGTCACAGATCTGCTTGCCTCTGCCTCCCAGATGCTAAGATTAAATGCTGGGATTAAAGGCGTGCACCACCATTGCAGGGCTGACAGTTCTTAAATAATCATGGTTGGCAATGTGTAGAACATATTGAAATCTTGGGTTCCGTCATCCAGTGTTTTAAAGAGAAGGGAAGGAGAGGGAGGAGGGAGAAAAGAGAGAGGAAAGAATAGAAAAAAGAAAGCCACCCATCTCTCCAGCTTTCCTGAGCTGAATCCCCGCCCCGGAGGTTTGAACCCAGAAACTCCAACTCTGGTAGTCCCTGGAACGCTCGCGATTGGCCGCCACTAGAACTACATCTCCCGGCGTGCCTTGGTCTTTGCGTAACTTGTTGGGGGGAACTACAAGTCCCGGCAGGCCACGAGAGGAGGGGGTGTCCGAGACCCGGGAAGCGGCTCTGGGCTGTCAGGTCGCACTTTTGAGGATGGCGCTGTCGCGGGGAGCCAGCGCCCCGGACCCGGACGATATCCGGCCTCTCAAGCCGTGTCTGCTGCGCCGCAACCACAGCCGCGATCAGCACGGCGTGGCGGCCTCCTGCCTGGAGGAGCTGAGGAGCAAAGGTTGGCTGCTGAGGGCACCGGGAGGGGTCGCGAAGGTGACCCCGGGAGCCGAGGGACCGCAGCGGCCCTCGTGACATGGGCCTGGTGATTGACAGGGTTTTGGCGCTTTCATTTGTCTCCAGTGAGAGGCTCTGTGCGGATCCAGGCTCGCTGGCCCGATTTTGGATCAAACGGAGTCTAGCGTAGTCCTGGGGTCCCTGGCGGGGTGGAGTGGGTGTCCTCACTCAGAACCTGTTCCCTTGAAAGGAAGCTGCCAGGACCTGCCGCGTAGAGCCCATACAAGGGGAGCAGACCCGGGTTCTGAGCCCTGACTATGCTCCTGGACCTTGCACTTAACCATCCTTGGACCCTTGGTGTTTTGGCAGCGTAGTGCATTTCCAGCCCTACTTCAAAGGAATGTTGCTGCTCTCAAATGAGATGGTGTGTTCAAATTATTTACAAGCGTTATTATCCCGTGGCAACAAATTAGGTGTTCAAAGACGTCCTGCAGGTCTTAGATGTAAGCTAGCCCCGGGACTGTGGTCATAGTGTGTCCTAGGTGTGTATCTCTTCCTGAGAGCCACCGAGACCCTGGAGCAGGGTTTGATTTGGTGACAGGGACTCTGCATTTCACCCCTGGCGCTAGGTTACTTCAATTTTAGTGACGCTTCAGTTGCATTGGCTGGTTGTCCTTGGCACAGAAGCCAGCATGCTCTGCAGCTGAACCTAAAGGAGACAGGCTGCCCTATTTTGGGTGATGACAGCATTGTTGAGCCTCTTGCCTGGCAATAATAAAAATGAAAAGATACAGAGACAAGCTTCTGCTGCCGCTGTGTTTTCCTTTAGTTAGAACAGCCATGAAGAAGTACTTTTCTTTCTTTTTTTTCCTTCTGACACTGGATATGTGGAATTTAAGATGACCACTGAATAAGTGAGCGAGGCAGCATTTACTTGTCCACAGGTAATCAGACCAGGTTCTGGCTAAGGGCGCCTTTGTCAGGGTGCAGAGTAGCTGTGGGAAACATTCTCAGGAGCCACTCTGGTTTAAATCTCAGTGGGGGGGGAGGGAGCCTGAGAGATGGCTCAGCTGTTTAAAAGCACTGGCTGCTTCCGAAGAGGATCTGGTTCAGTTCTTAGCACCCACATGACAGTTCCCAACCGTCTGTAACCCCAGTTCCAGGGCATCCAGCACCCTCTTCTGGCTTCCTTGGGCACAGACAGGAATGTGGTCCACACAAGTACATTCAGAAAAACTTACATACAAAATCTAAAAAATAAAAATGAATCCCAACCGTGCCACTTACTGTGGGATTTTTAATAAGTTACTTCATCTCTCTGAGCTCGGTTCATTGTCCGTAAATCGGGAATAATAATAGTAACTCCCTTACAGGATTAGTGGTTTACCTGAAGAGCAGTTAGAACAGTCCAGGCATATGATAAATGTCCATGTTACATGTTACAGTCCATGTTACATCAGTGCTAAGAGTTATGGTCATGACTTAAGTATTATTATCTCCCCACAGTTTTACATAGCTCTGGGGACATGTGTGAGAATACTAAGAGGGACATGACTTCCTTAGGATGTTTGTCACCTGCCAAACATTTTCTTCTCAGCTTGTGAAATCCTGGCCATTGATGAGTCCTTGACACCAATCACGCTGGTCCTGGCAGAGGACGGTACCATAGTGGACGATGACGACTACTTCCTTTGTCTCCCTTCCAACACCAAGTTTGTGGCCTTGGCCTATGATGAGAAGTGGACATACAACAATTCGGGTAGGAACTTTAGGCTGCACAGCTAGTGTAGCTGTGGTGATTCATCTGGCTGCACGGGCGAGTGGTTGCCTTGTGTCTGGCTGTTACCTGGGCTCCTCTGTGTGCCTGGCACGGTACTAAGGGATGCAGATGAGCGAGACATCTCACCAAGGCTCACAGCAACTGAATCCCAGCATGTCTATGAAACTGGAGGTGTAAATCATGGCTCTGCCATTCCTAGCCAAGTGACTGGGCAAATTACACAGCCTGTCAGGTCCTTATTGAAATAATAATTATGGATTACAGTATCTGTCTGTCCCGACTGTGACGACCAAAAATGTCTCCAGACACTGTCCAAGGCATCATATTAGTGATTGCTCTCATCTGGCACACAGTAAGGTCTCAGAAAGACCTGCTACACTAAGGAAACCACCTTTCAGACGCAGCTTTATCAGTCACCATCGTGCACGCTGTCCCAGTTAAGGAAGGAATCAGTCCCTACCCCTTGCCACCGCCCCCAAGAAGTGCTAGTGAGAGTGAATATTTTCATATACAAAAGCAGAACACAGCCAAGCATGGTGGCAGGCTCCTGTGATCCTAGAACTTAGGGGTCAGAGACAGGAGGATTGGGAGTCCTAGGCTAACCTCAACTATATTGTGAAGTCAGGCCTAGCTCGGGCTACATGAAATCCTAGGCCCCCCGCTTCCCCCCAGAAAACCACACCCAAGCACAAAGACTAATAAAGAGAGGTGTGGTAGGACCTTTGCCCTTGTGTGACTTCGCCTTAGGGATAAGTGGCTGCCAATTTCTTTTTTCCCATTAGACACACGATCTTCCTCTGTAGACCAGACTGGCTTCAGACTCCCTGCCTTTGCCTCCTGAGGGCTGGGATTAAAGATGTTAGCTTCTGTCCAAAGAAGGCAGTGCGGTTCCACACAGAAGTAGGGTGTAGGACAAGAAGAGAGAATATTAAGGTCCGGGGTAGGGATTAGGTTTCCTGTGACTCCCTGAGAAAGGGGGTAACCCTGGCATGACATCATCCTGAGTCCATTCTCCATAGCGCTGTGTTGGGGTTGATGGCAAAGCGCCCCCCCCCCCCCGAATTACTGGCCTGACTGCCACTGTCTCTGATCAGATGGAGGAACAGCCTGGGTTTCCCAAGAGTCCTTCGATGCCGACGAGACAGACAGCAGGGTAGGGGTGAAGTGGAAGAGCCTGGCCAGACAGCTGAAAGAGGATCTGTCCAGCATCATCCTCCTGTCAGAAGAGGACCTCCAAGTGAGCCTCCTCCACAGCCCACAGCACTCACCAGCACCTGCTCTCACTGCACCTTAGAGTCAGCCCCCATCTCTCCTCTGTAGTAATTCCTTTTTAAAACTGTCTATGGATACCTTGGTCTTTTCTTTTTTTTCTTTTTCCTAGCTGTCCTGGGACTCGCTCTATAGACCAGCCTGGCCTCGAACTCACAGAGTCTCTGCTTGCCTCTGCCTCCTGTGCTGGGATTAAAGGCATGCACCGCCACATCCAGCTCAACCTAGATCTTGTTACATAGCTCAGGTTGGCTTTAAACTTGCAGTAATTAATCTTGCTGCTTCCGCCTCCCAAGTGCTAGAAGTTCAAGTGTTCATCACCACATCTGGCTCTGTGATTACGTTTATACAAATTTTCTAGAGTTTGCAATACCATGGAGATTAAAACGCCGAGTAAGCTGAGCATGGTAGTGCAAGCCTATACCCCAGTACTTGACAAGACAAAAGGATCGTAAGTATGCGGCCAGCCTGAGCTACATAGTAAGACCCTGACTGAAAAATAAATAAGCAAGCTGGGCCAAGGTGGCACATGGCTTTAATCCCAGCACTCAAGAGGCAGAGGAAGGTGGATCTCTGAATTCGAGGCCAGCTTGGTTTATAGAGCAAGTTCTAGGACAGCCAGGGTTATACAGAAACACTTTCTCGGAAAACAAAAACAAACAAACAGAAAACAATAAAGTGCATGAGTAATTGTGTGGGCTATGGCACTGATAAGAGCTAGGGAGTAATTGCTAATGAGTTTGGTTTGAGATGGTAACCTTTTTTCTCTGAGTGCTGGGATGGGGCTATACAGATGCTCCCTCACTGAGTAGAGGGAGAAATCGTCTTAGATGGGCTATGGTGTTAGAATATGCTAAAACTCCCCAAATGGGAGAATCATATGGACACTCTGTAAAAGCCCGATCCCTCCCACGATCACCTTTTCCCTCCCTGAGACCACTGATCTGTAAGTCTCACACTCCAGGACATTTTGCCTACAAACAAGTATGCACGTGTTTTCTCTCCCTTTTTTTATGTATGCACAGGTGTGTCTACTTTTTATTATTTATTTATTTTTATTATTTCCTAATTGTGTGTATATGTGTCTATGTGTATTGGGTTCAGGTGCCTTCAGAGGCATCCAGTCTCCCGGAGCTGAGGTTTCTCATGTGGGTGATGGGAACTGGACTCAGGTACACTGGAAGAGTAGTACATGGTCTTCCTTACTGCTGAGGCATCTCTCCAACCGTGTGTGTGTGTGTGTGTGTGTGTGTGTGTGAGTGCGCATGCATGCATGCACGTGTGCGCACATGTGTATATACACACTTGTGTGAAAACAGGGCAGTGCTCACCTGTGCATGCATGTATGGAGGCCGGAGGTCCATATTGGGTATCAGAGTGTACTTGCTAAATTAAAGAGTGTGTGCATTGAAAGCATTGGCAGGTTCCCAAGAGATAATAGGCTAAAAGCCTCAGAACAAGATGGCGCCTGCATGGGGAAGTTGGGGCCAGTGTTCTGGACAGAGGGAAGGCAGGAACCTTGTAGTTTGCTTGTGGGTATGAAAAGCTAGGCTACCGTCTCATCTCCACATGCATAAACAAAAATAAATAAATAAATATTTTTAAGGCACAGGGCTAGCAACATGGCTTAGTGTGTAGAGGCACTTGCCATCAAACTCGTGAACGTCACTTTCATCCCTGGAACCCACATGGTAGAGAGACTCAACTCTCCACGTGTGCACCCCGGTATCTTCACGCCTACCCTCACATGCACACTAGCAATACACACTAACAACAACAATAATAGATTCTTAAAATTCTTTATATTGATTCATTGTAAAAATGATCAGCCACCTCCTTTAGTGTCATATTGGATTTCTTTCTCTTTTTTTGTAAGATGTAATTATATGTGTGTGTTGAGGGTGGTATGTGCACATGAATACAGGTGCTGGTAGAGAGGCCAGAGATGTGGATTCCCCGAAGCTGGAGTTACAGGAAGTTGTGAGCCACCCAGCATGGGTGCTGGGAACTGAACTGAGGTCCTCTGCAAGATCAGTACAAACTCTTAGGTGCTGAGCCATCTCTCCAGCCCATGTGGTTGAACTGTTTGATTGGTTTTGAGGCAGGGTTTCTCTGTGTAACAGCCCTGGCTATCCTGGAACTCAATCTGTACACTAGGCTGGTCTTGAACTCACAGAGATTTGCCTTCCTCTGCTTTCAGAGTGCTAGGATTAAAGGTGTGCACCCCAACTGCCTGACCTATAGTTGAATTTTCAAATGAAGGCTGTTTTATTTGTTTGTTTTGAGATAGAGTTTCTTTGTGTAGCCCTAGCTGTCCTGGAACTCACTCTGTAGACCAGGCCGGCCTCTGCCTCCCAAGTGCTGGGATTAAAGGCGCCACCACCACTGCCCAGCCCTTAATTTAGTTTTTATGGAGACACCAAAACATGATTTTCCCTGTTTTCACACGAGAATCTTGGAAATGTCAGATGTCTTTCTCTGAAAGTAGAGGAAAAGATGAGACGTTCTGCAATGGATGTTTGAGAGCTGCCATACTCCCTTGAGGGTTCTCAGAGCCTTTGCTTGACCGCCAGGCCCTCATCGACATCCCATGTTCAGAGCTGGCTCGGGAACTTTGTCAAAGCTGTGCCACTGTCCAAGGGCTACAGAATACACTGCAGCAGGCGCTGGACCAGAGAGAGGAGGCCCGCCAGTCCAAGCAGCTCCTGGGACTTTATCTCCAGGCCTTGCAGAAGGAGGGCAGCAGCTTGTCCAACCAGGAAGGTAGGCCTCACACCAGGCTACTCTGGGAGCATCCTTGAGGGTGGGACCTTGTTTGCAGAGCAGCCCGCTTCCCTGAGGACCACAATCCCCTGGGAATGCCGCTTCTCTCACCCTGGCGGCTGCCTGCCTGGCCCAGTGACTGGGCCCATGGCCTGCTGCTTTTCTCTCGTCTACTTTGCAGAGTCCAGAGTTGCCCTCAGTGAAGAAGACTTGGATGCGGTTGACACGGGCATCAGCAAAGAGATGGCTTCAGACATGGCACTGACAAGCCGCATCCTTAAGGCACTGAGGGAGAACCCTGCGCCAGAGCTGAGTTTATCTAGTCAGGATTTGGAGGTGGGCGAGGACTAGGGGCCCTGAACTTCAAAGAATGGCTTTCCCCGGAACTGTAGTTTGGAGGTGCAGAGAAATGTATGTGGTTTGCAAGCATCTCGCTTAATCTAAATCCAAGTGGCTTTTTTTTTTTTTGGTTTTTCAAGACAGTGCCTCTCTGCATAGTTCTGGCTGTCCTTAAGCTTGCTCTGTAGACCAGGCTGGCCTCGAACTCACCTCTGCTTGCCTCTGCCTCCCGAGAGCTGGGATTAAAGGCACCGCCACTACCCAGATCCAAGTAGCTTTTCAAGGAAAAGGGATGGTCCTTAGGCCATCAAACATTAGTCTCTAGCAAAGACTGCAACAAGCTGACCTGGAGGAACTGCTGGCTTCAGGCTTCTGAGGGGGCTTCGCGGTATAAAGAGTCAGAGCTCCCTAAGTGTTCCGAGGCCGGCACAGAAGCACAAGAAGGCAGACGTCAGGCTGTGTGTGTGTGTGTGTGTGTGTGTGTGTGTGTGTGTGTGTGTGTATGTGTGAAGATCCGTACTTGGCCCCCACTCCCGAGGCATCAACTTGAGCTTGGTTCAGTTTCCTGGCGGGCTTGAGTGATCATGGCTGTGAAAGGCACGCCATACAACACTCCAGGCCGGACTGGGCTGCAGTACAGTACCGTATCTAAAAAGAAGAGGGGGAGGGGCATGGGCCAGGGCCACAGAAGCCGCGGTCTCAGTGTTTCTTATTCTTGATGCAGTTGGTCTCCAAGGAGGACCCCAGAGCCCTGGCTGCTGCTTTGAGCTGGGACATAAAGAAGGCAGAAACAGCCCAGCAGGCCTGCAACACGGAGCTCGCCCTGCGCCTACAGCAAATGCAGAGCTTGCGTTCACTCAAGAATTTTTCGTCGAGGAAGAACGCACCACCTGGGGGACAGCAGAGTCCCAAACGAGCGAGACAGGATCCCGAGTAGCTCCACCAGAAGCCACATTGCTCAGGAGAACCCTTGGTTTTGTTATCAAACAACTTCCCCTTGTCATTTTGCTACCTACATCCTACTCTACCTCCTGCTTCCAGGGTGCTCTTCTAGCACACGTGTCTTCTACCCCCCCCCCCCCGAAAAGCTGCCCCGGTCTGTATAATCAATGCCCTTCTACCTCCTTTTAATATAAAAAGAATTTTTTATTTTTATTTTTTGAGTCAGGGTTTCCCTGTGTAGCCCTGGCTGTCCTGGAACTCACTCTGTAGACCAGGCTGGCCTCGAACTCACAAAGATCGGCCTGCCTCTGCCTCCCAAGTGCTGGGATTAAAGGCATGCATCACCACCGCCCAGCCAGATTTTCATTTTTGTTTCTTTTAGGAGTGTTTTGCAAGCATGTATGTCTATGTACCACATGTGTACCTCCAGTCCATGAAGGCCAGAAGAGGGTGTCAGACCCCCTGGAACTGGAGTTACAGATTCTGGGTGCTGTGGAAGAGTAGCTACTGCTCTGAGCCACAGAGCCATCTCTCCAGCTCCCAGAATGCACTTATCGTATAGTAGGCCTCAGGCCCCTTGTCAAAGGCTGAGAAAACTTGTCATACTTAGGACTCATGTCCTTATTCTACAACTTGAATAGTAGAGTTTCAGACACAGATAATGGTAAAGAAAAGGCTAACAGTGGCTGTGGTCATGAGCTTACTTCTCAAGTTAAGGAATGTTGGTTTAAAGGCATATACTGCATCTCTGCAGACCCCAGGGAATGCATTCGTAACCACACTTCTAATATCTGACTCAGTGCTGTGAAGCCATGGACACTGAAACGCCTTTCCGTTTCCTAATATGCTTTGCCAGCAGCGGGTAGAAAGTGTAACTAAGTCAGCAGCGGGTAGAAAGTGTAACTAAGTCATTCCTATGCTCTATGGCTCCAGGGCTATGAGGAGCAGCTCGCTTCTGGCTTTTCTCTCATTTCTGCTGAGACTTCTGCAATCTACAGTGCAGTGTGCCTTCAGGGAAAGGACACTTAGTTACGGGGCCTTTGACTTATGTACGCTGGGAAGAAAACCATGCTGTCTAGAGATGCATTCCCAGTTACCTTTCCTTCTGTGTATGCGTGTGTGCAGGTTCTGGGTGCTAAGGCCTCATAAGTGGTGAGCACTTGCCCCCTAATGAGCCATGCTCCCCAAGCCTCACATTAGCCAGTTAAGCAAAGAAATGTAGTATTAAGTCTTGGGGTGAAGGTGGGGTGCAGAAGACAGATGACAACTGTTTCCTCGTCTACAGCGGGAGTCATGTCCGTCAGCAGCTTTTACGTCTCATAGTGTCTTACACTCAGTTCCTGCGCCAGTGCCACCAGCTCCAGAGTCTTTGGTTTTTTGTTTGTTTTTCAAGACAGGGTGTCTCTGTGTAGCTCTGTAGACCAGGCTGGCCTCCAACTCACAGAGATCCTCCTGCCTCTGCCTCCCGAGTGCTGGGATTAAAGGCATGTGCCACCACCACTGAGCCCTCCGAGTCTTTGTGATGCCTCTTAGTCTTTAAATAAAGCCACCGCTATGATGCCTCTCAGTCCTTACTGCTACTTGTTCAGAAACACTAATCGCTACCAAGTGTAACAGTACACAAATACAAAGGGAAATACCTCCCAATAAAACTGTGTGTACACCACTGTCTGTGTGTGACCAAACAGTGAAGCTGTCTCGTTGTTGGCTTACCTTGGATGTGACAGGCAGGCTGGAGCCCTAACAGCAGGAAGCATTGTCCTGGCAGTGAGATTTCCCCAACGACATTCTCAACAGGATAACATCTGTCCTGGGGTTACACGTTAAACGTGTATGTTCCTAGCAATCCAGGTTATATTAAAACTAAAAATAACTAACTACTTAAATAATCCCAGCACTCAGGAGGATTCCTGTGAGTTTGAGGCCAGCCCAATCTACAGAGTGAATTACAAGCCAGCCAAGGTTACAAAGAGAGACTCTGTCACAAAAAAATAAGAGAAAACTGAAAAATAGAATTAGGTTTCAGGCTAAAATAATTTTGTACAGGAGTTTGCTTTGGGGTTATATTTATTTATTCTCTGCAGTGAGCACACATATACCACAGAGCTAATGTGGAGGTCAAAGGGCAGCTTGTGGGCCTCGTTTCTCTCCTCCCACCACAAGGGCCCTGATGATTGAACTGGCCTGAGCCAGCTTGCCAGACACCAGCAGCTTTCCATCCATACGGACAATCAGCATGATTGCTCTGTCCTGCACATTCTTTAGATTTACTCAAAGTGTAGGAGAGTTTGGTTGCATGTGCACCATGTGTGTGCCTGGTACCCATAGCAACCAGGAAAGGATGCTGGCTTCTCTGGAACTGGAGTTATGGATGACTGTGAGCCAGCATGTGGGTCGAACCCAGCACCTCCTTCAGAGCAGCCAGTGCTCTTAACTGCTGAGACATCTCTCCAGCCCCTTGCTTCATCCTTCCCCATCCAAAAAGGGCGTTTCTTCTGTTAAATAACTACATGCTGGCTGGAGAGATGGCTCAGAGGTCCTGAGTTCAGCTCCCAGCAACCACAGGGTGGCTCAAACCATCTGTAATGAGATCCGGTGCCCTCTTCTGGTGTGCAGGCATACATGCAGGCAGAACACTGTATACATAATAAATAAGTACATCTTTTTTAAAAACTAGATGCTTTCTCTCCTGGTTTGTTCTCATGGAAGACATCCCTCTATGAAGCTACTGATTAAGATGTAGCTTAAGTAAGATGCTGTGAGTTTATTGGTCCAAGGCTCCAAAGCCTGCTACCCTCTGCTGGTCCCCTCAAAATCAAATCCTGAGGAGGAGCTTACGACTGTTACTCTCAATTCTTCCTCAGCAAACAGCTGATGCCAGACACTGGGATTCAAATGGGTAAATCACAGCTGGCCAGGTCTTGTTGGCACTGCCCACACCCTGACTACACCGGCTACAGAAAAGTGTGCTCTAAGAAGGTGTGGCGGCGCACGCCTTTACTCCCAGCACGCAGAGGGCAGAGGCAGAGGGTCTCTTCGAGCTTGAGGCCAGCCTGGTCTCCAGAGTGAGTTCCAAAAAATACCCAAATCCCCACAAAAAAACAAAAGGAAATATAAGAAATATACCAAATCCTGATGCAGAAAGTTAGGAAGTTACCCTTTAAAAGACCTTTCTGATTCCTTCCTTCCTTTTCTCCCTCCTTTCTCTTCCTTCTTCCTTCCTTCCTTCGTTCAAGACAGGGTTTCACTGTGTAACAGTCCATGCCCCACCAACCACCTCTCTGTGTGTGTGTGTGTGTGTGTGTGGTGTGTGTATGTGTGTGGTGTGTGTGTGTGTGTAGTAATTGTGTGTATGGGGGTCCAGGTGTAGCTACCTGTATGAGCACATGAGGAAGCCAGAGCTTGACGGGTTACCTTCCTTTCACTCTGAAACTCATTTGAGACAGTCCCTCATTGACCCCTAAGCTGGCCATTTCAGCCACATTAGCTAGGCATTGAACTCCCAGGCTCGGTCTCTGACCCCAATAATGGAGTCAGGCCACAAGTGAGCACTACTTCTGGATTTTTTTTTTTTTTTTTTTTAATATGGGTGCCATGGATTGGAACTCAGGTCTCATGAGTGCAAGAACTCTACCCACTTATCCCCTACCTTATTAATCATGAGCATAGCAATTCATTCTTATTTAGGGTTTCTATTGCTGTGATGCTACACAGACACCATATCCACGGCAACTCTGAGTGCTGGGATTAAAGATATGAGCCACCACTGCCCAACCATGGTAACGCTTTGTTTGTTTGTTTGCTTGAGAAAGGGTTTCTCTGTAGCTTTGGAGCCTGTCCTGGAACTCACTCTGTAGATCAGGCTGGTCTCAAACTCATAGAGATCCACCTGCCTCTGCCTCCCCAGTGCTGGGATTAAAGGCGTGTGTCACCACTACCTGTCTTTAAAGGAAAACATTTAATTGAGGTGGCTCACTTAAAGTTTCTGAGGTTCAGTTCATTATCATCATGGCGGGAATCATGGCGGCAGGAAGGCAGACATGGTGCTGGAGAAGCTAAGAGTCCCACATCCTGCAGGCAACAGGAGGTTGGCTTGAGACACTGGGTGGTATCCTGAGCATAGGAAACCTCAAAGCCCACCCCACAGTGACATACCCTCCTCCAAGGCCATACCCTCTCCAACAAAGCCACACCTCCTAACAGTGCCTCTCCCTGAGTTTATGGGCACTGATTACATTCAAAGTACCACCAGTCTAACACAGCTGATGCCAACTAAGGAAGTCTCCTGAACTCAGTAGCTTGGCCTAAGGGACTGCCCAGCAGGACCTTCAGCTTTATTGTCCTCCGATGGGACACAGTTAAAGCCCCAGCCTTAAGGACAATGCAAAGCCTCCAAGTG
Organism: Phodopus roborovskii; assembly: GCF_943737965.1. NCBI lineage: Eukaryota > Metazoa > Chordata > Mammalia > Rodentia > Cricetidae > Phodopus > Phodopus roborovskii. The sequence continues at coordinate 772,680 of NW_026126646.1, forward strand.
AACTTAAAACACCAGTATACCTTTGTTCTAGAAAAATTTCCAAAGACCAGTTTCTGGAGACTATCTGGCCTCAGTGAGACATCCCTGTATACAGACCCCAGCAGGGACTCCCCGGGCTGCTGTGCAAAGGTAACAATGTAGCTGTCTCTTCTGTCACTTCACTGTCTCAACTAGCAATTAGGACCAAGCTCAGCTCTGAGGACCACAGAGCCCAGTCGGCAGTCGTAGCTGGAGTTTGAAACTCTGCATCTCCAGCCAGCCTTGGGCCTTCCCATTTTAGGCCTGACTCTCAGAAACTTATGTAATCCTGGATATGGATCTGTAAACTCTTGAGTTTACCAGTTAAGTAGTTGAGTCCCAGTCTTTCCACACTGGAAGATCCACCCACTGCAGCGGCCCTCAGAGGAGGCAGCAACTGTGCAGGCCAGGCTGTTCCTGAACTCACAGCAAGCCTCTTGTCTCCACCTCCTGAGGGTCCAGATTACAGCCATAAACCACCACGCCCAGCCTGTCACAGCCCTTCTTGGAGGTCAGCAAGATGACTCTGAGCAAAGGCGATTGCTCCCAGACCTAATAACTGCAGTCTGAACCCTGGAACCAACATGGTGGACTGGAGAACAGCTGTTTACCGCTGCCACACACTGTGGAAAAGTTGAGATTCTAGAACCTTCACCCTTGGTGTTTCTCTTAATGTCTGTGTCTCACCAGTTAAATGTGCATATACCCAGAAAGGATTCCACTGCTATGGAGGAGAATTAAAACAATCTAAGTCTGGAAAAAACAATTTGCTCCCAACTTCCTTGGGGAAGACCAAGGTCCCGTTCAGCGAGGGGCTCAGTGGTTGCTTGGTTTTATAGCATAGAAAACAAAACTCTCTCATCTAACCATGATTCACTGGAAACTAACATGAATAGCTAAGACAACTGCATATAAAATATTTCACTGGGCAAAGTCTGTGTTAAGTTCCAACCCCGGGACAAACAGGTGAGGTGCCTATTAACACATCAATGCATCTGGCTGCCAGGTTCTCCCAGCATCCCCCAGTCCCTACCTGGTACAGGGTATGGCTGGCATACCCACCCTCTACCCTGAACTCCCCAGCCCAGGGGCTGGGCTGCCCTTCCCCCAGAGGCTCTTCCTATACAATCCTGACATTTTGGTTGCCCGCCCCTTTTGTGACTTTTGCCTTCTTGGCTGCTGCACCTGCCCCCCCCCCATACCCACAGGTGGCCCAGCTCAGCCTGGCCATGTCCACTCTGGACTCTCCCAGGTGTCCCCGCCTCTGGCTGTGCCCTCACTTTTATGCACAATAACTTCCCCTCCGCCACACCTAGGAGCAGTCATTCGTTACGGGTCCGGGATTTTGGGGATAGCTGTCTCCCAAGTCAAGGCAAGCCAGGCATGGCGGCACACACCCCGAGTTCCAGCACATCAGCGTGAGTTGGAGGCCAGCCTGGTCTGCAGGCCAGCCGAGGCTTTCCCTGCTTGGAAAGCAAGCGGAGTGGCTGCAGGCTGGAGGGGAGCAGCATTGCTCAGTGTGACCCTTTGGTTAGAAGTCTTTCCTCACAAAGGAAACTGAAGCTGCAGCCAGGGAAAAGAAATGTAACAAATTAGCATTTCTAATTACAACTGCTGTATAGCGAGTTTGAATATAACTTTTATAAGCATGTCAGCATGGTGTCGGCTTAACAGCATAACATTAGTTTTAAAATTAATTTTAGCTAAAATATGAGATTAATCACTGTGCTCTCTGAGCAGCGTTGCCAACTTGCTGGTGGTTCCCAGTGCCGAGGGTCAAACGCAGGGCCCAGTGGCTGTGAGGCAAGCGCTCTGCTTAGCAGCACAGCCTCAGGCCCAGGGAGACTTTTAAACTGGACAATTCACATTAAAAACAGACTGGGAAACAGCTGGACGTAATGGTGCTCACTGGAATCCCAGCATTCAATAATAGGTGAAGCGGTGGGTCAAGACCAAGTGGGCTAAATGTAAGGAAGACTTGACCTCCAAAGTCAGACGTAAACTGAAGACGATGTTTGAACTCAAATACACAGCCTGGGCTGGGCATGATCCCAACGCTGCAGAGGTAGAGGCAGGAGGATCATCTCAAGGTCATTCTTGGCTACACAGGGAGTTTGAAGCTAGCCTGAGTTTACACAAACTTTGTTGAAAAAATTATGTGTGTCATACACACACACACACAGACTTTTAGCTGTTTTCAACTGAGAGAAGACAAGCCTTCACCTCCCAGCACCAGGATGGTAGCCCGATCAATGGTCCTGGTGGATACACTCTGGAGAAACACCACCAAAATTTGTATTTGGATTTCCTCTTTGGATTTCCATTTCCTTACTTCACCTATTGTTGGGAGTAGCCTTTACTGAAATTAATTTTCACATGGCGTGGGAAGAGAAGTTGACTCTTTATTCAGACCGTGGTTGCATTTCACAGGGTGGCCAGGGTGGGGTTATTTGCAAGAGGAGAAGGTTTTCCAGAAGAAGTTCTTGCAGGGTTTTTTATCCTGGCGTGGGGGCTGCTGGAGAGGTGGACTTCCCTGCCGCTTAGACACCTTGCTGGCATGTGCTCCGATGAGGGCGCTGGAGCTGGCTTGGGAGGTAGACACCCTACTGGCATGTGCTCCGATGAGGGCGCTGGAGCTGACGTGGGAGCTCCACTCATGCCACCGAGCAAGGAAAGCCAGGAGGCCACTTCCCTTCCCCTTTGCAGCATCCTGTGTTTTCAGAGAAGCAAAGACAAAGGGGAGCAAGGCAACCTCTGGGCTAACTCAGCATCAGATGCTCGCCCTCCCTCTCAGAAAGCAAGCTGCTCCTCCACAAATCACAGTTCCCTCAAAGGCTGAGTCTGAAAATCCCAAAGACACCGCTCTGCAAAGGGAAATAGACGAATTAAAAAATTTTTGCTAATCTGACCAGGCATGGTAGCACGGGCCTTCCTCAGCACTCGAGAGCAAAGGCAGATAGATTATTGTGAGTTTGAGGCTAGCCAGGGCTACAGAGACCAACCTTGTCTCAAAATATAGATAAATGAATTGCTACCTCTACCTTACTGCTGAGGTCCTCAGCTATGAGAGTAGGAAATCTGCCAAGGTGAGTGACAGCTCAGACGCCCTGGGCAGACTCATGTTCAGAAACATGAACAGACTGAGATGCTAGAGGCTGGTCTTTCAAACTCCTTGGGAAGCTTCTAGGAGTATTCTGATGATAAATGACCCGCCTGAAACTCATCTGGTAATTTCAGAGAAAAATCCGTTTCTAATGGTCAACTTTATGTACTCTTCCTTGGAACTTTTTCAAAATTGAGAAAAAGAGAAAGTAAATCATTTGATGAAATTATAAATGTCTACCATGGAGAATGGGATGATAGGAATTAATGTGAGAGAGAGCACAGCTGTGTTCATAAATTAAGGCTCTGGGAGTCTGTGTGACCAATAATGGCAGGAGCTGGTCCAGGAGCACACTGTGACAGCCACAAGTCTAGTCAGAGCAGATACCAGCAGAGGAAGGGAGCAAACACAGTCTAGAACAGGTGTGAGCAAAGGGAAAGACAGTGGTCTGAAGGGACATTGTAGTATCCTGGGGTCTCACACATACACGCACGCACGCACACACGCGCACACACACGCACATGCAGGGCCACTCACTGAGTGGTCAGAATGCCAAGAATAGAGGCAAACAGCAGCCTAGCCTATGCAAGAGTGGAGACTACTCACCACACTGTCCTGGCGAGTGGGACCATGCTCCTGGGCAAGGGCAGAGGCTGCGGTCCCCCAGAGCAGCAGCAGCAGCAGCCCGAAGGCTGACAGCCACTTGTCTCTGGCACTGCAGCTACCCATCCTCTTTGTCAGTCCTCAAGCCAGTGCTCCTCGGATGAGGGTCTTCCTCTGGAACCTTGGTGTTTTAAACTCCGGTGCCAGCTGTTCTGGGGTCTGCACACGTCCATTGAAAACTTGCATGCCTCTCCACACTCGTGCAGTGACGCACGAGCCGGAGCAATCAGTTCTCACAAAAACACTTGTGAGGTTGGATTTAGCCCCTTAATTAAAGACTCGGGACTTTTCCTGGGCTTAGAGTGAATCTGCTCCTATTTTAGAACTCGGCACACTTGCTGTGAGGAAGTTCTGCTTCCTTGCAATTGTGCCTACAGCAAGCAGGAAGCCATTAGAACAAAGCCAAGCGATTTAACAGAATAGGAAATTAGGCTGGGGTAAAATGCTTAAAATGTGGGATCCGACCCATATGAAAGCCAAGTACGTCTGAGCAACTCAGCACAGCTCGTGCCTGTCATGTGTGAGGGCTCTGTCCCCAGCACCAGAAACGAAGTGTGTCGGAATCTGCTGCTATAAGCAAAACAAACTTGGTACAGTGACGACTCGGGGACAGAGGACAGCACCAGAGTTTCACCCAATCACAAGGATGAACCAAGAGCTTGTCCCAGCATGGCCTTCTGCCAGGGCCAGACCCTGGTTCTTCAGCCAGACCTTCGACTCCCTAAGTACAGATGCTGACGCAGAAGCCATAGTAGGAAGCAAGGGCCTTCTGCATCCTGGTGACACCGAGCACTGACATCTGCATCCCGGTGACACTGGCCCTAGCACAGTTTTGTAGCCTACAGTTTTCCAAACTCCCCATGTTAGCAAACAGTAAGCTTTTTTAAAAAAATTAAGCCAGTGAGATGGTTCAGGTAAGCTGAACCTCACCAAGCCTGATGGCCTGTCAGTCCCCTGGGACCAGCACGGTGGGAGAGAACTGGTTCAAACTGTCACAGTATGCACACCATAGCATGCACATGTGCCCACAGGCCATGCATGTTGACACACACCTCCAATCCCAGCACTTGGAAATCAATGCCTTATTCTAAGATTGGTGGTGCTTATTATTTTGGTTCAAAAAAGGAACAGGCAATACTTGGGAGGCAGAGATAGGAGAATCTCTGTGAGTTCAAGGCCACAGGACAGCCAGGACTACATAGTGAGCCCCTGTCTCAATAACAGAAACAGAACCTCCATGTTTATCGGGTTATTGAGATGTCTCAGTGGGTGAAGCACTTGCTACACAAACTGGATAACCTGAGTGCCGTCCCTGGAACCCACATAATGGTAAAAGTTGAGAGCACACTCAACCGGCACACCCAGGCTGAAGCACACCTGTGCCCCTCCCCCAGACACCTTCTTCTAAACTTAAGAGTGCGTGTGGATAGAGATGTGCCAAGTGGAAGATGCCTTTTTTTTTACATAGGTCTCACCGTTACCATCTGAGAAACCTGTACTTGCCCAGCTGAGCCCACCCCTCCCCCAAGACAGTGACAACATGCTGGGCCACCTCTCGGCTCTTCATGGGTCCTATGTTCAGAATTGTGGGGGCAAATGCACAAACCCCTCATAGCCAGGCAGACCTGAGAAACCCATCTCAGCCCACTAGAGACCACCAAGATCCACAGAAGGCTCACACCTAAAACAAACTGAAGGGCAGACGGGTGGCTTCTTCTGAAAGGTTGCGTCCCTTCTCAACTTCTGGGAGTCAGTTTTCTCTTCCAGCATGGGACTAAACTCAGGTTATCTTGCTGGCAAATGCCCTTCCTCACTGAGCCATGCTGGCCCCAGGCAACCCTCTGTACCCTACCGCTCTAAGGGAAAGAGGAGGCCCTGACCGCCGCCACACTCCTGGGACACCAGCTCGAAGCACCGTAAGCATTTCACACTGTGACTCCCCCCTCAAACAAACTTCTGCTCAGGAAAGCCAAGGCTTAATTACAAAATTGCTAGAAAAGTCACACAAACTGTGTTTCTGAAGAAAAACCACCGTTAAAGAGCAAGAAATCCTGGGGCTAGATGGCTCAGCGGTTAAGAGCACTGGTTGCTCTTCCAGAGGTCCTGAGTTCAATGCCCAGCACCCACATTGTCTGATGCCCTCTTGTGGCACAAAGGTGTACATGCAGATAGAGGAAAAAGGAAAAAAGAGTTAAGACCCATCACCACCCTTCACTGATGGCCAAGGGGTCACAGGTCTGAAAGAGCCTTAGTAGCCAGAGCTAAGTAAGAGCTTTATTCACCACTCAGAGACCATCATTTGGCCTAGAAAATGAACAGTGAAGGTCTATGCCTTTCCCCAGACACCCAGCATGCCTGTCTAACTGCTAACATGGGTCATCAGCCTCAGCCGCATGGGTGGCTTTGCAGCGACTGCTGGCTCTTTCAGCTGCACCAGATGTCTCGAAGCGGACAGCATGAGTCCTGAAGCATCTCTCCCTGTCTGTCAGACCACCCGGCGGTGTGTGTTTCTTCCTGCTGAAGCTGCTGGTCTCAAGTGGCCAGGTCTTAACTGTCACTGCCGCCCACTTCAGCATCGGGCTCCCTGGAGTCCCTGTTCTCATCCTCTGGCTTCCTTCTCTTCTTGGCCTTTCGCTCTAGGTTAAGCTGAGCAATCTCTTCATTTTTCTCGGTGATGTATTTTAGCTATGTATACACACAAAAAGAAAAACTATATGTAAGTCTTTAAATCTGTCTGCAAACTATGTTATAAACCTAAAAATAATCACAATAACTTATGCCTTCTCCAATAATCCCAAAGAACTGATTGGAAAGTCATCGACTGAGCTGTTGATCAGCACTAAAACTCTCTTAAAAATGGAGATGGACACAGTTCAGAGTCAAAACTCTGCTCTTGTATAGAGGATATCATAAGAGGGCCGAGACCCAGAAGGGTCAGGATAGTAAGCTACAGCCAGGTGACACCTCTAAGTGTCAAGTTTCTTCACCTAGAAAATGACAGCTTAGTGAAAATGATGCTGTAGATGAGAAACAGAAGCTGCTCTCATTTGCACAGTCGATCTTGCAGACTTGCATTCATCCCCGGGGCATCAGAACTGCGGGTACGGCTGGTCCTGGGCTGGGGGCATCCAGGCTACCGGGACACTGACACGGGAGGAGGAGCTCATGTACAAAGCCACCTAGTCTAAGTCAAGTTCAAGACTAGCCTATACATTCAGCATGACCCTTGCTTTGTCCCAAAACGAGAAATGGGACTGGAAAGCGGCTCAATGGTAACAGCACTTGCTGCTCTCAGAGGGCCCAGGGTTGACTCCCAACACTCACAGTCTCACAACCACCTGTTAACCCCAGTATCTGAGGTCCTCTTCTCACCTCCGAGGGCACCAGGCAAGCATGTGGTAGATATGCTTACACACAGGCCTAACACACATACGCAGAAACCAACCAACTCTAAAAACAGCAAAAAAAGAAGGGGCGGGGGGGGGGGGGATAGTGCAGCGGCATAGCGCCTGTCCTACTTTCAAACCCTAGCATGAAGTGGGGGCGGGGCGGGTACCACAAGGAAACCATCCCCAGAGACTAACCCATGACTAGTCTGTGACATCATGCTGTAAATGAAACATGGGACCAAAGTTTTGAGATATTACAAAAAAGGTAAATTATGGGATCCAGAGAGAGCTGATTAGAAAATTTCAAATTGGCCGTGGGAGATCCATCATAAAGAAAGGCGGGCTACAAATCACATGCAGGTCTGAACGGTTCAACCATCTCCAGTTTTTAATGCAAGGTGCCCTGGAGAATAACTACACGCCTTCAAGTGATTAATTGGGAATAATGTATTCCGGTGGGGAAGGGGAGTGAGGAAAGAGATTCATCTCTCACCAGTGAATTACTCCGCCTGGCTAAGAGCTTCACGTCTTCAGTGGTAATTGTACTTCTCTTTGCATGTCTGCAGGAAGGGCAGAAGCAAGTCACCAAAATGTTTGCTACTGAAGTGTTGAGGAAATATAAAAGTTCATGGTCAAAGTTCAGAGGAACAAGGAGGCCTAAATGGCCCATGTCATCAGATTCAAGTCATCGGGCAATAATGACAGGAAAATGAGTGAGGGTCCTAGCCAGGTACCAACTCCAGAGGACACAGAAGCCCTTCTGTCAACCCAGCCTGAGAACCCAGCGTGCTGGAGAGCAAAGAAGGGGTTAGAAGTCACCCGAAGTCACCCTTTGGTTGCAGTTGTCTGTGTGACCATAGACCATGACACCAGGTGAGTATACAATGCTGCTGAAGAGAAAGTAGTCCATCATAGGACACAAGACTACACCACTGTGAAATACAGGACTGCACCATCACATAACACGAGACTGCACCACCATCACAGGACACAGATTGCACCATCGTGGGACACACCAGACTGCACCACTGTGAAATACAAGACTGCTTCTGCTTCCGTAGACTAATTAGACAACTGAGTGAGCAAGAAAATACCCAGGATGCTGGCTCCTGAAGCTCTTCTCCAGGCTGAGTTACAAAGCACATGCAGCTCCTCCTGGAACCTACTTTCCTGCAAGCTCTGCATACACACACAACACACACACACACACACACACACACACACACACACACACACACACACGAGCCCCCCCCAGAAAAAAGAACCACTTTTAAACTGGTTCTGCCTCCTGCTCACAGCTTGGACCCAGGTCCTTGATGTCCTCCTCCAACCCTCAATAGGAAAGGTGGAGGATGCAGAGAGGGCTGCTCCCTGCCCTTGCAGAGAATAGAGTTTATTTTTGTTGTTTGCATTTTTTTCAATACAGGGTTTCTCTGTAGCTTTGAAGCCTACTCTGGAACTAGCTCTTGTAGACCAGGCTGGTCTTGAAATCACAGAGGTCGCCTTCTCTGCCTCCCAAATGTTGAGACTAAAGGCGTGAGCCACCACCGCCCAGCTGAGAATGGAGTTTAATTCTCAACATCTACACCTGGCAGATTACAACTCCAGCTCCAGGGGATCCACTGTCCTCTTCCAGCCTCTGTGGGCACTCCTGCTCATGACTACATACACACACGCACGCACGCACACACACATCCACATAAATATCTATCCACATAAATATATCTATGGCCAAAGATGACCTGAGATAATAAGCTACACTACGTCTCTTATTACTCTTGATTATATCCTTTCCCATTATTGCTAGCTTCTATCTAAACTGAGAGCTTCACAAGCAGAAATAACCAGAACTGTGTCCTTAATAACGAGCTCAGGGGATGTGGGCTCACTCTCGCCCATGTGAAGATGGGATCACAGAGCAATCACACTCCATCTAATGACCACATTCCTTCTCAATGCCTGAGTAAATGTGTACACTCCCTCTGCCATTTCACCCTAACACACAACAGTGCTTGCATGAGAACATACGCTTTAAGATTAGAAGAGGGTTCCAGGCTAGCCTGATCTACTCTATGAAATGAGTTCCAAGCCAGCCAAGGCTACACAGAGAAAAACCTGTCTTTCTTATTACAACCCCCACCTCATCCCTGCCAAACCTGTCTTGAACTAAAGCAAAACAAGATTAAAAGAGGGTTGATAGTGTCTCACTCTTACAGAACCCAGGCTGACCTCAAGCTGGCAATCCCCCTGCCTCTGCCTCTGCCTCCAGAGTGCTGAGATTACAGGCATGAACACGGCTTGGCTTAAACCTCTCATTAGGCAGTGGTGGCAGGCATCTTTAATCCCAGCACTTGGGAGTTTTCCTGGCTTAGGGGAGTTGGTGGAATATGACAGTTGACAGCTCTACCTCTCAGTGTGTACCTGGTATGTGTGCCAGATTTTGATGTTCTCACCGTGCAGCTGGAGGAGCGGGCATGCTGCATACCCTGCCATTGCTGTCCTATCTATCAGGAACTCGCCCAGGCAAGTCCCAAGTCTAGCAAATTACTCCGAGGAAAGGAATAATTGTCACACAGGCTTCATGTGTGAGTGTACCGCTTGCCGGCAGAGGTCACAAGAGGGCACCAGATCCGTCACAGATGGTTGAGTCCCCGTGTGGATGCTAAGGATCTAATATGGAACCAGCCAGGCGGGGGCGATGCCTTTGATCCCAGCACTCAGAAGGCAGAGGCAGGTGGATCTCTGAGTTCAAGGCCAGCCTGGATTTAACCCAAGGCTGTTTTGTATGCATGTATGTCCCTGTGCCACGTGAGTTCCTTGTGCCTGAGGAGGTAAGAAGAGGGTGTTGGGCCCCTGGCACTGGAGTTGTTAACAGCTGTGAGCCATCGTGTGGGTCTGGAATTGACCTCTGGTCCTCTGTAAGAACAAGTGCTTTTAGTCACTCTACCCCTAGTTTCTGGATTTTCTGACAAAAGCCTCAGTATGTAGCCAAGCCGGTCTTGAACCTGTACTCCTGCCTCACTTCCCAAGAGCCAAGATTACAGGCGTGCCCCACCACGCCTGGCTTGTTTCTGGAACTACACAAAAATACTTTTACAAAATGTCATTGACTCCCATAGCTAACGGGAAGGGGAACACTTACCTCACGGGACTTGGGGGCGGGACACACACAAGCAGCAGCTGAATGAGCTGTCAGCATCCCATAATACTCCCACATCCCTCTCTGCCAAGCTGATGAAGCTAAGCAGTTTTTAGGGTCTGGTAATACATACAGGGAAGATTTAGAGCCCCCGGGGACTTGGCTGCTTTAACTCACGGAAAATGTCCCTCCCAGAAGCAGAGTGCACACCAGCAAGGTGACGGCTAAGAAACTGAGGGAGCAGAGGCAAAGGAAGAGCGGCGTTCCGCCTCAGCCACCCCAACCGAGGCGTAAAAGCAATGGCGCCCAATTACCTGAGGTGCTAATTGAGGAGAAGAACATAAATCACCTGTAAGAGCTCAGGCCTCTCCAGCTGGAAGCAAGCCTCCCCCACTTCCCAGGAAGACTGTCTTACAGCAAACACGGAATAAAAGCCCCTGCCTGACACTCTCCGGACACCTGCAAGCAATCAGGGCTGCGGCACCATGTGGCCCCCTCCTCTCCATAGAGGGGCCGACCCCCAACTTCCCAGAAGACCCTGAACAACCAAGCCTTCCCCAAGGAAACAGTCTTTAAAACAGGCAGCCACGCACTGCAGATCTGGTCCTGGAGATGCAGTCCAGACCTTTGCCAGTGAGAGCCTGGTAACTCAGAGACCTTCCAAGGACGAGGAAGTACCAGACAATCCGAACTGACGTGTTCAGAGCAGATGTTAGCTCCCTGCAGCATCCATCGTCATCAGGCACGAGCCCCCAGAAAACAAGGCGTCACAGAACCCCTGAAATACACCGCCAGATGGGGGACAGTGATGTCAATGGACCTCAAATTACACAGCCGGCTCTTCTACCCACCTGGCAAACATTTCAAGGTCTTTGGCAAAATTTTCTGAAAGAGAGGGAAAAAAATAGATTTCAGCTGGCTTATCTGCACCTTCACAAGGAGTGAAGCGCTGGCTTCTAGTCAGCATACAGACTGGGCACACCTTGGGGGTGAGCAAAGGCACCCAGGCTAACAGCCACCCCAGGCTAACAGCCACCCCAGGCTAACAGCCACCCCAGGCTAACAGCCACTCCAGGCTAACAGCCACCCCAGCTTTTTTTCTTGGCCCTCTGGGACAGGGTGTCTCTGTGTAACTCTGGCCACCCTCAATTCTCTGCCTGCCTCTGCCTCCCGAGTGCTGATGGTGGGCACCGTGCCCAGAACCACCAGCTTTCTAAAATCATGGCCTCACCCTGCCCTTCCCAGCATCCCCCACTCTTCTTACGAGCCTTGTCCTAACTGTGATGACACCTTTGGTAGCGAGGGACCATCCTTTAAATCTGCCCCAAGTTATAGCTTGTAAGGACAATAATGTCCTCTTGCGTTGAGCAAGTGCCAGTGCCACTGTCTCGGCTGTCACATACGGCAAGCATGGGAGGGTCACAGAGCACGGAAATGGAAAGCGCGCCGTGTTCCAGCCACCACGGCAGTTTACACGGGGTGCTGACCCTGGTATTGCCACAACAGGACAACCTAGCAGCCTCGCCCCCACAGCACCCATCTTACAGCCATGAGGTGGTCAGGGAGACTGTGGCCAGGGATTGTGTGCGGAGGGGGGGGGGGCTGAGACACGCCAGGGCTCCCACCCACACTGGCCCCCAGCAAATCCCAGAGAAAGGCAGGGGCTTCGTACCGCACTGTCGGAAAGTCACCTCAGAGATGGCTGCAATGGTCTGCTTGCTAAACTGCACCTGCTTTTCCAATGCGACTTCCATGCAAAGACAGCCAACCGTGTAGTGAACTGCTGCCTTCAGCCTCTGTGGGGAAACCAAAGTTCTTCAGGAGCTGTAAGCAAGAGCTGGCTCACACACACCCTGAAGACCAAGGCCAGGACAGGGCTGCTCGGCCTGATTCCTGCAGGGCACTCCATCACGGCTGAGTGACACAGAGGTGCACTCCTTGGCGAATGACGCCCTCTGGAGTGTCAATTGGGGGGACATGACTTTCCAGCTAATGGTTATGATTTAGGTCACATAAAGATAAGAAACTATGATAGTCAGCAAGGGGAAATGACACCAGAATTTGCTGAACCAACCCTTCAACGACTGTCCAGTCCCTGCTCATTAAGGGCCCACCTGGGGAATATAACAAGAAACCAGTTTGTGGCCTTCAAACGGCTAACCAAAGACAGACAGTTCCCACCCCTCTGTTCCAAGTCCCCAGCAGCCTCAGCCCTCCACGCACAGGCAACAGGACATTACCAGGACAGGCTGATGACTACACACCTGGCCATCCTCAACAGCCTTCCTGCCCATCAGGGATCCCCCTGCCCGTTTTTTGGCAGTGTTGGCTATCAAACCAGAACCTCTCCCGCTAGGCAAATGCCCCCACGGAATCACACCCTAGTCCTCAGAAACCCTTTTAAATTCTGAGAAGCCTCACTCTTTCCTAGGCAGTAGCAAGGTGAAGAATCTGGGAGCAATCTAAGCAGCATCCCTACCCTGTCTCCACTGACGTGTGCCCTCCTTCCCCAGGGAGGTGTGAACCAACGTCTACCCGTCCTCACAGGGCACCAGCAAAACGAAGTACTGCGCACCCATGTCTAACCTGGGGAACTGATATGTTTACTAGGCAGCTACAGAGCACGGGTAACCCTAAAGCAGCCGCAGGACTGGTGGAGTCTCACCCCAGCTCGGATGATAGCTTCCCCACGATTGCACTGAGTTCCTCCTCCTGGCAACCTTCTAGTCTACATTCTCCATCGCCCCTGACGTCCCTAGGCCAAGTGCAATTAAGGCACAATGACATTACAGTCACATGGGTGACTGAGATCAGGTGAGGGTCTAGCGGCCCTCTGATGAGGGGCAGTCAACAGGGCTGATTGTGAGGGTCTCTCGAGTAGCTACAGCTGCTGTTTGCACTATATTACGTCTGAAGACAGAGCTGGGGCAGGCGTGATGGCCAAGACATCAGCAATAGTCACAGCACAGGCAGAGAGGGCCCCAGGGCCTCTGGGCGAAGCCAGGCAGATGAGCTTGGGACCTGTTTCCCAACCCTTTGTCTGCTCAGATACCAGGCAAGCAAATCCAGCCTTTAGCAGATGAAAAGAATCATCAACCCAGGAGGAAGACCGTTAAGGCCCTTCCAGGGATGGGTGTGGCTGAGGACAGTACTGGGATCTTTCAGAACACATCTGGCTCTGGGAATTTTCATCTGGCTCTGTGGCTGGTCTGTCTTCCTCTTTGCATGCTTTGGACGCTAAATCATGAGACTCTAAACGCAAGGGCAGGATCCTGTCCACATTGTTCGTGCAGTCTACATGCCAAGAATGCTGGCTGAGTGGGCACTGGGGTTCTCTGTAGTCACCTCTGTAGTCACCTCAGAGCAAGGTGCAAATCTGAGCTTTTTTTTTTTTTTTTGGTTTATGGAGACAGGGTTTCACTGTATTGTTTTTGAGCCTGTCCTGGAACTCGCTCTGAAGACAGATTGGCCTTGAACTCACAGAGACCTGCCTGCCTCTGCCCCCTGATTGCTGGGTCCAAAGGTGTGTGCCACCACAGCCAGCTTGAGCTCATCTTTACAGGCTCATTTAATCAGTAAGCATTTACTGTTTAAGAGCCAGACTTTGCTCTCAGAGCTGAAAATACAGAAACAAAAAGGCCCATCAATATAGTTCAGGGCAGAGTGCTTGCCTGGCATGTACAGGCACCGAGTTTGATCCCTAGCACAGCACACAGCAAAAGGAATAATAGTAAAATTAAATAAAAACATAAGCAAGACTTCCGGATGAGGTGATATGTGCCTTTAATCCCAGATGTGGGAGGAAGCAGCTGGGCGATCTCTGTGATTTCCAAGCTAGCCAGGGTGAGGGGAGAGGGATTGGGGCTGATTCAGAAGCTGAGGCAGGAGGATTGTGAGTTTCAGATCAGAGAGGGCATCGGGGCTCAAGCCTTTTATTCCTGCACCCAGGAATCTGAGCAAACAGATCTCTGTGAGCTTTCAGCCAGCGTAGGAATAAAGATCGAGAGAGGATCTGAACAGTGTACCAGTTCCCCGTAGGAGCTGGGAAACGCTCTCTATTCTGTGCGGAGGGAAGTGGTTCAGTGCTGCGGAGTCGGTCCTCAGCCCCTGCCTGGCTGCCCGGGAATCCACTCTGGCATGGCCTGTAATTTCTGGTCCTCTAGCTTCTGCTTGCTGTGGCCCAAATGCACATTTCTCCTTTGCAAAGCTGGGGTAGGAATAACTACCTCTCGGGGTGGTTACTCTTGTCGTTTGCCTTAGTGACAGTGTTGAAAAGTGCATTAAAGGCCAAAGTGGAATGGGAAGCAGGGACTACGTGTGGTTTTTATTACCTTTTTATTTCTTATGGCTATTATTATTATTATTATTTTGATGGGGTGCTGTCAGAGGATAACTTCCAGGGGTTGGGTTGGCAGGGTTGGTAGCAAGCACCTTTATCGATAATCCATCGTACCACACATCGTAAAACAGGGTCTTACTATTAACCCTGGCTAGCCTGGAAATCACCCCCCCCCCAGTCTCCTTTTGGTTGGCCTCGAACTCGATTCGTCGCCGCTGATGACCTTAAACTTGCTTCTGCCTCCACCCACAGCGCTGCGATCACGGTCGTTCGCCGCCAGGCCCGGTTTGTGCGGCGCTGGGACTCGAACCACAGCTTCGCGCGTGCTGAGCAAGCACTCTGGCAGTAAGGCCCCTGCGCTGCCGCCCTCAGCCCTGGGAAAGTGGGGGCTCAGGAGCGGGAAGAAGCCTCTGGGCTCCGAGGCGCTAGCACCCAGCGCACCCAGCGCACCCAGCGCACCCAGCGCACCCAGCGCACCCAGCCCCGCGCCCGGCAGCCGAGCGACGCCACACGCGGCCTGGGCCTTTCCTCTCCCAGTCTCCCCGCCCTGCCTTTGCTGGGACCCCGCTGACTTCCTACCTGCCGGTGAGAGAACTGCTGCTGCTCCTCAGCCTTTTCCTCCTCCATCACCGCCGAGCGCCCCGGGCAGGCGAGCCGAAGTAGAGTCAGATTTTCCCGCTCCACGTCCGCGACGGGCCGCGCAGAGGGTCAAAGCGCGAAGAGCCTCCTCCCCGGTCCGCGCGCGCCCCCTGGCGTCAGCTTGCGGAAGGGTCTTGCTGGCGCTGGTGTGACCCCTGCATCCGGTGCAGCCCTTCTTTATGGGCTGTAAGAAGGAGCATGAGATAGCCCAGTGGTTAGCAGCACCGAGACTCCAGCGCCCGCATCAAGCGGCTCACAAAGCCTGCAATTCCCCAAGAGGTGGGCTCCATGGGCACGTGCGTGCACATGCACACACACGTGCACCTACATAAACAATACAAAAGTTAAAAAGAGCAGAGCCATGGCCACGCATGCCTTCAATCCCAGCACTTGGGAGGCAGAGGAAGGCGGAACTCCCTGAGTTCGAGACCAGCCTGGTCTACAGAGAGAGTTCCAGGACAGCTAGGGCCACACACAGAGAAACCCTGTTTCGAACCCCGCCCCCCCCCCACCGCAAATTAAAAAGATAATGCATGTGCTGGGTATGGTGCTGCACCTCTCTAATCCCAGCATGCAGATCTCTGTGAGTTCAAGACCAGCCTGGGATACATAGTGAGGCCCTGTCTCAAACTAAAACAAACAAACAAACAAATAAAAAAACAATGTGATAGAATATTATTTTTAGGTGTGCTGCTTTTGTTTATGCTGTGGAACTTGTTGGGAAATTTAAGTACTTGTCCCTTACAGCTCTTTTTCTCCCCACCCAGATGTAGAACTTCGGTGCAAACAAGGTTGAACAAACAAGGTTGTTTTCAAAACTTTCCGGTGCACAGTGTGGTGCCTTGACCCCAGGTGTGGGTGGTGCATGACTTCCTCCTAGCTTAGCCCGTCCCCTGGCTTGGGTATAGAAGCCCATTACTCTCTGTAATAAACAGCGGTGGCGGCGGCTTCTTCACTTGTCGTGGTCTGTTAAGTGTTTCAATCCCAACACCCTCCGCCAAGCTCGGTACTGTGGCTGTGCGGGCGTGCCGGCAGAACTTAAGATGTAAAGACGTGTTGCTTTTGTTTATGCTGTACTTGTTTAGCTTTGTGAAGCTGTGATTCTTTGCCTATCTAAAACGCCTGTTTGATCTCATAAAGAGCTGAACAGCGATGCCGTGGCAGGAGAAAGGCTAGGCAGGTCTGGCAGGCAGAGAGAATAAATAGGAGAAATCTGGGAGGGAGGGAAAAAGGAACGATAGAGGGAGGAGGGCTTCCGGGCGCCATCCAGCTTCACAGCCAGACCTGGACTCAGAAGGAAGGGAACGATACACAGAAGTAAGAAAAGGAAAAATCCCAGAGGTAGTTGGGTAAATTTAAGTTAAGAAAAGCTGGCAAGAAACAACCAAGCTAAGGCCAGGCATTTCTGAGAAAGAAAAAGCCTCCGTGTGTGTGATTTATTTGGGAGCTGGGTGGTGGACTCCTAAAAGAGCAATAACATCCAACAGCACCACAATTAACCGATAATAAGATATTGGGCCAGCAAGGTGCTCGGTGGGTCAAAGCACTTGCCCCTGGGAGCCTGGTGACTGAAGTTCGATCCCCAGAGCCCACAGAAAAGGACAACTGACTCCAAAAAGTTGTCCTGTAACCTCCACTCTGTGGTCACACTCACTGACACACACCATACACACAAGAGCTGACTAATGTAAACTAGTAAATGCAGTGCTTTCCGTGGTGGGCCCTGCACACATGCGGCCTCGGGGTGCTGGGCCGAGAGCCGTGGGGTTCCCCCACCAATCGCAAAGCAGAGGAGACTATTGCCCAGCTGCTATCCATTCAGAGGGAGAGGCTCATATGGCCTGGAGCAAGCCAGTGAGCAAGTCTCCCTTATATAAAGAGAAGGCTCAGCAATTGATGACACTTGCTGCTCTTTACAGCATCCATTTGGTGGTTCACATCTGTGATTACTGTTTCAGGGGATTCAGCGCCCTCTTCTGGCTTCTACGGGCACCAGACACACACACACACACACACACACACACACACACACAGTATACAAACATGCATGCAGGCAAAGCACACATACACATAAAATAAAAATAATCCAGCCAGTGGGCTTCAAGGGATCAGCGCTGGGTGTGAGGAAGATGAGGTTTTCAGACCTTAGGGCAGGCCGTTTCCAAAAGGAGGAGTTGGCAGACAAAATAGGCGGGTTTACAGGAGCAGAACGCAGGCCTAACAAGCCAGTCATGATGTCCCCCTGAAACGAAAGCATGGTCCCAAGGTGGCCATAACAAGGTAGTCAAAACAACCATTTGAGGGCTGGAGAGATGGCTCAGAGGTTAAAAGCACTGGCTTTTCTTCTAAAGGTCCTGAGTTCAATTCCCAGCAACTGCATGGTGGCTCACAACCATCTGTGATGAGAATGGGTGTCCTCTTCCGGCCTGCAGGCAGAATACTGTATGCATAATTAATAAATAAATCTTAAAAAAAAAACAAAACTTTTGAAACAAAGGTAGGGTTGCAAGATGGTCATAACAACTTTTTGAAGCAAAGATATGGTTGACAAGTCACAGGTGGAGTGGAGCATAGCCCAGGCCTGGAGAAACAGTTTTAATCATAAACCTAGTTTGTCTTTAATACAAGACAGCTTTCAAGCCTAAGATGGAGGCCGGTTCATCAGCTGCAGCGGGGAACGTTGGGAAAGAGCAGGGAACCCTGAAGCACCAGCAGGCCAGCACCAGAAAGAAAAAGGCAGAAGAGGGGACAGTTCCGAGTGAGGACTCAGGGGACCGACCACAGGCATGGCACTATGGGACAGGAATCCTGGACAGGAAAAGCACACAATCTTTTCCTGGGGTGTCCCACTGGGTTAAGCCTGAGGGAGGAGAGAAGGGTTTGTCTCCACCTAGAGGAAGATTCGTTCTTTACAACAGTAAGACCACACACCCTTGAGTTTTTGTTACTCTCTTTAGGGCTCTGAAGGTTTTAATCAGCCTAATCTCCCCAATCTCCACAGCGGCTTCTCCCTGTGTGCTTGCCAGGATGGCGGTGAACACGTTAGGTTGAGGTAGGAGGATGGTGAGCTCAAGGCCAATTTGGGCTGCTGAGCAAAACTGTCTCAGAGAGGACAGGGTGTGGTGGCCGACACCTTTAATCCCAGCACTCGGGAGGCAGAGGCAGCCCAGCCTGGTCTACAGAGCGAGTTCCGGGACAGCTTGAAAATAAAGAAAGAAAGGAAGAGAAGGAAGTAAGGGAAGGAGGGAGGAAAGGAAGGAAAGGAGGGAGAGAGGGAGGAAGAAAGAAATCGAAACACTTCTCACTCAGTCCCCACTATTGGCCTCCCACGTGGCATCTCGTATTGAAGCAGTCAGTTCCCAGGGTTAATGAGCATCATTGTGGTGGCCTGTGGCGTTTGAGGATCTAAGGGCAGGCTAGATCTGTGGCAGCAGGGTGGCGGTGTACTGTGAAACTACTCTCAACTGATGGTGCAGAAGCCTCATCGGCCACTAGATGGCACCATTGCTCCACTGTGATTAAGGTCAGGGCTGCCTGGCTGTAATACCATAGCTACAACGTCACCCACCCTGGGGTGAGCCCCGATTCACAGGTAGCAATAGTTACCATCACAGAAGAGTTCTTCGTGGGATTAAACTGCTTGGAAGTGGTAGAGGCCAGATTTGATCCAGCACTTGTGCCCTCCGCTCACTTCCCATCGTCCTCAGCACAAGTAAGACATGCATTAACCAGGACACCACAAGTAAATCAGTTCAGGGGCTCTTTCATTGGTTTCCCTTAAACTGAACTGCAAAATACAGCTTGGAAAGCTGTCTCCAGCAATACTAACACCTCAGGGGTTCTGGCACACAGTAGGTGCGCAGTTAATGTGGCAAAGGCTGAGAGAAGGCGTCTGGTCTGTACATAAGGGGAGGTAAGACAGTCTCACTGGTGAGGGCTCAAGTTCCTGCTCGATTGGTTGAACAGCTTAACCATCTGGCAGTTTGAGAGGGTAACACTGCTGAGTCCACAGAGAGAGTCGAGGAGTAAGACGTCTGTTAACTTGTGGAACATTAAGGCTTGACACACTCTGACTTAGGTATGGGCCCTTTATAGGCCCTCAGGAAACCCCAAGCCAGGTACAGATTTCCTATCCCTGCCACATAGAGAAATTTCCTCTCTAGAAGAGGTGTGCGTGGCAGGTGGTATTTTCTGAAGCTTGCAGGATGGATGCTCGTGACAGGCAGTTCTGGTCCTGAGAGGATCTGGTTATTACCTCCCTCTCTCCCTCTGTGCTTCTCGAGACCTGAGTCTGGTTGTAAAGTCAGGATGATCTTAAACTCTTAATTCATTTTTAAAGATTTATTTACTTTTATGTGTATGGGTGTTTTGCCTGCATGCATGTCCGTGTTCTGTGTGTCTGGTGCCCTTCAAGTTTAGAATAGGGCATCAGACCCTCTGTGCTTCACACATTCCTCTTATTGTTATATTTAATTTTTAAGATTTATTTATTATGTATAGTGTTCTGCCTGCATGTATGCCTGCAGGCCAGAAGAGGGCGCCAGATCTCATTACAGATGGTTGTGAGCCACCATGTGGTTGCTGGGAAGTGAACTCAGGACCTCTGGAAGTACTACTATCTCTCCAGCCCCACCCCACCCCCATATCTTTTTTTTTTTTTTAAATACTTTAACTTTTTATTTTATGTGCATTGGTGTAAGGATACCAGATTCCCTGGAACTGAAGTTACAGACAGTTGTGAGCTGCCATGTGGGTGCTGGAAATAGAACCTGGGTCCTCTGGAAGAGCAGCCGGTGCTCTTAACCACTGAGGCATCTCTCCAGCCCACCCCCCTCCCCCCCCACACACATCACACACATGTATCTTTTAATTCCAGCATTTGGGAGGCAGAGACTGGCAGATTTCTGCAAGTTCAAGGCCTGCTTGGTTTATATAGAGTTTCAGATAAGCCAGGAGCTACATAGTAAAACATTGTTTTTTTAAGACAAAGCCCTAGGAAAGGTCCAGCAAAGCTATAGGAGGATAACGCCTGGTCTGTAAATGTGATTTAAAAACAGAACGCCCTGGAGGTCACCTACCTCTGTTGTTTCACTAAACATGTTGGCAGCTGTCTTGTAAGGGTTTATGTGTGCGCCCATAAGGTGCCTTGGCCAGGGAAGCTGCTTCTGCGTGGGCCGCAGTTAATGCGGACTCCTAACAAAGCACTTCTGTAAATCCGGCACGGGCCACACGTCTGTAACCCCAACTCTCACAAGGGAAGGCAGGAAACACTCAAAGCCATCCTCAGCTACAGAGTGAGATTGAGGCCAGCCTGGAACACAGGAAGGAGGACTGTCACACAGATAACAAAACAGCTTCCAGCTCAGCCTGTTAGTACACGCTCGTCATCCCAGCAAGGGCGCAGTTGAGGCAGAAGGGTCCAGAGTTCTAAGCTAGCCTGCGCCACATAGAAAGACCTGGAAAAAAAAATCCCAATGAATAAATAACAAAACCCTTGCCTCTTCCTCTCCCTTCCCCTCCCTCTCCCCTCTGGCTTGTTTTGCAGGTAGCTTTGTGCAGGGGTGCGTGGAGGGAGGCAAGGGATCTGAGACAGGGTCTTGGTGTGCATAGGCTGCCCTTAAATTCTCCATCCTCCAGCTCCCAAGTGCGAGAGTTGGATGCATCACCACGCCCAGCCCACTATGGCACAAATGTAGGGGTCAAAGGTCAACTTCCAGAGACTGAACTCAGATGGTCAGGCTTGCTTGGCCCTTCCCTTCTGAGCCACCCTGTGCTGCTCCCTTCAGTGGTGCTGGGCTGGGCTTGAGCACAGGGCTTCACTCATGCTAAGCAAGTGTTGTAACCATGGCTAGTAAGAGATGGGGGAGGGATTAGAACCCTCACATAAAGCAAAGATCACCATACAGCAGGCATGTGCTTGAAATCTCAGACTGGGGAGGGAGGCAGAGGCAAGGTGAATCCCTGGGGCTCACTGGCCAGTCAGCCTAGCTGAACTGGGTGAGCCTTGGGTCACATCCAAAGAGCTCCTGTCAAAACAATGGACCCCCACATGCATGAGCACACTGCAGGATGCTGGGTGCCTGAGGATGCCGGCAGGACAGCTCTGTCTCTGAACCACATGGCCTTGATGAGATTGTACATTAGTCCCCTGGCAGTTTGGCCCCTTGGTCCCTTTTGCATGGGCTTGTGTTCACATGCATGCATGCCCACAAGCAAGGACGGCAGCGGAGAGCTCCTTGGAAATGCAGAGGGAGAGCCCCACCCCAACCAGCACGTTTTGACTCTCTCCAGGGGGACATAGTGCTGGTGGAATAGTATGAAATGCTCCAATCAGTCCTTCATTAGGACACTTAACTATGTCCTACTTACAGGCAGGACGCTGGCCAGAGGCCTCTGAACACCTGTACCCACCACCAATACAGGGCAGGCCACATCCCACATGGCGGCCGCTGCTCACGCAGGAGGGTTAGGGACCCCACCCTACAGCTTCTTGGAGGGTGAACGGGGAAGGGCTGGAGTTGAGCTCCTGCCCCTCGGTCCTTTGCTTTCATTGTCCAGCGTCTGCATTGTTTCTCCTTAGAATCCACCCTATTCCCCAAGCATCCATCTGCCTCTCATGGTCCGGAGTCTGTGTGTGGGGCTGGAGGGCCAGGTGGGCCTGGCCCTCAGATCTAGGGACAGTAGGTGCAGGATATGAGCTGGAGGCCGTCACCTCCACAAGCTAGACGTAAGGAGGGTTTGATGAAAAGCTGCGGTCCCAGTCAGCTCCCGAGACTGAAGCCCGAGACAGATGAGTGGCGCCAGCTGTCCAAACAGGCGTTGTTTGCGCTGCTCATGGGCCCCTCTCGGACCAACTCTAACTCTGTCCAGAAAAATCATCATGGAGCAGAATTCACTGCTGGCCTAACTCAGTCCGGTGGCCTGAGGCAGGCAACTCTCAATTGGAAAGCCTGGTTCAGGAACAGACAGACCGAGGGCACTGAAATTCCACTGCAGACCAGGGTGGGACCTTGATTTGATACAGGAGAGAACACGCTGAGGACCAAGGCAGTCTAAAAAGTTTATTCCAAGTGTGTGACCGGGGAATGTGACATGAACACCCAGGTAAGGAAAGACAACTCAAGGGGCCTGCCCACCTCCCTCCAAACTTAATCATAACCCTCAACTGAATGTGTCTGTGTTATTTGGAGTCTTTAAAGAAAAAAAAAAAAAAAAAAGCCAGAGTCCAAATGAGTAAGGCTAAGGGAAAACAGATCAATTCCCACATAGAGAACTTGGTGCAGACCCTTCTGCCAATGGGGAGGCAGTTGGGACGTCCGGGCACGCCCAGAAACCAGTGTAGAGGGTTACTACATAAGCTTTTACTGAGTGGAGGACAGCAGAGCCCGCACGCACGATCCACGCTCCAGGTTGTACAATCCCACACAGCCATCCCTCTGTGTGCCAAGAGCTGCAGGCTGTGTGACCCACATGGCACAGCTCGGTCAGGGAGCGGTCACGCAGTCGTGCACAGAGTAAGTCCCTGGGCATGGTGGTTCAGAGGGAGCGGACAACAGAGCTCGGTGACTTCCTCAGCGATCACAGCCAACAGCTGGCTAAAAGATCTGAGCAGGAACTAGGGCAAAGAGGAATGCTGTCCCACAGGGGCTGTCCTGCTGCCGGGAGGGAGGGCGAAGTCACAGTCCTACTACGCGTTGTATGAAGACGATGACACGCTGCCACCGTGGCCTGTCCAGTTGGTATGGATAAACTCTCCTGGTTTGGCTAAGAGCTCATAGGTGTGAGCCCCAAAGTAATCCCGCTGAGCCTAGGAAAGGAAGGGTTGGCTGGTTAGGGTGGAGAGCGGGCACACGGCCCTCGGGGAGCAGCCGAGTTCAAGGAGCCACCTGCTCCCAAGCTTACCTGGATGAGGTTGGCTGGCAGCACCTCGTGTCTGTACCCATCGTAGAAGGAGAGGGCGGTAGTGAAGCAGGGCATGGGAATGCCTGCTTGCACCCCAGTGCTGACCACCCGCCGCCAGGAGTCCTGAGCACAGAGGGGAGAAGGTCAGAGGCTGGGTCTTCCCAGAGACACCGAGTCTGCAGGACATAGACACAGGGAGGCGGCGCCACCCACTGCCAGCTACTGTACGTACCTGGCAGTTGTCAACTGCTGACTTAAAGAAGTCATCCAGCAGCAGGTTCTGAAGTTCTGGGTTTCGCTCAAACGCATCTTTAATTTTCCCCAGGAACACACTGAAACAGTTTGCAAGAAAGCAATCTTAAGAGAGCGGCATGCTCTAGGTCTGGAAATGATACGTCACGGCACATTCTACAGAGTCACAGTTCTCCCCAGCAGAGCTGGCAGAGTAACATTCACAGGGACAGAGGAGCCATGGGGTGACTCAGCAGGCAAAGGTGTTTGCCACCAAGTCTGACCAGATGAGTCCATTCCTGGCCCCACACAGTGGAAAGGAAATGAATCCCACAAACGGTCTTCTGTGTTGGGAGGAGGAGTGGAGACAGAGAGAGACAGAAGGAGAGACAGAGTGTGCTTTGCTTGCAAGTCTGTGCACCAACTGCATACCATGCCAGGAAGGCCAGAAGAGGGCGCTGTATTCTTGGCACTGGAGTCAGAGGGTTGTGAGCCACCTTGTGGGAGCTGGAATTGAACCTGGGTCCTCTGTAAGAGCTCTTAACTGCCATAAGAATTATTTTTTAAAATTTTCTTTTTAAAGTACAGAGTGAGGTGGACACAGAAAAACCAGCAGCTCAAGGTCAGCCTGGGCAATGTGAGCCCCACCCCCATCAAAAAAAAAAAAAAAAAAAAACGAAGCGGGCGGGCCCCAGGAGACAAGCCCAGGGCCAGGACACTTCTCACAGACCTACTTGCAGGGTGTGGTGTAGACAATCCAGCTGGAGAAACCGGGTGTCCCTCAAGCGTGGAAAGGGGACAGGTTCAGTCAAAACTCGCGGGTGCTCAAGCCCCTCATAGAACAGCCTAGTATTTAATGGGCCAGTGACAGGGCTCAGTGGACCCCAGGTGCCACAGGGTAGAAGGGAAGGATTGAAGGGAGTGTAGGCATGGAAAGGGCAGCATAGTAAGGATGTTAGGGTGGCACGACTCTCGAGGACCCCTGCTAATGGCCGATCAGTGGTGTTTCCAGGTTTGGAACAGAAAGAAGCAGAAGACGCTCAACAGATGGAAGAAAGGCCACATTGGATCACAGCAAGATGGAATCTCAGCTCGTGAACCAATTTTCAGATCAGAACCCCTTGAATGAAGGAACAGGCAGGTCCCCTGAGGAAGGACGATTTTTACTGTTAGCCTTCCTCAGAGGGACCTACAGCCTTTTCCAGGCTGGCAGGTGGGGGAGAATGAGACTTGGAACAGGCCACTGAACACTGGTTCTGAACCGACATTAATTCTGGGAGATCCCTGCAGTGAAAGTAGGGGCTTGTCGTGGAGGTCAGGGATGAATGGAGTTATGGCTGAAGTCAGACTCACAGTAAGTCCAGGGGGTCCCTGAACTCATCCTATGAATTTCTCCAGTCCCAGAATGTAAAAACAGGATAGATATACTTAGGAGTTGGCAGAATTCCCACAAGTTTTGCTGGACCCCACATGTACCTGGCACATATAGCGTCTCCCAAAGAAATAAATGAACAGTGTTTTAGTTACCTACACAAACCCTGTGTGTTCTACATCACTGAGGTAAATGTTAAACAGAGCTGGTTCACTGTACATTAAGAAAACAGTCTCTAAGTGTTCAGAACCTTATTTGGTGCTGGTAGTAGAGTCCAGGGCCTAGCAAGTGTTCTACACTTTTGTTTATTTATTTTTTTGAGACAGGGTTTTTTATACATAGCTCAGGCTAGTCTTGAATTCAGAGAGATGCACCTGCCTCTGCCACTGGAGTGCTCAATTAAAGGCGTGCGCCGCCATACCAGGCCCCGATTTTTCTTTTTGCTTTCTTTCTCTGTGTTTTCGAGATAGGACTTCTCTGTGTAGCCCTGGCTGTTCTGGAGCTTGCTCTGTAGACCACGCTGACCTGGAACTCAGATCTGCCTGCTTTGTTGGGCTAGGATTAAAGATGTGTGCCACGCCCCTCCCTACACACTATTTTTTCCTAAATGCTTTTGAACTACGATTGTTTTAAGATGTGGACACCTATACTGATAAAAATGAACTGTGACGATGCAACCCACACGTTGCCAGTGTCAGTAACAGGATGGCTATTCCCAGTTGCAGGGAAACGCAAGCATTGTCTGGGCCCTGCTCCTGCCGCCCTGAGTTCAGCTGTCACTTACCTCCTGATGATGCAGCCCCCTCTCCACATGAGGGCGATGCCACCATAATTGAGAGTCCAGCCAAACTCAGTGGCTGCCTGTCTGAGCAGCATAAACCCTTGAGCGTAGGAGATGATCTTGGAAGCGTAGAGGGCCTGGAAAGCAACAGCAGACTTTAGAGCTGTGGTTAGTGGAGCAGCCACACTCCCAGCCCCGTTCTCACTCCTGAGGAGACCCCAGATAGTGACAGTACCAGGAAAGGCTAGAAATGATGACATGGTGGAGGGCTGGGGACTGCCCACCTTTCGAATGTCCTCCAGGAATGACTCCTTACTGCCCGCCAGCTGGGCCTTCTGAGGGCCCTTCAGCTTTTTGCTGGCTTGAACTCGCTCCTCCTTCAGAGAGGACAAGCACCGAGCGAAGACAGCTTCTCCTACATAGGAAAGACAGAGTCATCAGAGGTAACACCCGAAACCAAAGGATATGCACAGCCAGGTCAGGAGACGGATCCAACATGTACCAAGAGGGCCAGTCAGGAATCCCTAAGAGCCAGGAGCTGGTGGCACATGCCTTTAGGACTTTGGTCCCAGTACTCAGGAGGCAGAGGCAGGCAGATCTCTGTGAGTTTGAGGCCAGCCTATTATTCTACAGAGCGAGTTCCAGGTCAGGCTCAAGAGCAATACAGAGAAACCCTATCTTGAAAAACAAACTAATAAACAAACAGAAATCCCCAAGACCAACACCTGAAACCTGGGTGTGGAAAGGGGTGTGGACAGGCACAGCAGAGGTAAGAGAGATCCAACCTGGGAGCTTTGACCTTAGCTCCCAAATTTAACCTGGGTTAAGAGCTCTGAACAGCTGATTCCAGAACTAAAACTCCAAGTTCGCCTCCCAACATCAAATGCATTCAAACACAAACATCAACCCAAAATTCCCAGGGAAGTTTTGAGGTGAAATAGAGGCAAGGCACAACTACACATAATTACTCTATATTAACCCAACAGTAAGACTTCAGTTTTTGTTTAGAAGAAATAAATTTTGTTGTGATGGAATTTCATGAAGTACAAGCTCCCTCACACTGCATGACAGAGGATGGCCTTGATGACCTGGTCCTCCTCCTCTGCCTCCTAGGTGCTGGGATCAAAGGCGTGCACCACCACTGCCTGGAGACTGTGCACCCCAAAGGTTCACGACCGGGTGGTGGTGCACACCTTTAATCCCAGCACCTAGGAGGCAGAGACAGGATTTATGAGTTCAGGGCTAGCCTGGTCTACAGAATGAGTTCCAGGACAGCCAGGACTGTTACTCAGTGAAATCCTGTCTTGAACTGCTCCCCCACCCATGCTATAAGAGTTTGTTTATTATGTTTATGTTTATTTGAAACAGGGTCTCTCTTCTTAGTCCTGGATCTCAATATGTAGAACATGTTGGCCTTGAATTCACTACCACTATGTCCCCCTTTAAAAAAAAGATCTTTAATTTATTATTTCTATGTGTATGGGTGTTCTGCCCTCATGTGTCTATGCACCACTGGAGTGCAGTTCCCTCAGAGGCCAGAGGGGGGCACCAGATGCTTTGGAACTGGAGTTACAGACCATCACTGACAACATGCTGGGAACTAAACCAGATCCTCTGCAAGAACGAGTGCTCTTGGCAGCTAGGCTGTCTCACTTGGCCCCCGGGCTTAGTGCTTTGATTTTAGTAAGATTTATTTTTAAATTGTGTGTGTGTGTGTATGTGTGTGTGTGTGTGTATGTATGTGTGAGAGTGTGTATGGTGTGGTGTGGTATGTGTATGTGTGTGTGAGAGTGTGTATGGTGTGAGTGTGTGTGTATGTGTGCACATGCAAGTGCCCTCAGAGCCAGAAATCAGATGTCCTTGGCCGTGGAGCACTGGGGTTTCTGGGGGCTGTGATGAAGCGGATGTGCTTGCTGGGAAGCCAATCACTGGAAGGGAGGACACGCTCTCCACCCCCAAGGCTGTTCTTAATACCCATAACCACTGGCTTCACAATGTCCTTCAGTACACAGGGCACATTAAGACCTTTGTGGCAGGCCACTTGCTCAATTTATTTAAGATGAATGAATCTTCTTTTCCTCCAAACAAAATGGGTCGAATATCTGGGACTAACAACATGGCACTTCAGTTTTGGGGAAAGGGTACCAGCCACAACTTGAGAACAAGGTGAAAAAAAAAATGTCTTCTTGTCCTTACCCAACCCCTTTCCTTCCCTGCAGCATGACTTGACAATTGTGCAACAGCAAGTGTGGCAAACCTCCTGGTCATACAGTGGCTGGACAGGGAGGGTCCTCTTACTCATTAGGGAGAAGCACATCTGTGCAGCTCGGTGGGAGGATCCCCCGTCTCTACAGCTACAGCTCAAGGCTACGTTTCATGCAGCCTTGTCAGTGGTGGATAAATGCTCCCTGCACACAGCACGACTGGGTTTGGCCAAAATGCAGCCAACTTCCTCCTTGTGCGGGACTCACACACACAAACCCGTGCCCTGCCCTGCCCCAAGTATCTAACACAGGCTGAGGCATGACTAATCAGGACATAAAGGAGGGGCAGGCACCATATTGGGAAAAGCAATCTGGAAAACGCCCGAGCTATCACAGAAGAGCCATTCCACCAGGAGCAAAGGCTCTCTTTTTCCAATCGTGGCACAGGGGCATTGTATCGCTTAAGAAAAAAGACAGGGTTGGCAAAGTGCTTGTCATACAAAGTCCCCAACACCTGTGTAAAATAACACACATAACTATGACCATAGCCCAGGATGTCAGAGACCAGTGGTTCCCATAGCTAGCTGGCTAACTATTCTAGCCAATCAGGGAGGTGCAGGTTCAACAGAGAGACTCTGTCTCAAAAATAAGTAAATAGAGTAATTGAGGAAGACAGCTGATGCTGACCTCTGGCTTCCACATCTATATGTGTGGGACTGTCCACCCGCATACACAGGCAGGAACACATATGCACAACACATATACATATATCCAAGGTGATCTTAAGTTTCTAGGCTCAAGTGATTTTTCTGTCATAGCTTCCTAGGTAACTACAGCTACAGGAGCAGACTTTGCCTGTGTCTGGCTTTTATTTTATTCTTTTTTATTATATTAATTGCATTATATCTCTCCTTCTCTGTGTGTGTAGACATGTGAATGCTATGACATCCATATGGAGGTCAGAAAGAAGACAAGTTGCAGGAGTGGGCTATTTCCTTCTACCATATAGGTCTCAGGTTTTGAACTCAGGTCAGCAGGCTTGGTGGCAAGAGCCTTTAATCTGCTGAGCTACCTTACCAGCTCCCAGCTCCTTTTATTTTATCCCCTTTTTGTTTGTTTGTTTGTATTTCAAGACAGGGTTTCTCTGTGTAGATCTGGCTGTCCTGTGTAGATCCTGTAGACCAGGCTGGCCTCGAACTCACAGACATCCACCTGTGAGATTAAAGGTGTGTACCATCACCTCCAGGCTTTTAATTTTATTCTTAGAACCAGTTTTTGCACTCAGGAGGCAGAGACCATGCAGATCTCCATGAGTTCCAGGCTAGCTAGGGCTTCAGGGACATACTGACACAGTGAGACTCTGTCTCAAAACAACAAACCAACCCACAGCCAGGGTTTTGTTTCTTATTCTCTTGTTCTCTGGGTTTGGTTTTTTGCAGTGCCAGGAACAAGCCCAGAGCTGGGCAAGCACTCTACCAACTGAGCCACACCCCAGCCTTCTACCTCTGAGTCGGATTCAGAGTCCATTAATACATGGACAGTGGGTTTCTTCTAAGGAGAAGAAACATAGGTTATGCCATATTTTTCCAGTATCTGTGGGCAGAACCCGTAAAATATTAATAAAGGTTGACTACATAAACAAAATGTGTTAGTCTGTGAACTTTTGTTATTGAACCCATTACAGAAATCTTAGTAAAACAACAGACAAGCCAAAAAAGCCAGGCATGCGTGGCACTCAGGAGGCGAAGGCAAGAAGATGTACATGACAGGCTAACCTGGGCTACTTAGCAAGACTGTCTCAAGAACCAACTGGACAAAGGTCTTAGGTTACTGACTAGGCTTGAGCCAAATGCTAAAATATCCCAAAGTTAAAACTGCACAGAAAGGGCAGTAGCTGCTGCAATTACCTCAGAGCCCACAAGAAGACAGGTGTCCCACGTGCAGAAAGAGGAAAGGCGCACTGACACCTGAGCAGGGCTGGAGACTGTCCCCAACACCTGTCTGGAGTAGAGTTCCAGGACTCCAGGGTCAGAGCAGTGGACCCAAAGGCACAGGTGAAAGGTGCAGCATTACCAATGAGGGTGACAGGCATGCCATACTCCAGCGCTGAGACGGCGGTCCACTTCCCGGTGCCCTTCTGTCCTGCGCTGTCCCGGATCTTTGGTAACAGCTCTTTGCCATCAGTGTCCCGGAACTTGAGGATATTAGCAGTGATTTCAATCAGGAAGGAGTCCAGCTCTGTCTTGTTCCATTCCTCAAACGTCTACACACAGAAGGAAAAGCAGGGTTGGTTCTGTGGGCATCCTGGCTCACCTGCTGTATCCCTGCCTCTGCAGCTGGTGCTCCCACTGCTGAGCCCATGGTGAGCTCCTCCTGGCAGCCTGTGGACTCCTGCTTCTGCCCACTGAGTCATGCTCGCCAAGTCAAGTAGTAGCTTTGTTGAGTGTCATCCTGGTGGTTTAATTTCTCACCAGTGAAACTGCCCTCTCTTTAGAGCCAAGCAAGAGTCTGTGCATGTTGTCACCTTGATTCCCTATTTCAGTCCAGCTCTTGGGACTTTGGTGTAACTCGGTGGTGGAGCACAAGCTTAGTAAGCACGAGGCCCTGAGTTCCATCCCATAACTCAAAAATAAAATTAGGAAATAAAATAAAACCTGTCTGTTGGGCTGGAGAGCTGGCTTAGTGGTTAAAAGCACTGGATGTTCCCAGCACCTACATGTCAGCTCGCAAATGTCTGTGACTCCAGTTTCAGGGGATCTGGCACACTCACACAGACACACATGTAAATAAAACAAAGCAAAACACCAGCGCACATAAATCTAAACAAAGCAAAGTCCTGCCTGTTATTCCCAGCTTGCTTTGGTCTATAATGATGATTCATTTTAGACTCTACAGTCACTATCACTGTTTGTCTTCAAGCTCCCGAGGCAAAGACTCTCACTGTTAGAGGCTTTCACATGCAAGCACCTTTCACACGATAGGCTACACACGGCCTCTGAGCTATGCCCAGGCCTTCACTGTCTTACACTTAGAACAGTGTCTTGCATATAGTATAGCATTTACTTTTGTTGTAGGAATATATCAACAAATAAAAACACAAAAATAACAAAAACTAAGTTAAAAGTTAGAGTGAGACCAGCAGCTGCCAAGATGAGTGAGGGTGAGGAGCTGTGACACACACACACTCACACACAGACACAGACAGACACAGACTCACATACAGACACACTCTCTTACACACACTCACAGACACACTCACAGACACAGATTCACATACAGACACACACACACACACACACTCACAGACAGACACACTCACATACAGACACACTCTCACACACACTGACACACACACACTCACACACAGACACAGACTCACATACAGACACACTCTCACACACACTCACAGACACACACTGACACACACAGACACACTCAGACACACTCACAGACACAGACTCACATACAGACACACACACACTCACACACAGACAGACACACTCACATACAGACACACTCTCACACACACTCACAGACAGACTCACATACAGACACACACTCACACACACTGACACACACACACTCACACACACAGACACACATACAGACACACTCTCACACACACTGACACACACACACACAGACTCACATACAGACACACTCTCACACACACTCACAGACACACACTGACACACACAGACACACTCAGACACACTCACAGACAGACTCACATACAGACACACACACACTCACACACAGACAGACACACTCACATACAGACACACTCTCACACACACTGACACACACACTCACACACACTCACACACAGACACAGACTCACATACAGACACACACTCACACACACTGACACACACACACTCACACTCACACACAGACTCACATACAGACACACTCTCACCCACACACTCACAGACACACTCAGACACACTCACAGACACAGATTCACATACAGACACACACACACACTCACACACAGACAGACACAGACTCACATACAGACACTCTCACCCACACACTACAGACACTCTCACACACACACTGACACACACAAAGACACACTCACAGACACAGACTCACATACAGACACACTCTCACACACACTCACAGACACACACACTGACACACACAGACACACTCACACAGACTCACATACAGACACACACACACACACTCACAGACACACACACAGACACACTCTCACACACTCACACTCTAGACTCTCTGTATGGGGACCCCATGGTATTGGGAGCTTAAAGGGGTGGTCATATCACAGACACAGCTAAGGGTAGAGTGAGCAAAATACAGACATGCTTGCCTGCCTTCTTGCTCAGATCAGCTTTTCTGCTCTCACTCGGTTCAGGACCCCAGCCTAGAATGGCTGCTGCACTCACGAACTCAACTTGAGTTGTTACCTGTGTAAGACCCACAAAGCCAGCAAAATCAGCCAGCATTCCAGCAGGCACCAGTGGGTTACAATAAAGAGATATATACGCAACACACACACACACACACACACACACACACACACACACACACACACACAGGGAGAAGGGGGACATCATGCAGGTGAAGGGTATTGGAAGGGAAGTAGAATGGGAAGGCTGGGGTGGGTATGATCAAGGTAC
Organism: Phodopus roborovskii; assembly: GCF_943737965.1. Lineage (NCBI taxonomy): Eukaryota > Metazoa > Chordata > Mammalia > Rodentia > Cricetidae > Phodopus > Phodopus roborovskii. Next base: position 805,106 of record NW_026126646.1, read on the forward strand.
ACTATATATGTGTATAAAATTGTCAAAGAACAAATAAAAGATTTTCTTTGTTTCTGATTTATTTATTTGCTGGGCAATGGTGACACATGCCTTTAAACCCAGCACTCAGGAGGCAGAAGCAGGTGGATCTCTGTGAATTCAAGGCCAGCCTGGTCTACAGAGCTAGTTCTAGGACAGCTAGGGCTGTTACACAAAGAAACACTGTCTTGAAAACGAAAAAAAGGTTTATTTATTTATTGTGTATATAGTGAATTGTCTGCTTTTATCCCTGCATCCCTGCAGGCCGGAAGAGGGCACCAAAAAGTTCTTAAAAATGAATGGTAAAACATGCTTTGCCACCAGGCAGTGGTATCGCACACCTTTAATCCAAGCACTGGGGATGCAGTGGGGATCTCAGTGAGTTCCAGGACAGCCAGACTGTTACACAGAGGAACCCTGTCTCAGAAAAACAAACAAAAAAAACATGCTTACCTATGTTTGTAATTAAATGTTTATCTAATGATACTGTATCTCCTACAGATCACTTTGGAATGTCTCCATGGAGGATGAACCAGTATGGGGATGGACAATACGTGGTGAAGCGCAGTGAAATGCTCTGCTGGGATCCAGGTAGTGTGCGTATCCATGCAGTGTTTGAGTAATTTCATAATGAAATGTTGGGAAAATGCTTGTGCTTCCCCACTGGGATGAACTTTGAGAAGATTTATTATTGTTTATAAGTATATTTCTTATATTATCTGGGTTTTTGCCTGTGTGTATTCATACGCGCCACCTGTATTCAAGGCCCTCAGAGGTTAGAGGAGCACATCACAGCCCCTAACGACAGTTATGCATGACTGTGAGCCTCCACATGGCTCTGGAAACAGAGCCCTACCGGTCTTCTGCAAGAAAGAGTACCAAGTGCTCTCAACTGCAGAGCCATCTTCCAGGCCCCGGGGATGAACTATTTTGAGTAAGTTCCAGAGCTCTAACCCCAACTTGATAACAGGCAGCTACTTAGCTCCCTTACAGAGCAAAGGTAGGAGGAAGAAAGAGAGTAATAAGGACCGGGATGGGCTCTGTGACAGGGTACTTACCTATCATGTGTAAGGCCAGGGCCTGAGTTCTGTGGGGAGGGACGTATACGAGGTGACACACAGAGTGTGACAAAGCATGGCTCACTAACTGCTGACAGTGATTACAGCTTCATGGGTGGCTATCACGCTTTATGATGCCATTACCATAGCTTCCCTTACATTAGGCTGAGTCCATGCGGGCAAACAGGAAGGAGGAAGTATTAATTGTCAGTAGCAATGGTTACCCAGGAGGAGACAGTGCCCGGGACTGACTCACCTGGGCCATGTCCTCGTGCGTCATGCCCAGAACGTCCTTCATCAGGTGGTAAGCCTCACAGATCAGCTGCATGTCACCGTACTCGATCCCATTATGCACCATCTTCACAAAGTGCCCGGCCCCCTCGTCTCCCACCTGTCAGGGCGATAAGCAACAGGAGGCCTTCAGAGCCAAGGACTACACAGGAGGAGTCTCAGAAGACTCCAGAAAGGCTCCACGAGAAAACAGTACTTTTTATTAGGAACCTTCCAACATACCCAATCTCCTCAGCCTGTATTTCCCACTGTTAAAAGCAATTCCCTACTTCCCAGCTCCAGCCACAATTTAAAGTCTCCATGTCTCGATGTTACCACATTTCTGGCAATTGCCGGTTAAAGTAAATTACTTGCATTTTTCCTACAAATGTAATATAGTCATTCCTAATAGCTACTGAGGGTCAAACACCCTTATAGCAAGGTATCACCTTGACATTTTAAGACCAGAAATGCATTCTTTCATGGCCCCATCACTGGCTAAGCTAGTAGGATGTAACCATTTATCAGTTTATCATGGGGACTTTCGCGGCTCTATCGATGCTGGGATGTTTCTACAGGACAGAGGCTTTCTCTATCGCTGGCCTGCCCCTTCGGATTTGGACCCTGGCTGCAGTATGAGGACATCTTACTTCACCTTCCTGTTGCTCTGGCACTCCATGCATGGCCTAGGGTCACCTGCTTCATCTTTCTATACCAAGCTGCAGCCCACAGCCATCACCCCTGGTTGAGGCAAGAGCCACAGGTGCAAGCTGGCTTTTCCTTTTGACTTTGTCCAAGAGGGAGTTAAGAGGAAGCTACCGTCACAGCACGCTAACAGTAGTGCTCTGCCATCAAGGAAGGAGTCTCTTAGACTAAGACTGGACAGACTGGGCAGCTTTCACAACACAGCCTCTGACCACCCCTAGCAGAGGATGACTGAACTTGACACCGACCCCTGGGGAAAGGCAGCCACCAACGCTGGCAGGTCAAGGGGGGGGTGTTTCTCTTACGCCCACTGGGTCCTTACGTTATCCCTACTCTTAATTATACTTATTACTAAAACACTAAAGTGAACATATAAAATAACAGGTATAAAAAAGGGGAGCTAGGTGTGGTGGTGCACAGGTCTGCAATTCAGGAGACTGAGGAGGGAGGACTAAGGGCCCAGGGCCTGTGTGGGCTACATAAGCGTTGAGGATGGTCAGATGGCCCAGCAGATACAGGTACTCGCTGCCAAGCTGGAAGACCTGAGTTTGAATTCCAGTCCACATCGTGGAAGGAGAGACCTGACTCCTACAAACTGTCCTCTGACTCCACATGCAGACTCGAACTCTCCCATGCTTAGACAGACACCAGATAGATAAATGTAACTCAAAGATAGATGGACAGACAGACGGTGGAAGGGGAAGAGGAAGGAAAGGGAAAAAAAGAAAAGAAAGTAAAATTAAAGGAAAGGAAAAGAGGAAGAAAAGAACAGAGAGAGACTGTAGCCAGGCTGGGTGTTTCTCACAGAAGCCTTCCTGCGGTGACCTGCCCAATCAGTTAGCAAAGTCCTGGCCACACTCTTGCCTCCTTAGGCCGATGTGCTTTTTCAATTCACGGTGTGGCTGAATGTCACAGATGGGATAATATTTATTCTCACAGCAACACCCAACAGGAAGGAAAGGGCCTATGGCCACTCCTGAGCTTTGGTGAACATCCAAGAACAGAAAACCCACAAACCAGGCTATGCAGAGAGATCCCTCCATCCTCATGGCCTGAGACACCAGGCGTGACGAGGCAGCAAACCCACTTTAATCTTGGCATCCTCTGGCCATGAAGTAAACAGCTATAAAGACTCCTCTCAAGTTCTGGCTGCTATTTATGAATCCTCCTTTTAGTAGGACTGAGGAGCTGCTTAACACAGTAACCACCAGGCCTGAAGAGTTGGAGAGGGTACAAGGGCCTTCAGACAGACAGGTATGGGCTTCAGGCAGCAGCTGGGCAGTGACTTAGACTAAGACGCTTACAGCACAGAGCTAACCCCTGGGACCAAGGTGGCCTCTCTTCAGCTGTGTGCTGTTCAAAGGGGGGCCCAGAACTTGCCCAGTCACAGCAAGGTTCTCCAGTCCCGACTTTTGCAGCGATGGCTTGGAAGATCGTCTTGATGTGGGGCCTGTGGAAAGGGGAAGTACAGTTCAGCCAACCACACAAGGCCTGACCTTTCAGGTCGACGCTCAAGGACGCCACTCTAAGAGTAACGGATGTGCTCAACGTTCCAGAGATGCTCTGGTCCCGACTGCCGACAAGTGTGCACCTCCACACCCTGTGTGTGGGCCTGAGAGTGGAGGACACCGGAGTCCACACAAAGGAAAAAGCAAGGCAGATGCACCACAGAAGCGCCGGAAGAGATGCAAGGGATGTGGCTCAGCGGTAAGGCGCATGTTTAACATGCAGGAAGCCCTGGGTTCCAACCCCAGCATCTCGATACCCGGACCCCACAAAGCACTACAAGAATCCTCCATCCCTTTATGAGAACAACCATGATTCCAACCCAAGCATCACAAGAACACCTTCAAAGACACCCTGCCCATCTGGATGTCTGTTACCAGGTACAAGACGACCCTGCACATTTGATCACAGACAAGCCAGGACTGTACAGACACTCACCTGGAGCAAAGACACCCTCGAGTCATCCCACCCTCATTATGAGCTCACAGCAACTGCTAGGACCTTCCCCTCTCTATTCTACCCAAGGAAACTGTGTCCTTCTCGAAGCCTTTTGGTACAGATCTCCAAACCTACACCTGAATGTCAAAGCCTGGGACTGGACTAAGGTACCCTCAGTTTCCAAACTTGGGTGATCTGTCCCTGACAGGACACAGGAGAGAGGGAAGCAAGCACATACTGGACATAAGAACAAAGTGTCTAGATGGCAGAAATGTGCCGGTGCCTCCCAGCTCTAACTCCTCCATGCCCACAGATCAAGCACAAAACCGTCTCCCCATCCTGTTCACTCCAGGCTGGGCCTGGGCTGAAATGCACGTGGTACTGATACTCACCAAGCCTCTTTGTTCCCTCCTGGCATGAGTGACGGTCCATACCGAGCCCCTTCCTCTCCACCACTGACTCCACTCCCCACGAACAAGATCCCCTTGGCCTTGAGGTTCCTGCATCTTCTCTAAAAGAGAGAGAAACAATTTTAGGGTTTTCTCACAAAAATAAGTTTCTCTTGATGAAGGAGAGGATGGGTGGGGCCAATACAGAGAGCTCATATTTGCTACTAAATGACACAACAGACTAGGAGTAGCCAACCACTGAGAGGATCTGTGCATTCAATGTGGATGTCTAAACTTTCAAAAGTGCTAACAGACGTCTCTGTAAAAAATTAAGAGAAAAACCTGATTTTTGAGATATCTACACCATCCCCAAGGGGGTTACCTGAATACACGTTCCTGTCTTAATGGACAAGACTTTACAGGGTAAAATGCAGCAAAGACAAAGTTCTGTGGGCGATTTACACATTTCACACTTCAGGCCGCATGACTTGCCTTGGCATCTGACATGGTAAAGGCAGTGCTTCTCAACCATGGTGCACAGTGGCATGCCATGTGTCAGAGAAGGCAGAGATCATGCAAAAAAGCTCTCAGCCTGTGGTACCTAAGCCATCGTCTCTTGAGTTACCGACACTTGGAACTAGGAGCCTCATCAGTCAAGTGTCTTAGCCCGGCAGCACCAACCCCTAAAGTATCACAAGACAGTTCACTCTTGTGTCACATTTACAATGCTAATGTTTCTTTCTAGAACGTTCTCCAGGCCCAAAAGACTGAACTGAAGAATACTTACTGTCGTATCTCGGTATTCAGAATTTCCTCCATCAATGATGATATCACCAGTGTCCAACAATGGTACCTGTAACCAAATACTAGTAAGACAGAATAATACACACCTTGGCTCCTAAAAACAAGAACTTACCCCAAATAAACAAATAAACAGGGAAAGCATTCACTATGTAGACTCCATGATCCTCTCTGGCTCTAACTGCACCTTGAAGTTGGAGGCACAGACCCGCCCACAACATACTCTTTCACTCCCCTGCTTGGCCCCTCCCTCCTTGGCAGGTTCTCCCAGTGCAGCCCTGGGTGGCCTGGAATTTGCTATGGCCTCACTCCCAGAGGCCCACCTGCCTCTGCCACGAGTCCTAGGATTAAAGGCGTGCGCCACTGCCTGGCTGCCAGTTGTCAGCCTCCCCTTCCAAAACTCCACTTGACTTCACTTTAGTACTTTCCTTGGCTGAGGAAAAAGCAGCCAGCTTTCCGGCCCACTGCTAACGTAGGGCAGTCTGGTATCACCATCAAGCTGCACAGGAAGTTTAGTATGTCCTTTATCACAGCATCCTTCCTGTCAAAGCCGCTTATTTAAATAGCAGCAAACTGGTTACAGGGTTCCCTCTCTTGGATACAAACCTGGTAAAGATACTCTGCCTTAGATACCGTGATCACATTATTTCTAATATCACTTCCAAAGCAGTGCCTTCCTCCCACCCAGTGGTTACTGCAGTTATTTCTGAGTATCTAAATGATTTTTTTATACTTGTTCTCCTTCATTCATAAACATATTTTCCCTACAAAGATATTCTTTTTAAAGCCAGTAAAATAGTACAAGGATGTTAAATAAAACAACTATGTATGACAATTGTTATTTTATAGGAGTACCAATCCATTTTGGACACTACGGTTTACTAGTGAGCAGCACTAAATGTTCATAAACATTACAGCCAACATTGTAAGAGACCAGAGCTGGGGATACATCTCAGTGCTACAGTGCTCAGAGGCCTTGGGTTCTGTTCCTCAGTACCAAACAGGCATGAAAAATGGTTAGAGGGTGACTATAATCCTAGTACAAGTAGACTGAGGCAGGAGGACTGTCAAGATTACCAGGACAGCTAGAAATAAAAATACACAGTAATGTTCTGTCTCAACAGAAAAACAAAAAACAGAAAAACATCTGGGATATGGCTTAGGCAGGGTGTTTGTGTTTATGTACTGGAGCCAGAGAAACACAACAGCAATACAACCACACACACACTAGGACAACACAAGACTGTCAGATGACACAGACATTAATAGACAACTACTGTTCAGATGCCGTTATTCTTCATAAACTAAAGATTCCTTGGTGTCCAAAATTACAGCATTATGGCTCAGTGGGTAAAATCATCTGTTGAATAAGCCTGATGACCCAAGCTTGATCCCAGTAGACAAAGAAAAACTGGAAGAAGCCTGGCAGTGGTGGCGCACACCTTTAATCTCAGCACTCGGGAGGCAGAGGCAGGCGGATCTCTGAGTTCGAGGCCAGCCTGGTCTACAAAGTGAATTCCAGGATAGCCAGGGCTACACAGAGAAACCCTGTCTCAAAACCCCCCCAAAAAGTGGAAGAAGGCAAAGTTGTCCTCTGGCCTCCACCTGCATGGCCCCCAATAATAACAATATGTTAAACTAAAATAGAATCTTAGGCTCAGTGGGTAAAGTTCCTCTCTCATCAAGCCTGGAACCACACAGGGAAGTAGAGAGTCTACCCCCACAAACTGTCCCCTGACCTCTACATCCAATGTGTCATGCTTACACCCACACAAATACTAGATAGATGCTTTAAAACAAATACGGCTGGAGAGATGGTCTAAGAGCACTGAGGACCTGGGTTCGATTCCTAGCATCCACACGGCAGGTCACAACTGCCTATTAACTCCAATTCCAAGGGGCCGGACACTCCTCTGGCCTCCTCAGGCACTTTATGAATGTGGTGCAGTAACCTACGCAGGCAGAACATTCACACACATGAAACAAAATGAACACAAAATCTTTTTAGAAAAAGAATACAAAGAGTTACTATGGTGTAAGTGCCAATCAAGCCAACCAAGACTGAATGAGCCAAGCAATCCTTTCCTCAGAACTCATCAGCTCATACCAGGAAACTGAAAATAAAAAGATCCCTGTGGTAGGACGGTTAGAGGGAAACAGACAAGGGCTCTGAGGCACCAGGGGAGTCTGGAGAACAGGGCAGCCCTTACTAGTTTCTCGATGAAGTCATCGACAGCTTGCCCGGCCTTCACAAGAAGTATGATCCGACGGGGCTTCTTCAGCTTGGAGACCATCTCCTTCAAGGACTGTGCACCAACCACTTTGGTTCCCTTTGCCTCATTGGCCAAGAAGTCATCAACCTTGGAGACCGTCCTATTGAAAGCACAGACCTAGAGGACAAAAGGTGCTCTTAGAGGATCTGGGACATGCATGACCTTCGGGTGGTGGATCGAGAACCACCAAATGTCTGTCTGGCCCATCGACTAAAGGGAACTGGTCTGCCTTCTCTTTTTCTGAAGTGCCAGGCGATCCTCGCAAAGTTAGGTTACAGCAGGATGAAACAGCAGAGAACCACCAAGGCAAAGGCCAGCCGCCACTTGTTGCTTATCAGGTTGAGCCTGTCACTATTGCTAGGCCTTTTGTCTCGTAATCCTGGCATCTAAGGCATGTTACTATTTAGAAAGAACATTCAGAGCCTACAGGCAGGAGGATCCTGCAGACCCAGCTAGTCAGCAGGCTACGATGAGGGTTCCTTTGAGCCCTGTAGCTGAGACTCCAGTGTGGCAACACCGTGAGACCCTGTCTGCAAGGACAAAGCAACTCCATTTTCATTTGCGGAGTCTCCCTAGCCAACTCAATGCCATAGCCTCCAAGATCAGTGGTTCTGAACCTTCCCAAGCCTGCCAACCTTTAACACAGTTCCTTACGTTGTGGTGACCTCAACCATAAAACTAGTTTTGCTGTTTTCATTAACTACTTCACGGCTGTAATCTTGCTACTGTTTTGAGTCCCAATGTAGTTATTTTTGGAGACAGAGGGTGGTCAATGGGGTCGTGACCCACAGGTCCAGAACCACTGCTTTACATTCCAAGGAGACTTCACCTACAGGGTCAGCACAAGGCAAGCAGGGTTTCTTTTACAATCTTCAGTTACGAGCTATCAGGGCTTACTGAGAAGCACCCTCCAGCAGCCATGTGATCTGTGAAAAATTAGCCGGTGCTCACCGCGGGAAGGCAACGTGTCCCCACCACTTACCACAAATCCATGGTCATTCATGTTCAAAATTAAGTTCTGGCCCATGACAGCCAGTCCAATCAGTGCAATGTCAGCTCTGAAAGGCCGGAAAAAGAACAAGGGAAGGATGTTAGTGCCACTTGATCGCTTTTAATAGGACAGGCAGCCTGCACCTCCCATCGGCGCTCGCACCGCAAGCACCTGGGACCGCCCGCACCCGGCACCCCGCTGCTCCACGGACCTTGAAGTTCCTTCTAATGGGCGTCCGGGCACACGAAGTCCCCAGTGCCCTGGCCATCACCCCTGCAGGCCTGGCCCGCGGAAGGGGCGTGGGCCGCCCCCCACCCACTGCGGCCTGCCTTGCCCGCGAGCTCCCGGGCAGGGGCGGCCGGGCTCGCGCTGGGACCCCGAGGTGCACGGGTGCGGGCAGCGCAAGGAGGGCCAGGCGACCCCGGGGCCGGGGGAGCAGGGAGACAAGCAGGCGGAGCCCGCCATCACCACGCTCATCCCCGGAAGTGTCCCGGGCCCGGCTGCGCGTGCCGGTCACTCACTGGGCCATGGCGACGGCGGGCAGAGCAGAGGCGACCAGGAAGAAGCGCGAAGAAGGGAGCACTCCCAGGCAAGTGCGGCGACGTCCGGCTCCCGGCGCCTCAGGAGGCTTACCACGACACCGACCAATCAGAAGGCAGGGGCGGGGCTATGTCCCACGCTATTGGTTCGCTCCGGCGCCTGTTACAACACCTGAGGGCAAACGGGCCCGCCCACCTCCGGGGCCAGAGCTATAGAGCGCCGAGCAGTCGATTGTAGCCTGAGCGCCAGAGGAGCGTTAGCAGGTCTTGTGCAAGAGGTCTAGCGGATTGCACGCTGCCTCCTGCTTTTTCAGGGGTCCGATCTGCAGAAAGGGAAGGCCCTGGGCTTGGTGCAGCCTTAAATATGTAATTCTTTACAGTTTACAATGTACCCAGCCCACTGGCGCGAGCCACTGGCGCGCTTGGTCCGTGACTGCTGACTCCCTCAGCTCTGAGGCAGGAATCCAGTCTGTCGTCCCTGTGGTAACCCAGTGTGGTGAGCGTGTACCATTTCTGCAGCTCCAGAAACAGCAGCGCACACTGGGGCGAGATGGTCCCCGGGTAAAGCTCCAAGAGGGTGGAAAGAGAACCCATTCCACAAAGTTGACTTCTGACCTCCATGGGCAGTAGTGGCCCCTGCGCCCACATGCCCGGAAAGAGGAGAGAGGGGTGGAGGAGAAGCTTGAGGGACGTTTGGGTTTTGTTTGATTTTAGTTTATTATTATTATTTTATGTGTATGGGTTTTGCCTGCATGTGTGTCTGTGTACTTCATGTGTGCCTGGGGGTGGGCTTGGACTGGGTGCTTTGGAAAAGCACCTATGGGATTTTTTTGTTTGGTGGGTTGGTTTTGTTTTTGATCTTTTGAGACAGGGTTTCTCTGTGTAGCCCTGGCTGTCTTAGAACTCGCTCTGTAGACCAGGCTGGCCCGGAACTCAAGAGATGTGCCTGCCTCTGCCTCCTGAATGCAGTTGGCAGAGTGGTTCTCTACTGCACATGAAGACCTGGGTTCTATCCCCAGCACCCATAATCCCAGCCGTTGGGCGTGGCCATCGTTTTCTTTGCTGTTTCTCCCTTGTCCTGTTTCTGTGCCTCCCTTCTCCATGTAGGATCACTGGGGTTACCGTCTGCTCATGCTCTGGCTTTTCATGGGTCCTGGGGTTCAGATCCCAGTAAGGCCTTTACTGGGCCGGGTGTTAGTGGCACGCTCCTTTAATCCCAGCACCAGGAGGCAGAGGCCAGCCTGGTCTACAAAGTGAGTTACAGGATGGCCAGAGCTAAACATGAGATCCTGTCTCAAAAAACAAAAACAACAGCAACAAAAAAAAAGCCCAGCCTTATGGTTTTACAGAACATGCCCCAGGCTTGGCACTATCAGGGTACAGTTAAGGCCGCTCACACCCTGAGAAGCCCAGAAGAGGGAGCTGAGTACTGGGCTGTTGTGAACTGCTTGACAGGTTGCTGAGATCCAACCTTCTGAGCAGCATGGGCCGGTTCTCAGCTGATGAACCAGCTTCCCAGCTACAGTTACTAGGTTTTTATTTGTTTTGTTTTGTTTTCTGGACAATGTTTCTCTGTATAACCAACTGCCCTGGCTGTCCTGGAACTCACTCCATAGACAAGGCTGGCCTCAAACTCTGAGATCCACCTGCCTCTGCCTTCTGAGTGCTGGGATTAAAGGTGTGTGCTACCATCGCCCAGCAGGTTACTAGCTTTTTTTTTTTTTTTTTTTTTTTGTTTTTTGAGACAGGGTTTCTCTGTGGCTTTGGAGGTTGCATCTGTAGACCAGGCTGGTCTCGAACTCACAGAGATCCTCCTGCCTCTGCCTCCTCAGTGCTGGGACTAAAGGCGTGCACTTCCACCATCTGGCCTCCTTTCTTTTTTTTAATGATAATTTTTAAAATTTTAATTTGAAGCAGGCTTGTTTTACATGTCAATTCCAGTTCCCCCACCCTCCCCTGCCTCTCCCACCCCCGTTTCTCCCTCTCTCTTTTTTAAAATGTATGTATTATTTTAGGGGTGCTCTAGGAGTTTACCTGCAGTCTAGAAGAGGGCATCAGATCTCATTACAGATCGTTGTGAGCCACTGTGTGGTTGCTGGGAATTGAACTCGGGATTTCTGGAAGAGCAGCCAGTGCTCTTAACCACTGAGCTACCTCTAGGCCCCCAGTTACTAGCTTTGTGGTTTTTGCTTTTCTGAGGTGAGTCTTCATAACAAAATGGGCTCAGAACTGGATCACTTGGCCCTTTCTCTCCTTAGCGCCTCCCAGTTGAAGGCGCTTGTATCTCTTTCCAGCCAGCATCCTCTTGGATCTGCAGTTGGGCCCAGCACGCTCAGGTCTTCTTTGTGGTTTTAGCCTTTTTTGTGGAAAGTGGGCTCAGTCTGCCCACCGTAGCCACTGTTTCCCGTCACCACGCCGAGTTCTCTGAATATACGGAGACCTCTTGCCCTTCTTGTCCTGGGTCCCTTTGTGGGTTGCTGCTTGCCACATTTCTTGCACCATGTTGGTAGAAGTGACATGGCCACCGAGAGATTTGCAATTCTCAGTTCCACCCCCTGGGATTACAAGCGCATGCCACAACACCCAGCTCTAAGGCCTTCCTCTTAGGTCCAGTGGGAAGGAGCTGGGCCAGCTGCCTTTCCCCGGAGGACCCGGAGGACCGGGACACTTTGGGATTGCTCCTGTACTGGATGCCACCACCATGGGCATTTCTCTCTCACAAGCTGGATTCAGCACTTAGCTTTATAGCAAGTAAGGACAAATCCAGAAAATCTAGGAGGAGGCTTCACAGAGCTAAAAAGGGTGCCATTGCCTTACAAGAGCCCTGTGGCTGTGACTGTGGGCTTTTGCCTGCCCTGCTGCTTTCCCAGGACAGGCTATAAAAAAAGGGATGTTGTATGAGCCAGTGGTGGGTGCAAAGCCCTGTCAGTCGCCCACAATGCCAGAGTACCAAACACACGAAGGCAGATGAACCGCGAACACTGCAAAGCTGGGTGTGGTGGCCCACTCCTGCAATTCCAGTCCTGTACAGCAGAGGTGGGAGGGCTGTTCAGAGTTCAAACTCAGCCTAAGCTGTATAGTGAGCTCCAGGCCGCGGGGGCTGCACAGTGAGACTGTCTTTAAAAATCAATCTCCCCGGGCTGGAGTGGTTGAGAGTGCTGACTGCCTTCCAGAGAACCTGGGTTCAAGTCCCAGCACCCACACCGAGCACGTGTGTGTGCAATGCCCACAGAGGCCAGAGGAGGGCACCAGATCCTCTGTGAAATGTAGTTGCAGATGGTTGCAAAGAGCCACAGTGGCGTGATCTTTACCGCTGGGCTACCACTCCAGCCACAATAACGGTTTCCTGGTCAGGAGATGTAGGATGGTAGGATACTGTCCTAGTACATAAAGCCCTTGGCTTAATCTCCAGCACCTTGTAAAATGGAGTGTGCTGATACATGTGTCTGTAATCCCAGCACTTGGGAGGTAGTAGCAGGAGTATCAGAATTGAGTTCCAGGCCAGCTGGAACTTTTATGAGACCAAATATGTGTGTGTGTATGTATGTATCCAATATGCATATGCATTATGTAATGATTTGTGTGTGTGTGTGAGAGAGAGAGATTTATGTGCATTTACCTGCCTGTATGTCTGTGTGAGAGTGTTAGACTTGTAGTTACAGTTATTAGCTGCCATGTGGGTGCTGGGAATTGACCCCGGGGCCTCTGGAAGAGTAGTCCATGCTCTTAACTGCTGAGCTATTTCTCTAGCACCCCCTCCCATTTTTTTTTTTTTTTTTTTTTTTTAGTTAGAAAAAAAAAATCATCTTGTGTGAGATGCCCAGGGAATTAGTGTTGGAACAGAACTTTAATCCCAAGCCCAGCCGGGACCAAGCCCGGGACTGCTTTTCTTGTTTTGTGTTTTTAAAACAGGATCAGCAAGGCAAGATCATACCTACTTACAACTTGCAAAACTGGCTACCTCTGTGTATTAGAGTTTAGTTGACTTCAAACGGAAGCCTGTATTGAAGTTTTCAATGAGCAGTTTGGGAGAACAGGCATTTGTAGGAAGCATGGCTCTTGTAAGAGAAGCTTGGCGACAGGCACACCTTGCAACTTGGTGGCAGCTCCTTCCTCCTTCTGTGGGCTTGCTTCCAACAACAGTTTGCAGTCAGTTCGCTGCAGGAACAGGTTGATTGCTCTAGTCTGAGATTTAACAAGGGAGGAATTATGCTGAGTCAATGTGACTAAACATCTGGCCTTCCCTAAGTCACCGCTGAACAGACATGGCTTTAAGCACACGTACTCAGAGATCAGATGTCTGTTTTTCTAATTAAACCCTCAATTGGATTGTCCAGTTTTGTGTTAAGGTACTGGGGGGGGGGGGTACTGCTTCCCAGGAGTGTTGGGAAATGATAGTACAGTGGCTAAGAGAGATGAGAGAGAGCAGGGCCAGTGGCCCTGGGGGCACCAGTCACACCGCCAAGTGTGCTGGATGAGATGCTTAAAACTTAATCTACTTGAAAACCTTTTTTGGCTTGACCTAACCATCAGGAAAGGTCAGACACCACCAGCCCTCAGAAGGCTGTGGCAGGGGTACTGAAAATGAGGCCAGCCTGAGCTCCAGAGACCTCACCTCAAAAATTAAAGGGCTGGTGATGTAGCTGCGTGGCAGAGCATTTGTCTAGCAAGTACAAGGCCCTGGTTCAATCCCTAACACCTCAAAACAAAACTACAAAACAGTCAAAAACCTCACTCCCTTGGAGAAAATCCCCAGGCAGGAGCCCATGTTTAACTTACGTAAGAGGGTGTGTCAGCAATGACTTAGTTGGTACAGACTTGAACATTTCAGCTCTGCTACTGAACTTGCTGTATAATTCCTATAATTGAACTTGAATGGCTGGAGGCAGGGTAGGGAGAAAGCAGTTCTCTCTCTCTCTCCCTCTCTCTCTCTCTCTCTCTCACACACACACACACACAGGCACACACACTCTCACTCAAGAGGGGTGATTGTGAATCTCAAAGCCGGAAGGCTGAGCTTGTGAAGTGCTCATAAGAGGTACTCAGAGCTCTGCAGGGACAAGGCGGTTACAAACCAAGAGTCTCATCCAATAGACAGAACGTTAAGAGAAGACAGAAAACTGGGCTGGGCCGTAGTTTAGTCAGTAAAGTGTTTGCTGAGCAAGCCTGAGGGCCTGAGTCCAAGCAAGCATGGTGACTTGTTATCCCAGTGCTGGGGTGGTAGAGTCAGGCAGATTCCTGATGCTTCCTGGCCAGTCAGTTTAGCTCACTCAGTGAGCTCCAGGCCTAGGAGAGACCCTGCCTCAAATAAACATAAACAAGTTAAAAAGTACCTGAGAAATGACACAGGGATGCATATATACACCAAAATAAATACAGGCCAGAGGCAGCCTGGCTCTCCTCAGTGTGGAGACAGGGCCATCTTAGAGAAGATGAAAGTGAGATGACCACCTTTCTTTTTTTCTGTTTTGTTTTCAAGACAGGGTTTCTCTGTAACCCTGGCTGTCCTGGAACTCGCTCTGTAGACCAGGCTGGCCTTGAACTCACAGAGATCCACCTGCCTCTGCTTCCTGAGTGCTGGGGTTAAATGTGAGCATCACACTGCCCGGCTGGGTAACTGTCTTTATAATAACAAACTCAAAGATGATTATTCAGTTCAACTGAAGTCTGGCAGAGTTTAAGGGACGCACGGCCCTGACATCACACCTAGTGTGCACACACAGATCTCCATTAGCAAATCAACTCTCCCTTTGAGGTGCCATTACCCCCTTCTAGTTACACTATTTCCTTTCTCCCCTTTGCAGTAAGAATCTCTACAGGAATTGTCACTAAATCTGAGCGTGGTGACAAAACCTGCAATCCCCGTACTTAGGGAGCTGAGGCTGGAAGATGAAGATTTGTAGGCCAGGGAGCTGGGGAGATGGCCCAGTGATTAAGAGCACTGTCTAGTCATTTCCCAGCATCACATAAAGCCAGGCATGGTGGCACACAAGTATAATCCCAGCACTCAGACGGTAGATGAAGAAGGATCAGGAGTTCAAGGTCATCTTTGTGCTGAAGAGACGGCACAGTGGTAAAAGCACTTACTGCTCTTCCAGAGGACCTGGGAAGATTCTATAACCCACAAGGCAGCTCACAACTCCAGTCCCAGGACATCTGTTGCCCTTTTCTGGCCTTCTGAGGCACCAGGCATGCATGTGGTACAAAAATAATAACCAAACTAACACAACACATGCTCTGCCTACCCCATCTGTACTTTTTAACAGGGTCCTCCAAGTTCCAGACACAAGGACACAGGGCATAGCTCAGTTGGTGAGATCGCTTGCCGAGTTTACACGGCGCTGGCTCCCACACCATATAGACTGGGCAAGGTAGTGCAGGGCTGAAGTCTTGACACTTGGGAAGTGAAGATTGGGAGTTCAAGGCCAACTTCAGCTACATAGCAGGCTCAAGGCCAGCCTGGAGTTACAGGAGGCCCTGTTTCAAAAACAAAACAAAGAGCTGCTCCAAACCCTCAACTCCTCAGCTCCCCAGGTTCAGATTTAGATGAACTGTGTTTGTCCCAAACCTAATTTGCATCTTCTAATAGCAGTTTTATTAATAGTAACAATGGCTAGGGCCAGCAGGATGGCTCAGTGGGTTAAGGCACTTAATACCAAACCTGAAAACCTAAAATTTGATGCCCATAACCCATGTGGTAGGAGAGAATGGACTCCTTCAAACTGTCCTCTTATCTCCCACACGGATGTGAGCACACATAAACGATAACCAGAATAAAAACACGGTTTCCATCTGCCATATTCTTTCTCGGTTCTGAAAAGAACAGTGATGGTGATGAGTGACGCCCTTTCCTGTTGCCCAAAGCTGTGGCCACTGCCCAGTCCTTGTTTTCAGATCCTCAGCCTCACAGGATGTGGCAGCTGGATCCTTCCTCTTTGATACTTCCTCACTCTAGTGGCCAGGTGTCACTCTGGAGACCTCCGAGCCCATTTCCTCTTCCCCACTGTGGGACCTTTATGTACTGACGTCCTCTTGCTGACCTCTGTGTAGTGACCTCTGTGTAGTGAAGTGCTCTGACCACAAAGAGCACCTCAGGAAGCTGCAGCATCGCTCACCGCTCTGGCTCTGCCGAGGCACATGCCCAGTGAGCCACTCTCCTGTCCTCGCCAGCTCCATGCAGATTTCCAACAAACACGCTCTTTCTCTTGCTTTGTGATAGAATTTCACCACATAATCCAGACAGGCCTTGAATTCAAAATCCTCCTGTCTCAGCCATCATGTCCAGCTTAATTTAATTAGGAAAATAAATTACATCATTTTGTATGTATGTGTATGCATGTGAGAGGTCAAAGGACAGTTTGTAGAGTCATTAATTCTCCTGCTATGTGGAAAGCTGGGCACAGACCCCAGGTCATCGGGCTCAGTGGCAAGTATCTTTACCTGCTAGGTCATGTTAATGGCCAAACACACACAGTTTTAAATGCTTGCTAGTTCAGTCCTTAACGTGTACTGAATCTGACCCCACCTCTCAGCGGATCCTGCCTACTTCTGGAATACAGGAGCCCTTTGCAAGAACACGTCACAGGCTTCACTACTTTCCCAGTTCACTTTTAGGGAGTTCTGAGTCCTTAGCCCTCTCTCACCATGTCCTAGCAACTTCCTGCAGACTCCAGTCACTCTCCCCTTTGTTAACTTCACATTGGCAGCCATGTCAGAAGAGCCTGAATGCTTTGCTTGGAGATTTCCCTAACTGGATTTACACGGCCTACCCTGTGATGCAGGGCCCGAGTGCTATCTCCTAAGAGGGCCTGTCCTAACCACAGTCTAACTAGATACGTCCTGCCTAGCCATCCCTCCAATCTTGCACTTGGCTTTGTTTCCTACACAGACATTTACTGGTATACCTCTGTCAGACCCCACAGGCTGAAGGCAATGTCTCCCTGGGACAGACTGTCAGACAGTCAGGGCTGCCCTAACGGGTATCTGGCTCCTTCTGTGTGCTCTGCTCTTTTTCTCACCACCTCCTAGAAGCTTATGTCTTTGTTCTGGAGGTTGCTCTAGAATTTTCTCTGAGTGATGTTTCTCTGCACCTGGCCCTTTAACCTTTAATCCTTTCCCTTTTTAGGATTTATTCACTTATTTTATGTAGATGAGTGCTCTATCTAAATGTACACCTTTATGCCAGATCCCACTATAGATAGTTGTGAGCCACCATGTGGTTACTGGGAATTGAACTCAGTGTCCTCTGGAAGAGCAGACAGTGCTCTTTAACTGCTGAGCCATCTCTCCAGCCTCCTTCCCGCTTCTTCTTCTTCTTCTTCTTTTTTTTTTTTTTTTTTTTTTGAGATGGGTCTCTCTTTGTAGTCCCTACTGTCCTGGAACTCGCTCTGTAGACCAGGCTGGCCTTCCACTCACAGAGATCCACCTGCCCCTGCCTCCCGAGTACCGGGATTAAAGGTTGTATCACCACTGCCCAGCTTTGTTCTTACTCTTAATAAAGCTCCTCTCTAGGTTTTTAAGGCCCCTTCACATTTGTACCACTTATGTGCAGGTGCACAAAGCACATGTACACACACACCATTTTCTTCCTAATGCTCTCCCTCCCACTTCATGGCCTGATCTTGGTCTTGAGACCCTCCTAACAAAACTCATTCCTGAAAGGTAGTTCTGTGCTGGCTTCTCTCCCTGAACTGACCACTAAATTGATGTATTTGACACGTTCCACTCAGTGTTATGCATTTGAACATCCCTCACCACAGTGGAGACCATAGGCATATTTGCTTGCAGTCTGTGGTAGAAACACTGTATTCAGACAGCACACAAGGTGCTGGACGGGCACTCAAATGTCCACTAAACACACCACTGGTTTTTGTTTCTGGTAGGTATGCTGGCTTGGAATTTGATAGGCATGAGCTCTTAATCCTTCTGCTTTTATACTTCCTGGGAGCTGGGATCACAGCTGTGGGCCACCATGCCTAGTCTATGTGTTGCTGGAGATTGAACTCAGGGCTTTGTGTATTCTGAGTAAATATTCTATCAACTGAGCTACATTCTCAGCCCTGGCCTGGAACTCTGGATCCTCCGGCTTTAGCCTCTCAAGTACTGAGACTACAGATGTGCCCTGTCACACCTGACCACATTATTGCTTTTGCTTAGGTACAGTTTTCCATGAACATGGTCCCTTGCCTGTGCTGCTTATAAGGGGAAGCTCATTGCAAACTTCAAAGTACTGGCCTCCCCACCCTTCCCCAGACTCCAGTACATATAACTTATCATGGGTAGTTCTACCAAAAGGGGCTTCGTGAGAATGCCCACACCTTTTATATAAAATAGTTGCTCATACACTTGGCAGAAACCGCTTTGAAACAATAGCACCATATTATACTTCTCTAGTTACATCAAGAAGGAACTTGTATGTCACTCCATGATTTTATGTTAGATACACACCTTTAATACCAGCAACCAGGAGGCAGAAGCAGGCAGATCTTTGAGTTTGAGGCCAGCCCGGTCTATATAATGAGTTTCAGCCAAACCAAGATAACACTGTGAGACCCTGTCTCAAAAAACCAAAATCAACTAGTAAATAAGCGAGGTGGCAATGGTGTACACCTTTAATACCAGTGCTCTGGAGGCAGAGCCACGTGGATCGCTGAGTTCAAGGCCAGCGTGGTCTACAGAGTGAGTTCCACTCTGAGAACCCCTGTCTTAAAAAAACAAAATAAAATAAAGTAAAATAATAAAGAAAAAGAAAGAATTATCACTATAAGAAGCAAAACTGGTATGCAATGGCTTTCCAAAGGGTACAAGAATAAAACACAAGAGTCGTTGATGCACTGGTTCTACCTTTATTATTTTTACCTCGTTCACTAGCAGCTCTGTGATGCAAGGTTACCATACACAGTTAGATAATGTCTGCATTACACATCTAAGGCTATACAGCAAGAGAATCAAGATTAGTACAAATACAAGAACTGTATTTACATTTTGTATACTCAAGCTCCAAACATCAGATATTTACAAAATAAAACATGAAAATGAAATCCAAAATTAATAATGTACATTGTCGCTTGTGCTCAACTCCTTCACTGGGGAGAGATCAGTTTGCAAAGTCTTGGTTCGAAAAGGCCACTTATGCTTCATGGGTTCTGTCACAGCATGGGGATGGTGACGAGAGACCAGGCTCTCAACAGATAAGTACTTTAAAGCCACAAAGTCTAAGACAATGTGTAACCATGAGAAGGCTGGTGGATTCCTTAGGAGAACTGATGCCAGAATACATAGGGTCGGAGGGGGGGGGAGACAATTACAGAAATGACAAGCAACATGTAACATCCAGGATTTGGTAGAGACCAACTTCTGCCTGGACTTTCTGTCTGAGCAGATATCTACTGGGAGGCTTTTGTGTCTGATTTGCAGTACTGGGGACTGAACCAAGGGCATCACACAGAATTGCCAAGTGCTCTATCACTAAGCTACACCCCTAGCCTCTGACTATGAGCTTTAACACCACTTCTGTATCAACTCATAATTCTATAAGTTAGTCAGGGCTCTCTTAGGACTCCACAGAGCTCAAGTACCTACATCATAAGTGGCCTTTTGAACAGTTATGGCAATCTCTCAGCTGATGATCTGACTCCATCCACAGCCATGGTCTCACCCACTCCTGATGGCTGCAGTACACAGCGCCTGAGTTTATTCCAATGGATCCAGCAGGCCTTCTAAGAGCAGCAACAGAATTATTCCTTTCTTCTCATAGAGCAAGTTAAAGATTACAGTTTCAAAAAGGAACCCAAATTAAAAGTGAAGGACCCACGCCAAACGAACACCCAGCCCGGGTATTGTTCAGGAGAGCCTGAGCACAGCCCCCAAGAGGGAGTACCAGAGTCCCAACAGGTGCCACACACGGAAGACCATCCCATCAGTCCAATGTGCAATTCATTACAGCTGTATAAATATACAAACACCGTACAAAATTAAATCTCCCTGTAAACCAGAGCAGCAGCAGCAGCTAATGAGGTCAATGCTTTGAAACACACACCAGACATCATCTGTCCCTAGACCCTTTCATGATATTCCTTCATCCCTTCATCTAAACAAGACGAAAAAAAAACTTAAAAAGTAATAGATATATAGATCCCACATAGCTGGAGGGGAAAAATAACGGTTCCTTAGCTGATGAACCCTCAGCACTTGCCTCATCCAGTGTCTCATTTAGGGATGGAGTTCAGGGGCCTGCTCGGAAGCAGCCCGGCCTGTGCTCCTGCCTGACCTTGTGCAGGGACTGCCTGGCCCCCGCACAGTCTGGGCCTGAGAGCTGACTGACTCCCAGGGTACTCCCAGAAGCAGGCAAGGCCTGAGCACTGGTCAGGGGACAGTTATGAAGCTATATTTGCTTGGGAGAAAGGAGGGGGCAAAGGATAATTAATTTTAGCTAGTGCTCACTTTCTGTAATTTGTATGTTTTCATTCTAGGTTTTTGTTTTTGTTTAGAGGAGTACTTTGAAAATTAAAAAAAAAAAAAAAAAAAAAAAAAAAAAAAAATTAAAAGGCAGTTTTTTTTTAAGGGCTAGTTGTCAACTTTTCTACCATGATGGCAACCACAAAAATCTCACCAGCAGGTCCTTCCATGAACCCTTCCTCTTTCAGAGCTTCACTCAGAGATGACCTAGTCTGGAGCATCAGCCCCAAACTGCTCAGATTCCAATCTGAGGTGGGCCCTACAGCAAGAGGGTACCAACCGTGGCAGACAGAAACACACACGCCTGAGTTCCAAGTCCATGCTTCCCAGCCTGACCAGGCTGCCTTATCTGGGCCTCTGTGAAGGGTGGTCCAGTTCATGCTAACATTCAATATTTGCAAAGCAAAGACTCTCTACGTCAGTGTTGTGAGAGTTAAAAGAAAGCACAAGTCATTGCAGAGTTCGTGCATCGCACAATTTCACTCTCCCCCAGGCTTCACACCTCTCGTCACAGACACGAGACTTCCATCTAACTTCATAACAGCAGCAACAACAGTGATTCAATTTAAAAGTGACCTTTCATCTTCATTTCCCTGAAATTAGGTTTAGTTCTGGTCCAGGAAGCTGTCTCCAAGCACAGACAGAGCCTGCTGGATTTGAGTATACACCAGAGGGGCATGTTGTATCCATTAGACAACAGAGACTTCTAGCTACATTAAAATCTCATACATATGCTTAGAAAACAAGTAACATTACAGTTAGTGACCTACACTTGGAGGAGAGAAAGAAAGTTTTGAAAACCCACCAAAGTATTTGTTGATCCTTTTTAGATAAAAACAGTCTGACTTCTGCCCTTTCTTTTCTCCATTTCCACTTTTCCTTTTCTTTGCAAGGCAACAGTAACAAAGGGAGCTGGGAGTCCACTCTGCTAAGAGGTCAGAAGCAATGGCTACATGCCCACATGCCTCCCTAGAGGATGCTCCGCAGTGGGGCATGTGCTGACCAGAGAACCGGCCTACACTGCCCTCCCAGAGTGGGGGGTGACAGGCTGGCAAGAGCTACACATGGCAGTATGGATGAGTCCCAGTCACTGGCAAAGCAACCAAAGGGGGCAAACTGGGGCTCTCTGTGCCCTGCTCAGTCCCTGACACTTATGGGCAGGAGACACAAGAGCACTATGTTCTGGTGGCTCTTGAACCCTGGCCTGGTGTGTGAGAAGCCACAGAAAGTGGGGCAGGGGGCTCTTCTTTCTAAGGGGGGTATTTCCAAGTCACGTTGGGGACAGGTCAGGGTCCAACAGCAAACCACTGTACAGCTGGGGACACTGCTTCTCATCCCTAAGTGACTTCTGATTTGTTTGGAATGGTGGTGGGGACTGGTCAATTCTGGCATCCAGAAACAGCCTGCCGTGTTTGTTTATAAGGGACAAGCATTATTGGGAATGGCCACTGGATTCTGATGGTGACTTCAAAGTTTATGCTGAAGCTACAATTCTTTGATCAAAGGGAGCAACAACAATCGCAAGTTGCGTTCAGCACCCTCACAGTAACCTTATTCCAGTTTATCCCAGAAGTCAAACATTCCCCACTCCCCCTTGTGGGAAGTGTGTTTGTTCATGGCATCACATAATTCCAAACAGAGTCACCAGCACCAGGAATGCAGAGGACAGAATTGGAACTTCTGGACAAAAACCCCCTTCCCAGTGAGGAGTGCTGTGCGCAACAGTAGCCATTCTCTAATGATGCCCTCATGACCCACTGCACGATCTACTGCAGCAGCCTGGCCTTAAAGGGCCGACAGCGGCCCTGCTGCAGGCCTATCACAAAGGCCCTCTGTCCCTTCCACTCTATAACCCATGCTCTAAGCCCTGATTTGGACAGAGAATATAAATCTCATTTCTGGGCTCTCCACAGCCTTCCCTGAATGGAAATGCAAGGATTAGCCACAAGAAAGAGAGAGAGAGAGAGAGAGAGAGAGAGAGAGAGAGAGAGAGAGAAGGAGGGAAAGCAAGTTTGTTTTTCTCCCTCAAGGGCTGACATGCCAAATGTTTCCTCCCTTAGTCTCTAAGCCAACCAGGAAAAAGCAGTATTATCATAAACAAGAATGAGAGAGAGAGAGACAGAGACACAGACAGAGTGGCAGAGAGAGAAGTTACCCAGAAAACCAGAGCTACACAGTGACAACAGACAGACAGGGATCATGAAGGGGATCTACCATTCAAAAAGAAGCTGAAGTACACTGGAGAATAATTTGGAAAGTTTTTGCTGGATCCCCTCAGGGTTTGCGTGTGAGAGTGAGTGTACATGTATGTGTGTAGTGTTTTTCCCCTCTTGTTAGGCCACATGCTACAAGTCTTAGCACAAGAAAAAAAGGAGTAGAGAACCATGGAGATAGGGAACAGGAGAGCTAGAGAAGTGCTGGATGGAAGGGAAAAGTAGTTAAGCCACAGGATTACATACAAGAATAACCGTTAAGAATCACAAAGAGAATGAGAGGTAACACTTTCTTTATCTGTCGAAGGCGAGCAGGGCTCAGCAGAATTGCTTAGTATTTTGGCTGGCTCGGGCGTCTGCGAGAGAGTTTTGACCTATGAGGGAAATGGGAGGCAGGGTTAGAAAACTGATGTAGGACTCCTCACAGGTGATGCTGCAGGCCCAGCCTTCTATGCTCCCAAACAACGGCTAGACTGTGTTCTTCTCTACTTTGGGAACTCTGTGAGATAAGCCCCTCAGGAGTCCATTAAGGCATGCACAATCTTTACTCAGTGCTCCTACCTGTAGGCATCTTGAAAACTAAAAACAAAAGGAGACTAAGTGGTGAGCATAGGTGTCCTTATGGCTGAGGACACAGAGACCTTACTAGACTAGAAGCAGGGTCTCCTTCTCACCTTATACCTTCATAACATTCTTGGCTTCCCTATATTTTCAGCCCAGTTAGAATGACATGTCTTTTCCTGTTTATGCTGGTATCTCAGGGGCTGAAAGCAAACGAGAGAAGGGAACGGCTTCCTAGAGCCAGGCATGGTACTGTACATCTGTAATCCTAGCACTTGGGAAGAGTTGAAGAACTTGGAATCCAGCCTGGGCTACATAGTAGAACTGTCTCAACGAGACAAAATGAAAGAGTGGCTCTTTACCTTATTGTGCCAGCCAGAAGTGGGTTAAAGGCATATAACCAGTCACTCATGTCTTTGTCGTTGAGAGCTTGCAAAAGGACCCCGCGGTGCTTTGTGCATACAGCAAAAGTATTGGGTGTCTGGAGAGAAACAGGAAATAAACGAGAAAGTTATTGTAGAGAATGAAAATGGGACCCATCTTGCTATATTCACAGGGCGCATAGCACTTCACACGGAAAGTTCAAGCAACCCAGATATAAAGTAGGGCCCATGCCCTACAGACCAGAGCACCAAAACTGTAAGGGGAAGGGCACAGGCAGCAACAAAAAGCAAAGACAGGACACACTGACCTTCACCATGGCTCGCTGGTCCTCACTGTACTCCACCTGTGCTGTAGACAGGTTAATGAGGCCACGCTCTACTGGGTCTTTGTCACTGTTATAGATGAAGACGTAAGGGCGGCGAACCACAACGAAATGTTTAGTCCAGTTGCTGGAAAGCGGCTCCTTGAAATGCAGGTAACCCTTCTTAGATACCACTGACCTAAGGGGAGTGGAAAAAAAAGGGTAATAAGCTGAGAACTGTCAACACACACTTGCACCAGGCAAGTCCTCAGACGCAGAAGGATATGCTAACGGTGTATTTTCCCTAGATTCTCACTGGTCAAAGCAACACAGAAAAAGAGCAAATGCCACAACAACACAGAATGCCCGGCTCCGAGGCCTGACACACAGCAGGGTGAGTCGGTGCTTGAGGCTGGAACAGACTTGCACACAAACACTAGACAGTCCACTCCTGCTGCTTGTCTCTCTATTTGGCAAGGCTGCTTGTCACAGTACTCACCCTGCTCTAACTTCTTCAATGTCTGGAACAAGATTGAGAAATTCATTTTTTCCTGCTCGGGCTAAATAGGGTGTCTCCACAGTTGGGATGATCTGAAACTGTTCAAATTCTTGGCAGGGACTAGAGGCACGAGAGTTGGCTTCTGGGGTCCTTACAGGGGAAGAAAAGGGTAAGAAGCACTTGAGTAAGGTCAAAACACACGGACATCACCCTACCAGGACACAGAGCTTCTGCCTGAGTACCAGGGCAAACATTAGCTTCAGAGTTCAGCTAAGACGAGCTGGTGTCACAAAAGTAATTGTCGATTCAAATTCATGTTTTCTTTGCAAAAGGCCACTGGGGACCACTGAGTCACAGCCTCTCCTGGTATTCTATGAAAACAAGCATCCAAATATGAACTTTATTCCCTTGTGAGTTTCCTATCAGTCTCATGGCCACACCTGAGGCAGAGGCTCTCAAAGAATGGCCCTTGACTGACAGCAGCAGCCTTCTCTGGGACTGGTATAACTTCACAGTTATAAACTCGGGAGATGCTTGGCCATTGTACTGCAGCAAGTTTCCAGGGGTTTTAGTAACTCTGCCATCTTAGGGGATAGTAAAGGAAGCCAACAATGAGAAGCATCAAGCTTCCTAAGACCATAGGAGCAGGATGGTGAACTGGACCATTCTTTAGATCTCTGTTCTGGTTGTGTTAGGGACCTCTTGGAACAGCTTAACCTGATGATTCTATATCTTCTGATTCTAAAAATCAATTTTGCTATTTTGTGTGTGTGTGTGTGTGTGTGTGTGTGTGTGTGTGTGTGTGTGTGAGTTCATGCATGCAGAGGTCAGAGGACAACACTGGATGCCTTCTTCTATCATTTTCCACTTAATTTTTAAGAGTTTTAACCTTTTATATAGTGTCTATTTATTCTTTGAGAGTTTTAGACCTGTATACAATGTATTTTGATAATCTCCACATCTCTACTTCCCCCAATTCATGACTCACCAAACACACGCCCCTCCCAACTGCATGTTAATAATCCACTGAGTTCTATTAGTGCTGTCTGTACTCACATAGCTGTGGGCCATCTACTAGAGTAAGGGCAACCTACTAGAGGTGCCCCCCCCCAAAAAAATGACCCTTTCCCAGCAGCCATCAGTTGCCAATAGCTCCTCAGCTAGGAAAAGCGCCTTGTTGAGGCTTACCCCTACCTATGGTGAGACTGTGGCTGGCTTCACCTTGTGCAGGCAACCACAGTTGCTATTGAGTTCATGAGTTGCAATGGCCATGTGATATCCAGGAGACAGCATTTCATAGTACCCCTCCCCATCTCCCAGCTCTCAAATTCCTTCTGCTCTCTCTTCTGTGATGTTCCCTGAGCCTCAGAGATGATATTTTTGATTCTCACTGAATCTGGAGCTCAATAACTTTATCTAGACTAATTGGCCAGCAAGTTCCCAGGATTCACCTGTCTCTGACTCCTCAGCACTGGGATTATAGGCATGTTCTACTAAACATGCTTTTTACATGGGTGCTGGGGATCTGAACTCAGGTTCTCATACTTGTCTGGCAAGAACTTTACATGGGAGCCATCTCCCCAGTCCTCCATGTTTTATCATTTCTTGAATTGGAATGCAGCTTGCATTTAGATGG
The DNA here is from genome assembly GCF_943737965.1 of Phodopus roborovskii. Classification (NCBI taxonomy): domain Eukaryota; kingdom Metazoa; phylum Chordata; class Mammalia; order Rodentia; family Cricetidae; genus Phodopus; species Phodopus roborovskii. Next base: position 831,145 of record NW_026126646.1, read on the forward strand.
GATGTTTAATTAGCTTTTCCTTTCTTAGTGGCACATGTAACAATTCCATACAGTTAATAACACTCTAAATTTATTTATTATGTAGCTCTAGTCATCCTGTAACTCAATCTGTAGACCAGGCTGGCCTCGAACTTAGAGATCTACCTGCCTCTGCCTCCTCAGCGCTGGAATTAAAGGCATGTGCTCCATTACCTGGTCTTAAATTTAATAAGATTTAATGAAATAAGTGCCCACACATTTCTGAATGGTGTGTATAGGACAGTGATGCCTTACTGAGAACCAGAATGACAGGAAAGCTGGTATTTTATTTTCCTATGCCTGTGAAATCTGAGTACTTACTTCTGATCCATTGAGTTGCTCCTCGTGTCCACCAGAGAGGGGCATGTGGAGGAGGGAGTGAGGGTAGAGCTGCTAAAACTGGACACAGAGGGGTCCCTTCCAATTGGAGAGATATCAGACAACTAGAAACAAGGACATTACCAGTGAGATTCAGCAGCAAAACCACAGAGCTCAGCAACCTTAGCTAGACTAATTGGCCAGCAAGCCCTCAGGATGCACTTGTCCCTGTCACCTCAGCACAGGGATTAGAGGCATGTTCCACTGGAAATGCTTTTTACCTGGGTGCTGGGGATCTGAACTCAAGTTCTCACGCTTGTATAGCAAGAACTTTAGCTCTGCCTCGGCTGTAGAGAGCAGCGGAAGTTGTTCAAGACAACCAGTGCCTCATTTTTTATTAAGCTGATTCAAAAGTCATTAAAGAAGACAAATCTTAGCCGGGTGATGGTGGCACACGCCTTTAATCCCAGCACTCGGGAGGCAAAGGCATGAAGATTTCTGTGAGTTTGAGGTCAGCCTGGTCTGCAGAGTGAGTTCCAGGACAGGCTCCAAAGCTACACAGAGAAACCCTGTCTCCAAACAAAAACAAAAGCAAAAAAACCAACCAACCAACCAACCAACAGCAACAATAACAACAACAAAAACCAAAACCTCCAAAACCAAATGTTTGGTGTTTTGCCTGCATGACTGTCTGTGTGAGGGTGTCAGATCTTGGAGTTACAGATAGTTGTGGACACTGGGAATTGAACCTGGTTCCTTTGGAAAAGCAGTCAGTGCTCTTAACTGCTGAGTCATCTCTCCAGCCCCCACCTTATGACTTTTGTGTCATACAAAAGCATACTGCTTCCTACATCACATGCTCTTCTAAGGGACTCAGGACAAAAGCTAAATACTCCCCGTGTGACAGTGACCCTAAGCACTGTAGAGGGAGACTACCATCTTCAGAAGTCAGTACTCTGAACGAAATCAGAAGACATACCAGAGAATGACGCTATACACCTTCAAACACAATCTAGACCCACCACAGGCCCTAAGAGCACAAAAGCTGTAACAGGGATTCAGGGCAGCCGGGAAGGAAGCAGCTGTCACCACCATGGAAGACATGGCGGCCTCAGCACGCTCACCTTACAGTCACTGATGCTGCCGTGCACCTGGCTGAATTCCCGGTTGAAAGTATGTGTGAGAAGCTGCAGGCACTAGAAAAGAAGATAGAGGGGAACTGGTCAAGGCTGGACATAAAACTCCAATGGCTAAGTAAACCCCTGTACACAGGAGAACACGCCCAACACCTATGCTAGAGCTCAGATGTTCCTTAGAATAACCAAGACTATGCTGAAGAAAGCCAGCACACATATAAGTAAAGCCATAAAAAAGGGAATGGATTTAAACAACCATTCTTTCTAAGTTTGTTTTTTTTCCCCACAGAGATTCACCTGCCTCTGCCTCATGAGTGCTGGGATTAAAGGCATGAGCCATTACCAGGGTAAACAACTATTCTTAATACAACCAAAGCAAATTTCTACAAGCATAATAGCTTAGAAGTGCTTAGGGCTTGAGCACAGTGGCCCATGACAGCACTCAGGAAGCAGAGGCAGGTGGATCTCTGTGAGTTGAATTCAAGGTCAGACTGGTCTCCATAAAAAGTGCTTAGGAATATAGCAGCACCACCAGGCATGGCAAAATATGTCTCTAATTCCAGCACTCAGCAGAGCTGGGAGGGTTGGGCAACTTCAAGGTTAGCCTGATCTACATAACCAGTTCCAGGTCAGCCAAGGCAATACAGGAAGACACTTGTTTCAGAAAACGCAAAAGAATCCACATCCCTTTAATTCTCAATTCAATAAAAGACAGGGACGTGGGTTGGGGATATAGCTTAATGGGGTTTGCCTAGCATGTATAAGGATTTAAGTTAATTCCCCACACCAGAAAAACAGAAACATAACACTTCTTGTTGAATACATTTTCCTAAATACACTAGAAGACCACTCACTTGACTACTAAAATAAGACAAAAACCCTGTAAGTTTTCTGTTTCCTCTGTCACCAACTACCAAGCAATTACACACCCAGGAGTGATCTTCAACAACTCTTTGCCTTCTCCCATGTAGACAGAAGTTTCTGCCCTGCAGCCATTTTAGTCCCAAATAAATACACAGAGGCGTATATTAATTATAAACTGTTTGGCTGATGGCTCCGGTTTTTTATTGGCTAGCTCTCTCTTAATTATTAGCCCATTTCTATTACTCTGCATATCTACATATGGTCTTGGCTTACCCAGTGATGCCTCTTGCTTCCTCAGCAGCTACAGGGCTTCTCCCTGACCCTGCCCACTATCTTTCTCTATCCCTGTTTGGATTTCCTGCTTGTCTATTGGCTGAGACAGCTTTATTCATCAACCAGTAAGAGAACATATTCACAGCATGCAGAAGGACGCCCCTCTCACTCCAGAATCCCTTCCTTCTTCCCCTTCTTAAAAAGGGTCCATCTTTGCTTCCTGGACCACTGTCAAGAGGAGCTAGCTCTCTCTTCTGCTGTCTCACAAAGCTATCCTTTTTATTTTGCTAAAGAAAACTTTTATTGTTGTTTTTAAATTTAATTTCTTGTAGTACTTAAGGTCAAACTCAGGACCTTGCACATGCTGGGTAAGTACACTATCATTGAGTTATATAGCATTGTTCCTATAAAAGAATTTTAAAATCTTGTTAAAAAACACAGAAACAAATACTATTTAAAATATTCACATCACCCCCAGGGCCCACCAGGAAGTACTGGCTGCTCCACATGGGACCCACTCCATCCCTGTCCCTCAATACATGCATTCCCTGCCCTACTGGGTGCCTCTCCACATGGGACCCACTCCATCCCTGTCCCTCAATACATGCATTCCCTGCCCTACTGGGTGCCTCTCCACACTTCAAGGCCAGCTCATCACACCTCATCTATCATAGCTTGTTACCCAGTCTTAAGCTTCAGGGCAAGAACTGGCCCTTTTCATTTCTGCATTCAGGGTTAGTATCAGTGTCTTCACAGAAAACTGCAGAAAATGAAAGAACACAGGTACTACCTCAGTGCCCCCCCATGTTAATCAAAAAAGAAGGGATTCCACACCTTTGTAGCCAGCTCTTTCTCTCGGTCTACCAGGCTTTCAATGTCTGCTGAGTCATAGCCACTGCTCTCACTAGGTGTGATGGCGCTTTCAAAGGTGGTGGTTGAGATCTGAGAAGACATACTGGTAGAGGTACTGAGGGTCCCACTGCTGAGGCTGGGGGACAAGGAGTCACTCAGAGACTTGGGTATGCTGTCACCAAGTCTCTCCCGAAGCAGCAAGAAGTGGCGAGTTTTTTCCACCTGAGAATACGGACATCATCAAGGGTTCTAACATGCAAACCATCACAGCAAACCAACAAGCCGAGTGGTCAGGGAGAGGAGGCAGGGGTGGGGCTGGGTGGCCCTGGCTACCTCGTGCAGCAGCTCCAGCTTTTCCAGCTCCCACTGGTGCTCCAGGATGAGGCTGTCCCCACGAGGTCGCCAGCCTGCTAGGTTCTCTTCTCCCCGCACATATGCCACAGAGGTATCCAAGACCTTTCTCCTCCGCCTCTGCATGCCTAACATAACGGTGAACTAGGGTTATTACACAGAGAGCCCCTCTCCAAAACCCGAGAGAGGGAGGGAAAGAATGAGAACAAACCCAGGCCATTCTCCCAAAGCTATTCTCCAAACTGGTTTCCTTTCATTTGAGATGCTGGGCCCTGCACATACTAAACAAACCCCCTGCTGTTATTAACCTGTGTCTCACCCCTGACTACAAAGCTCTGATGGTGTCTCAGGTAAAGGTCATGTTATAAGCTCAATAATGCAAGGCAAGGCTGATAAATGATCTTTGTTAAGGTAGTGTACTAAGCAGCTGTGAGGTTTACTGAACAGCCAGGCATGGTGGCTTAGAACCTGTGATCCTGGCAATTGGAAGGCAAGTCTGCTGTACATTGCAGGCCTAAACAGAACCTGGTCTCAAGGAAAGTTTCCTAGAGCTGGAGAGATGGCTCAGAGGTTAAGAGCACTGGCTGTTCTTCCAGAGGTCCTGAGTTCAGTTCCCAGTAACCACTCAGTAGCTCACAACCAGCTATAGTGAGATATGGTGCCCTCTTCTGGTGTGCAGGCAAACATGCAGACAGAACACTGTATACATAAAAAAAAAAAAAGCTTTCTAAGCCAAAGTTCCTCTAATTGTCAACAAGTTTATATGTTTATTATATTTCACAGCTTAGCATATCTTGTTGGACACCTTTTTTTTTCTTTTTTCTTTTTTTGAGACAGGGTTTCTCTGTAGCTTTAGAGCCTGTTCTGGAACTAGCTCTGTAAACCAAGCTGGCTTCAAACTCAAAGAGATCCACCTGCCTCTGTCTCCCGAGTGCTGAGATTAAAGGTGTGTGCTACTAATGGCCGGCTTGAACACCATTTTAAAATTACATTATACATCATAAATCTTGTATCTATGTATCTTCCCACCACCACAAAATTGATTTACAAAATACACAGTTTCTAAAAGACTTCCCACCTTCTAGTATGAATAAGACTCCAGTTTTTCAGTAACACTCTTGAAGCACATGGTACAGTAAGAGCTTACCTGGACTACCAGTATCTGCCATTTTGCACAAGCTCAGTTCATAGATTCCAGTAACTCGGTTGCTATTTAAAGATAAAGCAGAGCAACTGCTGAGTGTCTTGTAGCACGGGAGTAAGGAAACCTAGATTTGTTCACTCAAGGGTACAGTTCCACACTCAGAAACACACACTTCTCTTTTCACTTCATTAACATGTGTGTGCATGCGTGTGCGTGTGTGTGCATGTGTGTTCAAGTGTGTCTGCATGTGTGAGTGTGTGTGCTGTATGTGTGGTGTGTGTGTGGTGCACATGTGTGTGTGCATGTATGTTCAAGGGTGTGTGTGCATGCGTGAGTGTGTGTGCTGTGTGTAGTGTGTGTGTATGTATGTGGAGTGTGTAGTGTGTGTGTGGTGGTGTGTGTGTGTGGTGCACTCATGTGTGTGCATGTGTGTTCAAGTATATGTGTGCATGTGTGGTGTGTGATGTGTGTGTGGTATGTGTGTAGTGTGTGTGTGGTTTGTATGTGTGTATGTGTGTGTGGTGTGTATATGTGTGTGTGGTATTGTGTGGTGTGTGTGCATGTGTGAGTGTATGTGTAGTGTGTGTGGTGTTGTGTGGTGTGTGTGTATGTGTGTGTGTGGTGTGTGTGTAGTGTGTGTGGTGTGTGTAGTGTTGTGTGGTGTTGTGTGATGTGTGTGGTATGTGTGTAGTGTGTGTATGTATGTGTGTGTGTTGTGTGTGTTGTGTGTATGTGTGTGTGTGGTATGTGTAGTGTGTGTGGTGTTGTGTGGTGTATGTATATGTAGTGTGTGTGGTGTTGTGTGGTGTGTGTGTATGTGTGTGTGTGATGTATGTGGTGTGTGTGTAGTGTGTGTGGTGTGTGTAGTGTTGTATGGTGTTGTGTGATGTGTGTGGTATGTGTGTAGTGTGTGTATGTATGTGTGTGTGGTGTGTGTGGTGTGTGTGTGGTGTGTGTGTGGTGTGTGTGTTGTGTGTAGTGTGTGTGGTGGTGTGTGGTGTGTGTGTATGTGTGTGTGGTGTGTGTAGTATGTGTGTGTGGTGTTGTGTGGTGTGTGTATGTGTGTATGTGTGTGTGGTGTGTGTGTATGTGGTGCTGTGTGGTGTGTGTGTGATGTGTGTGTGGTGATGTGTGATGTGTGTGTGGTATGTGTATGTGTGTGTGTGGTATGTGTGTATGTGTGATGTGTGTGTGTATGTGTGGTGGTGTGCTGTGTGTGGTATAGGTTGAAGGAAAGCTTGGGGAATCAGTCCTCTGCTGCCATCATGTGGGTTCTGGGGCTCAGACTCAGGTTTCAGGCTTGATGGCAGGCCCCTCTGCTCATTAGCCACCTTTCTGGTCCTAGCTAAAACACTGCTTGTTTTTATCAGTAACTGTTTGTCTGTTTAGTTATCTTCTCTTAAGAGAAGCTTATTTTCATTTTAATTCTTTGACCACTATTATTTCAATAGGATGAATAGACTAGGATAAACTAGAAAATTTACAGCATAAATGAGAAAAGGAAAAAACTTTCTTGACACAAGGGGAAAGCAGGAAAATGTCTGACTGGGATGGAATGATCAACAATTCTGGACACTGAACAGGAAGAGTAAGCTGGGTGGTGATATTCATGTATCCATGCCATATATTCTCAAATGTACTTGTATGCCTTAAATATGTACAATAACTCCACATTCTCCTTCCCTTCATCAGCTCACACATCCACTAACATTGTACTGCATGTCATATGTGAGTCATTGCATCTCAGGACTCAGTTATTCAGATGGTTTAAAGTTGATTAATTGGCAACAGCAGATGGGGTATTCTAAGGGCTGCCGTTTCTGTTGCACTGGGCAAAAACTTGGAAAATGAACTTGTTTAAAAAACTCACGAGTCTGGTGACTTTGAGTAACCACTACCAAAGAGGCTGCGAAGAGAACGTGGCGGTGAGATCTTGGCGTCTCGGGAATAAAAGACCATGCACACATCCTTGGTGATGACAGCTGGCTGGATGCAATGATCCAACTGCAAACAGACAAGGTAAGGTGCTGACTGAATGCAGGCAGAGCACCTGTGATGAGAGGCTGTACAGTACATTTGGAAAGCTGGGTACAGCTGTGGAGATAGGCAGGCCTCTGCTTTACCACTCATCAGACAGTAATGGAAGGCCAGGTGCACTCATGATGAGCACATTTATTTTCCATTGATGGAAAATGCTATCATTTCACGCTGTGTAAAAATGAGGAAACTGGGACACGGAGAGAGTTTATCCAGGGACATTAGAGCAGTAAGTGACAGCACAAAGATTAGAACTCAGGCTGGGATCAGGCACGGTGGTGCATGCCTGTAATCCCAGTACCTGGGAAGTGGACACAGGAGAACCAGTCACCCTCAGCCACATGGTAAGTTTGAGACAAGTCTTGAATACATGAGCCTCTGTCTCAAAACATAAAATTAACAACAGAAGAACTCAGGCTTATTCCAAAACTTAGAACTATTCATTTCTGTTACTTCCAGGAAAGCATGGTATAAAACTGTCTAACTGTTGATGGGTTCTGGAACCTTAGGTAATCAAAACAGTTATCTTTTACCTAAATAGAGCACTGGAACAGAATCTGAAACAATCAGAACCGTTACCAAAGTATAATCAAATAAACAATTTAAGGATATGGAGAGAAAATGATAAAAAATAAGTTGAATTTTTGCCGACCACCCTCTGTCACTATCCATTTCTCAGGGCCTGCTCAAGTTCTGGTCCCTTACCTCTAGATACGCAGATAAGGTCATGTAGATCTTTTCTCCGTAAGGTGTCACTCGGTTGAGAAGGAGGGAGTTATGTAGGGAACTGTCCCATACAGCCTCAAAACGGTAGAAGGTCCTGGAGGCAGAAAGACAGGGTCAACCCAAAGTAGCTGACACTACAGCAGCAGAGGGACTGCTATAAACAGGAAGGCAGTGACAGCACTGCCAGGCTGGCGGCACGTGGCTGGCGGCGCATGGCTGCAGTCCCAACACTCACACAGCGTCAGCACGGCTCAGTTTGAGACTAGCTTGGTCTAAATACCAAGGTCCGGGCTGTCCGGGGCATAGCACAAGAGCTCTCAGGCGGCACGGAGCTCACCCAGCTCACACGAGTGTTTCCCTGTTCCCTGCAGCCGTGCTCTCCCTTACACCTTTCCAAGTGGTGGCTCGCTCCCCAGTCCTCCTGCCTACATTTCCAAGGACAGTCAACAGGCGCATCTCTGTCTAAGCACTCCCCATGCGGCTTCCTCCAGAAAACATGAGCAGAGAACTTTCTGACAGGGAGTTCCCTCACCACACCCCTCACCACACCTCATCTTTCCAGTGCGCAGGCTGAGGTGTGGCCAGTCCCCTGTGAGCGGATCTTACTCAGTTCTTTTATAGAATGTGACTGTTTCTCAATGTTGAGTTTTGGAGGCAATAAATGTGGGTCAAGAAACTTCTCTGTACAGACTCAGAAGGCATCCAGAGAGCAATGATTAGTGAGATGGTCATCAAGTAACCCAAAGCGCAACAAGAATGCCAACAGGGGAGGTTTTTATGGCTTACACATACAGCAGAAAACCTTTATGCACCCAAATTCCTGTTTAAAGTAAAATCTTTATTTCCATTTGGTTTAAGAAAAACTCACACAGCAAAAGAACTCTACCATGCTGACAGCTGCTCTTTGATTCTGTTCCTACTAGTCAGGTGTCTGGAATGGGACTACTAGTCACACTGCCAGAGCTGGGGACACGTGTGCTAGAGGAAATACAGGTGCTATGACAGACACTTCTATCACTTTACCTGTCCTCAGTCCCAAGCCCTCACTGAGCTCTACCCAGGCCACTCCTGAGACCTCCAGGCTGATTTCTTCCAATTGAGGCAATGTTTGTAGCTACGTAGGAAAGTCTTTTCACACTTCAAGTTAAGACTTCACTTAATCTAAAGCAAAAATGTTATTGCATAAACCTGGCTAAGACAACCTGGCTAAGACAAGGGGGAATTTTGTTTCTAATTAAAAAAAAAAATCTTTATTTATTTTGAGACAGTGTCTCACTATTTAGGGCTAGGTAGCTTGGAATCTATACAGACCAGGTTAGTCTCAAACTTATGGAGCTCTGCCTGCCTGTGCCTCCTCGGTGCTGTGCTATCAAGTGTGGTAACACCTTCTTACATTATGGTTACACTTCATGCTCTGTGTGTGTGTGTGTGTGTGTGTGTGTGTGTGTGAGAGAGAGAGAGAGAGAGAGAGAGAGAGAGAGGGAGGGAGAGAGGCAGAGAGACAGAGACAAAGAGACAGAGAGAGAGAGACAGAGGAGAGTTGGGCGCTCTACTCTCCTGCCGATGACATACCCTGTTGAATTCACTTGGAGAATCTCTATCACTGGTGATATCCAGATTAAGATCTAAATTCATTATATTTATATACATCTGCCAAATAACAGTCTGGACCGCCTTTCACGTGGTGTTGGAACACAGTCTAGGAATAAAGCCGTGTGAGGAGAATTCTGAGTATTTGTGAGAAATACCCAAGAGAACAAGAGAAGACAGAATTGTCCTTGGGGTGTGTTTTTGTGTTCCTCACAGGGGTATTAGGTATAGTGAGTTTGCTTCAGCTACTCATTACAGCTGGCTATTGCTGTTTGTTTACTGGCCTCTATGGAAAGCATGGTTTGCCACGATGCAGCTTGTCTTGTAATTACACACTTTCCTCACGAGACTCCTCCTAACCCTCAGAAGATAAACTGATGCTCTGAATAAAGGTGGCTATAGCGTGAGACTTTAGTCCACCTCATTTTTTGGCTGCATTCTCCCAGGTTCTACCATCTTTAGTGTGGCAAACAATATATCATCATTTCCTTCAGTTTTCTTTCCTAAATCAAGTAAGAGAAATAGGGAAACACTTCACTATCAGGAATTTTTCTATTTCAAAAGGACTTTTTTTCCATTCCAAATTTTTTTCTATCCCCCAAAAGAAAAACATATTAAGACATACAGATAAAAAAGAAATGTTTAAAAATATATGAAGCCATATTCAGTGGCGCACACCTTTAACCCTGACACTCAGCAAACAGAGGCAGGAGGATCTCTGTGAGTTTAAGGCCAGCCTGGTCCATACTTCTTACAGACTCAACTACCCAAATAGCCAATTTGGTCTCTCTGTGTGTGGTGGGCACAGAACAAAACAAAGACAATGAGTGGGATCTTCGAAGCTACAGAGCAGGGACCCTCTCTCTAGCTTTGGAGAGAGGAGGGGATGGGGAGAGGGGGAGGGAGGAGGGAACGGACGTCAGAGAACAAAGCCTGAAGTTTCATGTGAAATGTGAACTATTTTATTTGGGGATGTAGAAAACGACAACCTGAAGATGTGCTGGAAATTTCATAAATGGGACGAGGAACTAATTTAAGCACTAAGTCATTGGAGAAGTTACACACAACACTGTACACACATCAGAACCTAAGGCACCAGTTCTTAGGTTGCAAAATAAGGCCTTGCTCTGTTCTAGGTTTACACAGGGAATAAGCCACTGAATCAAAACAGCAAACAAAGCAACACAAGGCAGAGAGTATTCTGGTAACTAGAGTCTCTATGTGCAAAAAAAGCAGCAGAAATACCTAGGAATATCCTTATCAAGAAAGAGCCTGCAAAAACAGAAAGGCTTTCATTAGTCTGGTGACCAAAAGACAAGGAGAGAGAAAACAAACATGTAGAAAGAAACACAGAAAAAATACTTAAAAAAGGCAAAATATGCTAACAAGAAAACTGAATTCTACTGAACAAAAAAAAAAAAAAAAAAAAAAAAACAACAACAACAGAGAACTCTGAGACACAATCTGATGAAGGACTTACAGTAACATGGACCATTCTCCTGAGATTTGGTTAAGAAAAGGGATGATGTACATACAAGGGGATATGGAGATCAGATCTATTAATCCCCCACCACATGGGGAACCTGTCCTGGACTTGGTAAGAAACTGCTATTGAGCTAAGAGAAAAACAAGGCAATTGGTTAACACAAGTATAGATGTGGGAAGAAAAGGGAATCAAGATCTTATCAATTATTTTCTACTATCGTGTGTAGAGAAGTCCTCTAAGACACACGTATGGTACCACCAATCTGCAAGCTATGCATTCAGTTTAAACTCTAGCCCTAGAACATGCGCCCTCTTAGTCAAACTCACTTAGCAACTCCCCATACCAATTTAGGAGCCCGTAGTGGTTAAAACCGTGTCAACTTGACAGGCCTAGAATTGTTAGCTCTGTGGGCATGTGTGTAAGGGCTTGTCTACATTAGTTAACTGAGGAGGGATAGGTCTCCCTGAAGGAGAGCTGTGCCATTCCATGGCTGGGGTTCCAGTCTGAACTGAAGGAGAAAGTGAGCCGAGCCGAGCGCTGTCCCTCACTCTGTGACCAGCCACTCAGGCTCCTGCTGCCCCACCGCGACACACCACACTCCTTCCTTAAACTGCTTTCCTAGGTGTTTTGTCACAGCAACAAGGCAAGTAGCTACCACAGCTCTCAAACTCCCTACAAGGTAAACGTCTGATTATTCCAAACTAGACAGGTGTCTCATATTAAACATCTGAATATTCCAAACTAGACAGGTGTCTCATATTAAACATCTGAATATTCCAAACTAGACAGGTGTCTCATATGCCTAGGACACTGGAACTGAAGGTACAGACAGTTCAGAGTGGCTCTGTGGGTCTGAGAACCCAGTCTGAGTCCTCTGGAAGAGCAGTCAGTGTTATTCACTGCTGAGTTATCTCTCCATCCCTCTTAAATCTCCTTATGCCAGCTGCATTTATTATTATAATAGTTTAAATTTAATTAAACATTAGACATGTCAATCAAATATGAAGCTAAAAAGAACTTTCTGTGAAGACCAATTTAAATGATTTTTTTTCTAATGTGAAAATTTTGAATTATTTAGGTGAGTTTTTTTTCCTTTTGAGACAGGCTTTCATTACGTAGCCCACAATGGTCTCCCAGTTTACATGCTCTAACCCACTTCTCCTCAGCTTCCTGTCCTGACAGGAAAATTACATTATCCATTATGAGTGTGATTTTTTACAAGAAAGAATCAGAATCCCAACAAATGACTCCATAACTAAATAAAAGACTTTGACCTATAGCAAGAGCTTGCCAACGAATACACAAAGCTTCAGCTGACACAGAATGTTCTGGCTGGCGAGACAGCCTGCCCCTAAGCATCATGACCCGAGTTCACTTCCCAGGGCTCACAGGATGGAAGGGAGGAAAGTGACTCAAGCGAGCTGTCCCTGACTTCCCTGTGTGCACACCCTCACACACGTGCACACAGTAAAGTATAAGAGAAAAAGCTGGGGGTGTAGAGCTTTCATTTAGTACACATTCCTAAACTTCGCTTGTGTGTGTGTATGTATGTGTGGGGGAGGAAGTTCAGAAATAGGGTTTTTCTGCTGTCCAAGAACTCACTCTGTAGACGTGGCTGCCCTGGAACTCACAGAGATCTGCCTGCCTCTGCCTCTGCCTCCCGAGTGCTGGGATTAAAGACGTGCACCACCAACTTGAACTTCTATTATACAAGGTTAGCTGCTTTAATGAAGCTGAATTCATTTCATATAGCGCCTGACCTGCTGCTGCCTTGGGCCTGAGGACTTTTCAAGGTGACCCTCAGCACAAATAAACACCATCTACTCAGCAATCAAAGGAAATTTAACCCATTTTTCAAAGTCTCAATGCTGTAGTGCTGAACGCCAGCTGAACACTGGCTAAAAATGCTTGGCAGGAGAGGAAGTCATGTGGTGGCTCTGCTGACTTCAGAGACAGGGTGTTGTTTATGGCCTGCCCAGGAAGAGGTGATGTTACCCTCTCCCCAGACACAACACTCCTTCAAACCTACTCCTTCCTTTCCACAGGCCTTGCCTATTCTCCTTATATGCAGAAAAGCAATTCACAAGTTTTTTTTTTCTTTTCCTATGCAAAACTGTAACATAAGGAAAAATTAATTATGGCCCAACTTTTCATTCTGTTTCTGCCTCTTGTCTTATCCCCACCCCCTTTCCAACACAGAGATGAGCAAGTTTTTCAGGAAGAAAGCAGCAGAGAGAATTAATTCCACACAGCGCAGGCAGTGTTCTCAGAGCACAGTGGATGTGCATGGGTTCCTGGTTCCCAGCCCTGGTAATTTAAGGAGGTGGACTATCTGAGACAATAATCTCCCCTTTCTCCTGGCCCAGGTAGGTTAGATGTCCCAGAGAATTAGCTCCAGGCTGATATGGAAAGGTAAGGTTGGCTATAGCTTTCTGCTCTGCTTATCACACCTGAATATGTAAAAGGAAATTTATAGAGAATCTAGTTTAAAGTTAAAAGTAAAACCCATTACTGATAGGAGCCAATGTTATAAATAATAATTCATATTAAATCATCAACTTTAGGGCCAGGTGGTGATGGTGTGAGCCTTTAATCCCAGCACTTGGGAGGCAGAGGCAGGCAGGTCTCTGAGTTAGAGGCCAGCCTGGTCTACAATGTGAGTTCCAAGGCAGCTGGGGCAACACAAAGAAACCCTGTCTCAAACAACAACAACAACAACAACAACAAAAAAAAAAAAAAAAAAAAAAAAAAAAAAAAAGGAAGGAGGGAGAGAGGAAGAAAATGGAAAATGAGAAACAAAAACTAAACACACATCTCTAATTCTTTTTCTTTCTTTTTAGGCAGCAGGTTGGATAAAGAGAGAAACAGATTTTTATTTTAAGATTTACTTTTTATACTTTTTAGTATTTTAAATTATGTATGTGTATGTGCATATTAGTACAAATATTCACAGAAGCCAGAGGCACTGGATCTCCCTGGAGCTGGAATATAGGCTGTTCTAGAGTCTTGTGATATGAAGGCTGGGAACTGAACTTGGGTCCTCTGCAAGAACAGTAAGCACTCTTAACCACTGAGTCATCTTTCCAGCTCTGAAAACAGAATTTAAAATTTTTTATTTTCATTAACTAATTAGAGACAAGGTGTTATGGAGCTAGCTTTGTAGACCAGGCTGGCCTTGAACTCAAAGAGACCCTGTAGTCTTTGACTCTCAGAACTGGGATTAAAGGTGCACACTACCCTGCCTAGTCTCTACAACAGAATTTTTGAGCTAAGAAGGGAATTTCTTTCCTCATCTGCACCAGGGATCCTTAGAAATAGGGAATTTAATGTAAGGCCATCAAGAACACAGGGCTGACACTTCTGTGTCGCAGGGTATCGATCCTACCTGCTGGAGTTGTGGGAGGACTTCAGAGACTTAGCAGAGATGATGTTTAGGGAAAGGATAGCATCAACTGCAGCTTCATCTACCTCAGGTTTATTCCTAATCCGACCTAAAAGAAGGGATAAAAAAACCAAGAAGTGAGCATATTAAAAACAAGACATCATTTTATTAAATCAAAAGGTCTGGCGGCACAGGTCTATAATCTTAGCAGAAGGATCACAAGTTCAAGGCCAGCCTGGACAATTTAGTGACTTCCTGTCTTTAAAATAAAGTATAAGGAGATAGCTTACTGGTACCACACATGCAAGACCCTAGATTCAATCTTTGGTACCATATCTCAGTGGAAGAATATTTGCCTCTCTCTTGCTCTGTCTGTCTCTGTCTCTTTCTCACACACACACTTTATTCCCTTTCCTTCCTCCCTCCTTCCCCCCTCTCCCCTCCCTTCCCCCTTCCTCTCTCCCTTCCTTTATTTCTTTTTGAGACAGAATTGCTCTGTGTAGCTCCAGTTGTCCTAGAACATGCTCTATAGAAATCTGCCTGTTTCTTCCTCCCCAGTGCTGGAATTAAAGGCCTTGCCACCACTGCCCAGCCACACACACTTTTCAATCTCTGTAATTAGGTGCTTAGAGATTATTTGTATAAGTGCAGGATCCTACATGATTTCCCAAGGTTGTCTCATTTTGTTTTTCTATGCCAGGATGGAGGCCAGAGCTTTGCATATGTTTGGTAAGGACACTACCACTGAACAATAGCATTGGTTTATCTAATTATTTTATACCCAATTAACTGCACATTCAGAATGAGCAGAGATTTCTTCATGATCTTCTCATATCCTCTAGCTCAGATCCACACTGACAGTTAAAAGTAGGGTAGCATAGTAATGGGAACTAAGGAAAGGAGTTTCTTCCTTCCTTTCCTTTCCTTCCTTCTTTCCTTCCTTCCTTCCCTTTCCTTCCTTTCTTTTCCTTCTTTCCTTTCCTTTTCTTTCCTTTTCTTCCTTCCTTCTTTCCTTCCTTCCCTTCCCTTCCCTTTCCTTCCTTTCCTTTCCTTTCCTTTCTGCAGCAGAGGGGACTGAACTCAGAAACATGCATCTATTAGGCAATCACTCTACTCCTAAGCCACAACCCCAGCAATCAAGAGAACTTGACTGACACTCTACTCTGTGTTCTCCACATTTCTACACCTCTCCTGCACTCAACACAGAATGATGACATTCTAGAGGGTCAGGCTGTCCTCAGCTGATGGATATACTCACCTACCACCAGTTCACGAACGTCTTTCCAGTGGAGCTCACTGCCCTTCTCATGGATAATAGTCACTGTGATCCGTCGCTGGATGCCCTAGAACAAGATTACAATTTTGAAGAATGTGTTAGAAGCTGAAAAAGGCAGCTGGTGACCTGGTTTTAAGAGATGCCTTGTGAGGCAGTGTTTCACACTTCTAACCACAGCATGAAGGTTGAGACAAGAGGAATTCATGCATCCTGGGAGAGAGCCAGAGAAACACAGAGAGACAGGGGTGGGGGTGGGACAGACATACAGACAGATACACACACAGAGGTGGGGGAGGCATAGACAGACCAGCAGAATGATTGATTGAGACCCTGTAATATGTTCTAGGGCAGTGGGTCTCAATTTGTGGGTCTTGACCCCATTGTGGGTTGCATATCAGGTATCCTGACATCAGATATTTATAGTAAGTTCAAAACTAGCAAAATTATAGTTATGAAGTAGCAACAAAAATAATTTTATGGTTGAGGGTCACCACAAATGAGGACTGTATTAAAAGGTCATAGCATTAGGAAGGCTGAGAGGCACTGCTCTAGGGTAGGAACTCCATACAACCTGGACAATAAGTTGTTTTGAGCACTGGTTAAATTTTTCTTTTTTTTTTTTTTTTTTTTTTTTTTTGGGGGGGGGGGCAGGGTTTCTTTGTGTAACAGCTCTGGCTATCCCGGAACTAACTTTCTAGATCAGGAAGGCTTTGAGCTAAGAGATCCACCTGCATTGCCTCCCAAGCGCTGTGATTCAAGGCTTGAGTTACTACCATGGTTGGCCTGGCTAATTTTTTTTTTTAAAAGATGGGATTGTGTTATGTAGCTCAAACTGGATAGGAACTTACTAAGAAAAAGAAGTCAAGACTGGCCTTGAATTCATAATCCTGCAGCCTTCACCTCCTAGATGCTAGAATTACAAAAGTGTAGTAGCATATAATTTTACCAAATGAGTAGCATCTATTTATAAAGTGTATTTTTAATCCATTCAAACTGTCATCATCTAGCTCCATGAAGAACTCCTGGCTGGGCTGGGTGGCAAATGCCTGTAGTCCTAGTACTTGGAAGGTTGTGGCAGAGGATCTCTAAGTTTAAGGACCTGGTGTTGTAGAATATTTTTGTACACGGGAAGATTTGGCACTCAGATTGGTTTAAGAGAAAGCTGAATGGCCAATAGCTGGGCAGGATTTTCAGGGCTGAGAAGATGCTGGGAAGAAGGGTGGAGATGCAGAGAGATGCCAAGGGACTCAGAGGAAGCAGCATGGGCAGTACACAGTAAAGGTGGCTGAGCCACGTAAAAGAAGGAAGAGTGAAAGAAATGGGTTGATTTAAGTTATAAAAGCTATTTGAAAACAAGCCTAAGATATAGACCAAGCTTTCTGTTGCTGCTGTTTCTCTGTAGCTTTAGAGCCTGTCCTGGAACTCGGTCTACAGACCAGTCTGGCTTCAAACTCACGGAGATTTGCCTGCCTCTGCCTCACAAGTACTGGGATTAAAAACACCACTGCTCTACTGAGCTTTTATAATTAATAAATCTCTGTGTCATTACTGGGGAGCCAGTGTTCCCAATGAAAAACTACGCCTACAAATGGCATCTCATGTCTGGCCATGTATATCCACATAAGACCTGAGAAAGCTTTAAAAGAGGTTTTAAACACACAGAAATGGAGCCAAATGCAGCTTCCTAGTCTTGTATTTCTCATGTTGGCTGCATTTCAGAGACACATTTCCCAGCTCTGCCTGTATCCTTTAGTCGCCAGTGTGCCATGAGTAAGCTACATGGCAGGTTTAAGGTTTTGCTCATGCATATCCAGATTGGGGGGGAAAAACTATAAAAAGGTTACAGTGTATGTAGCAATATGTACAGGCTTAAGAAAAAAGATGAGTAATCATAAAAAAATAGTTTGAAGGCCAGGTGGTGGTGGGGCATGTCTTTAGTCCCAGCACTCTGGAGGCAGAGGCAGGAGGATCTTCATGAGTTTGACACCATCCTGGTCTATAAGAGCTAGTTCTAGGACAAATTCCAAAGCTACACAGGGAAACTCTGCCTCGAAAAACCAAAAAAAAAAAAAAAAGTTTAAAAATAATAAAGTCATTAAAGACAAAGTAATAAGCCATGTAAGGGTGGAAAATATACAGGGAGTCTGGATCTTACATGGTGTTTTATTAATGTTTGAATTTTTAAATGCTAATTTACAAAAATAACAGCTACTGAAAGACATTGAATTATGAAAACTGCTAAATTAAACAAACCTATATGCTTTAAAAATGTCTTCACTTCAAAATGGAAGTCTGACAATGTTTTGTGGTGGGGGAGAGGTTATGCTTTTGTTTCCACTAAAAACTGAAAGGCTGTGGATTCCTTTTAGATTGATAGAGATAAGATTTGACAGGGGGCGACCTCCTGAGTATCCTGGCTATAGACATGGGAGAAGCCAAAAAAGAATACAGGACAGGTGACATGTAAGCTGATGTCTTGACATGGGAACAGCTCTGAGGTGAGATGACACATGATAAATACTGTTGGCTACATGGAGTCCTCATGACTTATTACATGCCATCCTTTCATATGGCATGGATAGAGATTTATATTACAATCTGACTATATAGTCCAAACTGATTTAGAAAGATGACAGATGCCTTTTACCTGCACAAACATAAAACAAACAAACAAAAAATCACATTTAACTGATGTGTGCATAGTGCATATTCCATACTTGTGTTAATGCAGATATGTATGTTACCTTTGAAAGTTTATGTTTTTTAGAGCAAGGGGAACCGGACACCAATGAAAACAGGTGTCCCAGGAGATCCCGCCTTTCAGAGAGCCTCTGTGCTGTTTGCTCAGAGTTCTGTTTCCAGAGCAGCTTTGAGGCTGTTGGCCAAGACTACTCTAGGCACAGACTACTCTAGCCAGGACTTCAGATAAGCCTTAACACTTTTCCATTGTACAGAGACTGAACAACAACCAATAGAGCTAACTCTCTCAAGATCTAACCATTATCCCAAGTTTCCCAGGGTCTCCTAAAGATGCCAGCACCCCCTGTGGTGATACAGTATTTATGATTTAATAAAACTTGCCTGAGAGTACAGAAAGCAAAGTCAGTCACAGAGCCAGGCAGTGGTGGCACACACCTTTAATCCCAGAAGCCATAATAAAAAGCCACAGAGCTAGGCAGTGGTGGCACATACCTTTAATCCCCAGACTCTGTTAATTCAAGGCCATACTGAGCTACATGAAATTGATCTAGTCCGAAAGAGAAACAGCTCACACTCGGGTGATCTCAGCACTTAGGATCACATGCCTTTAATCCCAGGATTTGAGAAGTATGAAAGGAAGAAGCAAAGGCAGTCTTTGAGATTTATTCTCCAGCCACACTGAGGGCAGGACAGCCCTTTCAGCCTGAGGCAGAGAATAGAGCAAATGACCAGCTGCTCTGCTTTACTGATCTTCTGCTTGAAGCTTGAACCTCAATCAGTCTCCAGGTGCTTATTATTCATGTTATACCCTGAGAACAGGAAGCAGTCTAGAGATCATGACGCTCACATACCTGGGAGGGGGAGGGGGATGGTTTTTGGCCATTGGATGGGTTGTAAATGTTTGTCATTGTTCAGGATGGTTGGTTACAAATTGCTATTGGTCATGGTCAGGAAAAAAGCTAAACAAAAGAGTTAGCACCAGGGATCTCTTTCTGAAGAAAAAAAGGGGGATCTACTGTAGAAATGATGATATAAGAGGGTGGGCTGCTGAGTCTACTTTTGAACAACTATTAACCTCAAATATTTTACAATGGTATGGATTTTTATATATTGATACAAATTGAAGGCTATTTTTGTTATAGTGTATTTATGTTTCTATTCTTATTTAAGGTATTATGCCCATGAAGCTCATTTAAAAAGGTTATGTTAAGTTTCAGTCTGAAAGCTACTTAGGATCGAAAATAAGTGGTTTGTACTCATGTATAACTATCAAACTTAGTCATGTTAGGTATGTTTTCAAAGACATACAGAAATGTATTTTAGATAGGTGGTCTTCAAAGACCTACAGAATGACATTTAAAAAGTTTTAACAACATAAGGCTTTTCAAAACAGTGAAACTAGTCTTCTCCTGGCAGCATCAATTTACTTTTAAAAAGGATAATGGTGAATATCAAAGAGCCTCCATATGGAGTTTGCTTGCCTGCCTTCCTTCCTTCCTTCCTTCCTTCCTTCCTTCCTTCCTTCCTTCCTTCCTTCCTCCCTCCCTCTCTCCCTCCCTCCCTCCTTTCTTTCCTGAGACAGGGTTTCTCTATAGCTCTGGCTATCCTGGAACTCGCTCTGTATACTAGGATGGTCTGAAACTCACATAGATCAGCTTGTCTCTGCCTCCCAAGTACTGAGATTAAAAGCATGTATCAATATCACCTGGCTGGAGTTTGCTTTCTTTGTGGCAAAATCTAGCCATTTGGGCAAGAAACTGCCCTTGCATTGACTGCCGAAAATATGCTTTCCAAATTGAACAAGCAGGACACAGAAGAATGCAACTGTCAAACTTTGCCAAGACAGGGTAGGACAGTCCTTCAAAACCTCCTGCTTTATAGAAAAGTCTGACAGATTCTAGGCCTGTAGGTTGAAGATGGATGCCCCAGTGCTGCAGAGGAACCTTGGGTGACTGTCAGCTAGGCAGTCAGATGTCTGTTGTTTCTATAGGTATGGAAGTGGCTTGCACTGCACTTCCTGTTTACTCAGTAACATTATATCCTCTGGGGTCTTTGATGGCACTGAAGACTACATAGTCACAATTATAGTTTTCCATAGTTATAACAGAAGGCAAATTAGAGTACAGAACTTTGAGAAACTAAATAATGGGAGTATTTTCTCCAAATATGCTAAATACATGACATTGTAAATGTAATCCCTACCTGATAATCATTCTTATTGTTTATACTTTTACTATGTCAGAGATAAAACCTTTCTTCTTTATTTAGACAAAAAGGGGAAATGGTGTGGAATATCTTTTTGTGCCCCATGAAGATGTGTCACTCAGGTTGGCTTAATAAAAAGCTGAATGACCAATAGCTAGGTAGGATTTTTGGGGCAGAGAGGATGCTGAGTAGAAGAAGGTTTGAGATGCAGAGAGATGCCAGGAGACTCAAAGGAAGCTGCATGGGCAGTATACAGTAAAGGTAGCTGAGCCACATAAAAGAACATAGAATAAAAGAAAAAGGGTTAATTTAAGTTATAAGGGTGATTTAGAAAGAGGACTAAGCTATTGACCGAGCTTTTATAATTAATAGTAAGTCACCCTGTCATTATTGGGGATCCAGTAGTCTTGATGAAAAACTCACCTACAACCTGGGCTACACAATAAGACTTGTTACAAAACAAACAAACAAAACAAAACAAAACAAAAAAAAACAAAACAAACAAACAAACAAAAAAAACAGTGTTAAGGACATAGCTCAATAGTAAGAGTTCCTGCCTGGAATGCAAAGGGCTCTAGGTTTAATGGCCTTTACAGCCAAAATCAAAACAAAAGAAGCAAAAGCAAAACAAAATCCCTCATTCCCAGGTTATGGTGGCTCAAGCCTGCTAACCCAACAAACAGGAGGCTAAAGACTTGTCCTGTGAGTTGGAGGCCTTCCTGAAAGACAGAGTATGAATCTGTCTCAAATAAATTAATAAGACAAAAAGACTACTGGTAGTGAAACACAAAACTCCTAAACATTATGAAAAGTTTAAAAAATTCTACAGGGTAACACAAATAGTAGTAATTGAACTTAAAAGTTTTTTATACATTGTTACAATGTATTTTGACTACAGAATCCACCACTACCTCCCTCCAACTCTTCCTAATGCTCCCAACTGTCACCTTCCCAGATTCACACCCTCCTTTCTTGTTATTAACACCCACAGTGCAACTAGTGCTGAGCCCATGAGTACAGGTGTGGGGCCTTCCACTACCTGTATCCACACGCCTAAGAAGACTGGCGCCTTCTGCAGCAACCGTCAACTGATGGTGATCTGTCAAAAATGTCGTGGCCCTCTAGGACCCTCCCCCAAACCCTTTTCCAAAATAGCTGTTCTGAAGTTTTTTATACATACATAGAGTATGTTCAGAAACAAAACCAAAAAATGGTATGACAACTGTTTTGGCTGTCATCTTGACTACATCTGGAAGTAACTAAAACCCCAAAATAGTTGGAGACACTTACGAGGGATTTTTGCTTAATTAAATAATTTGAAGTGAGATGATCCACTTCTAATCTGGATCTTTGAGATAGGAACATCCACCTTTAATCCAGATATTTTGGGGTGGGACCTTCTAATCTGGGCGACACCTTCTGCTGGAAACTTCTAGAAGGACAAGGAGGACAGAAGCCTTGTTCTTTGTCTGCTTGTCCTCGCCTCACTAGCAAGTCCATTCCTTCACTGACGGTAGAGCCTACTTCTTCAGGACTCCAGCATACACTGAAGACCAGATGAGACATCCAGCCTCAGGGATCAAACAACTACTGGATTTTTGGACCTTCTGTTCACAGGCAGCCATTATTGGATCAGCTGGACCACAGCCTGTAAGCCATTCTAATTAAAATATATATGTATGTATGTATACACACACACACACACACACACACACACACACACACACACAAATAAGTTGTTACTCTAGAAAACCCTAATATAAGTAGAAACAGTAATTAAAATTTTGTGTTCAATTCCCAGCCATTTTCTATCCTGTAAAAAAGGGGCAGGACAAAGCAAAAATGTCCTCCCACTTTACCCCCTTCAAATAGAGATGAAAAGTTGAGAATCTGTTCTTCTCTCTCAGACTTCAGTACCTGGTGCAGCAAAAATGTCCCCTGGCAGGGTAAGCCTGCTGTATGGTCAACCACAGCCGGAATATACCTGTAAGAGTAAAAACACAAAAGACAGAGGTCAAGGCTACTTCGCCTGCTAAGTCTTCCTGGGTTTCTGTAGCAAATGCTGGGGATCTTTGTTTTTCTACACTTGATCCCATGTGATCCCATGCAGGCACTTAACTACACAGCCACTTGTATCTGTTTGCATATATGTTTCTCAGCACATCTGCCTAACTGGAGGGCTAAGAACAGTGATTTTGTTTTGGGGAGGGGGGATGGTTCTATCTTTGTCCCTTGCATAGTAATTCAGTAAATAATGTATAACTGTTATAGAACTGAGTGGAAATGAGAAGCAGATAATTTCCAATTCTAAATAGTTTAAGCTCCAGAAAGCAATTAATTCAGTAGAACCCATCACTGTAGCTACTTCTTCATAATGTGAGCTAAGATAACATTGCAGATCTATTTATGGAAAGTCACATTCTTCAAAGTGACTGAAAGCTGAGGAGTTACAGAGCTACATTTAACACAGGGCAGTATGCACAGCAGACACTGACCAATGGTTCATGGTGCTCATCATCGATGATGGTGGCTTGCTGCATTACACACAGAGGAAGGCTACTCTGTGTTACTCCCCAACCTGAGTTAATGCATGTACCTGCCTCCTTCTTTCAGGAATAGGATCTCTTTTGTGTTCTCCCAAGGCATTTTACAAATAACTATAAACAATAACTACATTCATCATTTACTCTAACACAGCTCATAAAGACAGGGATGCCCATGTTCTTGTTACTTTAGGAGAGTGGCTCTTTTCTAGGGCGTATCTTTGGGATGCACAGCTGGAGAGAGGTGCTACTAACTTCTCACAGGTATAGCCCAAGGTGCTGCAAAACACCCTATAGTGCTACAGGGGAAAATAAAGTGGTCCCCTACAAAGGCAAGATTGAATTTGTTTTTCTTGTTTTGGTTTTTCTAGACAGGGCTTCACTGTGTAGTCCTGTAAACCAGGCTGGCCTTGGACTCACAGAGATCATCACCCCTGGCTGAGGTTGAAAATTTTAATCCAGAGAAATATCCAGAGGCCCCTACTGCCCTCACTGAGATTAGTACTCTAATATATATTATATTTATTTACTTATTTGTGTGTGTGTGTGTGTGTGTGTGTATGTGTGTGTGTGTGTGTGTGTGTGTGGTGTGACTGACCATGGCACATGTGTGACCATGTATGTCCCAGGGTCAAACTCAGACTGTCAGGCTGGTAGCACATGGCCATATCTGTTGAGCCATCTCATTAGTTCCCAGTAACCTCCATCTGAGCCTGAAGCACCGACCTTCACAGAACCACGCAGTCCTCTTTCCTTATAACCAAGTGCATTTGGTCTCCATCATATTGCTGTTGCTAATAAAAGTGTCAACAAATGTACTGGATGGCCACTAACATCTCATTTAGAGATAAATAGTACGGTACCAGAATTCAATACAAAAGAGGAATTTGACAAGATAATTACACGAGTCAAAACATGCTCAAAACGGTATCTCTTAACTCTGAAATACTTTATTTATTTAAAGAATTTACAGACTGGACTTACTCTCCTGTAGGCTCCAGTTCACTGATCTCAAACCAAACCAGAAGGTCGTACTTGCTCATGCTCTGCCCAAGGCTGGTTTTGTTCATGGTGTTTAACTTGGTGGCTGGAACTTTAAAAAAAGTTGTTATAACATGTCAAAAATTGTTCCAAGTTCACTCAGCAAAAGTTAGGCATCTTTTTTAAAAATTATTTATTTTTATTTTATGTACACTGGTGTTTTGCCTTCATGTCTTGTCTGTATGAGGAGTTACAGACAGTTGTGAGCCGCCATGTGGGTGCTGAGAATTTCTGAACCAGGTCCTCTGGAAGAGCAGCGGTGCTCTTAACCACTGAGCCATCAGCCCCAGCACAGGCATCTCTAATGTCATTTCAATGTGGAAGTTGCAGAGAAGGTTAAATACTACATGTGTCAGTGCCTCCCTGTGCAGAGCACAGGGAAATAAAGAGAAACCTGGTGACTGTTCTGGTATCATCTAGGCAAGCAAATCCTCAGTACATACTAAAGAAAGAGAAGAGGGGAGGGGAGGGAAGGAGAGGGGAGGGGAGGGAAGGAGAGGGGAGGGGAGGGAAGAGGTGTGGGTGTGAAAGTAGTTCAGTGTTAAAACACTTGTCTAACAGACACAAGGCCCACAGTTTGAACCCTAATACTACAAACAAAATCCAACTACTAGTTAAAAAATAAAAATAAAGAATATTATACATACAAAGAAGAATCAGGAGGGGTGGACATGTAGCTGAGTAGGGAGAATGCTTGCCTAGTATAGACAAGGCTTGGGGTTCTTTCCCTAGCACCCCATAAACTGGGTATGATGGTATATACATGTACAGGTACTCTGGAGATGAGACAGAAGGGTCAGAAGTTCAAGATCATTGTCAGCTATATAGCTAGTTCAGGGCCAGCCTGTTCTAGAGACCTTGTCTTGGGAAAGAGTGACAGAGACAGAGACACACAGAGAGAGAAATCAGGCACCCCATCCTCAAAGAGTCGGGGGTAAAAAGGTGTTCCCTACAGTCTCCCTGAGGGAGCTGTGATGTGATCTTGACAACATGCAGAGCTCTTCAGTAACCAGGGGAACACACAGAAATCTTAGTGTTTCATATATGGCGAATAAGGTTTTATGAAAAATGCCAAAAGTTGGTTCTACATCTAAGGCAGAGCTAGTTTAGCTACTAACCATATCGTCTGGGCACCCTTTCATTCTGGAAGCCGGGAACTGGCAGAAAGAGAAAAGGCGGCAATGAATCAGCCCCACTGTGGAAGGTGGCAACGGCAGAGGAAGCTAGTACACTGGCGTGCTCAGAAAACGTGTCCAACACATGCACACTCACATAGCCAGACACGAGAAACCGTATT
This sequence comes from Phodopus roborovskii, assembly GCF_943737965.1. Taxonomy (NCBI): domain Eukaryota; kingdom Metazoa; phylum Chordata; class Mammalia; order Rodentia; family Cricetidae; genus Phodopus; species Phodopus roborovskii. Next base: position 856,384 of record NW_026126646.1, read on the forward strand.
AGCTCAATCTTTCTTTCATGCTCTGAAGGCCGATGGGGAATAGAGGGAGGAGAATGAGCATATGGGGAGGGCGGGAATTCGGTAAGGGGGCAGTAAGGAAAAAAGATAAAAATAAAGAAAAGTGAAAACGAGATAAATGAAGAGAAACAAATTCTGGTGTTCTGTTGTATAACAGGATATCTATTATTATCATCAATGTTAAAATGCTACAAGAAAGGTTTTGGATATACATACTACAAATGAGAAATGCTTACGATATGGATATACTAACTATACTGATATATACATGTGTTCCTTAAAACATATAGTTATAAATGCACCATATTATATTGTAAATATGTAACATTATTATGTGTCAATCAAAAGCAAAAGTCCCAACAACAAAACTGAACACAAAGAATAAATTTAGTGTGCAAAGAAATGTTAAGTGACAGACAGAACTAATTACATATAAAGCATAGAGATTAAAGAGGAGGAGGTTATCAAGTCTGAATGAGAAGCAAGAGCCCAGTTGTTTCTGACTTCCCATTTCAGATCAGGAACCAAGCATTCTTGTTCCTGTTAGGAACTGGAACACACAAGGACACAGAGAGAAGGAATTCCAGTGTGATTCTTGTCTGGAAACCATTCAGAATAGACACATGCACATCAGAGTACAGCTGCTGCTCACCTGGTTTGGACAGTGGCATGGGTGGTGGGAAGAATCTTCGAGAAGGCTGAGGTGGACTACAAAGTGAGAAGGAAACATTCATTAGGACTAAACAGAGTTAAGAGTTGACATTAGTGACATGCTTCAATCTGTTTTTTCAGAGACAGGGTTTTTCTGTGTAGCTCTGGCTGTCCTTGAACTCACTCTGTAGACCAGGCTGACCTCAAACTCTAAAGAGCTTCTTGAGTGCTGGGACTAAAGGTGGGTGCCACCATTGCCTTTTATTTTTTATTTTTTTTAATGCTTCAATTTTTTAAGAAAATAGAAACACTCTGGAACAGTGTACTTCCTTATTAGTTATGCTAACTTCACCCTGAGTCTCCATTTCATAAAGAAAGGTGTCACAAATCACCACATGCGTGTCCTAGCTCTATTGCACCAACTTTCTACCCTATTAAGAACTTCTTACAACAAAAAGAAGGTGTTCAAAGTCATCTGGACAAAATTCAACTTGCTGTATCTCAACTTAGGGATGAGGTTAGCTACAGGAAGGCAGTGACATTTCAAGAGTTAGAATGGGGTAATGTATGAATCTACTACTCAGTTGTCCCTGAAAAAAGTTCTTTTCTGTAACTTGAAAAATAAAAGACCCAGAGACTGATATTTGGGTTCAAATTTTGAGCTCAATATCAGGAAAGTTCCTGGCCACTAGCTGTTACCTCTACCTCAGGCTGAATGGGCTGATCCTGCTGCCTCTCCTCAGCGTGGCTGGAGAATGAAAGCCTCCTACTGAATACTGAAGTCCCTGCTTCTATCTTTTATTCCCCTCTAGTGCTGGGATTAAAGGTGTGTGCTCCATTACTCTTTTAGACTGATTCAATCTCGGGTATACCTGGGTGGCCTTGAATTCAGATCTACCTCTTAACCCTGAGTCCTAGGATTACAGGTGTGTACCACCACCTCCTAGCTTCTGGCTGCTGGGATTAAAAGTGTGTGATCCACTACTCTTTTAGAATGGTTCAATCTCGTGTATCCCTGGGTTGCCTTGAACTCAGATCTGTCTACCTCTTAACCCTGAGTCCTAGGATTAAAGGGGTGTGCCTGGCTTCTATGGCCTATGGCTGACTTTGCTTTCTGAATCCCCAGGCAAGCTTTACAAAATCATAAAAATATATCACCACAAATCCCCTTTTTTGTCTAATACAGAAAGAAGAACTGAAGTTTGAACGCCAGGATCAGTCTCTGGGTCTTTTATTTTTCTTGTTACACTTTTCTAAGAACTAGGAACTAAGGACCAAAACAGCACCAATAATCCAAGTCTTCGCCCATCTTAACTCAAACCTGTTAAGATCTTGTCCTTGCAGATGGAGTGGGTGCTGCTGGTAATGCCCAAAGACCTCAAATACAATGGGCTTGGTTCTGATGTAGTCCACAAATGACTCAGTGACCTCCACTGCAATCTAGTAAGAAGAAAGTCAAGTGAGTCTGGGGTAGGGTTATGACAAGAAAGCACACGTTTGTGTTTCTAGCAGCCCTTCAGGATCGTTAGACATCCTGTACATGCTGGGTGCTTCACTACGCAGGCCTCCTACACCACAGGCCAGGTTTCCCTCTGCTTTCCATTCTAATGGGACGTTACCAAGCTTCAGCATACCAGACCTCCCACAGTGTAGTAGACCTTCCACTGTGCCACTACTCATTATTTCAAGACTATTGCTCTCGACCTGCTTTTTCCTTTGTTGTACCTCAGGCAAGGCCCAAGCAGCAACTCTGCTAGGAAGGCTTCCCTCCAAAGCCCAGGTGAATTAGTAGAAGAGGTAAGAAAAACACGTGTCAACTGTGGACTATGAGCAAGGTACAATACCAAATGTGATACACCCTTTCTTTTTTTCCCACCTTCTATTTATGCTACATCCTTCAGAAAACCTACCTTCTTTTTTCATAACCATTCTCCATCAATCAAAAAAGTACCCCAAGTCTTTGCATATGGAAATATCCCCTTTAATGAATACCATTTTCATGTCCCCTTACTCTATGACTATATTTCTTCTTAATTCTAAGGTCCTTGTGGTATCGTGAGTCAGTGGCTTGTTACACAGTTCATCAGCATTTATCAAACACATACTTTATTTCTCATTACAGATATGTATGTATGTCTATGTCTGTTTGAAACATGTGTATGTTGAGTATGTGAACAAGTACCCTCAGAGGCCAGAAGAGGGTTTTGGATCCCTTGGAGCTGGAGTCATATGCAGTTGCAGGCTGGGAACCTAACTCAAGTCTTCTACAAAAGAGGTACACACTCAGCTACTGAGCCATCTCCCTAGTCCCTATTTCATGCTTTACTTTAGTTTTATTCTATCTGTGATTGTCTTTTCCTCTTTCACTTCATACATTTGAAATTTGTTGTTTGTGCTAGAGTCCCAGTGCAGGACCTCATGCGTGTTAGGTAAGCACTCTAGCAGCTGGGCTACAACCGCAGCCCAGGCCCTTTCTCACTTCATAGAGTAGATGTGATTAAGAAAAAGAAAGGCAGTTTCATGAAGGCAGTGAAGATTCTGGATGCTACAGCCAGGCTTCTTTTGGTTTAATTCCATCTTTGCCTCTTCCCAGCTTTGTAATCTGGGTGAGTGCCAGGAGCTGCTTGGTGACTCAGCTCCCTCAAGTGCAGGGCAGGGTTATAACAGTCACGGTGTAGAAGTGAGGGCTCAATGGTGCAGAAAATGGGACAGGGACAAGACAAAAGAAATTTTTGCTTGTTTGTTTGTTTTGTTTTTTTCGAGACTGGGTTTCTCTGTATTGCTTTGGAGGTTGTCCTGGAATTTCATCTGTAGACCAGACTGGCCTCGAACTCACAGAGATCCTCCTGCCTCTGCCTCCCGAGTGCTGGGATTAAAGGTGTGCGCCACCACCACTCGTTGACAAAATGAATTCTTAATGAACATGGGAATTATGATGAAGATGACTGGCGTTTATACTTAATTAACTTATTTGTGTGAGCTTGGTGCTTGTGCATGTGGGAGTCAGAAGGAAGCTCGTGGAAGTTCTCTCCACGTGGGTCCTAGGGATGGAAGCTCAGTTGTCAAGCTCTTCAGAAAATGCCACATCCACTGAGCCATCTCACCACTCCCGAAAGATGACTTCTGAATCGAGTATGAATGAGATATACAAGTTGGAAAGCCAACTTCTTTGTTGCATGTATGAAGGTGTCTATTCATGTACGGAAAATGAATATAAAAGTCACAGCTACCAGGGAAATACTCTGCGTCTTAGTTACAGCTGGTATTTAATATCTTCTACATTACTTGTAAGCAATAATGTAAGTACTCCAGGTTTACAGGGTACTATGTTAACTTATCAAAACTCATATTAAACATGCTTATTTTTTCTAGGGTAGAAATATTTTTAAGAACACACATTCAAACGGATGGAAGATTTCAATGGTAGACTAGACCGCACACACTCACTGGGCCACTGTAATTCAATAAGAGACTGGCTGCTCCTCCCCTGAAGACCACCTCACTGGCCACCATCTCTACTGTTTGTTCTTTCTGAAAATTTTCATCATTCAAGAATAAAAGACAGTTCATATCTCACATGATCATCCTTCCTTAGCAAACAAAGTCAGGGTACATAAACCTGAGAGGTATGTGGCAAAATGTTCAGGCTACTCACATTCTGTACGTGATAAAAGCCCAGGGGACTTCCTCTTCCATTGTTTTTGAGGGGTTCAGTGGAGAAGGCTTCATCATGCCGGTGCAAAAAGCTTAATAAAAAGAGACAGATGAATACTCCATCAGAAGTCATCAGATCTGGTTTTGTTGCGAGACAGTCTCACTATGAAGCCCAAGCTGGCCACAAACTCACATAGATCTATCTGCTTCTGCTTCCAGGTGCTAGGATATAAGGTATGTGCACTATGTGTAGCAGAATCTGTTTTAAGAGCCCACTTTGGACTCTACAGTTAGAAGAATGCTAACAACGCAATAAAAAACTATAGTCTTTTTCTTTTGCAGAAGTTTTTTGTTTGATTATTTTACTGAAAATGAAATTATTTCAGGCAGTGGTGGTGCACACTTTTTAGCCCAGCTCTTGGGAGGCAGAGGCAGGCAGATCTCTGTGAGTTCAAGGCCAGCCTGGTCTACAAAATGAGTTCTAGGACAAGCTCCAAGAGACCCTACACAGAGAGACCCTGTGTTTAAAAAAAAAAAAAAAAAAGGCAATGGAATTTTATTATATAGAGAAAACTTACAAATTTGAGCCTCTGTAAGGAACAGTAAAACCATGCATGGTGGACTGGCCTAGGAGTCTACTATCTAGACAAGAGATTCTCAAAAGTCATCTCTCCCAGGAAGTTTCCTCTGACACAAACCTGATGGTTTTGTGTTCCCATGGCAGTAGGAACCTACTTCTCCTCAGAAGCTAAGATTTCACAATTATGTACTTATGTGCCTGTTTCAATAGATGGCAAGTGTTTATGCATAGGGCTTGATAACACATGATACTCTAAAAGGTCAACTAGGGAAAAATAATATATTTAAAATTTTTTGTTTTTTGTTTTCATGACATGGGTTCTCAGTATAGCCCTGGCTGTCCTGGAACTCACTCTGTAGACCAGGCTGGCCTCGAACTCACAGAAACCTGCCTGACTCTGCCTCCTAAGTGCTGGGGTTAAAGGTGTGCACCACAACTGCCCAACTTATTCATTAATTTTTTTTAGATTTATTTTAAGTGTATGTGTGTTTTGCTTGCATATATGCATGTGTACCACCACATGTGTGCCTGGTGCCTGTGGAGGTCAGAAGAGGAAGTCAGACCCCCTGGCACTGGAGTTAAGAATGGTTGTTAAGCATTTTGTGGGTGTTCAGATCTGAACCTGGGTCTTCTGAAAGAGCAATACTTTTAACCACTGAGCTATCTCTCCAGCTCCCAAGGCGGGGTGCTGAATAGTGGGGAAAGTATCAGTAGTATAATCTTGATTTTCACATTAGTTTACCATGTCTGACAGAGGACGACAGTACCTCTGCCAAATGCTCCAAATTAGTAATGATCAATGCTGCTGGCACTACAGATTTCTGTGATTATGCGTTACCTTTTTGAACTCTTTTTAAAATTACAAATTTTATTTTATGTGTCTGTACATTGGTGTATCACATTCATGCATATTTGTGCCCACAGAGGCCAGAAGAGGGCATCAGAGTCCCTGGAACTGGTGTTAGGAATGGTTTAAGTGCCTGGGACTTGGACGCAGGTCTTTTGGAGCAACAGCTAGTGCTCTTAATTGCTGAATCATCTCTCCAGTCCCTTAGGCAGCACCTCTGTTTTCTTCCTTTTCATCATGCCTGTCCTTTCGCCCTTATTGTTCCAGCACCCCACTCTATCACTCCCTCTCCTGGCCATATACTCTATCTGCCAGAGGCACCGTGGGTACTGGTGGGTCTGAACCACCATCTGAGACACTGACCGCCTTGCTGCTTACTATTCCAGGGTAACGCTACCCACACTTTCTCTATACACCTTTTCTCACTTCAGACTGTGGTTATTTTTCTTTACATTGTGTAATTTCCTTTTTCCAAGGTGTTTAATATGTATTACTGTTGGTTAGACAATTTGTTTAACTGTTGTTTCTTAAGAAGACGTTTTGTCACGAATTGCACTAAAAGTTACCGGTTAATCTGAATCAGATACTATGTCCCTGGAATAAGGGGACACAGAGTCCTCTGGCATATATTTGTACACTCCTTGGGGAACCCTGGGTCGGGTCACTCCAGTGTAGGGTTTGATTTCTAGTCTTATTTTGAGTGCAGAAAGTGTTCTTTCAAAGACTTGTCATCTCTTATCTCTCACATATGCAAAGCACTCCACAGCAAGGAGGAATCTCTGCAGTTAACTTGCTAGCTGGGCACAGGAAAGGAGAGAGTGGTTATTTTGAATGAGCAATGTGCCCCACAGGCTCACGTGATTTAACATTTAGGCTCCAGTTGCTGGCTGTTAGGGAGGTTATGGAGCCTTGAGGAGGACGTACGTCATTATGGGCAGACTTTGAGGGTTATAGCCCCCCCCCCACTTCCTGTTCTTTCTCTCTGCAACCCATATGTGAATAAAAACGTGACTGGCCAGCTTTTTGCTCATGTTGCCATGCCTTTTTCTCTGCCATGATGGACTCTATCGCTCTGAAACTGTAGTCTAAATTAACCCTTTCTCCTCTCTAAGCCTCTTTTTGTCAGGGTGTTCTATAACAGCAACAGGAAAGTAAGACAGGTGGCTTACTTGAACTGACAAAAGATGTCTGCATACTCTGGAAGGATCCCACTGGCCTGCAGCACAGTGACTCGGAAAGTGAAGGCACTGCCCAGTTTCAGGTGGTTACCAATCTCTTCAGAAAATCCTTCCATCACCATCTTCCCATCCAGCAAAGTGCCTGACTTCAAATCTAAAGAGTTAAATGACACACATTTGGTTCAGGGACTACGGAGAGGAGAGAACTGGCTGTTGTTTCTGTTTCCAGTTTCTAGCTGACCAAATCAATTATGCTGTTTGACTGTGGTAGTCAATGTTTTCCCCTTAAGAGCCTCCTCAGAGAAAGGGATCTGCCTACACACCCAAGTCATTCATTCGATTGACTTCTTCTGGAGGAGAGATAACTTCAGAACTCTGACCCTGTCCTTCCACGATCCTCAGTTCCTCCAAAGACAGGCCAGAACGAGTCATTGCAACGGAAGAAAAGTCACTCTGAAAGTAAGACAAGGCTAGATAAATGCCATATCCTTCCATTTCTTCATTTATTTTTATTTGTACAATAATACTTTTATTTGTACAACAAATAATTATTAAGTAAATGGAGTAAGAATTGTCTGAGCAAAGGCAATAAGTTAATACATTTATATCTTTGTAACCGTTAGACATGTCCTATATTTTACTGAGTAACTGTGGGGTAACCAGTATCTTAAAATTGCTTATGTTCTGGGCGAAGGAATTAGATGCCAGCATTGGACATTTTCCTCATAAATCCATTTACTTCCTTTTTTTTTTCCCCCTCAAGGTGTTCCTTCTTTCCCAAGCACTTACCTGATTAAAGTACTCGTTATCAAAAGATATTTTAGCTGTCCCTGACTGTCGAATCCCAGAGCCATAATCAGGAGCTTCTTCGTCCGCTAAACAGAAAGAAAGAAAGCCAGCAGAGACTGAATGAAAGTACATGTGTGTGGGGGGGGACAACTCTTAGTGAAATATAAGTTAGGAGGAAAGACATTAGTATAAGAATGAATGGCTCGGCAAAAAGGTTACAGCTGCTGCTTCCAACTATTTCTGTAGATTAAACACCTTCCTCCGCTCAAATGAGAATAGCTAAAAAAGAACTGGGTTTAGTCTTAGGTTTGTTCATAATGTCACACCTAGGAATTCTGACCCCTTAATATATTACCAAGACTATACTCAATAATAGCTAAGGAAGACTGAAACATTATCTTGACTTGTGGAAGAGACTTCTATAAAACTTAGTGTGGGTGACTATGTGACAGTTTTCTAAGGGATAAAAGCTGGGAGGATATTGTATGAAGCCCAGTATTTGAGTTAAGATAGAAAATGGCTGTATTCTTTCCTCAGAATGTTGGCACGATCATGGGAAGTGGAAAATAATTGAGCCATGTATTTATTACTTTTAGCAGTGAAATAAATGCCTTCTGTTTTGCTCTGTTTTAAGACAGGGTCTCATACATGAGTTAGGTGGGCCACAAATTCAGTCTGTAGCTAAGGTTGACCTTCAACTCCTGATCTTCCTGCCTCCACCTCCTCAATTCTGGGATTACAGGTATGTACCACTACGATTGGGGGGGGGGGAGTCTACTAGAAATACTCCAAGAGAAAACTAGGCAAGACAACTAAAGCCCTTCGTTACTCTGACTAGGTATGGTGGCTCATACTTGTGAGGACAGCACTCAGGAGATCAAGGCAAGAGGATTGGCTGAGTACAGGGTAACCTAGACAATTAAAATACAAAACTGAAATGCTCAACACCTGAGCCAGGCACTGCGGTGTATGTTTATAATCCCAACACTTAGGAGGCTGAGGGAGGAAGAATCTGAGTTTAAGGTCAGCCTAAGCTATACAGAAAAAACTCAAACTATCTCAAACCAAAAGAGCCTGTGACTTTTTTTTTCTTTTTCTTTTTTTTTTTTTAAAGAGGTCTTACTATGTATCCCTGGATGTCTTATGTAGACCAGGCTGGCCTTGAACTCACAGTAATCTGTCTGCCTCTGCCTCTTAAATGTTGAAATCAAAGGCCTGTGACTGCCTTTCTTTTTCTTTTTCACGTCTTACTATGTGGCTCAGGCTGGCTTCAAATTACACAATCCACCATGCTTATCTAAATTCCCCATCACTTTTACAAACTCAATAAAAGAGTTATTCATGTTACACACCATGTTTTCCAAAACAGCAATATCCCAGACTAAAGTGAAATCTCCTTACCATACTTGCAGTAGTAGTGGTTACATAGATAAAAACTGATAGATAGGAAGCGAATGGAAGCCTTCCCCAAGATGAGCACACACACCACCATTCATGTATATGACTCAAGTGTCACCTTCATGGAGCTAGCCTGTCTTTTCTTTTTGTTTGTTTTCTGTTTTTCAAGACAGGGTTTCTCTGTAGCTTTAGAGCCTATTCTGGAACTCTCTCTGTAGTCCAGGCTGGACTTGAACTCACAGGGATCAACCTGTCTCTGCCTAAGTGCTGGGATTAAAGGTGTGCACCACCACCACTCGGCTAGCCTGTCTTTTCAATGATTTGTTTCTTTTTAAAAAAAATTATTTTAAGTGCACTGGTGTTTTGCCTGCATGTAAGTCTGAGTGAGGGAGTCAGATCCTCTGGAACTGGAATTCCAGACAGTTGTGAGTTGCCATGTAGGTGCTGGGAACTGAACCAGGGTCCTTCGAAGTGTTCTTAACTGCTGAGCCATCTCTCCAGCCCCTATCCTGCTTTTTCTATAGGAAAAAATCCACAGGTCACATTTAGAAAAAGGTCACTCACCTGCAATGGCCTGCACAGCCACACGCAGAAATCCCCTCACTTCCCCCTTCTCGCTGACGATGGCCACCCTGTGAATCAGGGGCACTGGATACAGCAGGTTGCTCAAGTAGACAAATGCCCTATGAACAGAAACCCAGAGACAAACATCAGAACATCCTAGGAAGGACAGGTTGGTGCTTTCCGCTGACTGAGAATATTTCCCCAAACAGAGCCGGCTTCTGGGCCCTTTAAGATCGCCTCTGAATTCTGACATCTAAAATTGCCTCCAGTTGCTTTTTCACTACTGGATCAATCCATAAGCAAGTGTGAAGACCAACTTACACCAAATTATTCTCTTAAAAAAAAAAATCACACCATAAGTAGAAGAGTAACAATTGGAAGTAGATGAGTAGATAGATGGTCAAGGACTGTGATTTCTGCAGATCGGAGTGCACTGAAGGGTGCACCTCCAGAGGTAAGAATGGCTTCTCACCATACACAAAACAGAAAACAAGAGATTAAAAAAAGGCAGGGAAATGTGGCCGACACAGTTACTAGTTCTAAGTGGATTTTACATCACAGCATCATGAGTCTTTGTTTTACTTACAGTACTATTTAAGAGGCGAGACAAGCAGACATGCAGACAGAGAGGCTGTGTGGGTAGAAATTTCTGAGTAGTGAGTTTGCAGGAGAATGGGTATCAAGATAAATACTAAGGGAGAGGATACAGCCAGCCCCTATGGTGTTGGCCTTTGCTCCTCAAACCAAAGTCACAAATAAAAGGGAAGTTCCAAGTCTCCCCTGCTTCCTCTTTCTGTGTGGTCCTGGAGGAGAAACAGAGCCTCATATTGACTACATGAATCCTCAGCACTCAACTACAGCCCCCATCCCTTCTGAGAGAGGGCCTCACTGAATTTACTCAGGCTGGCTTTGAACTCCCTTTGCAGCCTAGGCAAGCGTTAAAATTCTCTGTCCTTCTGCCTCAGCCTTCAGAGTAACTGAGATTATAGGCCAGCACTTGAAATATTTCTAACACACTGACAAGTCTTACCATGTTTGTGCTTTTAAAAGGTTCACTATTTTGTATCTATCCGTATTTAATGTGTCCTCACTAGACTGTGGGTGTGTTGCAGGTGAGTGGGGGTGTGCCCCCAGAGTGTGGGCGATGGAAGACAGCTGTGAAAGAGTCTGCTCTCTTCCACCATGAGGGTTTCAAGGATCAAGGTCAGGCAGTCAGGCTTGGTGGTTAGTGCCTTTAGTGCTTTACCCTCGGAGCCGGCTCACCTGCCCCTGTTCTTTTTTTTTTTTTTTTTTTTTTTAAAGCAATTAAAACTGGTAATCACAAATTGGAAAAGCACTCGTTAAAATGATTGGAAGGAAAAGTAGAATCTAGTTCCTACTGTTACTCCTGTCTTCTCACTTGGCATATGCTGATCTTTGTACATAAAACAAAAGACAAAGAATAAATATTACACCAGGAAACTAAACATTACTAAACCTGACCAACAGGACTGTTGCTGCATCTCCCCGATTTGGCATTTACATTACAAAGAGAAAAGAATGAAGGAATGGATATTCAGGATTTCAACTCAAAACAACACAAGGGATTATGAAAATAGGTTTAAAAATGTTATGTTGATAACATTTAAGAACATAAATGAAGTATGAATGAAAAGCAAACAAAAATAACTGCGAATGAATAAGAAATTATATCATGATGTTTAATTCCCTTTCAGTCTGCTACAAAGCAAGGGAGGGAGTATTAACACAGAGGGTTAAACTTTTGTTGAACAGAAAGTTATATATGAAAATGTAATCTAAAAAGGATTACCAGTAGGATCAAGTACCACTACCTCATTGAGTATTTAAAAACTAAGAACTTGGCATATAGAAGCAAATGGCCGGTTTCACCCCAAAGGCAGTACACACACACAGACCACACTCCTGCCTCACCAGCATTCCAGTTGGTCATGCGCATTTACAATGTGTAGACCATTAAGAGGCATCACATCTCTTCCTGTAATTCTCTTTGCATGGACCCTCCATCCCATGCTTGGATTTCGCATCCTTAGGTCTACTGTAAATGCCAGGGCAGATCCTCCCAACATTATATGACTCAGTGACACACACACAACTCTCTCATCATGACTAAATTTGCATTTATGTCATTATTACTTAGTGTCTTCATCACTCACCACACTATAAGTCTGTGAGGGTAGGAACCATTTCTGGTTTTGCTCACCTCATCTGCAGAGGCGTGGCTTACAGTGACCACACTCAATATCTGGTAAGTGAACGTCCATATACATTAGAACCCAGGGATGTGGCCCACCCTTTGTCTTTACATAGAAGTGGAAAACTTTTCAGAAAAATGGGTCGTACAGGGGGTATAAAAGCAAGCATCTAACTTTACACTAGTTTGGCTTTTCAAAAGCAAACTTATGATGGAGACTGACTATATAGAACACTTAGCAAATCTCTATGTTAAGTATGATTATTAGGAAAAAAAATAAAAAGCACTCTTGTACATGTGTTCTTTAGAAACTTGAGCATGTTTTTCAGGACCTTGATATGTTAGGCAGACAATGTCACCGTCCCAAGAAGTACTAGTTTTTAAAAACATACATTCACAGGCATATCATGATAAAATATGCTGGATTGCACATTAAAGGTGACGATTCCTTCTGTCTGTGGCAAAGGCTTTTCTAAACATAGAAGCACTGAAGGCATCATTGTATGCTTCCATTTTTAGGAAAAAGGCTATGGCTAGGCAGAGGCATTGTCTCTGTGACACATGGATGAAATCACTAGACAGCTCTTTATCGTGTTACCAGAATGTAGCCTTTAGCCCAATGCTGTAAAAAGGTACTCCTCGGGAACTTCTAAACTAGAATTTCATGATTGACTCTGTATTGAATGTCCTTATACTTTGACCTAGCAGACTGAAGGAGAAGAGGGATGAGAGGGGAGAACATGTAAAAGACACATTAGCAGGAAACAATGTGAAGTTACATCAGCAAGAGAAACTAATTTGTCAACATAAAGAAAATCAGCATAATTATGGTAAAGCAGAAGGATGTCAGGTTAGGTGCTGGGAAAGGACACAGAACAACTACTTTTGCCCCCTTCAGCCCAGAAGACTAACACATATCTGACATTTCACCCCAAGTTATGATGACGGTTCATAACATCCCAACATGCCATAGAGAACAGCTAAAGGGACAAGCTCTTTTACTCTGCATACAAAGATTCACCAGAGGTGGCCATAGCCAAGAAACAAACCTACAAATGACTCAGAGGACACATGCAAAATTTTACAAGTGAGTTATATTTATAATGAAGTGCCAATAGGGAACTCTAACACCGCACACTATAAAACCAGGAAAGGATTTAGAACTCTGGCATGTCCTGTCACCACTGCACAACTGGGCGATGTTGCTCTTTTGGACAGACTGGCTGAGGGCAAAACTGGAGAGCTATTCCTCGCTTTCCTGGCTTCACCTTTTTCCAGGATCTTTTTGTTTGGTGATAGGATTTGAACCAGGGAAATCACTATTTCGTTCTCCCCAGCTCATCACCAACACTTCAGGCCCTTTCTCACAAGGCAGTGTTAGTTTTAGAACCCTAAAATCCAAGCAAATAAATAAATCAATTCCTCAAATATTCTCGATGAAAATCATCAGTGTAGAGTTGACTGCATTATATTTATTCTTGAATATAGTATGACAAAGGAATAAAAAAAGTACCTATCTTACTTAACCCAGTAAGTGTGCATATTAATGATTCTGACTTAACTCTTTCATAAAACTGACTCAAGATACAAATACTGCTAAGCAGAAGTCTTTTTTTTTTTTTCCTTTTGGAGACAGGGTCTCACTATGTAGCCCTGGCTCTCTTGGAACTCACTATGTAGATCAGGTTGGCCCTGATTTCACAGAGACCTGACTGCCTCTGTCATGTATCACTATGCCGGCTCCTAAGCAGAAATCTTAATGGGTTTTATTCACTTTGCTAGTATAGATAATGGAATATAAAAGATGGAGGGAAAAAAGGATTTTTTTTTAAAGGCTTCTTTTTTCCTAACTCATTTAAGTTTCTTGTCCTAAATTAGTGATAGGGGTGTTCAGGACTCAAGGGGCCTGCCTCCAGAGCACTCTGTCAGGATTCTCTTCACCAGGCCATGTAAGATGAAGTAACCTACTCATACTGTGCACTGTAGAATATGGCAGCTATAGGAGCTATTAAAAATGACTAAGCTAATGATCAAAGTCTGGTTCTACAGCCAATCTTCTTAGACTAGAGTGGAAATGTACTGAAAATAAGTAAAGCACTTTTTGTACACTACATGCTTTTCTCATTTTAATATAAAATTGCGTCTCTAGAATTCTAACACTAGCAATACACACAAACAATATTCATAGCTATATAAATACATCACATTTATTCATGGAGAATCTGTATGTAAAACTCACAGCCTGCCATATTAATTTAGGCTTCACTTCTATCTGAAAGCTTTTCTTTCTGCTCTTATCATTATCTGTTATGAATTCCACTAGGGGTCCAATACCACAAAAAACTAAGTCTGAATTGAGTCAGGAGATAAGTTACTAGTGCTTACTCACTGAACAGTGGTAGATTAATGCATCATTAACCTTAAAATTTTTTGTTTCTGTTTTTGTTTTTTCCAGATAGGGTTTCTTTGTATAGCCTTGGATGTCTAGGAACTAGCTCTGTAGACCAGGCTAGCCTTGAACTCACAGAGATCTGTCTGTCACTGCTTCCCAAGTGCTGGGCTTAAAGGTGAACACTATCATCAACAGGCTTTGTTTCCATTTTTTGAGACAGGGTCTCATGCGTCCCAAGCTAGCTTCAAAGCATAACCAAGTATAACCCTGAACTCTAATTTTCCTGTCTCCACCCCCGAGTGCTGGAATTCTAGGTGTGTACTACCATACCCAGCTTAAAGCAATGAGCATTCAACTACCAAAATTATGAAGAGTGGATGTGGACAGCAGAAATATGAGAACCTATGCATCTCTGACAGAGGGGCATGCACACCAAGAGCCGGAGATGATAACTCAGCTTGGGACCTCAAGGTAAAACAGTTTCATGTTCTCCACACAAATACCGATGACGGTGACAACACACAGCTTTCTGAGATTCATGATCGTACACTCTACAAGTTATTTCTGGCAGAGGTCCAAGACCTGCAGATAGGTTCAGAGCCCAGGTTCAACAAGACAGCCATTGTTGACCAAAGAGAGCTAGGCACTACTGATCCCTCTATAGGACCAAGTCCCCAGTACACCTCTTATTTCTGAGGGCCACAGATTCTTTAGCATAACCTCAGGCTTTCTCTGCTCCTGCTTTATGTCTCCTATGTGTCACTCAGCACATCCTTTAGAGATGAGGCATCCAGACCACAGTAACATTTGCTGACCCCATTGCATCTGAGTCTTAATTAGCGGGCAAGTTGGGTCAAGCAGTCCTCCAAGTAGTCTTCATTAGACGCTGTGTAGTGTACTGAGTAGACAGTGCCTCCCAGACGAAGCCTGCGCTTATCCCCAGCCACAGTGGCCTTTATAGACCTCTAAACCCTGGGAGGCTCAGGAAGGCCTCGGTGTCCATGAATTAAGTAGCTAAAGCAAGATTACCCTGATTGCACACAGGGTGTCTAGAAAAGAGCTGGTCCCTTTTTGCCTTTCTCACAAGAACCTCACCAACCTTCCTACTAAAATGAACCAAGGGGATCGGTCGTAAAATGGGTCATGCCCATCACTGAAGAGATCTGATCCCTCTTCCGTCCCTGCGTCAGAGCCGGTGTCATCCACGAATGCCTCATCATCAAAATCCTCCATGTCATCCTGCTGTTCATCAGCCAGTTCAGTGATGTCGGAATCGGCCGTGGAAAAAGTGGGGGAGGGTGTACGGTCGGCAAGGCGCTCATTCACACAGCCGTGGAAAATGGGGGAGCTAGACACCAGGCGAGACGCCGATTAAACACAGGCAGGGAGAGAGGAATAGTTGGTTAAACAGGGTGCTCAGGTACCAACAGGACAGAATCCACATGGTAAAGGCAAACAGAAAAGCAAAAGGGGAAAGGAGCATAAACTGCATGGGAAAGAGAGCAGGTAGAGCCTCAGAACAAGAAGAGCAGAGAGCATTCGTGAGTACAGCATCTCAGGTAAATGTTAACCACCAAATGCTCATGTTCTCCAGCTTACACAGAAGACTAGCATCCTGTCCCCAAGAACCACTCATAAGAGAAATAATAAGGCTTTAAGTGAATTTTCTTGTCAGCTCAGAGCAGAAAACCGAATGGATGAAACTGTGTATCAAACCAGCACACGCTTGAGTAAGATGTGTTTGGCCAAGCCCCACCTTTGCAAAGCCTAGTCTAACTCCCTCAAAGTAGAGTGGAAAAGTTGACTTCAACAAAATACTGTACTTCAGCAACTCCTTTTCAATCAGTTCCCTTTATATACTATCAGAGGGCATTAAAGAGTAACTCAAGATTCTGCAACTAGTAAGCTCAAAATTCACCGGTGGCTGGAGAACTGGCTCAGTGGTTAAGAACATGGCTACTCTAGCAGAGGACCCAGATTTGGTTCCCAGCACTCACATGGTAGCTCACAACCATCTGTAAGTCCAGTTGCAGGGGTCTCAAGGCCCTCTTTTGGCTTGAGTGGGCATCAGGCACGCATATGGTACACAGACATACATGTAGGCAAAATACCCATATACATAAAAAACAAAATCTTTTTAAAAAACTTATATAGTTCCCCGCTTTTACATTTCTAACCCTCTTGAGAACTAAACTGTAAATGCACCAAGACACTTGTTTTCATCAATGTTGAGAGTGATGCACTCATAAAAGAACATGAAGAGGCCTACCATGGTGTCCAATTAACTTGTCCTGGGTAATGACCAAAGAGAGACAAATGTCTTCGAGTAAAAGAAACGAGGACCAATCCGATTATGTAGCAACCACAGTCTGGTAACATCCACTGTGATTTCTATTTAAACTGTATGGAATTCAGAAAAGTTTTCTTTTTCTTCTCAGTCTACCTTGATCAACTACAAGACATTTTGTAGGCCAAAAGTCCAGGATGACTGTCAAATACTTTGGCTAAAAGTCTGGCAAAGCAATATGCATACTGTGAAGAAAATGTATTAAATAACACAGTGGTTCTGAGTGGATAAGATTAGAAAGGGGTGGCTTTTTGGTTTGTTTTGATTTTTTTTTTCTTCCAGTGCTGGGAATTGAACCTGAAGCATCCTAGGCTGAGATACAACCTCTGCCTGAGGAGCTTCTATGTTACTCTCTTTCCCACCTATGTTCTATACCAACATTATAAAAGGCAAAGTATCTGTTATTGCTTTTAAAACAACCAGATCCTTACATACCTTCCCACAAGTTTGAACCAGTGGAACCGATCGTAGAATGGATCGCTGCCGGTCATGGTCGTTTCGCTTTCGTCTTGGGCATTGGAAGTCATTTCACCTGCCCTGTCATACATCTCCCGCATTAAATCCAGCCTCTGCCTATTCACCAGATATGGGGTACATGGAGTTAAGACCGTGAGATTGCATTAAACACTGCTTTGGAAACTTCTTGCATACAAGACATTTGTAAGAAGCCACTCCTATTGTTTAATGCTATTAAAAACAGGCATAGCCTAAATAAAGCACAGAAATAAAAATTCTCAATATCCAAAATGTGTGAGTGTAGAGAGAAGCCGCCAAAGGGAAAATGGCCTACGTAGTCAGATGTTTTCAGAGGGGTGTGTGTGTGTGTGTCTGTGTGTGTGGGTGGGGAAGAAAGATGGACCTAATTTGACTAAACTTATAGTCACAGATGAACTTCAATGGTGTTTGGCATCTCAAATATAACTAGATAGTGGGACTTAGTTATATTAAATATAAAAGAAATGAGATGGTCACTTCCTTGTTTATTAAAGATTACCATGAGACCCAGCACTAAAGTAAGATCAATAAGCAAGTAAGATCTAAGACAGAAATAGAGAATTGGCTCATTTAAAATTTAAGAGGGCTTATGAAAGTAAATTTAAAAACAAACGGCAAAGTTGTCTGAGAAATGAGTCCCATTGATTTGAGAAAAAAATGGATGGATGATAACACTGTTGACTGGTCACAGCACTTAGAAACCACAGAAAAGAAACTGACATCATCTTCAGAAAGAAGTGAGTGTGAGGGAACCCGCTTAAGCAATTTACTTTTCTTCCCCTCAAGACAAGGGATTCTCTGTGTGTGGCCCTGGCTGTCCTGGAACTCGTTCTATAGACCAGGCTGGCCTTGTACTCAGAGATCCTCCTGCCTCTGCCTCTGAGTGTGGGGATGGAAGGCCTGCACCACCACACCTGGCTATTTTCTTTTTAGAAATAGTATTCTCCTACTTGAGTTTATCCAGAGACCAATAATGTGTTGCTCCATTCTTCAGGTCCTGGACTTCCACTGCCACCACTGTACGGGGGAAAGGTCTGTCCTCGTGAGCTTTTTCCATCTCCGCGGGAAGTAACTCCGGAGGCAAAGGGGAGTACAGCGTGTCAGTCAGCAGAACAAACTGAAACTGCACCTGAAGTGTGAGAGGACAGAGACGGACACGTGTGCACTTCACTATCTCAGCAGGTGACACTCACAGGCAAGGCTGTATAGCATGGCTAAGGGGAAGAGGGCAAACAGAGAGCATATGTCCAGTAAACAGCTGTGGCTAGCTGAAAAACTGGCCCCCTACATTTTAAAGGCAGGGAACAATCTTAATGTCAAACTAATGCATTTACAAACTTTGTTTTCCTGGAGTGATGATTTTAGTGGCAGAATGAAGACTCCTGTGAAACATAAACAGGAGACCAACAGGAGGACACAGTCATTTGCTAATGAGAGAAGATGCATACACAGCCTTTTATTCGAAGGCAGAGGATAACTACTAAGCTTGAAAGTGTTTACTATGTAGTAAAGTACTGTGACTGTACCGTATCATTGACTTCTTGCTATTCTACCTCGTATTTTTTTCCAACAAATACTAATTAAAAAGCAGGTATGACAATGAGAAAAGATACAGTTCCTGACTTTTGTCCACCTGATGAAGAGAATGGTCAATAAATAACTCCAAAGTGTTTCTGACATCCCGAGTGAAGAAGACACCTACCTGAGCTCACAGATGTAAATCTCTCCCCTAGGAGAAGATAATGAACTTTCTAGTCACGTAGTCTGTGTTTCTTCCTACTGTATGTCACAGCCCCCAGCTCTTGAGTTGTGAGGTAAACAGAAGAATCAAAGATTCCATGTGGAAACTTAACAACAATATTTGGATGCTGGAGGTTTATCTCAGTGGTAGAGTGTTTCCTAGGAAGCGCAAGGCCCTGTGTGCAGTCAGCAGCAGCAGCTTAGGTCTCCTGGCATGCCTGGGCCCTGCTAGTAGTGTTCCGAATGCATCCACTCTCCCTCATCTCTCGTCTCCCTTGGCGGCAGGTCCTGCTGCCAACCCAGGTTTGTAGAAGAGGCAACGGAGCTACGGAACTATCAGGTCAACTCAGCTGCTGCTGGGTAAACTGGCTGTCTGAGTGCGGAGCACATATACCTGTCTGCTGTTAATCAGTGCCATCAGGCCTCTCGGAAGAGGAACAAATTGATGACAAAGGGACATAAAGGTCTCAGAGGTATAAGCTAAGGTAGAGCACTAAAATAAAGCCAAGAATTTTTCCCTAGAAATCCAAGAGAAGCATTTAATAGATTTACCCAGCTCATTTAAAATACCCAGACTTGTAAAACGAGCCAGAAAACAACTATTGTAAATTTGTGGTTACTGCCCATGTTGTTGACACATGTGAGGAATAAAGCTGTGTCCCGGCTGAGAACAGCTGAGTCCCCGTGAACTGTCACTTTGGTGTGAGTGGACCCACCCTGCCTCCATACCTTCTTTTTCAGCTCCACACTGATGGCGTTGGCTTCCTTCAGGTACACTGCATTTCCCCAGAGCAAGTCCCTCAGTGAAGTAAACTGGTGAGACTTCCACTTCCGGAAGGCCCACTGGGCTAAGTCAAACTCATGCTGTGTCCAGGGAGCTGGAAGGGCAGAGGAAGCACACGTAACAGTGACTTAGTGACCACGAGAGCCTCGTCCCGCCTCCATCCTACGTACGTCTCACAAAAGTTACCATCAAAACAACATGGCTCTGGGTTGCCTGTTTGTTTGAGACAGGGTCTCATGCAGCCCTGCTATGTAGTCAAGAGTGGCCTTGAACTCCTCATCCTCCTGTTCAACCTTCCAAGTGTTGGGATTACACACATGCCTCTTATTCAATGAGTTTTTTATTATATTAATTTATTGTAAACTTTCCATTGCAGTTATTTATTTACTGGGGGGTAGGGGCACGTGCCACAGCTGCATACAGATACAACTGGTGGTGGTGGCATGCGCCTTTAGTCCCAACACTTGTGAGGCAGAGGCAGCCACCCTATAAAACACCGCCTAGAGTTGCAGCACTGGGCATCTTTTAACGAGCTCAGTGCAAGATCAATAAACCGCAGGGCGAATCTGAGGAACCCAGGGTTGTAACCAGCTAAAGGCCTGACTTGACAACATTGGTCCAAAAAGACGAGGCAATGTTTCAGGCTACAGCTCTCACCTTCTTCCTCCTCCTCTTCCTCTTCAGTTGTTTCTGCAGCCAGAGAGCGAGTCTCCACCTGCCTCTGCAAGGCCTGCAATTTACTCTCATAGTCCTGAATGAAAAGAAAGGAGATAACATGTAGAGAAGGGAGGAAATAAGAAGGAAAGGGAAAAATTGGAAGGAACTTTGTGGGGAACACAGACAGCAAAGGCTAAGGACAAGCACAAGGCGGCAGGGTGGGTGGGGAACAGTGTCTTACACAACAATGATTCCAGAGAAAGAAAATACCAGGGAAGAGTAAAGTCACCAGTGCCCTCTGAAATCCCAATCTCCTAACAACTATTTGAAAAGGAAGGTAATTAAGACTATAGAGTTAGAAGCTCCTTGTGGCTGGAAATTAAAAGCCCACAGTACTCCTGGACTGAAATAGTTGTTATTCATGAGGAATTTTATTTTAAATATATACAAGTATATGAATTACAATGAGTACAATACAAATCAGGGTTATCGGCTAGTTCTCCGCCTGGCTCGTGTATTCGCTTCTCTCATGTAAGGATTTATTGTAATTTTAAATTATGTGTCTGTGTGTGGGGCTGTGCATGTGTGAGGGCAGGAGCCTGAAGAGGTCAGAACAAGGAGCCCGAGTTACAGGACGTTGTGAGCAGCCTGAACTGGACTCATGTCCCCTTCAAGGGCAGGACATGCTCTTAACTGCTGAGGCATCTCTTCTGCCCTGCTCCATGTATTTTCAATACAAGCAGTATTACCTCAAAGGGGGCAAAGTTTGTTGCATGACGGGGCAAACATTCTTGTTCTTTTTTAAATTAAGATTTGTTGATTTATTATTATTGTTGTTGTTGTTAATTATTAAATGGGGGCCTGAATTTCAGGACTAACAAATGATCTAGTTAAGTCTTATACCTCCAGAAAGCTGTCTTTCCTAAACAATAATTTCTTCATCTTTAAAGATTTTAGTATACGATCTTCTTACCAAATGGCTAGAGAAGGATCAACAACAGATAACGTGTGAAAGATGCTGTAAATGGAATTATGCTAATCAAACTGTGCCCTCTGTGTGTATGCATGTGCAAACATGTTTATGTGTGTGCGTTCAGGTGTGCACACATATGTAGAAACTACAGGTTGTTATTGGTATCTTCTTTATTGCTTTCTCCATTTTTAAAATTTTAAAATCCTATTAATTCCTTTGCTTGCTAATTTATTTATTTACTGTATTGTGTGTGTGTGGGGGGGGCACACGTGCTGCAGTGAGGGGAGGTCTCATGACGAGTTTTAGCAATCTGTCCTCTCCTTCTACCACGTGGGTTCCTGAGATGGAACTCAGGCAGCAGGCTTGGCATCAAGTGCCTTTGCCTGCTGGTCCATCTCACCAGTCCATAATAAAAGATTTTTAACAAGCCATAACCAATTTAACGTATAGATGTTGACTGAATCTCAGATTAAAACACACATTCTTTTTTTTTTTTTTTTTTTTTTTTTTTGGATTTTTAAGGTAGGATTTTTCTCTGTAGCCCTGGCTGTCCTGGAACTTGCTTTGTAGACCAGGCTGGCCTCGAACTCACAGAGGTCCACCTGCCTCTGCTTCCCAAGTGCTGGGTGGCATGCACCACCACTGATGCTTGCCTAAAATACACATTCTTTTAAAACCTGTATTTTTGAGATAATTAAGAAGAAATTATTTGTCTGTTTGAGACAGGATTTTGCTGTATAACAGCTCTGGCTGTCCTGGAACTTGTTTGGTAGACCAGGCTGGCCATAAACTCACAGAAATCCATCTGCCTTTGCTGGAGTAAAAGGCATGAGCCACCACATCAGGCTAAGAAGAGGTTTTTGAAATAGATGTATATTATATGATGTAGAACTAGCATTAACTTTCTTGTATGATAATCATATAAATATAGAAGCATTGATTTTAGAATATAAATACAGAAACATCTAGGAATCAACTATCATGATGTCACCAATTTTCAAACTAATGGGAAAAGGTGAATATCAAGGGGCTGGTGAGACAGTTCAGTGTTTAAGAGCACTTGCTCTCTTCCTGAGGACCCAGGTTCAGTTCCCAGAACCCACATCAAGTGGCTCACAACAGCCTGTAACTCCAGGTCAAGGAGATCCAATGCCTTCTTGCCTTGGCAGGAACCAAGGTGCATATAAACTCATAAAGGTGCATTGTGTACAAATAAATTAAAAAATGAATAAATAAACCTTTAAAAAACTAAAGTTGATTGTACTATTTTTTTTCCAGCTTGTCTGCAGTCTTGAAGTTTGAGTTGGCTGGCCATTAAGTATTTTCCCCTTACAGACTGTTTATAATATGGGATTCTTCCAGCAAAAAGCAGTGTGTCTGCTGTTTCATCAAAAATCACCAGGTAGAAAAGCTACCAACATTTTATCTTGGGGAATTATTCAAGAATAAGTCTGTAAGCTGGTCAACTACTAACCAGAGTAAAGTCTAAACTCTGCCAGCTAAGGTGTGAGGATGGCTTTCCCTAGAGGCTCTCGCCAGGCTTCAGTGGGAGTAAGAGATCTCTCATCACACTCAGGATGGAGGAAAAAACCAACCTCCAATGAAATTTTGATCAGAATGTGGTAGTTCAAATAGCAAAACCATTTTTTTGAATTGAAGCCCTTCATCAAATCTGCTTATAAGCTTCCAAGAATATTAGTGTGCCACAGGGTGTGTGCACATGTGTGATGTGTGTGCATGTGTCCCCCAGAGGCCAGAAGGTGGTACTGGCTAGAGTTACAGGTGATTGTGAGCTGTCTGACATGGGTACTAGAAATCCAGCTCTAGTCCTCTATAAAAGCAGCAAGTTCTCTTAATCCCTAAGCCATCTCTCCAACCGCTAGACAAACATAGTCTGTGTTCTTGCTAAGTACCTGATGCTACAGACATAGAGGCTAGTAAGAAAAAGATCCCACAGGTGAAGGGTAAAAGAGGTAGCAAACATTAAACATGGTACACACTATAATTTTGGTAGAGAGAAGCATTCTGAAGATTATAAAGCAAGGTAGAAGATAGATGAGGAAATAACAGGGAGAAGAAAAGGAATGAGAAGAATTTTAGATTAGGTGATAGGGAAAGTATATGACATCAGCCAAGAGATAGGAGAGGTTGCTTTCATCCCTAGAGGTACCGGTTACAGCATCCTGTATTATTCTCTCTTGGCCTGTGACACAGCACTGACAAACACCAGTGTGGTTATCTGTCCAGTGACTGCTTCTCTGTAATTCTGAGTTTCATAAGGACAGGGACTATACTGTCACCTACCACCTAAGCCTCTGGTGCATCTCTCTTCCAGACAGAGACAATCAATCAAGCCTTCATCTTCTATATCAAAAGGACTCAAATTTTTTTTTTCTTTTAGATCCAGACCCAAAACACCATGACTTGTGGGCTAGAACCGGAGACCAAACCACATGGTCAACAAAGCTTAAAGTACTCTGAAGGATTAGGAGCAGAATTCAGTGGTACATCACTTGCCTAGCACATCCAAAGCCCCATTTGGTTTTATCCCCAACACCCATTTAAAAATGTTACTATTTTGTGGTGGTAGCAGTTAGCAGTATGCCTGTAGTTTCAGCACTTGGGAGGCAGAGGCAGGAGGATCTCTGAGAGTTCGAGGTAAGCCTGGTCTACACAGTGAGTTCCAGAATAGGCTACAAAGCTACACATAGAAACTCTGTCTTAAAAAAAAAGTTATTTTTTTTTAATAGGAAAATGCTTTTCAACCCCAGTTCTACCTCAACAGTTTTGGATTTCAAAGATACTTAAGGGATCAGACATCACCAGGGTACTTTGGATGCAAATGATTGAATTTCATACAGGCCTAGTCAGTCATTAATTCTGGGGGGTGGAACCATCACCCTATGTTCTCACGAGACCTCTAGGATACTGTGGCATTACACTTGAGAAGAATTAGTCCGAGTCCTGTGTGTACAAATGGCCGGTGAAATGAACACAACAGATAAGGCCCTTACTCAATATTAGGTTACATTTTCACGAGAGAACCAAGCAGGTGCACAGACAGGCTAACCACAGGTCGTAATTATTAAAATAATGTGAGGCGATAGGCTGCTTGTCTAGAAAACACAAAGCCTTAGATTCAGTCTCCAGCACCATTCAGACTCGGTGTGGTACAAGCCTGCAACGTGAGCACCAGGGAGGCGGAGGCAGGAAGAGCACAAGCTCAAGGTCATCTTCAAAGATGCAGAAGGGTCAAGGTCAGAACGGGATATATGAGACACTATCTCAAAAAGCCGTTTCTTTATTTTGAGACAGGGTCTCACTAGATAGCTCTCTGACTGTCCTGGAACTCACTGTGTAGACCAGACCAGCCTCGAACTCACCAAGATCTGTCCGCCTCTGCCTCCCAAGTGCTGGGAGTAAAGATGTGTGCCTCAGTGCCTGGCTTGGGTGAGCTGGGGTAGGGAGAATGGCACAGAACCGGGAAGAGGTAAGCATGATAGGAAACAACATGCTGTCAACGAGGACCTGCAAGTGAGGAACGAAAGGCCAGAGCTATGTGCACTGTGATATTGTCCGGACATGAGACCAGACGTGGGCGAGGAGCCACAGTATGTAAAAGCTCGTAAACAATGCTACAGTTCGGGGTAGAGAGTACAATGGGAAGCCCATGAGGCCACTGACAGGAAGAAGCGACTTAGATTTTAAGAGGACTCTGGTTACTGCATGGGCGGTGAATGGCAGAACTCAAGAACAGAAGCAAAGATACAAGTCGGGCTACTAGGTGAGAGGTGATGGTGCCCAGTTTGGTAACCCTAAGATGATAATTTAGAGAAAATCAAAGTCACTGCCCTGAGTTTTTTAGATATGCAGATTTTAACAGAAACTTTAGCTTCAAATGACAAGCTATAATCAGCAAGCAATCACAGGAAGGAGGATATGCATACCCCAGGCGACACCTCACACCCTGTCAACATTTAAATGTGCCCCCCATGAGGAGGAGGAAGACAACCTCAGATCTATGTCTGCTTCCCAGGGACCGGACAATTTTTTTTAAGCAACAGTTCAAAACAATTTTTAGACTTATTTTATTTTATGTGAATGAATGTTTTGCCTGTCTGTAGGTCCCTGGAATTGTGGTTATGGGTGACTGTGAGCCTACACCCCCACCCGTTTTTTTTTTTTTTTTTTTTTTTTTGGTTTTTTTTTTTTTTTTTGAGAGAGAGAAACAGGCCCAGGAGATCTCCCTGTGTTCGTTCCCTCAGTGCAGGGAGGACAGAAGTGAGCCATCATATCCAACCTATGACATTGTTTCTAAGATCAAAACAGCTCCCATCTTCTCTCCCTCTCATCTCCATCTCCGCACTCTTGGAGGAGGAACACTCTCGCCTGAATCAAGCAGCAGCTTCCCAACTGGCCCACATGGTTCTGGGCTTGCCTGCCTACAAGCTACCTTATGTGTCAGTGATTTTTAACCTTCCTAACGCTGTGACCCTTTAATACAGTTCCTCATGTTATGGTGACCCCTCTCACCATAAAATTACTTTGTTGCCATTTCATAGCTGTAATTTTGTTGCTGTTGTGAAGCATAACATAAACATCTGATATTCAGGATATCTGATATGCAACTCCTGTTGAGAACACCAGGGGTCGCAACCCTCAGGCTGAGAATGGTTGCTCTATGCTGTGACTACAGTGAGCTTTCCTAAAAGGTGGATCTAATAAAAGAATCTCCATGTTGACACTGGGTTGGTAGTTTCTCACACCATAGTCTGATCCTCATTTCCTCCAGCCTCCTTTTTTTGTTTTTTTGCCCACCATAACAGACTATCCCAAGTAATTCACATTCCCCCAATCCTGACCTGGTCTCTTCTACCCTGATCTTTCCCTCCCTTGTTCTTTCTACTTTAGAAAAGTTCTTGGTTATACACCTCATCTCCCACTACCCTTTGTGGATGTGACTTGGCCCACACAACCATCACTGCATATATCTTACTGCACTGGGATCATCTCTGTGCCTAGGACACTAGGAGTCTTGGAAACTCCACTAGCTTCTCCCACAGCAAAAAAAAAAAAAAAAAGTACTTGAAAGGGTAAGGACATGAGAGCTGGTACAGACAATCCAAGCTTAGAATATTTCATAAAGCACAACATTTCTTATTAAGAACTCATGAATATCAGTCAAATATATTATATTCTAACTTACAATCACAACGGTGTTATTTGAAAAAAACCAATAGTTCCAAATATTTTTAGTCTTTTTAAAAAATTGTTTTATTTTTATGTGTATTGGTATTGGCCTGCATGTCTGTGTGAAGGTGTCAGATCCACTGGAACTTGAGTTACAGATAGTTGTGAGTTGCCATGTTGGTGTTGGGAATTGAAGCTGGGTCCTCTGGAAGAACAGCCAATGCTCTTAATCGTTGAGCTATCTCTCCAGTCAGTCCTTGGCTTGGTCCAATTTTTCTTTTTCTTTCTTTCTTTCTTTTTTTGGGGGGTGGGGTGGGGAAGGTTTCAAATTTCTAACAAGACCAATGGCCCATTTAAAAAAAAAAAAAATTCTGCTTTGTCCTGTTTCATCTTTAACAAACTAACAATAATCTGAGTGAAGCAGATGTTAAAGGGGAGAGCAAAGGTACTTGTATTTCAAATCATGACTACATAATGAAAAAATGGAAAAGTTTAATATAAGCTGAAATCAAAAAGTGTTATTCTTACTTGTATATGAACAGATTTTATTTAAAGTTCCCATGTAAGAATGAATCACTTGTGTTCTTATCATTTTGTGGCACTAGAGGAAGGACCCAGGACCTTGTGTGATAGGTTAAGTGTTAGCATACTACTTAACTACATTCCATGGTCCCCAATTCTATAAAAATAGAAAAGGATATTAAATGAAAAAGCTTGAAAGTAATCAAGTCCATACAAAAATATTAAAAAAAAAAAAAAGATACTATCAGGCACACAACTATCTTCATACGAAAAGGTTGCAAATATGAATGAGGAGCAAACATTAATTAGCACTGCCTGGTTCACTCCCCTCCCCCACACAGAGATAAAGCACACGTCAAAGAACATTTCAACTTTTATTTAATGAGGACTTTATAGTTTTAACATCACAAACTAACTCTTCCTTTCTGGAAAGGCAAGTCTTAACACTCAGACAAACTTCAAGCATTGTTTTAAGGAATTGAGAAGAAAACCACAGTTCATCAACAAGAAGATTCACAACTTCTTTTTTACAGTAATAGTAAGAAAAACAACACATTTCACAACCTAAAGTGGACCAAACTAAGTCTACCTAGAGCAGATTTTAAAATCTGGGGAAGATGACATCAATCCGGCAGTTATGAAGATTGTTCGTAATGACTTTTTCTCTAATAATACAGAACACATGCTTGCTTTGCAATGAACCTAAGCCTCCTCACTAAGGTCCACAGACCACAGGAAGCTTCCCCTTCTCTCCGGCTTCTGTGTAAACCATTAAGGCAAGCCAACAAAGGACCAGTAAGGCACCAGGTACAGCAGCTGACCATGGGAAGCCTGTGTAACTTCCTGTCATCTGATAGCATTTAAAAATTCAGGCATTGGTGTGGCAAAGTCAGGGTTTTATTTTTAGCATCTTACACCTAAAGCGCAAAAGGTCACTTCAAGTCACTTCAATGTAATAAACAATTTGCCGTACTAGAAGACTCGGAAACAAGAAAAGGCCCTTTGGTTCAAATTTATTAACCAGATTTTCTAACTGTCCATAGAATTTACATTCTGGTCTGGAAAACTCAATCCCAGTAATGCCAAATCATTATATAATTTCCCATTTCTCGGTGATAACACCTAAGAGTAATTTAATAATACAATAATGCTTTATGAAGACAATTTCTCTTTGGTCTTGCTTAATTTAAGCTGAGGGAGAAATACCACCATAAAAACAAAAACAAGCTGAGCCTAGTGACACACACCTCTAACTCCAGCAACTGGAGAAGCTGAGACAGGAGGAGGATTTTAAGTTTGAGGCCAACCTAGGAAAATCAATGAGCCTCTGTCTTAACAAAGTAGTAAGGACCCACAAAAGCATGATGGCGCTATGTGCTTGTCCAGCGAATCGATCAATTTTTTGCAGAGTTTTCTAGGGTAAGAACTCTGAGATGTATGGAAGATCATGGCTAGCAGTCAAACACTGGTTCATTTCTTTCCTGGTTACCTGGAAAATGAGGGCTTCTTTAGATGTATGATCATTTCAATAATATGAGGGTACTGAGATTAGCAGGCGAGGAACAAAGCTAATTCTTTGGACTATGCCTGTGGGCACACCAGCATCTACATCTGTACACGGTAACGTTGCAGAACTCTTCATCCCAACATCAACAGTGGGAAGCTAACTTGCTCTGGTGTTCAGGCGTAAAAGCAGTATTTTATCTATAACTAAAAGTCAAACTATATGGACTTGAACTGTTATTTCAAGTTGTTGTTTTGCTAGATTTATAATGCAATTATTACTTTTGATTTAGAAAATAAAATTCTTGACAAAAAGTCAGTATAATTATGTATGAAAGGAAAGACAACTGTAGATTTACATAGATGCACTGAAGTGACTGACATGAAATAGCCTATCAAGAGTACATTCAAACCAAATGTCAAACCAAATGGCACAGATTGTCATCTCAAGAAAGTCAACACATAGCAAGTATCATTTACCCAAGTTGAATTTGCCATACAAACTTCTACTGAAGGCGAGAGCTGTTCTAGCTATAAAAGCAAAATATTTCCCCAAATTTCTTTTTTAAGCAAAAGAAAAAAGAAAAAAAAAAAAAGTTGGAAGTGACTTTCTGTGCATTAACACAATATTTTCTCAGAAGGGGGGGAGGGAGAAGCCCACTACAATGAAAACAGATGTGCTCTAATAAAACATAGCACCCACACACAAAGTAAAAAAATAAAACAAAACAGCACATGATCCTAGTTTAGAAGGCCTCCTTGAGTTCCATGCTCTTGTTAGTGAGTTTTCACACTGTGGGGAGGCAGATGTTTGGCAGATGATTGGGTGTGACGCAGGGATCTTCAACACTGTCAAGTCTGGTGATCTCTAGCTCTTCATGAGGACTCTCAGGGAAGCTTCTGACAAGTGCAAAAGATCAAGACATATATAGACAGCCATTCTTTTCTTCCATTAAAGTTCACCCTTCCTTTCTTTTTATTTAAAGAGAATTCTCCATTGAGGCAAATGCAACCACAACATGGTGAAGTGAGGTATTGATAGTGACTGTTCATCAGTAACTTTCCTTGCTTGAGCATCTTTGAGTATTACTACTGTTGAGCAAAGAATAGTTTACTATATAATCTCTAGACTCAACCACAGTTAATTTTTATTATCTCATCAGCTATTGGAAAAAGGCAATGAAGAGGTGAGTGTCAGTCTTCTTCACATGTCCCATCTCCTCCTCTCACCAGATAATCTTCTTAGAAACATATACACATTGCTCGAAGCACACAAAATTTTTGTTGGTATTTCTGTTGGCATAATTTTAGCAAATATAGTTCATTCTTTATGTGAAATAGTAAACTTCAAAATGAAAATCAAATAGAAACCCAGAGAGTGCCAATTTAAGTATTTTAGAGCTATGACAAGTATTATATATATTCTGAAACATTAAAATTACTGAATCAGGGTCCAGCAATGGTGGCACACACCTTTAATCCCAGCTCTCAGGAAGCAGAGGCAGGCAGATCTCCGTGACAGCCTGGTCTACAGAGAGAATTAAAGGACAGCCAGAAACCCTGTCTCGGGGAACAGAAAATACTGAATCAGTTTCTTAAAAATACAGACTAAGATGATGATGTGAAAGATGCAAGGCTGTGTGGGACAAAATATGCAAAAAATGTCTGAAGATCTTGGGTTTGAGCTTATAAAAAATGCCAAATATATTTAATGAAAAGAACAGATATCAAGGTGAAATCTAAAGATGTGTCCACACAGTTGCATGTAATTTTTAAGCCAATTTCTAATGTTTATGGGGAATGAGTCACTTATTCTATATATCAAATTCCTCTATTGAGTTTGTTTACATAAACCAAGTAGCCGGTCTTTTGGGATATCAAATCAGTTTCTAAGGACTATAAAAAATAACAAAACTTACATGAAAACAAGACAAATCAGTGTAAGTGCATTGGTAATCTAGGCACCATGGAGGGAAGTATCAGAAAAATATGGGGCCTAGATGTTTATACCAAATTCTAGAACCTGCCCACTGATAATACACAAGCAATAGGTAGGTAACTAAACATTTACCAGTGTTTTACATTTTAGCAATAAAAACCAGTTAGTATTTGGAGGAACACAACATTAAAATGCACCAACACAATCCATGAGCTAACATTAACACTGTTTGCTTTGCTACAGTTTCAAGTTTGTTCAGTAATTTACTTATACTGTGGTTTCTCGACCAGCTTTGAGGTTGGGTGCTGAGAATTGTCTCCTCATCCTTGGAGGTGTCACAAACTGGCTACAGTGGTTGGGCTTGTCAGTCTGCTTTTGACAGCAACTGGCTGTACTGCCCTGTGCCTGACCTCCAGGGTTATAACTACAGTAGGACTGACGGTGCTGGTGAGTATGACGCTTGGCCTGGAAAGTTTGCAGATCTGCGGTGGGGTGACTGCCATGGGAGTTTAATGACTCTGGAGAGGCAGTTGTCTGGCAGCCCATGTTTTTCGGGTGGCCATTATTGAGAGAATTGCTTCTCCAGCGTAGCTGAGGTGGTGGTTGTTGACTATTAATATGCTGTTTGCTAACTTGGATGTGATCTTGACTTCTTATACCCTGGGAGCTCCATGCTAACTGAGGATCTTTAGAAGCTGCTCTACCAACTTTTTCTTGGCTTTCTTCTTTATTTCCTTTTCTTCCTTCTTCATCTTTTGGAATTCTCAGCTCAATAACCTCATCTTCTGTTATAATAATATGTGTCCCAGGACTCCAAGAGTTTCGGTGTTTAGGATTGCTCTTAAAGGGAAAGCGGGGCTTCCGGTTCTCAGGAGGGATGAACCTGTGGGGTACATTCTGCCGTCGAAGCTGCTTTGTTATCTCCTGCTGCTGCAGGTTCTTAAAACGGATTTGCTCTTGCCTCATCCATCGTAGACGTCCACGTCTAAACGCTGGATCTCCATTCATCAGCTGGGAAACGCGTTCTTCTTTGTCAAGTTCTCCACTTGCTCCTCTATTGACAACATTATCAGAGATGCTGTTAGCGCCAGCACCAAGGGGCTCTTTTGTCTTGTGATTTCCTTGGCTTTTCTGTTCCTGAGATCCAATCAATGGCAAGACTTTCTCCATTTTGAGCATTTTATTTCTTAAGACTTTGATCTCTTCATCTTTCATATTATTTTGCTTTTTGACTTCTTGCAAGATATCTTCCAGCTTGTCTATGTGAACCCTGAGGTCATCCACATCTGTTCCACCTTTCCCAGAGGCCATCATATCCTCCATCTTCTCATCCCCTACCCCAACAGTGTCCCAGACGTCCCTGGCCACTGCTCTCCAAGAGTCCCGCTCATTGGGATCTTTCTTCCCATACATGGCACAAAGCTCTTTCATCTTAACAATGGCCAAGGCTTCGATCTCCTGCCGACTGTGCCTAAAATCGTTAAGGGCAACCTCATAGCAAATCTCTTTAACAGCCTGAATCTTAAGATCTGAGATGGTGACCCACTTGGAGTCTTTACTAAGGCGCCTTCTTTGAGGGATTTGATACATTTTAATTGGTTCTCGTTTCTTCCCACTGCTGGGGAGGCCACACTTTTTAACAATGGTTTGTAACTTGCTGGGCGGTAGCTTTTCTCTCAGAGAAGTAATCAGTTTCCAGCTTTCTTCACAGGACCTCTTGTCAGAATCGTCCCCGCTATCAGAGTCCGCGTCCTTTGGAAAAACAAAATAAAAAATGGCCCCCAAATAACCAAAATTAAAATATAAAAAAGGAAAATCAAATTGAAGAAAAAGCAAGCAAAATGCCCTAACCAAATTTTAAAAATAAAAAATTAAAAAACAAAAAACAAAACAAAACAAAACCTTGATGGGGAAGTCTACTAAGACTTATGCATATGTAGATTACTATTACAAGAAAGATCTGTTTGTATTCCTGCTCCATAATTCCACTTTCTGGGGTAAGTGAACCACATTCCTTGGAGGGCTGATATTCTCTCACTCTAGTCAAATGAACTAGTGTGAGACAAACCTTCCACCATGCCCAGATAACAGGTATAGCCCTTGTCCCATACATGCTAACAACATGCAGCCACTTTCCCACATTTGCCTTGGTTATTGCTGTTGCTTCTTCCAGAATCTCTTCCCCAAGAGTGAGCACGGATGCCACACAAAGATGTGACGAGCAGGCAGATTAACAAAGGTTAGTAAAACTGCAGGATGCCAAGTTTTGTTTAGCTTTACTAAAATGAGCAACCCTAGAAAAAAGTTAGATAGAAGATAGAGAAAGAAGCGAATAGAGATGATGTTAAAAGTGCTAAGAACTAATATTTGCAGAACATACAAGGTTCCTATCAATCAAATTTCCTTTCCTGTTGGATGGGAGATTTGAAACTGGTCTTTCTAGAAGCAGATACTGGATTTACCATTTTCTTTTGCATAGTAAATTAATTCACTTCATTTGTACATTGAAGTTTGTTACTCTGAGAACAAGAAAGCTTTTTATATTAAAAAAAGATAACAGGTTATTTTTTATACAATAAAACCAATAATAACCTCCCTCTAAAATTTTGACAAGTTACCAGAATAAAAATTAAGTTAGGTAAACAGTCTTTCGTTTAACATAATTTTAAAATTCCCAAGTAATAATGTATTTTAAATCTTTCCTTGGGAGAAGGTGCTTGGGCCTTGGACATGCTAGGCAAGTACTCTACAACTCTAGTATAACTATTTCAGAAGCTAGGCTTGCAAGCTTATACCTATAGTCTCAGCATATGGGAGTCTGAGCCTGGAGGATCGCTACAAGTTCCAGGACAACCTGGACGTAGTATAAGATTGCCACACCCCTCCCCCCAAAAAAACAACCAACAAAAATTCTACAAACAAAATAATTCATGTTTTCTACCTAGAAAACCCATGTGATTTACACCTATGTGGGGACTATTATTTTTAAGTGACAATGTCGTTGATAAACACGAAGAATAAAGTCTGTACATATAGAATGGATACACTTTAACTGTTTTTACTTATCTGAGCTGCAGCACTATTTCTCTTCAAAACACAAAGGGAAAAATATTTGACCTAGGCCTAAGATAGCGCACTGGCTTCACAACAGTTTCATGTGTGCCAGTGTACCATACGAATGCCTGGCGCCCAAAAGGCCATCTGGACTAACCTGGCTGGCTATGAGCCCCCAGGATCCACCTGGCTCTCCCCTCCCAGGTTAGAGAGACACGGCTCCATGCCTGGGTTTTACACGCTGTCATCAGGCTTGCACAGAAAATGTTTTACTCATTATGCCATCCTCTTGTCCCCTCTTCTCCTTTTCAGTTTTAAAAAGCAGAGAGGTGGGAGCTTTAAGTATAGCGATAAGAGTACTTGCTTAACAAGGGCAAAGCCCTAGGCTCAATTCCCAGCACCGTGACAGAAAAAAGTAGAAGGCTAATCGTGCGTGCATGCGTGTGTGTGCTTGTGTTTGCAAGCGTGAAGGTTCAATGTCCGCTAGGCTGGCCAGCCAATGAGCTTTAGCGACAGATCTACCTGTCTTTGCCCACTGTCTAGGCCAGGGTTACTGAGTTGCCATGCCTGGCTCTTTCCTTGAATTCTGGAATCAGAACTCAGGTCTTTATGCTTGTGCAGCAGCTCTTTACTGAGTGAGTCATCTTCCCAACCTCAAGACAGCAATAGATGAGTAAAAAGCAGGTCAGGCTTGAGTCTTTTCTTTCTCCTGAACATACATACATACATACATACATACATACATACATACATACATAAAAACTCAGTTTTATAGAACACAAGTTCCCTTTGAGTCTTACACAGAACTATCACTTTTTTCTTGGCTATTTTTTTTTTTTATAATTGCTTAGGGATAAGGTGAATATTACTGAATTTAGGGAATGACAACTATTTTAATAATTACTTGTCAGACTTGAGAAATAAAAAAATACCTTTAAGCTCTAAAGTGAAATAATAGTCTACCTAAATTCAAATCAAGCAATCATAATTTTCCCGTGTCGCTAAATGATTCACCCACTTTCATTATAAAGCAAGTGCCGGAAAGTCCTACAGATGTGCCTGCAAGTGTGAAAGAGAAGGTAGCGTGTGGCAGCACAAGGATGAAAGACGGCACCCGAGCACTAACTGGGAGGGAATGCTCAGAGACGTATGAAATGTGCACGTGAAAGCCTGCTCATCACGGTGCACGTGCAGAAGTCACAGAACAACTGCAGGAATAAGTTTTCTCCTCCCACCATGTAAGTTCCAGAGATGAAATTCAGCTCAACAGGTTTGACAGCAAGCACCTTTACCCACTGAGCCATCCTGTGAACTCCGAATTCCAATTTTTTAGTGCTGGCACTATGTTTAAAAAATTATAGTACTAAATGTTTAATCATGATTGTTACCTAAAATAAGTTAGGAATATTTTAATAAAATAGTGAAAAGAGCAATTTCTTCATAGCCTCTGAATCTTTATAGGGTACATATGGTTGACCAATACAGAATCATAACTGGCAAATAATCTTTAGGCTAAAAGTGTTAGATATCAGTAGTTCCTCTCAAGGTCAAGAAACTTAAAGAGAAGACAGCTAGAATTTTGAATGGAAAGCAACTTCCTTGCTATTAGGGAGCTTTTCTTAATATCCTAGTTTAGCATTAGATACATAAAACAAATATTTGACAACCAGGACCTCACTGCCTGCAGACTTTGGATGTCCCCCTAAAAACCAACAGTAAGAATATCTTAAACACAAAACAGTAAGTATATCTTGAACACAATTTACTGTATTATTAGTATTTCTTTCTCCTTTTCTCCCTGCCTTCCTTTCTTTCCTCAGATTGAGCCCAGAGCCTTTGTATGCTACATAATCCCTGTCCCTCTGAACTACAGCCCCTTGCCCTTTTGACTTGTTTTACATTTGTAGGCAGTGTCTTTCTGAACTATGCAAACTTTACTATAAACTCATGATCCTCTTGCCTCAGCTCGTAGTGGTTGGATTTCAGTTGTGCGATACCATGCCGGGCTCTATCGGCATTTTCATGTCCAGGCATACAATGCTCATCCGCTTTTGGATATGGAGGCACCAGGCACGGTTACTCTTTAATGCCTACTTACTCACAGTGTGCTCCCAAGGGTACTTGCATCATTATCACCTGGGGACTTCAGAGAAACACATTATTGCAGTTCCCACCCCAGACCTCAATCACTACCTATATTTTAAAATAAGATTTCCAGTGATTGAGAGGCACTGACCTAAGTTAGAAGACTCAAGTTTAAGGTTTAGATATATGATTTAGCAGGTATGTAAGGCCACTACTGAAGCAAATTTTTAAAATGTACGTATGCACAACAACATTGTCTTCAGCCTTAATCTCAACATAAACTAAAGGCAATGTTATATATACTTCATTTACATACACATCTACCAAACAGAGTAGCTGTGAGGATCAAATAAAATGATAAAATAAAGTTTTTTGTAAATTACAAAGCAACGTACATTAAAATATGAGACACTACTGTTAATAAATAGTGCTTAATTACACCTTTCTTCTTGGATGTGTCAGAGACCATGAGAGGAATACTATTACATTACACTACATAATTAGGATAAAAGACTCCTTCATGTGTCACAAACCTTTCAAGTCCTAACCATTAAAGCCAAAGCCAAGTACAGGGAGCCACTAGAGATACTCTTCCTGTAACAATGATAATATCTTATTCCAAACACTTAATTTATTCTTCCAATCTATATTTTTGAGGGCTTTACTATAATTTAAAAGATAATAAGTTAACTGGTTTAACCCACTGCCAAGAACCAAGTGCTCTAAAGGCTGCTTTTCCTTAGCATCCTGACTTTCATGGACCACAATGCAACAGTTCTCCCACAGAACAGCGTGACATAAGGCTGGAACTTATATGTTGTGTTTTATGTTAAGGGAAGAATCCAGGGTCCATCTCCCTAATTTCTCATTAATATACCCTTGTTGCTGTTGCTTAATTTTTTAAAAGTTAACTTCCTAAACTGTATCAAATGTATTCAGTCTCTCTTTGCAGCCCTGGCTGTCCTGAGGCTCAGTATGTAGACCAGGCTGGCCATGAACTCAAAAGATCCTCCTACCTCTGCCTTCCAGGTGCTGGGATTAAAGGTGCCCACCACATTGAGCATTACGGAATTTCTTACTACCAGGGCTTTGTGGCTGGCTTTAAATATTAAAATCTACTAAGAGCAATTTATTCAAAAGACGTTGTGATAAAACCTGGGAAATTAATTATCATCATAAAATCCTAACCCATTACAGCTAGGATGGTTAACTGACTTTCCAACTGCTTACCCAAATCCTTTTTCAGCCCAGAGTCAGGAGTGTCCCTCTCCTGTCTGAGATGGGTGTGCAGCCCCCCATTTCCCTGTCACCACAAAAGCTACTGAGAACCTTACTGAGAACTCAGACTCCATGCAGGGGAACAGAAAGGGTTAACACATGCAACTGTGCAGCAGCACTTTTAGATACAGTTTAACTTAAAAAACAAACAACAAGAAAAAACAAAAAACAATCTGCCCAGCACAAGAATAATCCCCATGTCAGCCTAAGAGCAGAGAATTAGTACTATCAAGTGGCCAGAAACAAAACCAAGGCAAACTCCCACCAAATTCAATATTCATTCAAGAGACCACTGTTGGAACACAATTAAAAAGCACTGCCAAAGGGCAAAGGTATCATAAAAGCTCTCGTTATTTCTTCAAAAAGCTCCTGACTATGACAGAAGATCTAATTTTAAGAAATAAAAGGTACAAACTAGTGCGTCTGTAGAAGTTTTCCCAGACTGAGATTGCCAGTAGATGTATGATCGCTCATTAAGAAAATGACGGCTATCTGTGACACCAATCAGAACCTACTAGAAGGCGTGAGAGCAACTGCCCTTCCCAATAGCTACAATTTCAAGACAGATCCCTACCAGTCTCTGCTGCTCCAGAAGAAGATCAGCTTCCTCCTTCTCCTTTTTGTATAGGATCTCCATTTCCTGTAGCCTAGAAGCAAAACAAACAGAAACAAAACACCAAGAAAGAGTAAGTTGTGAGATCCCCAGCTGTTGTGAAAGCTGTTACATGATTCCAAGTATCGCACAGGCTGCCTAACACTTCCAGGTTACCTTTTCTCCATCTCCTGCTTCATATCGATTCCTTGTTTTTCAAGAAGCTCTCTCTGTGCAAATGTCCAGTCCACAGGCTCTGAGGGTGTCTCAGCAGAGGGAGTCTTCTCGCGCTCAGCTCGCGCTTGTTCAGGGTGGTTGAAACGAAAGACGTGGTTTTTACCCATGATGATTCTGTTCCCTACAACAAGACCGGAAGAGGGGTAAGAATTCATTTGTTTTGCAGTGCTGTGAGTCAAATCCAGGGCCCTGTATATACTACCAAATGTGCTTTACCACTCAGCTCAGCCCTAGTTCCAAGGAATCAATTTTTAATGAATAGTATCTAGTTTTCACAATGTAAATCTTGCCAGGCAAGGTGGTATTCACCTACAATCCTATCACTCAGAAGGTCAAGGCAAAAGGTTTACAACTTTGATGCCTTCCCAGGCTACCCAGTAAAAACCTATCTCAAAAAAAGAACTATAATTTCATCCTCTTAATATAAGAGGACAGATACTTGGCTGGGTCTGAAGGCCGCACATTTAATCCCAGCACTCAGGATGCATGGGCAGGAAGATCTCTGTGAGGTCAACATGGTATACACAGTGAATTCCAAGCCAACCATGGCTACTTAGTGATAGATACCCTGTCTCAACAACAACAGCAAAAAAAAAAAAAAAAAAACCAAAACGAACAACAAGCAAGCAACAACAAAAGCAAGATTAAAAAGACAGCTCTGCAGTTTCCCAAAAGCACGTATTCTAGGGTAACTTTAGCCTGAGTTGCTCCCACAAGCCATATGTACATTGCTGAAGACTTCGGAACCCTTGTCAGCCTCACCTGAGCGCAGCTGAACAGGCTGGGCCACCCTCTTGCCATTCACGTATGTTTCTGAGCGCTCACAGGGCTCTAAGGTCACAATCACTAGGAAGAATACAAACTGACATTATTGTCATAAACTTGTGCAATAAACAATGAAAAGTGGTTCACTATCAGGACTCATGGTAATAGGATAGATCCTTATAATCAACCAAGAGTCTGAAGGGTCTACAGAACAGGTTTTTGGTTTGGGTTTTTTGTTTTTGTTTTTTTTCTCCTGTTTTTGTTAAGATACCAGAACTAATGTCAGTATAAGAAGCTATTGGGAGCTACTGCTGTGATAAAAACATTTAACTAAATGTCACGAGCCTCAAAAAGTAGAGAGAAAATATTAATTCTGATAAAATATTATGCAGCAGCTATTTTACATGTGACATACAAACAGAAGTTAACATCTGGCTGAGGAGGAAGTAGTGCCTAGCACAAAAGTATATTACACAGCCGGGTTGTGGTGGGAACTCACACAAGATTGACTTTTTCTTCCCCTTAAGGTAAAAATGAATCCTATTGGGCCAATATTAAAGATTTTTCAATTCTTCCACTAACTAGAATAGTCACCTTTCTCTTACTTTTCTACTAAATAATTAACATTCAAGACCGAACCTAATTGCCTGCACCCTGCTCAGCTCTTGGCAGTAAGAAAAGGGCTCCCTTTGTTCATGCTATTTTCATGTTAAGTAGCTATGTCCGTCCTTGCATTTATAAACATCCCAGGTTTCTCCATTTTTTTCAGTATTTTATTGACGACAAAAAAAAAAAAAAAAAAAAAAAAAAAAAAATCCCACTAACAGAGGTAGGGATCCCAAGTCTTAAGAATTCCGAACACTGCCAAGGAAGAGGTCGCGTGGAAATTAAGGCACAAAGCTCCCACCTTCACCACTGTCGTTTCTCTCACTCCGAAAGACACAATGCTCTTCTTTAATGTGGGCCCCACTCAGCACTATGTCCTGGCGCCGCTCAGCATCTGCTTGGCCAACCCTGAACACAAGGGAAAGTGTTTCCCAGGGAAATTCAGACACAGAAAGCACTTACAAACAATGCACTGCTTTCTCCCAAAGACCACCCTTTGATATAGATAAAAATGCACTGCTTTTTTCTATCAGATGCTTTCAACTACAAATTCTATTCTCAAGCATATGAACTGCCTTATATGATCAACACTGATGTCATTTACACACCGTAAGAAAACAGGGCAAATCAAGTTCTCTAATGAACTCATCTGTGTTGTTTTAGGGAAAATTTTATTCAGGTTCTTCTAGAGGAAACCATGTGCTAACTGGTTCCACTTACGACTGGGAAAAGGAGAGAAGGTAATTTATAATCATTCCAGAAAGGAGAAATAGCAAATTATTACAATTTTTTGGACAATTACCTTTAGTTATCAATTATCTAGAAGAAAATACTAAATGAATTACTCAAATTAAAAGCAAATATACCTTGTAATCCCATCTTTGATATAATAAAGCAGACACTCTGACATTAATGGATCTTCATTGAGGTTAACAAGATGTGGAGTCTGAAAAAGGTTACAGATATCAGTTTGGGGTGAGAAATCATTAGAGAGTTGTAGCAACAGGGTTTCACAGGAGGCCTAAAAGCATCAATAAAAGCCTTAGTTATGATTCTGTAATTAATACAAGAAGCATGCTCTGTAGGCCTCCTCAAATTGGGCTAATACACCCTGCTTAAGAGCATGAGTCCTGCTGGACATGGTGGCACACACCTTTAATTCTAGCACTCTGTAGGAAGAGACAGGTGAGTTCTCAAGGCTGGCCGGATCTACACAGAGAGTTTCAGGCTAGTCTGAACTACATAGTGAGACCCTGTTTCAATAACAACATCAATGGGGCTGGAGATGTAGTTTGGTCCGTAAGACAACTGTCTGTTCCTCCAGAGGACTCAGGTTGGATCCCAAGTGCTGATTCAGGTGCTTAGAAGCACTTGTAATACCTGTTCAGTGGATCTGAACATCTCTTCTGGCCAGGCATGCAGTTGGCACTCATAACTTACACACAGGCAAAACAGACACATTAAAAAGAAAAGAGAAAAACAAAAAAACCCCATGAACTTTTTTAAGTTAAGTATGTGTATGAGAGAGAACATGAATTAATATATATGTGGGCCAAAAGTGGGCATCGAACCCTCTAGACAGTGACCTCAGCCTTCCTAACTGTGACCCTTCAACAACTTCTCAGAGCGTGGAGACCCCAACCATAACATTAATTTCATTGCTATTTCATGACTGTAATTCTGCTACTATTATGAATCATAGTGTAAACATCTGTTTTCTGATGGTCTTTGGTGTCCCCTGTGAACGAGTCATTTGACCTGCAAAGGGATAGAGACCCTCTGCCTCATTGCAGGCAATTGAGCAGCCCAGATGTGTGCAGGAACCAAACTATAGTCCTCAGAAGAGAAGAGCAGCAGGTGCTCTTAGTCACTGAGCTATCTCTAACACCAAGTTGTTTGTTTTAACAAACATTTGCTTTATATGTGTGCTGTATGTGTGTGGATGCACATATGCCATAAAAGGCATATGGGAATCAAAGGACAACTTGAGAAAGGTGGTTCTCTCTTTCTTATATGTTCTAGAGTTCAAACTCAGGTTGTCTGGCTTAGTGGCAAGCACCTTTACTTGATATGCCCAAGGCCTAGATCCTCATAAGGTTAAAGCATTGTCAACACAAAGATGAAATTAAGACAGACCAATTCTTGGATAAGTTAAATACAATTTTTGTAAATACCCAGATTACAAATCCTAAAACAGCTGGGCAGTAATAGTACACTTCTTTATTCCCAGCACTGCTAAAATCTCTACAATGTAGGTAATATATATGAATAAATACATCATTAACGTAAAAATGACAACCTCAAATAAAAATATAATTGTTGATGTTCTAAATATCACTAAGTCTTTAAATAAATTTCTTCTCCTTTTTGGGAGGGGGTGACACTTTTTCAAGACAGGGTTTCTCTGTGTAAACCTAGCTGTCCTGGAACTCACTCTGTAGACCAGGTTAGCCTCTAACTCAGAGAGATACTCTTGCCTCTTCCTTCTAAGTGCTGGACTAAAGGTGTGTGTCACCACACCTGGCCTAATTTTTTTAGTTTAAAGATGAATTTTCATTTGTGTGTGTGTGCATGTGTGTACAAATGAACAATGTATGTGTCTGGGTACACACAAGGTCAGGAACCAAAGTAGGGTCCTCTGGGAAAACAGCAAGTGCTCTTAACTGCTGGGTCATCTCTCCAGCCCCTTTCTTCTTGTGTATGATACAGGTTGGTTTTGAATTTATTGTAAGCAGCCAGATGCTGGACTCTAACTTCCTGCATTTACCTCCCAAGTGCTATGACTGTAGATGTGTGCCACCATACCCAGCTAAATCAATGTTTTCTGTTGAAAATTACATATTAGAATTTGTAAGACAGTTTTGTGACTATGATTTTAAAAAAGCAAAAGAATTCTCACAAAAATCATAAGAACGCTGGTTCACATCAAGCAAAAGTGCCACTCAAAACTCTTTGACCTTGTACTCTAACCTAGAACAGAAACTATGCATGTAGATACTTATTAACAATACAGTAGTAGGACACTGAAGCTGGGGCCATACACACGGTAGGGTGCCACACAGATAGACCCAGAACCTTGAAGAAAGTTATCAGTGCTGACACATATGCTTGGCACATAATACATGTGCTACTCTTGTCAGAGAAATAAGCACACAAAACAATTATTTAATAAGGTACTCTAGTATCGAACACTAAGAACCAACTCAAGTCAAAAAGAACACACAAGACATGTTACCAGTCTAATTAACTAACAAGTCTCTATTGTATAAGTATGATTACAGAAGTAGGAAAGTGACTAATTTAATCACTTCTTTAAAATAATAAACAAACAAACAAATACATACATAAACGTTTGCTAAAAGGGAGGGTAAGGACCGGAGCTGCTTTACTGAAGAAATGATTGTAATGGCAATCATGGGACACAGCACTGTCGTTCACAATCCTCAACAGCTGAAAATGGTTCCCAGAAGTT
This sequence comes from Phodopus roborovskii, assembly GCF_943737965.1. Classification (NCBI taxonomy): domain Eukaryota; kingdom Metazoa; phylum Chordata; class Mammalia; order Rodentia; family Cricetidae; genus Phodopus; species Phodopus roborovskii. Next base: position 898,906 of record NW_026126646.1, read on the forward strand.
ACAGAGAAGAGCTGATGACTACTGCCTCCAAATCTTAAGCACTGGAATTATAGAAAGGTGGCACCCTTCCCCAAAAGGATGGTACTAGAGATCAGGCCCAGGGCTAATTCCATGCTAGGCAAGCACTGGACATCAAAAAGGAGGGTAAAAAAAGCAACTGGTGCTAGGGCTAGGTCAGGAAGATAAGAGGAAGAACAAAAAGATGCTTAAATATACCCAAGGCCAAAAGGTTCAGACTCACTGCTCTGGGTTTATCTTTTGTAGACACTAAAATCATTTTACAACTAGGTTGCCCTTGTATTGTAAGATGAAAGCAGAAATGTCTGATTAAGCTAAGGATCTAGAAAAAAACAGCTATATTGGAAAGACATGAAGAGGCTTACAAAGAAAAACTGCTTTGTTTGCTCGAGTTTTACAACATGGTTACCTACCTTTTTAGGTGAGAAAACACCAAGTGTTCCTCCATCTTCCCGTATGGCAACTCCCATCTCAGCCAATAAGGCTTCTCTAGAAAAAAGAAAAAAAAAAAAACAAAAAAACAAAAAACAAAACCAAAAATCCCCAAGTAAATCAGAATACCAATACCAAAATATCAATTAAGTTAGTTTAAGAAGAGCTAAAAAAAAAAAACAAAGCAGGCAAAGCAAAAGCAGCTGCTGCATCTAAAGCTGGCAAGGGAGAGTGAGATGCTTATCACCAATGAGGGATTTAAAATTTTTAATGTATTATCTCCATGTGTATTTATGTTTCCAATGTTCAAAATAAGTCAAAGAATATGCCCATGCTAAAAGTTCTGTTCCTCTGGGAAGGAATCTTGAAAGGTTATACTTCTTAAGTTTGTGGATTCAACTTGAAAAAAACAATTTCCCCAGAATCTAAGAAAGTAATCAAAGTAACTTGGGGGTTAGCACCCTGGTTTTAACATTAGTGAAGCCACAGACTTAATACAGGGGGTGAATGGGAGGGTAAGGGCTTGGGTATATGAAATATAGTCTGTAAATGTGATTTTTCTCAAATGTTATATTCCCACCCCAACACCCATAGTATAGTAATTGTAGGAAGGTTTTGGTTTTTTGTATTTCTTGGGGAGTGGGGGGGGTTGGTGTGTGTGTGTGTGTGTGTGTGTGTGTGTGTGTGTGTGTGTGTGTGTGTGTGCTTGAGCCTCCTCTTCAACCTTTAGGCAGAGATCAGTTATCACACTTAGGCAATCAGGCTTGAGTAAAAAGTGCCTTTATATGCTGAGACATTTTGACTGCCCCAATAACTCTAGTTTAGAGAAATCTAATGTAAGAAAATTCTTTGTTATATTGACAGTACATCAGAGCTCATTTTTTCCACATTTTCATAAAACTGACTTCTTTTTTTTTTTCTTTTAAACAAGTGTGCATTTATTCCAACAGCATAGACAGAATAAGATTTTTAAAAGTTGCAACCTGAACTATACCTTTTACCTAAATGTTCTAGACAAAGTAACTCTGTCTAAAAGACAGAGTCAGAACAGCTCTGTATATGCAGTTTTGCCAAGTCAAGTCAATTTTTACAAATGAAAATCTCCTTTACTTAGTATGATTTTTCTCAATAGGAAGCAACATTCAAGTATGGAAACTATTAAGCACATGACTCCCTAAAGCAGTGGTTCTCAACCTTCCTAATGCTGTGTCCTGGTGGCAACCCCCAAACACAAAATTATTTTTGTTGTTACTTCATAACTGTCATTTTTGCTTGTTATTAATTGTAATGCAAATATCTGATATGCAAACCCTATGAAAGGGTCATTCAACCCCAAAGGGGTCATGGACCACAGGCTGAGAACTGACGGGAGATGTCATTCTGTATATGTTCTCATTCTGGTTAATGAATAAAGCACTGTTGGCCAATAGGAAAGGAGATAGGAGGGACTAGGAGATGAGGAGGAAAGAGGAAGGAGGAAGGAGTGAAGATGGAGAGTCTGGAGAGAACAGAACCGCCATTCCTCCGCTTTCGGTAAGACCACGTGGAAATACATAGAAATGGGTTAATATTTAAGACAGAGCTAGCCAATAAGAAACTAGCACCTAGCCAATAACATTGTATCAAATACAGAGTCTCTGTGCATTTTTTGGGGCTGGCAGCGTGGCGGCAGGACAAGACCAGGCGGCTGTCGGGAAAACCCATACTCATTACAGAGAACCACTGCCTTTCAGAGTGTAAATGTGATCATATACAATCTTGCCCTTAGATTTCTTTGTGTTGTGTTTTAGGCAGGAAGAGAGTTCTCTGTTTTTAAATCTATTTCATCTTTTATTTTAAAAAGTAACTCAAACTTCCCAGAAAACTCAGAAGCACCCAGATTTTTATTTCCTGACCTTTCCATTCTGATGGCCTCGGTTTTACGAAGTTTCTCTTCCCAGGTTTCATTCAACTCAGCAATGATCTTCTCTGACTCCTATGGAAGGGTGCACGGGTTGGAGTGAAGAGTCATGATTTAATGCCATATTCAGCCAGGAAAGCATAACACACAATACCCTCTGAAGACAAAGGAAGAGTCCAAAATAATGAACCCTTTTTCTTTTTTATAAACCAAGAATCATAAATATTAAATCTAAAACTATATAAACCTCAAACACAAATCTTCCAACTCCTATAAAAATGGGCAAATAGTGAGTCTATGTCTGTGCACAGACAGAGAAAGGGTAATACTAACATCCAAAAATGCAAGGCGCTTTCTTCTTTTTAAATCATGGCTTCAAATTGTATTTATAATGTTTAAAAATTTATTGTTTTACAAAAACTTCAAGGACAGACTAAGGAAAATGTTAATTGAGTGGCACACTAGCAAACCTCTAGTGTTAGCAAAGACTAAATAACCATTTGTTACACAATCATTCCACAAATAAAACTGGAGACCAAAAACTCTATGTAATTAACCTAAGCCCATCCTACTCTTTGAGCTGGGTTGGGTTGAGAGCTGGGTTTCCTCACTTTCTTTATATTTATACATTCTTCCTTTCTTTCTTTATTTTTGAGACATGAGACCCTTTTTGAGACAGGATCTCATGTAGCCATCCCTGGCCTCAAACTCACTATGTAGCAAAGGATGATGCTGAATTCATGGTCCTCCTGGTTCAACCTTCCAGGTGCTGAGACTACAGGTATGTTCCTGCATGCCCAGCTTTTTATTTCTTCTTGATGATTCAATAAGAAGGCAGAAAATTTGGTGGGGCAATCAGACATCAAATACACACATGTGCGTGCGCGCACACACACACACACACACACACACAGGGTAGTTTAGGTTTTGACATTGAGAAGGTTGAACGACTACTCCATGGAACATTCCTTGAAGCCATCAGATAGCTAAGGGTTTACTGTACTGGACAGCATGCTTCCTGAATGAGCTCCAAGAGTGGGTCCTCAGACTGCTTAGCACAGCATTTGCCTTGCCTGCTCCTGTGATGGATGTGCATGGATATTTATAGGCTAAGCCTGGGCAATAGCACCCACAGTGCTGACTTTGATGCCAGTCTATAAACATCAGAGCCAGTGGCCACGCTACATGCTTAAAACTTTACTGAGTAAAAAGACCAAATTATGCACACAGGAATTTCAGCTCCGTTCACATTGTGGCTTTAAAGAAAAATTACATTCCATTATCTTTTTTTGTTTGTTTGTTTACCAGAGAGGGTTATAGAGGAATGGAGATGTTAACATTATGTATGGAAACAGGCTATTCTATGGAGACAGAAGTGGCAGCAGTGACAACGTCTGGTCTGTACTTAAAGATACAGAGAAGCAAAGGCAATAACTGTTAGGAAGATGACTTATCCTCCACTGTTGCTGCTTTCCACTGCAGTACTTTTCTCTTGTAGTGTCATGCCTAAGGAATGCAGCTCCTAAGACATTCCCAAGCATTTCTATTGTACAACTGCTGTCCCACAGTCTGGACGTTACATGTTCTGTGGCTGCATCATTAAAACGCAGGTCTGTCCAAAAGCAATTCTCACCATTCCCAAAATAAGAGCAGAACTAAGGCTCTCGGGCTTCCATGATCTACTGCACGACACTGAACACAAAGCTGTAAGGAAGCCATTTGCACTCTGGAATACAGGTGGGGAAAGAAACAGTTTATTTATGTTGTTTCGGGGAAAATTAAGAGAGCAATTTATTTGCTGATTAATGTATTACAGCTTTGTTTTCATGAGATCAGGCAGCTGAGGGGAGCCCCTGAATAATGACAGCATTGTTCCCTAGAAGCCATTCGGAAGACACTGGGTGACCTAATTCTTAAAAAAACAAAAAACAACAACAAAAAAACTACTTATTGTCTTAACTCCTAACACGTGGCATTATTTTCAGTTGGTTCTAGCTGGCAGCCAAAAAGAAATTTCTCCTTTACACTAGAGGAGGCAGGAAGGCACAATATAACAATAGTTAAGATTCAAAGTCCCCAAAGAGGACATCTGATATAAAATAATAAGAGGAGAGTTTCACTTCTCCCAACTGCCACAGTCCTGCTGGCAACAAGACCACTGACCCCTACTTGTGAGAAAAGTTGTTAATGGACACACTTTCCCACGCAGAACATCAATGAAGTCTATAGGAAAGCTTTCAAGCCAATTTTACAACAGCAGAGGTCACCCTGTCTGTACCTTGCAACCCTGAAAGGTTTCTCCTTCCTTCCCTTTTGCCAGGCATTTAGAACTTCACTTACTTTCTGAATCAAGAAACAACAGCACTGGTTTTATTTCTGTAATCACCTCCTTTTTGAAGCAAGTAAAATGCCAAGGGAAAGGATAGGATGATAAGAAAGAAAACTCTGAAGCCTACTTCATATAAAAATCTGTTACAGCTTCACCTGAAAACTAAAGCGAAAGCATCTAACACTGATTCACTTTCAGGAATGAAGATGTGCAACAAGCTAGCCTGCCTTTTTCGAGATGGTTTCTCTGTGTAGCCCTGGCTGTCCTGGAACTCACTCTGTAGACTAGAATGGTCTTGAACTGGCAGAGATCCACCTGCCTCTGCCTCCTCAGTGCACCACCACTGCCCAGTCCTTTCTTAACCTTCACCTATTGGAGTACCACTGTTCTCAACGGTCTCTGGATGGGCAGCAATTGAGAGTAGGGGACACTGAGTGATGGTGAAAAGGATCCCTGGCTGTAACTTGGTAGTATGGCTGTAACTTCCCATATCCAGAGTGAGTTTCCCCTGCCCAGGTACTCTTGAACACAAAGGCCAAAAGGTAAAGCGAAACAATACTCATGGAGGTAGTAAGCAAAGAGGAGAAAAACATGATGACCCCGATGTGGTCTGACTGCTGGCTAGAATGCTGGCAGCTGTTCTCAGCACCACAGTCACTGAAATCACTGAAGGGAAGAGGACAAGCAGTGCTGCTGACTTTCACACTTAGAGACACAAGACAGAAATGGACACACCAACAACAGGCTAAAGAAGCCTCCATCCCCACAGCTGGGATGGAGAACGTTCATCAACTTAACTGGATTTAAAACCAGGTATATGTCTGACTGTGTCTACAAGAGTACTGTGGAGAAGCTGAACCGAGAGAGAAAATCCACCATGAGTGTGGCAGCATTATCCCACAAACTGGGGTCCCAGACTGAAATAGAAACAGGGAAGGAGAAAGCCGCAGAGTCCTGGCATTATCCTTCCCCTGCTTCCTTATCTACAAAGATGTGAACAAGCAGCCTCATGCTCGCACAGCCTTCTCTATGGACTAAGCTCAAACCATGACATTAAATAAGTTGCTTCTTCTCTGGTATTTGGTTCCAACATAAATCCAGTGGAGTGGGCAATCTGCAAATGTGCAGCACCACGACCCAGGGACTCTGTCCAGTGCCCCAAGGAGGAGGAGAAAGCCTGCTGCTCCTGTGACTAAAGGCTATGGGAGGACTTCTAGAAGGTATAATTTTTGTAATCTAATAAACCCAATATCACTACTCAAATGTTCAAACTTCCAGTTAATTATACATTAATTTGACTAACAGAGGAATGGCTCTATAGAGAATTTTATCTTCAATGAGACCAACATTTCCAACTAGTTATTTTGTTTAAAAAAATTATTACTACTTTAGAAAGGGTTTCATATTACCTAGGCTGGCCTCAAACTCACTATGTAGCCAGGACAACCTTGAACACCTTATCCTCCTTTCTCCATCTCCTGAGTGCTGGGTCAACAGGCTCAAGCCACCATGTGTGGCTTTAAAACTAAATTTCTAACAAGCAACTTCACTATGACTTATAAGTTACCCACAAATTATTGTAAGTTCAAACTCAACATCCTAATAAAAGAAATTAATTTAGCCATGCCGTGGTGGCGCATGCCCTTAATCCTAGCACTCAGGAGGCAGAGGCAGTTGGATTTCTGTGAGTTCAAGGTAAGCCTGGTCTACAGAGTGAGCCAGGGCTGTCACACAGAGAAACCCTGTATTGAAAACCAAAACAACACACACAAAAAAATAAATTAACTTAAAAAAGCAATCTCATTTTTAGGGTACCTCTAGCTGTGAGCATCTCCATGTGCTAAGCCAACATTTCTGTGATGTTAATTCAGTCCTAGTTCTGCCTTCTGGAACATAAAGTGCTTTGCAAACAATCTTCAGACTCACCTTCAGACGTTCAATGGCTTCCTCCCCTCCAGGTGTAGACATGATCCTCTCTTGAATACTGGTCACAGATGTTAAGCCCACCTGACTATTAAGTGAGCATGAAGATGGAGATGAAGTAAGGGACCCCATGGATGCTGTGGAAAAATTGCCAGGGCGTTGATTCTCAGAGGCTAGCAAGTACCTATGCTTATTGTTCTGAAAATCTTTCAGATCTGGGAGACAGAAAGAAGGGAAGGTAGAGAAAGAGAAAGCGAGAAGCAGAGGAGGAAAAAAGACAGGAAGGAACACCAGTGTGAGAAAGGACAGCATCAAAGCGCCAAGACTAACACACAGACACAAAGACAAGCTCTACAACTGGCAGTTCTAGATGGCAGTTCTAAAACATGTCACTGTAATATTTGATGCCAAGCAGTCAGCCACTTCTGACTTTAGAAATGAGAAGTTTCCAGTGTGGGAGGGTATGACCACAGCTCCAAAGATGTTCTTCCTAAACAGGTGAGCTACAGCCCCTAACTCCTTCCTGCTATTCTGAGTCTTCAATAGATAAAGTTTTAGTGTACTTTTTAAGCTCCAGCAATTTTTAACAAAAAAAAAAAATCAAAATAGCAATTAATATCACATACTGACCTAACTCAGTGTTTAATGGGATTCACACAAAATTTAAGAAATGTTAGTTACAACTTTTGAACATTTAGCAGTCTGTGCACAGTAGCATTTTAATATGCCAAAAATATATTCTAAATTTTAAAAAAATAATCATAGAAATGAGAATAATTTTGAGGAAGCATGGTATTAACTTTGTAATGAATGGTTGCTTCAACAGGAAAGAACAATTAGTGAACCAACAAGTTTTAGCATATTTTTATTTATGGATCACAGCAAACAAAAATTAAAAACCATTTGAGAATTTAAGTAACCCTTCTGTGTCTAATGGCACAATCACTGAGCCGCTGGTAAGTCTTCTCAAATGAAGAGCAAAGAAACCACCACCATCACTGGTACATTGCTTTTTGTCTTTTTGTCTGAGGGCAGGGTCTCCTGAAGTTCAGTCTAGCCTCATACTTGCTACATGGCTGAGAATAACCTTGAACTCCTGACTCTCTGGCCTCCCACTCCTGTGTGCTGATTCTGCTGGGATTACAGGTGGGTGCCAGCATCCATTTTCATTTCTATGTTAAAATCAGCACATTATTACATTTGTTTATTTTGTTGTCAGAGGACAACATGTGAGAGCCAGTTCTCTCCTTCCACCATGTGGGACTAGGGACCTAAATCACATACTCAGGCTTGGTAGCAAGCACCTTTATACACTGAGCCATCTTGCTGCCCTCATTTTTAAATTTGAGAATCTACATTACTTGAATTCATATTAAAACTAGGTTTTCCTAAAAGGATATGAGGCAATAGAAGCAGTTAGGAAAAATAGTCACTCTCTGGATTTACCAATATTTACTGTTTAAAGAAAACCAGTTCTTGAAGCCCTTTAAAGGCTGTGGTAGTTGCTTCAAGACAGTTTGAAAACTACCATCTGCAAATCTAGAACATGGGGAAACAAGCAAAGAGGCATGTTTTAAAAGGTGGACAGGAACTGGAGCAAAAATCATCTGTCAGGTGATGGCAGCAAGGTGGGAAAGAGGGGACAGATGGAAATTAGAAGGTCCTTGGACACATGCAAGCCCTAAAATGAATTAAAAGAAACAGATCCAAAGGGAAACTGAGAAGTAGCCAGGGCTGCTCTCCTTTGGGGATATAAGATTAGATCTTAGTCATGCATGGTTTTCAGGAAATGCCACAGCTGCTCAGAGAAGAGATAGGCAACAAGCCGGAGTCAGCACCTTCAACACAAAAGCAAGTACAAGAAGGCACCCTCTCCACACCAATATCCTTCAGCTTTGGAGATCTCAGACAGAGCTGTTCCAGGCCAAGAGCCACGTGTGTGTTTGGGCATGCCAGTCCTCTGGGCTTAAGTCAGCACAGAAACTGATACTATATTTGGGTTCTCTTATGTATTCCCTTGTCTGAAATGGCTTCCTACAAATAAACAGATCAAGGGAATCTAAAAATCCCCAAACAGATTTGACACATCTTGATGAATTATATTAAAAGTATAGGTAACTATTTCCTTGTCAACTTAACATTATATTAATATAGTTTGTGATCTTTTGTAATATATAATCTTCATTTAAGTCATATACTCCAGCATCCCTTTTTAAAATTTTAACTTGTAATTTATAAAAAGAGATCTAAAGATCAAGTAAGATAAGGCCCAAGATATGCAGAAAGCAATGGAGTATAAGCATAGGTGAGTGCTAACCCAACATGCACAGAGCTCTTTAATTACAGACAGTCTAACTAACTAGAAATGATTTTTGTAATTATACAAAGACTCACATTTACAATGCTAATTAAAAAGGAATTTTCCTATTAAATAATCAGTTCATAAGAGGAAACAACTCAAGAGGGAAAAGGCGGTATTGACGTAGTAATGATTAAAAGCAAGAACCTGAGTTAAACTGCCTGACCTAACCATGAGAAGCCATGGCACCTCAGAAAAGGAGCCACTCCTGGCTACAGAAAAATGGGGATAAAGTGATATTACCATAAGAGATAATATATTATAGTGCCTAGAACAGGGCCAGGTATGTTATAGACATTCAATAAATGGGAGCTGATATCATCACTAGCCTTATCAACTGTGAGTTTGAATTTGATTTCATTATATGGGCAGAAACACTGAAGACTAAGGGGAAGACTCAAATTCTTACACCTCTCAACTTCAGTCAAGGCATAAATTAAAATTCACTGTTGTTTTGCTAAATGGAGAAGGGTAAAAACAAGAGAATTTGACTTTACATCACACTCTGTCTGGGATTTCCCTGTTAGGGCTGCTGGCATGCAAAGCTCATTGTAAGGCTGACCCAGCAAGGGCCAATCAGCATGTCAGCGTACAGGAAATAACCAATACATATATACACACATTTGCCTCCACTTCCAGAGTAATCATCGATCAATGGGTCAACTAAAGATAAGCAAGAGGGAAAATACAAGAAGGGTCAAAGTTCAGATTGAGTAGTGACATAGAGTGGGATGTGGCATTTGGGAAGCTAAGAAAATGAATATTCAGTAATATATATTATCATTTCAGAAATTATATTAAAATCCAGACTTCAATCAATAAGCAGTAAGCTGGAGGAGGTTTGAACCTGCTATATTCAAAGTATATAACACTTTACATTAAAAATAAAAATATGCTTTATTAAATAAACCCATATTCTATCTGACGACTATTTTACTTAACATTAAAAAATCTTGGATTTGGGGCACATGCTAGGAAATAATGGACGACCAGAACTTAGGAAAAGTTGTAATGCATACTATATAGAGACATGACTAAGGTTTTAAAAGCACATTGTACAACAGAACTTTCTGGAAGTCTAGTTCTTGAACTTGACAAGAATTAGACTTTTCCTCTTTTCAGTAGAGAACAAGAGTGAGTCATTCAAAGGTAAATCTCATCTGAAAGTAGATTGGAATGATGAATTCTTACACACGCATTATTACTACTACACTAATCCAGGGAATAAGAGCGTCCAAGTAATACTTGAAGTGGTTAATTTTTCAAAGTAAATTTAACATTAAAATAGTCTTGGATTTGGGGCACATGCTACCTAAAGAAATTTTGAGATTATATAATTTCACTGGCATTTTTTAAGGAAAAAAACTCTTAAAACCATTTTTACTACCGTTTAGTTTTATCAAGTCTCTAAAACCTAAGCTTACTTTACTTATTTGAGGAAGGGCCTCACTGTGTAGTTCTGGCTGGCCTGCAGTTCAGCAGGTAGACCAGGCTGGCCTTGAACTCACAGAGCTCAGCCTGCCTCTGCCTCCCCAGTGCCCACTACACCCAGCCCTAAGCTTGTTTTAAGTATAAGAATCAGGAGAGGAAAGTGAGTCTGTGTAACCCTTATTCACTTACTATCAATAATATCTCCCAGCCCCTGAGCACGAAGAAGGTCCTTCAGACGGGTCACTTCCTCCTTCAACTCCCGAACCAGCTTGGCATTAGGGTCCTCATTGATAACAGCATTGCATTTAATTTGCTTTGCACGATCTGCATATCTAGATATGGAAAGAAAATGAATCCTTGACATTTCTCAGAGGCTGACTTCTCATAAATAACATACCATTTGCTTCTAAAGCAAACATTTGAAGAGCCTTAACAAGTAAGTTATTTGTATGAGGCTTCATAGCACTTTACAGAGGGGACACAGGCTCAGAACTTAGGTGATTTGGCTAAGATCACAACAGAAATAAATACCAGAGAGCACTCTATGTAGTGCTCTTTTGCTCTATTAACAACATCTTTAATGGGAGAAGGAAAGACAGTTTCAGATTAAAATATTCTACATTGAAAATCTCAATGAGTATTTTGCTGGCATGTTTTCAGTGCTACATGTACTAATTATGTTTTACATTGTTTTAAAACTTGAACAAATCTATAGACTGTCCATAGAAGGGAACACTTCTATTAACAGAAATGAAGACTATCAAGAGTTGGTGACGCATGCCTTTGATCCCAGCACTCAGGAGGCAGAGAAAGGCAGATCTCTCTGAGTTTGAGGATAGCCTGGTCTACAGAGCTAGTTCCAGGACAGGCTCCAAAACAGTACAGAGAAATCCCGTCTCAAACAAACAAAAAGCTCTTAATTTATCCCAATAAATCTGGGAGCCACAGAAGTAAACTCCATTATAACAAAGTCATTTTCCCCTCATTATGAGAAAAAAAGGTCACATGTCAGCTCTCAACATGTAAGAAGATCCATGGAAGACACTAAACAGTCACTGAGGCCAAAGCACAGTACCTCAGGGTGCTCAAGGTTTCATCATAGTTGATGTCTGCTGGGCTCAGAGCAGCAACCATTGCAGTCCGAGAGTTGCCACCTAAGAAAAGGAATTGAGTATCTCAAATCACACTCTTTTTAAAAGGAGAATTTTATTTACTGACCCTAAACTTGAATCAAAAGCGAACAATTTTTTTTTTTTTTTTCATTTCTTTGTTTGTCCTGACAAGGCTTGAGCTGACAATCTTTCCCCAACTGGGGAAAACCAAAAGCAAGCCAGAAAGAGACAAGAAGCACTCAAGTGAGTTACGACGCATACTGAGAGATGACTCTTCTCCAAAGCAGATATGGGGTAAAACAAGCCATAACACACCATCACTAAACGGCTTTAAAATGACAACCACGAAGTTATCACGGACTAGTGGTCAACATACCTAGGTTTTCTCGAAGGAGCCAAGTGAGAACAGAATCTCTGTAGGGAATAAAATCAGTTTTCTTCTTCTTTTTACTCTATTAAAGAGAAGAGAAGAATTTTAGCAATATTATAGGGGAAAATTCACATGAAAAGCAAATCAGCGTCAAATTCTGAAATAACCAAACTGTAATGGAATTCCATCAAGATTGAAATGTTTTTCTCACAAATCAATTCTTCAAAAAGCACATGCAAAATAATTTCTTTTAACATTTCATTTTAAAACTCTCTATAACACAAAGTCAAGGAAGTAGTATTACAATGTATATGGTAGACTCACTTCGTAGCTTTTACATTATTTTGTCATTACCAAACCACTTGAGTAAACATCAAGCACAAGGTCTAAATACTTCAGCAGATATGCTGTTTGCAAGGAACAAATTAAGTAAATTTAACAATATAGTACTATTATCTAATATCCTACCCACATCACTAGACCTGCTGATATTTTAAAACAAACCCAGTATTTCCTATAACCAATGAGACTTAACGCACTAGTTAGAACTCTCTCCCAAAAGGAGAGAGCCGACTCCCAAAAGTTGTCCTCAGACATCTGCACATGTACCATAGCACATGCAGCCCCCAAAACAATAATAAAGAAAATCTTTTACAGCAAGATCCAAAAAGTGGAAAAACAAATCAAGCACATGAATACTAAATGCAAATATTGCTTCTACTCTGATCTTATATAATTCTTAAAGTATTTGTACAGAAATATAAGAAAGAGAAAATTATATACTACTGGGTAAAGAAAGATTAAAAAAAATCTTTTCTAGCTTCAGTTAAAATTTTAAATTGGGGGCTGGAGAGAAGGCTCAGAGATTAAGAGCACTGGCTGCTCAGAGGTCCTGAGTTCAGTTCCCAGCAACCACATGGTGGCTTACAACAATCTATAATGAGATCTAGTGCCTCCTTCTGGCATGCAGGCAGGACACTGTATACATAATAAATAAATAAATAACAATCTTAAAAAAAAAAATTTTTTTTCCCAGGGAACCCCATGCTCTCTTCTGGCTTCCACAGGCACCAGGCATGTATGTGGTCACATACATACCTACAGGCAAACACTGGTACACATACAATAAAAATAAAGAAAATACTTGAAAAAAATTTTTAAAGTTTAAATTGATTCTACAGCCTTTACTTCACCTATGTATAAACAAATAATAGGAAAAGATATCTTAAATTATTCATAAATGTCTATGGTGGGTAATAAGAAAGATAAAGCAGGATATAGATATAGTAATAATATATAATCTTATTTTATCTTATTTGTTTGCTATGCTTTAGAATAGGACTACAAGAAAATGTAACTTATTCTCTTCTGAGCAGTTTACAGAACTGTTAAGAGACATTCTTACAGATTACTGGAGCAAACATCACAACACAATGTTAAAGCTCCCTCAAATTTTCTCTTGTTCCTTTACTCTATTCCTTCTCCAAGTGTGAAATCTCCTGATTAACAACCACTCTTAAACAATCATTCTGAATTCCAGTGCCAGGAAAAAAAAAAAAAAAAAAAAAAAAGCAACAAACCCTTTTTGAAGGTTCTATTCTAACTTATGCCCTGTCTGTCTCTAAAAATGTGAAAAGCATAGAGCTGTTTGTTCATTTAGTACTTCAGTGTGACCGATCCTCCCATACCTTGCTGGTGCAGTTATCCTACAATTGAAAGCATTTAAAGGAGAGAAAAGAACACAGGATGAGCCTCTAGAATAAATGGAAATCAGAGTACTTTCTAGAGACAAGAAGAGATTAAATTCTAAGTGATTTAAATGACCCATTTAAATCTAAATTAGTGCATACAAGAACTATTTTGGGTTTTAAACTTAAATAATAAAGGTTACGCAAAATTTGTTTTAGCTTTACTGTGCCACTGTTGCAAAAAACACTTTTTAATTTATGTATGCACCACAGAGGTGGTCTCTGCGGTGATGGAATTGAAAAATTACAATGTTGTTGCTGTCTTCAGGTGGGAGCACAATGCACTGTTTGTAGAAATGTTAGTGGAAACAAACCCACTATATTGACAGTCATATAGAACATACAAGTACATATAATTATTTTCAATACATGGCATTTGGTGATTGAGACTCACTTATATATCACTGTACTATTTCCCCCATTGTTTTAATATATTCTTTCTACTTATTACAAGACAAGATCATCTAATGGTGTATTTCTAAGAATGCATTCATCTAATTAAATGATACATGACTATACTTTTAAAATATATATATTATTGGCTTCTAAACTGACATCATTCTCCAAAGCCACATGATTCAAACTACTCCAAAAATATATTTGGTTATTGTGAGGTATGAAATAAGGCTCAAAAAAATGATCAAGTTTTATATCTTTGCTCTAGCATTACATAGGAACAGTTGTTTTCTTCTACTTTCAGCACAAAGCTATATTACACTCTAGTCCTACCTGAAAAGATTTTAAAAACCACTAAAAAGGCCAAAAACAGTACCACCTTCATAAAGAAGCATATGTGTCAGCAAGTTCACTTGCTGAGTAGACATCTCCTCTTAGAGTGAATGGAAAACTCACCACCTCTGCCAAGGCTGAAATGACTTTGCCCAAAGTTGTAAGAGACTTATTAATATTTGCACCTTCCTAAAAGAAACATCAAACATGAAAGAATTACAACAGAGAATTTCTACTACCACACACCACATACTGCTATAAGCTGAGCATATCTGCTTCTCCTGTACTCCCAAAGGAGCCATCTCCTTAGCCCCTCATAGCTGCTTAAGACATAAGTTCTACAGACACCTTTAGCCTTTGGTCTTTCCTTTGCCCACTTGGTAATATGCTGAGACCACACACCCACCTCCCAAACCTTTCTGCCTTCAAGATGCTTGTGCTGTGAAATCTTATTTTGTTTGGTTTTGTTTCGGTTTTTTTTGTTGTTGTTGTTTTGAGACAGGATTTCTCTGTAGCTTTGGAGTCGGTCCTATAACTTGCTCTGTAGGCCAGGCTGACCTCAAACTCACTGAGATCCGCCTGCTTCTGCCTCCCGAGTGCTAGGATCAAAGGCGTGAGCCACCACTGCCTGGCACAAAATCTTACAGGAGCAAGCCATCCTCTCACAACTCACCAACATGAAAGGCCTGTCCTTATTAAACAATATCTCCATCGAAGTCCACACTTGTTCTTACAGCTGTATCTTATATATCCTATTCCCATTATACTGTCTCTTCCACTTAGTCAAATTTTGCCCATTTCTCAAAATATAATACAACTCTCACTCTTAATCATAAACTCTTCCCGAATTATTTTGTTGTCTTAACTTATCATTTCATTGAACTTATCGATTAATAATTAGAAACCTTTCATTAAAAACTAAATCTAAAAACTAGGTTTTGTAGCTCACATAGTCTATGGTGGACTAGAGATACAGCTCAACTGGCAGTGTGCCTGACTAACACACACGGAGTACCAGGTGCTATCCGATCTCTAGCACCACATGAAGGAGACATGGTGGCACACACACATAATCTTAGCACCTGATGGAAGCAGGAAGTCAGAGAGTTCAAGCTCATCCTAGCTATATATTAACTTCAAGGTCAGCCTGGACTATGCGAGAACCTGTATCAAAATAGTAAATACCACCATAAAAAAATATATAAATTAAAAGTTACAGCTATCTCTCAACAGAATTTTATTTGTAAAACTAGGCAGTAACTGTTTTTGGCCCATAGCCAGTTTATAAATCCATGTTATGAACACTGATTAACTAGACCATTTTGCTAAAATACATACATACCTTTAATCGAGTTCCTTTGGCACCAGTTGAATCAGCTCGTTCACTTCCTGCTAGATCCACCAAGCTGATTTTACTGACCTAAGTAAAGAGCAGTAACATGGAAATTAAAAATAAGCAAGATAGCTAGGTTTGGTAGTATATGGTTGTGATCCCCATACTCAGGAGGCAGAGGCAAAGGCAGAAGGAACATCCATGAGCTCAGACAGTGATAACAAATTCAAGACTTAACAAAAAAAAAAAAAAAAAAAAAAAAAAAAAAAAAAATAGGAGTAGTCCCTGTACCCAGGAAGCAGAGACAGGTGGATTTCTGTGAATTCCAGGCCAGTCGAGTTCCAGGGCAGCCAGAGATACATACTGAGGCATGTCTCAAAACACATTGACCTCCCTCTATATGTACACACATGTGCATACACACACGAAATCTATTAAATTGGCATATGAAACATGGAGCATTGAACAACTGGAGCTCTCATATACTTCTAGTGGCAATAATTGTTCTGAAAACTGTTTAGCTGTTTCTTAATAAGCTAAGTATGCCTTTAATCCTAGCATACAGAGACAGAGACAGGCCAGCCTGGTCTACATGGCAAGTTCCAGGACAGCCAGGACTATATAGTTGAAAGACCCTTCCTCAAAAGACAAAACAAAACAAACAAAAACCCCAAACAAGAAGCTAAACATCTGACACAAGACTCAGTTCTACTATTAAGTATTTGCCAATAAAAAGGATAAATATCAAATTGCCAGCTGTGCGTGGTGTCTATAACCTGTAATCCCAACACTTGTGAGGATGAAGCAAGAAGATCATGGAGCTAAGTGAGTTCAAGGTCAAACTGGAATAAACAAGTGCTCAGAAAAACAAGAAACAAATCTCCACACAACATGTACACAAATGTTCCTAGGGTCAGTTGAATTAAATAATGAAATATTTGCTAGCAATGAAAAGGAACCAACTTTCAACATAAAAACACAAATGAACCTCAAAATCATTATAAGCAAAAGAAATTTTCCAAAAATGAAGTATACACTGCATCTTGTATACATAAATAAAAACTAATCTATACTGACAAGAAGCATATTAAGAACTTCCTGGATGATGCTGAAGAGGAGACAGAGAAATACCACAGAATCATGAGGCAACTTTGTAGAGCAACAGAAATTCTCAGCGTACTGACTATTTCACATATATAAGCATTCGTCAAAAATGGTCAATTTTGTCAGGCAGGGGTAGTTCACACCTTTAATCCCAGCACTCAGGAGGCAGAGGCAGGTGGCTCTCTGTAAGTTCAAGGCTAGCCTGGTCTACAGAGTGAGGTGGTCAGGCTACATAGTCCGTCTCAAAAAAAAAAAAAAAAAAAAAAAGAAAAAAAGAAAAAAAACCTAAAGGAGGTCAAATATTATATTTTGAATGTGTGTAGGTTATTATACATCTTTATAATAAAATTGTTCAAAAACACTCAGGACGGTTTAGAGAAAAGAATCTAGAAGATGCAGGCTCAATGGCAGAACACTTGTTTGGAATACAAAAGACCCTGGGTCTAATTAGAATGAAACAAAAATCAGTCGTTAAGCATAAAATGACTCCAGCTTTTAGTAACAACACTATCAGAGAGCATTTACTTTACAGGGCAAAGGGCAGAGAATCCTTTCTAAGTACCAGTACAATAAATCTAGATTCAGGTTTGCAACACCATGAATACAGCACAAGGGTGGAGCACTTATCTACGGTGAGTGAGCTCTATGTTCAATTCCTAACACCCTACTTATCCTACCCCCAAACAAAGAAAATACAGCTGAATGCCATTTAAGAGCTTAAGTAGTATCATCATATATATGTTTATTAATTACAACAACAAAACTAACAAATACTGAGTGGCTACTTGGAGCTAGACACTATTATATTCATTTAATCTACATTAATACTTAATCCTTTTAACAACCATCTGAAGTTGTTACAGAGGAGAAATCAGAGGCATAAGGAAGTTAAGGTAGTTTGCTCTACTAAAATGTAGCAAAGCTATGACTCAATGTAAGCAATTTCATTCCATGCTCTACAGTATTTAACCACTAACAAAATGAGAAATTTAAAATCAGGGGGGCGGGGCTGGAGAGATGGCTCAGCGGTTAAGAGCACTAACTGCTCTTCCAGAGGACCAGGGTTCAATTCCCAGCATCCACATAGCAGCTCACAACTGTCTGTAACTTCAGTTACAAGGGATCTGACACCTTTATACCAATGCACATAAAATAAGGTTAAATAAACTATTTTAAAAAAAAGAAAAACTCAGTGGTGGTTGGGAGAGCTTGCCTAACATGCTTGATCCTCAGGACCAGAAAAACAAAACAGACAACTACAAAGGAAAACAAAGGGCTAGGGATAGCTCAGTAGTAGAGTGTCTGCCTACTATGTAGTAGGCTCTGAGTAATAGATTCTCAGGAACAGAAGCAAACAAACAGGCAAAGGTACTTAAACAATATCAGAGTTGTATCAAGTTATTTCCCAGGAATGAAGCATATTTTGCATGCCTAATTACCTGCAGGCATCACTGCAATAACTTTATCAATGAAGATTATTGCTGTCCTGTCTAGAATTTCTTTTCCCCCTGGAAAGAACTACTTAAAACTGTCCTGCATAAAATGAGCAAACTATCAGACCCAAAGTTTTAAATTATTTTTTAACTGTGTTTTCTTTCTATCTTTCAGTTCCAGTAAGACCCACACTTAAAACTGGTGTGGGGTAAATGGTTAAGTAGAAATTAAAAACCACCTCTAGTAAGTAAAAGAACAACACTTATCCTGTCCAAAAAATGTAGAGGGTAGCAGAGGGATTTCTCAAAATTTTCCTCACAAAATCTCTTCGTGACAAGAGATCAAAGCCCTCGTACCTTCTCAGTGGACAGGTTAGTCTCGGCGTCACATTTCTTCTGGGTGAAAACAATGGTAAACACAGCGTGGGAACGGCTACTTGTTTCATTCATGTTGGTAGCTGCCACCGTCCTAAATAAATGCAAAGGTGATGGTTTGACAAGAGAATTCTTCCTTGAGAGTTAAAATGGATAGTGGGCTCTATACAACATACATAACGATCACAAACAACAGTCTTAAACCTACTCATTCAATTGCTCTGAATTCTGTCTTATTTGTGAGCCCATCAAGTCAGCTCACAACTCAAAAGGCACTTTTCATACTCCAGCTATCCCTTTAGTAATCACTAGAGCATTTAATTTTTATTCTATATTAGGAGCTCATTTATTCCAGAATCAATTACTACCACAGCCTCATCTAGACATTACAGCTAACATTTTACCATGACTTAATCGATACCTACGAGTTAACTCAACAAAGGTTCTGACCTGTTTCAATAATCACCATTTTAATGAAAAGAGCTACTTAATATGCTGAAGCTATACCACTCCAGCATAGCCAAAGACTCAAAGGACTCTACAACTAAAGCAACATTCATAGCTACAAATGTGGCTTCAGTCCTTACACTGGAAAAAAAGGACCTCAAAATATGCCAAAGGACTCAGTCATTAGTCTGTTTCCTACCATACCTGGCTTTGTTCCCAGCATCCATGAGGTCAGCAATGTCAGTGTATGAAGTGACTGCCAGCTTGGACAGATCCTCCACATAGGGTCCAAGAAGCGGGTGTTCACGCACACGCAAATTACCCTTGTTTTTGGGATTCAGCAAATCTCGTACTCTCTCACAGTAAATTTCCATGTAGCTCACCTAGGAACATTTTATTAGAGTAAATTAAAGGATATGGAAAAGATATATACACACTAGACACTTTTTCAAAGATAATCATACGATACAGACCTGAAGATTCAGGATGCAGGAGGCAGAGACAGAAGGATCATGCACTCACGGTCAGCCTGAACTAAAACAGGGAGATGCTGTCTCATTTTAAAAAGTTATAAAAAGTTGTACAATTATAGGTCAGAACACCATGGTCCTGGGCCCTTTTTTCTACTAACAGTATTGTGGATATCAGGCTACATGGGTCAGAAGTAGTCTTTTCTTGAGAAGGAAAAGAAGACAAACAGGTACCATACTGGCTATTTGTCTTAGGCAAAACTTATATTTCTAGAAGAACTTTATGAGTGCCCACACCCTGCTTTAAATCAGAATATTGTAGCTAAACTGGGCCTCAAATTTCCAATCCTCCTGCCTCAGCCTTCTATTGCTGAGATTACAGGGATGTACCATCTCACCCAGCTTTATTGGTACTTTATAAATACTTTATAAATATGGTTGGAATGTAAAATAAAATAAACAAATAAAAGAATGCATATTACTGTCAATATTGAGCCTTAAAGTGAGGTTATTCTAAGAGCCTGGAAATTAATATTTTCATCAGTAATAAAGTACAGAGAAACCCTATCTCAAAAAAAAAAAAAAATCCTAAACCAAAAAACCCAAAAATATTCAGACATAGACACAGAAAACAAAAGAGACCAATGACTAATCCATTTGGTGGTGGTGGTGGTGGTGGTGGCAGGTGTATGATCTTGTGGACATGCATGTGAAGGCTAGAAATAAATCTTATCTTGGGTGTCCTTCAGAAACCATTAACTTTTTTTTTTTTTTTTTTTTTTTTTTTTTTTTTGAGATGGAGTCTCCCACTGGCATGAAGCTTGTTGGCAGGAGGTACCAGAGAACAGACTACTCCTGACTGCTCGGAGCTAGATTCCACGTTCACACCACTCTTGGCTCCTTCACACTAAGTACTTTAACTTAAGCTATTTCTCAAAACTAAAGCTCCTTGATACGGCTAGTCCTGCTAGCTAGCTTCCTTGCGAACCTCCCTGGCTCTGCCTCTGACTTCCAAGAGGTCCACCTACCAAGTATTTACATGGGTTCTGCAGTAGAGTTTTCAGTCATAAGAAGAATGAAATTCTGTCATTTGTAGGAAAATAGATGTAACCAGAGATCAATTAAATAAATCAGACTCAGAAATTTTAAGAAGTCTAACTTTGATTCCGCATCCCTCACCACCTACAGTGCTGGAGATAAGAGCCCAGAGCCTTCTCCAAGAGAAGCAAGCATTCTAATGCTAAGTTACATCCTCAGCCCCAGCCTGTCCCTGACAAAGCTATAACTTCAGACTTTAAACACATGGATCTAAAGTATGGTAAGTCATCACAACATGCCAAGTCATGCCTTCCTAGAAAGAAGACTCTTCTGCACCACAGCTTTTTTTTTTTTTTAATAATAATAATTTATTTTTATTTTATGTTCACTGGTATTTTGCCTGCATGAATATCTGTATGAGGGTGTCAGATCTTGGCATTACAGACAGTTGTGAGCTGACATGTGGGTGCTGGGAACTGAACCAGGGTCCTCTGGATGAGCAGCAAGTGCTCTTAACCGCTAAGTCATCTCTCTAGGCCCATGCACCATAGCTTTTTGAGCATACAATATCAACTCTTACAATTTCAATTCTACATTTTCAGAGTACCTAAAATAGAATCTTTTTCGTTCATCCTGACATGCACTTTTTTTTGGTTTTTCAAGACAGGGTTTCTCTGTGTAGCTTTGGAGCCTGTCCTAGAACTAGCTCTGTAAACCAGCCTGGCGGCAAACTTACAGAGATTCATTCACCTGCCTCTGCCTCCAAGTGCTGGGATTAAAGGTGTGCGCCATCACCACCAAGTGACGAATGCTTTTTTTATATAGCATTTTAAAGTAATAAAATTTTGAAAATGAACAAGTCTGAAAGTGAAGTAACTGATTAGTGATGAAAGTCAAACAACAGGGTTCCAAGGTTCTCTCTGACAGCACATCACCACACAGCTCAGACCAGCCATCTCTCCAGCCCCTATACTTTAATCATCCTTGTATACTTAAATTTCTATACACTATATTGAAACTCCAGAAGGTAAATATTTCTCTTCTTAGAAAATTAGCCAGGTGGTGGTGGTGTACCCCTTTAATCCCAGCACCTGGGAGACAGAGGCAGGTAGATCTGAATTCAAGGCTAGTTTGGTCTACAGAGTGAGTTCCAGAACAGCCAGGCTTACAGACAGAAACGCTGTCTAGAAAAACAAACAAACAAACAAGAAGTAACCTATGAAGTATGTTGGAACTAGATGAATATACTGTAGGAAAGAAAAACAGAACAAAGCAAGGTCAATCAGGGGTGCCGAGCTACACTCAAGTTCTAATATTAGCTGTAATGGTCAAGGCACCAAGACGGCAAACCCTGAGCAAGGATTTCAAAACTGAAGGCCGAAACATAACCAAAAAGGTATCAAGCTAAAAGCCTAGGAATGTGGTTCTGTGGTATAGCCTCGCATGTATAAAACCTTAGGTTTAACTTAGCACTACAAAGAGAGAATGTAACACAGAGTTGGCAGACAGCAAGCTAGCTCATCAAGGAAAGGAGCTTACTGTCAAACCCAACAACCTGTGTTCTACCCTTGGGTCTAACATGTGGGAAGGAGAAAATGAACTTCTGCAAGTAGTGCTCTGATCACACATACACATCACAAATAAATGGAGCATAGTTTTAAAAATGTTAAATAGTCTGGTAAAGTAGCTAAGTAAGTAGAGTGCTTGTCTTGTATACACAGCTGTGGGTACAATTATCAGCATCAATAAATCAGATATGGTGGCTTACATCTATAATCTCAGCCGAGGTAGACAAAGTAAGATCAAAAGCTCAAAGTCATCCTAGGCTACATAGTCTAGCCAGGAATAAATGAAATTCTGTCACACATACAAGACAGACAGACAGACACACACACACACACACACACACACACACACACACAGACACACACACACACAACATGATCAATCATTACAGGACTGGGCATGTAGCTCAGCGGTGACGTGCTCATGTGAGGCACTGTGTTTAATCTTAAGTACTATAAAAAGTAAATTTTTATAAAAATTATGGGGGAAAAGGAGAGTAACCCTGGGAGATAAACCATGATTCAATAGATGGCCCTATACCCAGACACATACCAGCAACACTAAGTGAACTCAGTGAGCTTAAAACAAAAGCAAAACAAAACCAAAAACAAACATGAAATTAGAAGGCTATAGTGGTAGGGGGAGGGGGAGATTGGGAGAAAAACAGTGGGGAGGGGTCAGGAAAACACATTATTCCATCAAGGAATTCTCAAACAATTTACAAAAAAGATATCCAGAGGAAGAAGTTTTCAGACAATAGAAGATTATATATTAAGACCTTGAGAGGATAATGTTACTAATCCATTATAGAAATTGATTTTAAAAAGAGTCAGTATGATGGGGCAAACAGGTGAAAAAGTGGAGAAAAAAGAGGCCACAAATGTGGTGCACAGAGTGCACTAGGACTTGAAGATGCACTCCAAACGATTTGTGAAGACTAACACAAACAGAATATTCTCTTATTACCCATAAGCTAAAAAAGTCCTTTGTCTGATTTAAAGAACTGTTATAGGTCAAGAAAAACTAGTTAAATAGAAAGCTGAAATGAAGCACACTCCCCTTTTCGTATATGATAGCCATAAAGCAAAATAATTTAAAAATTCAGAAAAGTGTGCAACCCTTAATTAGTAAAGAAAAAACTCCACAGCAATTGCATAAAACAAGTAGAAACCATAAGTACTGTCAAAAATCACACTATATAATAAAGAAAAAAAGAGAAAGGAAGGCAGGAAGAAAGGAAAGGGAGGAAGGAAGGAAGGAAGGTAGGTGACACATGCCTTTAATCCCAGAAGAGGCAGGTGAGTTCAAGGCCAGCATGGTCTACAGAGTAAGTTCCAGGACAGCCAGGGCTACACAGAGAAACCCTGTTTTGGAGGGAGGAAATTACTAGCATTTTCTTAAAAGGCAGTTTTATTTCCTAGAACAGTAGGTTCGTGTTAAAAGAACATTGCCATTAGTAAGTAACACAATACACAAAAAAGGGTGTTTTCCTCTCTCTGTGTGTATGGTAACAATAGTTTTAAAACCACATACTTCCCAACTAAAAGAAGAGAGTTCACATCAAGTAAAAGAAAATAAACTGTGATTCTCAAGTGTAAATAAAGTCTGTGTTAGTAGTGAATATAGCTGCCTTGCCTTTGAAATATTAAACAAGTGTGCATATAATTTACAAGATTATAAAACACATTAATAATCAAAGAAATTCAAATTTAACAAAAGTTATGTATTATCAAATAGGCAAATAATAATAATAATAATTTTTTTCTTTTTATAAGCATGTGTTTGTAAGCATGTGAGGGCAGAAGCTTCCAGAGTCTAAGAAAGGGCTTCAGATACCCTGGAGGTAGAGCTGTAACTGGATGTGAGCTCCCTGCTTGGGTCCTGGGAACAGAACTCAATGCTCACAAGAGCAGTCCTCATTCTGAACCACTGAGCCATCTCTCCTGCCCCAAATTGACAAAGATTTAAAACTAAAAATACTAAATATTTAAAAGAGCACAGTGGTTGCCAGTTTCTCCTGAAAGAATGAACTACTATAGTCTTTCTTTTCTAAAAGCCATCTGCCAATCAAATGTTTCACTTAACAACTAAGATACATATTAGCACCCAATTAACTTTGAACAATTTAATTGCAATATTATTCATTATAACCAAAACTTAGAAACAGTCTAAACCCATAAAATTAAGGGAATGCTTTAAGTGAGCAGAAACAAAGTTACAACCAAGAGCCTTTAATACAATTGGGATGATAGTCCAGCTGAGGTGGGGAGCTCCCAGCTATAATCCCAGCACTGGGGAGACACAGGCAAGGGGTTCTCTGTGATTTCCAGACTGAGGGGAGGGGAGGGGAGGGGAGGAGGAGAGGAGGGAGGGAGGGGGAAAGCAAAAGCAAAAGCAATGGAGGCCCAGTGAGACAGCTAGGCAGGTAAGGTCCTTTCAACCAAGCCTGACAACCTGAGTTCAATCCTTGGGATCTACACAATGGAAGGAAAGAATCAACTCTGGCAACTTCCATTCCTGCATCGTGGCACTGGATTGTACAATTGTGCAAAAACACACAAATTAAATTAACTAAACGAATGAATTTGTTTGTTGTTCAAGACAGGGTTGTTCTGTGTACTCCTGACTGCCCTGGATCTCAATCTATGAAGCAGGCTGCCCTTGAACTCAGAGACCCACCTGCTGCTGCCTCCCCAGCGCTGGATTAAAGGCCACCACAGTATTAAATAAGTATTTTTAAGAGACAATAAAGGGAGGCTGGACATGGTAGCACATATCTTTGAGCAGATCTCTGTGAGTCTGAGGCCAGCCTGGTCTACACAGTGAGTTCTAGCTTCATTAAGACTAGGACTGCATTGAGAGACCCTGTCTTAAAAAAAAAAAGAAGGAGGGGGGTTAGAAATGAAAGGAATGGAGGACAGGAGTATAAACGCCCCTGGTTTCAGGGACAGCTACACTCACCTCCACAGAGTATGACATCTCTTCGTTGCAGTTGTCATTGATCTTCTCAAAGAGCTCTTCACACAACTAGGAAAGCAGAAGGGAAGGGACCATTAACAGCTCAAATCAGACAGACATTATTAACAGCAATAATAAGACATTCTTTTTCTCTCTCTCCAAATGTGCATATCATAAACCTCAAATACAATTAATATAGTAAACAAAAATTTTACACTCTGATAAACTCTTGTTATTTTCCTTCAACAATAGAACACAAATGTTAAGCTACACAGAGAAATGCTGTCTGGAAAAACCAAAAAAAAAAAAAAAGACTCAATCTTTCCCTCTCAACAATAGACACCTTTGAGGGAAATAGACAGGCTGTCTACCTCTGTGCCTTATGTTTCAGTCTCTGAATATGGTTTTTCAGCAAATAAAAAGCAATTTGAGACTGGAAGTATTGATGGACACAGCACAGGTGCTAACATCCAACTGCTTTACCTGTGGGATGATGCCAGCTTGGCTTTCTTCTTGTTTCCCCATCATTGTGTAGGATTTCCCAGCACCAGTCTGCCCATAGGCAAAAATACAGACATTATATCCTTCAAAGGCATGTAAGAGCATTTCCTTCCCAATGTCATTGTACACACGATTCTGCGATGCAAAACAGGGATCTTCCGGCTGTAAAGATAAGAGAGAAGACTTACGGCATTTCACTAATAGTCTTTCCTATAAACTGCTCCACATTAAATTATACTATATGTTTTTAAAGAACCTTCTACACATCTTTTCTTTTTCCATTTTATACACACAGACAGACACACACAGAGGCACTGTAGAACTTAGAGCTCCAAGATATTCTTGTTTTCTTTTGTTTGACACAGGGTTTCTCTATGTGACAGCCTTGGCTGTCCTAGAACTAGCTCTGTAGACCAGGCTGGCCTTGAACTCACTGAGATCTGCCTCTGCCTCCCAAGTGCTGAAATTAAAACTGTGCACCACCACTACCTGGCTTTTTAGTTTTTTGTTTGTTTGTTTGTTTTGTTTTGTTTTTTTTGAGGCAGTTTCACAATACAGCTCTGGCTGGCCTGGAGCTTGATATATCAACCAGGCTAGCCTGGAACTCACAGAGATGCATCTGCCTCTGCCTCTTGACTGTTGGGACTAAAAGTATGTGCCACCATACCAGGACTTCAAAAACACTGTCTTTAAAAATTAAAATTAAGTTGGGCGGGCATGGCTTATACCTTTAGTCCTAGCACTCAGGAAGCAGAGGCAGATGGATCTCTGTTAGTTCAAGCCAGCCTGGTCTACAGAGTGAGTTCCAGGACAGCCAAAGATGCACAGAGAAACTCTGTCTCAGATAGATAGATAGATGATAGATGATAGATAGATAGATAGATAGATAGATAGATAGATAGGCAGGCTGGGGATATGGCTCAGGAGGTAAAGTGCTTCTGTGCAAACACAAAGGCCTAAGTTTAAAATCCTAGTACCCACATAAAAGCTGCCCATGGCAGCTTACATCTTTAACCCTAATGCTAAGACGACCCTAGGGCTCACTGACCAGCCAGTCCAGCCAGTCAGTGAGATACAGGCTCAGAGAAAACCTGCCTAATATGGTGGAAAGTGATAAAGGACACCAGATATCAACCTCCAGCCTCCACATGTATAAACATGCAGGCGCCTGCATGCACAAGTACGTACGTACACACACACACACACCCACACACACACACATACACACACACACACCACACACACACATACACACACATACACACACACACACACACACACACACACACACACAGGGAGAGAGAGAGTACATGAGTGAGCAAATAAGTACTTCTTAAAAAGGGAACTTATGAACTGGGAGTTCATTAGCCGAGTGTTATAGCCCATACCTGTAATTCCACCTCTGGGGAGGATAAATCAGGAATATTGGCCCAAGTTTGAAGCTAGCCTAGTGTAGACTGGAGGTCAATGCCAATGCAGGTAATGAGATCCTATCTCAAAAAACAAACAACAAAAAAGCCAATACCTCCTCCTCAAACACACACACAGAACTCATCCTTGAACACACTAAGAAAATTAGAATTGAATCTTGGAACAACCTAGGATAAAAGAAAGACAAGAAAAGCAGAGGGAGGCAGCAAACTCACCGAGGTGTGAGACCAGTAAGAGTAGTCAAAGCTGAAGGACTTGGGTGCTTCCTTCGGGTTCTTTGGATTAATAATACCTAGAGAATAAAAACATTACATTGTTAAGTCCTTGAATTATAAATTCATTAGCACAATATATTATACTAAATGTTCAAATCATCCCAAAGAGCATATTTATACTACTGAGTCTTAATAGGACAATCAAAACACAAAAGTATCATTGTTTAAGCAGCAATTTGTACAGGAACATGTGCATACATGCACACACACACACACACACACACACACACACACAATCAGACCACACATTCATTTGGGTGTTACCCATATTCAAAATAGTGTTGACCTGTCTAGGTAAGCTAATAACTAAGACTTGAAAGTAGGCTGTTTGTTTCTATTTCAAAGCACCCCATAAGGTTTGAAATACTTCAACACACTAGAAATAAAAATTCGAAAAATATTATTATATTAATCCAACCCAATATGAAACAAACTCTTTCTGAAATGCTTGCTACCTATTTCAAAAAAGCAAAAAGCATTCAGTAATGAGGTACTTATTGCAAAGTTTGTGTTTTCTGAACTTGACAGCAAGCAAACAATATGTAATACGTGTGCATGGATGTTTATGCAGAACCACAACATGCTAATAAATCATAAATCTCACTACACATATTGGCTTCTCATGTGAGCAATAATAATACCACCATACCGCAGAAACTGACTTAATGCTAAAGTCTAATCCTTTCTTTTGCTTTCTTTTTGTTTTGTTTTTGTTTTGTTTTTCATGACAGGGTTTCTCTGTGTAGCAGGCCTGGCTGTCCTGGAACTCACTCTGTAGACCAGGCTGGCCTCGAACTCACAGAGATCCACCTGCCTCTGTCTCCCAAGTCTGAAATTAAAAGCGTGCACTATCACTGCCAGCTAATCCTTCCTTTTTCATACACACACGAAACTAATCATCTCATATTTCACATGAGACAGACTTTCCCAAACATGTAGTCATGAAATCTCAAAGACGGGATACCTCAACCAAATCATTTTGCTGAGGCAAGGTTACATCCCAAACTGTCAGTGAAAACAGGATTAAAAAGGAAGCCTGTTCTCGGCAGCTGGTGTGCAGAACACAAATAGCAACGGTTGCTACGGTGCTTAGTTTTCCCTCTTGCTGGATTCCTCTGGGTACAGCCACATACTTATGTTCCAACCTCAAATGCTGACAGAGTATTAATAAGGCTCACATTACACATAATCATGTGACAAGAAAACATAGTTCTAGAAAGAACATCTCCCTACAAATAAATGGTAATTTAATCAAAGTCTAACAAAAGAGTACAACATACCAAACAGCATTTGCCACATTGTTACTCCAACCCATAAGTATTTTGTGTTTAGTAACCTTTTTTATCTTCCCAACCACTGAATGAGGAAAATGCTTTCTCATCCCCATTTTTATAAAGAAACCATCAAAGAAAAGTTCAATATTCCTCAAGCCACAGAGCTAGCTAGTGGCACATCCAGAATTTGAATTTGCAGAGCTGCAACAATTAGGCAAGACATCATCATGCAGATGTTTATTCTCCACATACAGTGCTTATGAAGGCAAAACAGAAAGCACTTTATGTATTTGTATATGGTGACATGCATATAGCTATCCCTTAAAACTAAGCCACAGGCACTGTTTAAAACTCTTTTTGATTCACTTAAAGTGTTCTTGTTTTAACAATAAGAATTAGACAACAAACCCTACCAAGAAAACAAAAATTAGAGTCCTACTTCATTAGCTAAAATCTAGTAAGAACTTTGAGGTGGTGGGCGTGTCCCTGAAGTCAATTCTTACCACTTCAAAGCATAGTTAAAACTAAACATTTCTAACATCTAGAACATTTGCTGTTATCAAACACTTATGCCATATTTCATTCCAGTACCAGTTCTGTCAAGAACAAAGTACAAATTCTCAGATTCTATCCCTTGATTTCTCATTTCCCTAAGAGGAAAAACGAAGAAAATCTACACCAGAGTGTACTAAGTTCACATGAAATCCTTTTCTTCTTCCTTTGCAAACTTTTCTCTCAGAACTTTGAAGCCTCTGATAGTAATGCAACCAACCTGGGTGCTTGTTTGCACACTGCTGAGATTGAAATCAGAGCTTTGCCCATGCTAAGCAAGTATGCAACCATTTGTTACATTCCAAAGCCCCTCCTGTTCTTTTAAATAACAGCCTATATCAAAAATAAACAGGCCAAACAGTGGTGGTAGGCCAATCTCTGAGTTTGAGTCCAGCCTGGTCTATAGAGCAATTTCCAGGACAGCAAGAACTACACAGAGAAGCCCTGTCTCAAAAATACAAAACAAAACAAACAAAATAAAACAAAAACAACAAACAGAAATACACAAATTTTCAAAATCTCTTCATAAGGCTGAGGATCTAGTTCAGTGGCTTCCTAGCACATGTAAAACCCCCCCAGGTTCAATCCCTAGCAATACACACACAGTATAATTGTATAATAGTTTTCATAAATAATACCAATCTACCCATATTTGAAATATTTCAGCTCCCAAATTAAAAAAAAAAAAAAAATCAACATTGTCATTATCTTCTTGGGGAGGAAAAAGTTATCAGGAACTTCAGAAGTCATGGTAATTCCTTTTTAAAACACATTATTTTATGTGTATGGGTGTTTTGTTTGCTTGTATGTCTATGCATTTCATGCAAGGCCAGATTCCCTGGAACTGGAGTTATAGACAGTTGTGAGCTGCCATGTGGGTGCTGGGAATCGAATGGTTCTCTGGAAGAGCAGCCAGTGCTCTTAACCACTGGGCCATCTCTCCAGCCTCTAATCTCTACTTCTTAAATTCTGTATCTGCTATTACAGAATTATTATTACTCGTTGTTTCTGTTCTGTTCTGTTCTGTGTTTTTACTTGCATGGGAGTTTTGGCTGCACTTATGTCTATGCACTACGTACACGCCCGGTGCCTGAAGAGGGCAGAAGATGAGGTCGGGTCCCTTGGAGCTGGAGTTACAGATGGAACAAACCACTCTCTGGACACTGGGAATTAAAGCCCAGATCCTATGGAAGTGCTCTTAACCACTGAGTCATCTCAGCAGGCATATTCTTTCTTTAGACTGTTTTTAAATTATTGGGGGCGGGAGGATATGGAGTATGAGTTCATGTACTTGATTGAGTCCAGAAAAGGGTGGTCTGATACCCTGCAGCTGGAGTTACAGACAGTTGAGAGCCACCCAAGAAAGACACTAGGATCCAAAACTCAAAACCTCTCCAAGAGCAGTCTGTGTTCTTAACCAATACACCCTCCTCACCCCTCCTCTTTTAGATTTTTTTTTTTACTTTTATTGTTTGTGGATTTCACATCACGCATTTTGTTCCCACTTATCTCCCTGTCCCCTCAAATCCATCCTCCGCCCTTGTAACCTTCACTCCAAACAAGCAAAACCGAATTTAAAAGAAAAAACAAAACAAAACAAGAACCTTGTCCTGGAAACTGTAGGATAGCCACTTTACCCTTTAATCTGTTCATCTTTACTTTCAAGTGCTCACTGCTCTGGCTTGAGGTATCTGGATTCTGCTACGCCACTGTCACTGCGGCTCCTCTTGGATGTCCTGTTGTCCTGTGTCATAGAGATCCTGCTGTTTTGGGTCTATAGTTTCCAACAGTTCATAAATGAGGTGGATGCTGGAGGGGGACAACTTATAGCCCTGGTTCTGAGCCTAGGTGGTAGGTGGGTTGATGAGTTTTCCTTCATTGTCACTATCAAGATGACCTTTACAGCACTACCTTGGCTGGGTCACCCAATGCAGCCTACAGCAAGGATCTGGGACAGTTCTGCCCTTGGGCCCTCAGAAAGGGTCCCCTTCGTGCATATCACCAAGGCCAGCTCTACTCTTTGCTCAGGCAAGGTGCGGTAGGGGTCAGCTCTGCTGCTTTCCCGCCCTTGGACTGTAACGCTGCCAACAGGGTCAGCTCGAGTTTGCTGCCCAGGCAGAGTGAAGGAGCTGCTCTCCTGTGTGCTGCCCAGACCGGAAG
This sequence comes from Phodopus roborovskii, assembly GCF_943737965.1. Lineage (NCBI taxonomy): Eukaryota > Metazoa > Chordata > Mammalia > Rodentia > Cricetidae > Phodopus > Phodopus roborovskii. The sequence continues at coordinate 930,174 of NW_026126646.1, forward strand.
CAGAGATTGCTTTCTCATGCACTGCAGCCATTGAGGGTCAGGGTTAGTTGTCCTACTCGTGGCCCTAGAGCCAACTCTCTCACCTGCCACAGGTGAAGGGGTAAGGCATCCTCTCATCCATGCCACCATGGCAGATGCCCTCATGCCTTCAGGGTCAGCTCACCTGTGTCCCCAATCACAGGGTCAGCTCTGTGCTTCCCAGCTAAGGTGCACACCTATGGTGAGTGGGGGTGGCATCTTTCCTAAGTACAGAGGCAAGCTCTCCCTTGAGGTGTAGGACCAGCCTGTCTGCTGCAATGTCCAGTGAGGGGTAGGACCACCCATCCCAGGGCCAATGAAGGGCGGGGCTGGCTTGGCACAGCATGGTCCTATGCTAACATCACCACAGACCCCAGCTGCAACAGGTTCATGGATCTAGACATTGCCCTTGGCAGCATCTTGGGCCCAGACACCACCACAGCCCCAGTAGCAACACAGCACCCTCAGAGCAGCACAGTCCCAGCAGCAGCATGGGACCTGGGCATCAGCATGGTCCCAGGTGCTGGCCAGACCCTGGGTAATCCCCAGAGCCCTCAGTAACAATTACAGCCATGCTGTGGAATATTATTTTAAGATGTGTCGCATTTGTTTATGCTGTGTAGCATTTGTTTAATGATGCAATGATTGTTGCATTCTTTTATGTTGCATTTGTTTAACTTTGTGAAGCTGTGTTACTCTGCCTGTCTAAAACACCCAACCAGTCTAATAAAGAGCAGAACAGCCACCAGCAAGGCAGGAGAAGGGACAGACTGGCAGGCACAGAGAATAAATAGGAGGATAAATCCGGGAGGAGAAGACTGAAAGGAGGACATTAGAGGGCAGCCACCCTGCTACACAGCAAAGCACAGAGTAAGACGTAAAGAAAACATACACAGAAAGAGAAACGTAAAAGCCCAAAGACAAAAGGCAGATGGGATAAATTAAGAAAAGCTGGCTAGAAAGAAGCCAAGCTAAGTAAGGCTGGGCATTCATAGAAAGAGTAAGACTCTGTGTGAGTTTATTTGGGAGCTGGGTGATGGCCCCAAAAAGAGCCAAAAAGAAAAGAATTTTTAAAAAAATGACTACAGAGCCATGGATACCATCCCAGATCCCAGCCTCCAGTGGGAGTGGGGAGTGTCTTTGACTCTTCCATCTGCTCTTGTGACCCTTCTCCTCCTACTGGATTGCCTCACCCAGCCTCGATATGGGGGTCTGTACTGTATCTTGTAATGCCATGCTCATGAACATTCCTGAAAAGCCCGCTTTTTTCTGAAGGGAATCTGAGGAGCAGTGGATCTGGGGGAGATGGAAGGAGATGGGGAAATGGGAGGAATGGGGGAGGGGAAACTGCAGTTTGAAAGTAGCAAAAACAAAGATAAATTAAGTAATTAAAAAATGACAGTGGGCGAACAAAACCCATGTACACATACATGTACACACACAGAGATATGCACACGCTTAGTGGAATGGTGAGGCAAGTATCTCATAGCCCAGGCTTACTTAAAAGTTGTGTCCCTTCTACCTCCCCTTCTGAACGCTACTTTCCAGGTCTTCCTTTATTTATTCAAAAAGTAGTTGCAGTATCTAAGTCCTGAAGGTGTCTTATCCCCAAATCAAAAGGAACCAGAACCCCTCATTCATCCTCTCCAGAAAAATCTTCACACCTATGGGCTTTGGGTTCACACTCTTAATTCCTCACACCATAGTCAACACAGATTAACATCTTTAAAACATTGGTCCTGAAATGTTTAAAAAGCCTTAGTTTAATAATGAACCAGAGCTAGTCATATTCTCCTTCCTTTAGTCACTTCAAGCCAAGACCAGCCTCGGGGTAGGGAGATGGCTCAGCAATGAGGAGGGCTCACCACTCTTGCAGGGGATCCAGGTTCAGCAGGTTCCCAGCACCCACATGGTGGTGCACAACCACCTGTAATTCCAGTTCTAATGGGTCTGACACGGCTGGATTCTTTGGGTGGCTACATACAGTAGTTCAGATAAACTGACACAGGTACACACACATACACACAAATATATAATGAATAATTTTTAAGAAGTGAAACCTTAGAGGACTGACAAGACAGCTCAGGGGGAAAAGTGCTTGCCATCAAACCTGACAGCCTGGGTTTGGTCCCTGGGGCCCACCCAGTGGAAGGAGAGAACTGACATCCACAAGTGATTCCCTGACCTCCACAGATAACACCACGGTGTGTGTGTGCACAAGTGTGTTTGTACCCACACGATAAACTAAATAACGTTAAAAAAACAACAACAACCTTCCAAAGCCTGTTAAATGTTCAACTTTACCCCCTCCCCCTCTTCTCCTTGCCTGCTTTCCAATTTTGTTACCACAGCACAAAGATGCAGAAATGTTTGCATTACTGAATCCTAGAAAATAAGGCAGTTAAAACAAGATTTGCATTTAAAACCCTTTTTATTCTCCAGAATAAGTTTGTTTATCTAATATCTCAAAGTCACTAATGCAGTAATTACACTGTTGTCGACAAACTACTAAGATTCTGCCTACAACTATAATTAACGTATCAGTGTGGGAGCACTGTAACTTTATATTAACTTTTCTCAAAACCATACTTGGGCTTTCCTCAAACAGTATGTTTGGGTTTGCTAAAAATCCTAGTGATGGACTAGGTGTGGCAGCGGCTCATGCCTGTAATCCTACACTCAGGAGGCTGAAGCAAGAGGATCATGAGTTTGAGGACGTCTAAAGCTGCACAGTAAGGACAATACCTCAAAAACACAAAACAAAAAACTCTAGTGAGATCAGGGTATCTTTCCTCTACCAAAAGCATCCTATGTCAAAAATCAAGACAAAAATGGCACAAAATAAAAATGTTAGGTACAACAACAATATTTCAAAGCCTAAAGCCATAGCCTTGTAGAGTCTTCTGGAAATATAGTAAAATGGCAGAAACAGAGTAGATTTGAACAAAATACCTATAATCATAAAGTCCTTTAATCGTCTGAAATAACAAACTACATAAAAACGGGCGTAGGTATATCGTACATGTTCACCATATATACTCAATCCCAAAGGACTAAAGTGTATAGTAAGAAGAGAGCTGGGAGTGGTGGCATGTATCTTTAATCACAGCATTCCAAAGGCAGAAGCAAGCAGATCTTTATGAGCTCTAGCCACTTTGGTCTACACAGTGAGTTTCAGAACATTCAGGGCTATATAAAGAGACTCTGTCTTGGAGAAGATGGGAGGGAGGGAAGGAGGAAGGGAGGGAGGGGGGAAAGAAAACAAACTACAACTCTTCAGTGTCACTGTACAATTCTAAAATGCAAATACAGATATATATTACATAATATATTATATATCTGTGATGAAGCTAGAGAGATGGCTCAGTGGTGAAGAGCACTGACTGCTTTTACAGAGGACTCAGGTTCTACTGCTAGTACAAACATGGTCACTCACAACTGTAATTCTAGTTCTAGAGAATCTGACCTTTCTTCTGGCACCAGGAGCACAGGTGTACAGAGACGTGTAGGCAAATATTTATACACATAAAATAATAAAATAAAATTTAGCACATGCTTTATAGTATTTCTAAACTTCTCAAAGTTGAATATGGTGGCACATGCCTATAATGCCATCACTTAGAAGGTCAAGGCAGGAAGATAATAAGGTGAGCTCCCACACCAGAAATAAAAAGCTTCTCAATGAACAATTCTGACCTTCCTTAGCAAATTTTGAACAATTTTAAAAGGAGATGAAGTTGGGGCCAGAAAGATAATCAGGGGCAAAAGTACTAGCAACATAAACCTGACACCCTGAGTTTTGATCCCCAGAGTCAACATAACAAAGTTAGATGTGGGGCTGAACAGATGGCTCAGCAGCTAAGAGCACTTGCTGCGCCCCAGAGTTCAGATCCCAGCAGCCTTGTCAAGCAGCTCACTAACATTGACATCTTCTGACCTCAAAAAACACCATAAACGTGGACACATGCACAAAGAAATGAACAAACCGTGAAGGCCAATGAGCGGGACAAACACAGTACAACAGCGGAACCGAGAAGGCAGAAGAACCAAGTCCAGGGAATTGTCCTCTAGTGCTCGCTTCGGCAGCACATACACTAAAAAGGAAGCTGTCCTCCAATCTCCACAGACGCACCACAGCATGTGAACACTCCTGCTTGCTTGCTAGGCACACATGTACACACAAAACAAAACAGAGGAAGCTACATGTGGTGGCACAGACCTGTAATTCAGCACTAATGAAGCAAATTCAGGAGGATAACCAAGAGTTTAAGGCTAGCCTCATCTACCTACAAAATAAGTTCCAGGCCATTTAGGGCCACATAGTAAGGCAATCTCAAAATAAATAAATAAAAATAAAGGAAAGAGAGAGAAAAGAGGAAGAGAAACAAGCTCTCTGGAAGGCCCACATCTCATCTTGTTCAATCTGAGTAGCCCAAAGTCTTGGACCTGTGCCCTTCACTCTATTTTATGATTTCACTTAATAAAGTCAGGTGGTTGTGAAACACACCTTCAATCCCAGCACTCAGGAGGCAGAGGCCGGTGAATCTCTGTGAGTTCAAGGCCAGCCTGCACTACAAGTTCCAGAACAGCCAGAGCTATGCCAAGAAACCCTGTCTCGAAACTGCCCCACACAAAATAAAAGGTCAATCTTAACATAAAGTTATATCCAAATTAGACAAAAATGTTATTGGACAATATAGTAAAACAGTAACTATCTTGACATGTACAGCTCAGGTGACTCTTACAAAGACTGAGAGGCAGCCAAGTTCTAACTTCAAGCAAAGGAGGGCCTAGGAAAGCGAGGCAATCTCTCCTTGCCTCAATGATTTCAGGGCAACGAGAACTTAAGGAAACCAGCTACAAGATTGTTCTGAAGTCTGAATGAATTAAAATTCTTAAGTACCTAAATACGACAGCTTATGTGTTTAATGCTTTTAAATAGAAATCACATTTTCCCACAATAATAAACAATGTAAAAAGTGAAGGGTTTTCCTTGCACACATTTTGCCTCAAGTTTTCCACAGTGAAAGGGATTCTTTGGTATCTGGCCAGAACATGTCTAGGGAAACAATCAATGTAGTTAAATCATTTCCTCATTGTGTTCTCTGTCCTGCCAAAGCAACGGGATTTTAAGAAGTTTCCTACCTTCCCCTCCTCCCTCATAAAGCTGCCTCCTTCTCGGTGCTTTCTACTACATCAAACTACTTCAACTACTTACATTTACATCCAAAATAAAACAGAAAAACTCTAAAAGCTTCGTGCCCTCTGCTTGCTGAATAGCAAAAACCCAATTTCCTGTTTATGTCCACAACAATACAACTATGAATAGTATTTAGTCTATCATAACACACAATCCTTGACAAAGCAAACACTGAAGCTATGAATGCCTACCTTCCCTGACAGGAAACAGCAGGCCAGCTAGCTCTCCAGATTGCTAGCTCACCCTCCATTTCAAACTTCACCAGCCTACCAAAAGCAATCACAACACCAAGCTATTGACACTGATTATTAAAAACAAACTCTAAAATGGAAAGCAAAGACCAGGTTTTCTAGCAGATCTTATTGCTGGGAGAGCATAGTGGCAACACATTTTTAATCCCAACACTCAGAAGGCAGAGGCAGGCAGCTATATTCCAGGCCAGCCTAGTTTACACAGGTTCTACAGGCAAAAGAGGTTTCCCATGGAGATTAGAAGAAGGTATGGAATCCTTTAGATTCAGTTTCTTGAACTTGGTCCTCTCCAAGAGCAACAAGGGCTCTTAACTGCTGAGCCATCTCTCCAGCCCCCAGCTGTCTCTTGCTTAGCTGTTTTGGTATGAAAACAATTCAAGCAGTTGAAGTTTTTATATAATAAAATCGGTTCTTGGTACAATGAGAGGCACTTGCCACCAAATCCGTGGATAGAATAAGTTTGAATAAATGGATGAATGAAAAGCAGTTCTCAATACACAACAGAAAAAGCCCCATCCAACTTACACACAATTATTTCCAACTTTAAACTTATATTCTTGGCTGGCAAGAAGGCTCAACCAGTACGATGCTTGCTTGCAGCTGAGCCTGACGAATTCAATCCCTGGGAATCCACAAAGTCGGAAGAGAAATGACCCTCAAGTTGTCCTCTGACTTCCATACATGTGCCATGGCATACACACACACACACACACACTCCCCACAAATAAAATAAATGCAAACAAACAAACAAAAAACATTAAACTTGGGCTGGAGAAATAGCTCAGCAGTTAAGAGTACTGTATGTTCTTAATGCTCTTCCAGAGGACCTGGGTTCAATTCCCAGCTCACCACTGTCTGTAATTCTAGTTCCAGGGGATCCAACACCCTCACACAGATATAAATGCAGTCAAAACACCAATGCACATGAAATAAAAATTAACTAATTAAAAAATTAAACTGAGCCAGAAGGTGGTGGTGCATGCCTTTATTCCCAGCACTCTGGAGGCAGTCAGGTAGATCTCTGTGAGTTCAAGGCCAGCCTGATCTACAAAGCTGCACAGAGAAATCCTGTCTGGAAGAAGAAAAAGAAAAAAGAAAAAAAAAATCAAAAATTAAATAAATAAATAAACTGAAAATAACTCTGGTACTAAGATTAACCATAAAAATTATTTTTCAAATTTCATCCTAAATATACATCATTCTATTGATCCTTGCAAATAGCCCTAGAACAGAAGGTTAGAGAGACATTAACAACATCTAGCTTTGGAATAACACTGTTTTGTTTTATGACAGGGTCTCATTATGCAGATATGACTGGCCTCACACTCATTAAGTAGCCCAGCCTGACCTGAAAATCCAGATCTCTTACCTCAGCCTTTCCTAAGGGTTGGCATTCCAGGTCTAAGTCATCAAGCCTGGGTGAAATCATGGTCTTGAAGAATATTCAAGAAAGGAGAGCCAGGCAGTAGTGACGCACGCCTTTAATCCCAACACTTGGGAGGCAGAGGCAGACAGTTCTTTTTGAGTTTGAGGGCAGCCTGGTCTACAGAGCGAGTTCAGGGAAAGCCGAGGCTACAAAGAGAATCCATGTCTGGGGGAGGGGGTAGGGGTGTCATCTGTCTGTCTGTCTGTCTGTCTGTCTGTCTATCTATCTGTCTATCTATCTATCTATCTATCCATCCATCTCTATCTGTCTATCTATCTATCTATCTATCTACCTATCATGACAAAAGAGAAAGGTTTAAAAATTCTATTTATTGAATACTCTATTAAGGAAGGTACCACGGATATGAAACACAATCTCAGAATTCCTCCAAATTTATGAGACCACCATACAAAGTAAAGCCTGTACATGGGCACCTTTCCCTAGAGCCAGGTGAAGGAACCCTGAGAAAGTAAACTGAACATGCTGAGAAATGGATGATGCCCAGAACTGGCTAGATGCTCAGTAAAAGAGTTTGCCATGAAACCTGATGACCCAACTTTAATCCTTGGAGCCCACAAGGAAGAAGAAAAAAAAATCACCCCCCTAAGTTGCCTTTTGACCCCCTCCCACATACATAACTAATATGTATATGGATAAATACCATGATATCTATCGGATAACTATTCTAACACTACCAAGTGTTTTCCTAATATAACGAAAACAATTACAACATTGACAGCAATTGCTGCTGCAAAATGATTGTTAAATCAAAAGAATCCTCTTTTGTTTGTAGAAGCAGCCAAAAGATACATCATCTCTCTTCCTCAATGCAGTGCTATAAATAGAGCTCCACAGCAGGAACTTCTAAATAAACACAAGACAGGCCACACACACCAAAAAAACTGGTTCCAACACTGACATTCTATTAATTTGTGTTCATAAACCCAACTAACCCTTCAGAGCAAATAGAGAAATAGAAATAGAATACAAAAGAAATACTAATTTACCAAAACCAGTATCATTTTTGTTACACACAAATATGTCTCAACATGATATGCTCAAGTAATCAAATACAGTAAGACATTTAAAGCAAAATGGAAAACAAGACATATACCAGGGGTCAGGGATGTCACTCAGCAGAGTTCTCACCTAACAAACACAGGGCCCCGGGTTGACCCCCAGTACTCTACATACTGGGCAGAGCTATGCATGCCTCTAATTCCAACATTCGGAAAGTGAACAGTAGGATCAGAAACAAGCTGAAATTAAAAACCATCCTCCAATACATACTGAGTTGGAAGCTAGCCTGGGCTGCAAGAGACACTGTCTCAAAATTTAAAAACAGGGGGAGCGGGAGAAAGGGATGTTCTTGATATATTGTCTATAAATGAGAACACAATCTCATGCCCTTCTCTGTGACCTGAATTGTATCCTAGAATAAAAAAGCAACAAATATGGGATACAGGGTCATCAAGATGGCTCAGTGAGTAAGGTGCTTGCCCTGCAAGCCTGACAGCCTCAGTTCAAGCTCCAGACACACATAAAAGGAAAAGGAAAAAGGAATCTACAAAGTTGTCCTCTGACCTCCATACCCACATAGTGACACACATTTGTTACACACACACACACACACACACACACACACACAATAGATAAATAAACAAATTTAAGTCTGTAAATAAATAAACAAACTTGGAGGGACTGAAGGACCAGAGAAAGAAAGATTCACCACAAAATCAGTAGCCAAATACACGAGCCTTCGCCAAAGAAAGGTGAGCGTGACGCTCACTGTCCTCCCACACCCTGACACTACTGAGAGAAGAGAGGGCCACTGAGAGTGTAGGGTAGGCCCTGGGCAGAGTCTGCTTCTGAGAGGCAGCTAACCAAGTGCAGGGTAGGCCCTGGGCAGAGCCTGCTTCTGAGAGGCATCTAACCAAGTGCAGTGTAGGACCTGGGCAGAGCCTGCTTCTGAGAGGCATCTAACCAAGTGCAGGGTAGGACCTGGGCAGAGCCTGCTTCTGAGAGGCGTCTAACCAAGTAGACACATACATGGCTTTAGACATGGCAGGAAGATCCCAGGAGGAACAGGCTATGTGGCAAGGTTGTGCCTTAGAAGGCACACCCTCACTTCTGCTGTGGACTGGCACAATGTACCCAACTTCTCTTTTGTATGGTTGATTAAGACTAGTTCATGACTGAAAAATCATACAAATTTAAGAGCACTCCTTTCTGCCAGTGTGCAGTGGGGCCATTGTAACCCCAGCAGCCAGAAGACTGAGGTACATTAACCTTGGGAATGAGACAAGCCTAGGCTACAGAGTGATGCCTGTCTCAACAGAGCACAACAATAAAATAAAAGCATTCTTTTCTATACCAGTCTTTTTCAAATCTCCATAATGACCATGCCCTTCCAACACACATACTTTCAGTAAGTAGACATGGGACATCCTCTGTGCCAGCTATGATATGCATATGTGGACAGAAAAGCCTTTTAAAATGCATTGTAAGCAATCAAGACAAAAAAGCAAAATTACTTCTATCCCGCTGAGCTTAAGCTATAGAATAAAGATTCTATAATACTAGGCAAAGAAAGACTTGATAAATAAATGGATTTACCCAAAGGCAAGACAGAATTCTATGAAAGATAAAGCAAAACATTACAATTCAATCTTACACCTTGTGAGAAAACCAGCTCTACCCACCTCTTTGTCTGAGGGAATTTGTGTATGTTCACTGTCTCCAAACTTACATAACTTAAACACGAATGTCAGGTTAAATCATTACATTTGACACATTTTACTTTTTATGAAGTAATTAGACCAATAAAATATGCTTCTAAAGTGGAAGAAAATTGGGATATAAATGGATGTTACTGAGCGGTCATCTGTCTGTGTTCAGGACTCTAAAGTATTTACGGCAGTAAGATTTGTCTGTGCCAGAAAGTACTTCCTGAAACCACGGGGCACTTAAATAAAAAGGCTACCAATAGGCTTTCAGATTTTGCATATTCCCCAAAGCATTCTTTATGCTTTTCTACATTTTGGTAAAAATTACAGACGGGACAGTCCATACGCCACTGTACTCCACCTGAAATGAACTATAACCCTGTTATCACGAGACAGGCTGGCCAGTTTGCCAGCATAACAGCCTTTTAGTAGCTAGCACATATGGCTATCCCTTATCCATGTTTTCAACAGTGCTACGTATAAAAATGCATGTATGGGCCAGACGAAGTGGCACACACCTTTAATCTCAACAGTCTCAAGAGACAGAGGCAGGTGGATCTCTGTGAGTTTGAGGCCAGCCTGGTCTACAAAGCAGGTTCAAAAAGGAGAAAGTGAGCTGAGCATCAGCCTCTGCCTCTGTCTTTCTGCTTCCTGATTGTAGGTGCAATGTAGCCAGCAGCCTCATGTCCCCCGTGTCCCCCATCACCCACAAGTATGTCTTTCCCGACACAATGGGATCGAACCTTCAGAATCCAAGCCAAAATAAACCTCCTCTTCCTTCAGTTGTTTTGTTGGGTTTTTTTTTTGTTTGTTTGTTTGTTTTTGCAGCAATGAACAAAATGATTACCGCAGATGGACCACTAGGGACACACCATTATTTTAGTATGACACATTACCCCTATTGCAATAAGAATTCCACTGTGAGGCTGTAGCAGAAACCAGTGTGGGGGGGAAAAAACCCAAAACAGTAACTCTGCTTTATTACAAAGTAGAGGCTAAAAGATAGTAGTGTCTAGTCCTATCTAAAATAGTATTTTGCCTATACCCCATATAAAATAATTTAGTAATACAAGTGCAAGGGGAACAGCTTAAGCAGTGGAACAGAGAAACAAGATAGGAAGAAATGGCCTTTTGAGTGTATGTTGACTACTCTTCATTTTTCAAGATAGGGGCACTATATAACCAGGTTAGCCTGAAACTCACTCTGTAGCTCAGTCTGGCCTCAGTGCCCCAAGATTTATAGGTGTGTGCCACCAGGCCTGGCAGTTTATTGTATATTACAATTATAACCAATGCTCAATGCTCAAATATTTCAACTTTTTTTTTTTCTGGTGTTTTCGAGACAGGGTTTCTCTGTGTAGCTTTGGAGCCTGTCCTAGAACTCACTGTGTAGACCAGGCTAGCCTCAACTCACAGAGATCCACCTGTCTCTGCCTCCCTTGTGTTGGGATTAAAAGTGTGCACCACCACCTCCCAGTTAAGAGAGTAAGTTTTAAGAACATCTTACCAAACTCAAACTGTATTTAATAAAAGAAATCAAAGCAATCTTGGGGCTTTAAAGTTATAATTTACTTCAGAATTTAGTAAAAATCACTGTTTATACCTTTACTGTCACAGAATCTAAACCTGGTAAGTACCATCAACACTAGCTAAATTACTTCAGGTTCTCTCAATTGTAAAGAGTGAAATAAACAGTCCGTATTCAAGTACTGCAGCAAATAGTCCTAAGTGGAAAACATTCAACAGGTCATTCTGAATGGCAAAGTTTGAAGTGTTAGGACACAGATGCTCATTTATTCTGAGCACATGGAAAAAGAGGAAGAGAAGGTAAGTTATGCACTGATGGAAAACAACTTGTACTCACTGGTCGAGTTGCCTTGCATCTGAATGATGCACTTGGACTCCTTGCTGGTCTCTCGAGAATTGAAGGGCCTCACTCGAACAGCCACCTTCACTGAGGCTCCTGACATTCTGGTGGCCTTATAATATATATGCGATCCACAAATAAAAACCAAATCTTCTTTTGAAGTTATGTTCAAGGTTCCTTTAAAAGAGAAACATTGTACACAAGGTGGTCAGAATTAATGGACACACAGGCTGACTCATGAGTGCTGTCAGTTCTATTTCTAAAAGCCTATCCTTTTCCTCCTCTACAAATCTTACAACCCTACAGTAACTTACCAAACAGTAAAGATGGAAGTCCCTTTTCTTATCCTATTATTTTTCTCAAACCCTAAAGCCTCTAACTGATTAATGAAAACTAACCTGCAAAATAAGAGGCATCTTTCTTTGTGTGTCTTCAGGTCAATCTCCAGTAATATATAAAAAACAAAAATATCTGCTCATTGAAGGAATTCCTTAAAAATAAAAGTTTAACTCACTCTGTAGACCAGTATAACCTCAAACTCAGAGATCCACCTCCCTCTGCCTCCCAAGTGGTGGGATCAAAGGTGTGTGCCACCACCCCAGTAAAAACACCATTTATTACTTTAAGGAAAGTTGGGGAATTCTCTCTACCTGACAGTTTGAAACACTTGGTTCCAAGAACAGAGAACGCTCTAGTTTGCTCCTCTTCACATACTGAGTTTCTGCACTATGACACTATCCAACAGATGCTTCTCTTTGACCCTCAAGGGCCCCAGCACAACCATCCGGACTGAGACCTGCCAGTAACTTGTGAGCTGAATCAAATCACTACAGTTCACTACTGCAGGAGACCAGAGGAAAAACACAAACACTTCAGAGGAAGCATCTCTCCACAGTCCAAACCAATGCAATCCCATAAAAAAATTAAAAAGTAATCCACAAGTAATTTCCAAAAGAAACAACCAATCCCTTGACTAAGGAATAAATTTTTAGTCATTACAAAAACATCTTTAAGAAGAAACAAACAATGCTGGGCAGCAGTAGAGCATGCCTTTAGTCCCAGCACTTGGGAGGCAGTGACAGGTGGGTCTCTGTGAGTTCCAGGATAGCCAAGGCTACAAGGAAAAAACCTTACTTGAAAAAACAAAACAAACAAAAAGAATAAGTAAACAAAAAGCTAAAAAGTAAAAGTATTTAAGAGTTTTAAATATCACAGAACCTAACAAAATTTTAAAATATGACCAATATTTTCTTTAAAAACAAAAACAAAAACAAAAAACAGCTCCCATATCAGAATTGAATAAACTCTTTTTACTTTTTTGAAATTATGATAAATTTTGAGCCACTGAGAAATAACACTTCAAGGTGTGTAAGGTAAACATGTTTTAAATGTTTGAGATTATATATTTTTACTCCCCTTTTCTTCCTCCAAATCCTCCCATATCCCACTCCATCTCTCAAATTCATAGCTTTCTTGTTATTGCCTGTGTGAGTGTGTGCGTGCATAGAGTCTTAAATATATAAACACACCTACTCTGCATAAAGTTACTTCTATGAATTAGTTTTCAGGGCTGACCATTTAGTATTGGATAATCAATGGGTGTGCTCTTCCATGATAAATATTATTATTTCTCCTACTCTCAGCATTTAGTTGCCTATAGTTCCATGTTAACATCTCTTGGTGAGCAGGGTGTGGTGGCACATACCTTTAATCCCAGCACTCAGGAGGCAGAGGCAGGTGAATCTCTTGAGTTCAAGATCAACCTGGTTTACAAAGTGAATTCCAGGACAGCCAGGCTGTTACAGAGAAACCCTGTCTCAAAAACCCCAAACTAAACGAAACACGTCATCCCTCTTCAGCTCATGTTTAAAAAGCTATATTGTTAAGACTTCATGGATGACTTTTCTAGAAGACAAAATCTCATAGCAAACTGCCTGTTCTGGCTCTTACAATCTTTTTGGCCTCCCCCTCCACAATGATTCCTGGACCATGGATGCAGGAGTTGTAGATACATCAGTTGGGATCAGGCTCCACACACCCTACATTGTGATGAGTTGTGGCTTTCTGTAACAGTCTCCATCTATTTCGGAGAGAAGCTTCCTGGATGGGGGTGAGAACTACACTAGTCTGTGGGTATAAGGACATTTAGAATGTAACTAAGGATATACAGGTCTAGTAAAGTAACAGTTGTAGGTTCTCTGGCAAGATCTATGACTTCTACATCTAACTTGCAGTAGAGTCGACTAGGTTTTCAGTACCAGGCACAATTACTTTCTCCTCCTTCATCTCCTCCTCCTTCTCCTCCTCTTCTTTTCCTTTGTTTTATTGACATGGGGTCTCTCTATGTACTCACTGTGTACACCTGGCTGGTCTTGAATTCACAGAGAACTGCCTGCTTCTGCCTTCTGAGTGATAGGATTAAAGGTTTGCACCATCTCATACCCAGCCTACTGAGCAGGCCTTAAACCCAGTGAGTTCCAGAGACCTCCCTGTCTCTACCTTCCCAACACTGGGATTACAACCACCACACTCAGGTCTTTTTACATGGTTTGCAGACGGCCCTCTACTGACTAAGCTCTTTCTCCAGCTCTCTTTTTTGAGACAGGGTTTCACTTCATAGCCCTGATGGGCCTGGTATTCACTCTGTATACAAGATCTGTATACAAGATCTGCATGTCTCTGTCTCCAAAGTGATAGGATTAAAAAGCATGTGCCACCAAACCTGGCTCTTTTTGTTTGTTTTTTTGTTTTGTTTTTCTTTTTAATTTTCACTGATTTGTGTATATGAGTGTTCTATCTGCATATATTCTTGCCTGGCAGAAGAGGGCATTAGATCCTACTATAGATGGTTGTGAACCCCCATGTGGTTGCTGGGAATTGAACTCAGAACCGCTGGAAGAGCAGCCAGTGCTCTTAACCTCTGAGTCATCTCCAGCCCTTGTTTTATTTTTCAAGACAGGCTTTCTCTGTGTGGCCCTGGCTGTCCTGAAACTTTCTCTGTAGACCAGGGTGGTCGGAACTCAGAGATCACCTGCCTCTGCCTCCCAAGGGCTGGGATTAAAGATGTGGGCCACCACTTCCTACCTTTGTTGTTGTTGTTGTTGTTTGTTTTTCTTATTTTCTTAATATTATAATATCACTATTTGAAATTTTGACTTTTGGGAAATGTCTTCTCTCTTTCATGCTGCTCAGAGACCTCTTGTCATATGCATTAGTACCTAGAACAGTATCTCTTATAAGAGCTCAGTATCCATTAATGGTGGGGAAAACAATCTGTTTAAGTACTTGCTAGGTTTGGTGATTTTTGGGTTTTTTTTGTTCTTGTTATTAAAATATTTTTATATTAATCTTTTAATACACACATGCTGCAATGTTTTTTTAGTCTTTTTATTTTATTTTACATTAACTGAAGTTTTTAATATAGCAAATACTTCTACGACCATATTTATCAAATGAAAGCTTAGAATTATGAAGTTTCCCAATTAATGTTGTATATGCTATAATAACTAGTTCAGTACTATTCCCCACCACACACACACACACACACACACACACACACACACACACACACACACAAATGCAGCATTGAGGAAAGAGCTACATATAAAAACATAGTTCAATATGGGTATGACAGCATATGCCTGTAATTACAGCTATACAGAAAGCTAAGCCATTAGATTTGCTAGATGTAACTAGTGATCTCTATGTCAATCACTGGAAGGATGGATGGATGGATGGATGGATGGATGGATGGATGGATGGATATATGTGTATACACACACACACACACACACACACACACACACACAGGGGAGAGAAAAGAGAGAAGGGAAGAAAAGGAAGAGAAAGACCACATCAACATTTTAATTCCCACAGAACTTTGATATGTAACTATCATTTTAACTATTATGTTGTCCAAAAATCATTTATCTACCCAATTAGCAATCTATCCATTTCCCACCTTCCCTGCCCCCCTTTTGGAAACAGAGTTTCACTATGTAGCCAAGGCTAGATTGGAATTCTCTATCCTCCTCTACCTCAACCTCCCAAATGCTGGGCTTTCAGTTCCTCCCTACCTCTCTCTCATTCTCATTACCTGAATTCTAATCAATGTCTAGGTTCGTGCAACAAATAAACTGTTCTTTGGGATTTCAGTTTTGATTCAATAGTCCTTTGGCAGGGTTGGACAAAATAGAACTGAGAAACAATAAGCATAAGACAGACACTGGCCAGTATTCAACAGTTTTAAAGTAGGCATCAAGTAATGAATTTTTGTTTTTAACTTTTTATTACAATTGACTTATTTTGTGTGTCGGGACAATTTCTGGGAGATGGTTCTCTCTGCCCACCATGTAGATCCTGGGAATGGGACTCAGGCTGTGAGACACCTTTCCCCAGTGAACCATCTCACCCCTCAAGAATCACAGCTATAAGCCTCTGCTTCAAGATAGACCTTCATGTGGAAGCCAGAGAAAGATGAGAGTCTTGCTCTAGCATATTCCCCTGAGACACTATCTACAGAACCTGAACTCACTGTGTTGCTGCTAGGCTGGCAGGGTGAACCCAACAATCCTTCTGCTCCTTCCCTTGCAGCACTGGCAATACAGGCTTATGAGGCTGTGTCAGTGTTTGCAGGGTGCACAGGATCAAAACGCAGGCACCCATGCTTATGCACCAAGAGTCCAGCCCCAAAATCAGTGTTCCTAAAGTGTGACTTTCCATGTCCCTCTTCAGACTCCTTCACACACCCACACTCAAGCTCTTTCTCAATCCCTCACTATGACTCCCTTACAACAGACACAAATATTCCAGACATCGACGGTATTTCCTAAGCACTTAGAGCTTCAAACACATGGGAGAACACAGCTGTCACTTTACGTGAGTGCACTCTATCTTGTACTGTTCTGTAATAGCTCCTCAAAGGGAACATTCTAGTCTCCCTTCAAAAGTCACTTTGAACCTGGGCTTCGGGAGATGCTAATATCATCTCAGAAAAAATAAAATTCAACCTGATCTTAAGACATTTTATTTAGTCCCAAAGTTAACATCTGTCAAAAATGACTAGAGATGCTGGGCAGTGGTGGCACAGGCCTTTAATCCCAGCACTCGGGAAGCAGAGGTAGGCAGATCTCTGGAGTTTAAGGTCTACAGAGCAAATTCCAGGACAGGCTCCAAAGCTGCAGAGAAACCCTGTCTGGAACAGAGAGAGAGAAAGAGAGACAGACAGAGAGGGGGGGGAGAGGGGGAGAGGGGGAGAGGGGGAGAGGGGGAGGGGGAGAGGGGAGGGGGGAGAGGGGGAGAGGGAGAGAGAGAGGGAGAAAGAGAGATAATCGTAATGAAAGAAGAAGAAAAAAAAAGCAAGAGGATCAAAGAGTTCAAGGTGATCCTCAGTTATGTAGGAGGATGAAGACCCTGTCCCCCACCCCCCACACACACTCAAATGTATAGTCTTAAATTCAAACAGTATATCTTTTATAAAATATTCCAAGATAACCAAATAGTAGATAAGGGTAAATTATTATTGTTATTATTATTATTAGTTTTTCAAGACAGAGTTTCTTTGTGTAACCTTGGCTGTCCTAGAATTTGCTCTGTAGGCCAGGCTGGCCCCAAATTCAGAGACCCACCTGCCTATGCCTCTTGAGTACTGGGACTAAAGGCATGCACCACCATTGCCCAGCTTAATTTCTTTTTTAAAAGACTTATTTTTATGATTTTCAATTGTATGTTTTTTACCAAAAAATAAACAAGCTAGTAAACACAGAAAAAATGAGAGTATTTCTCTTTTCTAAATCTGGCAACATAAAGGGTGGTTGGTGGAATATTACAGATTAAGATTAAAATGAATGGCCAAGCAGTGGTGGTGCACGCCTTTAGTCCCAGCACCTGGATAGCAGAGGCAGGCGGACCACTTTGAGTGTCAAAGCCAGTCGGGTCTAGGATAGGCTTCAAAGATACACAGAGAAACCCTGTCTTGAAAAACCAGAAACAATGAACAATAATGCATTTGTGATTACTAGAAGCAGCACAACATGTTTCCTGGTGTCCTATAAAAGGAAATACACAGCACCACCGACCTACCACCTAGTAAGTATTCTGGCCTCCAATCCGTTAAAAGAAAAATGAGTAGAATCAAGACATAAAATGTAAAGAGAGGACTGGAAAATGGTTCAGAGGTTAAGAGCACAGACTGCTCTTCCAGAGGTCCTGAGTTCAGTTCCCAGCACCCACATGGTGGCTCTTAGCTATCTGTAATGAGGTCTGAAGTCCTCTTCTGGTGTGCAAAGATACACGCAGGCAGAACACTGTATACATAATAATAAAAAAAAAAAAAAAAAAAGAAGGAAAGAGAATCTGAATAACACATCAAAGATGTTATCCAAATCTAGAATGTGGGAAGAAACATTGAACAAGTCACACAATTTCTTCAAATAGAAAAACTAGGGAGAAAGAGACTATAAATGAGACACCATTTATCAACCAAAGAGCCAAGAAAATCTGTAAAAACATTTTTTTCAGATAACCAGAAATAGAAAAAATAAGTTTGCTAAAATGTTGACAGTTATGTGGAACACTAGGTGTTTTTAAGTGTTTCTCTTTTTGTGTTCTACCCAGGGCCTGGTAAAATATTCAAAGTTCTGACTTAGAAAGAAAATGGCAAACACCGAATCCTCCTTGCTTGGCTCTGACATGAAAGACTTGCAACTGTGAACTTAAACAGGGATATCTTTAACATCCTCACACAATCATTTGCAGCAGCCTTAATTCCCCTCCCTAGATACTCTGCCAGCCTTTCATTCAAGCTCACACAACAGAGGCCAAAATATCTCTCACCCAAATATAAGCTTGCTTCCTCTATCCATCTAATCAGTCACCAAACTGTGGCTTCTAGCTATAAATCTCTTTCCAATCCTACCATATCCCTGTTAGTGAACCATCAAACTCCTTTCTACTTTAAAAAAAAAAAAAAAAAAAAAAAAGCTGACAGCCATCCATTTGGGGAAGCAATATATTTATATTTTTTTATAGTCTCTCCCCCCACCCCTCTTAAAGACATGGATGGCCTTCTGTGACGCAGACTATAGGTTAAAAGCCACCACACACCTCTAAGAACAGATGAAACTCAGGGCTTCACACATGCTAGACAAGCACTTTACCAACTAAGGCACATCCCAATAATAAATACATTTATATTTAATAGTACACCCCAATATGGGGAAAATTATATTTTCCCCATAAAATACAATGAGTGAAAAAAACTTTCCCACATTAACATGCAAAAATAAGTAAAACAAAATACTTTTTCATTTAACTCTGTGATAAAATTGAGACCATCTTCACAAATGAGCTAAAATTTAATACAATAATTGAAATTACAGTTATCTAAACTATAAAGTTATTGGGTAAACTACATACAGCTATAGTCTTCTATAACAGATATCCATCAGTGAACTACAACTTGCCAGGTGTGATGGCTCAAGCCTTAAACCCAGTACTTAGAAGGACCCAGAAGTTGGAGGCAGGCAGGGGCAGACAGAGCTATATGATCTTGTCTACACAGTGAGTGTCAGGCCAGCCAAGACTAAATTAAATGGTGAGACCCTTTTCCAAAAACAAACCAAGTACCTGTCCCAGAGTCAGGGAGGCAGAACAGAAGGGTCTGATCATAAACCTCAGGCAATGAAACACTCTGTCTCAAAAAATAATGGATAACTCCCAAGAAACCATACCTGTCTGTACATATATGCATACACAAACACACATGTACAGGATGCAAGAAAAGTAGCTGGACAGGTAACAACCTGCACTCTTGAGTCACTTATTTACCTCAGTTCTAGACTGTCCCACTGATTAGTTTTCTTTCCTTAAGGCATAGTTAGAAGCATTAGGAAAGTAGAATGGAGCAAAACTTCCAGAAGCATTCACTAACGTTAAGGGACAATAAAACACAGGGATCTACCATTCATATACTTCTCAAATGTTGTCTGTCTTTGATCTTGTAAGATTCCCATTTGTTCTCAGAGGCGACATGGATTATTAGGAGTAAGTAAGGAGAAAACAAATTGATTCTACTGCAAAGTGAAGAAACACTAGGTGTGTTAGCTAGTATTTTGTCAACTTAACCAATCTACAGTCATCTGAGAAGAGGGGGTCTCAGTTGAGAAAATGCCTCCCTAAGAAGCTGTAAGCAAGCCGATGGGGTATTTTCCTGATAGATGTTGGTGTGGAAAGGGCTCAACTTACTCCTGGGCAGGTGGTCCTGGGTTGTGTAAGAAAGCAAACTGACCTTTAAATCCCAGCACCCGAGAGACAGAAGCAGGTGGATCTCTTGTGAGTTCCAGGCCAGCCTGGCCTACAGAGCTACACAGAGAAACCCTGCCTCAAAAAACAAAACCAACGAAAAAGGACATATACTACCATGCGTGTGACTGAATTATATTTTGACAGACACTTGTAATCACAGCACTTGAGAAGTAAAACCAAGAAGATCAGGAATTCAAGGTTCTCCTACACTAGACAGTTCTAACCTAGGCTGCATGAGATCTTGCCTCAAAAAACAACAATAACAAAAAAGAATAAGCTAGCCAGGTTATCTCACTCAAAGAATGAAGGCAGGAAGATGGAAAAACAGTATTTAAGAGCAGCCTCTACTACACAAGAGTTGAAAGCTAGCCTATACTGAGCTACACTGTTTCAAAAAAAAAAAAAATAAGCATATAATAAATTTCTATAGTAGAGCCCTATTTAATACTATAAATAGGCACTAGAGGGTCTTCCCAGTACCCACTTGGGAGCTCACAACTGTTCCACGGAATCTGACAGGCATACATGCAGGCAAAACACCAATAAAAATAAATCATTAAAATAAATATACTATTAATAATTATTCCTTTCTATGTAACATTTATGCATTTCTCTATCCAATAACTTCCATAAAGACCAAGCACGTATTCTTATTAAAACGGCTCCTCCAAATACGTAGGAATTTGTGCATGTGAGATAGGCAAGAGACAGAGTGTGTGTGTGTGTGTGTGTGTGTGTGTGTGAGTACACTCTTGATCTTTGGTCTTTGGTCATTCTGTGAGACAAGAATGCTGTTTCTTGCATCCTAACTCACGCCAAGAGTCAGCCTGCACAGGAACAGTCTCCAACAGATCAGATTTTCAATCTCCAACGTGATTAAACAGGCTCAGCCAGGCTCCCCAACTGTTTCCTTTTAACCACTGTCTGAAATAAACTGATATAATTTTTAGACTTACCAAACATATGTCCCCCTGCCTGGGTAACTATGAAATCAAGAATCCTCCTCGCATTCTGATGCTTTTTTTTTTTTTTTTTTTTTCCCTCAGAAATCAAGAGATGCCTCAAAAGCAGTTTGGAGTTGGAGATGCAGTTCAGTTGTATGTAGAGTACTTGCCTCATGCACAAAGTCCTGCATTCCATCCCAAGTCTGGGAGTTTGGAGGAGGCGCCATGGACTGGAGAACAATAGTCCCTATCTATGGTTCACCAGCCTGAAATAAACTATTCTAAATGCAAGTCAGAATGGAATTTTTTCAAAGAGCCAAATTTGATTAGTTAATATTAAATCTATGTAGAAAGTTAACTAGTTTTATTTATATATTTATATATTCTATAGATTTTTAGAAGAAAAAGGAGGCAGGTATGAAACTCTGCCACACAAACCCAACATTCCACTAACTTTCTTCTATGATTAAAATAAATAAATTCCTGAAACTGCCCAGCAGAAAGTGAGTTCAGCTTAACATGATACAAAAATGGCCCATTTTAAACAAAGGACAATTAAAATTGACTAAGATTTATTTCTGAAATCTGCTTCTCATCACAAGTACATACCAGGGTGATAACCCAACCTTTAGAGGCAAGAGGGAAGGTCCAATTTTACCATGAGGCAACAAAGTATCACAAGGTAAACTGGATTTGAATTAAATGTTTTCTTTTAGATGAGAACACAGTATTGCAGGCCTTCCCAGGGTTGAACCATGAGTTTGGGGCTGATATTCACTAATCTGTATATAAAATTGTACATTTAAATCACACCAGGTACATTCTTCATTGAAAACAATTCAGTTATATTTCCTGCTTGAAAAGCCAGTGGATTTTCTGTGGGGGGGTGCGGGGGTGTTTTTTTTTTTTTTTTTTTTTTTTTTGGGTTTGGTTTTTGGTTTTTTCAAGACAGAGTTTCTTTTGGATCTTTTTTTTTTTAAACACATTTTGTGTGTGTGTGTGTGTATGTGTGTGTGTGTGTGTGTGTGTGTGTGTGTGTGTGTACACTACAGCAGTGTGGTGATCAGAGGAAAACTTGTATTAGTTAATGCTGGAAATAGAACTTGGGTCATCAAGCTTAGTGACAAGTGTCTTTACCCACTGCCAGTCTGTGAATTAGTTTGTCAAAGGATCTTTTGTGTTTTTGAGACAGGGTCTCACTACATAGCCCTTGCTGTCCTGGAACCCACTAAGTTAACCAGATTGGACTCAACAGAGATCCTCTTTGTACCAGGATGCCAAAACTTTCCATTCGACCAAGGGTTCTCAACCTGGGGATCTCGATCTCTTTGGTGGGGGTTGAACTACCTACCTTTTCAGAGGGGTCGCCTAAGACCATCAGAAAACATAGATATTTACATTACAAGTCATAAGAGTAGCAAAAGTATAGTTATAAAATAGCAACAAAAATAATTTTATGGTTGGTGTCACCACAACACTGTACTAAGGACCTGTACTAAGGATCACAGCATTAGGAAGGTTGAGAACCACTGCCTTAGACTGTGTTTAGAATTTTATTTTGTTTCATTCAGACAGGGTCTATGTAGTCCTGCCTCAGTCTTCTGAGTGTTGCGTTCATAGGCATGCCCTACCACACCTAATCCACTTTAGAATTTAGCATCAGAAGAAGTGTCTCTTGATAAGCCATTAACTTTTTTTTTTTTTTTTTTTTTTTTCTCTCTAAGACAAGGTTTCTCTGTGTAGCTTTGGAACCTGTCCTGGAACTAACTCAAACTCACAGATATCCATCCACCTGCCTCTGCCTCAAGTGCTGGAATTAAAGGGTGTGCCACCACCACCCAGCTAAGCCACTAACTTTTCTTTTGACAGACTAGAAACCCTATGATTTATCTTTTTCTATTTGCTTTGACTTCTAAATGTTTCAAAAGTAAACTTAACCACATTAGACCAGGCAAGCTGTACTTTAGTTATCCCTTAGTACACAGTTTTTTTTTTTTTCTTTATATATATATTTTTTCTTTTTCTTTTTTTTTTTTTTTTTTTTACTTTTTTAAAATAGCCTTATTATATATGTTGAGCTTATAGCAATTTGTTCAAATACTTTCCAAGGGCAGTACATATTACAAATTATAAGTAAACAAAAATTTATTTTATTATTTATTGTAACTGGGATAGATGTTATGCAGTTCAGGTGCTAGTTCTCAAAACCAAAAAACTCAGCAAACCTTTAAAAGTCATACAAAACTTTGTGTTCAATGAACTTGACAACTGTAAGTTGACAGGACCTCAGGGAACCCAGAAGACTGAAACCAGCCCCACAAAACAAAAGAAGATAGAAGTCCAAGGACAGAACAAGTTAAGTGAGCAGTACTTCTACAATGATGGTATAAAATGTGCATGCCACTCTGCCTTCACCTAGCAATAAAGGCTGGAAACCTGAACAAATACAGCATCAAAGATGTAAGGGATCTAGAACCACTCATGCTGGAGTGGCTGGAGTGAAAATGCCAGTAGCCACCATAACTGACTGATAAACAAGAGAAAGGGGACAGGATGAAGAAGGGATTTTCCCCCCTTATCACTTTATTTTTAATAGGAAAGACTTACGCTTTTGCATGTTTAATCAACACATGACATACTTAGGGAAGCCCTGTCGTGGAGCAACTTTCATTCTACCAGGGTAAAGAGGTATGAAAAGCACTGAGCTACCTGAATATACCTAAAGGAGGGAAGTAAAGTCATGAAGGAGAAGTGGTGTGCACAGCTCAGTCAGGGGAGGCTTTGCTGAAGTGCTGAAATTTAAGCAAATATCTGAAAGAGGTGAAGGTGTTAGCCAAGCAGATTAGACAGAACAATTCTACCTTGAGTCCCAAGGTAGAACTTGCAAGGAATGTTTAAGGAACAGTGGGGGAAAGCCATCGAAGGAGAAATAAGAACAACCAATGAAACAAATCCCAAGATGAGAAGCAGTGATACACAGAGCACAGGCCAAGGGATTAGCTGAAGTCAGGGAGTATAACCTTTCTCAGGCTGGAGAAAAGAGGAGGAGGCTGTCAGAAGAGAAAGGGGGAGGCTGAAGGAGCTCATGCCTTGTTTTCCTAGGAGACAGTAGGTAATTTTCTGCTAAGCACCAGCAGTGGGAGGGTTAAGCCACTGTGAACATCCTGGGATGATCAAGCAGACCTGCTTTGTCCACTATAAACTGAGGGACTCCATAGTGATGGTGGCACTAATCCCCAGCCTTCTGTGAGGCTTCTCTATGAAACCAGAGCACGCACAGACAGTATGGAGAGCAGCAAAGGCTCAAGCTGGCCTGTGTATAGTGGGACTTCAGAAGAGTAAAGCATTTAAAACAGCCAATATTGACATTGTAAGATAAGAGCTAGAGCAGCACATGTGACAGTATGGGAAAAGAAGAGACTAAGAGTATTGGAGACTTAACATGGGAATACACAGGCAGAGACTACAGAAGTGAGGGCTTTAAGTTGTCAGGGTTTAAGATCGGACAGCAAATTTAAGATCTGAAAGTGATGACATGTTAAAAGACGTGGCACAATACTGACTAGCCAGAAATGAACCAAGCCAGTGTTTGAGTAGAATGAAGGAATATGAAGGGAAGGGTGGTTTCTAAGGGAGTTCAACACAATGATAACCAACCTAGATCTGCAATGGCAGGAAAGTCATTTAGCATACTTAAGTTTCTTTACGTAAGAAATGGGGACAATAACAGTATATACTGTACATACATTTCTAAGGTCTTGTTCAAGGTACTGTACCTATACAGCTCATTTATCAACGTAATGCAAATTTCTAGTTCTTGAAATTATTATTACCAACTATACATGATAATAAGGAAATGTAAGTGAGCAATTAGTCACCTATTACAATTGAACTTGTAATCACATTAGGTATATTATCAAAGATAAACAGATGTATTTTAGAAAGACAAGCTGTCTTCAAACACTTCAGAGATCTACAGAATGTGGCATTTAAAATGTTTTAATAACATAGGTTATTTTTTATGACAATGAGACATGTCTGCTCCTGGCAGCACCAATATACTTATGAGAAGATGCTGAGCATTGAAGAAACTTATATGGAGTTTACTTTCTTTGTGGCAAAAGTGCCCTTGCCTTGACTGCTGACAGTATACTCCTAACTTGAGAAGCAGGATGCAAAATAGAGTGACTATAAACTTTAGACAAAGCAGAACAGTCCTTCAGAAAATCCTATTTCACAGAAAAGTCTGTCAGATGTTAGGACTATAGGTCAAAAATGGATGCCCCAACATTGCAAAGGAACCTTGGGTGACTGTCCACGTAGCCAGCTGTTTTTGTCATTTCTCACACCTTGACTGCACTTCCTATTTACTCCATTAATATTATTTCCTTCTCAGATCTCTGAGGGTGTTGAAGACTAGATAGTATAGTTAAAGTTTTCATTGTTTATCAGACTCAGAAAAGAAGCTCACTAAGATGTGTAAAGTATAAATGGTTTGTGAGACATTAAAAGATATTTTGCTAATGCAAATTAGAATACAAAGTAAATCAGGTACAAGATTATGGACTCACCAATTTAAGATGGATAATGAAGTAGTTTCTTTGAATTGTCAAATATAAATGGACTAGGTATTTTCTCTGATTTTATCAAATGCAAATGGACTAGACATTGTTGATGAACTTACTGTCTGTATATACTTATTATACTTATTATATATAGTTTTTCTTATGTGAGTTATAGCCTTCTTTTTGTATTAGACAAAAAAGGGGGTTTGTGGTGATATGTTGTTTGCGATTTATGAAAGCTTGCCTGAGGATTCAGAAAGCAAAGTCAGCCACAAGCTATAGAAGCCAGGGGCACACCTTTAATCCCAGCAGCCAGAAGCTAGTGGCACACATCTTTAATCCTTGGACTCAAGAGTAATAGGAAGACAGACTTCTGTGAGATCAAGGCCACCCAGATTTACACAAGAGTCAATCAGTCTAAAAGAGAATTATAGCTCCTTTAATCCCAACATTAGGGAAGTGTATAAGACAGAAGCAAGGTCTCAGAGAGGCATTGTTCTCCAGCCACACTGAGGAAAGACTTGGTGAAGAGCTCACGCGTGGATCAGCCCTTTCAGCCTGAGTTAGAGGTAAGAGCCAGTGGCCAGCTGCTTTTCTTTTCTGATCTTCAACTTGAAGCTTGAGCCCCAATATCTGCCTCTGGGTCATTTATTTTTCATGTTATACTACTTGGCATGGCTGCCTATGAATTAAATTAACAAATGTACTTACAAAAGAGCCTGGCATCTAGAAAATAATACTTTATCATTATTGCTGCTACTACTACTGTTTATTTATTAGTCGCTGACATCTGCCAAGATGATGTGAAAAATCTGTATGAGGCTAGAGCCTCTGCTCAGTAGTAGAATCCCTTGCCCAGTATGTGCAAGGCCCAAGGTACAATTTAGCAACACAAAAATAACAATAAAATAAAATTTGAATGGAAGAGAAAACCAGGCCAAAGGGTACCCAAGTTATCAAAGGGGGAAATGACAGAAGACTATAAAACTGAATGACAAGCCAACATGATAGTAAATATTTAAAATGTAAACTAAGTGTAACAGCTTTATGGGGTTGGGGAGTACCACTTAGCTGAGTGGTAGAGCACCTGCCTAAAAAGTGCAAGGCTCTGGGTTAAGTCTTCAGATCCCCCAACCAAAAGACATTTTTGTATCCAGATATTTTCAGTCTACCAACTTGAATCTCATATGTAGCCACAAACGATCACAAAATCATTAATAGTAAACAGCATGAGAAAGAGAAAAGAGGCTGACTGAAAAATCACAGAAACTTCCACAGCACAACCAATGGTACACTAACTGCACTAAAATAAAGGGGGTTGGAGTCCAAGTTCAAACGGTAGAGCTTACATTCTTTTAGGGTAAAGACCTGAATCTCCATATGAGCTGGATTATCTCCTAACTACTAGGAGAACAAATCAATCACTGAGCTGTTAAGCAAAAGAAAAAGAAAAACCCAAATTCACAACTTTCCTATCACAGCCAAACCTGTTTAATGTCTTCCATCCTGCACCAAAATAAGCTCTAGAAGTGTACACATTTATTTTCTCTCTCTTGCAGTGTCCACAAGTCCACTGGTGTCTGTCTATTCAAAGACCTCTTACGAAGGGGACTTTGTAAAATAAGGATGAAACACCTTTAACTTTGGGGCATTGTGAAATTCTACCACATAAGTTTACAAGATCGTGGGGATGTACTTAATCCTGGGAAAGGCTTATTATTACAGTGAGTAGCCTGGGAAGAGGTTTACAACCAAGGCAGCAAGGACTCAGCGTTGTCCTTTATTCTGTCCACAGAACAAAACCAAAACCAAAAAAGTAAGCTAGAAAGCTTTGACCTTGGAAACTGTTGGCAGATTTTCTTGGGCAATAACTTATTCCCTGTACAAATTTAGTAGAAAAAAAAAAAAGAAGAAGAAGAAAGAAAACTGCATTCATATCTGGTCTTGAAATGGAAAACAGTCTGCCCTATGCCTTACACGTTGTACTTCCAGAAAAATATTCAACAGTGAAGACCTATACAGACTTAAGAAATCTTTCCAACACGTCAAGTTCACAATCAGGTCTGATTTCTATCAAATCCTTAAATTATAATTAATCACAGTTATTTTTAACAACTATTTCTTGTTTTTGACATGGAATCATAAAACAGACATTCTACATTTCTTGAATATTAATGTACTGGAAAAAATACTGAGTTCAGGCTAGAGAGACAGCTCAGCAATTAAAAGCTCTTGAGGCAGACCCTCGTTCAGCTCCCAGTACCCTTACATTGACTCACAATCACCTGTCTCTGTAGGTCCAGAGGATCCAACTCCCTTGTCTGTCCTCTGAGGGCACCAGGCACACACATGGTACACATACATACATACAAGCAAAACACTCATACAGATATAATAAATAAAAAAAAAATAGCATCTGTTGAAGTTTAAAGAGACCGCTTAATGATTAAAGATACAAAAAAATAAAGTGTACTGACTCCTCTTAGAAAAACACTGGAACTTGTTTTTAGTAGTTATTCTTAAGTAGACAGAAAAATTAAAATAGAAAAAATTTAAATAATTTAGGCACTAAGAATGGGGTATGGAGGATGGGAGCTCAGTAGTAGACAGCTTGTCTAACATGCTTAAGACCTGGATTGGAACCCATGTTCAAAACATAGGAAAACACAGGCTCACTCTGAACCCCAGGTTTATTGACCATTTCTGGATCTACTTTAAAACACCAAAAAGAGTCACCTTGGTAATCCATCGTCAAATAGACCATAAACAACTTCAATTGCTTCATAATCGATATCAACAAAATTAGAAAGCACTACACTTGTCAAATGAAAACACTAGCTAAAATTTTGTTATGACTAAGCCAAGCACACTGCCTGTAAATAAAATGTCCACCATAATATGGCTTTTTAACAGTTACTCAAACCCACCACCACTTTCTCTGGGTTATGACAGGCACATCATGACACAAAGCAGCATGCTCAGTGTTGGCCGAACAGCTGCTTGGAACAGTGAGAGCTGCATAAGCAAGAGATCTGTTGACAATCTAATTTAGGCTACATCTAGATTCCACAACGATGACTGGCTGCACCCTCAGAAACAGTGCTGCAAGTCTTCTCTGCTGTCAGAATAGTCCAGTTTACCTAATCTCTGCACGTTGAGGTACTATGCAAATCTATCCAGGAAATGCAATATGCTGAGAGTCTCCAACAAGGTAAACTGGCCTTCGCAGAGGAAAGGCATCAACAGGATCGCGAGGGCCAAGGCAGCAATGGATATCGGTGGTAAGAACAGAATCACAGGATTTCACCCCAGCAAGAATGGAATCTTCGAGCCAGTTTACCCTGACGGCTCAGACACCTTTTCACCAAAGGGAAAAGGTGATTTCGGAGCTCAATTCTGCCTTTACAGTAGGCGAGGGTTTGCGTTGCATGAACAATGACTAGCTTGCTCCGGGCGGCCTCCCATCCCCCAACCTGGCTTCTGGTGCGGGCCAGTCACCCTGGAAGCTGCCAGGGCTGTCACTCGGTGCCTTCCAGCAACCGGACTTGGCTCCTAAACGATTTGTCAGATCATCCTCCCAATATGGCTGCCAGAGTAATCCTGGTCCGCTGAACGTCGAGCCCACACCATCCTTCCCCGCAGCTGGCCAGCATCCAACAAGCCCCCTCCCTTGCATCCTTCCTCCGTCCAGCCCTTGAGCCCTCCGCGCCACCGGATGCCCTTTCCTACCTTCATCGGGCACAGGGGCATCGCCACGTTCCCAGTCGGAACCCTGATGCCAACCACAATGGGGGTGAGAGGGGAGAAGGGGAGAAAGACCAGCTGGTCTCAAGCCGGGCAGGGCCGGCTCCCCCAGAGCTGCAATGTGCGGACAGAGCGGGGCCTGGCGGCGGGGCCGGCGGAGGGCCGGTGCAGGGCACTGCGGGGGACCGGCAGGCCGCTGGACCGAAGCCCGGGGCTCGCGGCCGGCCGGCCGGCCAGGGCTCTCCAGTGAGGGCGAGGCTCCTCGGCGCGGACCCGGCGGCCCGGCCGGCCGGCCGCGCCGCTTCCTCGCTTCGCCCAGCCCAGGCCCGACCGCAGCCCGGACGGAGCGTGTCCCGCGGGAGCGGCCCCCTCCGCCGGCGCCGCGGCACCGCCGCCCACCTCCCGTCCGCCGCCCCCCCTCCGCCTGTCCCCTGAGCTCAGCCTCCTCTCACCTCAGCCGCGCTGCGGACGGACGGACGGACGGACGGACGGGCGAGCCGGCCGAGTCAGAAGACGCCGCGGCGCGCAGGGGCGCGGGAGGCCGGGCACCGACGCACCTCAGCGCGAGCAGCGGCCGCCGGGAGCCGCAGGGCGCCGCTCCGCAGCCCCATCACGCAGCCGCCCAGCGCTGCATCGAGGGTCGGCGGGAGGCCGGGGCGCGGCGGTGGATGCGGCGAAGGATCGGGGACAGGCTCGGACGCGAGCTGTCGCCTCCCGGGACCACGGCCGTCTGACTACACCGCGTCGCAGCTCGCCAAACTCCGCCCGAAGCCGCCGGCGCGGGACACCGCCCCGAGCTAGAGCGCAGCGCGTCACTCCTGCCCGCCCAGCAACCGAGACCGACGCGGGAGGTAACCAATCGAGATAAAGATCTGGACACGGGCGACCAATAGGAAGGCGATGTCGTCAGAGGGGGCGGGAGGTGCTGGCGGAGCGACGGAGACACTCGAGCGCCCCCTGCTGGTCCAGGAGCCGCCGCGGGTGCGGGCGTGTCGGGTGGGCGAAGCGGGTGCCCCGAGGTCCCACCCGGGTGACCCCTAAAGGGTGTTAGTGGGTGGTAGCCGCGCCTGTGTGGCCGGATGACCCGCTTAGCAAAGGGACACAAGGTGGGCTGAGTGCCGGGCAGGACTGGACGGCCCAGTTGCCATCCGAGAGCTGGGAAGATGTGGGAGCGGCCGGGTGTGGAGTCATTGTCCATTTGGAAAACAGCTCCCACGGTGAAGCCGCCCAGCCCGGCGCGGTGGGAAGGGGACAGCGCGCAGGCAGCAGTGCATCTATCCACGGAAGCTCCCTGGCCTGGCCTATTCTTGTCGAACCCCAGCACAACACCTCCCACACGCCACCTTGGGAGAAAAGGAGGAATGAGTAATGGGAAAGAAAGCATGACTTGGTGGGCTTTCAGCGTCTCCTCGGGAGACAGCGTGCTGGTGCGAACTGAGGAACAAAACGCTTTGTATCCCGCCCGGTGAATGGACTGAGCGGCCCGTGAGAGATGGCCCTGAAGAGGGTTACCAGGACTCAGCAGAACACAAAAGCCCGATGAGCCATGTTTTGTTTTGTTTTTTTAAATCAGATTTAGGTTCAACTCAAAGGAAAAGCCTCACAGCCGTTCATGAGCAGCTCAATTCAGTATTTGTTTAAACAAATAATACTAATAAATCACAATGACAATCTGTTAGTCACACTGTCTTTGAAGGCTAAATAACGTCTTTTGGATTTACTAGCAGAAATTGAAAGATTTTTTTTTCCTCATCCCTGACTTTAAAACAGTATTTTTGGGTAGAGAAAGGCCTACACACACTAAAACAAGAAAATTAACTTTCTACACTGATTCGGGAAAATCACCGTGCCACTGAAGTAGACGCTCCAGTTATCCCACATTTATTGGGCACTTCTCATTGCATTTATTTGGTTTTGATTTTTGTTCTATTTTTAAATTTATGTATTTATTTATTTTGAGAAAGGGTCTCTCTTTGTAGTTCTGGCTCTCCTGGAACTCAATATGTAGTAGACAAGGCTGATCTCGAACCCACAGAGATCTGTCTGCCTCCACCTCCCGATTGCTGGGATTAAAGACACCCCTATGACCTGCTCTCGTTTTATTTAGAATTTATACTTCCCCATCCCACAAAAGGATTTGTTGTAATTCATACCAAAACATACAAGCAATAAAATTGGTTAAAATATGAGGGGGAACGATTTTGTGGGTTGAAGGCCAGCCTGGGCTACATAGAGAAGCCCTGTCTTAAAGAAACAGGGCCAGGCAAGATGGCTTAGTGGGTAAAAGTTCTGATGAAGCCTGTGACCTGAGTTCCATCTCCAGAACCCAAGTTAAAGTAGAAGACAGCCTACTCAACAAAGTTGTCCTCTGACATGGACACACGCTTCATACACTGCGCTATAATAATGAGTTACAATTTTAACAGACAAAAACATTAACAAAATAAGCAAATGAAGAAGCTGCCCCTGTGGAGCCCTTGTATAGCATATGGGAGGCCCTGGTTTCAGTCCCTAGAGTGGAGGAGGAGGGAGAGAGGAATCAGTCTCAGTATAGGGAAATCCATAAATGGATTTCCAGGTGGATAAGAGGCTCCCAGTGCTCTTTACAGCAGGGTGCCCATAGGTAGAACCATCACAGTGTGTACTCAGAAAGCCAGGAGAAAGGACCTGGAAAGTTTTCAACATAAGAAAGGAGTTTTGTTTTGTTTTGTTTTTTGAGACAGGGTTTCTCTGTGCAGGTTTGGAGCTTGTCCTGGAACTCTATAGACCAGGCTGTCCTCAAATTCACAGAGATCTGCCTGCCTCTGCCTCAGAAGTGCTGGGATTAACTGCCCAGCTAAGAGGAAATGGAGATGCTGCTCAGTAGTTAAGAGCGCTTCTTGCTCTTGAAGAGGACCTGAGTTCTATTCCCAGTACCTACATTTAAGCAACTCGCCATCACCTGTAACTCGAGCAGCACAGGGATTTGACATCTCTGGCCTCCAAGGGCACCTGCACTCATGCACATTCCAACACACAGATTCACACAAATAATATTTTTAATTAAAAAATAAATCTTTTAAAAACATTTGAGATAAATATGCTAAGCCTGCATTATACATTATTCAATGTATATGTGTCCAAACATAATATGGCATCCTCATTAATACATACAATTTTAATATCTTCACACATCATGAAGTTTTTTTAAAAGCAAATAACAAGCTACGAAGAAAGGCCTACTTGAGCCAGGAATGGTGGGCGTGTCTATGATCCCAGTACTCTGCGGACAGAGGCAGGAGGATCTCTGCAAATTGGAAGCCAGCCTATGCAATATATGGAGTAAGCTAGCCAGAGGCACATAGTGAGACCCTACCCCGAAAAAACAAGCAACCAATATTTAAAAAAAAAAAAAAAAAAAACTCAGTGCAGGTAGGGGGTCAGCATCAACAGAGGCCGATGAGGCTGCCGTGTGCAGCCTCTTCTAACAAACGAAGCCATCCCGCACAATCACTCAATTGCTCAGTTAACAAATTTCGTATAAAAGATCACCTCTAAAATCACCAATAATGTGAGAACAAATGCACCGTGATCTGATGGAGCTACCCCTGAAATGCAAGGAAATAAAAGTACAAAGAGAAAATACCCAATCTACACCGTACAGATTAGACCTCCACTGTGACAACACACAGACATACACTAGAAGCGGAACATAGGAATCAGATACCCACAGGCTGTGGAAGACAGCAACAGGGTTACAAGACGTGGGCCAGTGTCAGCCTATACGTGATAAGGAACGATGCTGGAATAATCAGGACAGAATATGATATAGCAAGACATGGTGTTTGCAGGCTTACTCTGGAGGCTGATGAAGAAGGGTCAGGAGTTTAAGGGCAACACAAGCTACATGAGATTCCATCCCAAAAAGCAACCATGAAAAATGTGGAAAACCTGATTTTTTTATATCATACAGAATAGAAATACATGTAGATTAAAACCTTAAATAAAAGCCCTGCACAATGGCTCAGGCCTTTAAACCCAACACTCTGGGAGGCAGAGGCAAACGGAGCTCTGTGCGTTCTCTACATAGTGAGTTCCAGGATACCCAGAGCTACATAGAGAGCTAACCTTGTCTTGAAACAAACAAACAAAACCTAAATAAAAAAGAAACAAAAAGATTAAAAACCTAAATCAGAAAAGGCAAAGATTTAAGCATTATACAAAATATCTTTATGACTTTGAAATAAAACATCATAAGAGACCAAAGGCACTGACTGCAAAAGAGTAGTGAATTCGGCTACAATAAAAACACATTTATGGCCAGGCATTGGTGGCGCACACCTTTAGTCCCTGCACTTGGGAGGCAGAGGCAGGCAGATCTCTGTGAGTTCGAGGCCAGTCTGGTCTACAGAGTGAGTTCCAGGACAGGCTCCAAAGTAATACAGAGAAACCCTGTCTCGAAAAAACAAACCAAACAAAAAATAAAAACACATTTATGGGGGCTGGAGAGATGGCTCAGCAGTTAAGAGCACTGGCTGTTCTTCCAGAGGACCCGGGTTCAGTTCCCAGCACCCTCATGGCAACTCACAGCTCCTGTTCCCGCACCTGATGCCCTCATACAGACATACTTGCAGGTAAAACACCAATGCATGTAAAATAGAAATAAATAATAAAAAAAAACACATTTACACAACAAAAGATCAGCAAAACAGAGCTGCAAGCCAGTGTCTGCTAAGGAAATTCATGCCTGTATTTCAGACTATAGAGTTCAAGCTCTCTGGCTACATAACTAGTTCCAGGTCAACCTGGAAGACAGGAGAGCTTGTTTAAAAATGAAAGGAGGCAGGAAGGGAGGGGAAGGAGGGAAGAGAAGGAGGGAGTGAAGGGAGGGAGGGAAGGAAAGAGGGATGGAGGGAGGGAGGGAGACAGACAGGAGAGGAGAGGTGCTTCATATTGTTTAGGACATTTACATCAAGTAGAAAAAGACACACAGGCCAGGTGATGGTTGCAGGGCGATGGTGGCACACGCCTTTAATCCCAGCACTCGGGAGGCAGAGGAAGGTAGAGCTGTGAGTTGATTCCAGCCTGGTCTACAAAGCTACACAAGGAACCCCTGTCTCAACCCCCCAAAAAAACAAAACAAAACAACAGCAACAGAGAGGGGGGGGAGAGCAGCATGGGGTTACCCCAGGAGAGAGAAGGGAATGATAGCAAGGAGCAGGGCATAGAAAGATGCACTTTACCAACTGAGCTATGCCTCTGTTCTATTGAGAGAGAGAGAGAGAGAGAGAGAGAGAGAGAGAGAGAGAGAGAGTACGCTCAGCAGGTGAAGTGCTTGCCACACAAGCAGAAGAACCAGAATTTGAATTACATATGGCAGCTCGGATATAATTCCAGATCTTGGAAAATCGAGACAGGAAATCCCCAAAGCAGACTAGCTAGGTTCTTAATGAATAGTGTGCAGAGTATAAATATTGGAGATCTCCTACATCAGTCTTGGTCCTCCGAAGGCTTGTGCACACCCCCACGTGTGAACACATGCATCCGTACATGTTCATGTACCACACACAAATACATGGCATAACACATGGACTGGGTGCATGGCTAGGTAGGTAAAGGCACCTGTAGCCAAGCCTGATTCAATTAGTTTGATTCCCCATCCCTAGGCCCTAGGTGGAAGGAGAGAACAGTCTCTCATAAATTGTCTTCTAGCCTCCACAGAAACACAGAACCCACTCCCTTACTAAATAAATAAATGTAATTTTTAAAAATTACTTCAAGGCCAAGCATAGCCGTTCATGCCTTTACATACAGCACTCAGGAGGCAGAGGAAGAGCTCCGTGAGATCAAGGTCAGACTGGTCCATAGGTAAGTTCCTAGCCAACCAGAGCTACATAGCAAGACTCTGTCTCATAAAAAAAAACAAAAAAGTTTTGCTCCTTTAAAAGTGGGGCTGGAGGGCTGGAGAGATGGGTCAGTGGTTAAAAGCGCTTGCTGCTTTGGAGGACCCCGGGTCAGTTCCTACAAGGTGATTTGTGACCACATGTAACTCCTGTTCCAGGAGATCTGATGCTTTCTTCTGCCCTCTGGATCACCAGGCATATCTGTGATGCAATTACATACATGTAGGCTCTCACACACAGATAAATAATTACATACATGTAGGCTCTCATATACAGAGATTATTACATACATGTAGGCTCTCACACACAGAG
Source organism: Phodopus roborovskii (assembly GCF_943737965.1). NCBI lineage: Eukaryota > Metazoa > Chordata > Mammalia > Rodentia > Cricetidae > Phodopus > Phodopus roborovskii. The sequence goes on from NW_026126646.1 coordinate 965,413, forward strand.
ATAAATAATTACATACATGTAGGCACTCACACACAGAGATAAATAATTACATACATGTAGGCACTCACACAGAGAATAGAAACAAATAAACCTTTAAACAAAACAATCCCCCCAAGAAAAAACTTGGTTTCTTGCTTTTGTTTTAGGTACATGGCTGAAGTTCAAGGTACATAGTCCTTGAACTTTTACTATTTTTAAAAAACAGTTTTTGGGGGCTGGAGAGATGGCTCAGCAGTTGAACACTGGCTGCTCTTCCTGAGGACCCAAGTTCAATTCCCAGCACCCACATGGCAGCTCACAGCTGTCCGTACCTCCAGTTCCAGAGGATCTGACACCCTCACACTAATGCACATAAAATGAAGTTAAATAAATTACTAAAGAAAATAGTTCTAGGGTTGGAGGGCATAACTCACTATTGGAACATTTGCCTAGAGAGTGGGAGGCCCTGGGTAATAAAAACACCACCGTAACTTATGAGCTATATTTGTCCAGAAGCATCTGAACCATGATGCCTCATTAATCCTCTGTAGATTAGGACAGCTACTGGATCAGAGTGTTTGGGGGCCATGGCAGCTGGGCCAAACCTGAGAGGCCACATGGGCGGGACACAGAACCCATAACCCTCCTCTGATGGAGCTCTAAAACCCACTAGGCCACCAGCCTACACTGGACATCCCCATCCCTTCTGATTTGTGGAAGGGACACAAATGTCCTGGCTGGAGCTTCAGGAAGATCTAATTGTGGACCGAAACAAGGGCCTTGGAGTTTCAGCTTGAGAGCTGCTAATTTTGTTTCACTCTAAATTGCCACAAGCTACCACTGACAAAACCATTTGAAAAGCCTATTTTTATTTGGGGGAGGGAAGAGTTTCAAGACTTCTGCTGAGCTCTCCAGGCGCCTGAAGAGAAAGAATTCTCCAGTCACTTTACCGAAGGTCAGGTAACACATGTTCACTCTTGGATCGTGTTGCATCCTGAAAATAGGAACTACATGTATTTTTGGACATAGGAAACTAGAAATCTCTACCCTGTTAAGTCCCCAGACTTTATTTTCCTATACAAAGTCTTTATAAATATAACCCACTCCCTACTGTATATATGCACGACTACAGATTGCATAAAACCCTGTATTAAATTATCAGGAGCTCCTGGGCGTCAGTTAGTGCCCTGTGTTTCCAGTGAGTATTTTAACAACAGAATGTAATTTGGGTTGACTCATTAATATTAACATATTGAGACACGACACATGCCAAGGTTATTTGGAACCAGTAAATCAAAACCTGAACATACTTTGGAACCAGTTAGTCTACTCTATCAGAAAATGAATGATGCACAGAGCAAGCCTCTGGGGTGCGGACCACTTCTGCTGTTTTTTATTTTATTTACCATCAGTGGGGTGTGTGTGTATGTATGTGTGCACACTCATGCGCGCGCGCGCATCTGTCTCTTGTGTTGTGTGTGTGCAGGAGGCTGCCCACAAACTTTGGAGGTAATTCTACTGTATCATTTCCTATCTCACCGCAGAAGTGCTGGGTTACTGATGCAGGCCAGACCTCACCCGCTGAGCCATTCCACCCGCCTGCCCTTTCCAGGTTTCTTCCCCCCCCCCCACCTTCCTTTCCTCCTTTCTTAGACAGAGTCTCACTACATATCCCTGGATACCTAGAACCCAGTACCCGCTATGTAGACTAGGCTGGCCTTGAACCCATAGAGGCCCACTTGCTGGGATTAAAGGTGAGCTTGGTTTTCTCTGAGACAGGGTCTTGTTATGGAGCCCAAGCTAGCCTAGATATCACTGTGCAGTTGAAACTGGCCTGGAACTCTCAACAGGAGACAATTTTGTTCCTTTTTGCTTTTTGATACAGGGTTTCTCTGTGTAGCTCTCTCTGGCCTGGAGTCTGGCCTGGAACTCACTCTATAAACCCAGCTGGCTACCTATAGAGATTGCCTGCTTCTACTCCCAAGTGCTGGGATTAAAGGCACATGCCACCACCGCCCAGCAAAGATTTATTTATTTCCGTATTTTATGTATATGACTGCTATGCTGTCAGGAGAGGGCACCAGATGTCATTACAGATGGTTGTGAGCCACCATGTGGTTGCTGGGAGCCACCATGTGGTTACTGGGAATTTATTTAACTCAGGACCTCTGGAAGAGCAGTCAGTGCTCTTAAATGCTGAGGCATCTCTCCAGGCCCCCAAAAATGTTTAAAACATATTAATTTAAAAGTGTTATTATTAGGCTGGAGAGATGCTCTTCCGGAGTTCTTGATTTCAATTCCTAGCTATTCCAGAGTTCTTGAGTTCAATTCCTAGCTACCACATGGCAGCTCACAACTGTTTATAACTCTAGTTCCAGGGGTCCTGATATACATGACAAAACACCAGTGCACATTATATGAATAAAATAAAAGTAAATAATAACAACACCAAAAACCCACTAACAAAAAAATCCATTCATTCATTTGAAACTAGGTCACACAGTAATATCTCAGGGTGATCTTAAATAAACAACAGGCTTGGTGTCTGTTTATCAGTATTTCGATCTCTCTCTCTCTCTCTCTCTCTCTCTCTCTCTCTCTCTCTCTCTCTCTTGCTGTCTTGCTCTCTCTTCTTTGGGCCCAAATGCAGAGCTAGACAAGTACTCCACTACTAAACCCTGTCTCAGCCAGCCAAAACTTTTAGCTAGATAAGTTAGAAGGAAATTGGAAGATGAGAGAGTTTAATGTTTTAAACTCTCCTGGGTTTAGCTTCCCGAGTTCTAAAGAAAAGATCCGCCTAGGGAGTGGCACTATTAGGAGGAGGTGTGGCTTTTTTTGGAATAGGTAGGCCTTGTTGGAGGAAGTGTGTCACTGTGGGCTTTGAGGTCTCCTCTGCTCAAGCTACAAGCAGTACGAACACAGACTCCTGCTGCCTGCAGATCAAAATATAGGACTGTCAGCTCCTTCTCCAGCACCATGTCTGCCTGCACGCCGCTGTGTGCCACCATGATGATAAGGGGCCAAAGCTCTGAACTGTGAGACAGCCCCAATTAAATGGACCAATGGGACACGGGAAGGTAGAGAGGCAGGAGGATCAGGCTCTGCCCTGGTAACTACAGTTTAGGGCCATCCACAGTGACTGAAGACCCAGTTTCAGCAAAAGGTAACAAAGAGCAAAGAGCACATGTAAGGCCTCTAAAGCAGCCATCTGGTGGCATGCAGGTTCAAATGACTTTTGTTATTTCAAAATCCCAACTAATGCTGAATGTGAATGTCTGGTGCTGGCTGAAACAGTTGCTATCACGCTGCAGATGGAAAAACACAGCTCTAGAAATTTTGTTGCAAAAACCTGTTGAGTAAAGGGCAGAGGTGACAGCTTCAAAAATAAGATTCCATGGCTGGTAAGATGGCCCAGTGGATAAAAGCATGTGTCACCAAGTCTGGGGACCCAAGTTCAATCCATGGGGCCCACATGGTGGAGGAGGGAAATCACACACACACACAGACACACAGACACACACACACACACACAGACACACACACTAGCACACTAGAGTGTTGCTAAATCAATAGGTAGAAAGACAAAGCATGATTAAAGAGGCTAGTCCTCTAGATGACCTTGAAGAGAGAAAGTGTTCAGCTTCCTGGGTTGCATGTTCTGATGACTCTGAGGCAATAGCAAAATCAAATGGTGACAATTCCTCCCTTTTCCTTCAATGCTACGCAGTGAGTTCAGGTAAACCTAAGATATGTAACATGACTGACCCTGTCTCAGAAAAGCAAGGAAGGGGAGAAAGAAAGGATCAAGACCTAAACTCCAGGGCAGGAGAGGTGCTTCAGTGGGTTAGAGGACCCACGTTCAGTTCCTAGCACCCATGTTGGGTGCTAACCCTATATTAGATATATCTACACCCATGTTGGGTGCTGTTACCTATAATTCCAGCTCCAGAGTCCAATGACCACCCTCTTCTCGGGTCCAGAGGCACCTGTATATAAGTGACACTCACACAGACATATACACATACACAAATAAAAGTAATTTTTAAAACAGAAAAAATCTTTGATGCTTTAGCAAAGACTACATGAATTTTGTTTTTTAGTTGTTTTTGTTTGTTTGTTTGTTTTGTTTTGGTTTTTTTTTTTTTTGTTTTGTTTTGTTTTGTTTTTGAAGCAGGGTCTTACTCTGTAGCCCTGGCTGGCCTAGAAGTAGACCAACTTGGCTTTGAACTCAGAGAGATCCATTTACTTTTGCTTTTGGAGTGCTGGGATTGAAGGCATGGCTGTCTGGCCTGGCTGGATAGGACGTTTTAATTGATGCTTCCCCCCATAAGACAGGGTTTCTCTGTGTAGCCCTGGCTGTCCTGGGACTAGCTCTGTAGACCAGGCTGGCCTGGAACTCAGAGATCCACCTGCCTCTGCCTCCCAAATGCTGAAATTAAAGGTGTGCAACTACTGCATGGCTTGATGTCCTTTTCTGATTTCCAGCGATTTATTTTCAGGATTTTGTTCTAATGAGCTATTGGCTCTCACACGCACTGCCAGCCTCTATAATCAAGGAGTCTTGATTTTCATTAGTCCCCACTGGGCAGCTATCATTTCAGCCAGATAAGGGCTCTCTGCATACATTCCCCTCTTGTGAATTGTAGTGTGCATTATTTTCCCCTAACAGGCATTTTTACTAATTAGGAACAACCTTGCATCAATTAACTTCACTCTTAAAGCCATGATTTGAGAATGAAATTGTTGTTTACTGGGATTCTTGTGCCAGTGACAGATGGCCTTGGAACACGTGGGCAAGTGACTGAAATGGGTTCCCTGCAGCACCAGGGAGAGTTCAGCGGCCAGGAAGGGGTCCTGGGACACAAGAATGAGGGCATGGGCTGTGGATAGAGCTCAAGAATAAAGGTATGTGTGGGTGAGAGAGGAGAGAGTCACAGGCAGACAGACAGAGAGACAGAGGGAGGGAGCAAGGGAGGAGGAGACTCCTGAAGCTCGGAGCACAGAGTCCACTGCTAAATAGTTGCAATATCCTAAGTGAGCCGTCTTCTCCACCATCCCCAACCCCCAGCCTGTCCTGATAACTCCAGTCACCTCAGCCCTCAAGCTCTCAGACAGTGCACCCAGGAACTGAACTTTATTCCTTGTTTTTTTTTTTTTTTTTTTTTTTTTTTTTAACATTTTCATTTATTTTCTGCTTCCATAGCTTGTGTGTGTGTGTGTGGGGGTGTCAAAGGGCAACTTCAACCATGTAGGACCCTGGGTTTTTCACCAAGTTGTCGGGTTTTGTGGCAGGCATTTTTACCTGCTGAGCCACCCCACCGGCCCTAAAACGTTGAGATTCCCACCAGGCTCTTTAGACCAGCACAGAACTTGTGCCAAAAGAAACTATCTTCTGCCAAAGAGAGGGCTGAGGGAGAGGCAGCTGACCTTGACGCTCTATTAGTCAGCTTTCCATCCCTGTGACAAACTATCTGAGATAATCACATGACAAAGTTCACAGTTTCAAAGATTTCAGTTCATAGTCACTGAGTTTCGGTAACTTCTCATGCTACGCCAGGCCCCAGGCTCAGTCCCCAGCGCCACACATACACATAAAGGTACCCTAGAAACTGGATTGACTGGTTGCCATGAGAGTCAGCGAAAGGGAGAGTGGGATGCAGGGCTGAATCTGGTCCTGATCTATGAATAACTAGATTTGTTTGTTTTGACACCGGGTCCTCACACTGCAGCCCAGGCTGGACTGGAACTCACAATGCTTTGCTTCCGGCCTGTGGTGTGCACTTCATCACAACAGACAGGAGTGCCGGGGACACGGGTTGGTCACTTCATGGCTGTTGGGAAGGGAGGCAGGGATAGACAGAATTGGGATTTGTAAACTTTTGCACTCTATGTGAAAAGTTTTTATGTGAGCAACCTTTGGGACTTTGAGATCAGAGATTGTCCGGGACTGTTAGGTAGACCCTCAGTGCAATCAGATGGACCCTCAGAAGACATGGGTGAAGGAGGCTGCACCACACACACAGACGTGAAGACAGATCTGGGAAGCAAAGACTACAGAGATGCGGCCACAAAGGGATACAAGCAGCCATGGGGAGCTGGAGGAGGCGAGGAGCAGACTCCTCTGAAGCTTGGGGAAGCAGTGTAACCCCGAAATACCTTTGTCCCAGCCCGGCCATGCTGACTTGGGCTTCGGGAGAGATAGCTCGGCAGGTGAAAGCACCCGCCTTGTGAACCTGACAGCCTGAGTTGGATCCTTGGAATTCACATGGTAGGAGCAGAGAGCTGACTCCCAAAGTTGTCCGCTGACATCCAAATGCTTGACTCGCACACATGCAAACACAGGTGTGCGCTCATAGGCACACGGGAGCAGAACTACAGACGAATACACCTATGTTAAGTAGGCTAGTCTGTGGCAATCTCCTACAGCAGTCACAGGAGATCAACACAAAGGTCATTTCTTGATGGTCCCAATTAACTGTGGTTGTGGATCCAGGATTCAAACTCAAGGCACCAACTCATACTCTTAAGCTCAGCACTGGATTCATTGTACACAATACAAACAGAAATGAACTATTAACCAACAAAAGAAGCAGCAACACAATCTCCAGACTCCATCAATAGTAAGGTACCAAGCTGATTCTCTGTCATGCAGACACTAGACTTTGGCTTTAGACGTTCATCCTCCTCTCATTTTGCAGCAGAATTAGGTCACCCTCGCATTGCCGCCAAGAACGTGTGCACTTAAACAGGAAGACGCAATTTGTACAGAGAAGGCAGTGGAGATGTTTAGTTCATAGCTGAAGAGTGCACTTGGCAGCAATCTCAGGCTCTGTGGGCATCAAAGAAACAGGAGTTGCTTATCTTTTCAAAAGGTTTGTTCCATTTTGTTCCCTCCCACTGGGAGTCTGCCCTCAACTTTCTCCAAGGGAAAATAAGGGCTGGGGCTTCAGAAGCACTTTGGCTTCTCAGGCTATGCCCCAGCACCACACACACAAACACAAAGGTACCCGAGAAACTGGATTGACTGGTTGCCAAGAGAGTCAAAGAATGGGAAAGTCTAGATTTGTTTGTTTTGACACAGGGTCCCACTGTGTAGCCCAATCTGGTCTGGAACTCACAGTCCTACTGTTTACACATCTCAAGTGCTGAGATTTCAGTTGTGCATTGGCAAGTCAGTTGCATGGTGTGTGTGTGAGTCCAGGGCCTCACTCTGTAACATTAGTTTCTGAAACAGGGTATCTATTGCGGTTAAATAAGGATCAGGATAAACAAATAGGCGGAATAGATGTTTATTCAGGGAGAAATAACTTACAACCTAGACAGATGAACACCAGCAGGCTCCACCGGATGCTCTCCTCTCCGCTACCTGCCAGCAAGAGAGCATCCCTGGCTCCTCCTCAGACCTCCTTCCACAGGTCATATCCGCCCATGGCTCCACCCCCAATGGGCGTGGTCAGCGCCATAGAAGGAGACAAAGTGAATATCCCTCTACAATTCCCCTTTTAGTCTAAAGAAAAGATTTAGGCTTGATACAAAACTATATACAAAACAGTGAATAACAAGTGTGCTCTAAGAAAAGGAAAATCGAGAACAAAACGACTTACATATCTAGTCCTAGTGTGAAGGAATAACGGAGTTTATAATAGAGTTGTCCTAAGCTGGAAAACGTTAAGTCTAGTACCTAATATATCTAACTAGGAAGAGAGAATAATAGTTGTGATAGTTTAATCTTCAACCTCATCAAGACCTGAGAAGGAAAATAACGATACTAGGGTGGACAGGAAGTGCGGATGGGCAACTTTCAAAAGGTGCAGCGAGGACAGAAACAGCAAGCTACCTGGACAGTCACCCAAGGACCATAAACACAGCCTTTTAAGACAGGGCGTGGGGGTTTGAATGAGAAAGGCCCCATGGGCTCAGATGTTTCAATCAGTGCTTAGTTCCCAGGTGGTGGAGGTGTTAGGGGAGGGTTATGAGCATGGTCTTTTGGAGGAGGTGTATCCAGGGCATTCCTCTTTTTGTCTCAGTGCTTGTGGATCAGATGTCCCAGTGCAATGCCCGCTGCCATGTTCCCAGGCCATGGGCTAACCCATGTGAGCCTGTAAGCAAACCTCCAATTAAACCATTTCTTTGTAAGTTGCCTTGGGCAGGCCATGGAGGCAGAGGCAGGCAGATCTCTGTGAGTTTGAGGCCAGCCTGGTCTACAGAGCTAGTTCCAGGACAGGCTCCAAAAACAAAACAAACAAAAGAAGAGGAAGAAGAATAAAATGCAAGAGGTAACATCAACATGTAGACAAGAAAGGGTGTGGCTATGAGCAAAATATAGTTATATGTTACATTTGAAATTGTCAAACTGAAACCCAGTGTTTTGTATTTTAAAAATGTAGTAACAATTACAGGCACCCTGCCTGCAATTCCTGGGCTCCTAAGACAGGGGTTCTTGAAGCAAGTCAGGTAGCCAGACCATATTGGCAAGTTTTGAGTTCAACTGAGAGACCTTGCCTCAATAAGTAAGATGGAGAGCCATCTCATAAGACTGCTGTCAACCCCAGACCTACACATGTGTGCTTACACATAGGCACATGCACCCACATACACATGGAAACATGTATACATGCACATACATGAGTGTATATGATACATACAGACACATAGAAAAAGAAAAAAGGAGCTAAATATGGTGGTGTTCACTTTTCATCCCAGAACCTGGGAGGAAGAGGAGGGCAGATCTCTGTGAGTTCAAGACCAGCCTGGTCTACCTGGATAGCTAAGAAGGGGGAAGGAAGAGAGGGAGGAGAGGGAGAGAGAGAGAGAGAGAGAGAGAGAGAGAGAGAGAGAGAGAGAGAGAGAGAGAGCACAGAGACTCGGTAACCAGAAGCACTGACAACCACTCATCTTTGTCTCTCATGTCTAATGAACACACACACACACACACACACACACACACACACACGCACGCTCGCACACACACTCTTTAACCAAGAGTCTTAAGTTATAACAACATTGAAATTCCTCTGTCCTACCACAATGCAGAGTGCTTGCCATTTCCTGTCCTTCCCTCAGTGGCAAGCTCTCCAACATGCTTAGCTTTCAACAAAACAGCATAAATAATTTAAGCCGCTATAAAGTGATACACGATACAAGGGATGGAAGATTTAGAGATGACCTGCTGGGAACCAGCATCATCACAAGCCTCCATGCCCTGGGACCCCAGGGGTTTGGAAATGACTGAAGCAAGGCTCCCGCCCGAGTTTCTTTACTCTTTAGACAAAATACTCCCAAGAGAAGCTTAGAGCCGCAGGTCCCATGCTTAGTATTTATGGAGCTTTGGGTTTTACCCCCCAGCACCCAAAGTCAAAACAAACAAAACAAGCTCCTTCTCTTTCTCATGCTATTTTTAAAAATCATGCCACCACCACTCTTCCCATTGAGAAATGGGTTTATGTTCCCAATCTTAGACACTGAGGCCGCCTGTGACTGCAGCAGACTGAGGTCATGGAGGTCAGTCACTGTAGGTCTGTTGGTTGAGAACCAGATATAAGGAAGCCTTCAAGACATCTCCAGCCCCAGCTCCTATTTGACTACAAACACATATGTTCCCTCAGTGAGAACTTCTTGAGCTCAGTCAACTCCAATCATGGTTTACAATGATAAAAATCATAGTTCCTGGCATAACTGACAAAATTTAGGTGATCTGCTTAAGAACAAGACTTAGGTCCATAGAACTGGGCAATAAAACCTAATGCAGGTGACACTAGCTTGGACTGAGAGGCAGACAAGGACAGGGACACTGAAGCTTGTTTTGTTTGGGTTTGGGTATTTTGAGACAGGGTCTCAGGGTAGCTCCAGATGGCCCTGAATTCCTTACGTAGCAGAGACCATTCTTGAATGCCTGATGCTCTGGCCTCCACCTCCTAATAGCTGGGATTCCAGACATAAGCCGTCCAATGCTTAGCTTCTAATGCTATTATTTATTTTTCTATTTTTTGTTTTTGACATGGTCCCATGTAGCTCAGGCTGGTCTCATCTTGAACTTGCTATGTAGCTAAAGATAACCTTGAAGTCCCAATCCGCCTACATCCACCCCAGGCATATTTGAACTAAGGGTGTTTGCCTTCTTGTTCATCTTACAGCCTTCAATCTGATAGCTTCTTGTCATTCCAAAAACTATCGGCCCCAAATTTATGTCTCCAGGCCAGACTTTCCTATACTGCAGGCAGAGATCTAAAAGACTTTCCACTTTCTTTACATTTATTTTTTGGTTTTTCAAAACAAGATTTCTCTGTGTGACAGCTCGGTAGACCAGGCTTGAACTCATCTCCTGAGTGCTGGGACTAACAGAGTGTGTCATCCCTGCCCAGCTGGGACTTCTACTTTCTACATCAGGCCTGAAATCTTTGTGCTTCATCCCAAGTCTGCTCCACTCAGTGCCCCCCCCCAATACTCGATGGTCTTTGAAGTCACATGATTTTCTTCCTGACCCCCAGTTCAGTTCCTCCAATCATTCACGAATCTCAACTCCATAGCTAAAGCTACCCCAGAATCCAGCCTTTCTTCTGGGTCCACGCCAACTGCTTTGTTCTGAGTCACTCGAAGTTGGCTGGCTCCTGGATTATGCTCAGAGCATCACAAATGCACACTTTATCCTCCTGCCTTTTCTAATAATAGCTGCTGGAAGGGAGGGCTGAGATGGAGCCCAGTTGGTGGAGCAGTAGCTTAGCCTATGAGAAGCCTGCGATTTGATCCCCAGCACTGCACAGACCAGCTATGATGGTGTAAGCTTTCAACTCTCACAGCTGAGAGATGGAGGCAGGAGGGTAAGAATTCCAGGGCATTCCCAGCTGAGTAGTGAGTTTGAGGCCAACACAGACTACATGGGAACATTTCAAACAACATTTTAAAAACAACAACAAAAAGCCACATTTAGGAGGATTGTATTACCTATGAGTTCATTTCAGAATAGGAAAAGTTTGGCATTAACACGCTGGCTATAAAAAATAAAGGAAGAGAGTTGGAGAGATAGATGGCTCAGTGACTAAGAATGCATGCATATTGTTCTTCCAGAGGATCCTGGTTCAGTTCCTAGCACCATGTCAGATGGCTCACAACTGTAGAACCAGGGGATCCTACAAACTTCCCGGCTTCTATGGGCACCCGCATGCATGTGGTGCACATAAACATATAAAGACACACACATGTACATAAACAATAAGTATATATTTGAAAATAATAAGGGAGACGGTCTGACCTAAGTGCTAAGATCTGTGGGTTTGTATTAAAATTCAGGGTGCTGGGCATGGTAGCCCAAGCCTTTAATCCCAGCCTGTGGGAGGCAAAAGGCAGCCTGGTCCTCAGAGTGAGTTCCAGGACAGCCAGTGCTATTATACAGAGAAACCCTGTCTCTCGAAATGCACCCCACCCCCACACAAACAAAAGGCAGCAGCAGCAGCTCCAGGTACCTGGAGGCTCACTCAGCCTCCTTTACCCTGCAGAGAAGACAATTCTTGGCTTTTGAGCCATCTCTTAACCTTCTTACATTTTCCACAGGCCATGAGGCCAGCCTGGCCTACATAGTGAGTTCCAGGCCAGCAAGTGCCTGTCTCAAAACAAGCACAAAAGAAGACCATTAGGCCAAGAGTTGACCTCAAGGCCAAAGCCCCTTCCATAATGCTCCTCTTTCTATTTCTTTGGCTGTTCTGGTCTATTCTGAATATAGAGCATTCTAAAGGATCCTACCACGCAGCAGGGACGGAGACAATAACAGGCTAAGGCAGATGTTCTAGATTCATGTCTCAATCTCATTACACCGTCTCCTAACTACGACTGGTAAAAATTAAATGAGTTACTAATACATGTAAGAGTGGTCTGCACATTGCACATATTCAAGAAACGCTAATCACTAGCCAACAGTCCCAGGTGAGTTCCCATAGCCCAGCGCTGTCTCATAAAATGCTGGGCTCATGTTTCCTCAACAAGACTTCTGTAAGGGCTGGAGATGGCTCAGCATGAGCTCCTCTTACAGAGAACCCTGGTGTGGTCCCTAACACCCAGACAGCTCCAGGGGATCCTATGCCCTCTTATGGCTTCCATGGGTACTGCACACAGGTAGTGCAGACAGTACACATACATACTCGTAGACAAATGCATCTTTCAAAAACTTAGCCAGAAGGTGCTCAAGTCACTTTAGGAGATGACTGGAAACAGCAGGAAATTCACTATTCAGGGTGCTAAGGCCAAAGCAAACAAGAGGGGCTAGGGATGTCGCTCGGATGGGTGGCAGCACATATGTGTTCTGAGTGGGAGCTTCAGCATCACCAGGAAGACAGAAAAGAGGTATTCTACCCAATCCCTTTTAGAACCACACAACGGCGACTCACAAAATGAGCCTGATGTAGTCTTCCTCCTTTCCTCAAGGGCTTCCCTTCTGCTGACAGGATGCGGGGTCTTCCTTTTGGGGAATCTTCCTTTCAACCCAGACCTACTTTTCAAATATTTTAGATCATATAATCTATAATGATTGAAGTCAAACAATGAGTTTGTATAAAACTGTAAGATTCCAAGAAAAGGGAAAAAAACCTCCAAACAGCACCCCGCTGAGGCAAGGAGATTGGCTACATCCTTGCTCCCCCTCCTGCAACATTGGTGGGACCAAAACAGCACCTCTTAGGGGTGGGAAGGAGATAAGCAATCCACAGCCGTGAAACCAACATTTAGGCACGGTTCTATAAACATATCTAACTTGTGGATAATAAGCCTCGTAAAAAGCAAACACAACAGAATCACCTGAATGGTGAGATCATGGGTATTTATCTTTTATTTGTATTGTCTGACTAATGAATTTTCCAAGATACTGGAGAGTGACCCAGATGTTCATGTATGCTCTTTGGGTCTCTTCTGAGCTACATCCTCACCCAAACTGTGTGTTTGGGCTGGGGGAGGGAAAAATGCGTCCAATGTGCTCAAGAGAAGTAGACATTAAGGTAATGAGTGGCCTGGGACCTTGAGCCAGGATACCTGCCAGGGGACAATGGACAAGGTGCATAATCTCTCTGCAGCACTATATGACCTATTGAAAACAGCCAAACAAACCAGAAAAGGCAGGGTTCTATCTACTGGGGGCTGTCACTATAAAGACAGGGTTTTGCAGTGGCAGGGAGTGCCCCCATGGCCAATGTCACTGCTGGCTGTGCTGGTAAGAACTTTGCAAACTGCAGTGCTAATGGAATGGGTGGGGCCTGGTTAAGACTGGTGGCCACAGGGATGGCTGAAGTGACATAAGAGACAGGCGGAGCAGTGTCAAGGCTCTTCAAAGCCAGCAGAGCGACAAGGGAACTAAGTGCCACCTCAGGACCACGGGGATGAGAACGTTGTTAACATTTTTTATATTTACTCACTGTTTGTATGGTAGGGGTGTGCTGTGGCACTGTGGGGGATAGAGGAGAATTTATGGCAGTCAGTACTCTCCTTCCAGCATATGGATCCCAGGATTAAGCCATCTCAATGGCGAGAATGTTTTATCTTGTGTAGGTGCTGGGAACAAACCAGGGTCCCCCTGTAAGAGTAACGAATGATTCTAACTGCTGAGCCATCTCTTCAGACACATAATTTAATTTTTTGGTTTTTCGAGACAGAGTGTCTCTGTAGCTTTGGAGCCTGTTCGGAACTTGCTCTGTAGAGCAGGCTGGCCTCGAACTCAGAGATCCTCCCTCTCCCATGGGAGTTCTGGGACTAAAGGTGTGTGCCACCACTCCCAACCTGTCCCCACCCATTTCCTTCCACAAAAAGATGACGCACAGAGGACTCCTTCCGAATGGGCATCACCGTTTATTGGAGTTTGTGTTGGGAACTGAACAGAGCACATTGTTTGTGGAGGAGAAAGGGAAAGAAAAGAAAGTATGCTTCTAAAGATTTCATTTCCTTAAAACACTTTATGGTTTCAAATCCTTTTTTTTACCCCAAAGGAAATTCAAAGGATTCAAGTATGTTGCGAAGGGAGCGGTAATACAAAGGATGTCTGCTCGCGTGCGCCTGTGTGGTGGCGTTTGTCCAGGCATGTAAACAAGTAGACAGATTTCCACATTTCTTGTACTCCCCATTTTTTTTTTTAACTTTGGTATGGCCAAACCCTAAAAGGACACAGCATACAAATGAACCCAAAGTTGAGGAATCTATTTACCCTCAGAGGATAATGGTATAGTTTTGGAATTGTCACATAGGATGAAAAAACAAAAAAACAAAGCACAGCCCTCGCCTCCCCAAACCCCACCAGTTACACAAGTCCCGATCATTTCAGCCATCTTGCTGCTGCTGCACCTGTTCCTTAGTCCAGGGGCTTAGTCCAGGGCTCGGTAGAAGGGCCAGGCAACAGGGCTCTCTTCATTGTGTTTATAATAATAATAATAAAAAAAAAAAAAATTCAAAGGGCTATTTCAAAAGGAAAAAAAAAACCTGAAATTCAAATTCTGAAAATATCTTGCTTTTTTATTAATCATGTCATCTAACACCAATTAAAAAAACAAGTATGTGAATATGATATAAAAATACGATCCCAAGATTAACACTTTGTCGCAGGCACAGTTATCTCACAGAAGACATGTTTGGAGGGCCGGGAGGGAGTCTGCTTCTGTTTCTGTTTAAAACCCACAGCAGTGCAAGGAGGGCGAGGAAGGGGAGATTCTTTAGCAGCAAAATGTCCGAGTTCTCTAGTCACATCGAAAAAACAAAACGAAAGGAAAGCTCAGGGCTGCTGCCAGACACTGCTGTCACGACAGACTCCCGCTGCCACGGCCGCACGTGTGGCGGGCGAAGGACGGGCTTTACTACACAAGCAATCGTAAAGCTCATCCCTCAAGCTTTTGACTGTGTGTCATTTAAATATATGTACAGCAATCGGGCTCCTCGTCACGTCCCTCAGATCTCTACTGTTTGGTCACTTGGGGTGGGCTCTCGGGATCTGGCCACATCTGGTTGCAGGTTTGAGCAGCAGCTTTGAGGTGGACATTGCTTCAGCCTGGCTGGCTGGCTGGCATGGCTGTTTCTAGCAGAGACGTGCGACGGGGACGGCTTAGTGGTCACTGCTCTGTTTCTCTCTCATCCATGCTTGAATCTGCTCCTTCAGCTCCGGCACTGAGGGAGAAAAGACAGGGATTAACGGCCCAGGCAGGCAGGCAGGCAGGCTCTTTGGCCTGTAGTTCTGTCTAGGTGAAAAAGCACTCATTCCCCTCTGCACGCTGAGGACTGTGCAGGAAACAGCCAGATAGGTGGCACTTACAGCAAAAGCAAGCTGAGTGTTTTTGTCTTTTCCATAAAAAGAGTTTACACTGGGTACTTTCTGGCCTCAGTGTCTGTCACTGTTTTTGGTGGTGGTCGGTGCTGGGGACTGAACCTGGGCACGCACACACGCTACCAAGTGGCCGGGATTGCAGGCCTCAGGGCACAGGCTTGGCACCAGTCTCCCTTGTGGTCAGCTGCACTCCCTGGCACTGGCATCCTCGCTGCCAGGCAGCCTGAGCCTCCTACCTGGTTCCAGCATGCTCTCTGTCAACATCTGGCGGTTGAAGGGGTCGGTGGGGGAGTTCAGCAGATGCCGCAGGATGATGGAGCGGTCCATTATGGTGCCAGAGGGCAGTCTCACTGGGTCAGTCATCAGGGTGTCCATCAGAGGGTCTGTGGAGCCAAAGCACAGCAAACTAACACAATGGTGGGGGCTAACACTAAAGAAACACTAATCCTGCCAGTGAGAGACAACAGCCAGGGGCAGAGCTGGGAACAGCCCCGCACGATGAAAGCATACACCTTGATTTCTGCCATTGCTGCTGCAAGGCGGAAACAGCAGAGATGGACAGCCAGGCAGGAGGCCCCTGGAGCGGACGCTATGCTGAGAACATGGAAGAGCTCCTCTAAAGTCTTCACGGCTATCTGGTGAAATCACAGCAAGGATGTTCATCCCTGACCTCCACAACACGAGCTAAAATGTGTGAACAGTTTCCGAAGACTCTCAAGAAACACCCATAGCATCCCTCACCCACAGCAATCCACACATGGTGTCCTGGTTGTGGCTTTTGAGAGTGGCCCCACAGGCTCATCTGTTTGAACGTTTGGTCCCCAGTTAGAAGTGTTTGGAAAGGAGGTGTGGCCTTGGAGGAGGTGTGCCACTGGAGTGAGATGTAGGTTTCAAAACCCCACGCCAAGTCTAGTTACACTCTGGCTGGCTGTGTGTCTTGCCCGTGAGCTATCAGCCTCGTGCCTGCCCAACTGCTACCATACTTCCTGCCATATTGATTATGGACTAAACCTCTGAAACTTTAAGTAAGGCCCCAATTAAACGCTTTCTTTGTAAGAGTTACCTTGGGGCCAGGCAGTGGTAACGAACACCTTTAATCTTAGCCATAGGAGGCAGAGGCAGGGGGAAATCTTAAGAGTTTGAGGCCAGCCTGGTCTATAGAGAGAGCTCTAGGACAGCCAGGGCTACATAGAGAAACCCTGTCTTAAAAAACCAAAAGAAAACAAGAATTGCCTTGGTCGCAGTGTCCCTTCACAGCAGCAGAACAGTGACTAAGACAGCCCTCTTGATGTCTCTTACACACCAAACACACTTGAAATTACACCAACGATGTGAGCATGAGCACAAAGACTTGCCTCTAAACTCATCCGGGGCATCGCTGTAGTCAATCTCTGCCCGCGCATTCTTGGCCACAATTTCCTCCACTTTCTCAGCAAGAAGCTTAAACTTCTCTATTGCAATGGTGGACTTGATTCCTGCCTTCCGCATCTTTGAAATGACTTCTTCAAACAGTTCCTTGCTGTAGGATCTCTGCAGATGAGGAAAGGTCAAGCGAGACAATATACATGACAAGAACAATTTCCAAGTGCAATCCATTTGATGTCTGCTCCTAAAAATTATCATTATAAATTTTATATTCGCGTCTTTCCCTTATAGCATGGGTAACGTGGTATGAATCAACCTGGAATATTTTATATGTGCAAAGATAGAGACTTGGGAACCAACATCCCAGCTTCTGGGCCTTTAGGTAGAAGGGGAGAATTTGGACACAGGGCTAGATGCTCCTCTACTGTCCTTATTTTAAAACAAGGGTTTAGTAGAAAGTGTGTCACAGAGCTCTGATTATGAATGAACAATGACATGAGAAGCGGTGCACAGCTAATAAACAGAAGCTGCAGCTCTGCTGAACATGTCCCCGACGACAGGAGTTCAAGGCCAGCCTAGTCTACATGAGGCCTTATCACAGGAGCAGAGACTACACAGGGAAGGAGCCTCTGTTCTCCTGTTTTATGAACTCTTAGGCTGGACTAAGGGTTGAGGAGAGAGCTTTGCGTACCCAGGTGTTCCACTACTGAACAACACTCCCACTCAATGTTACTTTCAGAGATGGTTTCATTAAACCCAGGTTAGCCCTGAACTTGTGACGGTCCTACTTTTAGCCTCCAGGGGAGCCCCTTCTGTGGCGACTATGACATCACAGAGGAAAGGCGTGGAGACTGGTGGCTGACCTGACAAGTCTCTCGGGATGAAGGAGCGGGAGTGATGTGAACATCCGTCGGCTTTGGCGGGAAAGCATGCATGCATGGCAGCTCTCAAGCGGAGAACAGGGGAAGACTGCACTTCAAATGGAAACTTAGAAGTCCCACATCCCCGTCCCCCCCCCCCCCGCACAGCTCAGTGACAGGATGAGGCCCCTGAGAAGGCCTCACTTAGCACTCACCTGGTCATCAGCGATAGCTTTAGCGAAGCGAGCACAGTCCAGCTGCAAGTAAATATCGGTCAGTTGGTCCAACAGCTTCTTTGGCTCAAAACCGTACTTCTCCGGGTTCTCCACCTTCAGGTCCCGGCACTTGGGTCCACACAGCTGCTGGAGGTTAAAGTTCAGCATGGCTGCTAATCGGGGTCCAAGTTCCTAGGAAATGACAGGATAACAGGACAGTTCAAGCTGCTGACAAAGTTGGGGACCAGAAACTTCCATCTCAGTGGAGGGACAGGAATCGGCTGGTTTAATCTTCCAAGAATCCCTTAAATGTGTTGAGTAGCATAAGCTAAAGGAAGCTAGCATTGTAATCAAACCTTTTCTCCATTAGCATTTCTAATCTGAAAACCTTCATAATGGAATGATAACGGAATGGTATAAATTGCACATGGATGAATGTCCATCAAAGTCTTCTGTAAAGACACATTAAAAAAAAAAAAAAAAAAAAAAAAAAGGTATTTTTATTTATTTTTTTTATGTGCACATTTGTCTTTGTGAGGGCGTCGGATCACCTGGAACTGGAAAGCTGCCATGTGTGTGCTGGGAACTGAACCTGGGTCCTCTGGAAGAGCAGCTAGTGCTTCTAACCGCTACAGAGTCCCCTGGTCTACACAGCACAGCTACAGTCCAGTGTGGAGAAGCAGGGACTGAAGGGATTAGAGTTGCTGGGTTCTTTGCTACAGGAAGTGCTAATCCAGCCAGTAAAGAAGGTGGAGATGAAGGCTGAAGAGATGGCTCAGCTGTTAACACTTGGTGCTCTTAAAGAGGATAGAGATTCGGTTCCTGACACTCACTTCAGGGAACTCTAAACTGCCATTAACTCCAGTTGCAGGGCCTCTGCCAGCCTCTTCTGACCTCCAGAGGCACTGGCAAACATGGCATACACACTGACTCCACCACACCCACACATGAGAGAGAGAGAGAGAGAGAGAGAGAGAGAGAGAGAGAGAGAGAGAGAGAGAGAGAGGGCAAAACATTATCTGTGGCCAAGTCCAGTCAGATTCTTCTTTTCCTACACCAAGTTTTGTTCGAATGCGGTCATTCTCTTGTAAATAAAGCTTTATTGGAAAACAGCCAGGCTTATTTATCTCTAGGATCTTAGCATGAGCACAGCTGGAAAAGCTGCCCAAGTAGTCAGCAGCATCTTTAAAGGACTTACTCTCTGGCCTTTGTAGGAAATGCCCTCTGACGCCCTCCATGGAAGCAGGTATGTGCACAGTGAGCTGTCACCCTCGAGGGAAGCAGGTATGTGCACAGTGAGCTGTCACCCTCGAGGGAAGCAGGTATGTGCACAGTGAGCTGTCACCCTCGAGGGAAGCAGGTATGTGCACAGTGAGCTGTCACCCTCGAGGGAAGCAGGTATGTGCACAGTGAGCTGTTTCTCCCTGCTTCCCTGCTACTGTGTTGAAATCAGGAGACAGGAAAAGACCCAGGTTACAGACAGGTCTCTGTGTGACAATGCCTGGAGGCAACACAGTGAGTGAGTCATGTAACAGGGCAGAGAAAATACGGAGAACTGGAAGAAATACACAGTAGAGGTGCACATGTGCAAACAGCCCATAGACCCCCGCTCCCTCTGACTTGTCAGGTCCCCTTGGACTGCAACACCACCCAGCACTAACCTGCTCACTGGGGCGGCCAAAGCAAGCAGGTCTCTCAGGGTATCGAGCTAAGTTTCAACCTCAGAAACAGGACCCAGTCTTGACAACCAGGTCCAACACTGAGCCTGCCATTAATCTACCATGAGCCTCAGTCATAGCCTTAAGATTCATCCATGTTACAGAGCCGCTTTAAAAACAGCAAAGACCTTTCCCCAACCATTCTACTTAGTATCCTCCAAATAGGAATCTGTTACCTTACACTTTTCCAATACGTAAAACACAGAAATCAGTAACAATAAAATTGTGTGTCACAAATCCATAATCCAGATGTGCTGTGTAAAGAGAAAATAGAAAGCCATCCTGAGTAAGCATTTTAGACTACATGTTAAGGGCTTCATTTCAGATGGGTGGATACCAATTGATATTCCTGGGAATAAATGAGAAAGAATCTCACTACTGACACTGTGGTTAAAATGAACATCTGTGCTGAGTTTTAAGAGCTGCAAATGTCACCCCACAGAACACGAGCACCCCAGTTTCTACTCACTGGTCTGAGGAACGGCTTCTGGACTTGCTTGGTGAGGAGATGGAACATGTCCACGGTTTCTGTCGCCAGGGCGAGATAGGAACGCGAAACACGCTCATCTTGAGCAAGCTGAGACTGCCGGGCCTGCTGCTGGTCCTAGGAAACACCAAACAGTGCCAAAGCACTCAGTATCAGCCACCAGCTCATAAAAATGCCAAGCCAAAGGGAAAGCATGGCTGCCTTACAACTGCAGCCTGATAAAGCCACACTGGGAAGGGGAAATGGCTAACCAGCACACTGTCCTGAGAGCCTTCCAGGACATGTAGTCTGGTGGCCTTGGATCACACCCCGGACCGGACACATGCTAAGCACAGGCTCCACCACTGACCTACACCCCTAGCCCTGGCTCATTCCCGACCTCTCATGTCCAGGTAGGATGAGTTAGATTATCACTGTACCGGAAGCACACATTGGAGCTATAAAGAGGCATTCATTACTCTTAAAAACAACTTTCACTTAGTCATCAACATTGAAAAACAAAACAAAACAAAACAAAAAAACCGATGAGGTGGCAGCGCACTTGGGAGGTGGAGACAGGTGGATCTCTATGAAACCGGGACACACACACAGACAGACACACACACACAGACAGACACACACACACACACACACACACACACACACACACACGAGGCTTGGAGAAATGGTTAAGAACACTGGCTGCTATTGCAGAGGACCCAGATTTACTCTCCAGCACTAGCATGGTGGCTTACAGCCACCTATTACTCTAGTTCCAAGGGATCTGAGGCCTTCTGGCCTCCACAGGTACCAAGCATGTGTGTGGTGCAAGCTTGCACACACAGGCCAGCACTCACACACATACGTGCCTGTAGACGGTTGTTTTTTCAACTGTGACTCTGCACCACCAGGCTGCCCACCTCCATACAAACACCAGCATGCTTACCCATGGCGCCATCATTTCCCTCCATTCTGCCAGACTGGGAAAGGAGACAATAAACAGTTTGACTCATGGGAAAGTCAATAGTGCAAGGAAGGCTTTGCACTGTCGTTGTTGGAGACAGGGTCTCATTCGACACAGGCTGGCCACCAAAAAGCCACACAGCTAAGGAAGACTTTCAAGTTCCCGTCTCCACCTCTCTAGTGCTGGGAGTAGGTGCACAACACTCTACCCAGTGTAGCAGACGTGTATGCGTGTGTGTTCACGTGTGTAGGGAAAGTATGTCAAGGCCAGAGGATAACCGTAGGTCTTGTTCCTGGGTTACCCCAGCACATACTTTTTTGTAAAACAGTTTCTTTCACTGGCTTGGAACTTGCCAAGTAGACACAGCTAACTGGCCAGCAAGCCCAAGGATATCACTGTCTACCTCCTCAGCAGTATAATTACAACTGTGCACCACCAGACCCAGCTTCCAGGCCTTTACCCGCCCCAGAGGAGGGGTGGGGCCAAACAGCTGGATAGTTACTATAGGTCAGTGAGCACCCTTGGGACTGGCGTTACAATCCGTGCCTGGTAGAGACTCTGCAGTAAGGCTGGGAAACTGCCCACTTCTCCATAGTCTAGAATGAGCCTATTGAAAAACGGATGCACCAGGAAGGGAACAAAGACAGCCAGGCCGCAATGTCCTCACTGTGAGTCTGAGTGTCACATCCTTCATTTGCAAATACTTTGTGGGCTCTAATGTAGGACGAGTCTGGGGCAAGACAGACAGACAGACAAGGAAAATAAAGGGAACATTTATTCTGAGACCTACTAGAAGCCTGAAAGTCAACACAACTGATCATACAAAATCATTTAAGGTGACCAGTGCTCTAGACAAAAGACATCTCAAAGTGACGGAAGAACAAACTTCCTGCAGGGTCAGAGTGTGGGCGGCCTTGAGTGTAACTGTTAGAACTTCTCTCACCCTAAATCTAAGCAGTGGACCCCACAAAACCACCTCAGTTATCTCTACAAAAGGAAATCTTTTAAGATGATATTTATTTTTAATATGTGTGAGTGTTTTGCCTGTAGGCATGTCAGGGCACCGCGTATATGCCAGGTACCCTTAGAGGCCAGGACAGTGTGTCAGATCCCCTGGAACTGGAGTTATAGACAGTTGTAAGCTGCCACAGGGGGCTGGAAAGCCTCAGTTTATATATTTTTACTTACATTTTAAACATTAAACTTTATGCTTTGCAGATTACAGCACTGTAACTTAAGCTACAGAACCACACACACACACACACACACACACACACACACACACACCATTTAAAAAGTATCTAAGTTAAGGCTAGCTAGGCTCACAACCAACGTATAGAAACAAAGAGGGTGGTAGCAGCGCATGGGGAGGCAGAGGCAGGTGCATCTCTGAGTTCAAGGTCAGCCTGGTCTAGAGTGAGTTCCAGGACAGCCTTCACTATATGCATTAGCAAGCATGGAGGCTGGGAGCCCAGAGTGTACTGGAACAATGCAGGCAGGGCAGGATGGTGACGTGGAGGTAGCAGAAAGGCCTCACACACCCCTAATCACCTTCTTGCCTCCATAACCCGAGTGTTGCAATTAGGGGGTATACAACCAAACCCAGTTTACAGGGTGCTAGGCTTTAAACCCGGAGAGCTTTGTGTATGTGGGCAAGCACTCCACCAATGAAACCTTTAGCCCTCAGAGAGAAAAGGCAGCCACCAGAATCAAGGACAACCGGCAATTGGTAGAATGAAGCTGCCATTTATTACGGTTGTTGATTGTGAGTCAGAGAGGAGATTTAAAGGACAAGGAGGACAAATCAGGATGAAGACAGTTATGGGACAGCCAAAAGGCAAAGCAAGGCAGCACTGCTCAGAGGTCTGTAGGCAGACGCTCTCGGCCAGAGCTATATTTTGCAGTCTTTAAAATGCAGATATTTAAAGCCTTGGGAAAGATGAGATCACCTGGCAGTGATTTCAAGTAGAGACATCAGAGAATGTGCAGCAGTGTATCTGGCTGTGTGTGTGTGTGTCGGGGGGTTGGGTACGATGACAATGGCGACAGGCTAACACAGGCAGACACATCACTGGTGTTAAATGAACACAGTGCCAGGCACAGTAGTTTCTTGTTAGAGAGTCTGCTACGACATTAGACCTCACGGCTTCAACACACTGCAGCAACCCACTGGTACCTCACCGAGAAACTACCCAGGGGCAGGGGTGGAAAACACTTGGAAGAAAGGAGCACTGAACTCTGAAGCTTCCATTGCTCAGAGGCTGGGGAATGAGGAAGGCAGCCAGCAGCCTCAGGGTCAAGGGTCAAGGAAAAGTTGTTTGTGGAAAAGAAAAGTTCAAGATGATTTGTGCCTTAAAAAGATTGTTGTCTCAAATAAATGCACTGGCTGGGACAAAGTGAATGTACTTCAGGCCCAGAGCCCAACTAAGAGATTAGTGGCCTCCAGTAAACACCATGCATGGGAGAGAGCGGAGGAAGCAGGAGAGTGAGGTGGGACAGCCAACTAGTCCACAGGGTTTGGACAGAGTGGGGAGTAGTCTAACAAATTAAGAAGACACATGATGTTTGGGAAGACCAATGGAGCACTACACCACACACGGAGGGCCGGGTCTGACCGGGCTACCGCTTGCGGTGTCCCTGCAGGTCACTGACCCAGCCCACCCCATGGTTAACAGTCAGAGACTGACTGGAGGCTGGGGCTGCCAGAATCCCCTAGAGCCACACTATGAAGGTGTGCGGCGGCCCAACTGTGTAGTAGATTCTACCCCAAGAGAGATGGGAACAAACAGCTGAAGAGTGTTTAGAAATGAATCAGGATCCAACGGGCAGGGGACACACAGTGGGACAAACATGAACCAGTGGCAAAACTGCATTATCTCACAGCATCGGGGCAAGGGCCGTGGGGACATGGGTACAGGGGAGCCAGGCATTCATGGACGCTCAGGCAGAGCCCTGTGGAAGGAACAAGACATGAAATTCCCACAATAGTTGCAGGTCTGCTTGTGAGGAAAACCTTCCCTAAACTGGGGGACAGCACACACCTTCAATACTAGCCATCAGAGGGCAGGCAGTGCGTTTCTGTGAGTTCTAGGCCAAACCGGAACCAGGGTCCCTGAGAGGGAAGGGGAGGGAGACAGGGAGAGGGAGACAGAGAGAGGGAGAGGGGGAGGGGGAGGGAGAGGGGGAGAGAGAGACAGAGAGAGAGAGAGAGAGAGAGAGACAGACAGACAGACAGACAGAAGGCAGGAGGAAGATTTCCTTAAACACCCTTCAGTATCCTACAGTGAAGATGCTTTTGACTCTACAATAGGTTGTCAACACTGTCACTGGGAGCTCAGGCCCCCACAGGTCTCTCAAAGGGGCAGAACCCTAAGCCAATCCATCTATGACATTCTCAGGAGTTGTCAGGGCCTACTGGGTGTCACAAGAGGGCAGTGTATTGTTACTGGTACAGCATGAGTGTCTCACGGGACCTGGCAACTAGGCCTCTCTTCTAATAGTAACTGAACACGAAAACAAAGATCAACAGAAAAGAAAAAGCTCCAAGAGAATCCTAGGAGATTATCAGACGTATACAGAAGCCTGAAGCAAGGCCAATACACCCAGTAGACAGAAGCCTGGAGATTTATTTCCTGGCTACCACACAAGTCATAAGCCATAATATATAGAATTAAACATTCCTCTACACAGCTCTTTAAATTAAAAGGCAGGGAAGTACCCATGATGCATTCTTTGGGAAAGGCACCCCATTTCTTGGATTTAAGATTTTATTTTAAAAATATTTTGGTGCATAGGGTAAGCCTGTGTCCTACCTCTGAGTTTTACCTTCACCCTTTGACAGTATATATTGACACATATATAAGTATGTTTTTATTTATATGGATATGTGTGTGCCTGTGTTTATGTGCATTTCGTGTGTGCAGGAGTCCCAGGAGGCCAGATCATCAGATCCTCGGGACTGAACTGCCGGATGAGTGTGTTGGGAACTGAACCTGGGTCCTCTGGAAGAGCAGTAAGTACCGCTTCTCCATATCAGATTCTTTTTGACAGTGAGAATCTGGCTTTGAGGGAAGTCCTGATAAACATTCTCGCCTGAAACTTAAGCAGAGAGTGAACTTTGTTTTCCCGGGAGGATGTGGGGCCAAACTGGGATCAAATCCAGGACTTAAGGCATGCTAGACAATCACCCTACCACTGAGCCACGGCCTCCACCCCAATCCATAGCTTCTGATAAAAACCTTTAAGAGGTTGTCTCCTATCTCAAACATGAAAAGTGACGTCATAGCAGCCTACAGGTAGGAACGTCCCAACAGGTAGTCAGATCTGGGTAGGTGAGCCCCGAGCCAGTCCCCAGGCTGACCGCAGGCTGTGTAAGCACCACAGCCGCCCTCACCCGAGGCAGCTGGTCCCACTGTTCTTTGTTCTTCATCTCTTCCTGAACTTCATGGATGCGCTTCAGTGACTCCAGGCTTTCATCCAGCAAAAAGGTCGTGTCATTTATCAGCATATTGATGTAGCGAACGAACTGCTTTCCTGAACTGAAAGGGCAACGAGACAGTGTGTGGTTACGCATCGGGCTGGCCAGTGAGGAAGTCAGCCTCCGCCAAGTACCAACCAGACTGCCCCGAGTTTGCAGACCTTGGTGCATACGCTGCAGTTTAAGGACTACCTTATCAACTCTCCTTAGATTGTACTGTTCTCTTTTCTGTTGTTGGTTTGCTTTGGCTGAGTCTCAAACTCCTTTCCTGCCTCAGCATCACAGAGCTAGGACAACTGGCATAGGCCAGCAAGCTCCAGCCCTACTACTATTCTTTTTAGTTCATCGTGATAAACTCCTTCTAGTGGCATGCTGGACCAGCCTTGTGTCACTGGTATGATGAACCAACTGCTAAATATTCCAGCATGTTCTGAGCTGATTTCCTTGGCAGTTTATAGTTGGCAACAATGCATGTAGTTACACTGTGCAAAAGTAGCCAATGTTGAAACGTTCCTGCTGGAGGGGCTCCCAGCACTGCACTGCGCTGGGCTCAGGGTTTTAAGTGGAGGACACACTCTTCCAGGTTGGCAAGGGAATGAACTTGACTCAGTGTGACAAAGACAGAACAAACAATTACCCAAGCACAGAAGACAAGAAAGTACTGGTAAAGTTATTCCTTATCACAAAGAAGATACACTGAAGATTCACTTATGTTTCTAAGCCCTGTAACATCAATAAAGGAAGACAGCAACTCATTCCATAGAAGCCAAAGCTTTGGATCTAAGGAGACCCTGCCAACTACACTATAATGAAGGGACTCGCTGATGAACAGGAATAGCCCAGCATACCTGTTAAATTCCGAAGCTGACAAATTTGTGGTAAAATTCGTACATATTTAGGGGTAGAAGCTCACACTAGCACATAAAGAGTTATTAACACAGCTTGGCACCTAAGCACACCAAACGAACATTACTGATAACCTTCTAAATCTTGTTTTCTCAACATTTCTGGGTTAATCTGACAGCGTCATTTAACAGCAAGCAGTACAAAGAAAACACAAAATCACCTCACATGTGCATTTCCCCAGAACATTCCCTCATGTAAGCCAGGGCTAGAGCTGACAACTCTAAGTAAGCAGGCAATCACAAGGGCTCCTTTCGGGAGCTGAAACCAAGAAATCAGCATAGGAACCTCTGTGAAAACTTCCAGCAGCTTCCCACCTGTCATTTGCCACAGAGAAGCTGTTTCATCGGGGGCCAGTACTCACTTGAATTCCTCCATGAAGGTGCCATGGTGAGCAATGTTTTGCCAAAGGCTCTTAAAAATAGTGCTGATGTGATAGCGAATCGTGAACTTGTCATAGAACTCACTGGTGGCTCCGGTATGCTCGACATCTGAGGAGGGGAGATAAAGAGAATCAGACACGCGTCCTGTCTGCCCTTACAGATGCATGTACCACCAGGACAAAGACAGGGAGCACAACAGAGCTAGCGAAATGTTGCCTGTATCTCATAGGGCACAGAGAAATTATGACTTCATCTTCTCTCCTCCTCTTCTTTTAAAAGACCGGGTGACATTAGATAGCCCCAGACATCCTGGAAGTCAGGGTCACTTCCCTCTGCCTCCCAGAGTTCTGGGATTAAAGTGCACCTCTCCCGCAATAACCTGAGTTTAAAGACCAAATTTAATGATACAAATCTGCAATGGCTACAACATCTATAAGAGTATGAGAACGTCAGCATCTCCGGGACATCGTCAACCTGAACGACGATAAAAGCTCATTCATCACATCTCCACCCCATTTTAAGCCCTTGGTTTAAGGAAACTCCACAGCAGATTCCTATGTATATCTCTCAGCAGAAGAAAATAGGCTAAGTTTTCTATGTACCTATTACATGTCTAATATTTTGAACATGCTTGTATCAGACACATTTTCCAAACATATCCTAAAGTAAAGAAAGGCACAGTGACCGCCCACACACTTGTGGCTCATGTCACTGGTGCCCCTGTGAGGTAAGACAATGAAAACCAAATCTGGTTATGCAAATGGATAATTACCATAAGCATGGGAAAAAAAAACCACTAGGCA
The DNA here is from genome assembly GCF_943737965.1 of Phodopus roborovskii. NCBI lineage: Eukaryota > Metazoa > Chordata > Mammalia > Rodentia > Cricetidae > Phodopus > Phodopus roborovskii. The sequence goes on from NW_026126646.1 coordinate 992,829, forward strand.
TGACAATTATAGCTTAACAAAGACATAAAAGGGAAATTAAAACAAGCTACCTATTTAGCATTGCTTACTGGCAGACATTAAAAAATAATACTGGCTGGGTGGGTGATGGTGGCACAAGTCTTTAATCCCAGCACTCAGAGGCAGAGGCAGGTGGATCTCTGTTGCAGGATATTTGATAGCGTTATGACACCAAGACTGTGTTAATAATGTTAACCTTCAATCAGCGGGCAAAGCCAGTGACTGACTGAGCAGAAATAGCCAGAGAATCCAGGACTATGGACAGAGAAGATGCACAGGAAGGAGTACGGAGGGACCAGCCTGCTCTACAGAGCAAGTTCCAGAACAGCCAGGGCTGTTACACAGAGAAACCCTGTTTCAATACACAAAAACAAACAAAAAGTAGTAATAAGACTGAAAAGAGGTGAGGATTTGGGAAAACAGGCCCACTGCATGTGCTGGGGAAACAGTGACACAATCTCTCTAGAGACAATTTGGTGTTGTGGCACATGCCTGTAATCCCTGCATTGAGGCAGGGAGACCAGGAGCTCAAGGCCAGCTCCTGCTACACAGCAGTTGGCAGGCCAGTCTGGGTACAAGAGACTCAACTGTAACAACAACTTTGCAAACTGTAGTACAACAACCAGTATACTTTCCACTGGCCTACAGACTCTACAACAGAAAGGTCTCACAGGTATGTACAAAGACTGACTTCCAAGTATGCCCAACAAAATCCTGCATCTATTTTTACTTTTACAATACTGGAGATTAAACCCAGGGCCTTGAGATGCTAGGCAACTGCTCTACTACTGCACAGAAATACTGATTCTGACTAGAAAAAAATTAATAACCCAGATTTCTAAGAGATAATATTACACACACTGGCTAAAAACCAGAGATTACAAAAACAAACATACAGCTCGGGCATAATAACAGCTATTTAAAAGTGACTGAGAGCCAACAAGATGGTTCAGTAAGAAGTATTCACCACCAAGCCTGAAGACCCGAGTTCAATCCTCAAGACAGAAGTGAATCTGCAATCTGCCTTCTGACCTCTATTCATCAATACACATATACCCCAAAAATAAAACATACAACAGATTTGTAGTAAAATATTACAGCACATAGATCTCGTAGGACTTTTAAATTCTGCTTGGTAATGTCTTTGCTGTGCTATGGGTTGAAGCAGTATGGATTACAAATGCACACCAACACCGCCTGTCTTCATATTTTCTGTATTTTCCAAAGTCTACATTTTGCAGGATGAAAATCGTTTTAATAATAAAGAAAAAGGACTAAGATATTCTTCCAGTGCTAAGATCTGAAAGTATTTATGTATACTCATTAAGCCAATTCTTCTCTGGATGAACTAAGTGCCATTTTATTATGTAAAAGTGTGAACAAAGGTGTCAGCAGTGACTCAAGCAAAGCTTGCAAAGACAGAAAACTGGAGGCCAGCACAGCAACATTAGCATCTAAAGCCACCCCATTCTGGGCTGCTTCCCAGAGACTCCAAGCTAAGCACTAGTGTTAGCTCACTGCCCACCAGTACCATCTCTCTTAACACTTCCAATTTCTTATTTCTCCTAACCTTTCCTTAAAATCATCCCTACCCAGGTTCTGGGTTCTAATTACCAAGGCATAGCCCTTAAATGGACTTGACCCTTGCTAACCTCATAAGCCCTGCCCTGTCTGGAACAAGGCTTCTCTCCCCCCCCCTCCCCCCCATCAAGACAGGGTCTCACTATGTAGCCCTGGCTGTCATAGTGTACTCTCCATAGACCAGGCTGGCCTGGAACAGAGATTCAACTGCCTTTGCCAACTGAGTCTGGGATTAAAGGTGTGTACCACCATGTCTTGCTTGAGCAAGGATTCTTGCTGTCTTCTTTTTCTGACACTCTGTCGCTGAGATCCACTAATGCTCACATCCCTATCACTCTGTGGCTGAGATCCACCAATGCTCATATTCCTATCACTTTGTGGCTGAGAGCTACTGATGCTCACATTCCTATCACTCTGTGGCTGAGATCCACTGACATTCATGTTGTATCACTCCTCAGAGATCTTTCCCAATCATGTTTTTTAAAGTAGCACATCTTCTCCCACAACACCTCTCCAACTGGTCTAGATATCCCATGTCTGCTTCCCAATGAGGGATTTGAGTCCTCCCACAAATATCTGCTGCATTAGAGATAGAATCTGCCCTGGCTGCACACTTTGTGCCACCAATTCTGGGGAAGAAGCCTAGAAATACATCTAGCTTCATGCTGATCCTTGCTGTCCTCGGACTCTTTCAGATGTCCAAGTTTCTTTTGCACACAAGACTGTGCATAAGGACTTCCTAAGTGAGACATTGCTCTGTGCCCGAGAGGTGATGGCTCCAGCAAATCTAGCCACAACTTCTAGTCCCCTCTTAAAGGCAGCCTGTTCAGGACAAGATCTAATGGGCAGATCGACAGAACTGTGAGGCATCCTGCAGGGACAAAGCTCTTGTAACCATGGAAGAACAACAGAGCAGTCAGGCACACTTGTGCTGGTATCCAGCTGCTGGACACCTGCCACTCACTAGCTGTTAACCTTCAGCAAGCTTCTTGACCTTTCTAAGGTCAAGTTTCCTCAGTTGTAAAATGCAGGTATTTATAGTCTCTGCAACAGCTATGTAGATCAAGTGAACAGTGACCATGAGTGGCAACTATTTTTAGGAAAGGTATCATCTATCATGACTACGAAGGGGGCTCAGGCCAGAGAGCACACTGCTCCATGACAAAGGAAAAGAGCAAATAATACCTACCCACCCACATGCTTCTCAAGTGTGCTAGTGTGCTCGGTTTCTCTCTCTCTTACACACACACACAAACACACACAAACGCACGTTTAACATGAAGCTACAGTAATAGATCCAGACCACCAACTGAATACTAATTATGCTTACCAAAAATTTATTTTTAAATATTAATATACCTCTCCTACTTGGCATTTCCTATACTTTCCTTTTTGAGGCAGGGTCTTACTGCATGTCCCCAACTGGCCTGGACTTCCTTATGTAGATCAGGCTGGAATCTAACCTGCAGTCCTGAATACACACAAGGCATCATTTGTACCTAAATACTGCAAAGTAACCCTGGCCATAGCTATGAGATTAAAGGACTTACATCCCAAAAGGGGCCTTTTATCCATCAATCCACTGGACTGTCTCCATAGAAACGAAGCTAACAAAATATCCTAGACAATGTGTGCTTACTTTAGACTTCAGAGAGTCTGAGTAGGCTGAGAAGACACTCTTGTCAGATGGAACAAAGCAACAGTGTAAAGGAGAAGCAGGAGGATGGGCTCTGGATTCCCCATTAGAAGTTGGGAGAAACCACTAACACAAGGTCCAAACTGGCAGAGGGCAACTACTGTCCCTGAACACTGGGTACCCTCAAACAGGTCGCCCCTGTCAACAGCAAGGGTATGTGTTGTAAGCCACTGTATTTTCTATAGAAAATGGTGGGGTCTACTGTTGTGGGATTTCAATCTATTTATCAATGACTTTTGGGACAGCAAACCCTAAATAGTAAATATTAGACTCAGGAATCTCATTTAAAACTGAAAAACGAGGGGTATATAAGATAGGACAGTAAGGTAGACTATTATATCTACTTGTAAAATAAAATAACAAATATAAGTTTTACATAATTTGCAAAGGTATGGATTCTTGTATGTTGAAACAAATATAAAATTATTGTCCTATTAAGATAATCTGTATATTGTTACAGTTCAAAATTATATTTGTAACATTATATAAGTTCCTACTTCTGCTTATAATATTTTTGTATATTGATGCAAATGTAAAATTATTTTGTCATATTGTATATGTTTCTACTTCTATTTAAGATATTTTGTATACTGATGCAAATTAAGGATATTTTTGTCATATGGCACTATACATTTCTACCTATAAGATATTTTTGTATATTGTCACAGTTTGAAGATCATTGTCCTTATACTGTACATCTGTATGAAGATTGTTTTTATATGTGAAGCTTTAGTCTTTAAGCTATATAGGTTATTAAGAATTACAGGTTAATAGTCAACCATTTTGTTATACTTAATAGTCATGTTAGTTAGGTTTCCTAGGTGCACAGAGATATATTCCACAAACATAGGTAATCTTTAAACACTTCAAAGATCTACAGAATATGGTATTTAAATATTTTGAAAACTCAGGATTCTGTTGACATGAAACATGATTGCTCCTGGCAGCACCAACTGACTCCTGAGAGAATGATGGGCACTGAAAACACTCTATATGGAGTTTTCTTCTTGGCAAAACTGGCCTATTGGGCAAAGAACTACCCTTGCCTCCACTGCTGACAGTAAGTATGCCATCCTATCCTGGATACAAGGAAGAGACTGCTGGACCTTGCCAAGACAAGGTAGAACAGTCTTTCAAATTTCCCTACTTCTGAAAATGATCTGCCAGATATTTTAGACCTATAGCTAAAGTTGGATAGATATCCCAACGCTACAAAGAACATTGAGTGACTTTACAGGCAGCTAGCTTTTTGTCCTTCCATCTTTCAGAAGTGTCTGCTGTATACTTACTTCCTGCTTACTTAGGAAATTCTATCTTCCTTCTCAGGACTTTGATGGGTTAAAGATTAGATTCTTTCAGTTACAATTCTTTCATAGCTTAGCTAGGGCATATTAGGTACAAAACTTAGACTTTCCAGGATAGATCAGTGTACTGGCATCTTGCCTTGCCAGTGAACTTGTGGAGGTGGCCACACCCTTTGGGCGTGGTTTCAGACATGACCCATTATAAGGAAGAGGAGGGGCTGGCTCAAGCTCTCTTGGGTTTTGGAGAGCATCGTAAGGGCGGAGACTGCATCTTCTGGAGCAGGAAGACCACGGTGGTTATTTACTCTTATCTATGTAAGTGCCTCCCTAATAAATACCTAATTATCTTGGGTCTGGTAGAGCCATTTAAACCTTCAGGACAGCTATTGGAACAGCCTCTGTAATTTGCCAGTTATCTATGGCCTGGTAATTTAGTATGTGTTTCTTGCTTGATGTTGGCCTTGTTCACTATGCTTTATTTTTGTTTATTACCCTTTCTTCTTCTGCACAATACTTATTATTTGTTCTCACTGTAAATAGTTTTTTTTGTTAGGATTAGAACCTTCTTATTTAGAGAAAACTCTTGGGTAAGTATTGTGGGATTTCAATCTGTGTAGCCAATGATTTTGGGGGCACAAAGCCCCATGGTGTGGTCTTGTCTACCTACATCTTGTCTGTCTACATGACACCTTGAAAGCTGTGGGAGAAGGTCAAGCTCTCTCTTGCTCTCATGCTCTCTTGGTGGACGAGCAGGTGGCCAAGTGGCAGCTTGCTTCTTGTTCGTGCTCTTCACACCTGGGCAAAACTACTGAATGAAGGCAGCTATATCAGTGGCGGTGTCTGATTGGTTGGTTCTGTATTCAAGAGTGACTGTCCCTACCCAGTATCTAAATAATTCTGGAGACCCTCTAACAGACTCTTGTGGATTCACGCTATAGTCTACTTAAAATGCCCGACACTTATAAAGTGGCCAGAATGTGCCAGATTCAATAGATGAAAAAATAGGAAACATGATACCCCAAGAATCACACTAACTGGGAAACTATTTCAGTAGCACAGTCTTGTGCCTTTTTTAGGAGACATATCAATCCAACAGTTCAAAAGTCAAATTTTCTTTTCTTTCTTTCTTTCTTTCTTTTTTTTTTTTTTTTGGCTTTTCAAGATAGAATTTCTATACAAAACAGTCCTGGCTGTCCTGGAACTCACAGAGACCCACTTGCCTTTGCCTCACAAGTGCTAGGATTAAAGGTGTGTGACACCAGTGCCCAGTCCAAAAGCAAAATTTTAAAGTCAGAAATTGGAATACAAGTTGACCAGAAGGGAAGGCTCTCCTTGAAGCACATTTTCCATATTCTGCCACTTCCGAGTATAACTGGTCACAGAGAACCGCACCCACAAGTGGCAGGGCCTCAGTTAAGTGTGGTAAACTAATGAACGTGCGAAGGCTCCCAAAGGACCCCAGAATCCAAATTCCACCGGCTTGAATTGAGATCCAGTGAACTTTCTCTTGTTGTTTTGAGGTAGCCTCAAACTTGCTATCAAGGATGACCTTAAACATTTATAACAACCCTCCCCCTCCCCACCTTATCCACAGTTTGGAAACTCAATTAAAGGTTGGGGCTACATATCAAATGCTGTAAATTCAAAGGCAGGTAATTTTCCTCAGATGAAAACTGCAACTTGGGCTACTAACAACTGGAGTCTGCTGAACCACCAGAAGCCAGCACACACAGCGCCACTGTCATCTCTCAGACACACGGGGAGAAGACACATGACAGCTCATGCTCTGTGCTGGGGCAGGTAAGTGATTTGCATAAGCGGATGCCAGAGCCTAGAAGGCAGGATTATTTATCTATTTATGGGTTTTAGGTCACAGGTTTAATTTCACTCTGAAACAACCTTGACTGCCATATGACCACATGCCAGAAGGTGCCACTGGAGAACCTACCTGTATAGAACTTCATGAGGGAAGGTACCAGCAATTTGGTAGAGAGAGGGTGGTTCTCAATCATCTCAAAAAACTTCTGAGTCCGAGGCTGGACAGAGGGGTTGGTCATAAACATGACCTCCACCAGTTTGGCCACTAGGTATGGGTTGCGGATGTAGTTCTGATTACACAGCATCACAACGAGGAACATGACAATGTCCTGAGTACAGGGCTCATAAAGCACCTGAGGAGAGTATCTGAAGAGACAAGGACAATCCGTGAGCCGCCGGGAACCACGGGACAGTGTGCTAGGCAGGGAAGGAGGGGCGGGGCACAGCGGAGGGGGGCAGGTACTGGGTCCCTTTGGATGGTTCGGGTGATATGCACACTGGAAGGACAGGCAAAGGCACATGTGTGCACTGGCTGCAGCATGCGATGCTTATTATACTTTAGAAAGGAAGCCAGAGCATGACCCAGCTTTACAAAAAGGTCTTCACTACCCAAAATGGGGGCCTTGATAGCATGCAAAGTGCCCATGCATACATAGGAATAACACATGCAATTTAAAAACAATTTGTTTTAATTTTAAGAACAGAAAATTTAAAGTATGTGTCTATATTACCATGCTTAGAATAAATGTCTGAAGCTGTTTTTTTTTTTTTTTTTTTTTTTTTTTTTGGAAACACGGTTTGTCTGTTTAATAGCCATAGCTGTCCTGGAACTCACTCTGTAGACCGGGCTGGCTTTGAACTCAGAGATCTGCCTGCCTCTACTGGGATTAAAGGCATGCATCCCCACTTCCCGGCCCAAGCTACTTAAATTCTAATGCTGGATTTACTCAGCAACTAAACTTTAATCAGCCTTTCAGTTACTTGTCATTGAAAAAAATCCATGTATCGCTATTGACTCGGCCTGTCTGGGAACAGTGTCTCTGTTCTGTTGTCTGAGGGATGGTCTCACTATGTAGACCTGGCTGGCCTGGAATACATTCAATGTCAAACAAGCAGCTTGGGTTTCACACAGAGCTTTGCTACTTACACTGCTTATCCAGAACTGACTACTGAACATGGTTTAAATCTCCAATTTCTAAGGAGCATTTAGGTACAATCCCAGGCTTAAATGAAGGTTCAAAACACAGCTCATAGCACCATGTACAGGGTACAAGCAGAGCACACATTATGTGAAGTACTTACTGTACAATAAAAAATAAAAATTCAGCAACATCTTCTACATAAAACTCAGGCAATGCTGCAAATGCCTTGGGGACATCTGAATTTAAAGGCAGTTTTACGCTGTAGAACAGGGAGAAAAAAAGCACAATTTACAACATGAAACCATGGAATGTTGATTACAAGGAGTGTTATACTACTAGATTGCTTATTTTGCAAAGAGGAGTCCTTTCTGTATAACATATCTGTGTAGTATGTACACAGGTACATAACCATGACTTTTAGAAGTGATGAGGGGAAGGAGACGGACTGGCTTCATGTGTTAACTGGTTACCTCATCAGGATTTCTTGCTAGAGTTAAAGCAGTAGGTAAAAACGGGAAGCAGTACAAATTTCCTATTTGGTCATTTTGAGCAACTTAAAATGAGCCCAAAAGCTATGCACATATTTCATACAACCTTCCTACTCTTACAGATGCGAGCCAAACCTCACAAATACCTGTGACCCAGGAGTTCATAAAGAACATAAAACAGCTATAACTTAAACAGCAGTGACTGGCAATGTCTGGCTTTCCTGGACGTGGCACTTAGGAGGACTCAGTAGGCTGTTAACTCTAGCACTATGCTTCTAATTTATAGATCTGTTTTTCTATCCACCCAATGCTAAAGCAAAGTTTTGAAAATGCCACCCATTAAAAAATACATGGGCAAATATTAGTACAGCTTCATGGCCTATACAATATACATACAATGTGGGAAATGAAACGCAAATCCTTGAGAGGGTAAGGGTTTGGCTTTAATTGTAACTAAGGACATTAAGATGACATAGCTGGCCCAGGGAGACACACTCACTCAGGATATGCAGGGTCCAGGATGCGCAGCATCAGCTGAATGAGAAGGCCATAAAAATTCAGACATCGTCTCAGGAAACTCTCGTCAAGTAAGCCAGCATCAGCACAGGCCTTGCACCGTACCAGTTTCTGTGAAAGTAGGTGTGCCCCCACCCATAGATTAGTCTGGAGTCAAGACCCCTTATTGTGACTAGGCAGGGAGAGGAGACAGAGCTAAGACATCTAGGTTCTAGAGTCTACAGAACTTTCTAACTAGCTACAGGATGCTAATTGCTGTGTCAAGGTCTTCCTTTTCCTGAGAAAAAAATAACGGGTAGGTATGCTGTGCAAACCACTGAGCACAGCAGACCACACACAGTTAGTACCTGAGGTTAGTCACTGATACCTGTATTAACTTGGATGGGGGATGGGGCTAACAGTGAGTCCCACACTTAGTGGAAAAAAGCCAGACCAATTGTATCTGCATTTCAATACCACCACTTACATGCTATCCTCAAACAAGCCCGTCTACCCATAAGACTGCCATGAGAATGAGATACATGAATGTACATCGTGATAGGTGGATTCAAACAGCTTATTACAGATCCCTTGAAACACAACTGGAATATAAAGGGGCTACAGAGCTGAAGGGGAGCCCTGGCTGTAGCGCAGACTGGCCATAAACTCATAGCTTGATCCCCCAAGTGCTGGAGGTACAGGCAGGAGCCACTATGCCCATCTCTATTTTGTATCTTAAAAACAGTCTAGTCTATTAGCAAGGGTAAATGGAAATTTTAGCTTTTCACAGAAACCAAAGATACTTTTCGCTATAATCCCACTAAGCACAAGCAGCTAACACTCAACTTTATAATCTGAATGTAAGCACAGAAAACAACAGACATACTTCTCTGCCTTTCCATGCAAGGCCAGCCAATGCTTGTGCTTAGCTGAGTTTCACCAGCAGGGATATTTCCATTTATAGTTAGGTTCTATATAATAGATCATTTTCAATTAGAAATGAAGAAAAGGGGGCAAGTTAAAGAGGTCAACTACCACAAGGCACATTATCGAACACTGTGACAGTCTGTGGCTGCCTGTACTAGAGCATGTGTGAAGGGTCTTTCACAAAGTTGGGGAACGGTGGGAGAAGTTACATTGAGGATGAGAATACTAAGAATTCACTGTTTAAGCATACATGCATTCTCTACTGGGATTTAAATAATTACATACAGAAATATGCAAAGTATCAACAACTTTTAAATTATCCTATTTTGTCTTGAAGGAAAAGAACAATGAAGAAGCAATTATGGACATACAACTGCTCATCAAGGTTATTCTGGTGCAAATATCACTATCATGAAGCCAGTCCATAATTATGCCAATTAGCCATACAAACCTTAAGCTGAGTTTTACAGCGCTTCAACATTTCTCGGTGTCTGGTGGCCAGTGGGGAATCTTTCCATTGGCTTTCATTATTTTTCAAATCTTCCACGGTTCTGGAATTAACAAACAAAACTAATAATCAAAGGAAAGAAAATACCCAAGTCAGCTTACCAACTCACTTCCAGGGCTCTCTAATACAATTCTCTTCCCGCTTTAACTATTTTAAAAAGTGGACCCTTGGGAGGCAAAGGCAGAGGCAGGCGGATCTCTGTGAGCTTGAGGCCAGCCTGGTCTACAAAGTGACTTCCAGGACAGAATATAAAGTTACAAAGAGAAACCTTGGTTTTTCTTTTCTTTTTTTTTTTTTTTTTTGGGGGGGGGGGGGGTGGGTGGTTAAGCACACAGGCCAGATATGGTGGTGCGGTGCAGGACTCAAATCACTTGTGAGGCCTAGACAGGTGAATCTCTTTGAGTCCAAGGCCAGCCTGGACTATATACAGAGTTCCAAGATAGCTAGAGTTCCTTGGTGAGATCCCATCTCAGAATAAAATAAATAAAACCAGATCATATCCTACTACATTAAGTTCTGGTTTAATTGATAGCAATAATAATAACAATGTGTTGTTTTGGGGGAAGGAGTGTTTTAATGCTGGGTTTCTATGTGTAGCCCTGACTGCCCTGAAACTCACTCTGTAGATCAGGCTGGCCTCCAACTCAGGGTGATGGGAGATAACATTCTGTAAATATGTTTCTCTTATTGGTTAATGAATAAAGCACTGTTGGCCAATAGGGAAGCCAGATAGATGGGACTAAGAGAGGTGGAGGATTCTGAGAAACATAGGACGGAGTCGCAGCATAATCTCAGGAGGAGAGGACACGTGAGTCTGGCATTCTTGGTAAGGTAAGACCATGTAGAAATACATATATTAGTAATTATGGGTTAACAATTAAGACAGAGCTAGCCAGTAAGAAGCTCTAGACATTGACCAACAGCTTTATAATTAATACAGTATCTTGTGTGTTATTTGGGGCTGACAAGGCAGTGGGACCAGGCTGGCGGGAAAATGCTCTTAATAAAATGGCACCTGCTGACTTGGCTATTAAATAAATAAATAAAGAAAGAAAGAAAGAAAGAAAGAATGGTGCCTGCAATGTGGGTACTAAGAACTTCCACTTAAAACTTGACAAAAGCTAAAAAAAAAAAGGGATTTTAGAGACAAAAGAACAGAAACAAGGAAGGCTTCTTGGTAGCAGCATTTTTCTAGGGCAGGCTCTGTTTTACTAGAGACAAGCAGAGACTCATGCAGCTCCCTAAGGGAGTCTTTCTGACTCAGCATAAGCACTAAAAACTACAAGGCTCTTTTAAGAGGCCCTACTAACAATTCAATGGTGTGTACAAGCTTGAAACATCAAGGATCTGTTATGTGTGTTAAAGAATATTCCTCATAGAACTTGGAAGGCAGGTGCAGGCAGACCTTTGTTAGTTCAAGACCAGAGCTACATGGTGAGACATCATCCACCTGTCCACTGTCTACACCCACCACCCCATAGACAAAAGTGCACTTTAGACATGATGAAATGTCATCATCTTCTTAGTCACCATTCTGCTCTGGGAGGTTAAAAGATCTTTTGTGTAAAAACTCTAAGTTCCTCTGCCTTATCAACTGCCAAAGTAAATGGCATCTGCCGATTGCACTTCCTTCTCTCCTAAGCTGGCCCTCCCTCCGCCCAGTGGTCCTCCCTGTGGCTACTCAAACACCTACCGTGGAGGGATCAATCATTATTATCTAACACGTGGTCGATTCTAAACACAATTTCCTCATGATGTTGTGTAGAAAATCAGAGATTGTTGAATGTCTAACATCACAGTTCCCTGACTCCTAAACAGGAAAATCTTCTGAAAGCATGGGGCTGAGGCTATGGCAGAGTAATTTTCCTGTCAAAGCATACTCTGTGAACATCACCAAGAGCCCTTTCCCACTGTGCCAAAGAGTTCACTTTCCTTTCTCAGAAAATCTTATTCTTATCTCAGAAAATCTGGATTCTTTGGTCTAAGACTGGAACATGATTACAATAGACAAAATAATGGCTTCTTTTAACAATGTCACATCCAAGGACTGGAGAGATGACACAATAGTCAACAACAAATCATTCTCGGGCAAAGGACATAGGTTCAATTCCCAGCACCTACATGGTGGCTTGTAGCATGAATTCTAATTGGTTATTAACAATAAAAGCCCGTAAAAAGGTATTAGGGTTAAAGCTGACGATCAAAGAAGCAAATCGGCAGCCACTAGAATTCTTACCTCTACTGATGCTTAGACAATCCTGTCCTGAGATGGCCTAGACTGCACTGCTGCAGACTAACTGCTCCTCAGACTGACTACAACGAACCCATCTCCTCCTACCTACATTCCTCTCTCCGACCAGCCATACCCCTTCCTGTCTCTACCTCCTTAGTGATGGGATTAAAGGGTGCAATGGGAAATGTCCTTCTGTATATATGTTTCTCTCATTGGTTGACGAATAAAACAGTTTGGCCAATGAGGCAGGAAGACAGGTGAGACTAGGAGATGAGGAGAATTCTGGGAACAGTAGGATGTTAGAGTCTGGCAGAAACAGACGACATGTAGCGGCAGAAGGAGATACAGGTCTGGGCATTCTCTGGTAAGCCAAGACCACGTGGAAATAAACAGATTTATAGAAATGGGTTAATAATTAAGATGGAGCTAGGCAATAAGAAGCCTTAGCCAATAGCCGACAGCTTAATAATTAGTATGGCATTCGTGTGTCTATTTGGGGCTGAGAAGGGCAGCGGCAACAGGTGTGAGACTCCCAAGTGTCACTTTTGCGTGAGTCCTCCTTTAGACAGATTCATGCTCATGTAGCTCAGGGTGGCCTTGAACTCAGAAATCCAGCAGCCTTTGTCTCCTGGGATTAAAGGTGTGCGCCACCACTGCCTGGCCTCTATGGCTGACTAGTGTGGCTAGCTTTGCACTCTGATCTTCAGGCAAGCTTTGTTAGATCATAAACAAAATATCACCACAGTGACTCACAACAATCTTGAACTTCAATTCCAGGGGATCTGATGCCCCCTACTGACCCCTAAGGGCACTAGGGGCGCACAGACATACATGCAGGCAAAACACTCATATACAGAAGATAAATAAATCTAAACAAATTATACAAAGACACTGCATCCTAGTCCTGGGGCAAAACCTCTACCACATGGATGTGCAGGATAGGTGTGTGTGTGTGTGTGTGTGTGTATGTATGTATGTATGTATGTATGTATGTATGTATGTATGTATGTGTTTCGGTCAAGTTGACAGAAGCCAGGATTATGTGGGGAGGGGAGCTTCAACTGAGAAAATATCTTTGTAAGACTGGCCTGTGGGCAAGCCTGTGGGGATTTTCTTTATTGAGACTGATGTGTGAGCATACACCCTACTATGGGTGGCGCCACCCTGGGCAGATGGTCCTGGGTTCTGTAAGAAAGCACACAGAGCAAGTCATGGGGAGCAAGCCAGTGAGCAGCGTCCCTTAATGGCTTCCCTCTGTGCTCCTGCCGAGTTTCTGCCCCGATTTTCCGTCATGATAGGCTGTGCTGTGTAAGCTGAACAGACTATGCTTTTGGTGATGATGTTTATCAACGGCCACATAAGGCAAAAGGGACTTTAGACATAAGGTTATCCCAGATAATCTGGATGTCCCAGACTTACCACAAAGGTCTCCCTAAGAGGAAGAGAGGGGAGGAGGGAATGGAGATGTGATAATGTGGCTGAACAAGGGCATCTGGAGATACTTTGTTACTGATTTTGAAAATGAAGCAAGTGGCCAAGAGGTGGTGCACACCTTCATCCCCAGCACTTGGGAGGCAGAGGCAAGCAAGGCAGAGGCAAGTGGAGCTCTGTGAGTCTGAGAACAGCCTGGTCTATAAGAAGTAGTTCCAGGACAGGCTCCAAAGCCACACAGAGAAATCCTGTCTTGAAAAGCCAAAAACTTAAAAGGAAAAGAAAACACAACCCTGAGTTGAGGGCTCTGCATACAGAATGTAAAGACACGCTGCGCTTATGCTAGTCACTTTGAAGATGGCAAAGAAGCGCATGGACTGATTTACATAATTATGGACACCACATAAAGGAACAGGCATGGGCCCTGGTCTTGATGTGGTAAGAGCCGGTCACTGTTTGAGGATGGAATGTAGGCAGCTCCAGGCATAGGGGCCCCTTGGCAAGGGATAAAGTCCTCATCTCACAAGACTGATGAGGACAGGGAAACAACATAGCCTCGAGGTCTTGAAGGAAGTGAACCACAAGTTCCCAGGAAGGGGAGTGGTCTACCATTACATACAACAAAGGCTTCCTACCAGGGAGTCAGGGCTCACAGGGTCCATGGCTCTGGTCTCTGATAATGCCATGGACCAATATCATTAAACCCAAGGATCTGACTGGCAGAGGTAGCTTTTACAATGACCTTCCTGAGAAGATCGCCCTGTAGGGTAAGGCGCAATGCCCCCCCCCCCCCGCCGCCCCCATTACCCTTCAGCACCTCTAGAACCACAGCACAGACGTCAGAGCGACGGCTGCCTTGGAGAGATTACAAAATCACATGCAAGAGGAGCAGATGTCTGAAGGCAGCAAGATCTGTCCCATGACCTTTGCACTACAGGCCGGGAACCGGAGACAGGGCCTTCTGCAGGCTGTAAGGATGGCATGTTTCCCCTGCTCATTCTTCCTGCCAGGGCCACGAGCAAGCTTGAATTCATGACTTCATGAAGCAGATTAACTCTGACCTCTTTCCCTCCTTACCAAGCCCTGTAACAACAACGGCCCCTCCCAGATGAACCAGGACAATCTCCTTGACTGTGTCTGCCAGATCATTTTACCATGTAAGGCAACACTCACATGTTCTAGGCCTATGACGTGAGGAGTATCTTTGGAATGTCATGCGGAAACATACATGCAGGTATGTGTGGAATAGATCCTGAGGGTGCCTGATGAGAAACTGAGAACAAGGCTAACATTTGTGTGGTAACAAAGATCATTGTCAACTGTGCCCTCCAGAGACTCCGCATTCAATATCTGAATGGTGCAGAGGGGTTCAAAGTATGAGCCCAACTACTGGAATGGACAATGATCTAGCGCAGTTGCAAGGCATTCAAAACAAAAGGAGTCTGGAGTAGTAACGCCAAATTGCCATATGGTATTTCCTCAGTGTGCCTTCCCCAAAACATATACACACGCACACACACAGAGCATCTCCAAACGGCACAATACTGTTAGCATCAAAAATGGCTGGTGGGGATGAGTGGGAGTCACAGGATCTCTGATGATAATCTATCCAGAGGAGAGGAAATACACCAATCCACACTCATAGCTTGACATTTACAGAAACCCTCTTTGTGATTCATTTTTACTTTTCTTATTTGCTTATTGTGGGGGCAGAGGACACCTAGCAAGGGAAGGTTCTTCCCTTCCACTATGTGGGTCCAGGTACTAGATTTAGAGTGCCAGTTTCTTCATGCACTGTGCCATCTCCTCAGCCATCTGTAGCAGGTATTAAAAGTGAGTAAAATTAGCTAGGGTGAGGAAGACTTGAGAAAGAGATGAACAAGTATGGTTGGCTTCAAAAGCCCAAAATCACACAGAGAACACCCTCTGATCAAAATGCAATTCAGCTAGAAAACCTAACAAGAGACAGCCCTGAGTATAACACAAAGCATCGTGAATTAAATAAAATAGGTTAAGTTGGGCACATCTCTAATACCAACAATGCAGTATCAGAGGCAGGTGGGTCTCTGTGAGTTCTGGGGCTGTAAGTTGTATTCCTTACAAAAGACAGAGGGAGGGAGGGAGGGAGGGAGGGAGGGAGGGAGGGAGGGAGGGAGGGAGGGAGGGAGAGAAAAGAGGAGAATCTAGGCAGATGTACTGGCAGGAGCCATATTTACTACCACAGCTTTGGGAAGTTGTTGGGGCCACGGTCCTACTGAGCCACACAGCTTGCTGCTCATAAACACCATAGAAGGGTTTGGTAGCTGCACCTCTGCTGTTAGTATCCAGCCTGCCCAAGAAAAGGTAGTCATCAGGAAGTCATAAGCACCAAGGAAGCCACCTCTTAAAAGGAGCTGCGCCTTTGTCTGTTAGAATTGGGCCTACCCCAGAGAAAAGGCTGTTATCAGGAGCCACATCTGGCCCATTTTTGTATGTTTAAAGCTTTCTCACGGTTTATGTGAATGTAGGTGCTCCAAATTGGGCGCCATGTAGGTGGAGTTTCTCTGTATTGGTAGCCACTCCTAAATAACCATTCAGAGATTATTAATTAAAAATGCTTGGCTAATAGCTCAGGTTTGTTATTAGCTCAGGTTTGTTATTCGCTAACTCCTCTCTCTCTCTCCCTCCCTCCCTCCCTCCCTCCCTCCCTCCCCCTCTCTCTCTCTCTCTGAGACAGGGTTTCTCTGTGTAAGTCCTGGCTGTCCTGGAACTCACTCTGTAGACCCGGCTGGCCTCAAACTCAGAGATCTGCCTGCCTCTGCCTCTGAGATGTAGTGTTATATTATTTATGATTTATTAAAACTTGCCTGAGGGTTCAGAAGGCAAAGTCAGATACAAGCCATAATAGCCAGGTACACACCTTTAATTCTAGGATTTAGGATTAAGAGGTAGATGGGTCTCTCTGAGTTCAATACACGAGATTGAATTATTCTAAGAGGAACAGATCAAATGCCTTGAATCTCAGCACTAGAGCCGTATAAAAGATAGAAACAGGGTCTTCAGTATTCAGTAGGAAGATTAATTCTCCAGCCACGTTGAAGATAGGAAGACACTCAGTCTCAGGATTCTCCAGCCACGCTGAGGAGAGGCAGCAGGATCAGCCCTTTCAGCCTGAGATAGTGGTAAGAGCTAGTGGCCAGCTGCTTTGCTTTTGTGACCTTCAGCTTGAAATTTGAACCCCAATATCAGTCTCTGGGTCTTTAATTTATTGTGTTACACCGAGTGCTGGAATTAAAGGCATGCCCCATAGTCCTACGCTCTGCTATGTGGACTGAATATTCTTTCTCAAAATGACAAATTCATCTCTTCTCTCCTCATCTCCTCCCTCTTCTTCAAGTGCTTTTGTCTGCAAGTCCCACCCAACCTCCACCTGTCAGAATGGGGGGGGGGGGGCGGGGAGGAGAGAAGAACGTGTCATATTGAGAAGTAACATCAGTCCACATGGCAAAGAGTAGATAAGAAATATGGGTTAATTTACGAATTGGCTAGTAGCAACTCTGAGCTATTGGGAAAGCATTTATAATTAATAATAAGTCTCTGAATGGTTATTTGGGA
Source organism: Phodopus roborovskii (assembly GCF_943737965.1). Classification (NCBI taxonomy): domain Eukaryota; kingdom Metazoa; phylum Chordata; class Mammalia; order Rodentia; family Cricetidae; genus Phodopus; species Phodopus roborovskii. The sequence goes on from NW_026126646.1 coordinate 1,010,064, forward strand.
ACAGCTGTGCAGACACATAGAAATTCTGCCCATAGTAGAAAGAAAAGAGAGGGAGACAGTGAGTGCTTCACATGGCATAGCCAAGGAGACCTTAAACATTGTCTCCATCTCACAAGTGCTGAGATGCCAAAGAAGCATGCCACTATGCAGTGTCAGCTTTGTTATAGTATATTATTGTAATTGTTCTATTTTATTAATTGTTAATCCCTTAATGTATTTATCAAATTTTATCATGAGCATGTACCCATACAGTGTAATTAATAAGGTTTTGTAGCATTTATGGTTTTAGGCATCTATTAATGGTTTCAGATTCTATTTGATGCTGATATATTGTCAGCAGTTAAGAGTACAGCTGCTCTTAAAGAGGGCTAGCATTCCATCTACAGCACCAACATGGTAGGTCCCAAGTGTCTATAACTCCGCTATGAGAGCACCCAATGCCTTCTGGCCTCTGAGAGTATCACACATGCCATGCACATACATGCATACATGTAGTCAATACACTTATACACATAAAATTTAGAACAAGTCTTTAAAAAAAATCAAAACAAACAAAAAACCAAAACCAAAATCCTGGGGGAAGAGCGGTAACTCAGGGTTAAAAACACTGCTGACCTTGCAAGAGGGTTTCGCTAAGTTTCCCAGCACCTATAAGGTGCCACGTTCCCCTATACCTCCTGCTCCAGATCTGATCTTCTTTTGACCTCCACGGGGACTGCACACATGTGGTGCACAGACATGTGTGAATGACAAGCACTCATGCATACATATCAAATAATAACAAGTAAGTCTTCAGTGAACTAAAAGCTAAAAGCACAGAAGGGAAAAAGGACTGTGACCATCTACAAACAACACAATTACATGTGGGAACTTTTAACAGTCTGCACAGTCACTGGGCAGTGATGGCGCACGCCTTTAATCCCAGCACTCCAGGGAGGCAGAGGGCAGCCAGATCTATGTGAGTTCAAGGCCAGCCTGGTCTAGAGTGAGTTCCAGGACAGAAGGACAAGAGAAACGCTGTCTGGAAAAAACAAACAAAGAATCTACAAAGTCAGTACTAGAGTGAAAGGTCTGGGATGTGTGTTACAGACATCCAATGACAGCCTCTCTGACAGCTAACTGTACTAGTCCAGAAAGGAAGTGGCTTGAATGACCTGTCCAACCCATGCCTGTCCCCGGGATGTGCGTTTGTTTGTAGAAGCTAAAGCATCACAGGACACAGAGGTTTAGAGCCACAGCAACCGCTGTAACGATTTGATGACTGAAAGCTACAGCTAGTGGCCAGTGTTTGAGAAAACAGGGCAAAGGGGAATTACATGCTTCCTTGATTATCATGGGAAAATACGGTGTGACATTCCAGGGCAAGAACAGAAGGCAGGCTCCAGAAAGTAGTTCCTGGTAATTTTTTTGTTTTTGGGTTTTTCGAGACAGGGTTTCTCTGTGGCTTTGGAGACTGTCCTGGAACTAGCTCTTGTAGACCAGACTGGTCTCTAACTCACAGAGATCCACCTGCCTCTGCCTCCCAAGTGTTGGGATTAAAAGTGTACACCACCAATACCCAGCTAAATTCCTGGTAATCTTCACATGCAGTGGAAAGGTTTAGCCACCGCATACAGAGACAAACACCAAGGGTTCAGAAATCAACCTCTGAATCACTTGCATCACGTGAAGGACACTGGACAAATGACAGGCAGCAACACGGTAGCAGAGGCAGACAGCATGTGCAATGTACACATCCTACACCCACATCCAAAGACCGCATACGACTGCTTGTGCCTACAAGGCAGCAGTAACACAATACTGGGGAATACGGGGAAGGGAGAGAGCGCAGCACATACCTATTGAGCTCTCGGATGGCTCGGAGTCTGCGGATGTAGCGACGACAGCTAGGCAGAATAGAGAGGTGGTGAGCATGCAGGGTCAGAAAGAAACACTCCGTAGGGAATTTTGGCTCAGAAAACGGAGCCTGATCTCCATCTAGGAAAAAAAAAAAAACCCAACATGTATCCTTAACGAAAATCAATCACAAGCCTTAAGGGAAAAGTCCCATTATGAAGGAAAATCAGTTAACAGTTTCCATGTATGTGACTGAGGTGTAAGGACATGGTTTTGCATTTGTTTATATGAAGTTCTAAACCTTGTTTTTGAGACTGGGTATCTCACTCAACTCATATATTACCAAGTGACTAGGCTAGGCAGCCAATGATACAGGGACCATCCTGTCTCCTTGCACCCGGTGTTGGGGTGACAAATGTGTGTTGCCACACACAGCTTTTATGTGGGTGCTGGGAAGCTGAGCTCAGATCCTCATGTGTGCATGGTGGGTGCTTTATTGACCAAAACGAGCCTCTTGCACTGAGGAGCAATTTCATTTCGTGTTGTTTTTTTCAGATATGATCTCTTTATGTAGCTCTGGCTAGCCTGGAACTTTATGTAGATTAAGCTGTCCAAGAACTCAGACTCCTGCCTGCCTCTGCCTCCTAGTGCTGAGGTTAAAGATGTGCACCACCAGCGCCTCGCTGTATGTGTAATAGGTTTTAATCCGCGCATAGCTGGACTTGGCAGCTTTAATGAAATATGCACTAACTCCTGCAGACCATGGCTATCCTGCTGTGCTAAAAAGAACATTAGGGGCTATTTCTCATAGACACCTACACCCCTTAACCAGCTGCAGTGCCTCAGGAGCAAAATCTTGCTACTTAGGAGACTAAGGCAGCAGGATTGCTTGAGTCTAGGCACTTGAAGTGAGCCTGGACAACACAGGGAGTCCTAAACTCAAAAACTAATGCTGCCCAGTCAACTGCTGCTCTATTAACTACCCACCCACCCTCTGTGTGCCTCCCTCACCCCTTCCACAGTACTATAATTATGTCAAATATTGCCAGAGCTCACTTTAGACCGAGGAAATTAGTTTACTAAACAACACCGCTTTCCTTCCTAAGTCTTATAAGGCAGGATCTTGCAGTGTAGTTTAGGCTGGTCTTGACCTCGCGATTCTACTACTTTGGTCTCCTAAGTGCTGGGGTTATAGGCATTGACTAAGCAAGACTGAGCACTAGAAAGTGTACATTTGATCATGGCATTTCCACTTTGAGGGAAATAGGAATTCATCTTATTCCACACATCATTTTAAAATAATTAAAAAAACAAATTGGATGGGCTTTTGATTTTTGTAATTACTAATATATTTTATGTTATCAAGAGGCAAGATTATTACCATCACACTTTAAAATATAGTCATATTTATAACTGCTACAATACAATACAAAAAAATCTACACAATACGGCTGCTGCCGTCCTTTCTTCTCTTTCCCAGCCATCTGTTCTATATCTGTGCTTAGCAATCAATGCAAGGAAGAAATTTTACCGTGTTAATTTTAACTATCACCTCTATGTCCCAGAGCCATGCAGATGAAAGACAGGTAACCTGGCAACAAACACATCACTCACAGAGCTCAGCCAGCCACTCATTCACGTCCTCCATTGTCGCATTTATTCGTGTCTCGTCATTCGGGAGAGTAATCCGACATTTCGGGTGGAATATGTACGTGGGGTCGACTGTTTCTAACTTGATTTTTGTACTTAGTTGCTGCAGGACCCAAAGGAGGTTCAGCATAAAGCCATCTGTGGACACCAACCGATCATCGGCCTGTGATGAAAGGCAAAAGCAATCGAAAAAGCTGTTAAGGACAAATGTGGTGTAAGTTTCTATAAAAGCAAATGGGACAATGACATGTGACCACTTCCCAAAGTCGGGGCAGGGCAGGACATGTGGTAGAAACTGTCAATCAGCTCGCAGATGCTAGCCAAGGAAGTCCCCCCCATCCACAACCCTGTTCTCACTCACTTCTCAATTACCAGAGTCTTTAGAGAGGAACTGAAGGTCAGACAATCAGTTAGAAAGCAAAAATAGAGTAAATGCAGGTTCCTTTCTCATTCTTACTTCAAGAACACCAGGACAATTCCCACGTGACAGCTTCACCATCTAAACAGTGAGCACAGCCTGTGTGAGTTAACTAAGAAGCTGCCGAGAGCTGAGAGGCCACCACACATTAGGAACTGATCTAATGCTTTACATATAAGAAGCCCACAGGTTAGCTGCCACTATTAACTCCATTTCCCAAATGAAGAAACTGAGGCACAAAGAAGTAACTACCAGGTGTGGCCAACTCACAGACCACATGTAGCGGAGGTCAGCTGTGAACATGGCCCAACATAAAACTGTAAACTCATACAACATGCTGAAATTTTTGTGTGATCTCTTCTGACTGCAAGGTTCTTGGGTGCTAGTCACAGATCACAATGTCACCAAGTCACAACCTCAACAGACTGGACACAGCAGACATGGTGAGCAGGGTTCTACTCCTCTCTATACTTTTCTTCTTTTGCTTCTGAGCACTAAGCATTAGTAATAATCTGGAGTTTTTAACGTCCCCTCTTACCATGAGCAGTGGAGCCCTTGTGACTTCTAAGTGCACCTTCCGGTCTGCTCTGTTGCCACCCCCTGCGCTTTCCTTGGGGACAGCCCTGCCTGCCCTTCAGTGATTGTGCTTCAGTCCTCACCCTAACCCTGACCAGACTCAAGCCCACGCTTCATTTTTCCTCCCTGTTTACTTCCTGTCACCAAGGCCTGTGTCTTGGGGTTACAATAAACCTGGCTCGTATGTGCTCGGAGAACATGTATGTCCTAAGAAGGATCTATTCTCAGCCTTGTAATGACCGCAACTCAGGCGAGGCTTTAATAAAATGCCACCTGCTCAGAGAGGTCACCCTGCCACCTTCCTTCCTTCCTTCCGTCACTCCACAAGGACTCAAGCCCTTCCCACTGGCATCCCGGACTCCATTACTGTCCGGAACACTTGTGCTTGTGTGCTGCTCCCTGCAGAGAACTCAGGCCCCACATAAGCGGGAGACTTGCCTGTCTCGTTCCATGGTGTCCTCTGGATCCCCAGAGCTCAGCCCTGGAGGTGCCATATTGAGTCTGAGCTAGAAAAACGGGTGCAGTGAGCAACTGAGCGCATTTTGGGGACTCCTACCTGCATCTGGGCTTTCTTCATATTGGCATTGACGATGGCCGCCATGTAACTGAGAGCTGCTTCACGAGTCTCACCGTTTAACAAAATACTATGCAGAATCTTGAAAAGCTCTTGCTGAATTATTTTCAAAAAGAAACAAAAGAAAACAATTGGCTTCTTTTTTAAGAATAGCCTTCCACTCCCCACTTCCACGTCCATCCCTTGTAGCCAACCCAAGACTGTCAACACACAGAGGTGTTCCCACGTGACCTGGAGGGACACAGAGAACAGTGGCATGCAGTGGGGAGGACACTGAGCAGGCTCTCGTCACTCTCGTCCCATGAACAAAACAGCCTCCATTAGTGAAGCACTCCACGTTACAGGACCAAAGACGTATCAACTATACCGGGGATCAGTGGGTCAGCAAAGGGTGACACACACTGACAGAACAGCCTGTGCTCACGCTCATCATTTCCTTGGCTACAGGTAAGATGGCGGGAAAGCAGGACTTCTAGACAACACTCTAGTCCCCAGTGACACTCCCAGAGCATAGCTGGGCTTTAGTCATTACTCATGTCACAGATGGGGCTCTCTGGGAGACACCTGACTGGCACCCTCGAGGTGCTGGCCCCGGGCCAGCTCTACATGGAGCATCTTCCCTGGAAAACATCTGATCTCTGGGACTGAATCTATGCCATAGGCCTCCCCTCCCCAGGAGGCCCTCTGCTCTGGCCTCCCGTCTCAAAACCTACCCGTCCCAGCTCCAGGTAATGCTGGAGTGACTGGCTGACGACGCGGGTGTTCTCCAGGGTAATGGTGGGCCCTGAGAAGTATTTCTCAACCACCTTTGCCTGGAAGGAAAGGGGAACTATTCAGTCAGCATACAGTGACCCATCTGGGAAGGGCTGAATGTGTGTCAAGTGTGTACTCACGTCATCCTCCGCAAAGACTGAGAAGCTAAAGAAGGCCCCTAAGTAGGACAGTCTCTGCAGCTCCCGTCCAGAACCAGGGCTTAAGGACTTTGGCAGCCACAGGGGCAAAGAGGCAACCTAGACATAGCAGAGAGGGGCCAGTCAAGCCGCTGAGGAGGCAGCCACGGCAGGAGCTCAGAGCGCCCAGCAGTCAGCTACCCAGGCAGTTCTGGCCGTCAAGCACCCCAAACTACAAGGCACAAACAAATCAGGTCAGGGCTCTGTTCATATTTTTTACACCCACAGATTTTACTATCCAAATCCCACATTTTTATAACAAACACTTCAAAATTTTATTTCTTTCACAATTTCGTGTGTGTGTGTGTGTGTGTGTGTGTGTGTGTGTAGTTTTTTTGCATTTCACCCCACTGTCCTCTTTGATCATCTTTTCCCTCCCAAACCCTTCTGACAGTACTGCTTCCATTCCCGTGTGTTTTCTGTGTAGCACGCTGCACCTAAGTAAGGGTGCTTGCTTACACGAGCATGAATGGGCATCACTGACTTCAGCAGGGTTACCATGGAGTAGGTAGACTCCTGAGGACTATGACCCAACTCAAAACCATTAACTGCCTCTAATGACATTAACTGCCTCAAGACACTTTTGAGTGAAATTTTAAAGACCTATTCTGATGCTACTCAAAGGGTCTGTTCACTTTCCACTCTTGTAGTAGAGTACTTATCCCCAGAAAATCAGACAAAAGGAGAATACCTCATCACAGGAAATACCACCTGTAACAGCAATTTAACAACTTGGCACACACCCCCGCCTATATTCACAGGTCTTTCCAGAGAAATCTGTAAAGGACACTACTTTTAAAATGGCCTCTGGGTGGGGACAAAGTCGGCTGCCTGGAGGTCAGCACAGGGGCTCACCAGGTCATACACTTACCAAACTGCACACAGGGTGTGTCCTCCCAAACTTGGTTTCACAGAGTTCACCCAGTGCCTAGAAATAAGACAGGAAGAGGACAGTCACTGGGACGTGTCCTGTCTCACACTGCTCCAGTGTGTGACATCAAGGGACAGCTTTCATCTCTACTGCAAACGCTCCATGATGCTCTTTATAAGGTCATCCAGTTCACTACTTTCACCTCTTAGTAAATGAATACCCTGCACTGCAAAATCAAGCACACACACACACACACACACACACACACACACACACACACACAAAGAGCAGCCTCCTGCCTAGGTGGCTAGGGCACCCCTTTAGTCCTAGCACTCAGGAGGCAGGGGCAGGTTGATCTCTGTGAACGGGATTCCAGGACAGCCAGAGGTACACGGAGAAAGCCTGCCTCAAACAACACAAAAATACCTTTGGGGGGGGGAGGGGAAAAACATGATAAAAATATATTGTATAGAAGAATATTTAAGTTTAAAAAGCACTTAGAGGAAAAATACAAAGCACAGCTAGAAACCACTCACAATTCCCTTGCAGATGAAATGCCATCTGAGGTCCTTTCCAAAAGGCATGCACTTACTTTTAAAAACAGAGGTTTTTAAATTCATATTATTTCATAACACAAGATTACTTAGACTGTATATGCTAATCCTGCCAGCACTACCGAGGGCTTTACTCTGGACCCAAGAAACTACTGGATGCGGAACACTTCAGTGTGATGTGACTTCCGGACACAAGGCAGGCACTCCTCAGTGTTGTCCCCATCCCAATTATCATCAACAGGTTAGCCTGTCCACTGAGCCACAATGAATATGAGATTACTCTCTGTGCAACTTAGACAGAAGCAGCGTAACAACCATCGAGCTTTGAAGTCACTGACACAGAGAGCTGATGAGGAAATTAAGTTTTCACTGCATAGTGTTGGATGTCCCATTAATAACACAAGGAGAGCATAGGACAGTCCCAACACCGGGCAACACTCCATCCACAATTTAAGAAAGAAAAACCCTGGAGGGCAGTGGAGGAGCGGATAGCAAGATGATATCATCATCATTGTTGCTGTTGTTAGTGTGTGTGTGTGTTGTTAGTGTGAGTGTGTGTGTGTAAGTGTGTGTGTGTGTGTGTGTGTGTGTGTGTGTTTCTACTCAAGGCCTCACTATGTTTCCTAGCTTAGCCCACAACTGTTTCCTGCTCCTCAATACTGGGATTGCAGCCATCTGCCACATGCCCAGCAACATCAGCATCACAACCCTCCCGTGATCACAAACAGAAGAAAACAGCACACGAAGGCAGGTGCTTCTGAGCGAGGCCAGCACGCTCCTCTCGCTGCCTTACGCTGCTCTCCCCTTCCCAGCCTTCTCAATGTCCTCTCCATGCACCCTCATTACTGCACTCGAGCATCAGCAGCAGGTCCCCACCACAAAGGTGGCTTCTTTGTCACTCAATCAGGGCAGTCTGTAGATATGGGTCACTAAATTCTCATTGAAACACTAAACTAATCCAGATCGGGACAAAAAAGCAAATAGTTGTGAAAGAAAATTTGTTTGACAGTGAGGGTATAGGCAGTACTAACTAACCATCCAGAAGGAACAGCAGCAGAGTAGCCCAATTCCCCTGCTCTCAGCCAAGCACACAGTGTTATGACACCTGAGTAACATCACTGCAACAGAAATAGTCTCAAAGTTTTAATTTATCTGCTTTTCAGAATTTTACTTTTTAGTGAGCTATGCATTTCCCCCCTCTCCACTGACCGCCACACTCCTAATTTACTCAGGAGATCTTGCCCTTTTCTCTTTCCTAAGCAGATCCATGCATGTCTCTCTTCCGGTCCTCTTTGTTACTTAGGTTCTCTGGGGTTGTGGAAGGTAAGCTGTTTGTTCTTTGCTTTATGTTTAACATCCACTTATGACTGAGTACATGTTATGTTTGTCTTTCTGGGTCTGGGTTAATTCACTCAGGTTAGCCTTTTCTAGTTCTGTCTGTTTATCTGAAAATTTCAAGAGCTCATTGGTTTTTACCACTGAGTACATTTACACCACATTTTCCTCATCCAATCTTCGGTTGAGGGGCATCTAGGTTGTTTTCTGGTTCTGGCTATTATGAATAATGTTGCTATGAATATTGTATGCCGAAAAGTGCTGATGCAGGGTCTTGAGGTTGGTTGATTCTCAATTTTCTGAGAAAAGACCATACTGATTTCCAAAGCAGATGTACAAAGTTTGCAATCCCACCAGCAATGGAGGAGTATTCCCTTTTGTCCACATCCTCTCTGCATGTGCTGTCATTGGTGATTTTAATCTTGGCCATTCTAACAGGTGTAAGATGGAATCCCCGAGTTGTTTTGATTTGCATTTCCCTGATGACTAAGGAAGTTGATCATTTCCTTAAGTGACTTTTGGCCATTTGAGATTCCTCTGTTTTAGAGTGCTATTTATGCCTGTATCACAATATTTTATTCAGTAGTTTGATGTCTGGTTTCTTTAGTTCTTTGTATATTTTGGAGCTCAGTTCTTTGTCAGATGTGGAGTTGGTAAAGATCTTTTCCCATTCTGCAGGTTTTATCTTGTTGAGATTTTTAATCCACTTGGACTTTGAATTTTATGCGTGGTGATAGATACGGACCTATTTGTATTCTTCTACATATTGACAACCAGTTATGCCAGTACCATCTGTTGATGATGCTTTTTCTGTCCATTTTTTTCTATAATCTTTACTTCTTGGTCAAAAATCAGGTGTTCACAGGTATGTGAATTGAAATCAGGGGGTCTTCAATTCAATTCCATTGGTCAACCTTTCTGTTTTTATGCCAATACCAAGCTCTTTTCAATCCTGTAGCTCTATAGTAGAGTTTGAAGTCAGGGAGGGTGATGCCTCCTGAGGTTCCTTTATTGCACAGGATTGTTCTGGCTATTCTGGGCTTTTTGTTTTTCCATATGAAGTTGAGTATTATTCATTTGAGGTTTGTGGAGGATTTTTCTGGGATTTTGATGGATATTGTAAAGCATCAGTTCTCAACCTGGGGGTCATGACTCCCTTGGCAGTTGAATGACCCTTTCACAGGAGTCGTCTAAGACCATTGGAAAACACAGATATTTACATAACGGTAGCAAAACTACGAAAATAGTTTCATGCTCAAGGGTCACCACAACATGAGGAACTGTATTAAAGGTTACAGCTTCAGGAAGGTCGAGAGACAAATGCATTAAGTGGCCGTAGCACCAGGGAAGTCAAGGACCACTGTGTTAAAAGAAGTGCAACATTGGGAAGGCTGAGGTCCACTGTGTTAAAGGGTCACAGCATTGGGAAGGCTGAGGTCCACTGTGTTAAAGGGTCACAGCCCTGGGAAGGCTGAGGTCCACTGTGTTAAAGGGTCACAGCACTGGGAAGGCTGAGAGCCACAGTGTTAAAGGGTCACAGCCCTGGGAAGGCTGAGAGCCACAGTGTTAAAGGGTCACAGCACTGGGAAGGCTGAGGTCCACTGTGTTAAAGGGTCACAGCACTGGGAAGGCTGAGGTCCACTGTGTTAGAGGGTCACAGCACTGGGAAGGCTGAGATCCACTGTGTTAAAGGGTCACAGCACTGGGAAGGCTGAGATCCACTGTGTTAAAGGGTCACAGCACTGGGAAGGCTGAGATCCACTGTGTTAAAGGGTCACAGCACTGGGAAGGCTGAGGTCCACTGTGTTAAAGGGTCACAGCACTGGGAAGGCTGAGAGCCACTGTGTTAAAGGGTCAAAGCCCTGGGAAGGCTGAGAGCCACTGTGTTAAAGGGTCACAGCCCTGGGAAGGCTGAGAGCCACTGTGTTAAAGGGTCACAGCATTGGGAAGGCTGAGATCCACTGTGTTCACAGACTAGAGCATTAGGAAAGTTGAGAACTAATGCTCTAATGGAAGAGCGCTTGTTCCCGGAGCTCTGTGACCTGGTACCAAGTACAGAAAGCATTTCCGGACACCCGTGAGTCATGACATGACAGAATCAAATCAACAGAATGAGCACAAGGAACCAACACGAATATCAATTCATACAAAGCTGTAAATATACATAGGGTAAACGAGCTCCATGGCTTGGACTCTCCCATTACAATCCTGTAATAAAAAGGAACGCTGAAGGCATTTGTCTCCAGGATCTCAAAGAATTTCAGATTCCAAACAGAAAAGAGCCTCTCATGAGTTTATTCCATTTTTTGAGACAGGGTCTCTCTAGAGAGCTCTGGCTGTCCTGGAACTCACTCTGTAGACCAGGCTGGCCTGGAACTCACAGCTCCACCAGCCTCTCTCTGCCTCCAGAGTACTGGGACTAAAGGCGTGTACTACCATGTCTCTCAATGCACAGCAGTGTTTTATAACAGTCAAGTCCCTGGTGAAAATCTAGCTAAATAAAGATTCTGCCTAAAATTTCTGCTTGTTCTGAGTACAGATGAGATGCTTGGCTTCTCAGAGTCGCTCTCCCAGTACATAAATTGTATTACTTTACAGGGTCTAACAGTGCCCTTAACCTTACAATCAGTGATTTATTTCTGTATGGGTATGGCATGCATGGGCGTGTTCAGATGTGTGGAGGAATGAGACTAATATGGGACTCTTCCTTAACCTTCCAATTTATTCTCTCTGAAGCAGAGTCTCTCCATCCAACTCCCAGCTCAGTGACAATGTCAAGCCTCGCCAGCTACCTCCTGCTCTCTAGTTAATTACCTGGACCACTAAGTCATCCCCCTAACCTCTCCTAATAGGTAATTAAATTAAAAAATTCTTCACCTAGTGCGAGTGTGTGCATACATGAGTGCACGCACATAGGCACATGCGTGCCGCAGTCCATGTCTGGAAGTCTGAATAAAACCTCCAGGAGTTGGTTACTGCTTTTCACTTCTGATTTCTGCTGCTGTGCTGCTATTCCAAGCTAGCTAGCCCAGAAGCTTCCAACCAATTGTTGTGTATCTACCTCTTATCTTATCCTAGACATACAGGGCCGACAGACATAAGTCACTACATCTGACTTTCTATGTGGATTCACAGGAACCCACATAATGTGGCAAGTGTTTACCTACTGAGCCATCTCTGGCTCAATAAAAAAGACTTTCTGCCAGCTGGGATTGAGAGCACACAGCTCTAATCTAAGTACTCAGGAGCGTCAAGGAGGTTCACGAATACAAGGCCAGGCTGAGCTACACAGGAAAACATTAAAATGATTTTATTTTTTGGGGATTTCACGTATTCATTAATCTATCTATCTATCTATCTATCTATCTATCTATCTATCTATCTATCTATCTATGTGATTGCTTGAGATAGGATTTCTCTGTGAAGCAGTTCTGGCAAGGCCAGGCTGAGCTACACAGGAAAACATTAAAATGATTTTATTCTTTGGGGATTTCACGCATTCATTAATCTATTCATTCATTCATTCATTTATTTATTTATATGATTGCTTGAGATAGGATTTCTCTGTGAAACAGTTCTGGCTGTCTTGGAATTCACTCAACAGGCTGGCCTCAAACTCAGTGAGATCCTCCTGCCTCTGTCTCCCAAGTGCTGGGATTAAAGTTATATGCCACCACACTCTCTGGAGATTTTTTTTTTTTTTTAAAGAAGTAGATTTATTTTTCTTTATGTGCACATGTGTATAAGCCTCCTAAGTGCAGCTATGGGTGTAGGCCAGAAGAGAGCAATCTCCTGGAGCTGGAGTTACAGGCACTTATGCAAGCCAAGTTTTGGTCACACAGAAGAGTAGCAAACACTCATTCCCGCTGAGGCATGTCTCCAGCCCAATTTGATGTCATTTTCCCATTTATTATTACGGGTTGGGGGGGCAGACAGCATGTATGTGCAAATCAGAGGAGAACTTTCTGGAGTTGGTTCTCCCGCTCATTCTTATGAGCGTTCCAGTTGTACTTGTAGGGCAAGCGTTTTAACTGACGAGCCGGCCTCTTAAGTGTTTCTTTTTAAAATCCCAAGTTCAGTTTGTTTGCTGGTCTGAAAATCAGCAAGTGGCCCAACACTCATCTCTGTGCTGGCTCCCACTGTGGTGAAGCACACTGGCAGGAGCGCCTCCCTCGCACACCCCCGTCTATAACTCCAGGGTGGGCACTCAGGCAGCTCCGGACACAACCGCACTCTGTGCAGCTTGTAATCCAAGCACTTGAAAGGTGGGGCAGCAGCGTCAGAATTCAGGGTTATCCTTGGTCTGCAAGACGTGAGACCATCTCAAAACTAAAATATTTTAAAAGAACACTGAATACAGATAGATCTAAAAGGAAAATACCTTAATTATCTCTTAAGGAAAAGGAAAAAAGATTTTTACCATGAGGGGATATTTAAAGTAGTCACTGTCGAGGGAGCACTCTTTGGCAGCAAGCGCCAGGCCTTGTAAAATAGGGATGAAGATCTGTAAGGAACAAGAAAAGCACATACATTAGTGTTAAGGAAAATGGCGTCTGTAGTGCAGACGAGGTCCTGGGTGTGCAGGCCCAGGGCTCCCACTCGTTTCCACACAGAGAACACTTCCCTTTCTTTGTTCCATAAAATACACTCTGGTTGACCCCACCCACCAATCAGGATCACCATAAAGGACTGGAAGAGGATGTCGATGGAACACGAACACTCAATGGGAGGGACGCGCTGACATCCAACAGCAGCCAGCACAGGGTTGGCGCTGAACGCTGAGAGGGCCTGCCTCACTGTGGGCTCCTGCACACCTCAGCACCCCGGCTGGACACCTGGGCTGCACAACCATGGTCTATAAGGAAAGCACCCACCGTCTCCTCAAATCCACCTACACTTAAAACATTGTTTTTTTCTGTGTGTCATATTCAGCTTAGTTGAGAACAGGTAGACAGTTGATGAATGTTCAAACTGAGGAATAAATGATTAGCAAGCCTGCCTTACCTCCCTCCACACACAGTATAATTAATATAGTCACCTGACCTGAGAATGGAAAAGCTTGTCCTAGCATGGTAAGTGTGCAAGCCCTGCTCAGGAGTGGGCTAGAATCCAAGACGAACACCATCAAGGGAAAACCAACACACACAGCCACTGGCAATCGGAAGCACAGGAGGGAAGAGGAGCATGGTATGAGGGCACTAGAAAACCACAGAGTTCGTGCCATCACAAAGAACTGTCTGCAGAAGACACAGGACTAAAAAGGCGCCCTATCACCCTGGTTCCCATGACCAGAACAATCAGGGTAGAAGTAATGTGCTTTCGTAAGCTAGCTGCAAACAGGGAGCAGGAGTCAGCATGGGGGCAGGAGGCGCCAAAACTGCAATCAAGAGGGAAAGGCAAAACAAGTTCTAGAATCCCACAGATAAACGCATTAACTGTCCATTGGAAAGACCTTTAAATATGTTTTAAGAAATGGTTTAAGCTTTACTTTTTAGTAGCAATCCCCTTAACTGATAATAAAGTTGGAAAATATTTATTAAATAAGCATAAAACATTTCCCAGCATCAAGGATTGCATTTTTTAAATGACTCATTTTCAATGAGTCAGTCCTATCATTAGGTCAATCCAGCCTGCACAGCAAGTAACCCACGGAGACAGCTTGCCAGCTGAGGCACATACTTTTGTGCCCTGTATACTGGAAATAATTCTTTTATTTTTGAGTAAGTACCTATAGTATAAATAAAAGTTTTGGCTATTCATCTTCAGTCTTATGTGTGTATTTCTGTTTATTCATCTGCAAGCATCACCCAAACATTAAAAGGAAGGGGAATCCTGGTTGAGGAGTTGGCAAATCCTATCTGCCCACTTGTTATGTGAAAAGGTAAGATGAGGCCTGATGTAGTCAGCAGCTCCCTGTCCTGCAGTACTTTCCTCCAGATAAAACTCATGGTGTAGTGGCATATGCTTTTAATCCCAGCACTCAGGAAGCAGAGGAAGCAGGATCCCTGTGAGTTTGAGACACAGGCAAGCAAACAAACAAACAAACAAACAAACCACTTTCTTAACAAAACCACCAAAGGGTGCTGTGGGGCCTCTGTATCGGGGGACTCTTGGCCAGATTTTTAAACTACTCTGGATTCTTCAAATGCTTTCTTTCACGAAAAGTATCCATTAATGCCAATCCCATCCAAAGGCCACTTCATTTAACCCTCCTGAGACAATTCTTTTCCACTGGAGGGCATGATCTCCCTAAAGATAGAGAGCTCACAAAGTTACCTTTGTTGTTCCTGCACAGCCACAAGACAGCAGGAATGGGCACAGTTAACACCACCAGAGAGGGAGTGACCTTAAACAGTTTTTCTTCATGAGTCCTCAACTGTACCCCCCCTCTCTTTGAAGAATTCAAAGGATGTAAAATCAGGAGTTATGACTATACCAGCTATGAAACAAAGCAAAGGGTACTGTGCCAGCTGATAACCTACATAGTGAAATCTAGAAGAGGCTTTTCCCATCTATCTTCTGAGCACCCACATAAGATTCCCAGCATCCCAATCATCAGCAGTCCTACACCCAAGTTCCCAAACGCTGTTTATAAATGTTTGTTTTCATTTAAAGGGGGATTGATTATAAATGGTTAATGGTCACAGTCAATCTCTTCCTGAAGGAAAAAAAAGGGGGATATGAGATAGAAAGGAATGCACTGGTACGGATTTTGGTTTAGTGATACAAATTTAAGGTCAATTTTGTTATATATATATATACATATACACACACACACACACACTCACTCACTCTCTCTTATTTATGGTATTATGTTTATACATCTCATTTAAAAATGTGATGTATAATTAAGAAATACAGATTAATAGTCATCTACAATATTTAAATTTATAGTCTGGTTAGTTAGTTTTTTTTAGATATACAGAGACATATTCCAGATGGATAGGTAATCTTTAGAGACCTACAGAATATGCCATTTGAAATGTTTTAAGGACGTAGGCTTTTCATGACGAGACACCAATCTACTTCAATGAAGATGATGGGCATAGAAGAAACTCCATGTGGAGTTTGCGTTCTTTATGGCAAAAGCTAGCCAACTAGGCAGGAAACTGCTCTCGCCTGGACTGCTTGCCTGTGTGCTGTATAAACTGGACATGCAGGACCCACGGGGAAACGACTGCTAAACAAGATGGACAGTCTTTCAGAGTCCCGCCTATAAACAGTCTGCCACACACTCTGCAGGACACAGAAGAAAGCACCTGACAAACTCTGCCAGTACAAGGCAGGACAGACAGCTTCACTGAAAAGTCTGCCAGGCCCTCGGGGCCCATAGGATCAAGATGGATGCCCCAACATTGCCCATGAACTTTGGGTGACTATCCAGGAAGCCAGATGTCTCTGTCATTTCTAGAATTTTGAAAGCTGCTTCTAATGCACTTCCTATTTACTTAGGTAATATTATATCCTTGGAGTTGAAGATAGTTTTCCTTTGTTATGATAAAAGATTAATTTGACATAAAACTTTAGACTCACAGAGATAGGATAGATGGTAAGAGCATTTTCTTTAATTTTGCCAAATGCAAATAAACTAAATATTGTGACTAATCTTTTGCACAAAATGTTTTCTTATACATAATTTTACTTTGTTAAAATTAAAACCTTCCTTTTTTTAATTGGACAGAAAAGGAGAGATAATAAGGGATATCCTTTTATATGCTGTAAACATGTGTTGCTTTTATTGGTTGATGAATAAAGCTGTTTTAACCAATGGCCAGGATTTATAGCTAGGTGGTAAATCCAAACAGATTAACTGAGAGAAGGCAGAGTCAGGGAGACAGCATGTAGATGCTCGAGGAGAATCGTCCGGAGCATCACCAGTAAGTCACAGCCTTGTGGCAATACACAGATTAATAGCAATGGGTTAATTTATGAGAGCTAGCCAGTAATATGTCTGAGCCATTGGCCAAAACAGCTTTATTCATCAACCAATAAAAGTAACACATATTCACAGCATACAGAAAGACATCCCTTATGACATTGTTAATGTAATTCTTACCTGTATATATTTGTATATAGTTATTTTATTTATTGTATATAAGTTTACTATGTTAGTTAAAAATCTTGGCTGTTTATTTAGACAAAAAGGGGGAAACGTGATTATTTTGATTGTGTTTTGACAAATAAAGCTTGCTTGGAGACAGAGGTTGGAGCCAGCCATTATTGAACCAAAATTAGTCACAGAGGTTTAGAGGACTGTAGACAGAGAGGAGACAGGCAGTAGTACCGCAGAACTGAGAGAGAATCTAGATCCCTTTAGATGGAGAAACGGTAGGGGTATGAAGCCACTGTGGCTGCTCCCTGCTTCTCTAGTCTTTCACGTTTTTACTCTGATATCTGACTCCCATTTTTTATTGATAAAAATTAATTAGATTTATGCTTCAATGATGTCCTTATTGGTTTCTTTTATAGCATATATTAACTATGCAAGGATTTAATTATGATCTTTATACATACACATTTTTATTGTATTTACCCATTACACGCCTATGTCTCCTTCCCATTCGTACTAGTCCCTTCGCTATTTTCATTGCCTCTTTCCCTCCCTCTCTCTCTCTCTCTCTCTCTCACTCACACACACACACACACACACACTCACACACACGCACTCACACACCCACACCCTCTTTCTTCTTACGACCCAATGAGTTTTCTCAGGGGCTACTTGCAGAAGCATGTGTGAAAGCTGTTCATACAATTTTACCAATGGCTGTTATCACTCAAGAAAATTACCTTTCCAAGCCTCAGCAACCACTAAATGCATGGGAGTGGTGGAGTTTCATGGGTCTCTTCCCTACTCCATGGCATTAGCTATCTGGACATCAGCATAGACACTTAGTGAAAAGCTGGAGTATTAGCTGGCCCACCGTACCTGCTTGAACACCTCTTCGTCCTGGTGAGTGGTCCTCACCAGTTCTTGAATGAAGCCATACGGGAGATTCCTGCACAGCATATACGGCACAAGGAAGGATGGCTGCTGCAAGGACCTGCAGACCCAGGAAACCAAGGACTGTGATGGAAGCACGGGGAATGTCATGGCCACATGGGCCACCCAGGCACATAAACGTACACAATATTCTGCACAACCACTACTCACGCAAAGCACGACCTTTTCTAACACTGGTGACATCTGGAGTTCTAAATGAGACACCAGGAGAAATCACAAAAACTACTTTTCTTTGCAGAATCCTTTGGAAATGAAGCATGAGGTCTGGGAGGTACTTTGGTGACAAAGCACTTGCCTAGCATAAGCAAAGCCCCAGGCTGGATCCTCAGCAATGGTAAATAAATAATGAGTTCAGTTCCAAATGAATTATGGGCATCAGAGAGATGGCACAGTGGTTAAAAGCTCCTGCAGAGGACCTGTTTGGTTCCCAGCACTCACTTCCAGGAGGCCCAACACCTTCTTCTGACCTCCAAGAGCACCACACACACATGGTGCACTCAGACACAGGCACGCAAATGCCCATAAGCATAAGCGGATTTAAAGCCCCACCCCCACCCCACAGTATTCTCCAACACCCAGTAACAGAAACCAATGTGGAGACACATGGAACATGATTGTTTTGTCATAACCATCAGCTAACTTCAAATACTAGGTTTTAAATTAAATTATTAATGTTCTGCCTTGGTTTAACTTATTTCTAAAAGTAAACAGAAATCTTCAATTATAACTTCTTTTTAAAAAAAAAAATTATGCTCTGTACTATTTAGGAGAGAAACAAAACATTCTTTATTCTCCTGGAACTGAGGTAACCACGTAGGTGCTGGGAATCGAACCCAAGTCTTCAGCAAGAGCAGCCAATACTCCTGACCTCTGAACCATCTCTTCAGCCTGAGGTATAATAACTGAATCAAAATACATTCCCTGTACAGGTCAGAGTTATCCAATATAGCCTAAAACAACTAGAAGACGACATCCCCTGAGAGACAGCCCTCTACCACTGGCAGAAGCCGGCCGCGTGCGTGTCCGCCCGTCATACCTGGGCTGTGTGAGGGAGCCTTGGAGCACGAGTGCGGTGTGGGAGATGCACTGCGAGCGGATGTTGCTCAGAAGCTGGCTGACGGCTGGCTGGCTGCACATCTGCCGAAGAAAGGCAACAGTCAGTCTCTAGCCTCATGGCGGACAAACCACAGCAAGTGTGTCACCGACCTGTGCCACCTGTCCTGAGGTGAGTGAGGGAACGCAGAGCAGACTGTGGGGCACGGCCGTCCTGATTCCTTTTTTGCTGGTGTTAATCAACACTTCGAGCCAGGGTCTTTGATACAATAGCCCAGATAAGTTTAGCAATCCTCCTGTCCCAGACTCCCAGAGAACTGAGCCGGTAAGTGTGCACCACACACACCCAGCATTTCTTTGCTTTTGCTAAGATTGAAGACAACAATCCTGGAAGAGGCCCCGAAACTTTAAAATATGGGGCAACAAATTTCTGAAGTCAGACTAGAATTAGACAGGGAAACATGGAGGAGAAGACAGGGAGCGAGATGGTACTGGGCATGATGGTGTGTGTGCGTGAGCATCTGTGCATGTGTGTGCATGATGTTTCCTTGGTTTAGCATGGTCCTGAAGCTTGTTCTTTAATAATTCCGACAATTACAGCTTCATCTCTGAGGGCACCACTTACTCATACATGGCTGCTTGGATTCAGTGGGCAACGGTGAAAATCCAAACTCATGGCCAGATTACCCTTCCTGCAATCCACAGCATAGGTCTGGGTGTTTTCACAATGACTTTATCAGACAATTGGCATTGTAGTTTCCATATAAACATGTCCCCTGAAGGCACCTATGTTATAGGATTGGTAGCAAGCGGATGGGCCTTGGAAGGGTGAGGGGCTCAGCAGGGCGGTGGCTCTAGCTTCAGCAAAGTGCTGACTGACGATCAGTGGAACTGGCGAGTAAGGCCTCCCAGAGGAAGTCCGTCAGAGTGTGACTGAGTGTACAGCTCAGAATGGGACTCTCCCTCTGTTTTTCTTTGCTTCTTGGCCACCATGACAAGAGCAATGTGGCTGTACCACCACCACGATATTCACCACAAACCCGAAACAACAGACTCAGCTCATTATGGAATTAGACATGTATGAGCACACACTTCGCCCTAGCACTGGGAAGCGGACACGGTGAGCAATTATTAGGAGTAGGTGTGGCTCAGGCCACGCCCGTCTACAGGGCAGACAGAGGAAAGGACTCCCATCTGAGCTCCAGCATTACCTCTCCACAGGGACGTGAGCTTTATAGTCACAAACAGATCCTAAGCTGTCAGCACACTGCCTGGTCCCTACCAGGCACTCCATCACTCCTGACTAACCAACCAACAGCTTCTTCTCAGCAGGGATCAGCACACACAAGACATAACAGGCTTTGCCTTCTTTGCGGTCCGTCCATTGCATACGCATAGTACCTTTGGTGCTTTTTTCTCCTCTATTCCAACTCGGTCAAAACACTCGATGAGGTAGTTCAGCATGTCTGTCTCCTTGCAGGTTTCAATGGTGAAATGATCACTGTATGAATCCCAGTTACTCGCTCCACCAGAGGCTCCCAAACTTTGGAGAAGAGAAAAAACATTGGCAATGCTTACCTCTTCGCAACCATTTCTATAGAGAAGCTTGTCACTCTGTAGCAGCAAGCCTGTTAGGAGCCCTGCATCCATCGTGAAGCACAAACACCCATGCAGCCAGACTGGAGCTCACCGATGTATCACCTGCTCCCAGCCCAACCAGGGATCTCTGGTAAACCTGTGCTAGCCTGTCAATGGGACCAAGCCTTTCTGAGGATGGCAACTTAAATCTGAAGGGCTCAGAATTGTTGCTGACTACTGAGCAGCTAGAATTGACCACAGGTTCGGAAGCCAAACCTACTTAGCATCCCTTGGGCAGACACAAGAGGCCAGACAATGCTATAATCTACCACTTCAAGAGTGACTATGGATACTATCACTCACCCTCAAGGTGTCTACACAGGCATGGACAGACTTTGCTCAGCATTAACAACAAGCCAGAACTTACAGAAAATGCCAAGGCAGAAGGAGACAAGGATGTTTCTGCTATTAAATGTTCATATGAATAAGGAAGAGTAGAACAATGGAAACAAAATAAACAAAAGCCCTGCACAAGGAGTGAGCTGTCTTGGGTTGGTGTTCTAGCGAAGTTTGTTTACCTGCACCCATGACCACCAACACCAGCAGGGGGCAGTGTGGAACACTGTTATTACTTCTAATAACTATTCCCAGACAAAGGCCAAACATTACACTGGGTAGATTCAAGGATACTGGGTAAAGCTGAGGTTAACCTCAAACAGCCTCAAACCAAACTGCATGTTAAACTGCCACACTCATCTGTTCTATACAAAAATCACAAAAAGAAATAATCATTCTAAAATAAAGGGAGAAAGTTAGGCAAAAATATCACATATCACTTAAGGAAGATGATAAAGATGGGGAGGAGACCAGGACCCTGATACTGCACACAGACAAAGCAGAGAATCTAAAAGGCCCTGAGACTGAGATATCAACAATATGCATGCATAATTAATTTTGGAAAATACATGAATAAATGCCCCTGACATTGACAGGAGCTCCACATAGTAGACATGAGAACGAAAGCAGGGAGTGGGAATAACTCAGGGCACAGAGGAAAACGTTTATAAAGCCAAGGCTTTTAGCCCAGACTCCAACAACCCTGAAATACTATACTTTATAATCCAGTTTGATTTAAAAAAAAAAAAAAATGGTAAAAAGAAGGGAGCAATGGGGCCCAGGGGCAGTCTAGAGGAAAGGGAAGGCCTCCGGTCTGCGGGCACCTCACTGGATCCAGGGCAAAGGCAGCAGGGACTGTCTGGTGTGCCTTAGTCACTAATGGCGCGCTCTGGTAGGTCCTAACTGGCTAGACAATAGAAACGGCATACCACGTGACTAAGCACAGGAGAAACTCACCCAGTAACAGATTAAAACCTATCACATTGTGCTGAGTGAAGGGAGCCCTGGGAAGAATGGAGGGAAAGCCTGCCTGACCCATAGCAGCCTGCATTTATCTGTGACTCCCTGGTTGTGTTCACTGCACAATCCAAAGATGGGCTTTGCTACTACAGCCCTACACCTGTGTGTAATTCAGAGTAATTTTCCTTGTAGCATCTCTCACAGATATCAGTGAAAATGCATAGTTGGTGTTTAAAATGAAAAAATGTAAACCATTTTTCCTGATAAGCCCACATTTCAAACATTTTCTGAAATTAAAAAAAAAAAAAGTTACATTTGCTGCCAACAGCTCCTCAGTAGCTGCAAGCAGTCAGTAGCATGTGAACCCGTGTCTGAGGAAATGCAGCATGCACAGTGCCGGCTCATGCAACTGCAGCTGAGACACCAGCCAGTCCCAACAACACATTCCACTTCACACTCACTGTCGCTTCAAACCCTTCACCAAGTGTCCCGCTGGCACGTGAGGAGCAACTCAGACAGGCACACTCGCGCACACACACTCAGGTGGCAGAGGTAGGTAACGGAGGTTACCCAGGAAGATCCTGTGACAGAGTGCCTAGCAGTCCAACTGGACAACGCGCAAGCGCCTAAGAATGTATCAGGGGATTTTCAAAGCTAAGAGATGTTTCATGAACCAGATAGCAAACAATTAGCTGATTTTCATCAGAAGAAAGAAGAGGTGAAATGAACCTTAACCCAACACAGACATATGCAGAAAACCCCATGTCTATCAGTATGGTGTTCGAGGTGCCAAAGGCAACCCTGACCTCAGTACTGGGCGGGTGGGAAGGTCTCTCTCATCAGCACCGAGAGTCAGTGCTCAGGGACTGTAAATATTCCCAATGCATTCCCAGTGTGCAGACAGTACTGAAAGAGAAAGCGCTGTGTAAGTGTACGCCTGGATGCATGACAGAGCTAAACATTCTGGACCTTTAGTGCTGGCTGTTCAGGAGGCTGAAGAGAGGGGATGGATATGTCCTGGAATTGAAACCCAGGCCCAACAACACAGTAGATTCCCCCTGCACCACACTAAATTACTCACCTTTTTTACTAAAAGGTGGTTGGTTTATGATTCTTTCAGAACTCTGACATTCTAAATCCTGAAAATGTTCCATATTTAAGTTACAAGAACAACTTAAAAACTTACACCACCACTTAAGAAGCTGTAGGCCACTTCCTGACAACTACAACAGCAGTTTCAATTATCAGGTAATCATCACACATGACAGGTATTTAGCAGAATGCTCCAAAAACAATGAAAATATTTTCAAAGAAAATACTACAGGCCCCATGTCCAAACAGACTGAATCACACTTCAAATGTCCCCACACCTGCTTCTTAAAGGGCCCCAGAGCACTTACTTCTCTAATGGGAAATCACTTTCCCTGTTTACCAAGTTGCCTGTGCGCATGCGTGTGTGTGTGCGTGCGTGCGCCTCAGGAGCATGGGAGTTCTTAGAGCAATGTGGAAGACAGCAGTGGTCAGTGGCCAGGCTGGGGATGGGGCAAGAGGGAGATGGAAACTTCCTGCTCACTCTTCTCATGCTGCACGATCTAGCAAACCACAGGACACACAACAATTAGCTGTTGATCTTCCCTTCTCTACTCATGATCTTCACTGGGATAACTGGGCAAACAAAGAGGAGCAACAATTTCTATCTACACATCAAGTTCCCAAGAAACCCTGAGAAAGCTTTCCTCGTGGCGTGTGAATCACAGGTGTTGTCCCTCACTGCCTCTTCCCTGAGAAGAGTTCTTCCAAAGACATGTTTTCCTTCCCCCATTCTCATCTTCGCTTCTTTATTCTAAAATTAATTCACTAATTTAATGTGTACACGCGTGCGCTTGTGTGTGCGTGAGTGTGGGTCTACATGAAACACAATTCCACTAGGGAAGTAAGAAATCTTCAGAAGTCAGTTTTGTCCTGTTCTCCTTTCACTACGTGAGTAGGTCCTGGGATCAAATTCAAGTTGTCAAGCTGGTCCTTTGCCAGAGCAGGATGCTCTTGAGATGAGCCACCTCCAGGCCCACAGGTCTGCTTCTAAGTCCAAACTCTACACATAAGCCTGGCTCACTACACTTTCTGCAGTGATCTGTAAGTATGAAAGTGCTTTCCCATACATGAACTCTGCAGACCCTCAAAATGGAGTGTTTTGGGGTACTTTCTTTCTTTGAGTTTTAAAAGTTTGAGTTTTAAAAGTTCAGTGTAAAAGTCCTTCCTTTCACTGAGGCTGGTTTTCTTTGAAGGCGCTTTGTTTCTTAACTATGTAAAACTCATAAAGGATTATTTTCCAGGTTTCTTTCTTTTTATTTCCTTTTTTTTTTCTTTCTGAGACAGGGTTTCTCAGGTGCAGTCCTGACTGTCCTGGAACTTGCTCTGTAGACCAGGTTGAACTAAAATTCAAGAGATCTGCCTGCCTCTGCCTCCTGAGTGTACGCCACCATGCTCAGTTCTGCTCTTAATGTGATCATTACTGTTATATAGAAAAATGATTCACTTTCCTGCATCCTACCACCTCTCTCAGAGTGCAGACCTCCAGACCTCTATGGTTAGCTAGTGGCAGTTTCTGCCATGTTATATGACTTCCTGCCTCTCTGTACTGACCTCCAGACCTCTACGATTAGCTAGTGGCAAGCTTCAGCCTCTGATCTTCGGACAGACTTTATTTGCAAAAGCAAGATATCACCAGAGTTATTAGACCTCACAGTTTTCTAGTAGGGTGTTTTAACATAGGATCACGAAGATAGAGATGACTCAGTGGCTAAAGGCATTTGCTGCTCTAGCAGAGGACGAGATTTGGTTCCCAGCACCCACAATGGCTGCTCACAACCATCTGTAATTCCAGGGTATCCAAGAGCATCTACATGCTTGTGGTGCACATACATACACATAAGACAATAAACAAGCCAGGCGTTGATGGCATACGCATTTAATCCCAGCACTCGGGAGGCAGAGGCAGGTGGATCTCTGTAAGTTCAAGTCCAGCCTGGTCCATGGAGCGAGTTCCAGGACTGGCTCCAAAGCTATACAGAGAAACCCTATCTCGAAAAACAAAAAAACAAAACAACAATAAATAAATAGCTTTTGAAAGCTACAGAATCAGGGTAGAAAAATGGCTCAGTGATTAAAAACACTGGCTGTTATTCCAGAAGACCTGAGCTCAATCCTCAGCACCCTCATGTCAGTTAACACCTGCTGGGACCACAACACAAAGATCCGAAAGAAACCAGGAATGTTAAGCACACAGGATTGTCTTTCCAATGGAAAAGATGAAAAACCTGTTTTTGCCTCTAGAACGCTGAGAACTGGGCGTGATTAACAGCCTGGTGACCTGTGTCATCTGTTGGGCCAGGCTGTATCAAGCTCCTAAAACCAGGACTGGGGATGGTTAGTATCTAAATGATGCCTATAGCCAGAGGCTCCCCCAAGTTCCCACAACCAGGACCAGAGGTGGCTAAGAGCCCAAATGACCTCTGTATGATCTGTATGATCTGTATGATTGAGGCCAGGCTAGACCCTTAGGACCTTATGTTGTAGGATATTTGTGTACTGTGTGGAAGTCTGACTACCTATGGATTCCAGCATGGAGTGTCAAATATCTAGCTAGGGCCTGGGAAAGTGGCCTCTTGGGTAGGCTCAGCGCACAGAAGCCCAAATCTTTTAAGAGGCCATGCTGTGCAGCCAAGCACTTGAGCAGTTGGCAAGCTAGGTAAAAATAAAGGCTGCAGGTACACAGTAAAACAGCCCAGACCAAGAAAACCTTTAAATGGATACAATAAAAAATGAGTATAGACGGTCATAGGAAAAAAAAAATTTAAAAATAATAGAGAGTAAAGAAATATAAAGAGAAAAGTCCACATAAAAATGGGAAATACACAAGGTGTCTCAATCCTATACAGTACTCTTGTTGACTCTGAATTTTTTTTAAATACTAATGTACAAAACAACAATGGCTGCTGAGAGAAATTGGATTACAGAAACCGCTAAATTAAACCAAACTATATAATTTAAAATGTCTTAACTTCAAATTGTAAGTCAAAAAATATGTTGTGTTGGGGAAGAGGTTAGGCCTTGGATTACACATAACGAAAAGTTATGGTTCTCTTCAAAATTAATGAAGACCAGAGTTGATCAGGGGAGACCACCTAAAAACCTTGGCTACAGACATCAAGGAAAACAAACAGACTACAAGACAGGTAATGTCTATGCTGATCCCTAGATGTGGGAACAGCTCTGAGACTGGATGAGACATGATAAATCTTCTTGGCTACAGAGTCCTCATGACTTATCATTACATGACATTCTTTTATATGGAGGGATAGAGATTTATATATATGACAGTTTGGTTTTGCAGTCAAACAGACTTATAAAGTTAAAAGAAACCTTTTACATGTTCAAGAATGAAACAAAAATATCTTTAGCTAACTTGTGCACACTGTACATTCAATATATGTGTCAATACAGTTATATTATGTTACCTTTAAAGGTTCGTGTGTTTTTAGAAAAAAAGGACAAAGCACCAATGCAAACAGGTGGCTTAGGGATCCAGCCTCTCAGATGCCTCTGCTGCAGTTTCCTCAGAGCTCTGCATCCAGGACAGCTTCAAGGCTGCTGGCTGAGATTACCCAGCCTCACAGACTACTGCAGCCAGGACTCCAGATAAGCCCTGCACATTCCTATTACACAGAGACTAGACAACAAATGTTACAGCTACTTTTCCCAGGATCCCCTAAAGATGACATCAGCTCCAGACAACAGAAAGTAATTTTAAAAATATGACACCCACTTCCCAAGAGGTGGGTAGGGGGATTTGGGTGGTTTAGTGGGTTATGAATATTTGTTGTTGTTTAGGGGGTTGTTTGCAAACTGTTGCAGGTCATGTTAAGGGAGGAAATTGAACAAAGGAGGTTAGATTCAGGGATCTCTTTCTGAAAAAAAAAAAAGGGGGGGTTAATGTAAAAATGATAGGAAAATGGTAATTATGGAATCTACCTTTAAACTTAAAAAAAAAAAAAAAACCAACTAGTCTTAAACATGTTACATTGGTATGGATTTTGTATAGTGATACAAATTTAAGGTTATTTTTGTTATACTGTATATGGTTCCACTCTTGTTTAAAATATTATACCTATGCAGCTCAAAAGCTATTATTATAAATTTAGGATAATTAAACACAGGTTAGTAGTTAGTCATCTATAATAATCAAGCTTGTAATCATGTTAGGTATATTCTCAAGGTCAAACAGATATATTTTTGATAGACAGGTGGTCTTCAAACACTTCAGAGATCTACAGAATTTGGCATTTAAGACATTTTAATAACATAAGGCTTTTCATGACAGTGAGACACATCTGTTCCTGGCAGCACCAATCTACTTCAAAAGAAGATGATGGGCATCGAAGAACCTCCTTGTGGAGTTTGCTTTCATTGTGGCAAAGTTAGCCACTAGGCAAAGAACCTGCCCTTGCCTCAACTGCTGACAATATGCTGCCCAAATTGGACAAGCAGGACACAAAATAAAATAACTGTTGAACTCTACCAAGGTAGGACGGTCCTTCAAAATTTCTGGCTTCACAGAAAAGTCTGTAAGTTAGTGTAGGCCTGTAGGCTGAAAATGGATGCCCCAATGTTGCAAAGCAACCATGGGTGACTGTCCAGGAAGTCAACTGTTTCTGTCATTTTTCTATAATTTTGGAAGTTATTTGCTCTATACTTCCTGTTTACTCATTTAATATTCTATTATTCTTGGGTATCTGATGGAGTTGAAGATTAGATAGAGTTACCGTTTTCCTTATTACCAAATTTAAAAAAGAAACTCACAAGAGATATAAAGAATATACAGTTAAGAGACACAAAAGCTTAAATTGTTAATCTGAAACATGTTTTGAGGTCTGAAAAGAATGTTTTATGATGGTAATACAAGTTATAGAAAATAGTTTAGGCATAAAACTTTAGATACATCAAGATAGATGATACAGGATTTTTTCCAAATATGCCAATTATAAATGGATTGTACATTACGAATGTAATTAATACCTAATAATTATTCTTATAGTATATAGCTTTACTATGTTAGAGTCAAAGCCTTTTTCTTTTTATTGAGACAAAAAGGGGGAAGATGTGAGATGTTTGTACAATGCATGAAGATATATTGCTGTGATTGGTTTAATAAAGAGCTGAACAGCAAATAGCCAGGCAGGAGTCCTGGGCAGACAGAGGCTTTAAGAGGAGGTAACTAAAGCTGGCAGAGGAGACGTCAATGAAGAAGAGGGAATCTGACATACAGAATGAAAGAAAGGTAAAACATAGAATAGTGTAAATGGGTTAATTTAAGTTATAAGAGCTAGTTAGGAACAAGCCCAAGCTAAGGCCCAGCTTTCATAATTAATAATAAACCTCTGTGTCTTTTTTGTGAGCTTGCGGCTCTAAGAAAAATCCAACTACAGGGACTCCTCAAACAACCGTCTATATCCTCAGACCCAGAGGATCCAAGGGCACCAGGCACCAATGTGCTACACATGGACAGTTGCAGACAAAACAACTTTACACGTAAAATAAATAAAATAATCTTTAAAAAAAAAAAAGCTATAGAATCAAATCTCCTGCACATAACCTCTTCCTTTCTTAGTTATAAGCCGTTTACTTATTTGTTGCATTATTACTCTGCCAACAATCCAATATTGTAGCAGGAGCATTGAGTCACAGGACATCCTTGGTTACATAAAGTATCCTATAGACAATTCAAAGCAAAACAGATGAAGTCCTTTTACAAGTCATTCCTATGGATGACTCTCCAAGTTCTCTATCTATTTAGTGTTACGTGTTCTGGGACCATCTTTTTCCACTTTATCTGGAATCTACTAGTACTCTTTTTTAAAATGATTTATTTATATTTTTGTAGGCATTGGTGTTTTGCCTGCTTACATGTTTGTGTGAGGGTTTCAGATGTCCTAGTATTAGAACTCCAGACAGTTTGTAAGCTACCATGTGGGTGCTGGGAACTGAACCTGGGTCCTCTGGAAGAACAGCCAGTGCTCTTAACTGCTGAGCCATCTCTCCAAGCCTCTGCTAGTAATCTACAATTAGATTACCTGACAGTCTGGGATCTACTAGTAACCTAACAATCTAGCTCATCTCATTTTAGTGTTGCAAAAGAAGATCATGCCAGTACAGACAGGCATAGAATTTTCTTACTGAGCCTAAAGACAGCTGCACCTTCTGCCCAGGACACAAGGGACACCAACACTCCCAGAAGGGAGGTAACTAGTAAAGAGCCAGAGCAGCAGAGATGGAAAGCGTTCACTGGGCAGGTGCAGAATGTGGGCTCTACTCCTGGCTTTGAGTCCATGTTCCAGCAAAGAGAGCACACCACAGCTAGCACTGAGCCTCGATCTCAGGTGAGAAGGTCAAATGCCAGGAATCTAGGAAGAGATTCTTCTCTTTTCACGATCTGTTGGGGTTAATGAAGTGCTCCTAGCTCCTTCTGAAGTCTCTATTTATAGTCTGAAGTTATTTGTGAACAGGGCGGGGCACAAACACCAACTGGGTCCAGAGGGAACTTCAGCTGGACAGCAAAACTGTTAAGGCAATGATGAGTCAGGCACAGTGACAGTGGATCATTATATTTGTGTATTCAAGTCACCTTGAAACCCAGAGTTTTTAACTCAGTTTTCAAGGGGAAGATCCAGTGGGACGCTGCTTCACTGAGACACAGGAGATGCTCTAGGAGACTCAAGGTCAGATGTGAGAGAGAATCCAGGCTGCACTGGACAGCATGACCCACACATCTGCCCACTCCGCCCAGACGGAGCTTGATGTGGAAGGGATGGACACACCCAAACCACAGTGCTATTCCTAGACACCTTCATTCAATCCATGCAACCAAACTCACGATGGACAACTCAAGGGCCGCTCATTTCATTCCTAAAGTGGGTGAACTTAAGGATGAGTGGCAGCTCCTCTTTCAGTCACTAAATCCTGGGATAAGGTTCTCACACCAGCGCACACTTGCTGGCCTTCCTCATTTAACACTACCCTGTCTGGACTGAAAGCAGAGTTCTCAGCAGGGCTTACAACAGTTAGTTCCTAAGCACCTACAGCACATGCAGGGGTGAGACTCCTCCTTCTGATACCTGGACCCAAACTGGACACAAGAAAAATCATCACCACCACCACCACCTTCATCATCATCACCATCATCATCATCTTCTTCTTCTCCATCTTCTTCATCACTACTGTCCTCAGAGAGTGCGAGGAAGAGGAAGGAGAAAGGACTGTCGTACATACTACCACAACAAAAGCAAAAAAGGCCATCAGGGGACAAAGGAAATGAGAGGCAGAAAGACGCTGCTGCATCGCTGTCATTTAAAATAAGCCTCACACTTCAGCTGCACTGACATGCAGAAACACAAGTCCCTGAATTACAGAAATACGCAAGTACATTTGAGAAAGGGGGGACCACCGGACTCAGGGATGCTGCTGCTGCTGCTGCTTTCTGAGAGACCAGATTTGCATGCAATCAGATGTCAAGGCATAAAGGCATGACTCACAGAAAGAGCAGACACTGGCCCAGTCCAAGAAGTCATCCTGTGAGCCCCCGTTCTCAAATGCAACACTGACCACAGTCTCTGAGGTTCATTTTTAACGAGGGACCCATGAGCTAGGTTGCAAAACAATGCAATCCTTTGGTTTTTCTGCAGATGACAGGAAGAGTGATGACAAGGAAGGGAAGAAAGGAGCGCACAACACTGCAATCTTCACTTTCTCGTGGATAAAAGCCTGGTAGGATCATGGAAGCAGGGCACATGCCCACCAGAGAGCGAGCGAGCGACACAGGTTAAGACCCAATGACTCCCAGAATTCAACTGAGGTCAGTGTCACACAGCAGTTCTTTCCAAACAGTGTTAATTTTCTTTCCCTGCACTGCAAACACACACGCAGCTCTCCTGCAAATAAATACCTAGGAGAGATCCGCAGGGAGGAGGGACGTCTGCTGGCAGCACTGGGCGAGGCGGGTGGGAAGGCGGGGCCCCTGCTGCGGGGCCTCTGTCTGGAGGAGCTGCCAGGTACTGCTCGGGGACTACTTGGGCGGGCAGGGAAGCCTGGGGAGTTAGCCAGAATGGAGGATCGTGGGGTGGGGCAAGGTGAAGACCCCCATGGGTGCGTGACAGTGTAGGGCCGATACCTTGGGGATGCAGGCTGGCTTCCAGCCATAGTTCCAGAAGCTGCGGTGTAAGGGCTGAGGGATGTGGAAGATACAGTCACTTGGGGGGCTGATCTGTGAGGACTGTGGGCTGTGGAAGGTACAATCACCTGAGGGGCTGCAGTGTGAGGGCTCAGGGACCCGGAAGGCACAGCCCGCTGGGGGACTGAGCTGTGGGGGCTGAGGGACCCGGAAGGCACAGCCCGCTGGGGGGCTGAGCTGTGGGGGCTGAGGGACCCGGAAGGCACAGCCCGCTGGGGGACTGAGCTGTGGGGGCTGAGGGATCCAGAAAGCGCAGCCCGCTGGGGGGCTGAGCTGGGGGGGCTGGGAGCTGAGGGCACAGCCCCCTGGGGAGCTGCGTGGGAAGGTGAGGCAAAGGATGGACTCAGCACGGGCACAAAGCTCCAGAAACTGGCAGAAGGAGCAGGGCTAGTTTCATAGAGGCTAAATTAGTTGAAAAAGGGAGGAAAGAAGAGAAAAATCAAAGAAAAACTTGAGATAACTAAAAATGGATAATGTCAGCTTTTAAAGGATAATACAATCATATAACAAACTCTAAAACTTTAAGTCGATATGCATTTTTAAAATGACCAGAATCTAACTGTTCCATTTATATGGAGGTGCCAATGACCCCTTTCAAAGATTAATGTAGCACACACAGCCATGTGTGTCTAAAATTTAACCTACCAACAACCTACCCACAGAAGGCTTAGAAATTCAATCGAGAAAGGGTAACACCATCTCCAATAACCACAGCCACCCGCTCCCCTGGCCTCCCCCATACGAAAGACACCATAATGTCAGTGACACACATCGACCCTGTGGAGTGGCATGTTCCCGAATATTCTGTTTTACACAAGAGAGATGCGCAAAGAGAATCACACTAACCTAGACAGCGAGCTGGCACTGAAGGAGCCCAAGCTGCAGAACATGGGGCTCGTTCCCGAGCTGGAGCCGGTGTTCAGCGCCAGATTTCTGTCAGGTGACCGAGCTGCTGTGGCAATAGGCTGGGATGTGGCTGTCAGGCTGGAAAATGGGTTTTCATCTCGAGTCTGAGTGGACATCATCAGCACTTCCATTAGAATCTGGCCAATCAGATCCTTAAAATCAGAGAACACTGCTGGGAAGGCAGAGGAAAAACAGGTTATTCATGGGTCTTCATTTACACAGACCTCTAGTAAGCCAAACAGAACCAAATGAGCCTGCATGGTACCCTGGATTGGATTCTCAACAGTAAAAGGAGATCACTTGAAGCCCCACCACCGCCACCAAAAACAAGTGTCCAGTGTTCTTCCAGTGATTTTTCTTCTATAATTATTTTACATTTATTTAGTCTCTGTGTGTGTGTGTGTGTGTGTGTGTGTGTGTGCACATGTAGGTGTCAGAGGACAAATTTCAGGATATCTTTCCATCCAACATGGAGATTCTAGGGATAGCGTTCAGGCCATCAGGCCCAGGGGCAAGCGTCTCTACCCACTGAGCTATCCTGCTGGTTCAGCCCATAGTCATTTCCAAGTCTGGGCAAACAAACCACAACTGTATAAGGGGTAACATTAGATGAGACTGAGTGAGGCTTGTGCAGAACCTCTTCTCTCTCTCTCTCTCTCTCTCTCTCTCTCTCCATAAATATAAAACTATTCCAAAATTAAATTTTATTTAAACCAAGTTAGAGTTCAGTCAGGGCGCTACGCTGACAATTATTCTCTGTAAAAAGGAACCAGTTGCCCTTGCCACATACAACAACAGCAAGCCTAATGTGTCTCAGCCAGCATACACTTCACAGCAAGTCAGCCTATACCCCAAAGGTTCTCAGAAGTGCTCCACACTCCTGGTTTCGGGAGCAGATTCCAGCCCTGCTTCTCCCTTCTTCTTCACAGCTCCTGGGTGATGGATGCTCTGTTGAGCTTTAGATACATTCTGGATATCAATAACCAAAGCCCTGCTCTATGTCCATTTCACCAAGATCATTAACGATTAGCGTTGATGTGTACAGAGAAGTCATGAGAACCTTAAAGCCCAAGAGGGAGAGCCTGGCGTGGCAAGTCTTTAAAAGCCACAGCTGCTCGGCTTTTCCAGCCAGAGGTGCTAACATCAGAAACCTACCCACGTTTCAGGAACACAGGACATCCAGTCCAGCCACGCTAACAGTGATAGCCTCATTGAAAACTTATCTAGTGGGCACTCTTTTACACAAACACCTTCCTAAAGACTGGGCATAGATATCAATGAGCCAAAAAGCAAAAGATCCCACAGTCCAGACAGTTGTATTGCAGTGATGTGCAAAAACATCACGTGTCTACCTCTTCTCTACTGCAAATTTGATTAAATAGGTAGCACGGCATCCTGCAAAATATCTTAAGTATAGTTTAGCACAGCTAACCTCTTAAAATACAATCCTAGGAAGACAACAAAATGCAATGGTATTACATTTTGCTAAGTAATGTAATAAAAAGAGTCCACTTGACTGTACACATCACTTGGTAAGCACTGAGAGCCTACAATGAATGACAAGTGAGCTCTCCTCAACTGTGCCTAAGGTCAGGACACTACAGGTGCAGCTGGCTGGTTGTCGGTCCCAGGGCCAGCCAGTATCTGTAACGCTTACCCAGGAGATGGAGCTGATGCTCCCTTCTGACCTCCATACATACACACACGCACAACACACACAAGCACTTGAACTGTACATAAATAAAAACAAATTTTCAACTTTTTTAAAAAAATCATTTAGCAATAAGATCAGTGGAAAGGGAAGAAAGTAAGCTCACAGTTGTGTCCCCAGCAGAAGCCACCCACACCCACCCCGTAACAAAAAGTGCAGTCCCACTGCACAAGGACAGAGACCCCTAGAGCCTCACATCCCGCACGCATGCAGATGCTCTGAGGAAAGATCCCTGACAAAAGTCCCACCTTCTTTTGGGTTCTGTTTAAACTGTGCAGAGAGAGAAGAAAGGAAGATGACATCTCTGTCACGGTCTTTCCAGGAGACGCGGAAGATCTTACAGACCAGCTGTAAGGCCTGCTCTTCAGACACTTCAGGACCTGAAGAAGGCTCCTAGTGGGAAGAGCTGAGAGTTAATCTACAGAAAGACAAAGGAGTTAAGGCATTTTACTCCAATTTAATTAATTCATTAACAGGGATATGTTAGCGCGTTAGGAGGCAGAGGACACAAGGCCAGCCCGTCTACACAAAGCAAGTTTCAAGTCATCCAGAGCTACTAAGTCACAAAACCAAGGTGTCATTAAGCTGATGCCATTATTCATGGGAGAGCATGTGTGAGCAAAGGTATTATCAGGAATCAGCAGTAAAAATGGGGCGCAGGATGTGTCTACATCATCTGCTCGCCATGTGAGCGATAGAGATTAGTGTTCCCAGTATGTAGCCATGTTCCTTCAAGGACTTTTACAAACGTTAACATGTCTCACTAGATTTCATGACAAAAGCACTAGCTCATGTAAGAAACGTGAAGAACTACATGAATAGAGACTTCACCACAGGGCGGCTATGGTCTAACTTCCAACAACCATCACGATGCCACCAGAGTGGTTCTGTGGACTTCCTGAATGGAATGTGATGTTCTAACCCATGCTACGCAAGACACTCAAACCCAAATGACACCTACACCAACATCCACAGCCAAGCCTAAGCCACCCAGAAGAGGGGCCAAAGCTAGGATGAAAACCAATGCAACAGCAGCATTGTTTCTACTTGCTGGAAAATTTTACATGTCCTTGTTTAATGACCTCAGAACACAGCCGAAGATCATTATAGATCTACTGTGTCAGTAAAGACCCACAAAAATTAAATTCCACTGACAAAAAAATATCAACCTAGAAAGTCACAGTGGCACAATGAACAAAGAGCCAGACAGATCTGTGAACAGCCCAGGCTGGCCAGGGCTATATACACAGCAAGATTCTGTCTCAAAAAAGCCCAAACCAAACTAACAAACAAAACAAAAAGCACGGACCCAAGCCAAGTAGAATGGAGGGGCGGTACTGTATAAAAGGGCTGCATGATGCTGCCTAAGAAAGACTAAAGATTGGATGGAGGAAGGCAGCTTCAAGTCCAGCACCTGGAGGTGCACACAGGTGGATTGACAGCTCCAGGCTAACTTGGAATATGTAGTTAGAACCCTGGGGGTGTGGGGGGGGGGAGGGGGAGCTAACCACTCTTCAAAAGGAAAACCCTACCCATACAGACAGATGCCTCCTAGCAGAGCTGCAGACAGCAGATAGGGACAGAGCATGGCAGCAGCCTCTTTACTGACCTTGTCGCTCAGGCTCCTTTTCTCTCGTCGGTCATTCTCATCCACTTCCATGTTCTCAATTCCCGAATCCACGTCCACCTGGGACATACTTTAAGTACAAAAGGCAAACAAGGCTTCCATCTTTCCTAAAACTCCCAGTGTCAAAGCTATGATGAACTTTAAACTATCAATCAACATTTGTCAGGAAAGCAAAATAACACTGGTCCCCCTTCTCCTCCTGCAAACCTAAGAGCTCCTCATGAACTGGCATGGAAGCATCTGCTTATGTGCTAGGATCATTTTTCCCAAGGTATCATTTCCTTGGGCTCACTTTCAAAAACTAAGGTATCAGCAGAATGGATTTTCAGGAATGCTATTTTTATACAATGCATGCTGCAAGTACAGCTTGTTTACAACAGCGAGAGATTGTCCTGCTCTAATTCTAGATACATACAAATTTCCACTATGATTTCTACTTGACAGGTATTTAAATTTCAAATTTATAAGGGTATTTTTATTAAGTTCTATGCTAATTTGCTGGCTTAATACACAAGTCAAAACCCAGTCTGTGTCTGACTCTGTGCCTGGTAAATATGTAAAGTTCAATGTGTTTTCACTTAAATCCAGCTCACTGGCTGCATTGCTTAATGGATGCTTACTCATGTTCATTCTCTCCTTGATCTATTTCTGGCTGGGAGACATGTTTAAAGCCCATTGCTTCCTAGCAGCCCCTCAGCTTACAGCCTGTGAATGTTGTATTACTAAGTGTGCCCATACTTGGAACTGTAGCTGCTGCTAAACTCGCCATCATAGAATGCTTCCTTCTAGTCATTGAATTAGGTTACAAGATAGACAGTAGTCCATGGTTTTCCTACATCCTTTCAGTCAATACTGAAACCAAAAGTTTCGGAGGCAAGCGAGTCACAAGTTTAAAGTGCATGCTGGGGAAAGCCTGTGCCCTGCTCCCAGGCCAGAGGTCCTCACTCTGTCCAGCTTAGCTTACCCACACAGCCCAGGACATGCTACAGCTCCTGTCCAGCTTACCCACACAGCCCAGGGCATGCTACAGCTCATCGGTCACTTGGTAGCTTGGCTAGCAACTTATCACAAAGGTGCTGCCATACTTGTCTTCAAGTAAGTCTTACTTTATGCAGCAGTGGTCCCAATGGCCAAGTGTGGAGGCATTAGGGAAACACCACGGCATTGATATAGCAAGAAAGGTCAACTCTGGGACTATATGGAGTGAGACACCTTTTCCCTGTTTGTTCCACACCCTCTCTGGCTTGTATTTTAGAGGCATCTGATTTTTCTGACATCTGTCTGCTTCACACACTGGCATTTTCATTTATCCACTGAGATTTATCCACGTGTATCACGTGTTTATTATGAAGTCACTCTGTTTACTCACCCACACCTTAAGTCTCACAGAAGACTCGTGTTCTGTGGAAAGGTGGCACCTGCGTGTAACTGCTGAGCCATCTCTCAAAGACACTTGACACAGGACAACCATATGAAGAACATTTCATTCAGAACAGAAAACCTTTTCAATTTAAGAATGGAATTTGGGGGCTGGAGAGATGGCTCAGGGGTTGGAGTACTGGCTGTTCTTCTAGAGGATGAAATTCAATTCCCGGCACCCACAAGGCAGCTACCACAAGGTAACTCCAGTTCCAGTGCATCTGATACCCTCACACAGACATACATGCAGGCAAAACACCAACGTACATAAAATACAAATAATAAAGAAATTAATAAGTGATAATGATAAAACAGGGCTGGGATTTGGATTCAGTCTGATAAGGACATGGGTCACCGGGTGTCCTTTCAGACTACCAGGCTAAAGACTAAAGAGTGCAGCTTTTCCCTCCCTGTAAGTAAAGCAGCAATAATGGCGGTACCAAGTTACCTTTTCTCACAGGAGACGCCATCGATATCCATGCTCTGGGAACGCGAGAGGGACTGAGACTGCGTCTCAAGGCTGTTAGACGGTGAGCTACTGAGAGAGCTGACTCCTTCGCTGCTCTGGCTCCGATGGGCAACTCCTACACAGGAGAGGGGAGACAGAGAAAGGCCCATGTGTCACCATGCAAGCCCAAGAGTAAAGGCAACAACAACACACATGCATTCGGCATGCTTGGCAGCCAGGATTCCTGTCAGACCACCCCAGGAGTGTGTCGCCAAGAGATCATGATTTATCACCGTGCATCAGGTATGATCAGTCATGGTGCCACACTTGATGCCTGGAAGGGCTCTCAGCAGTTTCCGACTGTGGCCCTGAACACAGCAAAGTTCTGGGTTTTTTACTTTGTTTTAGTACATTCTGGGAGGGAGGGAGGGAGGGAGGGAGGGACAAAGGATGGAGGGAAGACTTCGAGAGATACTTTCTAGCTTTATGGATACAGCATCAACCAGATAATGTTCATGAACTCTGTAGTTTATCATTTAAGTTTAGTGTGCCAGTGTCTCAGTTTATTATCTGAACGATGATGAGACTAAAGGACAACGATCACTAGTCCCTCTGGTTCCATTAAAGTTAAAAATGTGCTCTTCTGGTGTTTGTGTATATACTTATGTGTATGCACACATAAAAGGAAGATTCCCAGGAACCCTTGTGTTCATTCAGTGTTGCTCCTTGACCTTCACAACACTCACAGGCAGGGTAAAGGAAAGACAGCAGCGTCATACACAGCTGGTGCCAGATCAGGCTGGGAAAGCTGTCACAGAGATGGCAGGACTATAGAGTCAACTGGGGCAGACATGCCTGTCACTTACAACACTGGCACTTGCTCTGGATTCACAAGGGTGTAGATGTGGTCCTAGGAACAAATGTGCATGCTAAAAAGAAAGGTTTTCGCCTCCAAGAGGAGGAGCCTCCAGGGTCTACGAAGTTCTGCTGCAGCCCTCGGGCCTTGGGGCTTTGGCCTGGGTCTCTGCCTCTAGCCAGATGCACCTTTGATTGCTATTTCATTTTCTCAGACAGATCTCACTATGTAGCCTCCATTGACCACAAACTTGAGCAGATCCTCCTGCCTCTGCCTCCCATGCCCCAGGTTTCCAGGCATAAAACCATGCCCAGCTATTTGTTTTCATTTGTTTGTTTGTTTTGACTGTTTCTATCTTAGCGATGGAACTCAGGGCATCCCAGATGTTAAAGTTCTTTCACTAGTTGCATGCCCAGCTACAAGCCAGCTTCTAGACAAAATTTCCCCTCTCCCAAGCCTGAACCAAGTACAACAGGAAAAGGATTTTAATATAAGCAACTGGTAACTGAACAAAAGATTAAAATTCTGGTGTTGCTCCTATTATCATTCTTAGGCAAAGGCAATGCACTTAGAAAAGGAATAGCTTCCACTCAGTTGAAATTCCCAAAATGCAAAACTAACATTGTTGTGACCTTCATAAAAAACTCAAAATTAGAAGGAAACAGGAGGGACTTCTCTGTCCCTTGC
This sequence comes from Phodopus roborovskii, assembly GCF_943737965.1. Lineage (NCBI taxonomy): Eukaryota > Metazoa > Chordata > Mammalia > Rodentia > Cricetidae > Phodopus > Phodopus roborovskii. The sequence continues at coordinate 1,048,756 of NW_026126646.1, forward strand.
ATCAAACACCCAGCCCACTAATGCCCTAGAAATCTTTTACTCAAAGATCAGTAGGGCCTGTCCACAGCCTTGCCCCCGACATCATTCAAGCCTCAGCTGACCACACCCAGTCAATCACTGAGGCTTATAGCTGAGTAACACTAGAAGAGATGATTTCTCTCCCGCTCTCCCATCAACATTTACTTGATCGAATAAACTATAAGCACTGAGCTTAGAACTGACCCTAGGGGGCATGATTTAAATAAATGTTAAGTGGGAGCTACATGAGTTTACAGCATCAGGCACATCATTAATAACCTAGAAACACTAAAGCAGAAGATAAAACATAACAAGAGAATTCAGGGGACTGAGAATAACACCTAGAAAGAATACACAAGGGTTATCCCATTTTCAAAGTTAATAATGTTCTTTTCTTTTTTTAAGGTCAGCTTAGTGGTTGGTAGGGCATGGTGGCATATGCCTTTAGTTCTAGCCTTGGGAAGACAGAGGCAGAGGGATATCTGTGAATCTGAGAACAATCCTGGTCTAGAGAAGTCAGGTCTGTATGTATGAGGGGGGAGGAAGGGAAGGAGCTAGAAATTAAACCCAGAGCCTTGACATGATAGACCAGTGTTTTGTCACTCAGCTATAACCTTAGGCCCAGGGCAGACTTAAAAACATATACAATCCTAATTAGAGACTTTGTCTCAAAACTCAAGTTGTAGGCCCCCGAGGAAAGAAACCTCAGATGGACTTTGGCCTACACACAGGAGAACACAGTTACCACTGGCCATAGTCTAGTGAATACATATCACACACCGAAGTCACTGGCAGTGAACACTCACGGTTTGACTCAAAAGCAGTATCCTGTAACTTTTAGTCTTTTCACTTCAAACCCAAATCAGGGTGGGGCCAGAAAGTCACGAGGGAGGTGCTCTCACACACTGACACCTTAACAAATTCCAGAAAAGTCTCTGAAAACCATGTCCTTGATGAAAGGCCACGACAACATTTCCATGAGGATAGCAGCCTAGCAACCACCGCAGTCAGCCTTGGACCAAGGCCTCCCTGGTTATTGATCCTTGTAGCCAATGAGAACTCTAAACAACTTACACAACCTTGACTTTACTTGTGAAACAGTCTTCCTTTGCCTCCCCAGACACGACTACAGCACCTACAGCACACAAATCCCCATACAACCTTCTGTCCATTTCCAGCGAATTCACCACTTCCTCAGAGAGCTTTCCTCCATTGTTAGGTTAAAACAGCAGTTCACTGAACGCTGTACAAGGCCAGAACTTTAAGGCCCACAGTGGTGGGAGAGAGGCAGAGCATGAGGGCCTCCACAGAGGGGTTCACAGGCATTGGTTATGTTTCCATATCCATCTGAAGTATTTTCACCTTTTTTTTTTTTTTTTTTTTTTTAAGAAGGAAATACACAGTACAGAGATATTAAATTTTTCTGCAGGAAAACAGTGAGATTGGCTGGCTGGCTACAGGGAAAGGAGGGACCTGCATAAAACTCACCTCTACACTTCTAACACTGCCAACAAAACCATTGCTGGCCCCGCCCTGCCCCACCCCGGTCCTCAGCCTGGTGTAACTGGTGACATTTTACAGAGCACTCATTAGGAATGTGCTAGCATGGGGCTTGGGACACTGGGATAAACAACATGACAGAGGAAACTTGGAATCACCTGAAACTCCAGTGCCAGTACCCTCCTCTAGCCTCCGTGGGCACCTGCACATTCAGGCATACATGATTTACAATAAAATAAATCCAGTCAGGTGTGGTGGCATCACACACCTTTAATCCCAGCACTAGGAAGACAGAGGCAGGAAGATCTCTTTAACATTCAATATATTCACTTTTAAGGTCTCACCACATAGTCCATAATCCTCCTGCCTCTGCGCTTTAATCAGCTGAGCCATCTTGCTGGCCCATAATTTTTTTTTTGGGGGGGGGGGGTGATACAAGGTTCTCTGTGTAGCCCTCGCTGTCCTGGAACTCACTCTGTAGACCAGGCTGCCAGGTTGGCCTCAGAGTCAAAGACCCGCCTGCCTCTGCCTCCTGAGTGCTGGGATTAATGGCATGCCCCACCACACCTGGACTCCTCATTTTTAAAATGACAACTGTCTTTATGCTACATAAGCCCATGTTGTTCTGGTCCATTTTCTCTTGGTAATTCATTCGCTAATTCACCCCATCTTAAATTCTATGCAGGGCTCTAGTGACAGCACCGGGGACACAGGCATGAGCAAAGCGAGCACAACTTCCTGAACCAGAGACTTTCCACATAAGACAGGGCACATGCCAGGCACGGAGGACCCGCGGGCATGGAAGTGAAAGCAGGACTAAGGCCAATCTAGGTTACACTGCAAGACTATGTCTCAAAATTAAAACAAGAAAGCTCAAGCTGCACCGAGCATGGGGGCAGTGAGGGCTGAGAGGGACAGTGCCTACAACAGAATGTGACTGCAAACTTCAGACAGCGGCCAAAGACAATTTTGGATAGGAGAGGCTGCTACCGTGTGTGTGTGTGTGTGTGTGTGTGTGTGTGTGTGTGTGTGTGTGTGTGTGTGTGTGTGTGTGTGCGCGCGCACGAGCACACGCGCATGCGTGCATGTACTAGGTCAAAGGATAACTTGTCAAGGTATGCCCTCTCCTGCCACTGTGTAGGTCCAGGGGACTAAGTTCAGGCTGTCAGGCTTGGCAGCAAGCGCCTGTACTTGCTAAGCTGTCTTGCCAGCCCTAATTTTGTTATTCTATGCTTTTGGGACTGATGTAGGCAAGTGTAGGCCTGGGGTAAGATATGAGGAAATATCAAAACCTGACTTTATTATTGTTGTTGGGGGAGGGACCCATGCATACCACAGCGAGTGTAGGGAGGTCAAAGAATCCCCTGGAGAGTCAGTCCTTTCTTTCCAATTTCACATGGGCTCTGGAGTTTGAACCCAGGTCAACAAGTGTGCCTAGCAAACACACTTATCTGCTGAGTTATCTTACCATCCCATAAACTTGATGTTAAGGGGCTGGGAATGACACACTAAGGAAAGTTCTTGCCATTCACGAATGAGAGCCTGAGTTCAGATCTCCAGCACCCGCATAAAGTTAGGTGTAGCAGTGCGCAGCCCCAATCTCAGTGCTCAGGAGACGGAGCAGGGATCTCGTGGCCAGGCAAATTAGCCAAATCCACAAGGCCTGGGTCCGGTAAGAGACTGTCTCATAAAATACAATGGGACATCTGACAGCCATTTCTGGTCTCCACACACAGAAGCAGACACATATACCTGCATGTGCGCGTGCACACACATACAAACACACAAATTGGTTTTAATATTTTAACTATGAAATGCTGATTAGATGTGAAAGTAGAATGGGTCATAAGAGTCTCAAGACACAGGTCTGAGCTTGAAATGTAAACTAAGTGGTTATCAAATTGGAAGGAATAATTAAAGCCAGAAAACTAGATGAAATCAGTAAGAGAACAAACACAGATAAAGAGTCCAGTGAGCCCTGGCACCCTGCCGTGTAGACATTAGGGGAGTGAAAAAGAACCCTGCAAAAGGACAGAGAGGATGGACACCAGGACGAGAGGGTGTTCTATAAGCTAAAAGGTAGAGGGTGTAAGCCACCAAGTCAGACTGACATAGAGGAGGGCTCAGCAGAGCTCCCAGCAGGCTCGTCCAGTCCAGGTCAGCACAGGGCGCAGGTACAAAGGCAGGGGGCTGGGGCTCATTCCAGGAGGCTTGCTGCCAGGAGATGGGCGGAAGCTGCAGGGAAATGGGGCAGACAGACTTCCATTTTGCAGGGCCACTGAGGGAGTCGTACCAGCACCGTGCCTTGCACGTGCAATGTCTCAGCACAGCTAACAAAAGTTCACCTGGGAAACAAAGCCCCCCAGGCCTGGCAGGAAAAAGCAGCCATGGGAAGCAAGGCTTTGCATGGTGAGAGGAATGGCCCAGCCACTCACTGACGGGGCAGGACAGCGTGCCTCTCCCTCCCTCCCTCCCTGCCTCCCTCCCCGCCCCCCCACCTCTCTGCAACACACACACACACACACACACACACACACACACGCACACGAACGCACAGCAGCCAGCTGTTAGCGATGAAACAGCTGCTCCTTCTGCATGTGTGTTTTTTCCCACACCCAGAGTATGCACGGACAATGAGATGCTGCACACTTGGTAGCAGACTGGGGAAAGGGAACAGGGAAACGCAGCATAGCTGCCTGGATGTATTGGAGTCCACTTGAAATTGTGATCGTGGATTTTAAATGACATAGACAGACCACAGGGCTGTGTGAGTTCTCCTCCAGCCTGGCTCCGGGGCAGGAGACTGACAACAGCAGATGGGGAATGAAAGGAATCAGACCTGTGATGCAACCAAGCAAAGGAAACAAATTCCAGAGCTGCAGGGACAGCCTAGTCACGGAAGAAAACAGCACAGCTCTGAGCATGTTTCCCAGGGAAGAGACAAACTCACTTCTGGTAGCCTGACTGCCACAGCTACTCAAATCAAGTGAGCACACAGGGTTCTCTGCCACCAACTGATGCTTTGGTCTCACTTTTTGTTGTCACGAAAAGAATGATGGGTGGGCATTTACCCAGGCAGAGAGAAGCCTCCAGTGAGGGTTAATGACTTAAGGCCACAGGCACTGCAAATGCTCTCAGTGACAAGAGAAAGGGTTACTGTATGGATGGCTACGACAGAGTGCATCGGAGCATCACTAATGACACGCGTGGCTCTCATGGCACCTCTGTACCTTTCCTGTAACTATAAAAACAGTAATTATGAGAGTACCGTGTTTGATAGAAAAGTCATGGAGAATTCAAAGGCAGCTGGCAAGAAAGCATGAGGCTGTACAAAGGAATAAAAGTTCTTTTTGACATGGTGGCAAGAAAAGTCATGTAGGAAAAATACTTTCAGGTACACGAGTGGATATCATCACATCCTAAGGAAGACAGATAACCTGGAACATCACCTATAAGGGTTAAGCCGCTCCCAGGGAGACATTTACAAATATCATATAGGTGCGTGGTGCTGGGGATTGAAGCCAGGGCCTCACACAGGCTGGGAGTGCCCTGCCTTCCACAGCACTCCTGGTATCCAGTGCAATTCTGAGAAAAGGTTCTGTGCCCAAAGAACAAGACATCTGTGCCCAGGGGCCACCATTTGACCGTCACTTCTGTCTTGCATTTGCAGACTACTTTCCTGCTTGTGTATGTAACTGTGAGTGCATTCGAGAGGGCACGCACACGTCAAAAGATTATAGTGAAGCCAGGCAGTGGGCAGTGGTGGCACACACCTTTAATCCCAGCACTCAGGAGGCAGAGACAGGAAGATCTCTGTGAGCTCGAGGCCAGCCTGGTCTAAAGTGAATTCCAGGACAGCAAGGGCTACACAGAGAAACCCTGTCCCAAAAAGAACCCAAAGTTGATGGTGGGTGCCTTCCTCTTATTTTGTGGGGACAGGGCCTCCCACTGGACCTGAAATTCACCTGTTGGCTAGACTAGCTTGCTGTGAGTCCTAGAGAGTCGGTCTTTACCTGCTCAGTGTTAGTTACAGGCACGAGCTCCTGAACCAGCTCTTAATGGGTGCAGAGGACCAGAACTTGGGTCCTCACACTTGTGCAGGACGCACCTTATCCACCAAGCTCTCTCCCCAGACTCTGGATTAGACAGGCGGCAGGGTGGCCTGGTAGAACACATGCTTTCAGAGAGACGAACGGGGTGGGGGTGGGGGGGCCGCATCAACCAGACTCACAAAATCAGCAGAATCAAATTCAGTCTGGGGCAGCTCCAAAAGGCCAGGCCTAAGCCTGCTGGAGGGGGAGGAGAGCAGAGAGCAGAGGGAGGGAGGGAGGGTGTGGGGCGTTAGAGGAAGGGAAGGAGACAGGCTTGCAAAAGTCCTCCCAGGCACTATCAGAGCGAACAAAGACAGTGAGCACACTGGACACTGCAGTGACCTGTAGGCCGGTGACTGCTTTGGTTTGTGTGCTCACATGAAGATGATAACATCGGACGTATCGTGGCTTCTAGGTCAGAGGCTGACACTCACCTGCTGCACCTATGGGGGAGGTAGCTGGGGTCATGGTGTGGACATTGAGACCAAGACTCTGGGAGGGGCCTGGAGCTGATGCAGGGATCGGAGGTCCCGGAGGGTTCTCCCTCTGGGGAGACGTAAGTGGGGTCGTCGGTTGGGAGGTTTGTCCACCAGCAAGTCGTGCCAGGCGCCTCCTTCGAATCTACAGAAGGGAGAGGAAAAGGACATTCTGTAACTGAAGGAGAAACACAACTACCTGCAAGGACAAGGACACCCATGCACTAACCAATAGCCATTCCCAAGCTTAGCAGCCAAGTAGTCCTCGAGACGAAAAGGAACAAGGCAAAGCTAGCATTCTAGGTTTGGGTTTGTGTTCATGTGTGTACACCTGCACATGCGTGCACTTGAGCCTGAACCTGAGAGGTAAGAAGACAATCCCAAATGGTACTCCTCACCTTCTCCTCCTATAATCTGAGCCTCTGTTTTTCTTCACCGCATAGGCATAGGGCATGCTAGCTGCCCTCTGTCCTCCAGGGCATCTGTTAGGTCTCAGAGACACACGTGTGTGTATGTGTGTGTGTGCGCGCGCGTGTGAATTCAGCTCAAGCTGAATTCACTATAGGATTTCTGGTGGTTAGATAAAAGCCAGCATTCCTCAGAGACTTGTGAGAAGGGTTGGTTTTCCATCCCCAAAAGGAGTCAGTCCCTCCCCCAGCTGCTGGCCTCCTGTAATCTGTATGTCTGCCCCACAACTCTCTGCTCTATCTTGCTGCTCTCCTGCTATTCTGGCTATCTCCCATCCCCCACTCCCTGCTCCCCCAGCCCTGCCCATGTCGCGTCTGCTTTTTCTCTTCTCTTCTTGGGTCCCCTCCAGATGGCCCTGGATATTTTCTCTCTCTAACCCACAATAAAGACCTTCCTCCTAACTGAGCGATTATACGAGCAGTTTCTTCACTGCAACCCATAAAAAGACTTTCTTCTCTCTGCCCTCATCTCACCACAGGAGCACTGGGAATAAAAGTACACACTACTGCGTCTGTCTTTATGTGGGCTCTGGGGACCGGAAATCTGGTCCTCAAGCTTGGGCAGCCAGGGCTTTCCTCAAGAAGCCATGTCCACAGCTCCAAACTGTGGACAGTTTAGAAGCTGCTGCCTTACTTTAAAAAACTGTACTTTGATTGCCTTACTAAGGGTACTCTATCACCTTGACTGACACTGTAAGTTTCCAACGTGCCCACCACCCAATACATCAAACCTTGTTATTTTAACAAAATGACATCATGTAATAACCGTATACAGGTAAGATTCAGATAGGGGCTGCAGACATGGCTCAGCAGTTAAAGTCACTCTGTTCTTGCAGAGGACAAAGGTTGGATTCACAGCATCCACGTGGTGGCTCACAGCCATTTGTAGCTCCAGTTCCGGGGAATCTTAGCCCCATCCCCCTCCTAGCCTCTGTGGGGACCAAGCATACAGGAAGTGTACATATATAAATGCAGTCAAGACGCTCATACACAAACTAAATCTAAAAAATGTAAAAGTCAACTTCAACAGAAGAAACAAAAGGTCCAGTGAGACACAAATGCCATTATACACTTCAAGGGCAAACTGTTTAGGCTGGCTTTTGTCTGTCTGTTCTTCATGTGATCAAAGTGAAAATATAGTCTGCCGTTCTTCCCTGAACACTGCAGTTACCAGGTGATTGAGAGCAGAGTAGAAACAGTGATGTTTCCCGTTCCATCATGAACTCACAACAGCAGTTCGTTCACACACCGCCCCACCTCCCACCCCACCCCCACCAGACAGCTGTTCAGTTCCACAGGCTACGCACTGGGATGACAAGTGCTGGGTGTGAGCGGGCATCTCAGAAACAAGCCAGCCCCTGGACACACTGCTGCCAGGGACGAGGAGGATAAAAGCTTCAACTATGACAAATGGTAACAAGAACAGACTCACTTGAAACAGAACTAGAATGTGTGTCATTCTCACAGGTCAGGACCTATGCTCCTTTTATCATTCTTAGACCAAGGAGATGCCCTGAGTCCTCTCTGAAGAGCTGAGCATGCCCTCCTACCTGCACTGCAGACTCCTCAATCATTTCACCCCTGCAGACTCCACAACCAAGACTTCCCCTCTGCAGACAACCAATCACTTCCCCCCTGCAGACTCAACAACCAATGACTTCACCCCTGCAGACAACCAATCACTCTCCCCCACCCCCGCAGACTCACCACAATCACCTCCCCCCTGCAATATGCCAATCAATCACTTCATTGCTGCACACATGCCAACCAATCTAATTATCTGATGCTTACTTTACTGTTTTATGTCACCTGAAAACCAGGTTAGTAGAGGCTAGGACAGTAGTTCTCAGCCTTCCTAATGCTGTTTTAATACAGTTCCTCATGTGGTGGTGATTCCCAACCATAAAATTATTTTCTTTGCTACTTCCTAACTGTAACTTTACTCCTGTTATGAAATGTAATGTAAATATCTGATACGCTATCCCTTGTGAAAGGGCGGTTCGACTCTAAATGGGGTTTTGACTCACAGGTTGAAGACCACTGGGATGGGGAGTCAGTACAATTGATGAAGCTCTTGCTTGACCGAATCTGAGTACCTGCATTCAGATCTCCAACCCACATCTCCTCCTCCCAAGCTACAGGGGAGCCACACCAACCACCCAGGCTTTATCTGGACGCTTGAGACTGGAATGCGACCTCCAGCTTACACAGCAAGCCCTGCATCCACTGAGCAACCTCCCCAGGCCCAATTCCCTTCTGCTTTGTTTTGTTTGCTGCAGTGATAAGGCTGGAACGCAGGCCCTTCCACAACTTAGGTGAGCACCCTGCCCCCTAGGCCATCAGTCCCAGCTCAAGGTGAAATTTTCTTTGAAAATTAATAGATAAAAACTGCATCTTGAAATTAAAGTATGCCAAGTTTTGATGTACTTATCTTTGCTACTAATGAAGGGGCTGTAGAGATGGCTCCGGGGTTAAGAATGTGCACCACTCTTAGAAAGGACTTCAGTTCAGTTCCCTGCACTCACTCAGAACTTTCTGGAACTCCAGTCTAGGGGATGCCCCTCATCTGGCCTCTTCTACAACTGCACACTTGTCCAAGCCCACAAACACAATTAAAGATAAAAATAAGTCTTTAAAAGTTTTCTTGCATTTTTAGTATTTTGTGTGTATGGGTCTTTAAAAGTTTTCTCGCATTTTTAGTATTTTGTGTGTATGGGTCTTTAAAAGTTTTCTCGCATTTTTAGTATTTTGTGTGTTTGGGTCTTTAAAAGTTTTCTCGCATTTTTAGTATTTTGTGTGTATGGGTCTTTTGCCTACATGTCTGCCATTGTAGCACTCAGGCCAGCGAGAACCCGTGGAGGTCAGAAGAGACGATCTGCTGAGACTGCAGTTAGAGATGGTTTTAAGCCACTATGTGGGTGCTGTGACTGAACCCAGACCCTCTGCAAGAGACTCAGTGATCTTAACCCACTCCAGCCTTATCACTCCAGCCTGAAATAAGAATAAGCCTTTTTTTTTTTTTTTTTTTTTTTTTTTTTTTTTTTATTTAAAGACATTACTGAAAACACTTATATAACATTGATATGAACAGTCCCCACTCACAAAGATGCTCTGGTGTCTTGAGCTTCAATTGGCTCCTCTCTTAGTGAGTCTTGTATGCCCTAATTTTCAAGCAGTTATCTTTCTGTGTTGCTGTGATCAATGATTTTGTATTTGCCTTTACAGCAACCAGTACTTTCGGAGCTTAGCGCTGCGCTTCATCACCGCATGCTAACACTGCACTTCCTCACCGCACTTCATCACCGCATGCTAACACTGCGCTTCCTCACCACATGCTAGCACTGCGCTTCATCACTGCACTTCCTCACCACATGCTAGCACTGCACTTCATCACTGCACTTCATCACTGCATGCTAACACTGCACTTCATCACCGCATGCTAACACAGCGCTTCATTATCACATGCTAGCACTGCATTTCATCACTGCATGCCTAGCCACTGCTTTAGTTCTGATGCTGGCACTACGTGTGTTGTGCTCGTTAATGGCTTCACCAGAGGGTTGGACACACTCAAGAATAATATTTTGGTGTTTTGCGACAGGTCTCATGTAGTCTCGGCTGGCCACAAACTCATTAATTAAAGCTGGCCTGACTTCTGACCAACGGTGCCCACCGCCCAAGTTCTGAGATGGCAAGCACAGGTCACCAAATGTCCATATTCAGTTCAGAAGTGTTAAGGCTGGCAGTCTGTCTCAGTAGTTAAGGAGACTTGCTGCTCTTGCAAAGGGACTAGAATTCACTTCCCAGCACCGGCACTGGGTGATCTCACAACTGCCTGGACTCCAGCTCTAGGGGATCTATTGCCCTCCTTTGGGTCCACAGACATGTGCACTCAAGTACACAAACACAACCATAAAAATTAAAATTAAAAATTAATTTAAAAAAAGTTTTACACTGGGCGGTGGTAGTGCACACCTTTAATCCCAGCACTTGGAAGGCAGAGGCAGGTGGATCTCTGTGAGTTCAAGGTAAACTTTAGAAGTAAGAAGGGAGGAGCCTCCAGAAAGGGGCAATGTAAATACTACACAAAGCCACTTAGAAGAAGCCTCAAAGAAAGAAGTGGAAGCTAAAAATTCAGCAACATCACTGCTGTCTGAAAACTGACAGAAGCGTATGCTTCTGTGGAAAATGGAAACTTACAACTTTCTGCTTTGGATTTAGTAACTAAAAATGTCAAAAGTACACAGTGGTCAGTAAGTGCCTCGGAAACAACAGCACCCTTTTCTTCTGGGGACCATCTTGGACCAGGCTGAACTTCTTCAGAGAGGTTGCAGCTCTATCTGAACCCTGGCATAACAGCCGTTCCCGTGATCCCAGAAGGCAGGGGACTGAGGTAGTAGGATTGCTGCAACTCAGCCTGGTAAGTTTCAGACCAGCCAAGACGACTTAGCAAGGCTCTGTCCACAACTACAGCAAAACATCCAGCATCTGAGATACAACTGACAATCTCTGTGGGTGTGAACACACAGGTCTGTGCCAGCACTGTCACTATGGGGGGGGTCAGTGACTCGTGTAAAAGTACTGGAGACAAAGAGTAGGACAACCTGTTACCTACAAACTGGGGGAGGAGCTGTCAATCAGATGTGATGAGAACATTTTCCAAATGAAAAAAAAGTGGCTGGTGGAAGCAACCTTCCCAGTTTGGGGGAAACAAACTTTGCTTATTCTGAGCCAGTCTACGGTAGCCCAGGCTGATTCTAAACTCACTGTGAGGCCAAGGATGACCACGCCATTTGAGATTTTCCCACCTCTACTACCAGAAAGCTGGGATTACAGGTCCACAACAACATGCCTGCTTTATGTCAGGTTAGGGACAGAGCACAAAGCTTTGTGTATGACAGGCAAGCACTCAACCAGACGAGCTGTGTCCAAGTACGGCCAAGAGCTACTGTGATGGAAGAGAGAGTATGACACAGGTTGGTCAGAGTGGGTTTAACAAGGGGGGACGGGGAAGATAGCAAGTACAAACTCCTTCTATGCAAAAGAGCAGATAAATGGCTTGGGGAAGCAGGACACATAGGGGCTCTTGTTGATTTGTTTAAAGACAAGGAAGAGGGTAGCAGAGCTGCATCCTGACTGGAAAGACGGTGATGAAGGCAGGGGGCAGCACCTGTGCCAGTTCCTGGCTGAGAAGAGTAAATGGCCCCTGCTCGCCTGAGGAGTGGCTGTCCTGAGCAGCGGCTCCACACGGAGATAGGTAAGGGGGGCAGGAGATGCACCTTTCTCTGAAGGTGGGGAAATCCCCTTCCCATCTCCTGTATCTTCTTGGAGAAACAGAAAGCAAGGGCATCAGCTGAGAACTCGGTGTGGAAAGAGGGACAGGGATGTGCTAAGGAGACAGTAGGATCACGCTGGCACAAAGTCAGCCAGTGACCACCTAACCCACCAGACCAACCATCACGGCTGTGTACCTGGCTGCAGCCACAGAGCTTCACGGAGGCACTGTGGGCAGAAAGACAGACTCAGCCCCAATCAGGTGATGCCAGACAAGGAGGCTGCTCAGAGGGAGGGGACAAGTGAGTTGGGGGTGACAATGGTTTGTGGAATCCACACTGATGAAAGGACAGAAGGACTTAGGGGCAGTGAGGAGAACTGGCTGTGTGTCCCAGTGGCACTGATTTGAGATTCTTAAGAAATGTGGTTCATCCGGAATCCCTAAGGAAACCCAGGTGCTGATATTACCGTGGTTAAGTGGTGTAGCCTGTAAATCTCTAAGTTTGGTGATTAATATTATATCCTTTAAAAGGTGGTTTGATAACTGTGACAAATATGATACTTTGATAAGATTCAAGCCTTAGAAAGACTCACCAATGAAAAATTTAAAATAAATAAATAAATAACTGACATACAAGCCTTAGAACTACTAATGAAACTAAGAAAAATCAGACTGATGAGATATGAGTCTTAGAAGGACTGACTATTGATAAGATACAAGCTTTAGAAAGATCTACTAAAGAAAGTAAGAAAAATCAGACACAGAAAGGAGAATTTAGAACAGAACCAATAGCTCCATTGCATTATAAAATGAAAAGGGCCCAAGGTTATTAGAAAACCAACCTTAACTTATCCAGCTACAACAACGACCATTCAGGGACCTCAGGGCTATGCAGAGGCTAATTGGAATCCTGTACAATTGTTAGATTTGAAGAGATTTAAGGAAGCAGTCATTTCATATGGTATGGATCTGCCCTTTGTGATTTACCCTGTGGGCTCTTTACTAGAATTCCCTTGCCTTCTTTATTACCTAAGGGATGGTCTATTACAGTGATTCACTTAAAAGACTGCTTTTTTACTGTACCATTCCAAGAACAAGATAGAGAAAATTTGCCTTCATGGTGCCTGCTTATAACGATTCCCAGCCTGTTAAAAGATAGCACTGGAAAATTCTTCCAAAAGAAATTTTAAACAGTTCCACATTATGTCAATATTTTGTACAACACCAATTAGAACTAATTCTTTTTTTGTTTGTTGTTTGGTTTTTGGTTTTTCAAGAAAGGGTTTTTCCTGTATTGCTTTGGAGTCTGTCCTGGAACTCCTCTGTAGACCAGGCTGGACTTGAACTCACAGAGATCCACCTGCCTCTGCCTCCCAGGTGCTGGAACTAAAGGCATGAGCAATCAATGCCTGGCAGATTTTCCTGAACTTTTTAAAGTAGTTACTGACTCTCAATATGCAGAGACTTGTTTCATGTAATGAAATTACTGAACTTATTCCAGATGATTCAGAATTAACTTTGTTATTTGTTCAATTACAAGGAAAAAGAAAAAAGAAGAATAGAAATTTTCTCTAGTATGTAACACAGATCAGATCCCATATGGGTCTACTAGGCCCTCTGGCACAAAGTTATGATGAAATGTATCAGCTATTGACAGGAAATGTGTTAGAAGCCTCAAATTCTCATAAGAAACACCATGTTAACAGCAAGGTTTGAAATGGGGTTTTTCTAACATTTGGCAACAAGCCAAAGAAATTATTAAGAAATGTCCTACTTGTTCTCTGTATAACCAAACTCTACTACCTGCAGGAAGTAACCCAAAAGGTACTCAAAGAAATATACAGAGTTTCATTTTACAGAGTTTGGAAAATTAAAATATGTGTACCATTCCACAGATACATATTCAGGATTTCAGTAGGCATCTGCTTTGAGTTCTAAAAAGGCTGATTCTGTAATTACACATTTATTAGAAGTTATGGCCATCATGAGGATACCTCTACAAATTATGACTGACAATGAATGCTACAGTATAAGTCTCCAATAAAATGAAACCATGCTTTGCATATTACAACATACAGCACATACAGGTATACTACACAATCCTACAGGACAGTTATAGAAAGATCTAATCATACCTTAAAAGATGCTTAACAAACAGAAAGGGGTAATAAGGACCCCACCCCCATAGATTACACAATGCTTTATTGGCTTTAAATTTTTTTAATGCTGATGAAAAGGGAACAATGGCTGCATAGACATTAGGTAACAATTAAAAAAAAAATAAACTGCTGAATTAAATCAGCCCATATTTTCAAGATGTTGACCTCAGAATGGAAACCAGAATATATGGTGCAATGGGGAAGAGGTTTTGCTTTTGCCTCCATAACAAGAAAAGCTATGAATACCATCAAGATTGATAAAGATTAAATTCAAACAGGAGACACCTCTTGATTGGGAGAGGCAACAGTTCATCAAACAGCTTGGTCTTTCAATCCAAGCTAAGTTCTAAGACTAACAAATGTCTGTCATTTGATCAGGTACGAAAAACAAAACAATTATTATTATTATAAGATAATACTTTTGTCTGTTGCCAAGAACATTTTTGTCTAACAAAGATATAACCAGACCAAAAAAAAGGAACACCCAAAAGTTAACAGAGTATAGGAAAGGTTCTGTTTTTGTCTTTCCAGGAGAATAAAAGCACCCAGCTAAGGAATCAAAGACCCCAGGACAAATGAGAATCCTGAGGAACAAGTAACCCAGAGAAAAATGTCCCAAGAAAAAGAATAAATAGACCTAATGGTATATCTAGCACACTTCCAGCAGGATAAATTTTTATAAATCTTAACATAAAAGGCAAGTGGTCTTTTTGTGGTCCCAATTCAATTAAAACTCAAAGCTAGCTTTGGAGTTGGAGCTTAGCTCTCTCTTTCCCTAAACCCAAGCATGCTTGTTAAAGGAAAATCCACAATCTCTGACTCTCGTCAGAAAGGCCACCTGGTATGGGACAGAAAGAAGAAACAGAAGGAACTATTCATTGCCACTAATCTCGTGATCCTTTGGTTTTACTTTGACTCTCTAACTTTTAAGACATACATGTAAGTATATAAATAATATATATACTTAAACTTTCTATCGTGATATAGAGTACTAATTTTAGAAACAGGCTTCATCTAGCTTCCTGTATGTGATTTTGGGCTTGAGTCTGAAGCAGATAACTAGGAACTAAGTTTGTGTGCCCCAGATGTAGTTAATAGATTAGATCCTTAAACCTGAGATCTGCTGCATATGACATTTAAAATGTTAAAGTTTTCTGCAGTGGATTGTAGCCATTACTATCATCGACCTTTGAAGTCTCCAGAAAGATGATGGGGTTCCACAGTGACAGTTCCACACGGAACTTTTGGTAATGCCATTAAGCTGACGAACAGCATCCAAAAATTAGCTCTGAACTGCAAACTTCTCCCAAAAAGTTAGATGAGACAGATGGTCCAGCCTCACAGACAGCTCCATCCAGGACCTGAGGTGAGCCCCTTGCACTTTCCCATTATATACAAACCTGAACACCATCTCAAGAACAGACGACACAAGCTGACTAGTAGCTAAAAGGTATTTCCTTCCGCTTTATAAAGATGCCCTGTGGTGTACACTTACCATGAGGAGTAATGAGAGCAAGGATACTCGTGTTAGTATTCTTTATAACTCCCTTCCATGTTAAAATATAGTCTTATATGTAACTGCTCGGCAGTTAAGAGCACGGGCTGCTCTTCCAGAGGACCCAGATTTGGTTTCCAGCACCCACATGGCAGCTCACAGTCATTTTAACTGCAGTTTCAGGGGATCCGATGCCTTCTTCTGGCTTCTGTGGATACACATGTGTTGTATAGACACACACATACCCATATCCATACAAGATAAACACACACATGAAATAAACAGTAACATGAAAAAACAACTTTCAAGCCCCCCTAGAAAGGCTATTACTTGAGAGTTTATAGTGTTCAATTTAATATAAACTAAAATATTTTCTAGAAGCTCAGTACTTACTGGCAGGAAAGAAGCATGAGGCAGGGGCATTGCTTTGAACTGTGACCACAGCACTTTGAAGTAAACGCCCTCCATGAATTCCTACAATGCTGGTAGTTTGCAAATGGCTTAGCAGCCTAGGACACTAAGAACAGCTGACTAGGAGAGTCCAAAGAGGATAGCTTGTACAAAGAGAAGACAGAAGGCTTTTCTCATAGTGGAAACATGGGCAGATCAGGGCCGAGTATCTGCCTGGGTAGCCCAGGGTTGATTCCTAGCACCAAGCAGGGACAGGGCAATGTCACCTCACCTTTGTCAGATTCTGGAGACAGTTCAACAGTTAAAGAGCACTTGCTGCTTCCAGAAGACCTGAGTTGAATATACAGCACCCACATCTAGGGCTCACAACCATCTCTAACTCCAGCTCCAGGAATCCAACAACCTCTGCTGGCCCGGGAGGACATTTGCAGACCTCTCCTACCAGCACCCCCCCAACACACACACACACACACACACACACTCTCTCTCTCTCTCTCTCTCTCTCTCTCTCTCTCTCTCTCTCTCTCACTCACTCACTCACTCACACAGCCCAAGATACCAAAGATCACAGAATAAACAACCCTGTGTCCAAAGCATTACTAACTCCCTTCCCTTACTAAGCACAGAGAACTGGTAATCTCCTTTAGTCAAACTTAAGTCCTTTGTGAAAGATTTTTCTTTATGTCACACACAGAAAAGCCAAAAGCATGAAAAGGGACAGTGTAGCAGTTCCACAGCTAAGCCCGAGCCCCAAACCCTGAGCAGGAGCTGCATTCCTAGAGCTTTTCTGTCTGCTCTGTTTCATTTCGCATTGCTAAGTGACACTACGACAGGCCTTTCCCCAATGTCTCCTCTGATGCTGTATTTCCCATCCCCCTCCTCCAGATTTACCACACTAGACTCAGAGCAGAGAAGGCCACAAGGGCAGGTCAGACAAGCTAGGGCAGGATAAATCAAACTGCTCCTCTTGTTTAGTAGTTTGGGGGGTGGGGGGAATGTCCACAAAATATTGCTTTAAGTTTAATAAAATACACATGCTACAAAAATGCCTTGCTTTTCAACTGAAAAATTAAAAGTAGATTCCAACACACAGAGAAACACTACTTTCTATTCTTACTCTGTGGGATGGTCTCCTAAAGATGTCCTTCACATTTTTCAATCACACACAAGTGCTCAGTCAGGGACACACCTCCAGGGTGAGGGAGAGGGCCTCATGGAGACTGACTTCTCACCTCTGCCTTCCCATACAAGACCTGTCTGCACAGCAAGACACTAAGTGACTATGTGGCACTGTTGTGACAGCAACTTCTTCCTCTAAGCATGCTGGTTAACTGGGCTTTTAAAACGGGGTATTTATGCTTTTCAGGTTTGCTATACATTTTTAGAAGCAGGACTAAAAGCCTGCTGCTACAGACATGTATTGACCTCCTCTACATTTGAAGGATACAGACATGCTTGCAGCATACATTTACTATTAGTGCCAATCTCACACAACACAAGGGGCAAGTTTTTGGGTTTTCATTTTTTCAGTTTCTGAAGACAATAATGAAAACCATTATTATTATCTCTCACTTCATCTTGAGAACACTCTGTCATTGCTATGTTCTATCCTGTCCCGTCGCCCCCCCCCCCCCCGACCCAGGGTGACAAGGCCACTCCCACTGGAAACACTATCAACTATTCAAGCAAAGGAAACAAGTCACGGCGACTTCCACCCAACCCAGAAGAGATCCCTGGAATTGCAGCAAACTGCCATCAGTGCACGGGGAAATGCAGCCTCCCCAGGAAAGCAGTGTGCACATGCAGAGAAAGAGTCGCGTTCCTTCCACACGCCTGGTGCCGGGAGGGGCCGCTTCCTTCAAGCTGCCTCTTCTCCCCTGACATGCTCCCCTCCACAGAACTGTCCCACACCACCACCTCCTCCTGCTTCTGTCTTTTGTGTCTCAATGAGGCCTTCAACCACTGCCCATTTCCAAACCCACAAACAGCCCAGCACAAGTCAAGTGTTTGTGTGTCTGTGTACACAAATTTATAAACTGAGAGAAAATGTGAAAAAAACTAACTGCTGATAATTCCAAACAATGTATTCAACCTGTCTGCAGATGTGAAGAGTTTCAGAATAAAAAGTTGAGATCTGATGGGGCTGGAAGATGGCTCAGTGGTTAAGAGCACTGACTGTTCTTACAGAGGACCAGGGTTCAACTCCCAGCACCAACATGTTGGCTCACAACCATTCAAAACTCTAGTTCCAGGGCACCCTATGCCTTCTTCTGATTCTACAGATATGCACTTGGTGAAAATACATGCATTCTGGAAAAACACTCATACAATAAAATAAAGATAAATCTTTTATTTTTAAGTTGAGAATTGAGCAGCAGCATACACTTGGGAAGTAGGGGCATAAGAGTTAAGTTCAAGGCTAGCCTGAGCTACAAGAGACCCCCACTCAAAAGAAACAATAAAGGTAAGGGGGAAACTGAGCCTGTATATGTATATACTGTAGCCATGCTGGCCGCACACCAAATGGAGATGGAGTGGCATTAGCCAGGATGTCTGAAAGTAGCCTAGAGCGATAAAGAGGGGACGCAATGTGAGTGCAGCAGTAACTACGATGCCCAGATGACAGACGACTCAGAGCATACCTCAGCTTCCCTGCTATTCCTGTGAGTCAACCACCTTTCTGTTCCAAGTCTCAAAAGAGGACTCCTGCACCCCTGAAACAGAGCCCGCTGCTTGTTAAGACCGTCAGCTGCGCTGACTCACAGCGGCCTGCTTGTGAGCATGACTCTGCAGTGATGCATGCTGGGCCTCCATCTCTTCACTGCTGGGTTTTCAGGACTGCAACTCTGACACTGAGCATTAATGTCACACCTAAATCACTCCCGGGACAGCTGTGAAGAGCTCGCACATGCAGTGCCTGAGCAAAGATACAGGTACGTACATACATACGTGTACACACACACACACACACACACACACACACACACACACACAATCCCATCCCTTGGGGGGCTGAGGCCGAGCATTTCTGGGGTCAGCCTGAGATACATAGTGAGACTATACTAAGACACTAAACGAAGAGAGAATGAAGGACTACTTAACATGGCAGAGGGGCTTCCAGCCAGCCCAGCTGTGGCATGACTACTGCTGGCTGCTTCTCCACAAGTTTAACGACAACTGGGGACTTTAAAAGGAGAAAAACATGAAAATCTTGCATTTTGCCCAGAAGGGAGCATGTTTAAAATTGGGAGTGAGGAAAGCATGGTTTCTTTAAAAAGATTAAAGCCATTAAAAGGAACCCAAGCGTAGCTTGGGAGGTGGCTCAGCAGTTAAGAGCATTTGTTGCTCTAGCAATGGATGCAAGTTCATCGGCCAGTATCATACAGTAGAAGCCATCGAACTGGCCCAAGGCCACAGTCTCTAACTTTGCATATCTCCTTACAGTTATTTTTAATGCTATGCCTTACAAGTTTTTTTGTTGGTTTATTTGTTTTTTGTGGTTTTTCAAGATAGTGTTTCTCTATGCAGCCTTGGCTGTCCTGGAACTCACTCTGTAGACCAGGCTGGCCTCAAACTCATAGAGATCCTCCTGACTCTGCCTCCCGAGTGCTGGGATTAAAGGTGTGCGCCGCCACCACCGCCGCCACCACCCGGCTTCCTTGCAGTTTTTGAAAACTTCCTTCCATGTGTTGTTTGAATCATTTTCTCAAATAAAGAGACATAAAATCAGCTGAACTAGGACAGACTACAGAAACCCTGAATGACAAGAGTTTAGAGCCTGCAAATCAGTCCCACAGGACCCTCTTCTGGCCTCAGCAGGCACCAGGCATGCCCAGTGGTATACAGACGAACATGTAACAAAATACCCACGCGTATAAAATAAAATTTAAATTTAAAAATGCACATAAAATGAAATTTAAATTTAACAAATACTTATGCAGTTTGGCGGTGGTGGTATCAGCCAGGTAATTGTGGCGCACGCCTTTGATCCCAGCACTCGGGAGGCAGAGGCAGATGGATCTCTGTGAGTTTGAGGCCAGCCTGATCTACAAGAGCTAGTCCCAGGACAGCTTCCAAAGCTACACAGAGAAATCCTGTCTAGAAAAAAACAAAAACAAAAAAGAAAGAAAGAAATATGTAACAATAAGGACTTGACAGTTAGTACAGTGTACATTCTAGTAATCCCAAATCTCAACAATTAAAAGGTAGAGGCAAGAAGACCAGTTCCAAGATCATCACTGGCTACACAGGGAGTTCAAGGCTAGCTTGAGTTACATGGGACCCTGTCCCGGAAAAGGCGCAAAGGAAGGGGACTTTCTAGGATATTCATCAGCGTTTGGTTTGGGGGAGGGGCTGCACACACCATGGCACAAGGGTCTCATCCTCCACCACACGAGGCCCAAGGATCCGCCACTGGTCATGAGACCTGGTGGGAAGCTCCTTCACTCACTGACCCATCTCACAGCACTTGACCAGTGGTTCTCAACCTGGAGGTCACAACCCCTTTGGGGGTCAAACTACTTTCACAGAGGCCATATATCAGGTATCTTGCATATCAGATATTAACAGTACGACTCGTAACAATAGCAAAATTACAGTTAACAAGTAACAATGAAAATAATTTTATGGCTGGGGTTACCCCAACATGGGGGACTGTATTAAAGGCCACAGCATTAGGAAGGCTGAGAACCGCTGCTCTATACAGACTTTTTGAAAAGCACTTGAGCTTGGTGGCACGCTCCTGTCATCGGGTCACTCTGGAGGCTGAGGCAGGAAGGTCCTAAGTTCCAGGACCTGGCTAATGAGCAGGCCCGTGAGAGGAAAGATAAGGGAGGGAGAAGGCAGGAAAGGAGAAGGAAGCGCTTCACCTCTCAAGCTGCAAACAATACTCCATCTCCAGTCTGCCGCAAAGCCCGCCCTCTAGCTGGGTCTAGCCACTACCTTGGCTTACCTATGTCCACTGAGGTCACCTTTCTGAGACCTGTCCCTGACTCAGGAGGTGGAAGGGAACCACCGCCTTGCGGTATGGTACGGTACGTAAGCATCAGAGCAGGCAACGCAAGGCTCTGTCTCAATTAGCACTGTTTACTCATCTGCACGACGTGAGCTGAGTGAGCGAGGTTTGTTTTGTTTTATTCACTGCCACATCCTCAGCCATCTTACCAGTGCCTCACCCAGAGTGCTCGGTAAACATTTGCTGAACAAATCACGAGAGTCCCCCAAAGACTGGGGGCAAGAGTCTTCTCAGAGACACATCACACACCGATACATTTCAACCCAGAGCCTTCGCCATCTATTAGCTCTTTTCTTTGAAGCTTAGACACTGTTTTCCTCTGGCTTATGTGTAACAACATGAGTGTGTAACAACTCTGCTGCAGTGCACACCACCTTTGTTAGCTGCCTGAGAAATAGTGCAGGCAAGACCAGGAGCATCCAGAGCCCCCACCTGGAAGCGTTATATATATGGCAGGAAACGGCCCAAGATGAGACTGTTTAACTGTACTGCATCCCGGGTTGTTCATTTGCTTAGCTTGGGGTTTTCTCGTTTGTACAGTTGGTTGGTTTTTGTTCTCTGAGTCAGGCGCTCACTATGCAGTTCTGGCTGGCCTGCACTGCTAGTAACCCAGGCAGCCTGTTAACTCAGAGACTGCCCACCTGCATCCCTGGTGCTAGGATCAAGGCAAGGCCACTACCCTTGGCTTCCCTCAGAGCTTTTGTTTGGTGCTGGAATTCAACCTGGGGCAAGGTCTCCCACTGAAGTTACACCCTGGGCTCTTTCTCTTTTGCTTTTCTAAAACAAGGCCCAGACTGGCCTTGAACTTTCAGTGATCCTCCTGCCTCAGCTTCTCCAATAGAGGAATTACAAGAACGTGTCACCATATCAAGATGTCCACACCAAAAACATCAGAGGGTAATCCTGGTATTGCCATATACATCTCTGATCTCCAAGGCCCAGCAGTAGCTGCTTCTAACACTGGTCCACAAAACCGACTCCAGTAACTGGTAACCCCAGAGGAATTGAACAGCACCAATCCCTTTTAAGGTACCAGGGAAAAGAATGGCTTCCTAGGACCTGAGCCTGGTTTCTTAGCACTCACATAAAAACTGGGCTCAGGACTTGCATCTGTAATGGGGGGTTGCCCACAGGCAGACTCCTAGAGCTCACCGCTAGCTAGCCAGTGATGACAAGCCATGGTTAACAGGTTCAGTGAGCTCTTGTTCACGAAAATAAGGTAGAGAGCAACTGGGGCACACAAGTGCACACACACACACACACACACACACACACACACACCAACAACAACAACCATTCACATATACAAAAATAATTATTTAACTAGACATGGTGAGAAAGAAAGAAGAAAAAATAAGTTAAAGGAATTTAGGAGAGCACACATCTGTGCTGCAGGTCTATCTGGAGTCCAGAAGTTGGAGGCCAGCCTGCACTATACAGTAAGACCTTGCCTTGAAACATTAAAGCAAAAAGAATTTTTGAAAACCCAGCTACAAGTTGGCAGTACTGCTCAGTGGGTAAAGGTGCCTGCTGCAGGAGACTGATGAACTACGTTCTACCCATGTGATCCACACAGTGAGTGGAAGGACAGAACTGATTCTGGAAAGTCATCCTCTGTCACACACACACACAGTCGTTCATGTGCACCAACACATATACACACAAATAATAAATGTAATTTTAAGACCAAACCAGTTACTTAGAAATAGTTGGGTTATTTTAATTGACTATCAAAATTATTTATGATGGTACACACCTATAACCAATCCCAGCACTCAAGAGGCTGAGGCAGAAGATGAAGAATTCTACACTTCTAAGACAGCCTGGGCTACATAGTAAAAGCATGTCTCAGACAAACAAAAAAATGGCACTTCTTTTCATGAAAATACAACAGAAATGATGGCTAGTCCATATAACAGGTCCAAAATTCATACAAAATACATAAGGCTAATTAAGGCTAGATAAGCACTAGCATATAAGGTCAATGTTGCTGTCCTAACACAAAAATGCCAAGATGCTACATAAATTGTCTCTTAAATGAGTTCAAACAGGAGTTCAAACAGGCTGTACATTTCTTAGTCCAGGTTTAGTGTTAACTTGTTTCTGGAAGGACAGTCTGAGGACAGACTCTTACTATGTAGCCCTTCTGTCCTGGAACTCAATCTATACCAAGCTGGTCTCCAGCTCAAAGACCTGCCTGTATCTGCTGGAATTAAAGGTATGCTCCAACACTTGGTATTTACATGTTTTTTTTTTTTTTTTTTTTTTTTAAGCTGTTTCATGAAATGATCACTGTTTAGAACCAAGAATACTTTTCCTGGAGCTGGGAGCACTTAGCTGGGAGCTACAGTGCTTGCCTAGCATGTGTAGTCCCTGAGTCACAAAATGGCAAAAACAAGCCCCTCCGAGAGAATCTATATGCAGCAAAGAAAACTACTCTTGGTGGGCAGTGGTGGCACACGCCTTTGGTCCTGGCACTCGGGAGGCAGAGGCAAAGATCTGTGAGTTTGAGGCCAGCCAGGAAGGACCACAGAGCGAGTTCAAGGACAACCTGGGCTGTTACACAAGGAGAGAAACCCTGTCTTGAACACTTAAAACTAAAAGTATTCTCTTTAACTTTTAACAACTTTATGTTTCACTTATCTCACTCAAAAATTTTAATTGCTACTTTCTTCTGGATGCACATACTGTCTCCCAATATTGTAAAAACAGGAATTTTATTGTTAAATTATTCAAGTCTACTGAATTCCCAATGTGGTAGTCCATCACAGTAATTCCACAACTTGAGAGACAGGCCAGAGTATGGTGAGTTCCAGGCCAGCCTGGGCTACAGAATGAGATGATGTCTTAAAAAATAAATAAATGAATGAATAAATAAACAAACTCAGTGAATATAAGTAATAAAAGGCATTTTTTTACTTTCTAGTAATTTTTACTTCCCCAAAATAATTTTCCACATTAATATATCCATATGTTAAATTTTTCTCTGTATATGTATTTTATTATTTCTGAAAATCTGTAATCTGAGTTGAGTGATGGTAGCACATGCTATTAATCCGGGGTAGGTGGATCTGAGTCGGAGGGCAGCCAGGGTGGTTACACAGAGAAACACTGTGTAACAAAAAAGAAAACAAAAAAGCCTGAGACAGGACCAAAACAGCGCGGCACATGATAACGTGCAGAAATGGAAGTAAACAGGGGAAATGGGGGCTGGAGAGACGCTCAGTGGTTAAGAGTACTGACTTCTTCCAGTGGATTCAATCCCCAACACCTACGTGGTGGCTCACAAGTGTCTCTAACTGCAGTTCCAGGGGACCCAACACCCTTAAACAAGCAAAATACCAATGTGCATTGAACAAACAAGCAAATCACTAGGAGAAATGAGATGTACAACACCAGACCTTAGCGTGAAGCATACACATCTCTAATCTCAGTAGTCAGGGGGCTAAGGCAGGAGGCGGAGGCTAGCCTGAGCTACACAATGATACTTTGTCTCAAAATTTTTAAGAGGATGAGAGGAGGCTGGAGGGGCTCCTTAGTAAGAACTTCCGTGACAGGGACAAAGCCCTGGGTTTGATCTTCAGAGCCCTAACATAAACAGCCTCACATGAACAAACCGTCAGCTTGCTGAAGAACCCATCACATCATCCCAACATTGCCAAGGGCTTCACTTCACAACAGGGTTTGTCAGATGTTGGGTGAACACCAACAATATTATCAAATGTAGAGAGTCAACCCTCAGGAGAGACAGTAACTCACTGCACAAACCTGCGAGTGGAGGACAAGCCAGGAGACAGCTCTGTCCACACAGGGAGAGGCTCACCCAAACAGCTGGTGCAAAGGAAACACAGGTGTGTCTGATTCTGAATCACAACTCTGACAAAGGGGTTTCTTCCAAGCATCCCCTTGCCATACCTAATGAGCCTTAATGTAGCAACAAACCAAACCCAAAATCTACCAACAGTGGCAAAAACTGGGGTCACAAAGAAACGCATTGTCTTGTTCTGTCCACCCATGCACTCAAACAAACATTTGTCCTGGGCCATTCTGTGCCCAGGGGCTGAAAATGAGTATGAGCTGGGAGCCTCTGTTCCAGTGGGAGCTACATCAGTGAATAGACCATTCACTTGTTAGGACAGGAAACCGAACTTTGATGAAATGCCTTTTCCTTCTCTCCCCCCCCCCTCAGCTGAAGCTGAGGGAGGTGAGTGGGGGTTACAATGTGCCTCATCATCACATCATAAAACCTTCCAGAATCCTGAAATCAACACTTGAAGACTGAGGCGCCCACCCCACCCCAGGGCTGAGAAGAACTGAGACATCCATTACGTAAGTTAGCTGACAGCACCCTGCCTCACAAACAAAATCATCTCACATCTACTCCTATAAGCGATTTCTAAACAATGACCAGCTTGCCCAGAGGACATAAGTGAAGCATGTTACCCTCCTCAGACTACCCTGCGTGCCCACATCCTCCCTCTGCCCTCCGCAGATTCCCCTTGGAACAAAGGGCTGCACACACACCCACAGTACATGAACTGAACCCATGAGTGAAGCTGCCTGCAACACTGGAGGACCAGGGCTCCCTCATTCCTGACCCTGCAGGCATCCTGCAGGTGTCTGAAATTAAACTTATCAGACCTTTCACTATTTGCATGTTTGTCATCAGTTTTATTTTGTTTCTTTTTTTTTTTTAATGTTTATTGTTGTTGTTTTGAAACAGAGTCACAGACAAGGATGGGCAGGAACTCACTATGTTGCCCGCGGTGGATACTGTTGAAGTTTCTCCAGCTTTCGCCTCCTAAGAGCTGGAATTACAAGCATGAACCACTAGAATTGACTTTTCTAAATTCAATCATCAACTTGCAACGACAGCCACAAGGTCAAAGCCAGGCTGGTCTACATAGAGTGCTGGGCCAACCAAAGCTACATAGTAGATCACTGCCTCAAGAACTAAAAAGTACAACATGACTCAGTGTTCTCCAGACTAACTCACTATTTACACATGGGACACAGGCCCAAAGCAGCAGACTACAATAACATAAATGTATTTCACATTTTCTTCCTACCTTGAGGGAAAGGAAAGTCAACAATCAATACTTGCTGAATAAATAAATTAACCCAAGCTTAATTTTCTTTTTAATTTTGTGTTTAAGTGTTTCTACCTGCATGTATGTATGTGTGCCATGTGTTTGCAATGCCTGAAGCAGCCAGAAGGGGGCATCAGATCCCCTGGAACTAGAATTACAGATGGTTATGAGCTGCTATTATGGGTGCTGGGAATAAACCCCTACCCTGTGCAGGCAGTGCTCTTAACCAACAAGCTATCTCTCCAGTCCCCACCACCCTATCCCCATTCTAACTTTCCAAAAAAAAAAAAACAGGATAAAAGCAGTGATTAGAATAGTGAAAAATAAAATTTTAAAAACAAACCTGCCCTCCACACTTTTCTTCTCCACCAGCTAGAGGTAGCTTCCTAGGGCTACACCTCACTTCCAAGCTCACTCTCCACTCTCTTCTAACTTAGGCAGCAGTGTAACTGGTTGTACCAAGTCACATGGCCTCCACACTGCCAAGTCCCACAGTCAATGCTATATCTTTCTAACAACCTGAGTTCAAGGCCGAGAAGCTACATAAGGGTGAAAGAGAACCACTCCAAAGAAGTTGTACTCTGACCTCCACACTTGTCACACACACACACACACACACACAAACACACACACACACACACACACACATTCTCTCTCTCTCTCTCTCTCTCTCTCTCTCTCTCTCTTACTTTTTAAAAATAAGCTGGGAAGATAGCTTAGTTGGTAAGGTACCAACTAAGGACCAGAGTTCAAGGCCACAACACCCATGTGAAAAATGGACTCCCAAAATTCTTAGGCTTAGTACTTAAGGAAGGAGTAGAGACAAGTATATCCCAAGAGCTCAGTGGCCAGGCAGCCTAGCCAATAAGTGAGCTCCAGGTTCAGAGAGACTATCTCAAAAAATAGGGTAGAGAGTGACAAAACACCTTATTTGACCTCTGACTTCCAGAGGCATTTACACATGCATGCACATCTGCACACACCTACAAGAAACACAGAGTGAGAGCATGAGTGTGCACACATGCACATACACACACACACGCACAAAGACACACACACACCAACAGCTAAGCTTCTATTCTGCTTAGGCCATTACTATTCTGCTCTATCAGCTAAATCATAACTACCATATAGAAGTTGGAAACTAGAAATTTCTTGCCTTACTAATACATATTAATGGCCCTGACTTAGGGGTAGACCCTCATTTGGTTATACATGGGCCACCTGGGGCCACTGAGCCAGCTCAACAGGTAGGGGCACTTACTCACAAACCATTAGACCTGAGTTTGACCACTGGATCCCTGAAGGTGGCAGAAGGAGCCAATGCTAGCAAGTGACCTCTGACCTCCACAAGTTTGCCATGCTGGTACACTGTGACCTCCCCAACACATAAAATAAATAAAGCACAACGTTTTAAATCTATGACATCTTAAAATGGCTCATACACCAACACAGCCTACAACTGTAGGACAGCCAGCTGAAAAATTCAGATCTGATTATTTCCTGGCCTCGGGCCATTTGAAGGAATCAGTCCCAAGCACGAGGGATAGAAGAAGTAAGAAGAGGAATGTCCATGCCTACAGTTTAGGTTTACTCAGAAGCAGAAAGCCAACTTGGTCAGCATTTAGGGGCACTGAATCTGGAAAAACTGTCCCATCTCAGGAAGAGGAGATGTCTAAGCCAGCTTCAGACCTGGTCCAAGAAAAAAGAAAGAGGTTTACCAGCTAATTCCATGTCAACTCGACACAGGCCAGAGGCATCAAAAAGAGGGAACCCCGTTAGGAAAATGCCTCCACAACACCAAGTGTAGGTAGTAAGCCTGTAGAGGGTTTTCTTAACAGTGATTGATGAGGGGAGTGGGGTCACCCCGGGGTGGTGGTCCTAGCTAGGTTCCTCTATAGGAAAGCAGGTTGAGGGAACCATGGGAAACAAGCCAGTAAGCAACATCCTCCATGGCCTCTGCATCAGCTCCTGCCTCCAGGTTCCTGTCCTGAGTTCCTGCCCTGACTCCCCTTAGTGATGATGTTACCTGGAAATAAACCCTTTCCTCCCCAAGTTGCTTTGCTCATGGTGTTTCACACAATAGAAACTCTAACTAGGACAACAAAGACAAGGAGACACCAAGGCACCCAAAGTAGGGCTGCTGGCTGGGAGGTCAGCACCGATGCAAAAGTAGACAGCCCTCACAGAGGCCCTAGCAGGGGCTGACAATGGCCACAGGCCAGGAAGAGGTATACCCTGCATGCTACAATTCCTTCCTCTTCCAGAGAGTCTTCATTTCCAACATCCTATCCCCACCACAGGGTATGCAGGGAGGGGCAGGAAAGAACCGGTGTTTCCATCAAAGGTTCCTGAACTCAAAATTTAATGTGGGGCCGCCTCCCTCGGGAGGGTGCAGTTTTAGATCTGGAAAGAAGGTCTAGACGGAAAGTTTCTAACATGAAAACTTTTGGCTGAACGTGTGGCTGTCCAGTGAAAACTATTGCTCAGCCTTCCCAACAAGTAGCCGTGGCTGGGGGCTCAGGCTCTGCCCCAGTGAGAGGTAAACAAAACAATGTGTGCACTTCCAGGCTGTGCCATGAAAGAGTCGCACCTCCCTCTCCTCTCTTCTCTCTGACTAAATATAGGTGGACACGCATAGCCAACAGACGAAGCCTTAGGGAAGCAAGTACAAGATGGGCTGGGCCCTAATGAGCAGAGTTGCGGCACCAGCCCTAGCCTCCTGGCCGGACTTCCATCGGAGAGAACTCAACAGCCATCTGCCTTTGGCACCTCCATCTCCTAACCATCAACCCGGTAACAAGCTGACTCCTCCGGCACCCTCGGCTTCTGTGTCAACCACACAGCCAGCCCAGCACCCAAGCCTGCCTGTTCTTTCTTCTCCACCCCAGCAACCTCTCCCTGGTGCTTCTTTCTGCAATGGCCTCCTAACCTTTCTCTGAATGCACTATCTCCCCATTAATCTATTCTCTTCACAGAACACAGAATGGACCCTTTGATAACATACATCAAATGTGTTCTAGCTAGTTTTTATTGTCAATTTAACACAGCTTACAGTCATTTGAAAAGTGTCAATTGAGGGTTTGCCCAGACCATGGCTGGTGCTAATGTCTGTAAAAATCTGTCCTGACTGATGACTGATGTAAGAGGGCTCAGCCCACAGTGAGCAGCATCATGCCCTAGGCAGGAGGGCCTGTGCTATGGAAGACAGCTAGTGAGAGGCCAGAGAGCAAGCCCATACATAACTGCTTTCCTCCATGGCCTCTGCTTCAGTCCCTGCCCTGACTTCTCTCAGTGATTGACGACAGAGCGTGACCTGACAGCTGTAAGCTGAAATGAACCCTTCCTTCTCCTCCTCAAGTTGTTTTGGTCATGGTGTTTTTATCACAACAGAAACCCTAAGACACAATGCAAGCTTTACATGGGTAAATCATTCCTATTTGTTCACTGGTATATCCTCTTTGTCCAAATCCATGCACGGTATTTCAGAAAATATGAGCTGTCAGCTAGATGTGTTGGTGCACACCATTAATCCCAGCATTGGGAAGGCTAAAACAGGTGAATTCCTGAATTCAGGGCCAGACTGTTCTACATAGCAAATTCCAGGACAGCCAAGGCTACATAGTGAGACCCTGTCTTGTGGTGGTATCTTGCTTGTACAAATAAAGTGTGCCACCAGCTAACCATAGAGGTCTGGAGGTCTGTACAGACAGACAGGAAGTGAGATGGCTGGGTGGAGAGAAGATATAAGCGAGAACAGGAACTCTCTTGTCTGCTGAGAAGGCAAGAGGTAAGTAAAGGTGGCTGTGGCTAGCTCCTCCTTCTGTCTAATGTCTCAGCATTTTCCTCTATAGCTGACTAGGGTTTTTATTATTTAGACCAATTAAGAACTCCTTTTACACTATCTCAAAAAAGAAAACGACACCAACAAAAGTATGAGCTGTCATAGACTCCAAACAACACCAACAGTTTTTGTACCAGCAAGAGAAAAACAAATAAAACCACCCATGAAACCACATCAAAATGCCAAATCTACAGACAGGGACAAGTGGGGCATGGTGGTTTATGACTACAACCCAAGTGCTTAGGAGGAAGATTGAGGAGTTCAAGGCCAGCTTGGAACCCAGTGAGACCCAGTGCAAAAACAGAGACAAAAGGCAAAGCCATGGCCACTTTGCTGTGAGATCTCTTTCTGAACATCTGGGGTCTTCAGATGCATGGTCGGATGCGAAGGCAGCGCCTGGAGACTGGTGTGGTAGTACATGACTCCAGACCAGTGCAACAGTCTAAAACCAAAACTACTACAGAGCGCGTGCCAGCTCCAAAGCCACACAGAGAAACCCTGTCTCAAAAAAAAAAAAAAAACTAAACAAAATGCAGTTCTAACGATTGACCAAGTATAGTTCGGCTTCATGAGACTGATTTCTGCCCTTCTAAACTTTGCTAACGTACTTGGTTGTTGCCTTACAATGCTAAGAGCTGCTGACAAGTCTCCAACAGCAAGCAGACACTCCAGTGTCGTGTGTGTGTGGTACATAGCTCATGTGGAGGCCAGAGGCCTAGAGCTGGTGCCCACATCTTCTGCCTTAGTTTTTGAGACGTGTCCTCACTGAGCCTGGCATTCCTCAATCCAGCTGACCTGCTGGCTGCCATCAAGTCTGGGGGATCTCTTGTCTCCGCTGCTCAGTGACAGGATCGAGACCCAGGCACCACACCAGCTTTCTATGTGGGTGCTGGGGACTGCAGACTCCACTCATCATGCCTGTGTAGCGGGCACTTTAGCCTCTGGGCCATTTCCCCGACCCAAGCATGTTTGTTTTAAAGGCACTTAAAAAGGCAAATGAACTCAGCAGGTGTACTGCTGGAAGGGGACACATCATCAACAGGTGTAACCAGATTTGCTCATGGGCAGGAAATGGTGTCAGGCACCAACTGGTCAAGAATAATTACAGCAGCCTGGGAGAGAAGACGCCAGCTCCAGACACTGGAAGCAGGGAGGCATCTCTGGTACCCGCACAGGGAGCACTCTACAGCCCGCCACTCACCACTGTGTCCCTCGAGCAGCAAGCCCAGGCACCCTTCTGTTCTCCAAGAAGTGGGGAATGCATCTACCTCAAGGCCCCTGGCACCAGCTCTTCCCTTTTTCTGGGAACAGTCACCCCCAAACAGCCCCCTACTGGCCCTTAAATTCTTCTCAAAAGGCATTCTGGGCTGGGGAGACAGAGTTACGCATAAGTTAATGCTTAAGGACCTAAGTTCAGATCCCTAGCACCCACATAAAAGCCACATGTAATGCTACTCTTGGTTGTCAACTTGACTACATCTGGAATTAACCAAAAGTCAATGGTTACAGACATCTGTGAGGGACTTTTTTTCTTTCTTTTTTTCTTTTGTTTTGTTTTTTGAGACAGGGTTGATTTGTTTTGTTTGTTTGTTTGTTTGTTTGTTTGAGACAGGGTTTCTCAGTGTAGCCATGGGTGTCCTGAAATTATCTCTGTAAACAGGCTAGCCTTGAACTCACAGAGATCCGCCTGCCTCTGGGATTAAAGTCTGGTGTCACCACCACCTGGCAGTAATACTTTTCTTTCTAAATGTTACCCTGATTATGGTGTGTCTCCACAGCAACAGAGCAATGACGAAGACAAAGAAGGCCTATCACAGAAAACACAGAGGCAAGCAAAGAGACACTTCTGGCCTTCACAAGTGAACCTGACAGCTTCTAAGCCAAGTGTGTCTCACGCCTGTACTCTCAGCTTCTCAGGAGGCCGAGGCCAGGCTGAATCCGCAGCAAGGCTTCTCCCTCCTCAAAATGACAGCTGTGATGACAACTACTTTAATCCCATCAGTCAAGCAGAGGCAGATGGATCTCTGAGAGTTTGAGGCCAGGCTAGAATAGTGTACACAGAGTTCCAGGCCTGCCAGAGCTACCTATTAAGACCCTTTCTAAAATATTTTTTTTATTTTTTAATTTCCCCATGTTTTGGTCTAGAGAGATGGCTCAGTGGTTAAAAGCACACACAGCTCTTGACCACACAGGTTCAGTTCCTAACACATGATGTCTCACAATCACCTATGCCGATCTACACTCAGGCATACAAATAATAAAACAAAAAAGACACCAGTGTTCTCTACCCTCCCAGACTACTTTCCTTTCCTTTATAGCACATGTCATGAAAAAGCATCTGATGTGCCTACCTATCTGCCTCCTTTGAGGAAAAGGAAGCTTCCTGGAAGCAGGCCTCAGTAGTAGTGGACAGGCAGCAAGGAAATATCAGCACAGAGGTAAGGGCAAACATTGTCACTAGCCCACTACAGATGCCTTCCTGCCTTCATCCTGCCCAGCATCCAGGGCTAGCTGCGGCCTGTTCTCTCAGCTGTAACAACTGGGAATCAAAGGTCCACTGGTTTCCAGGGCCCCGCTCCCTACTCACACAGGGAAGTTTCTAATGGAGCTCTAGATTGGGGTCCAATCTAGATAGTGTACTGGTTGTGCACCTTAGAGCTGAAGTGTAGTTTAGCTAGTAGAGTGCTTGCCTGCTTACATGCCTTTCGGCAAGCTAATCTCTAATAATCTTGATTTTCTTATCTGTAAAACAGAGACAGTAACAGGAATGGTGTCAGGGAGTTCAGAGCTTAGCACAGGGAACTCTGCAAGTGTCAGCTAAATCACCATCATCATTCTGCCCCCTGTTTTAGAGGAGGCAAAGGGCCAGGCAGCAGAGCCTTTAATCCCAGCACTCAGGAGGCAGGGGCAGACAGATTTCTGAGTTCAAGGCCAACCTGGACTACAAAGTGAGTTCCAAGACAGCCAGGGCTGTTACATAGAGAAACCCTACCTCAAAAAAATAAATGAATGAATGAATGAGGCAGCAAAGGCTGATGCGACTGCTCAACAATCAGAAGCCCACACCACTCCTGCAGAATATGAATTTGGTTCCAAGCACTCACACCAGACGCCTCACAACCACCTGTGACTCCAGGTCCAGGAAGATGTCTCTTGCCTCTGAAGGCAATAGCATGTACAAATCAGTGTCCTCCCCCTCTCCCCCTCCCTCCCTCTCTCCTGCTGTCCTCCAGTGTGTACCATCTTTCCAGCAGCTAATGCTTACACCCTTGCCATTCATCTTAAAGCCTAAACACCCTGCAGGGGAGAGATCAGAGACTTACAGAGAGGAAGAGCTGAAACTCTTAACCTTCAGCCGGCTCTCCAAGATCTGAGTCTGGGCACCACCGCAAACAAACTCCCCAGAGGTGGTTCCCAAGCCCCTCTGCCTCACACCCAGCTCCCAGCACCCTGCTGAGACAACAACACAGAGTAAGTTTTTTGTCTTAATGAAGCCCTCGTCCCATGATGTGTTCCTCCTTATTCTGAGGGTCTTATGTATGCCTCCACAAAGTGCATCCCACAGTAACTACACTGAACACTAAGATAATTTTTATTGTATGTGTGTATTTCATCTGCATATGTGTATGTGTACCACATGTGTGCCTGGTGCCTACAGAAGTCAGAAGAAGGTACCAGATCCCTTGGTGGTTGGTGGCTGCTGGGAACTGAACCTGGGTCCTCTCCAAGAACAAGTGCTTTTAACTGCTGAGCCATCTCTCCAGCCCCTATGTTGTACATTTTAGGTTCCTATTTCTATCTTCCAACTCAATCCCCAAACTTATGGCGTGAACCATCTGAGGCTGAGGTTGGGGGGGGAGGCATTGCTGAGGGAACATTATTGCAGTTAATCAGTTAATCAGTTCCAAAAACACTAGAACACATCATGAACACATTCATACAAAACACCACTTTGCAGGAAATGAGGTGTATAGGAAAGCAACAGTGGCAGGATACTTATACAGATGCTGTGATCAATGGATGGTAATTGTTGAACAATGAAATGTAATAAAAGCGGCTTTAGAATCAGGAGCCTTGAGTTTGAATTCTAACAATGTGACTTTTAAACCTAAACCAGGTCACTTTTGCCAATTATTTAACCTAAATGTTTCTTAACCTATAAAATACAAAAAATGTTTCCTACTTTATTGCATTATTTTATCAAATGAGACAATGGCTGCACCATGGCTGGCAAAGTACAGGTTTCTAGGGCTGTTCATAGCTGTCAATCCTTTCTACTTATAGAACTCTGCTGATCTGTAATTCCAGCACCTGGGAAGCAGAGGCAGGAGGATTACAAATCTATTATCAGCCTGGAACATATAGCCATACCCTGTATTAAAAATAAATAAAAATCCAGGCCGGGCAATGGTGGCACATGCCTTTAATCGCACCACTTGGGAGGCAGAGGCAGGGGGATCTATTCGAGTTCAAGGTCAACCTGGTCTACAAAGTAAGTGCCAGGACAGGTTCAAAGCTACAAGACAAACGATAGATAAAAATAAATAAAAATCCAAAGTCATATATGCTGTATTTGGGAAGAACACTTAACTCTTCTAAAACCTTGACCACACCCTGAGTCCCAGGCAGCCATCTCTCAGAAGTAGGTCGGAAAGATTTAGGAGAAGGGGGAGAAAAGGTACAAATCATTTCAAAGCAATTTCATCACCAGTGCTGA
Source organism: Phodopus roborovskii (assembly GCF_943737965.1). Lineage (NCBI taxonomy): Eukaryota > Metazoa > Chordata > Mammalia > Rodentia > Cricetidae > Phodopus > Phodopus roborovskii. The sequence goes on from NW_026126646.1 coordinate 1,083,313, forward strand.
AGAGCCCTGCCCTACTTACAGCATCACCGTGGTACATGAAAACAACACGTGAGTAGCTATAGCATGAAGATCACGTAAACAATGATGCTGTGGAATGTGAGTAGTCTAAAAGAGGCTGAACTTAGTCACGGCGCTACTCTGTAGAGCACTACATAAAAAACACAGCAAGGAAGCTGAACAACCCTTTCAAATATGCAGGAAAAAGCGAAGGAACTCAAGGTGACCTATGAGAGAGGAACCCCGTCTGGTTAAACCAGTTTTTATTCTTCTAGACTGCATTCACAAATATTTTCATTTTATTAAAATATGAAACTCTGATTTAACCCATTAAGGTGGTCACTGGCATGACTGTTTTAAATGTGAAATGTATCCTTCAACAGTCAGTAACACACGTTATTTTTTAACCAAAGCAACATTGCCTGCAGTATCTGTGACACAAGTTTCTACTAATAGAGTAACAATACAAAGACAAAAAAAAAAAAAAAAAAAAAAAAACCTTTGGAAACAAATCTGTTGATAATCCAGTATTAAAGAAACTGGACTAAAGCTAGGCAAATTGGTACACAATGTAATTCCCAGCGTTCATAGCAGAGGCAGGTAGATCTCTGTGAGTTGGAGGCCAACCAGGGCTACACAGTGAGACTTAATTTTGAGAAAAAAATTTTTTAAAGATTTTGTTTTAGCTTCTAATGAGAAAAAAAATGACCAGTTATTGTTCTGCCTTTGTGGTCAGGCCAACTAATTTGTTGACAATAATTTACACTAATTCTGCACTGGTGAATTTAATTTTTCTTATATGTTTAGTGTTCTGTTGACCTTGAAAAGAATTTCTTCTGTTTCTTCCACAAAGGTTATATGTTTTTCTTTTACGGTCACTAAAAGAGTTACACCATCTCAAGAACTGAGCAAATATGAATCCACCTTCTGGATTATACAGTATCTTTGGCCAGTCTGTACACTTTATTGGTTTGAAAAAAAAAAGTAAAAACTATCTGTAAAGGCCTCTAAACCACAACTATTTAGAGATCATAAGAAAAAAAGGACTTTCTGGAAGTAAAGGACTACTAAAAACACAGATTGTGTCTCTTTAGAATTAAAGGAAAATGGTGGTGGGGGGATACTCTTAAAAACTACAAAAAAAAAAATTTCCAAGGCAATGATGTTTCTGAAAGTGCTCAGGGCTTTTCTGATTTAAGATGACACTCCTGCTGTAATTGGGGAAGACCAAGTTAGTTGACACAAAATGACTTCAAAATGATTTAACAGCTAAAGTATGGCAATCCACAAAATTGCTTCTTTTCCTACCTGACCCTTCACCCACCCATGTGCATGTTCCATCCCTGGAGAATTTTGGTGACTAAATAAACGTGAAGAGACCATGGCCAAAGAGTAGACCAAGAACCTCTTCCAACCAAGCTGATGACAGATGACTACTTTCATAATACTGCAGGGGAAGTTTACATGAAGCAGGGGAAGAAGCCAAGCCAGCAGGGGTCTTGAAAAGAAGGCCTGGATTTGTAAAAAGTCAACCAAGTCACAGGAAATTCCTTGTGCCCTCCCTGACTGCCACTGCTTTCCTGACAACCCGACAGATCACAACCCAAGTTTAAGGGGGAGAGGAGCTTAAAAAAAGTAAAAATAAAAAATAAAGTAAAATAAAATATTAGACCAGCAGTCATTAGTCTGTCAAAATTATTACAATTTAACTGGAATCGTTTAAACTATAAAGGATATACACTTTGTTAAATACCAAGGAATCTGTAACTACCTCTCAAACACAAAGGTACCTTTGATCAACTTATACAATGAAATGGCCACATGTATCTGGGATTTCCAGCACTTCCTTTTAAAAACGACCATTAAACATTATTTTATCCAAAACGGTTCTTTAAATCCCCTAAGACACAGGCACACACAAACAATACACCATGATCTCAACCTTGCCCCCTTTTAGAAAGACTGAACACCTTCAAGATGCTCTCCTTGTCTTCAGACACGAAAAGAAAAGCAAGCGGAGTTCCGAATGAAGAAACAAGGAAAGAGAATAAAGGAGAATAAAACGAGAGACCCTCTCCGGGGTCTTGCATTCTCTATCCCTGGAGATTTTAGTGGTTGAGTAAACATACTGAGGACACCGTAGCCCGAAGTGGAGGACCAAGGGCTCCTTACAATACAACCAACCTGATGGTGATGAATGACTACTTCCACATAATCTCATTATCCTTGAAAATGCCATCTCCGTTGCCTCCCCTGTCCCAAAAGCCCGACACCACTAGCACAAAATCGTCCTCGGCCAAAGCGCCAAAGAGTTGCCAAGTAATCCTTTCAAGGTGCCCCCCCGCCCCCACGCCCCAGCCTCCTCACCTCGTCAGCGCTCAGCTCCTCCATCGCTTTCCTCTTAATGGTGAAAGGCGTTGGGGAAGAGATCCTCGGTTCTTGAGAGCAGGGCGGGAGCAGAGGAGAGTGGAAGGTGTCTAGCGGGCTGCCTGGCCCCCTGATGGGGGAGGTTTCAGAATTGCATAGTCAGAGGTTAAAAACTGAGAACACGAGGCACCGGGTCGCCTTGGCGTCGCTCGCTCGGGTCGCCCCAGCCCTCCTCCAGCTGCAAGCGCCCCGGGCCGCCTCCTGTGGCCACGGCCGCGGCTACGGGGTCCTCTCCAGGCGCCACCGACTCCCCTAGCTTCTTCCCAGGTTACCCAGGGCGGGCGGCGCGGTCTCCAGCTCGGCTCGTGCCCGCTGCGCGCCGTGTCTTCGTGGCGGTGACGCGGCAGCTGCGCTCCCCTCCCGCAGACCCCGCTCCGGGTCCCACCCCTGGGCCCTGGCCCCGGCGGGAACGGCTCCTCTGCACACTGGCTGCCCCCGAGGCGCGGCGACCCCACGGCAGCCCCGGCAGAGCCCAGCGCCCGACCGGGAAGCCCCTCCCCTCCGAAAGCAGGCCAGGCTCGCCCCGCCTCCACGCAAGGACCCTGCTGGGGGGAGGGGACGGGCGGGGCGGGCGAAGCTCTCGCTGTGAGCGTGAATCCTCCTACCCCTCCAACCCTACTCTTACCCCCTCGCCCCACCAAGTATTATTCATCAAAACAACAGGGCGGCCATCTTTGAAAGGGATCACGTGACCCCTCGCCGGGGAGGCGGGGCTTCTGCCCGCCCGGACGCGGCGGCCAATAGGCGCCGGGAGCCGCGCCGCCGATTTCCTCTTCGCCTGCATCCTGTCCCCGCCCCCTGCCCCACCCCCTCCCCCCCAGCGGCGCCAGGCTGGGGGAGGGGTGAGAGGGGCTGCCTGGCTGTGAAGAGAGGGAGGCGGGGCGGGGGCGTTACCATGGAGACCGCGCGGAGGCGAGGGGCGCAGTGGGCGGGGCCCAGGTAGGCTAGCTGAGGGGAGGATGCGCCTGCCCGGAGCCCTTGGCGGCCCGCAGGGTTGCCGCGGTGCTGGTGTGTTCCCAGGTGGCTCTTGCTGTCTAGTGACGTGGGAATCCTGCCGCCCGTACCTCCAGGATGCTGCACGCTGGCCGCAGAAGCTAGGAGAAGAGAGGGATCGGAAAAAAAAAAAAAAAAACGTTTGCTCTCTGCGGGGAGCCTTTAGCACCGCACCATGCGGCAAATGCCTGCCTTGTTGCCCTCTTCCCCTCCCCCAGGAAAGCCCATGGAAGAAAACTGACAGAAACTTCCATTAATTTTATTTTTACCTTATTCTTTTAGACAGGCGCTCTCCTTTGTGCTTGAAAGTATTGTTAAAATATGAATGAGAGACTCAAATAATTGAGAAAAGGTGTTGAACAAACTACTTAAGGAAGCCCTCTGTATGGCCAGCTCAGCCAGACAAAAACTTCTTTACAATAGTTAAGTCTTGAGCAAAGTAACAGTACCATGGAAGTCCAGAATTTGTCACAAAGTATATGTAGTCTGTCCTACAAAAGCCATATGGTTCTTAACTGTTCTTTAGACAGGATCTTGCTATGTATCCCAGACTGCCTCAAATTTGAAATCCTCCTGCCTGAACCACCATCGCAGAATACCGAGTTGTAACATTTATTTATTTCTATTTGTTTGAAACAGGGTCTCACTGGACTGGAACTGGCTATGTAAATCTGGCTGTCCTCGAACTCATAGATGCATGCCTGACTCAGCCTCCCAGGTGCAAGGATTAGAATGCATAGTTACTCTTACCTGAATAAAAATCTTAAACATTCCACTCTAGTTTAAGAGTTACATTTGATTTTAGCCAAAAGGCCGACAAGTGACTAAAATAGTTACAATTTGTTTGCTACATGCTAAAAATGGGAACATGACTACTAGATATGCAAAGAATTTGTGAGTAAAATTAAACTGCTACAGGCTTTTCAGGAAGGCAGTCTACTTTTCAGGAAAGGATTTCTGTGTAAGCCATTCTGGACCCCTAGTCACACTGATGTTCATTACACTGTCTTTTTAAAAACAACATAATTGCCATTGTAACCCCAGATTAAACCACACATTTAAAGTATACAATGGCTTTAAGATGGTTATAGTTGCTTAACATCATGCTCTTTAATCACCCAAGAAAGGAACCCTCCAATACCCTAAATGTCCCTCCTCATCCTACCTTTACCTCCCATAACTATTCTGCCTTCTGTCTCCATGGATTTACATATTCTGTACATTTCACAACAAATAAATCAAATATTCTGCTTCTTGTGTCTTTTCCTCTTTTTTTTTTTTCACTTTCTCTTCCATCCTCCCTCCCTTCTTCCTTTTTCTTAATAAATCTTTATATTTTTTTTTAGATTTCCTTTATGTGTGTGTTTTGCCTGTGTGTATGTGCACAACAGATGTACAGTGACTGAGGAAGCATTCAGTTCCCCAGGAACTGGAGTTACAGATGAGTCACACACGGGTACTGGGAACTGAACCCAGGTCTTCTGTAAGCAACAAATGCTCTTAACCACTGAGCCATCTTTCTCCAGCCCACCCTCTTTATTTCTTTCTTTCTTTCTTCCTTTCCTTTGGTCTTTCTGTATAGTGCAGATTGAGTTCAAACTCCCAGTACTTCTGAACTCTCTTCAGCACTTGCCCAACCAGCTAACTCATCTGGTCCCAGTGATTCATGTGTCCTGCCGCACACGACAGTCTCATCTCTTTAATGTCAAACCATATTCCTAGCCAGGTGTGGTGGCTCACACCTTTAGTCCCAGCACTTAGGAGGCAGAGGCAGACAGATCTCTGCAAGTTTGCAGCCAGTCTAGTCTACAAAGTGAGTTCCAGAACAGCCAGGGCTATATAGAGAGACTATGTCTCAAAAAACAAAAACACACACCAAAAAAAAAAAAAAAAAAAAAAGTTTTGGGCTCACGGGGACTTGGGCCTATTTCCTTTATGCTGACGACAAAGGAGCACATGGAGGAAGGCCAGAATTCCAATAAACTATTTAAATTCTTATTATAGTCTGGTTTGCATATTTTGAGAGTGGGTAAGTGGGCAGGGGGTGTACAGGTGCCACCAAAGACTTACATGTTAAAGGCTTGGTCCCCACACAGGCTCTTGGTGGGAGGTGTTTAGACCATTATAGTTGTGCCCTTGAATGAGTCCCTGGTCCCTTCCTTACCCTCTCCGCTTCCTGAGAATGAAGTACACAGTTTTGCTCACCACCTCTTTATCATGATGTCCTGCCTTACCATGGGCCCAAAAACAGCAGGACCAGTCAATCACAGAGTAGAACCTCCAAACGGTAAGCCAAATGAATCTTCTTTCCTACAAGATGACTATCCCATTTAGAACTGCTATAGAGACAGGCAGCTGCCTAATTCCCACCTCCACTTAACTAAGCCTCTCGGGTCCATAGTTCCCTGTCTCTCTTGCCTTCTCTTCAATCCTGCACTCTGTCTCCGGCAGTATTTCAATTCCTTGAGGCCTGACACTGGTGTCTCCTTGGTCTGGAAGACTCTTCTCCTGGACTTTGCGTGGTTTATTCCCTCTTGGGTTTTAGATTCAACATAGTTTCCTCGCTTTTGTGCATTCATTCATTTACCAAAAGTATGTGTGTGTGTGTTCATCATCATCATAGGTGTACATCTATGTCTGCGTGTGTGCGTGTGTGTGAAGGCCAGAGGACAACCTTGGGCATCATCTCAGGGACACCATCCACCTGCTTTGAAGCAGAGTCTCTTGCTGGCCCAGAATGCACCAGTCAGGCTAACTGCTAGCCAGTGAACCCTGGGATCCTCCTGTCTCCGGTTGTGGGCTTACAAGCAAATGCCTCCATGCCTGGCATTTTTTGGTGGGATCTGGTGTTTGAACTGAAGCCTTCATTCTTGCAACGTCAGACAGCAGTTTACAGAAATTGGTTCTTTCCTTCCCCTGTGTGGGTTTCAGGATTCCATTCAGGTCAACAGGCTTGATGGCAAGTACCTTTACCTGCAAAGCCGCCTACCATCGTTTTCCTTTGCACAGGATTAGGGATATGCCAGCCAGCGATCCACTCCCCTAGGAAAGAAAAAAAAAATCTTCCTTTGGATATTGCCCATGCTTTCTCTGAATGCTTTCTTGACATTTAACCAGCATGCATTCTAGCTCTCTGTTTTTTCCCCTTGTCTGTCTGTCACAGGCAAGGTCATGACTGGTATGACTTAACTGACCAGCTCACCTCTGTGCCCTTGATGCTGAATGATGAGTAGCTCCCAAGAACAAGAATGGATCAGAGCTTGACTCACCAGCACTGGCTTATTTCCTGGGTTTAGCAACCACACGTGTCTATCCTTAGACATAGTCACACAGTCCTGTGGAGATCAAGCTGTAGACAAGTGTGCTGGTTTGAATGTCCTTGGCCCCCATAATCTCATGGGGACTGCCACTACTAGGAGGTTAGCATTTATAGAGTGGTTATGGCCTTGTTGGAGGAAACACTGTTGAAGGTAGGCTTTCATGTTTGCTATGCTCAGGGCACCACCCATTGTGTCAGTCAACTTTTTGTTGCCTGCAAGATGTAACTGTCTCAGCTCCAGCACACATCTGCCTGCAAGCTACCATGCTCCCGTCATGATGATGATGGACTGAACCTCTGAAAAGGTGCGTGAGCCACCCCAGTTAATGTTTCTCTTTATAAGAATTGCCATGATCATGATGTCTCTTCACAGCAATAAGAACCAGACTAAGATGTCTAGCAAGAGGAATTCAAGTAGTTAACACTCCAAGGCTTGGACTCCATCACAGGTGTTGCCTATAAAGATGGCCAGAAATGGTGTAGTATTGCCCAAAAGGCTTCGGCATTCTTAGGCAGGCATGGTGCTTCGTTTTTCTGCAAGAAGATAACAAATCTAGAAAGAGAAGCTGAAGAGATGGCTCAGTGGTTTGGAGCATGTTACCTTTGGAGAGGACATGGGTTCAATTCCCAATACCCACACATGGTGGCTCACAACTGACCATGGCTCCAGTTCCAGGGGATCTGGTGCCTTCTTCTGACCTTCACCAGCAGCCAACATGCATGTGGTGCACAAATATGCATATGTGTATTCTCATTAACATATAAGATATGATTCTTCCCAGTCACATTTTTTGGGGGCCAGGGAGATGGCTCAGTGGATAAAAGCAATAGCCTTGCAAGCCAGACAATCTGAGTCCAATCCTCAGAAGCGATGTAAAAAGCCCAGTGTGGTGGCACTGATCTGTCATCTCTGCATTCCTGCCATGAAGTGGGGTGCACACACAGGGGAATGCACCAAGGCTCAAGGACCAGCTAACCTGCAGTATAAAGTTTAGCATCCAGACGAACAAGAAAGGCCGAGCCTCAACAAGGTAGGAGGTAAGAACAGACTCCTGAAAGTTTTCCTCAGGTACACACACACACACACAAGGCACACACATGTCCACACATAAATAAATAAATAAATGTTTAAAGAAATCCTTTTATTTCTCCTCCAACCTTGATCTTGTTTCTCTGTGTTCCCCTGCTCTTCATCCCCAACAACTTTCATCTTCTAGACAGGGTCTCATGTAGCCCAACCTGGTCTCAAACTTTCTCTGTGTCTGAGACCAGTCTTGAACTCCTGATCCTCATACTTCGGTCTCTCGGGTGCTAAGATTATAGACATGGAGCGTTATGCCAGGCTGTCTTTTGTCACAAGCCTTCTTAGGAGACTTGTCTGTTTTTGACAGGTTAGGTCAGAACCTTTGTAAAACTCCACTCCTTAGCTCTCTTCCAGATCTGCTCTGTATTAAGTCTCTTCACCTCAACCACGAGGGTGGAGCTTTCCCCGTTGGCTAATTTCAGCAAAGACAGGCCAACCAGAACCTCCATTCCTATGGGCAAGTGGGCCTGTGTGACAGAGTACCAGAGTATCAGTGTCAGCGAGAAAAGGAAGGGGCATCTAGTCTATCATTCTCAGTATCTGTTTCCAAAGTCAGTATACCTAGGAGACTGAGACACACACACACACACACACACAACAACAACAACAAAATGTAAAAAAAAAAAAAAAAAAAAAAAGGAAGGGGTTGGAAGGCATAGCTTCCAACAGACAAACACAGGCAAATACTCCAAAGGAAATCTACCCAACAATTTTTTTCTTTACAGCCACATTTTCCCATTTCAAAACACAGGAATTTTGTTTTGTTTTGTTTTGTTTTGTTCTTGTTTTCCGAGACAGGGTTTCTTTGGGTATCCCTGGCTGTCCAGAACTCACTCTGTAGAACAGGCTGGCTTCAAACTCAGAGATCCATATGCCTCTTCTTCCCAAATGCTGTGATTAAAGGCATATGCTGGGAATTAATTTTTATAATTCCTTGAAAATGGGAACATTTTTCATTTTATAACCAAAAGAAGCTAATTCTATCTTTTGCTCCAAAATTCTTCCATTAATATATTAAGCTTAAAATTTAAAGTCAGAGTGTTCTGTCCGGAAGGTCAATCTGGCTTTAGTTATGTGGCTAGAACAAAATAAGAAGGTAAAGCATGCTGGAGACAACGTGGTGTCCTCTATACAGGACTCATGCCCCGGAGTGCAGGCCCCACATACTGATGACAATACCCCAGTGCCACTGTCTCTAGTGTCACAGTTTCCAGCTCTCTCATACCCCAACAAATAAGGACTTCACAGGGCAGTGAGAAAAATCTCTATCTCCTTCCAGAAATGGTAAAGTTTCCTGTAACTTGAAATGTTTTTTATCGGACTGGAGAGATGGCTCAGCAGTTGGAGCACTGCTTGCTCTTCCAGAGGATCCTGGTTCACTTTCTAGCACCCACACAGCAGCTCACAACTGTGTAACTCCAAAATTTGACTGCCTCACACAGACATACATGGATGGGGGGGAGTGCACATATAAATAAATAAATGTAAGTATTTTAGGGAAAAGAGTAAAATGTTGCGTGGGCATGCCACAGCATGTGTGTGGAGGTCAAGGGACTATGCTCTTCTTCTGAGGATCAAACTCAGGCTGTGAGACTTCATGACAAGCACATTTATCCTCCAAGTGGGGCCCCTTTCCTGCAACTTTGTAAGTAATGACTAAGTTTTTTTATAATGTGTAGGGTTGAGGTTCAAACCTGAGACCTCCACATGCTTGGCAAACACTTCACCATTGAGTTCTAGCCCCAAGACCTCCACACTCTTGACAAACACTTTGCCATTGAGTGGTATCCCCAGCCAAGGGATTTTTTTTAAATCAGTATTTAGTTAGTTAAGGTCCGACATTGCCCAGACCATTCTCAAACTCCCTACTTAGTCATGGATGACCTTGAATTTCTGATCCCCCTGTCTGCACCTCTCAAACTCAGGGATAGCAGGTGTGTACCACTGTGTTTATTAGTGGGCCTCTCTTTCCTTTGTAACAGAGTTTCACTTTGTAGCCTTGGCCTGTCTGGAACTCACTATATAGATGAGGATAACCTTGAATTTCTAACTATCCTTTTCCTCCCCCACAAGTGCTGGAATATACTCTGATTAGTGGTAATATTCTGAATCAATATATGCATCAACTACTTTGGCTTTGCTGTCACCATGGTGTGTTGTGATTATATCATTTCATCAATGTCAATATTGTATATAAATTAACTACAAATTTAAACCTTTTGTTTCACACTCTTTTATTACTTAAATTATGAAACAGTTTTAAGAATTTACTCATTGTATCTATTCATACAATAAGCCATTGCTTTTGGTGTGACCTAAAAAATTTCCTTTTCAGTGTTATAATAATATATATTGAATTCATCATTCTTTTTATGGCTCTTCTTTCATATTCTAGGGACTTAATGATGACTCATAGTGAACTTCTACAAATAAATGCAGAACTGAATTCAACCTAAGCAATTATGATAGAACAGCTTTGTGAGGCTGGGGATGTAGCTGAGTTGGCAGAGCCGTTGCCTTGCACACAATCCTCAGGCCATGCAGAGGAGGCTGGGTAGTGCAGGTCTGTAATTCCAGAACTCAGCAGGCAAAGGAAGAAGGTCATCTTTGATTATATTTAAGTTCAAGGGCAGCCTATGCTAATCCGGATCTTATCTTCAGAAACAAACAAACAAATAAACAAAAACCAAGGCTGGAGAGATAGCTCATTACTGCTGTTGCAGAGGATCCAAATTCCCTTCCCATCACCCCCCACGTCCTGTGACCACAGCTTCAGGGGATCTGACCCTCTCTCTTGACCTCCATTGGTACTCACTCACATGAGGCTGTCTCACTTGCACTAGCACACATGTGTATGAGAATTTGTGGACACATACACATATGAAAATGAAAATATTTATTATGTGTATGAGTGTTTTGCCTGCATGCTTGTCTGCGCACAACATTCATGCCTGGTGTCTGAGGAGGCCAGAAGAACTCATCAGACCTGGAACTGGAATTACAGGTGGTTGTGAGTCACCATGTGGGGATTGAAAATTGAACCTAGGTCCTCTAGAACAGCAGACAATGTTCTTAATCACTGAGCCATCTCTCCAGTCCATGAAAATATCTAATAAAAAAGAAGAAGAAGGAAGGAAAGTAAGCGGGCATGGTGGTGTAAACTTTTAATCCAGACTGGGCTACTGGGCAAGTTCCAGGACAGCCAGGGCTCCACAGAGCAACCCTGTCTCAAAACAAAGAAAAAAACTACATCTCTACACCTCTCTGTTTCTAATTGAAGTCTCTCTTTTTCCTTTCTCCTTTGCAAACTGAAGTATAGCCGAATGGTGCACATATGTCTAGTATACTCAAGGTCTTGGGTTTGATTTGAATGCATGTAGACTTGATACATACACACACACACACACACACACACACACACACACACGAAATACCTCTAATGTAGAAAATAGGAACCATGGGGCTAGCAGGATGGCTCAGTGGGTAGAGGCATTTGTCATGTAAGCTTAGCAACCTGAGTTCAATCCCCAGAACCCACATAAAGGTGGAAAGAAAGACATGATGTCACCGAGTTGTGTTTTGACCTCTACACACACATCTTACACACACACACAGATGATGATGATGATAAATACAATTTTAAGAAGGAAATATAGAGCTTATAAACTGCTTTGGGAAATGTAAATGGTATTATTGTGGGAAACAGGCAAACAGCCCCTCAACAAGTTAGACACAGAGTTACTGTGTTTCCCAGAGATTTAGCTCCTTGGCAGATATCCCAAATAACTGAAATCAGATATGCAAGCAGAATTTAATACATGAATGCTCATTACAGCACTGTTCACAACAGCTGAAATGTGGGAATCATTAAACAGCCATCAACAGATGGTGGACAAGTCATCCGTGGCCTGGCTGGAAAATGGAATATCACTCAGACATAAAGGGGAAAAGGGATGATGCACACTATAGCACAGACAGACCTTGAAGATGTTATCATTGGTGGAAGAAAGTTCATGTGTATTATATGATATCATTTATATGAGGAGCCAGAATAGGCAAATCCATAAAGAAAGATAGCAGGTCGGGGTTGGCAGGAGCTCCATGGAATCCTATTGGGTATGAAAAATTCTTGAAATCTGGTGTGCTGGCCTATGCCTGTAAGCAAGCCCATGTCAGCACTCCAGAGACAGATGCAAAAAGAAACTACAGGGTTTGTTGGTTGGTTTTTTGTTTGTTTGGGTTTTTTATTTTGTTTTGTTTTGTTTTCCAAGACAAGGTCTCTTTATATAAGAGTCCTGGCTGTCCTGGAACTCACTCTGTAGAGTTCGAAGGCATGGTGTAAGTTTGGTTATATGGTAAAAATATACATTAACAACAATAAGTAGGGCAGGCATGGTGGTACATGATTTTAATACCAGCACTCGGGAGGCAAAGGCAGGTGGACTGCTGTGGGTTCAAGATCAGCCTGGTCTATATAACAAGCCAACTATAGCTACACAGTGAGTCTTGTCTAAAAAATAAAAACAACAAAGTAACTAAAAACCCAGGCATAGTAGTGCACACCTTTAATTCCAGCACTCAGGAGGGAAATAGAGGCAGGTGAATTTCTGAGTTCAAGGCCAGCCTAGTATACAGAGAGAGTTCCAGGACAGCCAGAGCAATGCAAAGAAACCCTGTCTTGACAAATCAAAGAAGAAGGAAAAAAGAAGTAAAAGAAACTATGGGCCAGTATAGTGCTCAGATCTGTAATCCTAACACTTAAGAGGAGGCAGGAGGCTACAGAAGTTCTAGGTCAACTTGGGCAACATAGGAGTTTCCAGGCTGGCCTCACCTACAGATGCAAACCTTTTCTCAAGAACAGTAACAGACATTGGGGGGAAATGGCTCACTGGTTAAGAGTACTGGCTGTTCTTGCAGAGAGCCTAAGTTCAGTTTCCAGCATCACACTGGGTAGCTCACAGCTGCCTGTAAGTTCAGCTCCAGGGGATCTGACATCCTCTTCTGGCTTTTACAGGCACACACATTCATAGGATCTACTCACACAGATACATAGACAGAAATACAAATACATTTTTCAGTAGTGTGTAGCGTGTGTGAGATTGTGTGTTGGAGGGCACAGGGGAGAGAGTCTCACAGAGTAGCTCTGGCTGGCCTAGAATTCATTATGTAGACCAGGCTCACAGACCTGCACCTGCCTCTGCCTCCCAAGTACTGTGTTTAAAGGCTGCACCACAACTCCCACATGCCTAAGTAATAATTTTTAATGTAAGAACTAAGTCATTGAGGTAGACAGTGGTGATGAGCTGGACAACACTGTAAGGATTTGGCTTAAACGGTAACTTTGGGGGCTGTAGAGATGGCTCAGCAGTTAAGAGTGCTTACTGCTGTTTCAGAGGGTCTTTGGTGGGGTTCTCAACACACATATCAGGCAGCTTACAATTGCCTATATCTCCAGCTTCTGGAGAGCCTGACACCCACTTCTGGCCTCCCTGAACACATGCACACACACCTACCCACCCATGTCCAAACAGACACATTAAAAAAAGAAATCTTCAAGAAAGAAAACAAGGGCTAAAGAGACAGTTCAGGGATAAAGAGCATTTACTGTTCTTGCAGAGGACCCACGTTCAATTCCCAGCACCTACATGATGGCTCACAATTACCTGTAACTCCAGTGCCAGGGGCTTTGACATCCTCTTTCTGGAAGGCACACATGTGGTATGCAGACAAAAACCCATACAGATGAGTTAAAGTAAACATTGAATGATGAAAGAAAATATAAAGGTGACTTCTTTGTTTTTCAGTTCTGGGCATTAAATCCAGAGCTTCACACATGCTAGGCAAGGGTCCTCTTACCTTTTTTTTTTTTTTTTTTTTTTTTTTTAGTACACTCACAGGGATGGGTACTGTCAAAAGATGGAGATTGACAGCTGCTGGCTAAGATGGGAAGAAGCCTAATCCTTGTGCACCTTTTGTGAGGTCAACTAGTGACGTCAGTTCCGAGCACTTTGGCCCTTCTTCCACAGAATCACCACATGACCCAGGAATTCCACTCCCCAGCCAAAGGGATTGGGGAAGGAATTCAAAGAGGATTTTTTAAAAACACTGTTTTGTTTGTTTTTTAATCTTACAGTGTCCCACCAGGCTGGCCTGAAACCACTATGTACCCCAGGCTGGCCTTGAACTGTGGCATCTTTCTGCTTCCTGAAACCAAGGGCTGGGACTCCAGGTGTGAAATTTTAACACCTGTGTTCTCAGAAGCACTATTTACACACTGAGTCAGAAAGCTTGGAAGAAAGAGCAAGCAAAATGTGGCCTAGCAATACAAGGAGTAATCATCAGCCTTAGGGGCTGGAGAGATGGCCCAGCAGCTCAGAGCACACACCAGCTCATGCTCAGGACCCAGGCAGGCAGCAGACCACTGCTAGTAACTCCACCTCCAATGGGACCATGCCTCTTGCCTCTCCCAGCAACTGTACTTGATGCATCGCCAAGTACATATAATTTAAAGTAATAAAGATAAATCTTTAAAAATAATAAGAGAGCGTGCACTGCTCTGGCAAAGGATCAGAATTCCGTTCTTTCTTTTTTTGCTTTTTGTTGTTTTGTTTATTGAGACCTGTAGCCCTGCTGTCCTGGAACTCTCTTTGTAGACTAGTGGCCTCGAACTCAGAGATCTGCCTACCTGTGCCTCTTGAGTGCTGGGATCAAAGCTGAGTGCCATCACTGCCCCAGAGTTCAGGTCTAAACACCCACACCAGGTACACGCACCTGTAGCTCCAACTCCAGGACATCCTCTTATATACATACACTGACACACAGAGATACACATTAATAAAAACAAAATCTTTAAATAATTCAGCCTCAAAAAGGAAGGGCATTCTGACTCACTCTCCAGCATGGATGAACTTTAAAGATTAATAGTATGTGACATAAGTCAGACCCTGAGGCTGGGGGATGTCCAATGCAAGCATGAGGCTCAGAGTTCAGATCCCAGCACCTACATAAAAGCCGGTGTTGTGGTTTGTGCCTTCCTATGACTGTAATCCTAGCACAGGGTGTTCAGGGGGGTGTTGGAACAGGCCAGTCTAGACAAACGAGCAAGTTCCAGGTTCAGTGAGAAACCCTGCCTCAAAAAACCAAAGTGGAAAGTGACTGGAGAAGACACCCAGCTTTGCCCTTTGACTTACACGTCACACGATGCCACACCTGGAAACACAGATACTGCAACATCTCCCTTCTCCAAGGTCCCTAGAGCAGTGGCATTTTTAAAAGACAGTACATGGTAGAGAACTGGGCAGTGAGTGTGACTGGGGAAGGAGCACCCACCTGAGACAGGGAAAGGGTTCTTCTGGTGATGATGGTGACGGTGCAGTGGGAAGATCTCGCTTTGTCTTTTGTTTGCATTGCACGCTTGAGACAGGGTCTTAGGTAGCCTATACTGCCTTGAATCCTCTTCTAGACCTAGAACTCCTGTACTTCTTACCTCCTAACGCTGGGGATTACAATGTGTCGCCATACCTGACAGTATGAAGATTCATTTATTTATTTACTTTGAGACAAGGTCTCACTGTGTAGCTCTGGCTGTCATGGAACTCACTCTGTAGACCAGGCTGGCCTCAGACTCACAGAGATCCGGCTGGACTACCTCTGCCTCCGGAGTGCTGGAATGCTGGGATAAAAGGCGTGTGCTACCACCGCCCACCGCCCGGCTTCAGTATGAACATTCTTAATGCTGCCCATTGGTATGGTTTAAAAACCATCAATTTTTATATCCTTTTTCTTGTCTGTAATGCTTGCCTGCTAGCCCAGCTTGCTGCCATGGAGACAGCACATTTCCTCGTTGGTATCAGATCTCAAGTCTTTACTTGATCCTGTGTATGTGTTTTGTGCATATTTATTTACTGTTTGTGTGCATGTCCTAACGCCGGTGTGGAGGTCAGAGGACTCAGCTCTTTCCTTCTAACATGTGGATCCCAGATGTCACACTCAAGTTGTCAGGCTTAGTGGTGAGTGCCTTTGTGTGCTCAGCCATCTCCCTGACCCTGATATATGTATTTTTACCACAGTTAAAAATACAGAGCAGAGAGACCCCAGCACTTGGGAGTCAGAGGCAGTCAGATCTCTGTGAGTTGGTTTCAGGACAGCTAAGGGCTGTTAACACAGAGAAACCCTGTCTAAAAAAAAAAAAAAACAAAACAAAACAAATCTAGGCATGGTGGCCCTCATCCTTAATCCTAGCACTAGGGAGGCAGAGGCAGGTGGATCTCTGTGAGTTTGAGGCCAGCCTGGTCTACAGTGAGTTCCAGGCCAACCAGAGCTACAAAGTGAGACCTTGTCTCCACCCCCCCCACCTCTCCCCAGATGTATGTGTGTGCATGATGTGCATGTGTTCTTGTGTGCATAAGCTGCAGTTGATTTTTTTATTGTTTTTGTTTGTGCATAAGCTGCAGTTTATTTTTTTATTGTTTTTGTTTGCTTGCTTTTACTTATCGTTTTTTTGTTTTGTTTTGTTTTGTTTTTTAGATAGAGTCTATGTATCTCTACTGGGGCTGGAATAAATAAATAAAATTTAACTAAAACCAAGGACAAAGGCCCCTTCTGCTTCTGCTCCCTCGGGTGTCCATGTGGAGAATTGCAGGTCACCTCCCTAAACCACAGATTTCCCATTGTTCTCCAGCCCCTTTGGAGTCCAGGCTGCGACCCAGGAAGGCTGGGTGGGTTCAGATACCCTGCAGAAGCGGCGTGGCGAGACGCTTCCTTTTTTATTCCATAAAAGCTGCCTTTTCTCCGTGTCATTGCAGCTTTGCACACGGCCAGCAGACAGCGCAGCCCTCGCTTTGGGGAATGAGTCCCTGCAGCGCCCGCGGCTCCCGCAGTCCTCACGCGGACACGTGGCAGCCCTTCTCAGCCCTGCACACCGAAGTCCCCCTGGTGGACACTTCGGGTTGAAACTCGCAGTGGCCACTCTTGCGATCTGAGCCTGGTCAGCCCTGACAGCTGGCGCCAGCCTGCAGGGAGGGCAGGAAAACCTTGGGAGGGAAATTGCATCCGCGGCCCGGTGCGGCTTTCACATCATTGCCTCCACGGAAGTCGTTCCTATGGTTTGTTTCCTAAAAGCATTCGGCTATTTTCAGGCATAGACTGTGGCGCTGAGGCCTCAGACGCTGTTTCCCATTGAGGCAGCCTAGAAAGAGGGGGAAATCGTCTTGTTGTTAAGACAAAAAGTCTCTGCTGAAACCCCAGCTTCTAGACTTTCGGCGCAATTAGCATTTTCTGTGAAGGTGGCCAACATAGTGTTTCTTTTATATATTTCCAACTAAAATGTTAAAATATCGCCGGGTGTGGTGTCACGCTCCTTTAATTCCAGCACTTGGGAGGCGTAGACAGGAAGATCTCTGTGAATTCGAAGCCAGCCTGGTCTACAAAGCGAGTTCCAGGACAGCCAGGGCTGTTACACAGAGAAACGCTGTTAGGAAAAAAATAGAAGTTAAAATATCAATGGACTATCATCCTAAAGCCTAAGTGTATACACTGTCTTTATGTTGGCCACCATGACAGGGAATGTTAGTTGTGTTGAGTCTCCTGATGCTGGGACTTCAACCCA
Source organism: Phodopus roborovskii (assembly GCF_943737965.1). NCBI lineage: Eukaryota > Metazoa > Chordata > Mammalia > Rodentia > Cricetidae > Phodopus > Phodopus roborovskii. The sequence continues at coordinate 1,100,740 of NW_026126646.1, forward strand.
TCTATGTGGTGATCCCACAGGCTTGAAGACTAGTCCACCTGGCACATCTCCCTGCAGCCCTCCCCCATCGACTCTACGCAGCTGTTTGGCCTCCCCCCTCCCCGCCCCCCAACAGCAGTCTGGCCTCCATCCCCCAACACATTCCCTTCTGCCTTTTGGGAATTCCCTTCCCCCTCCTTCAGCTGTTGGCAAATTCCCACAGTCCTCACCTCCTGGCATCACCCTGGATTCCACGTCTAAAATGGCTGCTTCCCTCCAGCCTTGAGTCCTTGCCTGATAGTGAGACTTTCTCAAACAGGGGCTTTCTGCAGGACTTTCTTATCTGCATCTCCAGGGCCTCCCCCACCAACACCCTATCTCCTGTCTGATCGTGCAGGTCCCCTAGCTTTCTATTACTGCAACAAAATACCCTGAGGATAGCAAGATAAAGTCTCGAGCTGACTCACAGTTCCGGTTACAGCCCACCATGGCTGGGGTGGTATGTGGTGCGGCATGCGTGTGTGCGTGTGTGTGATTATCCTCTCCTTCCACCACAAGGGGATTGGATTTATATTGTCAGACTTCAGAACAAAGAGCCCTTTACCCACTGAACAATTCTGCTCACCCCAAATACATACATATGGGAATTTTGCCTGCATGTATGTCTACATACCGCATGCATACATTGTGCCAGAAGAGGCCAGAAAAAGGTATAGGATCCCCTGGAACTATGGTTACAGACAGTTGTTAGCGCTTCATGTGGGTGCTGGGAATTAAGCCTGGGTCTTGTGGAAGAGCAGTCACACTCTTAGCCATCTCTTTAGCTATCCAAACTCTGACTTTGAAAATTAGTCATTCAAGGTCTTTCTTTGATGACCTCCCTGGTCATTCCAGTTTCTTCGCACCCTACCCATGTATATTCCCTGTTGCTGGGTTAACTTCGAGGTCCTTCCAGGGTCATTCCAGACGCATGTGTCAGTCCCTGCAAGCCACATGTAAAGTAGTGTTGCCTGTACTCCCAACACTCAGGAGGCTGAGGCTGAAGGACTACAAATTCAAGGCTGCAAAAGATGCAAAAACAAACAACTCCCTTGAACGCTCCTGTTGTGGGCCAGTCTTTTGGTACCCTGTGAAAATGTGCCTCTGTTTTACCTGGCCTGCCGAAGGCACCTTTTGATTGGATTAATAAAGAGCTGAGTGGCCAATAGTTAGGCAGGAGAGGACAGGCCTGACTCTGGGATAGAAACTCTGGGAAGAATCTGAAGTGTGCAGGATTCACCAGACAGACTCAGAGGAAGTAGGACACATTGTACTTAGGAGAGGTAATAAGCCACAGAGTAGAATATAAATGGGTTAACCTAAGTTTTGTTTGTTTGTTTGTTTTTGTTTGTTTGTTTGGAGACAGGGTTTCTCTGTGTAACAGCTCTAGCTGTTCTGGAACTTGCTTTGTACAACAGGCTGGCCTCAGACTCACAGAGATCTGCCTCCCAAGTGCTGGGATTACAGGCATGCACCACCACTGCCCAGCTTAATTTAAATTGTAAGAGCTAGTTGGGAACAAACCTAAGCTAAGGCTGAGCTTTCATACTTAATAAAAGTCTTCATGCTTCATTGTTCAGGAGCTGGCAGTTCAAAGAATGACCTGTACACCTCCTCACCCCCAACCCCACCCCGGGTTTCAACTAAAGTGCTTCCTGCTTGCACCTGTATAAAGGCCATGTCTACTACCCAGCTTTCCAGTGCTGCCACCTGTCCATCTTCTGAAGCTATTACATCAACCTTTCTCACTAGCCTTGGGAACAGGAATTATGTCCTGCTCCCTGGTGTGTACTTTGCACACAGAGCAAGCTTATTTTGGGGGGGGGGGGGAGGTTGAGACAGGGTTTCTCTGTGTAGCTTTGGAGGCTGTCCTGGAACTCACTCTGTAGACCAGACTGGCCTCAAACTCAGAGATCTGCCTGCCTCTGCCTCCTGAGTGCTGGGATTAAAGGCGTGCGCCACTGATGCCTGGCCAGAGCAAGATTTCAAACATTCCTTTAAAAATGGGTCGTGTTGGCCCTGGCCTAATGGCATATGCTTTAATCCTAGCACTCAGGAGGCAAAGGCAGGCCAGTATGAGTTCAAGGACAACCTGGTCTATATAGTAAATTCCAGGCCAGCCAGGTCTACACAGCAAGACCCTGTCTCAAATATATATGTGTGTGTGTGTACATAAATATATACACACATGTATATATATATATGTGTGTATATATATATTATATATGTGATATATTATATATATATATATATAGAGAGAGAGAGAGAGAGAGAGAGAGATCATGTTCAATTTGGAAAGAAAAAAGTCAGCATCACTTGAAAAAATTTATTGAAGCTGACATTGTCCTGCAGCCAAATAACTTTTTTTTTCTTTATGATTTTTTCTTATTTTACATATCAATCCCAGTTCCCTCTCCCTCCCTCCCTCCCTGCCAAATAACTTCTAGTACAGGTGGGTGACATTCTTCCAATTACAAGGCCCTTCTTCAAACCAAGACAGATCAACACCTGTTCCTTCTGCAAGGCAATTCAGCACTAACAGTCGCCTCCAGTGGGCTCTGAGGCTGGACATAGTTCAGGCTCTCTGGAATGTTTGTTTGCACACCTGGCCTTCACAGAACATTTCCTGTGACAGGAAGGGAGGGACGAAGAAAGAAAAAAGAAGTTGATGTACATTCTCAACATGTCTAATACCAATGTGTGGGGACTTTGCCTCCTGGTGCTAATCAATGCCGGGTCTTTTCTGCGCGTATTTCTCCCACTCTGACATGAAATGGCTATCAACAATTTAATCCCGACGTTCTCTCCTGCAGTGGTTTTATACTTTTTTTTTTTGAGAGAAGATCTCTTTACATTGCACTGGCTGTCCTGGAACTCATTATGTAGACCAGGTTGGTCTCAAACTCATAAAAATCTGCTGGTCTCTGCCTCCCAAGCCCTGGAATTAAAGATGTTCAGTGCCACACTCGGCCCCAATTTCACACTTTTTTTTTTTTTTTTTTTTTTTTTTTTTTTTTGAGACAGGGTTTCTCAGTATTGCTTTGCATCCTGTCCTGGAACTAGCTCTGTAGACCAGGGTGGCCACCAATACCCGGCTTCCAATTTTATTCTTTCTAAAGGCAGAACTTTATACCTTCTAGCTTGTGTTTTAGAGCTATTGATTGGTTTGCACTCTAAGTTCTGGTTGTGAAACGAATCAGTACCTCCTTTCTGAGGAGAAAGGCCGCAAAGCAGCAAGAGGCAGCGAGGGAGCCGTGCCCCGGCCTCTCCAGGAACAAGACACAGGCACCACACACCTGAGTTTTATCGATAGCAGACACCACCCTGAAATACTATTTCATCTAGTCCAAGCTACTCTCCAACGTGTTGTGTAGTTGAAGATGACCCTGAACTTCTGATGCTTCTGCTCCCACCTCCCAATTTCTGAGCTTACAGATGTGGGCTCAGATTCAGGGTTTCACACATGCTGAGCAAGCACTCTACCAACTCAGCTATACTGCCCCTGAAACTGTTTTCTAAATGGAACTTGAAGCAGAGCCAGAGTAGACACACACACACATACACACACATAAACACACACACACAAACACTCTCACACAAACACTCACACACATACACACTCACACATACACACACATATAAACACTCGCACATACACACACTCACATACACAAACACTCACACACACTCACACACAAACTCATACACACATGCACACATATACACACACACTCACACATGCACACATACACTCACATACACACATACTCACACACACACATACAAACACTCGCACATACACACCACTCATACATACACAAACACTCACACACACAATACACATACACACAAACACACACACTCTCACACACACATACTCACACATACTCACACACACTCACACATACACACTCACATACATTCACACATAAACACAAACACACACACACATTCACACTCACACATACACACACAAACACTCACACATACACACATACACTCACACATACACACTCACACATACACACATACTCACACACATACACACACACTCACACATACACTCACACATAAACACAAACACACACACACATTCACACTCACACATACACACATTCACACACACATTTTAAATGAGCATAGATGTTTTATCTGCATGTATATCTGTGTGAAGTTGTTAGAACTCCTGGAGCTGTAGTCACAGACAGCTGTGAGCTGCCATGTGGTGGCTGGGAATTGAACTCAGGACCTCTGGAAGAGCAGCCAATGCTCCCAACTCTCTCCAAGCTCCTTAATACATATATTTTAAAAATTCATGGTGAATTCAGCCTAGAGTGGTGGCACATTCCTTTAATCCCAGCACTCAGGAGGCAGTGGCAGACAGATCTCTCTGAGCTTGAGACTTGTGTGGTCTACATAGTGAATTCCAGGACAGCCAAGGCTATGTAGAGAGACTTAAACTTTCCTCCCCCTAAAATACGGCTTTTAAAGAATAAAATGGTAGGTACCAGGTGGAGCTGGTCCCCTTCAATCCAATGGCTCCAGCCTCTGTTCTTCTTCTCCCCTCTCTGTACACAAGTGAGTTTGTCATTCTCCCAGGTAACCAAGCTCTGTGTGAAGGAAGAGACAAAGCGATCCTTGCACTGGTAAGGTCCCTCCATATTGCCAGGTAGAATGCATGCCGAGTTAACCTTGTGAAACGAGCAGCCTTTGTCACACTTAAAAATGTTTCTATTTTATTATGTGTTTGTGTGGCCTGCACATATGCATGTGCACTGTGTACATGTCAGTGCTCACACAGGTCAGAAGTAGGTGTCCCTGGAGTTGGCGTTGCAGGTGGCTGTGGGCATTGAATCTCAGGTTCTCTACAAGGGCAGTAAATGCTTTTAACAGCTGGGCCATCTCTCCAGCCCCAAGCCTGTAGACGGTGGGTCTGTCCCGCCTGCTCCTAAGGCTGTTTGACCCCAAATAATCATAATGAGGCTTATATACATTATAAACAGTTTGGCTGATGACTCGGGCTTCTTATTGGCTAGTTCTCTCTTAATTATTAACCCATTTCTATTAATCTAACCACTTCCAATAGTCTTGGCTTACTGGAGAATACTTGGACCTGTTACTCCTTCAGCAGCTACATGGCATCTCCCTGGTGGCTCCCCTGCATCCTCTCCCCAGAATTCTCCTCCTCTGATAGCTCCATGTATACTCCCTGCCTGGCTACTGGCCAATCAGTGTTTTATTCATCAACCAATAAGAGAGACATATATACCGAAGGACACCCCCCCCCCGTTACATCCTATGTCCCTTCTTTCTTTTTCTACAGAACTAGAAATTTTTTTTTAAAATACTTTATTTAACTTTGTGTTGATGTAAAGGTATCAGATCCCCTGGAAATGGAGTTACAGACAGTTGTGAGCTGCCATGTGGGTGCTGGAAATTGAACTCAGGTCCTCTGGAAGAGCAGTCAGTGCTCTGAACCACTGAGCCATCTCTCCAGCCCCCAGAACTAGAAATTTTACTTGAGCCTCATGCATGCTGAGAGCCCCACAACTTAGCCACACCCTCACCCCTTACCGTGCATTTTCTGTTATCCAAGCCTTTGTTATCTTCCTCAAACTCTTCTCCAACCTTGAATTTAACGAGATAGTTCCTTAGGCTGCTGTATGTGTGGATGGTAAATGAATTCCCATTTTGTTCAATCACCTTCTGTGGCTTCAGCAGCTTGGCGATCTTACGAGTTGCAAAGTCAATACCTGGAAAGTTATTGTTATTCTAGTTTTGATTTTAATACTTTACATTTATTTATGTGTGGGTGTGTAAGTCAGAGGACAACTTGTTTTAAAACAGGGTCTTACATTTATAGTCTATCTGTCTGGTCTACAAAGCCACACAAAGAAACCCTGTCTCCACACCCCCCCCACCCCCGCAAAAAAAAAAATCGCTTTTACTGGGGTGGTGGTGGAATCTGGTCTACTTGAAGGGAAAAGGAAGCGTTTGTCAAGTAGCAAGCATATCAAGGTATGGTAGTTTAGGCCTGTAATCCCTATACTTGGGAGGCTGAGACAGGGGGACTTTCTGGAGTCAGAGACCAGCCTTGTCTACATAATGAGGTCTGGACCAGCTTGACCCACAAAGGAGATCCTATCTCAAAATAGACAAACAAAAAACCCAAACAAATACATCCCAGAACCAGCACTAACAAGCAGAAGGGTCCTCACGTAATAACAAATGCTGATAACTGCCAAATCTGTGAAATCAGAGCCCAACAGACTCAGCCTGCCAGGGCACCAACATCTCGAGAGTTCTTTGGTAAGCAGGGATAGTGATCAGCCCCCCTCTTGTGGGCTCATGCACCCCACTGGTGGTCACTGAGTTCAGGGTCCAGGGCTCACCTCTCTTACCGCAGGCATGGGCAGCCCAGGCTGACTCTACCCACTCATCTGCAGGAGTCCACAGTGGTCTCCATTACCAGCTGAGCAGGCCCTCTCTGGAGCCTGAATTTGTAGCTGCTCTCAGCCTGGTTCAGAACCCATCCCACGCCTTGCCTACGAGCCAGACCCAGATCCAGACCTGCCATCCCCACTAGAGTTGGATAGACAGGAATACAGATGCACCTGAGACTTGATGAACACAGAGGGGTATTGAGGGACAGACAGGAGGGGGCAGGGATGACTGTCCAGAAGACAAGACAAGGGCGACAGAGGAAAGAAGATAGACAGAGGGGCTAAAGATGGGCGCGGGAACCCAGGGACAAGGGCAGGACTGACCAGCCCAGAGCATCATAACCCAAGGGAGGCAGGAGGAGATGGACAGTTCAGGATAGCTGCCTTCGCTCAACCCTGCGACCGAGGCTAGAGCCTTGCTCCCCTCCATTTCCCCTTCGCTGCACAACCTTCGGGTCCTACCCAGGGCCAGCATGTAGCCCTCGAAGTTGTCGCTGCTGAGAAGGTTCCAGGTGCCGCTGAGGTCTGCTGGCATGGTCAGGGGTAGTCAGCCAAAGCCTGAAAGTCACAGGCAGAGCAGCCCTCTATTGTCAATGAGGCGGGGCTGAGGTGGGGAGGGGATCAGCGGGCAGGGATAGCGGCCGGCGACGCTGGGGGAGGGGTGAGCCCTGGAAGCACCCTGCTGGCTCTCCCTCCTAGCTTCCTTCCCCACCCTCCTCTGGTCCCATCCCCGCTCCTGTCACACCCTACTTTGGCAAGCCCTGTCTCCCTCGGGACTCCCTCCTGTTGTTTAACTCTAAACACCTCTGAACCCATAGTGTGTCCCAAGTCACCCTTCGTTCCCTGCCTCCATGTTAACCATGACTAAAGCAATGGTTTCACACCAAATACTGTGTCAACGGCAAGTAACAGCACATGCATAAGCCCAAGGGAACACATGGGCATCCCAATAAATAGGAACTTTTACCTTGCTCAGATTTAAAATGTTTTAATTTTTATTTATGTGCATATATCTATATGGGTGCATATACCATGTGTGTGCCAGTGCCAGAGAGGTAGATCCCCAAGAGATGGAGTTACAGGCAGTCTGAGCACCACACACCATAGTCTGAACACCACACACCATAGTCTGAACACCACCCACCATAGTCTGAGCACCACCCACCACCCACCACCCACCATAGTCTGAACACCACCCACCACAGTCTGAACACCACCCACCATAGTCTGAACACCACCCACCACCCACAATAGTCTGAACACCACACACCATAGTCTGAACACCACCCACAATAGTCTGAACACCACACACCATAGTCTGAACACCACCCACCATAGTCTGAACACCACACACCATAGTCTGAACACCACCCACCATAGTCTGAGCACCACCCACCACCCACCACCCACCATAGTCTGAACACCACCCACCATAGTCTGAGCACCACCCACCATAGTCTGAACACCACCCACCACCCACCATAGTCTGAACACCACCCACCACCCACCACAGTCTGAACACCACCCACCATAGTCTGAACACCACCCACCACCCACCACAGTCTGAACACCACCCACCATAGTCTGAACACCACCCACCACCCACCACAGTCTGAACACCACCCACAATAGTCTGAACACCACACACCATAGTCTGAACACCACCCACCATAGTCTGAACACCACACACCATAGTCTGAACACCACCCACCATAGTCTGAACACCACACACCATAGTCTGAACACCACCCACCACCCACCATAGTCTGAACACCACCCACCATAGTCTGAACACCACCCACCACCCACCACCCACCACAGTCTGAACACCACCCACCATAGTCTGAACACCACCCACCACCCACCATAGTCTGAACACCACCCACCACCCACCACAGTCTGAACACCATCCACCATAGTCTGAACACCACCCACCATAGTCTGAACACCACCCACCACCCACCATAGTCTGAACACCACCCACAATAGTCTGAACACCACACACCATAGTCTGAACACCACCCACCATAGTCTGAACACCACACACCATAGTCTGAACACCACCCACCATAGTCTGAACACCACACACCATAGTCTGAACACCACCCACCACCCACCATAGTCTGAACACCACCCACCATAGTCTGAACACCACCCACCACCCACCACCCACCACAGTCTGAACACCACCCACCATAGTCTGAACACCACCCACCACCCACCATAGTCTGAACACCACCCACCACCCACCACAGTCTGAACACCATCCACCATAGTCTGAACACCACCCACCATAGTCTGAACACCACCCACCATAGTCTGAACACCACACACCATAGTCTGAACACCACACACCATAGTCTGAGCACCACACACCATAGTCTGAGCACCACACACCATAGTCTGAACACCACACACCATAGTCTGAACACCACACACCATAGTCTGAACACCACACACCATAGTCTGAACACCACACACCATAGTCTGAACACCACACACCATAGTCTGAACACCACACACCGCCCACCATCCACCGCTACCCCATGGATACTGAGTACCAAACTCAGGTCCTCTGAAAGAGCAGCTAGTGCTCTTAAGGGCTGGGCTGCCTGTCTAGCACCTGCCTTGTTTTTGAGACAGGGATGCATGTAGCTTAGGCTGACTGGAAACTCACCATGTAGCCAAAAATGGCCTCATGAGCATATAATTCTGCTGTTTCTGCTGAGATCACACCTGTGCACCACACCTGTGCACCACATCTGGTTTATATGGTACTTGAGCTTATATACCAACTGAGCCACAACCCAGCTTTTTTTTTGTTTTTGTTCTGTCGAGACAAGGTTCTCTGTGTAGCTTTGGAGCCTGTCCTGGAACTTGCTCTGTAGACCAGGCTGGCCTTGAACTCACAGAGATCCGCCTGCCTCTGCCTCCCGAGTGCTGGGACTAAAGGTGTGCACCACCAACGCCCGGCCCCACATCCCAGCTTCTTAGCCAGCATTTCTGTGACCACTAGACACCTATGTGACACAGAATGTGACCCTGGTGACCTTTTACCTCTGGTTTGATATCACTGTCATGACTTGGCTTTCAGATGTCAGCCAGGTGGAAAAGAGTAGGAAGGAGCACACACGCACCATCATCCCCTCAGGAGAAACCTCCTTAGCACAGTTATTTATCATCTACCTAACATGTCAATTACCGCTGCTAACTGCAAGGAGCTAACTGCAACTGGGAGATGTAGTCTCCATGATTTAGCCTCTACAGCAGAGAAAGGCAAAGGACAGAGGAGGAAAAGTGGACTAGCCTACAGCGTCAGCCATAGAGAGCATCCATATTCACTGTCTCCAAAACCTACAACCATGCTCATCCTTGTAATCCCAGAACTTTGGATGCAGGGTCAGGAAAAACAAGAGTTCAAGGCCACCCTCAGCTAATAATAATACAAACTTACATAATAAGTTTGAAGCCAACCTGGGATGTATGAGAACCTTTCTTACAAGATGAAAAATAAAAGGTGGTGGGGTGGGGGTGGGGTAGATGGATGACTCAGCACTTAAGAACACTTACTGTGTTTCAGAGGACCCGAGTTCAGTCCCCAGCACCCACATGGAGGCTCACAACATCTGCAACTCCAGACCATCTGGAACACCAGTTACAGGGAATTAGATGTCCGACCTTCTAGACTCTTAATAGTGATTCTGGAACCTATGAACCAGTTAAATCTCTGTCCCCTTCATCTGCAATTCAATCCTATCCAGAATAGGTGGCCTTTGCTCAAGCTGGCCCAAAGCCTTTCCTTTCCAGTTCAAAGGAGGAATTTTCTGCCAACACTGCTCTCTGCAGAGAGGAATTTCCGAGTAGACACACCTGGCCCCCTTCCATGTCCTGTTTCTTCCTCACGGCACTGAGGTGAGTGTCCCATGACTAAAGGAGGGCCCAAGACATAGGACTTGACTCTGAAACTGCAATCTGGAACTTGTCCTTGAGGCTATTGAACTAATTTAATCAACTAGAAAGAATTAACTTGAAACTAACTTGGAATAGAAAGACTTCTAGGTCTGGAGTTCTTACTCAGTTGCTAGAGTGTTTGCCTGGCATGTGCAAACCCTGGGTTCATTCCCTAGCATTGCATGAATAAGGCATGGTGATACATGGCTACAGTTTCAAAGGTCATCTTAGCTATTAGCAAGTTTGAGGCCAGCCTGGGCTACCTGAGACACTGTCTTAAAAACTAAGAAAAACCAAAGACAAACCAAAAGCAAACAAATAAATTAAAAACGAAACAAATTCCCCTGAACTTTGAAAGCATCTCTCTTTCCAATTCACAGCTTTCCATTAGAAATGCTGCTCCAAAGTAGATTAATAGAATTAGTGTTTAAATCTCCTCCTCATCCAACAACAACAACAAACTTAGTTCAGGAAATAAAGTTGGCTTGGGGTTTTAGGTAAGGATACATAAGGCCTTAGGTTCAATAACCAATGCAGAGTGATAGAGGTCACAGGCATTTGGCCACAGAAATGACTAGTACTTGCCTCTGTTTCCCCTGTTGACTGCCTTTTTTCTTGCAAGGCAGAGAGAGATTGACTGTGTTCACATCATTTATGACTAGTATCCCCAGACCTTGCATTATGCCTGGCAAGTGCTCAATACAAGCTTGACTGATTAACTGAATAAATGAATGTGAACTTTTCCAAGGGAGAAATGCTCTTTTTACTGAGAAGCCAGGGTGGGAGCATGTATCAGAAAGGGCTGTAAATGCTCTTACATCAATCAAGTGGCTTATCTTGAAATTTGAGGAATACATAACCATGAACTCTGCGCAGACTTCTGGAGTATGGAACAGGACATAAACAGAACATTACCTACTTCCTAGCCTTAACCATCTTATTGTTCCACAGCCTGACCTAAAGCTGTACCTAATAATACTCTTAGCCTTTGTGCCCGTTACTATGGCTTTGGGCCAGCTCGAGCAAAGGCCACCTATTCTGGATGGGATTGAATTGCAGCTGAAGGGGACAGAGATTTAACTGGTTCATAGGCTCCAGAATCACTTTTCTCTGATTCAATTCTAAGAGTTTCACTCTAGGTAGGACCAGAAATTTTCACTGGAAAGGGAAGAAAATCAAAGAAGGAAGGTATTTGCCTCCATATCCTGTGCTAACACTAGTGACTCCACCATAAACATACAGACAAGATGAGGCTTTGAACCTGCACATAGAACTCCTTAATAGAAGCTGGATGCAAGCTGATGGGGACACTTGGAGTGGGAATTCTCTGTCATTTGACAGAGTTTGATGCTGATCCAAGAAAAGCCGGGCATGGTGATGAATCTCCCACCATGCACACTTCTCCTCCCTACTGTCAGGAAACAGTAGCATCAAGGGGTGTCTTCAATTCTGGAGACAGACCCAAGTTAGTATAAGGCTAACCCACTCACCATAAGTCCTTTGCCGAGGATTGGTTTTAAGGATATGAAGCTTTCAACAAACTTGAACCAAGTGGGGAATTATGATGGGCTCCTGAGAGAGATGTCTGATTTTAACAAAGTAGTTGGGGACTCAGCCTTTCTTCATGTCCCAACTCAAGCAGGCAGCTGGCTTGTATTCTTTGGTGGCTACCTTGCAGCTCAAGGGAAGCAGAATTAGGGCATTGTGACTGGCAGGGACCTTGATAACTCTGATAATTCATTTGCACAAGCCCTGAATCCTGTCCTACATCTGTGCTTCTGAATAAAAGATCTTTATTGTTTAGGCCATTTGGGTTCGAGCTTCCTACAGCGTAACTATCTGACATAAAATTGAGGCATTTTCTCCTCCAGTAACTGTCTTGCCTTGGTCACCTACTTGAGGGTGAAATTCTGATTCCACCCTGACTTAACTTGCTGTGTAGCCATCAAGAGGGATATTTGAATTGAACAAAATGCTACTTCATAAATACTGCTCTCTTACCAACAATACTGTGGCATGAAACACGTGAATTCTGTCTTGGAGACTCTGCCACCCTTGTAGAGCTTGCTTGTTATGGTGAAGTTTGGACCCTCAATAATCTATATGGACAGTTGTGGACCAACACAAAGAGCCTTTAGCCCTTTGGTCTTGCTCGGCCACACTACTTAGGAAAAATACCAGGTGGCCCATTTGGTCGGGGCCCATAAAAATGGCTCTACTTCATCCTGATTTAAGACCAGAGAGTTCAAACCCACTATTGTTCTTTCAAGGCTAACCAACAGAATGTTTGGCCTGAGGTGTGGCTAAACTAGTGGATGTCTTACCTTGAGTACGGGATATTCAGTTTAGGGCGTGGTTACTTGATGCTTTGGGTATTGAGAAGGAAATTATGCTTGCCTTTTCTTGGTATCTTAGTAAAGGAAGTCTTTTGCTCCCTCTCTTTTAATTGGGGTATATAAGAGCTTTGAATAATAAATTTGGGGTGCCCTCCCAACTCTATCTCTTGTCTATTCCTTTCCTTAGTCTACACTCCCTTCTCATATATGTATCTTACAGGTTGGCTGGACCTGACAGAAGCCCCCTGAACGTGGGCTATGACACTATTTCTACCAGAGGAACCTGCTGTGTTCCCATGAAGTTGGCTTATCCTCATAGCAGACACTGCCAAATGGTTTCTTTTGTGAAATTTTTATTTCCCATTATTTTATGGTGGCAAGAACAAATTGAATGAAATCTGTCCTCTAGTGAATTATTTTATGTTTGAGATAAGGTGTCAAACAGCCAGGCTGGCCTTGAACTTCTTCTGGTTTTTTTTGGGGGGGTAGTTATGAACCATTTCTCCAGTCCTTGTTTTGTTTTTCAGGACAGGGTTTCTCTGTGTAGCCCTGGCTGTCCTGGAACTCACTCTGTAGACCAGGCTGGCCTTGAACTCACAGAGATCTTATTGCCAAGTCTCCCAAGTGCTGGGACTAAAGGAATGACAGCCATACCCGGGTAGCCTTGGACTTCTAGTCCTCCAGAGTACTGGGATTCTAGGCATGTGCCACCACATTTGTCAGCCCTCTAGTAAATTTTAAGTACTCAATGCATTAGTGCTGACTATACATATAGCATTGTACAGGGACTCCCTACACATATTAGATGTTGGAAGGATGTGAACACATGTGAGCACATGTACACTCAAGAGTCCAGAAGACTCTGTCTGTCAGATCCCCCGGAACTGCACTCACGGACACCGTGAGCCACCATGTGGCTGCAGGAAACTGAACTCGGGTCCTCAGCAGATGCCCTGAACCACTGACTCGCCTCTACTCTCATAAGATTCCTATAAAACATCTGTCTCCCACTTCTCACACCCTCCCACTGGCCTTTGGTATAACTGTTTCAATGTACATTCTCCAGCATTCCTCACTCAGAGGTATGGATAGGTGAAATGCTATATAAGAGATTTTATTCAGAAGACACCAATAGATGGCTGTGGATGTATGTTGGTAGAAGCGCGTTTAGCATACGTGAAATCTGAGGCTCTAGCCTTAGCACTGGCTGAATCAGGCATGGCTGTAACCTAGGCCTGCAGTCCCAGCACCCAGAAGGTAGAAACAGGAGGATCAGAAGTTCAAGGCCATCATCATCTACATAGGGAGTTTAAGGCCAGCCTGGGCTAGAGGCTCTGTCTCAAGCAAATCAGGCACAGTCTGAGAGCACATCTGTAATCTCAGCGCTCCAGAGACTGGGGCAGGAGGATCTCGAGTTTGAGGGCGGCCTGGGCTACACAAGATCTTGTCTTACACATCTACCAAAACAGCCAGGAGAAGAAACAATGAGGGGAGGAGCAGGGGTAAGCACTTTTGTCGGAATGCTCCGGGAAGCTGGGTGACACCCCAGTAGCCACTCGCTGGCTTTGTGTGAGTTTGGAAGTTGCCATTTTACAGCATCAATGTTAAGGTTACTGTTTGTTTTGAAAATTGCCTGGACAGCTCCCCTTGCTTTGGGAAACAGTGCACCATCAGTTTCTTAGACTCAGTAAGGCCCACAGGCAGAAATGGTAGAAGAATGGAGGCAATGGCAGCTGACGGGTCTATACAAGTGTGCACAAGGAGGGATGCTTTCCTGGAGCTGTCCAACCAGAATCAAGAGACTTCCCCAGCCCGTGCCAGGCACCAGTGCAGCAGGCCAGAAGGTCACAACCAATGCCCCAAACCTAAGAATCTTCTCCTCACACCACTGACTGAAACTTGGTGGCAGAGGGCAGGGCGGGTCTGGCACTTCCTGGCTCCTGGCATACAAACAGTGGTCACACAGGAAGAAACTAATAGGTGTCAGCAAGGGACTCTGAGGGGCCTGCTGACTGGGGTACTTGGATGCCTGGCCCTGGGAACCCTCCTTCAAGGCAGATACTCTCTTCATTGTCTCACGACCTCACAGGCAGGTGTTGGAGGGACATCTGAGCCCTGCAGTGTGGCTGACATGGTAGTTTAAGATTTGTGTTGGGGCTGGAGAGATGGCTCAGCAGTTAAGACCACTGGCTGCTGTTCTTCCAGAGGTTCTGAGTTCAATTCCCAGCGACCACATGGAGACTCACGGCCATCTCTAGTAGGATTGTATGCCCTCTTCTGGCATAAAGTCATACAGTCAGGTAAAGCACTCATAATACACAAAATAAATAAATCTTTTGAAAAAGGCTGTGGACTTGTTCAAGGTTAAAGAGGATCAGGTTTGATTGGAGGAGACTCCCTGAAAATCCTGACCACAGACATAAAGAAATAAACCTAGAAATCTACGAGACCATTGATACATATTTTACCTGCTCAAACATAAAACAAAAAAATCATCTTTGGCGGCCTTGTGTACAATGCATAGTCCACACTCGTATTAATGCTGATATGTATGTTATCTTTGGAAGTTTATGTGTTCTCAGAGCAAGGGAAACAGACACCAATGCAAACAGGTGGCCCAGGGATCCAGCCTATCAGAGAGCTTCTGCTGCAGTTTCCTCAGAGCTCTGCATCCAGGACAGCTTCAAGGCTGCTGGCTGAGATGGTCCAGCCTCACTGACTACTGCAGCCAGGACTCCAGATAAGTTTTGTGCATTCTCATTGCACAGACATTGAATAACAAATGTTACAGCTAGCTCTTCCAGGACTTGACCATTATCCCAATTTTCTCAGTGTCTTTTAAAGATGCCATCATCCCAGACAACAGGAAGCAGTCTAAAGAACATGAGGCCCACATTCCCAAGAGGTAGGGTGGGTGGGTTTTGGTCATTGGGTGGGTTATGGATGTTTGCTATTGTTTAGGGGGGTTAGTTACAAGTTGTTATTCATCATGGTCAAAAAAAAAAAAAAGCTAAACAAAGGATATTAAATTCAAGGATCTCTTTCTGAAGAAAAAAGGGGGGATATGATATAGAAATTATAGGATAAAAGATTACTTGTAGGGAGCCGTCCCTACATTCTCCATTACAAGATGGCGCTGGCATCCGGCTGGCGGTTGGCATAAATAAGCCTGTGCGCGTGTGTAAGGGGATTTCTCCCGCGCCTCTCCCATGGCGTCATTTGGCCTGATGAGCGAGCAACCAGTCAGGGAGTGACACGTCCTAAGCGAGGCTGAGTTTCTATATAAGGGTGTGGGTTTTTGCTCCCGGGTCTTCGCTCTGCAGTTGGTGTAAGCTTATGCTCTGCCTCTCAAGAAGCATTAAAGCTGTTATCGCAGAAGGATCCTATCTGTGTGCCGTGTCGTTCTTGCTGGCGAGACGGTAGCGCGGGATAACTATTGAATCTATTTTCCGAGTAAAACAGCAACTACTGGGCTCGAATATTCTACATTGGTACGGATTTTGGTATATTGATAAAAATTTAAGGTTATTTTAGTTATATTGTATGTTCGTTCTATGCTTATTTAAGGTAATATATATATATGTATATAATTTAAACATGTTTATAGTGTGATAGTTTGGAAGAAAGTATCTCCCAAAGGGAGTACCACTATTAGGAGGTTTGGTCCTGCCTCAAATAAATGCGCCAGGCTTTGTTCATTCCTCATGGGAGACCTTACCCTTTCTGAGGAGTGGAGGAGGTGAGAAGGGGGAATTGTGGTTGGTATGTAAAATGAATAAAAAACAAAAGAAAAAAAAAAAAAGACAAAAAGGAGGTGTAGCCTTGCTGGAGTGGGTGTGTCATGGTTAGAGTAGGTGTGGTCTTGTTGGAGGAAGTGTGTGTCTGTGAGGGCAGGCTTTGAGGTCTTTATGAAGCTTCTCTCAGTGTGACAGTCAGTCAACTTCCTGCTGCTTTCTTGTCAAGATGTAGCCAGCTCCATGTCTGCCTGTATACCACCACGCTCCTCATTGCCATCATAATGGATCAAACCTCTGAAACTGTAAGTTACCATCTCAGCTAACTGTGTTCTTTGTGAGAGTTGCTGTGGTCATGGTGTATCTTCACAGCAATAAAAACCTAACTAAGACAAATAGTCATCTATAACAATCAAACTTACAGTCATGCTGGATATGTTTTGAAGGTCATTCAGATATATATTTAGATAGATAGGTGGTCTTCAAATACTACAAAGACCTACAGATTATGGCACTTAAAATGTTATAATAACATGAGGCGCTTCATGACAGTGAGATGTATCTGCTCCTGACAGCACCAATCTACTTCAAACAAGATGATGGGCATTGAAAGACCTCCATATGGAGTTTGCTTTCTTTGTGGCAAAAGCTAGCCATTTGGGCAAGAAACTGCCCTTGCCTCAACTGCTGACAGAATATTGTCCAAACTGGATAAACAGGACACAAAGAAGACAACCACCAAACTTTGTCAAGACTGCTTGAGAATTCCTGCTTCACAAAAAAGTCTGTCAGATATTTTAGGCCCATAGGCTGGGGATGGAAGCCCCAGTGTTTCAGAGGATCCTTGGTGTGACAGTCCCAGTCCAGGCAGCCAGATGTCTCTGTTGATTCTGAATTTTGGAAGTTGCCTGCTCTGCACCTCCTGTTTACTCAGGTAATATTATACCCTTCTCAGGTCTCTAACCGAGATTGAACACTAGCTTTGCTTGTTACCAACTTCAGGAAAGAAACTTACATAAAAGATGTAAAGTTGCCAGGCAGTGGTGGCACACCTGTGCGGTGGCGCACCCCTTTGATCCCAGCACTCGGTAGGCAGAGGCTGGCGGATCTCTGAGTTTGAGGCCATTCTGCTCTGCAGAAAGACTTCCAGGATAGCTAGAGCTACACACAGAGAAACCTTGTCTCAAAGAAAAAGAGAAAAATGTAAAGTTTATAAGGTTGAGAAATATAAAAGCTTAAGTTGTTTATCTAAAAAGATGGTTTTTTTTTTTTTTTGCTTTTTTAAAGATTTATTTACTTACTGTATATAGTGTTCTGCCTGCATGTATGCCTGAAGGCCAGAGGAGGCACAAGATGTCTTTACAGATGGTTGTGAGCTGCCATGTGGGTGCTGTGAATTGAACCCAGGACTCTGGAAGAGCAGCCAGTGTTCTTAAACTCTGAGCTATCTCTCCAGCCACTAAAGAAATGTTTTAAGGACTAAAACGATGTTTTTATTATGGCAATACAACTAATGACAAAAAATGCTTTAGGTATAAAATTTTGGACTAAGCTAGGATAGATAATGAAGTATTTTCTATAAATTTGGTATAAATGGACTGGGCATTCTAAATATAATTCTTACATTATAATTGTTCTTATTGTATATAGTCTTACTGTGTTAGAATTAAAACTTTTCTGTTTTATTTAGACAAAGTGTGTGTGTGGGGAATGTTGTGGAATATTACTTTACAACATGTGAAGATGTGTCACTGTGGTTGGTTTAATAAAGAGCTGGACGGTCAATAGCTAGGCAGGAGGTATAGCAGGGCTATGTAGAGAAACCCTGTCTCAAAGAACAAAGGAAATATAAAGGTAGTATTTCTCACAGGAAAAGCTAACATGGGCTTGAAGATGCACTCTGTAGACTCAGAGCCTGTCCTGTTGACACTCACACTAGTCTCTCAATTGTATCAGATTCTTCATGATGGAAGGACACACAGCAGCACATGCTCAGCACATAGCTTGGCACTGTGAGGTTATGTGATAATATTAGTAAAAGGAGTGTGGACTCCAGAGATGGACACTACTGAGTGTGTTGGGTGTAGATGGAACCCTTTGGGAACAGTTTTGAGGACTGAGGAGAAATAAGACTCCCCACAGCAACCTGAAGGAAAGTTAGAGGAGCCTGTGTCATGACAGAATGCCTTCTGGGCTCTCAGAGCAATGAATCAGAGAGGCTGGGGCAGACAGCAGCCCTCCTGATGCCAGGGGGGGCCGAGGCGGCAAGGAGCAAACTGCATCCTCTGACTCAGGTGAACTCAGTTGTCCCTTTGGAGCAATCCCTACAATGTGTCACCATGGGAACCACACTCTTTACCCAGCAAGTTTGCTGTTCACACAGGTAAGTGATAAGCTAAAAGCTCTATGTGTTGTTAACCTCTCAATGAGGAGGTCAGCGAAGGAATTTCATTGTACTCAAGGTATTCAATACAGGCAGGGGATAAAGGGTTCTATACATAAACTCCTCCAACACCAAACAAAGGAAAATGGACGCTCCACACAATCTCTAAACTCCAAGTTCAGACGGCAAAAGCAAACTATGAAAAAAATGTTCTAATTTAAGAAAAGCAGCACTCATTTTAAGAAAAATGACATGCAACGGGGGGGGGGGGAATCAAGCAGAGGGGAGGGGGAGACCAGCCTCAGGGGACAAAGAGCAGCAGGAGAGAGGAAAAGAGGGACAGAGAGGGGGAGGGGAGGAGAAGGAAGGGGAAGGGGAGGGGGAGGGGGAGGGGAGGAGAAGGAAGGGGAAGGGGAGGGGGAGGGACAGAGGAAGGGAGAGGGGGAGGCAGGAGGGGCAGGGACCTTTTAAAAGGGAACGTAGTGACTGTGCACAGGCGGTGCTCTCAGTGGCTGCCACTGAGGGTGCATCCTGTCAGAACCCCAAGGACCGGCCAGTACAGGTGCCTGGATACTAACAGGTGTGATCAGGACTAACTAGTGGAAGATTCTCTTTTCCCATAAGGGAAGGCAAAACAATTGTAATTTCCAGGGCTGGAAGATGGCTCAGAGCTTAAGAGCACTGGCTGCTCTTTCACAGGACCCAGGTTCAGTTCCCAGCACCCACATGGCAGCTCACACCCACTTTTAACCCTGGTTCTGGAGATCCATTGCCTTCTCTGGTCTTCTCAGGCACCACACACACTTGGTGCATAGACAGACAGACATGCAGTCCAAACACCCACAGACATAAAAATATAAAATTGTAATTTCCATTATGCAGAGAGGAAGTTCTGGCCTTGAGGACATCCTCGACTAATCCAACAAGTGGCTACATTTAGCTGCATCCTTGGAGCTGGTCCCAAAAGCCAAGTATCAGGTTCTGTGCAAAGTTCAATCACGAGCAGTATGAGGAGCCTCCTGGGAGGGCCAGCATGCCTTGCTCTATGGGTCCATAAAGTAGCAGGGTTCCAGCACCTCCAAAGAGGAGACACTGAGGTCTAAGGTCAGGCTACAACACTAGAACCTTACCGTGCACGGCACACGAGATGATCTGTGTGCGCTCTGCCAGCATTAGGTTTGATGGCTAAGCTATTATTATTCAGTGCTGCCCTGGCTCTTCAGCTCCAAAACCTTAACAAGGGCAAAGGGATCCCTACCTATCTCTACCGTCTGAGATGTGGCCATCCACGCATCCAGCCACTGGGGATTGAGGCCGTGGGTGCCAGGCTTTTCATCTCTCTGTTTTTGACAGTTGATAGATGGCTTTAGTAAGATGAGTAAACATTTTTCTTTTCCTGTCAGATTCAGATCTGACAAGACAATTGCATAATTAATTTTTTTCGTCTGTACAATACAAAGTATTCATCTAGATAGGCATGTATAAAGCATGAATTCCAAAGGTGAACTGAGCCACTTGGGAGGCAGAGGTAAGCAGATCTCTGTGAGTTCTAGGCCACCCTGGACTATATCCTGAGATACCCATCTCAAACATTTAAAAAGGTAAATTATCCTGCTCTCATTAGGAATTTAGCTCTTTTGTTGATGTTGCTGGAACAGATTCATATGTCCTGACACCATGGCTGTGCAGGTGACCCTGAACTCCAGATTCCCCAGTCTCCATCAACACTGTGCTGACATTATGAGTGTGTGTCACGGTGGCCAGTTCAGGGGTATGACTTTACCCCTGTACTCACTGCAAGAACATTTTCATAAAACATAAGAAGTTGTCTCTAGTCTGTATCCCATTAAAGGCTATCCCACACCCTTAAAAAAAAAAGTGTGGCACCCTCAATGGAGAAACTGGGGAGGGTACTGCTGGTAGGACTTCCTGACCACACTGACCCAGCACTACCCCCTCTGGTGGATGCTAGAAACAGGAACATCGTATGTGTCCCAGACATCCAAAGATGCCAAGTCAGAGATGCCCTGGGTGATGGCCGGTAGGAGCCAAGTTGAGCCTTTTCTACCATGTGGTGTTTGCCATACTGGTTGCTTCTCCATTAAATTCTTGCATCGATTTGACTTCAGGAAAGACCTCCAGGGATCATCCCAGAACCCCCTTAAAGATGGTAGAAGCTGGGGGGCAGGGCCAGATTTCTGGGGGTTACCACTCGCACACTCGCACTACATACAGGCTGCTGGTGGGATCTGTTGCTGTCCTGGACCTGCCAACTGCAGCGCAGGGCGGCTCCTGGGGACAAGGACCCCGGAAGACACTGTGGCCCACGGTCCTTGGTCCCCACCATCCTCACCTGGCTGTACACACAGTGCAGGGACAACCTGACTGCAGAACGCACCAGGCACTGACTGTATGTTTTCTAGGGAAAGGTTCCTGTAAAAGCTCAATCAGCAACAAATCACACAACTTTGTGTTTTGACAAAAGGCTATGATCTCAGCGATTGGGTCAGAGAAGCAGAACCAGAAAAAAGTGTGAAGCAGCAGACTCTTTCTCTGCATAGATTCAGGAGATGCAGATTCACGTGGTGCTGAGAGACCACAGGCCTTCAGAAACTTGACAGTTTCAGGTGGAGCATGGCGCTTTCTTCCACAAAACAGCATTGGCTCCAAGTTCCACGGCAGGAAGAGCAGCTGGGGCTGACCCAGTTTACCCCTCATGTTCCTGAGAGCTTTGCTCATCCTTAATTACAAAATTATAAATAATCCAGAAGGGGGCAGCAGTGGTGCACGCCTTTGAACCCAGCACTTGGGAGGCAGAGCCAGACGGATCTCTGTGAGTTCGAGGCCAGCCTGGTCTACAGAGCGAGTGCCAGGACAGCCCGAGACAGACAGAGAAACCTGTCTCAAAAAACCAACCAACCAAACAAACAAACAAGAAAAAGGAAAGCATAAAGAATGATTGGTTGAAGTGTGAGTGTTCTTCACTTTTGTTTGCTTGTTTATTCGTTGTTTTTTGAGACAGGATTTCTCTATGTATGTAGGCTCCGAGTGCTGGGATTAAATTCACGTGCCATCACTGCTTTCTTGGCTCTTTGGGGTTTTCTTAGAGGCACTATGACAGTATCTTTGAAGTTGTCCCCAAAGTTAAAAAGATGATGATGGCTCAGCAACAAAGCTTTGCTAAGAAAATGCTTAGGGCAGAGCCTGGCCGCACCCCTTGTCCCCAAAGGTGGGGTGGGGTTTCAAGCAGCTACATCTGGACAAAACTTAGCCAGCTATTCTTTTCATTTGTCTCTCGTGGAGGTCAGCCACCTTTACCGAATGGGTTCTCTTGCTGCTGTGTGGGTGCTTGAACTCGGGTTGTAAGTCTTGGCAGCAGGCATCTTTGGCCACTGAGCCATCTCACCATCCCTTTAATCAGCTACTCTGATGTGGGGCAAGGAAAACTGGGGTGTATTCGGACTTCTTCCAGGTGTACTCATAGCCTTCATTTTGCGAAGCTGGAGGCCCACTGCTCAATGGTGCACTTCACAGGATCACTTATTTATTTATTTAGAGACAGGGTCTCCAGTATCTCTTGATGGTCTCAAACTTGCTGGTTGTCAAGGATGAAGTTGAAATTCTGATCTTTCTGCTTCCATCCTCTGAGTCCCTGGACTACAGGTGTGCACTGCCATGGCCAGCTGTGTGGCTCTGGTAATTTAATGTAGGGCTCCCCCAACTGAGCTACCCCAGCCAACGTCCCATTTTAATGGATTCCCTCCTCCGCCCATCCTGGATAAAGATGGCTGGCATCAAAGCACATATAGCACTATTAGTTCTCTCCATAACTAAAGCTAGGGCTTGGTTTTACTTTGTTTCTTAGGAAGAGTCTATGTTGTCTAGTGTCATCTCTAATTGGGTTCAAAGTGACTCTGCTACCTCAGCTCCCGGAGCAGCTTGGGTCACGGGCGTGCTTTGCTGACCTGGCTAGAGTGAGACTTTCCTTCCTTCTTTCTGTGTGTGGGTATTTCCCTGCATGTATGTCTGTGCAGCATGTGTGTGCCTGGAGCCCAGAGGCCAGAGAGTGCATCAGGTACCCTGAAACTGGAGTTAGACAGTGTGAGCTGCCATGCGGATGCTGGGAACTGAACCTGGGTCCCCTGGAAGAGCACCGAGTGTTCTGAGCCGTCTCTCCAGCCCCTAAATGGAAACTTTTGAGTGGCTTTGCTTTTCAAATCTGTTTTTTTTTTTTTTGTTCAGTACTCATGGTGCCCAGTCTTGAAAAGCTTAAGAGCGTCACTGAAATGTCATTGTAGTGCATAGGCTGTTATTTTAATTTTTGTTTTTAATTTTTGGAGACAGAGTTTCTCTGTATGTCTTTGGAGCCTGTCCTGGAACTAGCTCCGTAGACCAAGCTGGCCTCGAACTCACAGAGCTGTACCTGCCTCTGCCTCCCGAGTGCTGGGTTCAAAGGTATGCGCCACCAAAGCCTGTTAAAGAGGAATTATTCTTTTTTTTTTTTTTAAATACCTTATTCAAAACATTCATTTAGCTACTAATCTTAATTTCCTGTTGGTTTTTAATCAAACCTTTAAACTTCAGCTTATGAAACAGGATGGCAATTCCTTCCCTGAGTTACTAACAAGGGTCGTTTTGAATCTCCACAAGAGCAGCCGACATCATGCACAGCATTACGTGGTGGGATTGCAGAGCTTGGCCTCAGCAATGTTCCTCTGGAGGGGAGCCAGAATGACCCCAACATTCCTGTCTTCACTCTCGGAGCTGTACAGGTCATGCTTTTCAATGTACTCTTGGACAAGGTCGGGGACCAAGTAGCGGATGCTCTGGCCCCTTCTGAGAGCTCTCCGGATCTTGGTGGAGGAGATGTCATTGGTGATCCACTCATCCACCAGGTGGATGTTGCTCCGATGTCTCCACAGCACGTCGGACTCGTAGATGAATTTCTGAGCATCACTGCCAGACCTAGTGATACATATGAGCCCGTAGTTGGCCACGATCTGGGTGATGTCCTCGATCTTCCACAAGTTGGGCACATTGAAGGACTCCAGTAAATCTGCCCCACACAGCAGTTTCACCCTGGGCACACCTTGAGGGAAGAACCAAACAGAGCGGCAGGGTTTGTTTTCTTTTACCTTTTTTTCAAGGCAGGGTTTCTCTGTGTAACAGTCCTGGCTGTCTTGGAACTCACTCTGTAGACCAGGCTGACCCTGAGCTCAGAGATCCGCCTGCCAGTGCTGGGATTAAAGGCGTGCGCCACCACCACCCAGTGGGTTTGTTTCTTTATAATCACCCGCATTAAAGTGACTGTGTGTGCAAGGAAGTAGCTCTGCTATCTGTCTTTTACCCCGGAATCATTCCACCCTTCCCACAGTCATGAGGAGCTCAGCAGGTATGGAGTAAGAAAAGAAACTACCAAAGGGGTCTCAACCATAGAGCATGCGCAACCTTCGGATCCTGGTCAAACCTCACCAACCTGTTGGCTTGGGCTCTTGGGCCTTTTTTGGGTTCGAGTCCTGCTTCTGTTCATCCCACTTCCTCTTCCGCCCGGGCCTGTCCAGGGAAGGTGAGCGCTCACAGCCACCAGTTGCCAGCTTCTCCTGGTGGTGTCTACAAAATGACAACACAAAAGAATGTTCTTTGGTGGCTGGAGAGATGGTTCAGCAGTTAAGAGCACTGGCTGTTCTTCCAGAGGACCCAGGTTCAATTACCAACACTCACGTGACAGCTCATAATAGTCCAGTTCCAGGGGCTCCGACACACACACACACACACACACACACACACCACCAGTGTACATGAAATAAAAAGATAAAATTTAAAAAAGATCGTCCCTTGATGTCAGAGTGCCCTCTGAAGTATCCTTGTGTGTGCTGTGTGTGTGTGTTGCAGCAGAGAGAGTTAATAGTAATTATTTATTCTTTTCCACTGTCTGGCCCAATCTTCTCACCTTCTCATGTTATGAGAAGTACAAGCCTTACAATGGAGAGGAAGATGGAGACTTGAGAATTGCAGGTCATGAGCTGGGTGGTGGTGCATGCCTTTGATCCCAGCACAAGGGAGGCAGAGGCAGGCGGATCTTTGTGAGTTTGAGGCCAGCCTGGTCTACAGAGCTAGTTCCAGGACAGGCTCCAAAGCTACAGAGAAACCCTGTCTCAAAAAAAAAAAAAAAAAAAAAAAAAAAAAAAAAAGAGTTGCAGCCAGGTGGAAGTAGTCCTTTCCTTTAATTCCAGCACTCGGGAGGCACAGGCAGGTGGATCTCTGTGAGTCTGAGGCCAGGCTAGTCTACACAAAGAAACCCTGTCTCGAAAAACAAACAAAACAACAACAAAAGGGCTACCTGTGCATCTGGGGCAGAGTCCCTGAGACTCATCAAATGACGGAGAACAGGCTCTACTTCCTGTCCGCCTCTATCGGGTGTCTGCCAGCCCCACTGAGAGCAGAGCTGATTAAACTGTCCACGGTTTAGCTTATGTTTATCAGAACTGGGATTTGAGTCCAGCTGTCTGCATTGGCACCTATGCCCGTGAGCACTAAATACCATGGCCTGATCTTGGAATGAAGAAGCACATGGCAAGGACAGAGACAGGGAGGGCCATGTGCAGGAGGCCTTCCAGGAAAGCAGCTCGGCAGGAGTTGGGGCTGGCTGCAGAGACGCACTACCTTACATCAGTGCAAAGCTACTCCGGCAATATGGTCCTTACTGCTAGACCCAAGAGCAGGCCGACCCTTCATGCCTTTAACCCCTTCCCCCAGTGAACAGCCAAACTGTCCAAAGAGATCCAAGGTACCATAGGACCTGAGAGATACAAGTTACCATGGAGATACAAGTTATCACGGGGCCAGAGAGAGTGGGTAGGGTTGAAACAAGAGCATGGCCTCCTGGGAAGTTTTAGTATTAGCAGTGAGACCATTTTCCTATTAAACCTAAAAAGGAGCCCTGATCCACCCAGGTAGCTGCCACCTTCTCTCAGTGCCCCTAGTGCCCCACCCTTCCCTAACACTTGCCAGAGCCCCTCATGGAAACTTTCCAGTGTTGCTGAGGTTCTGTGGATAAGACCATCAGAGAGTCCTGTGAGACAGAAGGCACTGTCACACTGTAGCATCCTCCATGACCCACAGCTCAGGGCCCAGTGCCTTTTGTCTGTGACCTCAACAGTCACAAAGGGCAGTGGGAGCAGACAGGTCCTGCCCTGACTGTGCACAAGCCACTGTGATGTCTCCGGACACTTAGACACATGGTCCTCACGTCCAGGCACACTGCACTCCAAGTGCCCAGAGCGGCCTCCGTGTCCTACTCTGCCCCTTCCTTATTCAGCCAGTCTGGAGGACTGAGTCCTTAGAAGAAGCCTTAGATGAAAGGGCATTCAGAAACCCCTTCATTCACTCTCAGGGCCAGAAAGAGTTGGTTAGACATTGCTTCCTTCACGGGTTGCATAGGAGAGCCTCCTGTGCGCTCCTGGAAGTACCACAAAGTTGAGCTGGAGCCTGAGCAAACACTGCCTGACACTCCTTATTAAATATGATAAGGCTGGGTAGTGATGGCGAGCGTCTTTAATCCCAGAGCTCGGGAGGCAGAGGCAGGTGGATCTCTGTGAGTTCAAGGCCAGCCTGGTCTACAGAGCGAGTTCCAGGACAGCCAGGGCTGTTAATATAGAGAACCCCTGTCTTGAAGAACCAGAGAGAGAGAGAGAGAGACAGAGACAGAGATAGGCAGAGAGAGAGCACAAGCACGAGAGCCCACTGCTGTGAGAGGGATGTGGGGGCAGAGGAGCCTCTTCAGAACATTCAGTGCACTTCCCTGAGCAAATCCCGAGACCAAAGAAGAGCTCAGACATTTATAAGTTTGGGAGCAGGCTGGCAGGAATTTTCATATCATCTTGTTTAATTTAACAAAGTGACAAAGAACACGGAAGAATCAGGATCGTAAGGTGAGAACCGTCAAGTCACATCTCAGACTGCAGGGAGTACTGACTTCATCTCTTTGGGCTGTGGGCCCTAGCCTTTTTAAAGCATCACTGTCTTGAAGATTAGGCCCATGCTCTAACCTCCCCTTTAAGCCATGCCCTTCCCTCTCCCACCCCCTAGAAGACTGATGATTAGCCAGGCGGTGGTGGCACACGCCTTTAAGCCAAGAGCTCAGGAGGCAGAGGCAGGCTGATCTCTGTGAGTTCAAGGCCAGCCTGGTCTACAGAGAGAGAGTTCCAGAACAGGCTCCAAAGCTACAGAGCAACCCTGTCCCCACGCCCCACCACTGCACCATCCTTGAGGAACTCTGTCTTTATCTCTTCAGGCAGGAAGCCCAGGCTGGCTTCCTTTATTCTCTGACAGGCATGTCTGAGGAACAACCTTGCCAACATCTCATCTCATGCTGAAAGATACTTAGGTGTGTCCCAGCTCTCTGCTGTGTTCTGCAGCCTGTGGTAACCTTCTGTAGGAAGGTGCAGCCCTCTGCTGCCGTTTGAGTAAGAATGGCCCCCACAGGCTCATATACTCACATGCTTAGTCACTAGGGACCGGTGATATACAGACCTGTCAATCAGATGCAGGCAGACATGGCAATGGGGAGGGCCCTCCCCCCAGCACCGCCGTTACCTGAGCACCTTCACAGTTTCCACCCACTCCTTCTGAAGGCTTTCCCACGTGTCCACTTCCACCCAGGGTGAATTCTTGGTGGCAAGTTCTGCCATGATAATTCGGTGGTGGGCAGGGATGAGTCCTTTCTTCTTATACGCATCACCAACAGGTGAAATTATGCCTTTGATAACTCTGTATCTCCCTGGGTAAAGAGTTGGGTTGATATGAGAGATAACAAATCAGATTTTTATGGACAGAAAGTACAAGCAATATTATCTCATAGTTACAATTCTCCCCCTTTTGTAAACAAAGAGTCAAATTTAGTAGCTAATTGAAACTATGGTAAGGGTCTGGCAAGGTGGCTCAATTGATAAAGGGGTGTGCTGTCAAGACTGATGATCTGGGTTCAATCCCCAGGACACTCCTGGTGAAAGGAGAGACCAGGCTTCTCCATCCGACCTCTTCCTCATGCGCACCATGTCACACGTAATACCGCACATGTAAGTAAATGGATTTCACTTAGAAAGGAGCCTGCAATAACATATCGCCACAGTTATCATTTAAAGTATTTTAAGTATTTAACAGTCCTGAAGTGTTAAGCACATGCACACTGTTACACTGCCTTCACAACTGCTACCTTCTCCAACTACAGCCCTACATCCCTGAGACACTCTGGGTTCACACACATGGCTTACATTTAAAATTCCTGTTGGCCAGGATTCCAACCAGAACTGCTGAATTCCCTGTTCAAAGCCTGACTCAATTTGCACTGTTCACCTAAAACAGGAGCAGGGATTGTCTGTCCTCAGCTAGGTGCTTGAAAACACCAAGCAAGACTTACCTGACTGTGTCTGCTCAGTTCTGCCCCCTTCTTATGCTATTCACACACAGACACACACAGACACACAGACACACAGACACACACACACACACACACACACACACACACACACACACACGGCCCATACAAGGTCTCTCTGTGTAGTCTTGGCTGTGCAGGAACTGGCTATGTAGACCAGGCTGAGACCCACTGGCCTCAGACTTCCCAGTGCTGAGAGTTGGGATTAAAGACATGCAGCATCACATTCAGCTTTATTCACACTTTCTTTCTTTCTTTCTTTCTTTTTTTTTTTTTAAAGATTTATTTATTTATTAGGCATACAGTGTTCTGTCTGCATGTATCCCTGTAGGGCAGAAGAGGGCACCAGATCTCATTATAGATGGTTATGAGTCACTATGTGGTT
The DNA here is from genome assembly GCF_943737965.1 of Phodopus roborovskii. NCBI lineage: Eukaryota > Metazoa > Chordata > Mammalia > Rodentia > Cricetidae > Phodopus > Phodopus roborovskii. The sequence continues at coordinate 1,129,426 of NW_026126646.1, forward strand.
GCTGGGAATTGAACTCAGGACCTCTGGAAGAGCAGTCAGTGCTTTTTAACCTCTGAGCCACCTCACCAGCCCTATTCACACCTTCTTGCTACAAACTTTGCAAGAAGCCCTTTCCCCTGCTGACCAGCTTCTCTGGCCCCATTTCCTTCTTCTGGCTAACTTTCTACACCAGGAAACAGAGCAACACGCTTATGTCCGGGAGCAGGCGTTCACACTAGTCAAGTGCAGCTCTAGTCTTTGTTTGTTTTGGTTTTTTGTATTTTGAAAACAGGGGTTCTCTCTGTAGCCTTGGCTGTCCTAGAACTAGCTCTGTAGACCAGTCTGGCCTTGAGCTCAGAGAGATCTGCCTGCCTCTGCCTCCTGAGCGCCAGCGGTAATGGCGTGCGCCACCACTAGTCTTAAGTTACCTGCATTTTGCTCCTACCTGTTGCATTCATGTAGTCCTTGCCCAGCTCAAACAGCCTGAGGTGCATGTTAGTGATCGGATTAAAAGACCCACAGGCCAGGAGAACCACTTCCGTCTTCTCGGATGTGTCCATGGTGAGAAGTTGGAGCTGCTGATCTAAATGGAAGCTTCTGGCACCATTGCTGTCTACAAAGGAAAAAGGAAACAAGCTCATTTATAGATCTCTTGACATCTGCCCATGTTCTCCCTGCAAGCAGCTGGGCAAAGTACTTGGCTTCATGGACTGCGATGGACTGTAAAGCTGGCTTCACTTTCTGCCCTTTGTTTACGTGCGTACAGTTCCTACCAGGGAGTGGGAGAGAACTATTCCTTATGCTCTGCTTTGCTCAAATGATTATGGCAGAAAAGACAGCATATTAGTCCTGAGCCTAGCACTTGGAGGATAGTATACCACAGAGTTTTCCGCTGTTATGGTAACATATAATAATAGGCATGTATCTAATTCCTGAATGTGGTAGCCGAACACAGGAGACAGCAACAAGGTCTCAGCCCAGGTTGGCCTGAAACTGGCTATGTAGTCAAGGATACCTTTGAACTCCTGATCCTCTTGCCTACACATTCCAAGTGCTGTATTACATGTATGCTGCCATGACTGGCTAAGGCTAGGTACATTTTAAAGAGAAGAGATTCCACAGGCCTAAGAAATTAGCACCGGCACCCTGGCTGCATCACCAGCACCCTAGCTGTGGTGATATTTTATGTCCGCTATAACAAATAAAGCTTGCCTGAAGATCAGAGTGAAGAGCTAAACCACTACTAGTTAGCCATAGAGGCCAGGCAGTGGTGGCTCACACCTTTAATCTCAGCACTCGGCAGATGGATCTCTGTGAGTTCAAAGCCACCCTGGGCTACATGAGATTGAATGTGTCTGAAAGAGAAACAGAGCTCCCACCAAGGTGATCCCAGCACTTGGAGTGACTGACACTCCTTTAATCCAGCACTAAGAAGGCAGACAGGAGGGATATGGCTGGGCAGAGAGAGGAGCATAAGGTGGGAGGAGACAGGAGCCTGGGCAGGACTGCTACTTTGGTCTGAGCATCGGTAGAATAAGAATTCTCTAGTGGCTGGCTGCTCTGCTTTTCTGATCTTTCAGCTTTCACCCCCTGATAGCTGATTCTGAGTTGTTTTTTTTTTTTTTTTTTAGGTTTTTCTTGAGATATTGTTTCTCTGTGTAACTGCTCTTGCTGTCCTAGAATTTGATCTGTAGTCCAGACCAGCCTCAAACTCACAGAGATCAAAGGTGTGCGCCACCACTGTCCTGTCCAAGAGTTTTTATTATTAAGACCAATTAGAATGCATGCTTCACAGTCCTGTTCAGAAAGGGTCAAGCCTATGGTGCAGCCTAACTGTGAAACAAGTTGGACACCTTTAATCCCAGCACTCAGGAGGCAGAGGCAGGTGGATCTCTGAGGTTGAAGCCAGCCTGGCCTACAGAGCAAGTTCTAAGACAGCCACACTACACAGAGATACCCTGTCTCAAAAAAATACCAACAAGCAAAACAAAAACCTGCTCTCCTGAGGCCAGGTGATGGTGGTGCATGCCTTTGATCCCAGCACTCGGCAAAGGTAGGCGGATCTCTGAGTTCGAGGCCAGCTTGGTCTACAGAGAGAGTTCCAGGACAGCCTCCAAAGCTACAGAGAAACCCTGTCTCGAGAAACAAAAACAAAACAAAAATTAAAACAAACAAAACAAACAAATAAAATCCCAAAAAACAAAACCTGCTCTCCTGAAAATTAATTCCCCCTGTTAACCTCCTTGCCTTCCACGAGGCACCTCTCCTGAAAGGACCACCTCAGCCACACTGGACACAAGCTTTCAGCATGTGGATCTCCGAGGGAACACTCAGATACACCTAAAGTATAGCAGAGATGCCAGTCTTCTGCTGCTGCCTCTACCATGAAAGCAAATCCATGCTACACTGCTTTGGGATGACAGCTGTACCCCAACCACCCCAGCACTGATAAGACAGCTGATGGCTCAATATGTGATTGCAGCCACCAAAGGCCAGTAAACCCACAGCCAAGCCACAGCCAGGATGCTTATTCCCACAGCAAGCTCAGGTGACACCAGAAACACATGATCAGCAAACCCTCAGGTCCTGAGTCACAAGCAGAAATGAATATTGACTGATGGATGCCTCTTGGGTTTTATAATTTTATTGAAGAAATTCACAGGGCTGGGGATATGATGTGAATGTCCTTCTGTATATGTTTCTCTTATTGGATGATGAATAAAACACTGATTGGCCAGTAGCCAGGCAGGAAATACAGACGGGACTACCAGATGAGGAGAATGATGGGGAGAGGAGGCAGAGAGAGGCCGAGAGGAGACGCCATGTAGCCAAGGAAGGAGTAACAGGTCCAGACCCTTCTCTGGTAAGATGAGACCATGTGAAAATACTTAGATTAATAGGAATGGGTTAATAATTAAGAGAGAGCTAGCCAATAAGAAGCCTGAGCCATTGGCCAAACCGTTTATAACCCTAACCCTGCCGGCGCAGGGTGCCCTAGGCTCATCCCCAGTAGAATCCCCTCCACCCTCCAAAAATAGAAAGAGAAGAAAAGTGAAACCATAGGGATTTCAATGTCCCACCTCTCTTCATCACAAAACCACGCTTCCCTACTGTAAGGACTCAGGCATTACGCTGGCCCGCCCTGTCACCTGGCAGAGTGCACTCAGGCAGTGCCCTGGTCAGCCCAGGGTTCCATGAGTACTAGTCTGCAGGCAGGTGCAAAGGACCCTTTAAAAGTCAGACCCTGAGCACTTACGCTCTCTGTTGCTTCCTCTTTTGCTCTCTCTCTCCTGCTTCCAGTTGGCCACCAGGTACCCCCTCTTCTTCTCTCCCCTTCTCTCCCCCCCCCCCTCTTCTGCTCCCGGTGCCTCTGTCTCTTCCCTTCCCCCTCACTCCCTTTCCAAATAAACTCCTCACTCAAGCTCTGTCTGCCTGGCGTGTTATTCCCTCTGCCTCGGTCACCCTCGCCTGCTATGGAACCTGCTATGCTCTCCCACGTGGTCCCTTACCTTGGGACCCCACTCACTTGGGACCCCCACCCGGGACCCCTCCCACCTCCTCTCCACCTTTTATTCTTATAACTGTGACGAAAGAACAACACCTACACCTGCCCTTGCTAGTGTTACCTCTATCCACTTCCCACATGGAGAGCCTGTGCAGAGCTGGGAGAAACAGAAAGGGCCAGAGGTGCAAGGCCAGCCTGGGCCACACGAGACCCTGTCTCAAAAAAAAAAAAAAAAAAAAAAAAAGGCAGCATCTCCACAGAACTGTGGCCTAGGGGACTGGGGTATATGCTAGCCCTGGGCACGCCCAAGTCAGGGCTAGACACTATGCCCCACGGGAGAGCAAAGTGGAAGGAAGGTAAGGCTAAGGGCATGGTGTGGAGGGAGTCAAGGAGCTGCCTGGGGTCTAAACAGACGGGAGCAGAATGCTCCCAGCCCCACCCCGTGCCCTGGGAGGAGCTCAGGTTTCCTTCCCCTTGGGGAATGAGGAGGTTGCTGGAAGCTGATCCCTCAGCGGACAGGAGGCAGTCTTTGTCCTTTGTCATGTCGGTGACCTGTCTCATGTATCCATCCCGGCTTTACCAATTCAGCCACCTCAGCTGGACTCTCCACACTCCAAGTCACAGAAGGGTTGAGTTACCGTGAGCTCCTACATCGTGACCCGTCCCAACATGGAGGTGACGGTGGGTGTGGAGCCTCAGACAGAACTGTTCTGAACAGTGCCAGACCAGTGTCGCCATGATTCACTTTTGTTTGGTCCACACAGCCTATCACCTGTACTGCTGGCTGCCGAGGTCGCATCGGCTCAGGCTGTAAGTGTCCGTCCCCAGCACGCTGTGGTAAAGGTTTACTGCTTCCTGGGGCTGGCTTCAAGTCTAACTAAAATTTACTTCTAAACCACCCATCTCTCGAGTTTTAAAGATACCATGATGGAAGCATTAATGTAACATCTGTTTCCAACAGCACTGTGACTCTGCTGGGCTCTTCCTGTCCCATTTCCAGATGCTCAGTCTAAAGCCATGTTGGCGCACTATTAAAACACCCTGCCCAGCCAGACCACCCCTCGCCACCACCCTCTAAAAGGACGCTATTTCTTTCAACCTAGTAACTTTAAGCACGACCCCATACCTCGTTCTGTCGCTGCTGAAGCTGTTTTACCTAGTGTAGATTTTGAAGGTATCGATAACTGTTTGAAGTCATTTGGCCCTCACCCCGTTGATAAAAGAAACAGCTAGTTGGGGAGGGGGTGGACTATTGCTTACCGATTACCGCTTGCAGCAGCCAGCAGTGCCTCCCATCTGGTCTGCAGGCTGTGGTAAGCAGGCTACCTCGCTACCTGGGTTTATCAGTCACACTCGGTATGGCTCCCGACCCGACCGCAGGCAAGGGGTGCAGGCGAGCACCCCAGCTGTTTCACTTACGGCTGCTGTTGTCCTTGTGCAACTCAAATGTTCTGAACCCTGGTTTCTACATTTTTAGAATGGGAACCGAACGAAGTCTTGATGCCATGCGCCTCTAGTCCCCGGGCTGGGCAAGCTGAAGTGGGAGGATTGCTTTAGCCCACGAGTTCAAGGAGAACCTGGGCAATATAGAAGGTGGTGGGTGGCAGTGCTGGTCTTTAATCCCAGCACACGGAAGGCAGAAGCGGGCAGATTTCTGGGAGTTCAAGGCCAGCCTGGTCTACACTGGGAGTTTCTGGCCAGCCACAAATATGTAGTGAGACCCTACTATAAAAAAAAGAGAAAAGAAAAAGAAAAGGGTTGGCATAGTCCATACCTTATAGAGCCTTGTGAATATTAAAGAAGATAATGCATATAAGATATTCGATATATTTACCCAATCAAAATATTCACTTTTATAGTTTTGCTTTCCTATTTATGCTTACTCTGAATGAATACTTCTCACTACTTGTGTGTTGCTTCCTAACGTTAACTTAATTACGGTAAAGGAATCCAGCCCTACAGATTTCCCAGCAAGCTGAACACTGGCAGCTGGTGACTTTTCACTTAGGTCTTAGCAGGCATGATGTTTCACTGGAGAGTGCAGTGCACGGCAATTCTCTTTTGCCTGGTTTAAAACTCTCTCTGTGATTTAACTAGCATGAAACGCAGCTTGAATTTGGTTCCTTGAAGTCATAGGGTGTACCTCCCTGTCCCTGTGCCGTGCAGCCAGGTGATGGTGTTCCTGTGTGGGGTCGGCGCGCTGACACTCCAGTTCTATGTGCTGCTGAGGTGAGCGCCAGCCCAGACAGGCCTTACCTGTGGGGGTGGTGCGGGTGCTCCCTGGGATTCCTGTCACTCCTTTAACCCTGCCTGCCCCATTGACTCTGCTCCTATTATTGGTGGCTGTCCTGTCCACCTCTCTGCATTCTTGAAAACCCGCAGTAAAGCCAAGGTTGCAGAAATCTGGACAGATTAGGTTTATCTTTTAACAAATATTTACTCCCAGTGTAAGAGGCCATTATATGGGAGAAAGTGAGGACACCAAGGTCTCCATTGTGGATTCCCTAGAGGCCAGTCCCAAGGGCCTAAGTGTTAGCGAATGTCTGCAGAGCTGAGGGCAAGGCAGGCATACTCAGCCAACCAACTGGAATCCTAACTGTCTAACTCAGACTCAGTGCTAGTGCTTAGTCATGGAAACTAGAGACCATTCACTAGCCACAGTGTAGGCTAGAGCCTGTCCACTAACAACGGCAAAAGCTATAGACTGTCCACTAACAATGCTGGAGGCTAGAGACCATTCACTAACAGTGGAGGCTAGAGACCGTCCACTAACAACTCTCACTGAGGAAGAAAAGCAAACAAAATCTACTTGCTTAACATAAAGAGTCATAATCTGTGTGTGTTTTGTTTTTTGTAATTGTTTGACCCCACAAATTTCAGAGAATACACTGATAATCCCACTACCTTGATATTCTCTGAGTGAAAACAAAATCAATTTTAATTCGTGATGACCTAAAATCCTAGTGCCGTGCCTAAAGGCAATAGGAGGAACAGTCATTAAAGAGAGGAACAGTCATTAAAGAGATAACAATCTTAAAACTGTGGAACTTCTACAAAACTCTGAAAACTGGGAATACATTTACTTGACGAGGACACAAAGAGAAGGTGTGAGCTGGTGGTAACTCCGCAACGCAAGTCTACCGAGGGCGCCTGTACCCAAAGGTCAGAATTTCTACAAAGCATTGTTAGCAAACCATCAAATGAGGTTAGAAACCTAAGGGTTGTTTCCTAGTTTCCACTAACGGCAGTTATCATCAAGCTGCCAGGATGAAGCCACTGTCAGGGCACGAAGGGAGCCGATGTACCCCAGACGCAGAGGGCTGTGCGGTGAGTGGTGGGTGAAGGGCACCAGCCTGTCAATTGCCTTTCAGGCCCAGATCCTCGAGGTACTGCAGTCAGCCTCTCCTGGCCAACCTGGTTGGTAACATCGTCTTCACCTTCTTCATGCTCGGTAGGTGTGTAGCTGCCTGTGAGTGCCCAGCAGGTGTCTAATTATCTGAACCAGTCCATGGGAACAAGAGCAGCAAAGAGGCTTCTGCTCTACAGATGTCACAGACCGGCACACAAGAACAATCACACTGAAAACCCCGATGGTTGGCCGGGATGTAGATCAGTGCTAGAATGTTCACCTAGCACATGTGATGCCCTGGGTTTGATTGGCACCATCACTAAAACCAAATGTTAAGAGAGTCTTTTAAATTTCGTAGGTAGCAACCATTATAGTTAGCCTACAATCAGAATGTGAAACGCAGGCCAAGTCTAGTAAAATAAATCACATTTTTCTCCTTTCTTCCCCCTCTTTGTTTCTTTCTGGGGTGGGGTTAGTTTCTTGAGATGGATGGTCTTGAATTCACTGTCTAGCCTCAAATTCCAACTAGCCTCAAACTCATAATAATCTTCCTGGCCCTCGGCCTTCAATGCTGAGATTTCATACATGGGCCACCATGCCTGACCTCTAACAGTCTATACAGTTATACTAACATTCTGGATTTAGTTATTCATTCAGTAAGTAGTGTAGGGCCAGCAAGCTGACTCAGCAGGTAATGGTGCTTGCCGGGCAGGCCTGGCAACTGCAGTTCTATTCCAGAATCCAAATGAAAGGACGAAGGAGAGGGTGGACTTTGTAGTGCTTCTGTGGCACTGACCAAGTCCATTGGGGGGTGGCGCCAGGGGCGGAAGTGACCTGTGGAACTAGGCCTCAGGAGGAGCCTGGGAGCACTCTCTTGCTGGTGGCACGAGGAGAGAACATCTGGTGGAGCCTGCTGGTGTTCATCTGTCTAGGTTGTAAGTTATTACTCCCTGAATAAACATCTGTCTGGCCTATTTGTTTACCCTGATCCTTATTAAATCACGATATCTGGTGTCAGAAGTGGGATTCGAACCCATGTCTCCAGGGAAGACTTTTTATTTTAGACAGGAAAGAGGAGGTGATGGGAGATGTCATTCTGTAAATATGTTTCTCTTATTGGTTAATGAATAAAGCACTGTTGGCCAATAGGAAAGCAAGATCAGTGGGACTAGGAGACAAGGAGAAGAGAGGAAGTAGTAGGGAGGAGAGTCAAGATGGAGGATGGAGAGAGAATGCCGTCCCCTCGCTCCAGTAAGACCACCTGGAAATACTTAGATTAATAGAAATGGGTTAGCATTTAAGACAGAGCTAGCTGATAAGAAATTAGTAACTGGCCAACAGAATTATATCTAATACAGCGTCTCTGTGTGTTATTTGGGGCTGGCGGGGAAACCTACTCATAACAAGACTCCACAGTTGTCTTCTGACCTCCCGCCACATACGGCCAGTGGCACTTGTGCCCACACACGATCCCAATTTTGATCGACCTTCTCTTCTTAATAAATGTAAAAATAAGTCATCTGAACAGAGATGATGTTTCTGAGGCCAGACACGGTGGTGCACACCTGTAATCCCAGATTGTGAGCGTGAAGCTAGCCTGAGCTACAACAGTAAGAATCTGTTCCAAGATACAAAAAACGAAACAAGGAAAAGGAGCATGCGTTTGAGCCAATGAAACCTAATGAGCACTGCCATTCTGTCCTTCATTCAGGTCTCATCATACTGCTCACTCAGATGGAGCCGGCCCCCCAGGCTCTGCGAGCAATGCTTGCTGTGTTTGGTGTAGGGTCTTTCGGTGAAGGAGTGTGCACCCTGCTGTTCACAGTCTTGGCATCAGATTGTGTATGTTTTTCTTTCTGTTTTTTAATATTAATTTATCTATGTGGATGATTGCATGCATGTCACGATATTAGAAGGGGGGCAGAGGACAACTTGTGGGTGCTGGTTCTCCTCTTCTATCTTTTGTGTGGGCTTTAGGGATGGAATTCAGGCTATCAGGCTCAGCAGCAAATACTTGCCCAGTGAACCACCTCACCGGTCCTGGTTTGGGTATTTTTTTTTTTTCCCCTTCGATTTTTCAAGTCAGGGTTTCTCTATGTAGCCCTCCCTGGCTATTCTGAAACTCACTCTGTAGACCAGGCTGGCCTCAAACTCAGCCATCTTCCTGCCTCTGTGTCTCCTGAGTGCTGGGATCAAAGGTGTGTGCCACCACCACTCCCCAGCTTTGTTTTTAAGAATTTTAAAAGGCTCATCTGTCTCTGAAAGCTTGGCTACAAGCACACAACCACCACTTTTCAATACTTACTATCTACTTATGCAGAAAATAGAACTATACAGACAGGAATACATCTTCAGACGCACAGCTCAAAAGTAGAAAAAACCCCTGGGGGCTGTAGGGAGAGCTCAGTTGGTAAAGCCTTTTCCTCCCAAGCGAAGATCTGGATTTGATCCTCGGAACTCACATGAAAATGCTCGGTGTGGTGGTACACAAGTGTAATCCCGGTGTTGGGGAGGCAAGACAGGCAGATGCTTGTTGCTCAAGGGCTTCCAGCCTTGTCTAACAGCATGAGGCAAACAGCAGTCCTGAGGACCACACCTGAGGGTGTCCCCCTGCCTCTACATGCGGGAATACCCTCATGCACATATGGATGTGCACATGGATGCACATATGAATATGCACACAGATGCACAAGAAAAGAAGGAACTAATTTTAAAAAGAGCACGGGTGTAGCTCACTGGGGGAGCATGTGCTTAGCATGTATGAGACCTGGGTTCCAGGCAGCATGTTCCTAAAAACATCCCACGTGACAATTAGGTTGTTGGTGCTAGTGATGATGATCTTGGTGTTGCTTTGTTTGTTGTTGCTTGTTGAGACAGAGTCTCTCTTTGTAGCCTTGGCTGGACTAGAACTCAGAGATATGCCTACCTCTGCCTCCAGAGAGCTGGGATAGAAGGCGAGCATCACCACACTCAGCCTGAGACTGTTCTAATTGTGGGTGAATTCTACTTTAGTAGAATTTTATCTTTAAAAAAGTTTTCTTTTAAGACCTATTTATTTATTTATTAATTATATATACATTTTTTTTTCTGCACGTATCCCTCCAGGCCAGAAGAGGGCAACAGATCTCATTATAGATGGTTGTGAGCCATCATGTGGTTGCTGGAAATTGAACTCAGGACCTTTGGAAGAGCAGCCAGTGCTCTTAACCTCTGAGCCATCTCTCCAGCTTCTTTAAAAATTGTTGAAAGTGTATCACTGTTGTGTGATGTGTACTCGGAAACAAATGCATGGCAAGCATGTGGAGATCATAGGACAGACAACTCTGTAGAGTAGATGATCTCCTTCCACCATGCAGTACTGAGCTGGGGTCATCAGGTTTGGCGGCAGGAACCTTTGCCTTAGTTAGGTTTTCTATTGCTGGCAAGAGACACCATGACCACGGCAACTCTTACAAAGAAAACATTTAATTGGGGCTGGCTTACAGTTTCAGTTCAGTTCATTATCATCACGGCAGGGCGCATGGCGGTGTGCAGGCAGACATGGTGCTGGAGAAGTAGCCAAAGTCCTATATCTTTCAGGCAACAGGAAGTTGACTGAGACACTGGGCAGTATTCTGAACACAGGAAACCTCAAAGCCCGCCTCCACAGTGACACACTTCCTCCAACAAAGACACACTTCCTAACATTTCCACTCCCTATGAGATTATGGGGGCCAATTGCATTCAGACTATCACACCTATTAAGTCATCTTGCTGGGCCTAAAAACATTTTTTGGTAAATATTAAAGACAATAAATGTTGCCTGGTGTTGGTGGCACAAGCCTTTAGTCCCAGTATTCAGGAGGCAGAGACAAGCGGATCTCTGTGAGTTCAAGGTTAGCCTGGTCTACAGAGTTTCCTGTCTTGAAAAACAAACAAACAAACAAACAACAAGAAAAGGCTGAATAAAACAAAACACCACTAGCTAAACAACAAAGGTATTCCTGATGGTGCTTTTTGCTTCTCATACAGGAAAAAACCACCCCTGAACTGTACTATTTATCTGTGCTGTTGTCAGCGGGCAGCCTGGTATCCATGGGTAAGTAAACACACTTCCCAAGTTCCCATCCAGACCCCTCAGGAGAAGACACCACTTAACTAAGATCAGTACGAAGTAAGCAAGCAGCCCTGGCCCCTCCTACTGCAGAACACTCAGAGACTAAGTAAAACAGGAATGGGAGGCTGGGGATGGGAGATGAAGCATCCTGGTGCTGTAGCTCAGTGGGGAGTATTGCCCCAGCACAGCAGGAGTCCTGGGCTCAGTTGCTAGCACTGCTAGGCCCAGGTGGAGGCACACAGGTCAGCAATCACAGACACTCCAGAGGGGGTAGCAGGGGGTCAGAAGTTCAACCCCTTCCTGGCCCACCTGAGCTACATGAGACCCAGCACTCAGGAAGCCCAGGCAGGTGGATCTCTGTGAGTCCGAGGCTAGCCTAGTCTACACAGTGAGCTCCGGAACTATAGAATAGAGAAACCCTGTCTGGAAGTTAGATCTTTTCACAGCAGCACAGGACTGGGCCTCTCAACATTCCATCATCATGGACAGAGCAGGGCCCATAAGGGTCCCCACTCCCCGGGGAGCTGTAGTCATTTAATGTTGCTGGTGGAAAGGGAGTCAGATTTCTCACTGTACCCACTGGTAAGATGCTCTTGCTCCCCCACCACAGACACACACACACACACACACACAGATATACACTACCCACACCACAGTCACACAGACATGCACACACCACATACACAGACACCACATACACAGTCACACAGAGAGACACATACACAATGTAGGGACCTTAATTAAAGCCTATGGGCCACAGAAAACAAAAGGAGGTGTGGAGGTGTGGGGACTTGATGGGAAGGAGGGTTTTGATGGAGGAGGGGACAAGACCAACAAGAATTTTATATATGTGGGCCCCATATGTATGAACTTCTGAAGGAATCTTTCTAATGTAATATTTTTATTGACTATTTGTGAATTTCACAGTGTACCCTATCACACTCACTTTCCAACTCCTCCCCCTCTTGCGCCCACCCCAAAATGAAAAAAAAAAATACCAACTCAAATTTGCATTGCCCTGATACACATGAAGCATGATCAAACTCCCAGTGGCCAGCCCCTTACAGAAAACCCAGTCCTTCCCCACCCCTATCCCTACCAGAAACCATCAACTGTGGGAAGCTTCACTTCAGCATCCCTCCCACAACTTTTAAGAGTTCTTTACTATGGCTTCCTGTCTAGACTTCTTTTGGGGTGGGGTGGAAATGGGAGGATGGGGAGGAGAGCCTGTCATCAAAGCTGTCTGTGTCTTTTATTCTCAACTGAGTCTGCAATCATTGATACCAGTTCGAAAGCAGCTTCCTCTAGAAGGAGTGTTTTTTAGAGCATCCTTCTGAGTTCTGCTCCACTTTAATTAGACTCTGTACTCTGTCCTACAGTGCTTTTCTCTGGCATGGGGCTCATCTCCCTGTACAAAGTGACCTGTCCAAGGCCAGGCGCCAAGCCAACAGTCTGAGGCTAGCCTGTGGGTCCCGCCGGTCTCCTGCCTCAGTCACGAGCCTGCCTGGGGAGCAACACTGCCGCTTACTGTCAAGCATCACACAAGATTGTATCTCCTAGCTGCCATCTCTACATGCAACGTCAGCTGCACACCAGGGCCACAACAGGAAGCATGCTAAGGCCAGCCATCGTGGGAGAAAGTTGCTTTTAAACACGAATGAGGGCTGAAGAAGCGGGGAATGAATGGGTTAAGTGACAGCCCAGGATTGCCATCACCAACAAATCTATCCAAGGGAGCAGTGGCGGTTTACACAACTCGCAAGACTGCTGCACTGGTGCCCTAGAAGCCTGTTTCCTGTCCAGTGAAATTAGATCTGCACTCACGATGGATCAGAAAGTAGGGTGTATAAAAGGAGGGAAGCCACTGACCTCAGAAACCAGCAGAGTGAAGCTTCACAAAGACACAGCAACTCGGACCGCTCGTTCCACAACATCAATTTATTGACTCTTTACATTGTGGGAATTTTCGGATAAGGAGACCCTCTTTGTAGATTACAACAATCTTTCATATCATTACAGCCAATTATTTTGTAGCCAAGTGTCTGAGCTTCATTCCAACGCTGTTACAAAACACTCTAATCAAAAGCAACTTGAGGAGAAAGAGCTTATTTGCCTTCTATTTCCAGGTCAGCGCGTCACTGAAGGAAGCTGCAGCCCAAGCTCAAGTAAGAACCCAAAGGGGAGATTACTGAGGGGTGCTGAGTGCTGCTGCATCAACCATGGCTCATGCCAGGCTGGCTTATACACACAGGACCACCGTGGGATGCTGTTACATTTCTTCAATCAAGTTGTTCCTTTCATATGGCTCTAGGCTATGGCCGTTAACAATTACAGCTGACTGTGAGCTTTTTTTTTTTTTTTACCCCTTTTCTTTTCCTTTTTTTGTTATGTACAGTGATCTGCCTGCATGTATCCCTGCACACCAGATGAGGGCACCAGATCTCATTATGGATGGTTGTGAGCCATCATGCGGGTGCTGGGAATTGAACTCAGGACCTCTGGAAGAGCAGCTAGTGCTCTTAACAACTGAGCCATCTCTCCAGCCCACTTTTACCCTTTTCAACCTGATACACAAACACACCATTTAAAACTATAACCTTTCAATTTCTCGTCCCCAACGTCTTATGTTAACATTATAACACAAAGCATAGGCCAACCTTCACTCTTTTAAAAATGTCAATACTTTTAAAGCTTTAACTTTCTTTAAAAAGTTCAAGTCTTGTGTTTGTTTTGTTTTTGTACACAGGGTTTTACTACATAGCCCTAGCTGTCCTGGAACTCACCCTGTAGACAAGGCTGGCCTTGAATTCACAGGGATCTGCCTACCTCTGCCTCCAAGTGCTGGGATTAGTCGTGTGCTACTACTGCCAGGCTCAATCTTACAGCTTTTATGCGTTTAAAACAAACAAACAAACAAACAAAAACAAAACAGGGCCTTACAGAAGACCCTCAGACATTGACAAGTTCAGCTCTACTAACCTGAGTATAGTCTTGGCCCCCTGTGGATTATAACTCCAGGTACTGATTCTCAGAATATACTTTCCTACGTGTCCCAGTGAAGCACAGAAGACATCATATCAATGTCACCAATCTCTTATTAATTGTGGCTAACTGTGTGGCCCCAGCTGAGCAGCAAGCGCAGATTCTTAATAGAAAGCGTCACACAGAGCTGGGCATGGTGCACACACCTTTGATCCCAGCTCTCAGAAGGCAGATCTCCATGAATTCAGGACAGCTTTGTCTACAGAGTGAGAGTACTCGCAAGAGCCAGGGCCACACAGAGAAAGCTTGTGTGGGAAGAAAGACAGAGAAAGCGAGAGAGACACACAGAAAGAGAAGACATTATACAAATGGCCCTGCTATTCTTTTCTTCCCTCTGAAACTTCACGGGCCAGACCACCACTGTCCGCATTTTGCTCAGTAATAATTTCTAAGCTCTCATACAAACAGCCCATTAAATCCCCACGAACAAATCTCACTGAGGGAAAGGAAAGGATTCAGACATGAGAATACACTGTTGGAGCCCACAGACATGAAATCCTATCCGGGTCATGATATGACAGGTGACTCAGTGGTTCCTGAGGGTGAGTTTCGAGTCTTAAGCACTGGGCTCCTGCTTATGGCACCCCAACTCTCTCTTTTTGAACGACAATACAGCTATACATTCATTCTCCTTAAATATGCCTTACCAATTAGGCTTGTATCACTGTAATAATGACGCTGAACATGATAATAACAATAGCAACATCCACTGATGTATTCCTACATGGCAAGCGTCTCCGCTGTACTCGTGGAACCCTGACAACACAATGAGATCAGACTGTTTCCAAACACACCACCTTACAAACGGAGACACTGGGTCTCAGACAGGTTGATTAGCTTGCCCAGGATCTGACAACTGGAGCAACACTGTTAACTCTAAAAATCGAAGCTCTTACCCATTATACAATGGTACAAGCTATCTGTCAGTGGGCATAGAAAGAGCCTAGGACTAGGGATATCCAGGACTTGACCAGCATGCAGGAGGCTCTGGGTTCAACCCCCAGCACTGCATAAACAGGACAGGTAGTAACCTTTGCGAGGTAGAAACAGAAGGATCGAGAGTTCAAATGTCATTATACATTGAGTTCAAGGCAGGACCTTCCCTCCGCAGCTAAGATTACACACTAAAACCACCAGCGATGCCTGAAAGGACCGCTGTATCATCACCTCATCACTGAAACGGACGAAGTAACCTCAGTCACACACTCTTCTAACCCCGGTGCCTGGGAGGCAGAGGCAGGAGGGTTCCACTGAGTGTGAGGATAGTCTGGTCTGCACAGAGAGTTCCAGGCAGCAAGACCCTGCCTCAAAAACAACCAAAATAATAGAAACACACTATGAACAAGTGTCCATTCAGCGAACCCTCAAATGGTTGTGTTGTCTCTAGGCTCCTTTTCTTGCTTTTTTGAGACAGCCTTGTATGTCTCTAGGCTCCTTTTCTTGCTTTATTGAGACAGCCTTGTATGGAATGTGCTTTTTCCTTCTTTTCTGGCTTTGTTTGTTTGTTTTGGTTTTTTGAGACAGGGTTTCTCTGTGTTGTTTTGGAGCCTGTGCCCTGGAACTAGCTCTGTAGACCAGGCTGGCCTTGAACTCACAGAGATCCGCCTGCCTCTGCCTCCCGAGTGCTGGGATTAAAGGCATGGGCCAACAACACCAGGCTCCTTATCCTGTTTTCTTCCAAGGACAAAACTCCCACATGTATGGTGGTGACATCCTGTCCCTCAAGATCAACTGGCCACTTTCCCATGTTTACATTAGAAAAAAATTCTGAGAATTGTCACCTATATGACTTTTAGAAAAATTTAAAAAACCCAAACCACTTAGTACTGTTCAAAAGATTCTTGTTTCTCTCCACCCGATTACCTCATAGTTCTGGGGACAGCACCCAGGATGAAGTAGATGTTGACATACCGTCCATCACTGAGCTATGACCCTAGCCTAAGGCATATTTTTTCCTGTCAAATGGCAATCTCTCTCTCTCTCCTCCCTCTGAGACAGGGCCTCTCTATGTAGTCCTGGCTGTCCTGGAACTTACTCTGTAGACCAGGCTGGCCTTGAACTCAGAGATCTGCCTGCCTCTGCCTCCTGCTGGGATTAATGGTGTGCGCCACAATGCCTGGCTCTGAATCTGTTTCTTTTTAATGATAAGGTCTCATGTAGAATAGGATGGCCTGGAACTCCTGGCCTTAGCATCCCAAGGACCGGGATTACAGGTGTGGACTATTGCACTCATTTTTACTGCTGTTGCTCGGTTGGATTTTGTTTGTTTTAAGACAGGATTTCAGATGTCCCATGCCATCCCAACACTTGGCAGGTAGAGGCAGGCAGATCTGTGTATCTGAGGCATGCCTGGTCTACAAAGTGAGTTCCAGGACTGCCAGGACTGTTACCTAGAAAAACACTGTCCAAAAAAAGAAAAAAAGGAAGGAAGGAAGGAAGGAAGTAAGAAAGAAAGAAAGAAAGGAAGAAAGACAGGGTTTTGTGTTTTCAGCATGGAGCCCACAATGACCCTAAACTTCTGATCCTCCCGCCTCCCCCTCACGGGCTACCACCATTCCCATTCCCAGTTTAGGCAGTGCTGTAGCTCAAACCAGCATTGTGCAACAGAGCTACAGCTGAGCTTTGCTTGCACGAATCACACTTACTGTTGACCTCTTCATCTCTCTCCCCTTCCAATCTAAGCTTCTGGATGAAAGGCTCCCACAGTTTAGGCTTCTGTTCTACTATCACCCAGAACGAATTCCCCGACACTCATGCTACACCTAAGGAGGTGATACACCTTCACGCATAGAAAATTAAAGATAACTGCATAACTCAAGAGGCACATCTTGACTCGGAAGCATTTTGGCAAAGTAGGCTGAATAGTTGGCTAGAAAAGCCGTTTCCAAATTGCAACTGGAAAAACAACACCAAATAAATAAATAAATAAATAAATAACTGAGGCAAAGTGGCTGCAACAATACACCTCATAATTCAAGTTTGAGTCTGCATTGATGGAATGAAATGCAAATGTCAATACTGTCTTTGAACGAAGTTCACCACCACATCCGATGGCCTGAGGATCACTGTATTTCCTATCCAGGAAGATGGATCACCACCAAATTTTTCCACTCAGTTCCCGGGCAACAGTTAAAGTTCATTCAGTAGTTACCTTTCTGGTTCTCAAAGGGTTTGACAATTGGCTTTCAGGAAAGCGAGTTGATCTTTCCCAGATTTGGAAAGAATTTAGGAGGAAAGGGAAAATCCTTCACAAAGCCTTTTCTACCCCCACTGCCTCGACCCGCGTCCGTCTAAGAGCATGGGCGCCGGCTCTCAGGACGCCTCTAAAGAGGGGACCCCCACGCCACCCCAAAGCGTGAACTGACCTGCACCAAGGTCACAGGAAAATTTACCAACTTTTTGGTGCTGACTATGAAGACCTGGCTTCAGGGACCGTTACAAGGGACTCTAAAGGCCCAGGCCCTGTGCATTCCCCCTTGCTTAGCCCAAGAAGGGGCACTGGGCTGACGACCCAAAGGCGGTATCCTAAGACGCGTGTCCCGGGGTGCTTACCAGGCCCTGAAGGCCAAACGGACCCAGTGCTCCAGCAGACAACCTCGGCCCGGAAGCCAGCGTAGGGGGACACCGCGGTCGCACTTTCATTGGTTCACGCAGCCGGAAGTGCACGCGTCCAGCGGAAGTGCTCCTCCGGCGTGGTCCGCCAGTCAGGGGCCGTCAGGGGCGGGGTCCCCCTGGTTCCAAACACTAGGATCCGCTGGCCGCCGGCGGCGGGCGGCGATCGGTGATTGCCGGGGCCGAAGGAGGGGGTTCGCTTCCTGATCCGACGCCGAGAGGCGTCTCGCAGGCGTCGGACTCCACGCCACAGCAGGTGACCCGGGTCGGCGGGATCTGCGGGCCGGAGTTCTTCCGCGAGGAGGAGATTGGCGGCCGAGGGTGCCGCTTTTCCTTAATCTTGTCCCCGGTGGTCCTGGGTCGAGCGCTGCTCACGTCCGGCCCCGAGAAGGTGTGGTTTCTGCCCTTGCCCTTTGTAAGTCTAGGTTTGACTGTTTTCCTCAAGGCGTTCCCTGGGTGCTGTGGCCTCAACCATAGGGAACCTCAGAAAAAGCTACAGGAAACACAATCCAAGGATTAGATGACCTCTTTTGCATCTTCCTAGGCGTGGAGAGTGTTTCAATTACAGCGTATTTAAGTAAGGGAAGTTATGTGGACGGCTGTAGGCCAAGTTCGTACATAGCAAATAAGACTACTTAATAGTTTCCCTAGTTCTAGCCAACTCCACCCCTAGGAGGTTTGAAGTTTGAACCTCCTATAAATCCAATGAGCAACTAATGCTTTCCTCAAATTGATGACGCCCAGAGCTTCCAAAGCTGGCGGTTTCTGGAATTTGAGAAGCCCGGTGAGCATGAATGCATACCTTCCACTCCGGATGACAGTATTTGAGAGCCATTTCTACAGTTTTGAGGAAAATGCACCTCTCTTCTTCAATACTAGGTGGTGCCAGTGAGTTAAATCTTTCTGGCCTAAATCTGTAGTGTGTGGCTAAAGCTCCTTTAAAAGCCTCTATATTCCCTGAAATTTATTCAGAATAACTTTGCTTCTTGAGATTGTATTGAGGCTTGGGGATGTGGCCTGGTGATAAAGTGTATATTTAGAATGCTGGTTCTTCCCATTTTTCTATTAAACAGTGATAACTTATTGGGCGGGGAATTGATCTTAATATTAGAGTGCTTGCCTAGGCACGAATGAGTCCCTGGATTCAATCTCTTGTTCTGCAAAACAAGAGATTGGTTGGTTTTTGGAGACAGGGTTTCTGGGCATGGCCCTGGCTATCCTGGAACTCACTCTGTAGACCATGCTGACCTCAGACTCACAGATCTGCCTGACTCTGCCTCCCAAGTGCTGGGATTAAAGGCATGTGCTGCCACCACCACCCATTTAATATTTTCTTAATTTTGAATTGCACTGGTGTGTTCAATCTTTTAAAGTAACCAAATACAGTGTACTACATGTGGATTTATTCTTCTTATAGTGATTAAAATGGCTTCCAGAGGAAAGACAGAGACCAGCAAACTAAAGCAGAATTTAGAAGAACAGTTGGATAGATTGATGCAGCAATTACAAGATCTGGAGGAATGCAGGTAATAGTATAATTATATGTTGTTACTTTGTTTCTGATGGAGAGAATTCAGGCTCCATGGCTGCAGGCCCCGCGTGAGTATTTCATAGCACTTTGCCTGCTGGAGAAGTAAACTTCTCAGACTTGGGAGTCATAAAGCCTGGGATGTGGAAGGCTTAAAATACTTAAGTTCCTAGAAATAACAGAGCTTACTCTGTTTTTAGTATTTAAAACAGCTCCACTGAGAATGAACTCCTGGCTAATTGCTCAGAATACTATGATTGGGCCAGAGCATGGCTCTGTGGGTGAGTGGGTGCCTAATATGCTAGAGGCTCTGGGCTCAATCCCCAGCATGAAGAAGGGAGGGAGGGTTTGCACACTCTTGTAATCCCAGGAGGTCGGTGCAGGAGAATCCGAAGCTCGACATTCTTCTTAACTACTTGGTGAGTTCCAGGCCAGCCCAACTCTGAGATCTGATTCAATAAAGCAGAAGAAAACAAACTATTGTTTGTTGTAGTTTTTAATAGCCTCACAAGGATGTTGTAAATATGAACATGAAAGAGACAATGCAGTGTTCGGCTATGTAAGTGCTCCATAAATGGTAGTTCACTGCGTGGAGCTGTTCTTACTTGTAGATATTTAATTAGCAGCTCATTTGGTGAATAAAAATAGCCTTTTATTCAATGGCGGGTGTGCAGCCCTGCTGATACTAACAGCTACTATTTAATGTTACTATAGTGTCCTTAGGAAAAGGCACGTAGCTATCTGACTTTGTGCAGACGAACTGAGGTTGGGCTCTGTCCATGCCTTCCTTGCCTGAGGTTATACAACTGCTCTGGTAAAAAGAAGTTAGTTACTAGGTGCCTGATGTGTGACTTTTAGCAGGAGAAATTATTTGGGGTGAGGGAGATAGCGCACTCCCGGCCTTGGGTTTAGCCACACGCAGAGACAATGAAGATGCCAGTAGCTGAATTCTGCAGTCATGTGTGCCACTACAGCTGCTGTCCCCTTCAGCCTTGCTCTAGAACAGGTACTGAGATTTTCAGACATAGACGTGTGTGGTTTTCTGCACTCTGACTTTAACTGTGCTACAGAGAGGAGCTCGATGCTGATGAGTATGAAGAAACTAAAAAGGAAACTTTGGAGCAGCTGAGCGAGTTCAACGATTCCCTGAAAAAAATTATGTCAGGAAATATGACTTTGGTAGATGAACTCAGTGGCATGCAGCTGGTAAGAGGAATTTACTGATTGGTTCTTTTATGCATGGTTTGCTTTTGTTTTGTGAATGTATTTCAGATAGGAAATAGACACCTTGAAGGATGAGGATGTAGCTCTGTGGTAGTGTATTTATATAGTATGTACAAGACCCTAGATTAAACCCCAGCACCTCAGAATAAAAAACAAATAAGTAAATGAAAGAAAGAAAAAGTACTGTGTTTATGAGATAGCTTCTTGATTTTGTGTCTACATGGCTCCAATAACGCGCTCTGAAATTTCAAGCACCAAAACCTATTAGCTAGAACCCATCAGTCCAGTATTGCAGATGTAATTGTGTGGTGGCATAGTTTGGTTAAGTTTTGCATTTCTCTGTTTGCAGGCTATTCAGGCAGCAATCAGCCAGGCCTTTAAAACCCCTGAAGTCATCAGATTGTTTGCAAAGAAACAACCAGGCCAACTCCGGACGAGGTTAGCAGAGGTAAAGTTTCTTCACACTGATCCGGTTGCTGTGGTTTTCTTCCTAGCCCGTGACTGTACTTATTATCCTAGCCTAAATTATACTATTTAAAATTTGCTCAGTTGGTGTTAGAGCCACAGACCTCATTTTCTGACAGCTCGTACCTTGGGCAATTATAATTCATAATACATGAATTCTTGAACAGTATGTGGCCATTTAAATCACCTCTAACCACTTCTACTTGGCCTTCATTTTTAATATTTTGTCCTTCCCACCTGGGGCCCTAACTTGAGGTCCTGTTTGGAATTCAGCATCAGCATTGCTTCTGTGTGTGCATAGTTAGTTAATCTTTTTTTTTTCACATTTATGTCTACTGTTTTAAGTGTGTGTGTGTGTGTGTGTGTGTGTGTGTGTGTGTGTGTGTGTGGTGTGTGTGTGTGGTGTGTGTGTGTGTGTAGATGCCCACAGAGGTATCAAATGATCAAGAAGTGCCCTGGGCTGACGTTACAGTTGTTGTGAGCTGCTCGGTGTAGGTGCTGGGAATTTAACTCGAGTCCTCTGAAAGAACGGTACACAGTTCTTCGGCACTGAGCCATTTCCCCTGCTTGTCAAGCGTCTTTTTTTTTTTTTTTTTTTTTTTTTGTTCTCTTCTGTTTTGTTTTTTGTTTTTCTAGACAGGGTTTCTCTGTGTAGCCCTGGAACTCATTCTGTAGACCAGGCTGGTCTCAAACTCACAGAGATCTGCCTGCCTCTGCCTCCCGAGTGCTGAGGTTAAAGGCGTACGCCACCCACACCTACCTATTTTTTTTCTTTCTTCTCCACCCCCTCCCCCTTCTTGATTTGCTGGCAAGCATCTTGATAAACTTGTTACTCCAGAGATCTGTCTATGGACTTGAGTATAATTATGAGCTAACAGGTAATTTCTGTCTGCAAGTAATTCAGTGGGATAGCAAGAGGGAAACTTTAGGGAATGCGGAGGTGGCTCCGGTGGTGAAGTGCCGGGTGAGCAGCACACACCTGTGCTCCCTGCACTGGCGACCCTAACACTGACCTCTGGCCTCACCCAAACATGCTTGTACACACAGGAGCACATACACACACCCACACGAGGGAAAATCATAGATTAAGGTGAGATCGGTTGCGGAGCAGGAGCAATGGCTCAGCGATTAAGAGCGCTGCCCGTTCTTCCAGAGGACCAATGTTCAATTCCCAGCACTCATGTGGCAGCTCACAGTCCTCAGTAACTCTAGTCCAGGGAACTCAACACCCTCACTAGACATACATTGAGGCAAAACACAATGCACATAAAATAAGAGTAAATAAATTATAAAAAAGGAGTAAAGATGAGATCAGTTGGGTTTGAGTTCCCGCTGTGCATACTGGGTGGGGCACACGACCTTTGGCAAGTTGTTGTATTCACCCTTGTGCCTTGGTTTTCTTATCTGTAAAAAGGTGATTATGACAGTTTCTACTTCTGGTTGTCATGTGGGTGTGATGACACTTAGAAGCTGGCTGCAGTCCCAGCTCCTTGGGAGCCAGAGGAAGGAAGATCATTTGAGGCCATTCTGGACAAAGTAAGAGACCCTGTCTCAAAAATAAATGAAAAGGGCCAGGTAGTGACACCTTTAATCCCAGCACTCGGGAGGCAGAGGCAGGTGGATTTCTGAGTTTGAGGCTGGTGTGGTCTACAGAGTGAGTTCCAGGTCAGCCAGGACACACATAAACAATGAATTTCAAAAACTTACCCTATGGCCCTTCTGTCTGGTGTTCCAGATTATTTCTATTTTTTTTTTTTTTTAATTTTAACCAAATAGTTTTTGTTTCAAGAAGTTGGACTGGAAAGCTGGGCTTTCTACACAGAATGGCTTTTGCTCATGTGCACACGCCTTGCATTTGTCCTTTGCAGATGGATAGAGATCTGATGGTCGGGAAGCTGGAAAGAGGCCTGTACACACAGCAGAAGGTGGAGATACTCACCGCTCTCAGGAAGCTTGGCGAGAAGGTGCTGACACCCGATGTGATAGCCTGGGAGAGCATTTGTGTTGTGCATGTCACGGGACATGCTGCCCTTGATGTAGTCTGGGGACCCAGGAAATCGAAAAAATGTTTTTAGGTTTATTTTACGTGTGTGAATGTTTTTTCTGCTTGTATGTATGTGTACTATGTATGTGGGTGCCTGGTGCCCATGGATGTCAGAAGACAGTATCGGATCCCCTGGAACTGGAGCTTTGGATGGTTCTGAGCCAGCGTGTGGGTGCTGGGAATGAACCAGGCTCCTCTGCAAGAGCAGGATGTGCTTCCGACTGCTGAGCCGTCTCCAGCTGAGACGTCCTCACTGTGGCTCTTGGGACTTGCGCTAACCCCTGTGCTCACTGGCCATACTTTATCTCACCCTGTAGCTGACAGCCGACGACGAGGCCTTCCTGTCTGCCAACGCAGGCGCTGCGCTCAGCCAGTTTGAGAAAGTCTCCACAGACCTAGGTAAGTGAGCACCTCCCCTCTCTCCCCTCCCCCTGTTCCTCTGGCTTGATTTCACTCCTTCGTCTGTCTGTCTTACTTTTTTCTGAGTAAACATAGATTATTAAGGAAAAGTAAAAGAACCACGAAGAGCAGAAGCGTCCCTAAGGGGAAATAACTTAGCCACTGAACTGGCTTTCTAGCCTCCCACTGTTCTCCATTTTCCATGCAGGCTCTTACCAGGGACTTGAACTCAGCCTCTCTCTCCCTCGACCTCTGCAGTGCCAGAACCATGGGCACATGCCACACACTTAGCTCCAGTACTCTAAAAGCAAAATAAAGTAAGACAGACAAATTTTCAGGACATCACATGCCGTGGGGCTGGGAAGAAGGCTCAGAGCTGGCTGCGCTTGCAGAGGGCCCGGTTCTGCAGCTCAGTCACATTTGTAACTCCAGTTCCAGGGGAGCTGATGGCCTCTTCTGGGCTGAGGGCACTGGGCGTGCACATGTTGTACCTTCATAGGAACAGACAAAACACCATCCACAGAAACACATTTTAAACATTACATGCTTTTAAACATTTCCTTTTAAGCCAGGTAGTGGTGGAGGATGCCTTTAATCCCAGGACTCAGGAGGCAAAGACAGGCAGATCTCTGTGAGTTCAAGACCAGCCTGGTCTACAGAGAGAGTTCCTGGACAGCCAGGGCTATGCAGAGAAACCCTGTCTCTGGGAGGAAAAATCCTTTTATTTATGGGTTTTGTGTGTGTGTGTGTGCACGAGAGCGTGCTCACCCATGCTCAGATGCACATGCCACAATGCAGGAGTGAAATCACAGGATAGCTTGCAGGGGTTGGCTCTCTTCTACCATGCAGGTCCTGGGATTAAACCTAGGTTGTCAAGCATGAGGGCAGGTGCCTTTACCACTGAGCCATCTAATCCTCTAACCTTTTTTTCCCCCTGAGACAGGGTTTTTCTGTGTAGCCTTGGCTGACCTGGAACTCACAGAGATCCTCCTGCCTCTGCCTCCCAAGTGCTGGGGTTGAGGGTGTGCGCCGCCACTGCCCGGCTTCCCCTTCCCTTTCTTTGGGATGCTCCTTTATCGTGTTGTCTAGGCTCGTCTTCAACTCTCACTCAGCTCAAGTCATCTTCCTGCCTCAGCTGTCAAGTAGCTGAGACTGTAGCACACACCAATATTCCCAGCTTTTGCTGTTGTTAAAGACTTATTTATTGGGGGGTGGAGAGAAGGCTCAGAGGTTAAGAGCACTGGCTCTTCTTCCTGAAGTCCTGAGTTCAATCCCCAGCAATCACATGGTGGCTCACAGCCATCTGAAATGAGATCTGATTCCCTCTTTGGGTGCGTATGAAGAAAGGTCCATAAAATAAATAAATATTCTTAAAAAGATTTATTTATTAGTCTGGGTGGTGGTAGCACACTCCTTTAATCCCACCACTTGGGAGGCAAAGACAGGTAGATCTCTGTGAGTTTGACGAGTTCAAGGCCAACCTGGTCTACAGAGTGAGCCCCAGGACAGGTTCCAAACCTAAGGAGATATCATGTCTCAAGAAACCAAAATAGAAAAAAAAAAAAAAAAAAAAAAAAAGAATCTTTTATTTTAAAAATTTACATGTTTGAGTGTTTTACTTATATGTATATGGTATCTTAGGAGTCCATAAGAGGGTGCTGGGTTCCCTGCAACTGGAGTTACAGTTGTGAACCTATGTGTACAGTGGAAACCAGACCTGTGTCCTGTAGGAAGTGCTGTTAACCATGAGCTAGATCCTCAGCTCCAGTACCCTCTGCTTTGCAGCCGACTGTGTTAAAATACCTTTCAGCAGCATGCAACTGTAAAAGTAAGTTAGGATCTTACATCTTTGCCTTCAGGCCTGGAGCTGAGTTAGGATCCTCACCAGTGTGCCATTCTTCTGGCCAGATTGTTTATGTAGAAGGAAGGGGATTCAAATGGCAGCCGGCCGTGTAGGGGTTAATGCATCTGATTTCCGGACTCTGTGCTGTATGTCCCCTCATTGCCTGGGACTGAAAATGCTTTGAAATAACCTTTTCATTTTGTGTCTTTTCCTTAGGCTCTGGAGATAAGGTCCTTGCTCTGGCAGGTTTTGAGGTTGAAAAAGCCAAGAAATGACACTGGTGGTTGGCACCACCAGCCCTGTCCTTACTGCACACAACACGGTGCTTTCACCCTGAGGACTTGGAGCAAAGAAATAGAGATTCTCAAAATGCCCAAGAACAGGTGACATGACAGTGGCCTGGCTTCCGATTAGGTCCTTCTCTGTGCGGGGGCTCCCTTAAATGACCCTGGGCTTGTGGGGACGGGACTTGCTGGACTTGTTCTTATGGGTTGTTTTATAAGATGCCATGTTTTTTACTGCTGATAGGAGTGAGAGCTGTCAGCTAGTGACTGTCCTGATTCTTGTCTGCACGCCTTGGGTGACCGGCACGGTGATGTCACTAGCCCTCCTGTGTCTGTAGAATCTTAGAAACCTTTTCATTATCACACAAGGAAACCGAGATGTAGAACGAGCATGTGATCTGCCTAAAGTCACATTAGGGACAGAGCTGTGGCTGTGGCTCAGGTGTCCTGACTCCTGGTTTTATTTCTTTATTCTGTGCTATTGTTTGTTTGTATTTTTTTAAAAAAAATAATTAACTTGTATTTATGCAAGTTGGCGTCTGTGAAAATTCAGTGTCCTAACCGGAGTTGACTGGACACTAAGGGGCTGTCCCTGCCTGTGAGTGGTAGCATGAATGGGGCCCATTGTATCCCGGGGTTTCTAACAAGCAACAATGGGAGGCCCTGTTGAGAGCCTCCTGAAGTAACTTAACCTCCTGCCTTGTCTCAGTGGGGAAGCAATAGGAAATGGCAGCCCCAGGCCCTCTGGTGTGACCTCTTGCCAACTCTGAGGGTGGTAACAGTAAGTTACTATAAACTGTGCAGTTAGGGGAGAAACAAACTAAGTTAGGAAGAAAGTAAGTTTCTCCCTGAGAGCAGTGACTCTTGTGGGCAGACACACAGCCACGTCCTGACAGGAACCTCCCTCCCCAGGCTTCCTTCTGTGTTTCTCTCTCTCTCTCTTTTTTTTTTTTTCCCACTTTATACAAATTCAAAACTTTTTTACTGCTTCTTATAAACTTAAAAATCTACTAGGTGCTTTGCCAACTGGACAAACTAGGGGACCTCAGTTATGTAAATGCCTTATTTGGAACTTGTAATGTCTTTTGGATTTCTTGAGAGGGGTGGGTCTCTGGGCCAGCAGGATGGCCCAGTTGGTAAAGGTGCTTGCTGCCAAGCCTGATGACCCGAGTTTCATCCCCAGACCCACCTCGTGAAGGCAGAGAATTGACTTTTACAAGTTGTCTCCTGACCTCCACATATGTGTGCACGCAAATGCACACTCAATAAAGAAAAATTGAGAAGGGGCCTCCCAGCGTTGGAGTCCTAGGCTCAGACTCTTCTCTGCTGCTCGGATGAGTGCTGCTGTGCCTTCCCAAGGGGTGGTCTCCATCTGCTGTCTCCTGACCATCACTCAGTGAAGTGTAGCCACCAAGGCCGACCACCGGCTGTAACCTACGGTGGGTGCTGTGTGTATGCCACCACCGTTTCATAGAGATGAAGTTCCTGATAACACAGAAGTCACTGTAACTGTTTGTACATTCACAGTGCTGTGCAGCTCCCAGTCTAGCTCCTCATTCCATCGCACGCACGCACGCACGCACGCACGCACCTAGCTAGCACCCTCTGGCATCCACAGATCTGCTCTCCTGTCCCCATGGACTTACCTCTCTGGATAGTTGGCATGAATGGATATGTGGTGAGGCCCTATGTGGCCTTTGTTATGTATGCCTTCTTCATGCAATATTTTTAGAGCTAACCGGCATTGTAACACACTTCAATACGTCATTCCTTTTTAACGGCTGAGTAATTCTTCACTGTATAAATACTGTTTTGTTTGGCCATGCGTTTGATGATCATCTGAGTTATTTTTCACACTTTCAGCTCTTATGAAAATTTCCACACAAATACTTGCTGAATGCCTATTTTTCAGTTTCCTTTGGGTCAGTATCTAGTGATAGAAGAATTGTTATGTAGACTTTTAAACCATAGCAAGATTATCCTTTGCCTCATGAGCCCATAGTAAACCAAAGAATCTAAGAGTATTTTTCATTTGAAAGCGACTCACGTCAGTCTGGAGCCCTTAATCTTGGTCCCTTCAACATTCTTAAAGTGCTGGTGTTGGTGGCACACACCTTCAATCCCAGCACTTGGGAGGCAGAGGCAGGTGGGTCTCTGTGAGTTCGAGGCCAGCCTGATCTACAGAGCTAGTTCCAGGACAGGCTCCAAAGCTACGGAGAGAAACCCTGTCTCAAAAAACAAACGAACAAAATTCTTAAAGGACAGTAGCAGGAGGCTAGGTATGGTGGCATACACCTGCAACCCCAGTGCCAACTGGGGCCTCTTGGTAAAACCCCATCTCAGGCCAAAAAGCAAACCAAGCAGCCAGATCAGCAAAGTGAGATGCTTGTGGAGGTACAGCCACCTATTAACTGACCGGTATCCTTTATTACAGATGCTGGCATTTGTGGTCACATCAGTTACTTCATCTTTTTCCTTTTTGCCTTTTCGAGACAGCAGTTCTCTCTGCATCCATGCTGGTTATCCCGGAACTCAGTTTTACCCTAGGCTGGCCTCAAACTCACAGTGCACCGTCACTCTCTGCTCGGTCGCGTCATCTCATCGAGCCTCACGTTTTTCAGTGGCCCCAGAAAGACTTACTTTATACCTTGCTTTGCATCTCTCTTCCTTAGTACATATTAGCATTGGCGCTGACCTGCCATCCAGCTGCTTGTCTTAGCACTGTTTGACATCTGCTTCCCTGATGTCACGTTCATGAGTACAGTCTGTGTAGGTGCAATTATTAAATGTAGTAAGAGTGTCTCCTGATCACATATGCAGGCTGTTTCGATCTCTGGAAGATGGAAGGTCCTGTCACATACAGCTAGCCTTTTAATATTCTGTGTCAAGATGTTTGGGGAAATTCCTGCATCTCAAGCCAGGTGTGGTGGCACACACCTTTGATCATAGCACTGGGGAAGCAGAGGCAGTCAGGTCTCTGGTACTCTAGGCCAGCCTGATCTACAGAGTGAGTACCAGGCCAGCCAGGGCTGTATACCAAGACCGTGCCTTTAAATAAGTAAATAAACAAACAAACAAACGGACTTCCTCATTTCTCAGAGTTAGGGCTGAAGCAAAAACTAAGTTCCAATGAGAGAGCATCTAAATGGGCTGTTAGTAAAACCAATAAACCAGATTTTGTGTCAGCGTTTTGTTTGATCTTGTGAATGGTGAGACAGGTATTTTAGGTAGGTGGGTTTTCAAGGAGAAACCAAGGCTTTGGGGCAAACAGCTTTTGAACTTTGATTATTAGACCTTTCACTGAAGGCAGAATGCTGAAGAAAGGCTGCCTTTAGTAAGTAAATGGCTGCTCAAGTCCTCCATTGTTAAGGTGACTTCCTGCAGTAAATGATGGACAATTGGAATTCTAGAGTGAGTGAACCGGCCATCACCACAGCCTTCAGCCACCTTCCTGTCTGCTCTGCTGTTGGTTGTGTTTTGTTTTTCTCCGTATTCTTTCTCTTACAAAGGCCTTTTATTACTTTGCCTCTCAAAATGTTTTTCCAACATTAGTATGTAAATTGAAACTGTCAGCATTCCACACACAGACTCCCAGGAACAAATTGGGACATATAATTGCTTCCATTCTGTCTGACCATGGAAGTCAAAGAAGATATTAGAAACTGGAGAAATGTGTTCAGTATTTCATCAAGTTTCTAAAAGCCAGCTAAAAATATGGCCCTAACAGATAATCCCCAAGGGTATGTCCCTTTGACCTCCTAACTTTGCCTGCATTTTAAAGTTTTTCTCACTGTCAAGTTGACCTCACAGTATAGAGACCATGTTGCTGGCAGGGCCTTGAACACAAGGGGTCATGCAGTTCCCCACAGATCTAGCGGTGAAGAGGTTTGAGGCTGTCAGTTGGAAGCATCCTAACGTTTTGTCATTTGTCAAATGACGGGCATAATTAACCAACTGAGGCTGTATCTTGTGGCAGAACACTTGCTACACATGTGCAAGACCCTTCACACATGTGCAAGACCGTTCATAGGAAAGGGAGAAGAGGGAGTGTAAGCCAGTTTGCTTGCTTGGTTGCTTGTTTGTTTTTAATAACTAAAATTGCTATGCAAAGAGCACATCTGACATGCAGTGCCATCCGCAGGAAAGCCATCCATCTGCTTTGAGTCAGGGTCCCATTGGCCTCAAAATCAATGTTTAGGCGAGACTGGCTGCCAGGGACCCCCAGGCATCTACCTGTCTCTGCCTCCCTAGTCCTGGGATTAACCAGTATGTGCCACCAAACTGAGTTCTGGGTTCTAAGGATGGAATTTAGGTCCCTGTGTACAAGGCGACCAGTGTACTTACTGATGTGTCCCTTCTGGTTCTGGCGCTCCCATCCCATTTTTTGAATGACAGCAATCCTGAAAAGGTGTTTTTTTTTTTTTTTTTTTTTTTTTTTTTTTTTTTTCCTGCAGGGGTTTGGTTGGTGTTCAAGACAGGGTTTCTCTGTGAGCTTTGGAACTTGCTCTGTAGACCAGGCTGGCCTTGAACTTACAGAGATCCTCCTGCCTCTGCCTCCCAAGTGCTGGGATGAAAGGCGTGGGCCACCAACACCCTACAAAAAATGTTCTGTCTAAGATCACACAAATTGGATACTGTGCCCCAATTTCTGGCAACTGTAACCATGGACTTTTGGTACATTTTCCAATGCTACTAATGAAACCATGTTCTGGACATAATTTCAACACTTAAGAATGTATGCTATCAGCTGGGCAGTGGTGGCACACGCCTTTAGTCCTAGCACTTGGAGGCAGAGGCAGGCCTGATTTACAGAGAGAGTTCCAGGACAGGCAGGGCTGTTAAACAGAGAAACCCTGTCTTGAAAAACAAACAAAAGGACGTAAGTTGTTTTTTAAATTTTACTCGCTCTGCTTTTTCACATAGCCTCACACAGTAGCCCAGGCTGTGCTAGGATACACTGGGCAGTGCGCTGGCATTGCAGGCATGCAACTCCACACCGGCTCACGAGCGTTCGCTGCCAAGCTGTTTGCTTGCTCAGCAGGCAGCTCTTCTCATTTATCTCTGTCACTGCCAGTCTGCCATAGTGTTTGAGACTGTGCTACAAGAGGATTTATTTAGGGCTGGCAAGGTGGCTCACTGGGTAAAGGCATCTGCTGCCAAGCCTGATAGCCTGAGTTCAGTCCCGGGGACCCACAGGATGGAAGGAGAGAGCCAGATGCTCCAAGTTGTCCTCTGACCTACACACAAAATGATTTTTTTAAAGCCAGGTAGTAGTTGTACATAACTTTAATCCCAGCATTGGGAGGCACAGGCAGGTTTAAGGCCAGTCTGGTCTACGGATCAGATTTCAGGATAGGCTCCAAAGCCACACAGAGAAACTGTCAGTTTTTAAAATGTACTACTTTTTTAATAATTAAGGAGACATTTAGCTTATGTATGGAAAACCTGAAATTTCCTTTAGTTCTGACATTTCTCCCCCCCCCCCAATTTCATCAACCATGCCCCACTGGAAACTGAGGCAGTTAACTTTACCCATCACCAGAGACCGGTAGATTAGGTCAAAGCAAATGTTTTCCAGGGTTAGATTGGCCGTGTCTGTGGTTCAGCCATAGTCTTAGGGGATGTGGAGCTTTGCTATCTCATCTTTGAAAAGGGTGGACATTTTGTTTTGTAGCAGGTTTACCCTCAGTCTTCACTAACTGTCCCTTAGCTCTACTTTGTAGTTTAGACCTGTTGAAATGCTATGTCATATTTACTCAGAGCATGTGTTCTCTTGGAGAACACACAGCAAACCCTGTCCTGTGGCCTCAGCCTCATGGGTGCCCTCCCTCAGGCTGTCTTCTGGAAGTGTGGGTGACTTGCACTGCTTTGCCAGGGAATGGCAAGAGCCAGATTCCATATGAAGGCATCAGACGAGACACAGTGTTCTCATGAAGCGGAAACACACTGGCCTTCATTGGAAAATAGACGCCTCTCTTCGGGTAATCAGACCCACAGCCGCTGGCACCCTCTGTACCAGCGTGGCATTTCTGACCACCTACTAAGTTTCTTATGCCGGAGTGGGGGTACATTGTGCCAGGTTTCTTTGGCTTTGGGGAATCTACTCTATATATTAAAGAGTGCCGGGGCTGGGCATCGGTGGTGCATGCCTTTAATCCCAGCACTCAGGAGGCAGAAGCAGGCGTATCTTTGTGAGTTCGAGGCCAGCCTGGTCTACAGAGTGAGTTACAGGACAGGCTCCAAAGCTACACAGAGAAACCCTGTCTGGAAAAGCAAAAAGAAAAGTGCTGGGGATCAAACCCCAGAGCTCACACAGGCTAGGCAAGTGCTCCGCCTCTGAGCTACACCGCAGCCCTGCAATCTCCGCTCCTAACCCTGATCCCACTCTCCTTCACATCTGCTTTTTAAGTATCTGTGCTACCTGATCCTGGCTTCATTGCCTTCATTCTTTTTTTTAACATTTCAGGTGCGCGCACGCTTGTGTGTGTGTGTGTGTGTGTGTGTGTGTGTGTGTGTGTGTGTGTCTCATAGCACACCGGTGGAGGTCAGAAGACAACCCCCAGGAGTCCAGTCTCTTCTTCCACAGTGTGGGTTTCACATTGAATTTAGGCAATCAGGCTTGAGGGCCAGGTGCCCTTAACTGCCGAGCCATCTCTCTGGACCTGACCTCAGAATTTCTGTGTAGCCCAGGCTGACCCCAGGGGTCTTGCTTCAGCCTCCTGGGTGCTGGGATTACAGGTTTATACCTGGTTTTTCTCCCACTTCTCAAGGGTCTTCATTATTCTCGTAACTATTTTGTGAAGGATGCCTTGAAGCTGCAGTATGAAGAATTGTGTGGGCCTAGGGAGGACGACGGCCCAGTGGGGAGTGTGCATTCGTGAGGACCTGGGTGTGGATTCCCAGCACACTGTAAAAAAGTTGGGCGCGCTGTGCAAGCCTGTGACCCTTGTGCCGTGGGAGCAATGACAGAAAGGTCACCAGCCCAGCTCCATGTCCCCTGCAGTCCCAAGAGTGGTAGAGGGAGACACATGACATCCTCTGCTGGCCTCCACATGGGTGTCCACTCACATACATGCACATACATCACACACAGAACACAGAAGTGTAAAAGCAAAATAAACCAGGCATGATAGCGTGTGACTTTAATCCCTTAACCCAGGAGGCAGTGATAGGAAGATCGCTTTAGAATAGGGGCTGGTGAGATGGCTCAAAGGGTAAGCGTGCTTGCTGAGTGAAAACCTGATCCCCGGGTCCCACAGTGGAAGAGAACCAACCCCTAACATTGTCCTCGAGCTTCCACACGTGCCATCGCACCACCCCACCGTGTACATGTATGGAGAAGAGTAAAAGTATCCAAGAGTACTAGGAAAATGGTGGCACTGTGTCTGGTAGGGTGTGCGAGAGAGAGAGACAGACAGAGAGAGAGAGAGTGTGTTCAGAGTCTAGGTGTCTGGAGGGATGCAATGCGAAGCAGACCCTGGGAGTCACTGGATCACCCTGGGTGGGAAACAGTTCACAGGTCTGATCCTCCCATGGTTCCCTTCCCCGGAGGTGAGGTGAAGGACGAGCTCAGTTATGTTTCCTCTTAATGATGCAAATGAGCTTTAAGAGACCTTGTAATAGCCTGATGAAAGGGTATGAATGGGCTTGTGGGAACTAGAGTGTTAATACTTGAGTGGTCTCAGCAGGGCATCGTTTGCAGCAGAAACGGAAGGCAAATTAAAACTAGTGCCTATCTTTTCCAGCCCCTGCAACCCTTAGCTTGCTGCCTCTGAAAGGAAAAGGAATGGAATTGCGAACTCCAAGGTGTTTTTAAAAGTTCCTGTCACCTGTATGCCTGCTTGGAGACTCCCTGCCTCCTTGCCTTCAAGCCTTATTCCTAAAACAGCTTCTCTGCTAGTTAGTGAAATAAGCGTCCCTTTCTGTCGTGTCGCACTTAGCCACCAATTAGTCAGATGAGCAGAAACGCTCCCCTGCTGCGCCCTGTGCCGGGGGCATGAAGAAACCGACCGGGCTTTGCTGGTGCAAGCGACTTTCAAAGCTCTTTTATCTCTCAGGGAAGGGCCTCCGTAGGTTTGGTGTGCTCCCCGGAGCCTGTAGCTGTTTCAATCTAACTACTCATTAAAGTCAATTTAAGATATTACGAAAACCTTTAGATTCTTTCCATGAATCACCTCTACTTGAATTCAGTTAAAAATAGCTCACTTTCACAGCTTAAGGGCCCCATCTCCACAAGCCTCACCCCCCCCCCAGTAAAAGTATTGATGTCCAACAAGACTAGCTGCTTATTAGAAATCTAAGCTGTCACATACCTACACTCCCTTAACCCCCTAAGGAAGAGGCAGATGCGTCATGAGTTCAGGCCAGCCTGGAACATACATATAACACACACACACACACACACACACATATGCATACAGGAGAGTCTGGATGGATGGCACTCACTCTTGCAGAGGACCCAGGTTCAATTCCCAGCACCCACCTGGCTGCTCTTTAACTCCAGTTCCTGGGGATCCAGTACCCTCTTTTGGCCTCTTCAGGCACCAGACATGCTCATAGCGCATGCCAAACATGCAAGTGAAACCTATACATAAACTAGAAATTAATGAAGTTTTTAAAAAGGGTGAGATTTTATTTTATCAGCAAATAATTATATTACCACATGAATCAGGTGTGGTGGCACACGTGCCTATTAAATGCCAGCTTTTGAAGCTGGGTGGTGGTTTCTCACACCTTTAATGCATTTGGGAGGCAGATCTCTCTGAGTTCAAGACCAGCCTGCTCTACAAAATGAGTTCCAGGACAGGCAGGGTTGTTACATAGGCTTTTTTCTAAAACAAAACAAACAAACAAAACAGCATTTGAGCAATAGGGCAGGAGAAATAGAAATTGTTTTTTTTTTGGGGGGGGGTCAATCCTTAGCTACACAGGAGAATGAGTTTAAGGTCATTCTTAGCCACATACTGAGTTCAGAAGCAACCTAGGATATGTGTGTTTTCTGTGTGAGCATATTAGATGGCAGGGTATACTTGAGCTTCAATTGCGTGTGGCGGTCAGGATACTCAGGGTTAGGATCTCTCTGTCCACTGTGTATTGAACTAGATCATGAGACTTGACCGTGTACCTTTAATCACTGAGTTATCTGTCTCTCCATGCCTACTCCTTCTCCTCCATCCTAGAAAGCAACAACAAAAGGAATAGGAGGTTCCTTGATCACTGGTGCTTCCAGACACTGCAGTAGTATTCTTGAGAATTATCTTCACACTTCCTTCCCTTGACTGGAGTACGCTTCCTTGCCTCATAGTTTGGGGCTTGGCCGCAGGACACTTGGCCACTTGAACGTTTGTGGTCATGACTCCTGGAGGGAACCAGTGGATTTCCACTGATGCCATTCATCGTTAGGAAAATAATATGGCTGACTAGCCCCTGGGCTAAAGAGAGGTGGAAATGTGTGGAGTAATCCTACCCTAATCTGCTTCAGAACCCTGTTGATCCAGCCCCACCAGGCAGAGTGACTGGCTTCCCACAGCCTGAAGCCTGATGATTTTAGCCCTTTTGAAAGAAGGGGGGGGGGGGAGGAAAAGGAAGATCCCACACCAGCAAAGTTTAGAGGGTTTGCTGTGTTAATGACTTTTCTATTGTTGTGTTAAAACATTAACAAACTGGGTAGTGGTGTTGTACACTTTAATCCCATTACCTGAGAGGCAGAGGTAGGCGGGTCTCTGAGTTCAAGGCCAGCCTGGTCTACATAGTTAACTTCCAGGACAGCCAAGGCTACACAGAGAAATGCTGTCTCAAAAACTTTCTTTAAAAAGGTTTTTCTTTAAACCCTATTTATTTATTTTGCACACAGTGTTCTGCCTGCGTGTATGCCTGCAGGCCAGAAGAGGGCACCAGATCTCATTATAGATGGTTGTGAGCCACCATGTGGTTGCTGGGAACCGAACTCAGGACCTCTGGAAGAACAGCCAGTGCTCTTAACCTCTGAGCCATCTCTCCAGCCCAAAAGATTTATTTTTATGCTAGTGAGTGTTTTATCTTAACCTATGTCTGTGTGTTTGCAGTTATTAGCCACTATGTCCATGCTGAGCATGGGACCTGGGTCCTCTGGAAGAGCATCCTGTGTTTTTAACCACTGAATCATATGTCCAGCTCTAAGAGCTTACATCGTGAACCACAAGGAGTCGGGGCACCCTGGGGGTGGCAGAAGGCCGTTGAAACCTCAAAGCCCACCCCCCCCCAGTGACACACCTCCTCTAATAAGGCCACACCTCCTAATCCTTCCCAAACAGTTCCACCAACTGGAGGCCAATATGCAAACATTTGAGCCCGCAGAGGCCATTCTCATTCTAACAGCACAATTGCTGTACAGTATTATTCCATTGCCGCCCATTTCCCTCACTGTAGTGTGTGGCACTGGGTTTGAACCTAGAGCCTTATACTTGCTATACCCACAACCAACTCTCCATAGTTGTCTATTTAAGAATAAATCTAATGATGTAATATCCTTATTTAAACACCTGCCTTAGTTACTTTTCTGTTGCTGTGACAAAACACCGTGACCAAGGCAACTTATAAAAGAAAATGCTTAATTTGGGGCTTATGGTTTCAGAGGTTAGAGCCCATGGCCATGCTGGCAGGGAGCATGGGTGATTATATCTTGATGCATGAGCTGAGATAGACAGCTATGAATGGTGTGGGCTTTTGAAACCTCAGAACCCTCCTCCAACAAGGCCACACCGCCTAATCTTTCCCAAGCGGATTCCCCCTAACTGGGGCCCAAGTGTTCAGACATTTGAACCTGGTAGGGAAGGCATTGTCATTCTAACCAGCACACCTCAGTGGTCCTCTTTATAGACCAGGAGGGTAGCTTGGCTTCTTATGGCAGTTTAATAAGGATCAGGATAAACAGGCCGAACAGATGTTTATTCAGGAAGAAATAACTCACAACATAGACAGGTGAACACCAGCAGGTTCCTGCTTCCAAGAATGCCTCCTTGGAAGGAGTCCTCCTGTCCCGGTGAGGCTCTGTGAGGCTTGCAAGAGAGTGTTCTCCTCCGACTTAGTTCTCCAGGTCACTTCCGCCCCTGGCTCCACCCCCAATGGGCGTGGTCAGTGCCACAGAAGGAGACAAAGTGAATATCCCACTACAGCTTCTAAAATCCCTAAGACCTGGACCTAACCTCTGAGCAGCTCCCTTGGGGACTCATTCTCCATCACTCTACAAACAGCCTCCTGCCTTCTGAGGCTGTTGTGTGGTGCCATTGTGTTGCTTTGTTTCCTTTCGTCTGGAGACAGGGTCTCACTGTGTAGCCCTGGCTGCCCTGGAACTCGCAGGGATCCACCTGCCTCTGCCTCTCAAGTACCGGAATTACAGTCTGTGGCCCACTTCGTTCTTTTCCTCTCCTCCTCATGATCTCTGGAGGGCTGACCCACTGTCTGTTTCTACCTATGTGCTTAGTTAATCCCCAATTTATAACCCAGTGTAAACTTTTATTGAAGTCAGATGTGGTGGCGCACACCTTTGATCCCAGCACTGGGGAGGCAGAGGCAGGAAGATCTCTGAGTTCAAGGCCAGCCTGGTCTACATAACAAGTTCCAGGACAGGCAGAGCTGTGTAGAGAAACCCTGTCTCTAAACAAACAATGAACAAATGAAAGATTTAGACTTTAATTCGTTTCTTTTGGGCACTTTTTTTTTTTTTTTTTTTTGCTTTGTTTTGCCTTGCTCTGAGGCCTCATATAGTGCAGGCTGCCTGCCAACTTGTTATGCTGTGAAGAAGATGACTTGAGTTCCATCCTTCTGCCTCAGCCTCTTTAGTGCTACCACATCCAATTCAAGTGTAAACTTAAATGTCAATTTCCCAAGGGTGAAGGGCCTTGACAGAGCCTTGACCCTAATACAAAGTCATCTTCCTAGAAATAGTTCAGCTTTTAGCACTTAGCTACAGTTACAAAGAATTATTCATCATTCATCTCATTGGCAGATGCAGTACCCCCTATAAGGGCAAAGACAATCTAAAGACTCAACCCATTAACCCCTGCATCCCAGGGTGCCATGCGCCTGGGAAGTACTCAGTGACTGTTCCTTGAGTGACTGGTAGGCTAGAGTTTGTGTCTGGAGCCTGAAGAGCTGGCTCAGTGGTTAAAAGTGTGTAGCTCTTGCAGAGGACCCAAGTTCAGTTCCCAGCACCTTCTTCAGGTTGCTCACAAACACATCTAACCCCAGCTTCAGGGGAAACAGATGCTTCTGCTCTCCAAGAGTGTTCCAGCACACATGTACCTATACACATCATTAAAAATAATAAAATATGGGGCTAGAGAGATGCCTTAGCAGTAAGAGCAGTGGCTGCCCGCCCTTCCAGGGGTCCTGAGTTCAATTCCTGGCAACCACATGGTGACTCACAGCCATCTAGAGTAGGATCTAATGCCCTCTTCTGACCTGTAGGGATACACACGCGGACATAAACTAAATAAAAATTAAATGATAATAACAAAACCAACCTTTGAAAGTAAAGCAGTCTGTGCTTGAATTAAAGTCAAAGGATGCATGTAGCATTGGCAATCACATGTATGTATGTATGATTAGAAGGTCACATGCTAACCGAGTATAAAGTGGAAAGGTCACATGGGACCTAAGTATAAAATGAATGAATAGCAAAACAGGCTCAGCAAAAGACACCTGCAAAGGAGACACTGCTGGCCTCGGGGAGTCACTGTTGCTGGCCTCAGGGGGACACTGTTGCTGGCCTCAGGGGGAGACACTGTCAGAGGTTAGACTGTGATAGAATGGCCTGTGAGTTGTCCCAGACAAGTGACAACAGTCCTAGAATATGAGAATAACATCAAAACCACGGCCCCTTCTGTGGTTCTTTAAAAATAGTGTGAAAGCTTTTGAAAGACACTATTGTAAGCATCACAGATGTCCAGAGGACAAGGAGAGCCTTGCAAGAGTGGATTTTTGAATTGACGTTCTCAGCGGAGCGTGGCAGTGCGCACGAGGAAGGCCAACCCCTGGGAGGTGAAGGCAGGAAGATCGGGGCGCAAGGGCAGCTCCCGAAGCCAGGAATAGTGCAGGCTGCTGCTGTAGGAGGACCAGGAGGTCAGGGCTGTGTCACCATGGCTAGGGAGATGGCTCCAGAGCACAAGCAGGAGGGCCAGAGTTCAAATCCTCAGCAACCACATAAATAGATGGTGTGGCTGCATGAGCCTGAAGTCCCAGTGCTGTGCAGAGTAGATGCAGGAGGATCCTGGGGTTTGCCAGGCTCCAAGAAAAGCAATGAGCTCTAGATTCAGTAAGCGGCCCTGCCCCAAGGGAACAGAGTGGAGAATAGAACAGGACTCCCACTGTCCTCTTTTGGCCTGTACCTGGGCACACATGGGAATGTACACCCCTACACATGTGTGCATATACCGTACACACATACAGCGTTTGCATGCACAAATTTTGTCAACATTTCATGCCCTCCCTTTGCTGTCATAAAAGGAAGCCTGCTGAAGCAATTTTTAAATACTGCCTGATGTTTCCAGACATAACCTAATTGGTCGTTTTTTTAAAGAGGAAAAAAATAATAGAAAAAAACCCAAAATATTATTTTGCTAGTATAATGATATATTTCTCTGAGCTCTATAGCTTATATTAATTAAAATGATTTCAACAGAAGATCCAAGAGTGTAGCTTCCTTAAAAAAAAAAATGGCCCGTGTTGGCTATAACGTGCATTGCTTAAATAATTAACAGTCATTACTGGCTGTCGTGCAGCATGTGTGTAAAGAGTGGGTAATCTCAGATCCCCGCACTGTGCCTGTGCCTTCTGCAGGAGCTTTTGTGTGAGCCCTTCGTTAGCAGGCATCCGGGCCTGGATGCGCACCCTCACTCTTTACTATTTAACTCCGAAAAGGAGGCCTCTCTGGCTAACCAGCTGGGAGGCAGTACTGCCAATGGGAAGCAATTTCCCACAATAACTGTAATGAAGAAACAAAGAGGTTGGGTTGTGGAGAAACAAAACTACAAAGTTCATTTAGATTGGACAATCTCTGATGGGCAGGATAAAACCTGGCTGCCCCAGTGTGCCGGGTGAGATGGCAAAGTTAGTCCTTAGTTGAATAATCACAATGGACTCTAGCAAAAGAAGCGTGTGGCCCAGGAAGGTGCAGACTCAAGGAAGTTTGACAGTCTCCACCATCTTGTGAGGGGGACATGCAGAGCAAAGTCACAGATAGTAGGGGCAGGCTCTGGGCTTGTTTCTCATACACTGCTGAGCAGTCTGTCCCTCACAGTGGCCAGGAAGGAGCCCTGATCTCCTCAGCCTCTCCGGATACTGACGGTCCTGCAGCATCTGCAGGTATGAAACTCAGCTAGCTCCGTGCTAGGGGGCGTGGTGGCTGTTTTAGCATTCACTCACATAGAGGCCATTTGCCTTTAGGGATTGTCTTTTTCTTCAGTCCTTATTTAGACAATAACCATCGATAGACTGTGTTCCCAGGAAACAGGCTGAGTGCATGAATCCAATGAGACCTCCGTTGCTCCGCCTTTATCGTGATGAGAATGAGGCGGCACCTTCAGTCTGACGCAGCACATCCGCGCAAACACGCAGGTCTAGCAAACAACCCGCCTCAAGCATGAGGCTTCACTTCCTTATCCCGACTCCTGGCGTGTACATCAGGGCTTTGTGATGTGGTGAGGGACCTACTTACCAGACACTGTGGAGACCAACACTGTGGGAGCAGGCTGGCGGCTAGCCAGATGTTCACCCACCCTACTCGGGACACAAGACGTGTATATTCACCGATCCACAAAACGCTTCCAATTTTGATTTAAAATTTCATTTTAAATAATTCCTTATCATCTCCAAAGGAAAACTGGTTGAAGTTTTGCCAAGGCACACCTGAGGAAGATGGAACAGGCCCACCAGTCTCTGTCCCCCTGTGCATTTGGCCTCCAAATATCTGTCCTCTGATCACATGCATAGGGACCAGAATGAAAGGTAATTGTCTCACTTAAAAAAAAAAGTGTGTGTGTGTGTGTGTGTGTGTGTGTGTGTGTGATGCACATATTAAAGGACAATCTTTTTTTCTCTCCTATTTTTTTTTGGGGGGGACAGGGTTTCTCTATGTGTATCTCTGGCTATCCTGGAACTCACTTTGTACACCAGGCTGGTTTCGAACTCACAGAGGTCTGCCCGCCTCTGCCTCCTGAGTTCTGAGATTAAAGGTATGCACCACCACCTGGCCTCAATGGACAATCTTGAGTGTCAGTCAATTTGTTCAAGACAGGGTCTTTTGTTGAGCTGGGTGTACACCAGGTAAGCTGGCTTCGAGTTTCAAGGGATTCTCAGGTCTCTGCTTCTCTCAAGCTCTACCTTGTCTGGCCTTATATGGGTTCAGGGGGCCTGACCAGAACTCAGGTCAGGTCTTTAATGCTTGTATAGTGAAGGTTTTACCCAGTGAGCCATCTATCCAGCCCTTGTGAGGTAGGGGTGTGGTGTGTGTGTGTGTGTGTGTGTGTGTGTGTGTGTGTGTGTGTGTTAGCATGTCTGAGACAGAATCTCACTTCCGTAGCCCATGCTAGCCTTAGGTCAATACGTAACCATGAAGTCTAGTCTTGCATCAAACTCATGACACATTTCCTGCCTCAGCCTCTTGGGATTACAGGTGTGAGCCACCACGCTTAGCTTTGTCTGCTATAGTATTCGTTAATTAATAGTTGTTTCATTTAGATTTTTTGGAAATTGGCTTACCCCCTCCTTTTGTGGTGCTGAGGTCAAGTTCAGTGTCTCGGGCATGCTAAGCAAGTGTGTCACCACGGAGGTGCACCTTCAGCCTGCATATTCTTTGCTTCGTGTTGCTGTGATGAAAACATCTGAGGGCTTATGTCACTGTACTGTTCGACAGTCCATCGTGACAGGGAGGCAGTGGGACTGGGAGGCAGATGGTCACGTCACAGCCGCAAGGCAGTCAGGAAGTAGCAACTGGTGCTGGTGCGTGTAGTGAGATAATTATCCCCCCCCCTGCACCTGTTGCACTGACCACGCCCATTGTGGGTGGGGACAGCTGCAGACAGAGGTGACCCGGGTCAGGGACCCCGGAGGTGCTCTCTTGGTTCCTGGTCTGAGACAGATAGCATCCGTGGCATCCTTGGGACAGGAGCCTGCTGGCAGTCATCTGTCTCTGTTGTAAGTGATTTCTCCCTGAATCAACATCCATCAGCCTGTTTTCCCCATCCCTATTCATCCACGATAGGTGCTCAGCTTGCTTTCTCCTTTTTATGTATGAGTCTGGGACTACAGCGCCTGGGAGGGTGCCGCCTACACTTAACTCACCTCGTCTTGGTGGCACCCTGCAGACATGGTCACAGATTTGTCTGCAGGGTGACTTTAGACCTGTCTCATTGACAATCAACACAAATGTCACAGTCTGGTTCTAACTGTTTTATTCTGTTTCTGAGTTTGTTTTGAGCCATGTAGCTGGTGCCCATCCTGGCACTGAGCTTGTGTTCTTCTCACTTTGGCCAGATAACCTGAGTTCTACCCACCCCTACCCTCCCAGAACTCACATAAAGATGGAAGGGGAACAGACTTCACAGAGTTGTCTTCTGACTTGTGCACTCATGTTGTATGGTGTGCATGCTCCCCTCCTGCTACGCACAAAGACACACACACAATAGCAAAAATGAATAAAGTTTGGAAGAGAATGGTGGCAACCACCTTCCTCTGTAAGCTTATGGCCAACTTGGTCTACTTGGCAAGTTACAGGCCAGACAGGGCTACGAAATAAGACCCTGTCTCAAAACAAGGAAGAAGGAAAGATAGAAGCTAGAATCTAGAGCTGGGCAGCTGGCAAGCCAACTTGTCTTCTATTCATTACTAATGCAAAAGTTTAAGGGAAAGACTCAAATTGGTCCTCAGTGTGTCACATGCCTCCCCTACTTCAGAGGGAGAGATAAAACACTATGATTGACAGCCTCACGGATACACCAGATGCTCACTCCTTCAAGGTGGGGAGATGGTGTGGGACTGTCAGATGACAAATGTTCCTCACTTCCTGGGCATAGTGTGGGGCCAAGGCTAATCTAAAGTAACTCTGCTGCCTAGAGATGCAGATTGCCTAACTGAGCTCTCGGGGTGGTTGAGAGCCCAACTGTGTTGATGAATTTACTGTAATTTTAAACTATAAAATAATACAACGGATGGAGAGATGGCTCAGTGCTTAAGAGAACTGGCTGCTCTTTCAGAGAGAGAGGATCAGGGTTAGGTCGCCAGCGCCCACATGGCAGGCAGTCCTCCTCCAGTTCCAGGGGATCCAGTGCCCTCTCTTAAACTCTGCAGACACTGTGTGTACATACTGATCAGACACACATGCAGACAAACACATACACATAAAACAAAACAAATAAATCTTTAAAACTTACATGAAAATTTTGGGAAAAATAAGAAAAAGTATCCACTATTTCACACTAACATATCTTAATCTTCTGTATTCCTTTCCCACCCAGCCCTTAAACATACTTTAAAAAAACATAATCTATACTCTTCCATCTTGAATACCAAGCAACACGAACAGTTTTTATCGATTTGTTTAAGCATCAATATTTACATAAAAAATAATGAATGTGTGTTTTTGCATCAGTATGTTCACAGGGGAGTTTGGAGGACTCATTGGTAAACTGCATTGGCAAATATTTGTTGAACTTTTGCTCACACACAGAAAGCACAGTAACCTTCTGGATTCTTTGGAGATATAGTCATGAATAAGGCATATTTTTGGCCTTGAGGATTCATAATCTCCTAACTACCATGTCCCTCAGATATGACTAAAATACAGTCTGTGGAATCAAGAGTAAGGGTGATCTGGGTATTTCAGAATATAAGCATAGTGTTTTAAAATGTTTACTGTGAGAGTTGGGAGCTTGGTCGTTGGCTCCCCAGTACCCATGTAAAAGCTTGTAGTCAAAGTGCTGAGTAGGCAGAGCCCTGGGGCTTGTCAGTCTAGCCAGTCTAGACTTCATTAATTAAAGTTAACAAGTTTGAATGGAAGTACTCTTTATGGATGGATATGGTACTCCGAGCAGCCATAGATCTTTAAGCAAAACTCCCATTGTCAGGTGCAGGCTCTCTCCCTGTGAGCCATTGTCCAGGGAGCCACAGAGGCTCCAGAACAATGGGGGTGCCATCGCATTGTACTGCTTTTGATCACCCACCCACTACACTGCTAAAGACACCGCACACTTAGGATGTAGAACACAGGGCAATCAAGCTGGAACAGAGCTAGCAGCTTCCTGCCTCCTGGCTAGCAAAGGGTCATGAGGTGCCATGCTGGCTGCTAAGAATATTCACCAAGAGGCTGGAGTAATAGCTCAGTGGTTAAGAGCACAGGCTGCTTATCCAGAGGACCTGAGTTCAAT
This sequence comes from Phodopus roborovskii, assembly GCF_943737965.1. NCBI lineage: Eukaryota > Metazoa > Chordata > Mammalia > Rodentia > Cricetidae > Phodopus > Phodopus roborovskii. The sequence goes on from NW_026126646.1 coordinate 1,173,197, forward strand.
TCCCAGCACCTACATAGTAGCTTACAGTGGCCTGTAACTCCAGCTCCAGGAGAATTCAACACTTCCATACAGACATACATGCAGGTAAAACACCATTTTAAAAAATAAAAAAAAAAAGAAAACTCATCATGTATTCCTCAGCTCCATGTTCTGTGAGAGAAACTGACTCAAAGCAAAAGAAAACACAAAAATAATAGAATATGTTGGGAATGAATAGTGGGAGATACCACTTTGACCTCCACACACATGTGTAAACATATCATTATTGTGTAGCAGTTTCCTCCAACATTATAACCTGTCTTAAGATACAGTGTGTTGCAGAGTAATAGTATAGCACGCCTTTAATCTTAGCACTTGGAAGGTAGAGACAGGCGATCTCTATGAGTTTGAGACTAGCGTGGTCTAGTGAGCAAGTTCCAGAACAGCCTCCAAAGCTACAAAGAAACCCTGTCTCAAAAAACATTAAAAAAAAAAAAAAAAGATACAGCATGTTAAGATGGGGCAGTGATGGTGCATCCCTTTAATCCCGGCACTCCAGAGGCAGAGGCAGGCAAATCTCCCTGAGTTTGAGGCCAGCCTGGTCTACAGAGTGAGTTCCAGGACAGCCAGGACCGTTACACAGAGAAACCATGTCTTGAAAAACCAAAACCGACCAACCAACCAACCAAAACCAAAAGACACGGAATGTCAAAACAGAGTTGAAGTAACTGTATATTTTAAGGGAAGGTGAATAGTTCCATTCTACCCACTGCGGTGCCAAATATCACACTGAGACACTGTATTTGATATAATGTTGTTGGCCAGGTACTTGTTTCTTATGGGCTAGCTCTGTCTTAAATATTAACCCATTCCTATCAATCTAAGTATTTCCATGTGGTCTCATCTTACCGGAGAGCAGGCTGGTGTTCTGCTCTCTCCAGTCTCCCCATGCTGACTCCTCCTTATTACTTCCTCTCTCCTTCTCTCCTAGTCCCACCTATCTTGCTTTCCTACTGGCCAACAGTGCTTTATTCATTAACCAGTATGAGAAACATATTTACAGAATGACATCTCCCATCATAAACTGATTAAGCTCAGGAGGTAAATATTTCAACGTCTTCAGGACGTTCTTGAAACCAACCAGATTCACTAGGCCCCTCCCTTCCCAAGCATATATAGGCAGTAAGGCCTGCAGAGCTGCCTAGAAGAGGCATGGACCCAGTGAGCTGCAGGGAAGAACATTCTCCCCTGTTGAACTGCCTAGAGATTGTGCAGTGCATTCCAGGTTTCTGTTACTCATACTCATTCCAGATGGGTTTTGGTGATATGGGTAGCTGTCTTTGAGTCATTGCTGTTCCTGTAACTTCACCCATGCTCCCATAAGTAACCCCAATAAAACCCATTTGGTGTGGTAATATATTATTTATGATTTATTAAAGCTTGCCTGAGAATTCAGAAAACAAAGTCAGCATACAAACCAGGTGCACACCTTTAACCCCAGGACTCAGGATTAAGAGGTAGACAGATTTCTATTCAGTCAAGGCCACTGGCTATAAGAAATTGATCCAGTGTTAAGAGAAAACAGCTCACAGAAAACAAAGTTGCTCTCAGCACTTGGTATCACACGCCTTCAATCCCAGCACTAGAGAGGTACAGAAGATAGGAGCAGGGTCTTCAGTAGGCTCAGTCTTGGGATTCTCTCCAGCCACACTGAGGAGAGGCAGCAGTCTGAGGCTTGGTGAGAGCTTCTGGATCAGCCCTTTCAGCCTGAGGTAGAGGTGAGAGCTAGTGGTCAGCTGCTTTGCTTTTCTGATCTTCAGCTTGAAACTTGAACCCCACCCAATATCAGTCTCTGGATCTTTTATTTTTCGTGTTACAAATTGGTTTACCAAGTTGGATTTGGGTGGATGTTTGGTCTCTGCTTGGCTTCCAGTCTGAGAGGAGTAAGTTTTTGTTCAGGTCTCCCCAGGAATGGCACCATGCAACAATACACAAAAGTTTATTGCATTTTTAAGGTTTTAATTCTTGCCTTTTAAAATCTTATTTTTAAGTATGTATTGCTTCTCAAATTTGCGTGTCTTCTTTGCACAGGGGCCATGTTAATTTCTGTCTCATTTCAATTTTAGTATATGGGCTGCCAAATTTCAATGATAATCTATATGTGCGTATGCCTGTTTTATGTACAGATGTACAGGTGCCCACGGGCACTAGAAGATAGTGTTGGATCCCCTAGAACTGGGATTTAGTCATTTATGAGCTACCTAATCTGGGTGCTTGGAACTGAACCCAAGTCCTCTGCAAGAGCAGCTAATGCTTGGTTTTTGTTTGTTTGTTTGTTTCTGTGGCTTTGGAAGCCATCCTGGAACTAGCTCATGTAGATCAGGGTGGCCTCGAACTCACAGAGATTCCACCTGCCTCTGCCTCCCAAGTGCTGGGATCAAAGGCATGCACCACCACCGCCAGGCGCAGCTAGTGCTCTTAACCACTGAGCCATCTTTTCCACGCCTACTTTTTACTTTATATGTTTATGTGTCTATCAGAGTGTGGTTTTGTACAAGTGAGTGCAGTGCCCACAGAGGACAGAATAGGGAATTGGATCCCCTGGAGCTGGAGTTAATGTGGTTTATGAGCCCTTTGACATGGATACCAGGAATCAAACGTGGGTCCTCTATAAGACCAGTATGTATACTTTTAACCACTGAGCCATCACTCCATCCCCCAAGTTTACTCCCCTCCCTAAGGAGAGGGGTGGGAGTACAGAAGAGGGTGGGGTAAATAACAAGGCACTGAAAGGTGGAGAAGCAGTAAGCAGGGCTTCTAACTGACAGCAACTCTTTGAAGGTGGTAAGTTAAAACACTGGAAACCAGGGGCTGGAGGGATGGATGACTCAGTTGGTAAGTGCACTTGCTGCCTTTGTAGAGCACCAGAATTCAGTTTCTAACCCCATGTGGCTGCTCACAGCCGTCTGCAACTCATTTCAGAGGATCTTATACCAAGGCATCAGACATACATATGTTACACGTACACACATGGAGGTACACATACAAATCTTTCAAAAAGAAAATGCTGGAAATGGGCATTTAAACATTCATGTTCCTTTAAAAGGAGATACCAAAAGCAATTCACATTTTGCTAAAAATGCGCTATTACCCCCTTCAACCCTGTCCACATAGTAGAGGGTAGACTATAGCAAGACTGCCTATAGAAATTTTTTTTTTATCACAGAGGTCCTGGGCACTCCGGGGAGGGGGGGGCTTCACAGGTCCCAGGCTAGACCACAAATTCAAGAGCGGACCTAAGTGTTCCAAGGTACCACGCCCCTAAATAGTCTGCAGCCTCTTCCATTTCAGATTCTTTCCGGGGTTCTGGGTCAACCATCCTCAGTGAAGAGTCTACCCTATGTGACACCTCGATCCCACAATGCTTGCTCCTCTCCTGGGCAATCGGTAGATTCAGCCACTACCCGCCCACCGCGAGGCCCCGCCTCCGAGCCGCCCTCAGCCCGAGATGCCCAATGAGCGGTCTTCCTCGCAGTGAGGCTCAGGACTCCGCCCTCCGGCAAGCCGTCCCGCCCCACAGGCAGCGTTAACCAATGGGGGCCCCCTCCCTCCCTGGGGGTCCACCCTCCCAGGCCCCGCCCCCAGGGTGCCTCCCCTCCGGGGCGTGGCCTCCGCCGCGCCTCCGCCGCGCGCGCGGAGCCCGATGCCGCCCCCTCCGCCGGTCCCTCCCCCGGCGGCCTGGCGCCTCCCTCCCTCCCCGCCGCGGTGACTCACGGAGAGGCGGAGGCTGAGGCGGCCGCTCCTGCTGCTGCTGCCGCCGCCGCGGCTGCTGCTCCGGCTGAGCGCGCCCCGGAACAGGCCGCCGCGCTCCGGACCCGCAGCCCCCGGCGCTGCGCGCTCGGGCGGCCCAGGTAAGCGCGAGGCCGAGCCGCGATCGCCCCACGGGGTCGACGCGGCGCCGGGGCACGGGGGAGCCGCCGGCCCTTTGTCTCCCGGGGAGGGGCAGCGGAAGGCACCTTCGACCCCGCCGGGACCCACCGGGCCGGCCCCATTGGCGCGATGCCCTGGGCCTGGACCCACGGTCCCCACCCCGCCCGGCGCTGCCGCAGACCACCCTGCTGCCTTCTTCCCCTTTCCCTTGGGGTTCTCCTCCACAGGTGTCCCAGTTGCTCACCCTCTGGGCCCGTGTGCTTGACATCGCCTGTCCACCTTCCTGGTTCCATTGACCCGTCTCTTCTATACCTCACCTACACCCCTCTCTCAGCATCCTGACTCTCCTTGTGTCCCTTACTAGATGCTGCCAAGGTCTGTCTGGATGCCCAGCCGCCCTTCCTCCCTCTCTAGGTTGAATGCACTGTCCGCTCCCCCAGTTCCACCTCTCCTGGTGTTTTTGGGAGGTATTTATGAGAGACGCATGTCTCGTCTTCGTAGGGTGCTTGTTAACATGAACCTGCAAGTTAACCACTTGGACCTCCAAACTGCACTTAAACCTTCCTTTCTGTCACCGCCATCAACGTTGCGCTCCCCTTTTCCTTGATCCTGGAGCTCCGGACACCCTACCTCCGTAGGCCCTGCAGCCCTAGGTTGCTCCGGGTATGGAACTTGTCTGAGCAGAATCTCTGTCTGGTTGGCTTATGGGAAGGCCCAGGGGTATCACGTTGAGCACAAACCAAGAGTTTTATGAATAATGAGACGTGTGGCTTGCAGTACTTCCTATCTGAGGATCTCACTATGCCCTAGCTGTTAATTATTTTGTCTCCTGTCACAGATCTCAAAGCAGCATGCCTCGATGACTGCTGGGTACATTGAGGCACAGACTATTGGTGTGGGCTCTGGAGGCAAGTCCGTATTTCTTGAGGTTTCCTTCTCAAGTGGCTTGGCTTCTGGCTCCCTGCTACAACCACTGGGCTCTTGTCCCTGGCTGGAAACCCCGTGATAACTGATCTCTTTTGCCATTAACGTGTCCAGAGACGCCAGCATTTCCTTGGATTCAAAGCAGGACTTTGAATCACAAATAAAGGTGCCAACTGTTAAATGCCAGTGTGTCACCCGTGGCTTCCTGGTAGAGTCAGTGTGGTCCATGTGGACAGAGAGCACTTCAGTGACATGGAGATTCATTCATGAACTCTGTGCTCTGCAGCTTACACTATCCTTGCCTTCTGGGTGATGATATTATATTCCAAGGAGGCAAGAGGACAGAAGCAGATGAATCCATTTGTGGATAAGAACTGTTTCTGCAGGGTTAGGTGCTGTGAAGGGGCCAGAGCACTAGGAACCCATAACCTGGATGTGGTGGCAGAGCATTTGGGGGGTGTCAGCAGGAAGAGTGTGAGCTCAAGGTCAGCCTGGGCCTCATGAGACCCTCTCAGAGAGGTGGGAGAGAAAGGGGGAATCTGTAGCTTAAACGAATATATTTTGTAGGCTGAAGTACATTATCCAAAGAGCTAGAAGCCATTAGAGTCTGTTAACCAGAAAGATATTAAGCTAGGATCTAAGTTTTAAAAGATTGTTCTGGAGACAGGATTGTGGGGAGTGGAGGTGGAGGAAAAGGCACCAGTTGACTGGAAATTGCCCAGCTAGAGATGGTGGGGTTTTCGAATCTGGGTGACGGTAGCTGAAGGAAGGACAGTCTGTGTGTGTGTGTGTGTGTGTGTGTGTGTGTGTGTGTGTGTGTGTGTGTGTGTCCCACTACTGGATGCAGGGAGCTGGGAAGCAAACTCCTAGCTAGGAGCAGCACCTAAAAGTCCCACATAGCCTAGAGAACATCTCCATCTGACTTTTCTCAAGTCAGGTACTGTGTTAGACTCACACGGGTGAGACGTGACCCCTGTCTTTGGGTTTGCAGGCTGGTGGACCTCCTGGCTTAACTCAGAGCAGACTCCATATTACAACAATGGACTCATAGGATCGGCTCCCCCCTCCGATGGAGGAGAGTCTATGGGTTTATAAATCAGAGGTGGAGGAGAGAGACTACACTGGGCTTCCTTCCCATGCCCTGCTGCATCGTTGAAATGGAAGCATTAGTGCCCTGCCTCTATTGTGAGATGTTGCACAAAGAAGCTGAAGGGGTGAAGAATGCAGCTCAGTTATAGGAAAATGTATGAGGCCCCGGGTTTGGTGTTCAGTTCCTCCACAGTTAAGAAATTTGTGTCTGAGCTGCCTGAGGCCAGGGCCTCCACTGCACCCATCGTGCGTCTTTCACAGTGCTTGAGGTCAGTGACCTGCACAAAGTGTAAAGGTTGACAGCCAGGAATCCTGCCCGTGCCCGTGTCTTTTTCCATGAGACCATGCTTCTTGTAGACCCCCTCCTCAGAGGTGTCTGGTGGAAACGCAGCAGGCTGCCCTTGACTGTGCTCCCTGGAAGGGCGGGTCTTCCTAGATGGGGCTGATCTCTGTCCAGCCCTGCCCCCCCCCCCAACAGCTGCCCAGGGTGCTGACCGTGTAGTTATTTAACACTCTGCAAATATGAAGTGTAGCTCTTTTAATTAGAGCACGGACTTTATACCGAGATGCTGGGCTTGGATCTTGGTTCTGCTGTGGTCGGCTCTGTGAGCTCCAGAGCATCATTAACCTCTCCATGTCTGAGCTTGCCCGTCTGCAATAGGGCTCCTCCTCTTGTAGAGTTGTTGAATGGGTTAAATTAATAGCACCTCTCCACTTAGTATTTGCTTCATTGACCTGCTAGCTGTTATTTCAATCTTAAAAGATTAGGGCTGGGAAAATGGGTAAAGTGTATGCCAGGCCATAGTAAGGACTGGAGTTCGGAACCCCAGAACCCACACAAATGCTGGGTGGGTGTGGTGGCCTGCTGGTAATTCCAGACTCAGAAGACAGGAAACCCCTAGAGTAACCCGGCTAGCAAGACTAGCCATGAGGAGGCTCTGGCCTTGATCGAGAGACCCTGCCTCAATAAATGAGCAATCAAAGATAATCCCAGACATTAACTTTGGGCTACCTCATGCATGTCTACACACATGTAACCCTCTGCACATGCAAAACATGCATGTACATGCACACACATACATGAAAATAGAAAATTAGTTAATTAGTATGTGTGTACAACACTTGGGAGTTGCTTCTCTTCTTCCCCTTTTATGTGGGTTCTGGGGTTGAACTCGGGTCACCAGGCTAGCCAGGCAAGTGCTTTCACCTGCCAAGCATCTCATCAACCCTGTTGTTTCATTTTTCTTCATATCTGTCTCTTACCTCCTGTGAGGGTTTAACCTCTTTGAGGAGAGACTTTGTCTGCTATTACAGTCCAGTTCAGCAGAAGCTTGGTAAATAATCGTTTAATTGAAGCTGAGCACCATGGCATACACATTTAATCCCAGCACTTGGGAGGGAGAGGCAGGAGGATTTCTGTGAGTTTGAGTCTGAGGCCAAGCAGGGAGGGCCACATAGTTGAGGCCCTGTCAAGAAAGTAAAGGGGTAAAGGTTACAGTTACAATGACCAGGCACTATTGTGTTGCAGATGTAGTCGAGATTCATGGTCTCATGAAACTTAGTTTTAAGATTTATTTACTTATTTAGTTTTGTTGGAGACTAAACTTTGGGCCTCAGATATGCAAGGCAGGTGCTTTCCTGCTCAACGACTGCCCAGCCCCAGTCTCCCAGTAGGTCCGCTTTGTAGCTCAGTGGTAGAGCATGTACTTAGTGTGCCTGAAGCCCAGGGTTCTATATCTAGCAATGAAGAATTAAAAAATTAAATCAATCAATCAGTAAGCAAGTGAACAAAAGAATGTAGGATGTTGAGCTGGGCATGACGTCATTCCAGGGAGGTCAGGGACTCAAGGCTGTCCTCAGTTATATGCATGAGACTTTGTCCTCGATAGAGAATGTAGGGCGTTGAGAGAATAACCCTGGCTGTGAGTCAGGACGCGTGTGAGGGTCTAGTTAGTTCTGAGGGGTGACTTTTGAAGATGTCCTGGTGAGGTAAAGAGACAGCTTTGTAGGCAGCAAAGGAGTGTGGTGAGCAGAGTCAGGCTGGACCTGTGGCGGCGGCAGGGATCTGGGTTTTCTCTTGGATTCTGGGCGGTGAGAAGCTGCTGCGCAGGACTTTTCCTGGAGCTCTCAGAAGAATGCATCCCTGGAGAAGGAGCAGGATGCTGGGAAGAATGTTAGGGTGGATGCTTCTTGTTCTGGCCAGCAAGGTCTGAGTGGATGACACTCGGGGAATCCAGGAGTCCTGGGTAGGTTGAGCAGGACCTGTGGACTCAACTGAGCTTTCTTCCCTCCTGGGATCTGTAAGTCAGCAAGCGCTGCCTGGCGCTGAGGCATTGGGTGAGCGTGTGGGTGAGCGTGGCCAGCCCTTAGCCCTTGCCCAACTCCAGCACCGGGACGTCTCATGGACTGTTTCAAGCTGTGTAAATTAATTGCCCCTCTCTCCCTCTTCTCTCTGTCCCCTTCTGCTTCCTCTTTATTATCATTGTTATTGCTATTATTAATTATTACTTTGCAGTGCTAGAGTCTAAGCCAGGCTCTTGCACATACTAGGCAAGTTTTACCCTGGAGCTGCACTCCTAGCCCCAAGCGTCTGATACATCATGATTGAATAGGTGTCTTTCCTGATTCCTCTTTGTTCCTAGACTCATGCCAAGTTATCAGCAGGCCTGCTGCATAGTCAGGCTCACTGTTGCCTCTAAGCACCTGCTGTCTTAGGACACAGTGATGTCTAGAAAGCACAGGCCTTCTTTGCTCTGGATGGTGCAGAATTGGAAACAGTGCAATCAGAGAAAAGTGGGCAGAGGCATGGCTCACTGGGAACAGAGCTGGCCTCTAGCCTGGTGCAGCAGCCAGCTCCCATCCTCCCCCAGGCATGCCATTGTCCATTATGTGCATGATGCCACATGCCTGCCAACCTTGAGAGGCCGAAGGAGTTAGCAGGGCCTAAGTCACTCAGGGTCCTGAGGTGATTCATTGACAGAGAGGGAAGCACCAATTAGTCACATGTCATCTGTGTTCTCATAAGAGCTATGCTCATGCGCCAGGTTTTCTTATGACGAGAATGATGTGTACCGGTATAGATGAGTAAGTGAGAAGCAGTGGCATCTGTGTTCATTGTCTGATTTGAGTGTCACCATAGTCATTACCACGTATAACCAGAAGCTGAGGCCTGGAAAGGTTAGCAAACTCATCTGCGGTTGAGCTTGTCATGGACAGAGCTGGCTCTCTGGTTGTGCCAAAGGTTTGAACCCTAGGCTCTTCTTACCTTTTCTGACCTGGACAGGACTATTTAACCTTCCTTTGCTCACTTTCCCTAGTGGTTTCTGAGAGAGCACTGGGTGCCGGCTGCGGGCTCACTGTTAATCTCTGTCTTCCACAAAGCCGTGCTCAGAGGGGAGAGCAGTGTCCTAGAGAGGTGCTCCTGAGCACTAAAACATTTTTCTTCTGAAGTTTGCTAACGAGCGAGAGGTCATGAATGAGTCTGGTTTTTATGGTTGCCTTCTGTGTAAGCTTCTGTAAGCAAGTGTGTAAACTGTGTCATACATGCGGGAAGGCCACTGATGTCAGGGTCATGTGTGGAGTGGAAAAAGTTGGTTCCTAATCTTACTCTGATGCCATTTGTCCTTAAAGACAAGAATGAGATTAAGAAGTGGTTGTCTCCTACCTCTCCTTCTTCCCTCCTTTCTTCTAATGAATTGTTAATTCAGGTAATGGATAGTTGGGGACTGAGAATGTAGGAAACCATTACAGTACTTACTTAGCTTGTAGGTGCTAGGACTACTGTGGTACATAGCAAAAATGTTACCAAGAGGCTTTCTGATGGAATCATGTGAGTGAAAAACACAAGAGTGTTTTGAACTCTCGGGAACAGACTAGGGGTAGAGTTTTCAGACGTGCACAACAGCCCTGGTGTCACATCACAGGGGACGAGTTAACAGCCTGGTGACAGATGCAACATTCAGTGTCTGTATAGGATAGCCACAAAGGACACCTTGGAGGCCAGGGGTAGTAAGAACTTGCTTCCAAGGTGGGCATGCTGGTACGTTCCTGTGATTCCAGCACTCAGGAGGCTGAGGCAGGAGGATTAAGGGTTTAAAGCCAGTCTTGGCTACATGGCTAGTAAGAGACCAACCTGAGCTACATGGTGCTGTCAGGAAGGACGTTGCTTCCCTTTAAGGGTTACTTTTGGCAGTGGTAGCCCATGCCTTGGAGGCAGAGACAGGCAGATCTCTGTGAGTTAGAGGCCAGCCTGGTCTATAGAGTGCAGCCAGGAAGAAAGAAGTAGTAGTAGTGGATGGTTACGTTGTCCATTTCTTGAGGCTTCATCAAGTTGAAGGTCTCTTTTCAGCTCTGGCTGTCCTGGAACTCACTGTGTAGACCAGGCTGGCCTCATACTCACAGAGATCCGCCTGACTCTCAAGTGCTGAGACTAACGTGCGTGTCACCACACCAGGTCACCTGGTGGGTTTAAGTAACGGTTGCCTTTCCTTGACTCTCCAGGATTCTCTTCCTACCAGATAGGTTTCTCTGCTGCCAACTTCAGACACAGGCTTATGGTGGTGGGCGGCCTGTGGGTCCCTCTGCTGTGTCCACAGGGTTCATCACGGAGCTTATGCACGTGGAAACCCATGTACTTATTGCCCCTGTGTCTGGTGCAGAATGGGGTAGGGGCAAGATTCTTCTTCCCTAAATCTGCCCAGCACCAGGTCTGTCCATCTCTTCAGGGACCAAGGTCAGGGAGGCCCAGCTGGTTATGTGAGAGCACACAATGGTTCCTTCCTCCCTCTAGCTTGGCCAGGGTTGAGGGAACAAAGGGCTAGAGGGGTGACTTCCCACATTTGGTGGGAGAGGAAGGTGGAAGGCCATTCGTTGTACAGTGCTCCTGGGCTAATGCTGCCCCCTCCCCGGCCCCCTACCCCTGCTATGGCTGGGGTACAATCTGTCTGATTAGAGGTGGGCCCATTGAGGACACCCAGTCCCTCAAGGCACTTGAACTTTTTCAAGTGAGGTCAGAGCCCGTGGTGATGCTGTGGTAGCTGGGAGAATGTGACCCACTTCTGCTGGCCGCTTCTTCTGTGTAGGGAGCTGGGCTTTGAGACAGGTTCCAATTAAGCTTTTCTCAGGCTTGTGTGTCACCTGAGTGTCTGACCACTCATTTCCTGCTGATGGAGCCCACGGTCCTTGTCTCTAAACTGAAAAAGCAAATGAGTTTACAGCCTGTTATTCTTCAGCCTTGGACTCCGCCAGCAGGGTTTCCTGTGGAGATCAGGGTCCTTGGTGGATCAAACACCTCTCACTGTGTGGTCCCACCCTGTTCTTCCTGCTAAATCATGAGACAACCGTGGACCAGTTTCTAAGGAGATGGTTTAGCCCTGCCCGTACCTAGATCTCAGCCTGCTGCCCGCCCTAGGCAGGCCAGCCATCTCCCCTGGCTCTGCCCCCCACTGCAGGGCTGGGAAATAAGAGCCATTTGTAGTTTCTAGCAGATGACAAGTGTTTAAAGTCCTTTCCCTTATTATGTGTCTTATGTGTAAAAATGGGGCCTGCTAATGTGAACATACAAAGGTATGAACACTGTGGGGATAATTTGGGGATTTACAGCTGATAAATCTGTCCTCTGACTTTCCATTTTCTTTACAAAGGTGTTCATGGAGGATGGGGACTGCAGAGGTCAGTCGTGGCTAAGCTGAGTGACTGCTTCCCTAACTATATGCTTTCTTGACTTCTAGACTGCGGAAGAGGGGTCCCTCGTCCTCTATGCCAATGTTGATGTCAGTGCTTGCGGGCTTAGGAACATGGCCTTCCTCCGGCCAGTCATTGGGATTGGCAGAAGATGGGGTGCAGGTGATTTTTAGGAGGCTATGGTGGGGCTTTTAGGCAAGCAGCTGGCTGTGAGGCATCCCTCCTCCCCATTTCTCCTTCCTTCTCACAGTTGGCTGCTGGAGCTTGTGACAGAACTCAGTGGGGTGCAGACAACTAAAGCAGAGCCCTGGGGAACTACTGCCACGGCCTCAGACTGGCCGCTCTCCTTGCACTTTGGGTAGTGACCAGTCACCCTCCCTCCTTGGTGTCTGTAGAGCAGGGACTTCTGAGACCTCTCAGTAATGGAAATGATCAGACACTGCTCTGGACCTGCACGAGGTGTGCTTTTTGTCCTCATCCTTGGGCCCTGGGGAGTTCCTTTTTCTTTTTTTAAAGATCTGTTTTTGTTTGTTTGTTTTTTATTCTATGTGTATGAATATCTTTCCCCATGCATGCATGTGTACCATGTGTGTGCTTGGTACCCAAGAAGCCAGAACAGGGCATTGGATCCCCTGGAACTGGGGTTAGGGTGGTTTTGAACTGCCCTGTGGATGCTGGGAACTTACAAGGGCCATCGGCGCTCTTAACTGCTGAGCCATCTCACAGGAGGGCAGGTCTTCTGGCAGTCTATAGACATAGCTTCTAAAGATTTAAGGCTTTTGTTGTGAAATGTGACAGTCTTTGGTGAATCATTCTAATTTAAACCAAGAGTGCTTGCAATGGGATACTCTCAGGCCACTTTTGCCAGGGACTGCTGCTCCCTTTTTGGGGCTTGGTGGTTTAGGGAGTGAGGGATGTCATTGCATGTGGGTGGTAAGGATTTAGCTCCCGAGCTGGATTACCTGGTATACGTCCAATTCTGAGTAGCTGTACCAACCTGTTGGCAGTAGGGACAGTTCCTTGGAAGCCTCATGCCAGTCCCAGTGGCTTCCGCTCTTGTTTCTGACCACTTTCCTGAACCTGCTTTCCCTTGGAAGCCCTGGCTGTAAGCCCCCCCCCCCATTCCTGCTGTAGCAGGAGCTGGCTCTTTGGAACATGCACCATCTGATGGGCTCTCACCTGAGCCACAGTTGGCTCTGCCCAGGCCTTCAGGATGTAGGAGGCCTTGTGACCCCTCTTCAGTGTTCCTCTTGATACCATTCCCCAGTAACTGAACAAACGCCTGGGAGATCCTGAGGGCGTCTATGTTGAAAGCATTCTGCATTTTGATTATCAGCTTGTCAACAGCTGGGGAGGAAGGAAACCAAGTCCTCAGCAGCTCCCAAAGGGGGGCCTCCTTCTTCCTTGGATTATGTCCTGTTCTGAGGTAGCTGGAGACAGAGGAAAGGGAAGCTTGCTAGCTGCAGCTCAGCAGAACCTGTTCCCCAAGACCTTCTGCAGCATTGCTAGGTGCGTAAGAAGGAGATCCATCATCCTTTGTGCTAAGATGAGCGCCCACTAGAAAGAGGCAGGGACCACACAGCTTCCTTGAGTGGTCACTAGGAGGCCACCTTGGGGTTCTAAGCTGAGTCTGAGAGCCCAGAATAGTCATTCCCAAAGCTGGGCAAAGAAATGGGGTGGCTCATAGGCCAAGCCTGCTGCCTCTGGGGCACAAGTGAGGATAATGAGCCCTCATACCACAAGCCAGCCTATTGATTTAATGATCTAGTCCTCCAAGATAGAAGGCTTGGGCTGGCTTCCTGGGTCCTCATAAGCGGCTTGGGAGGCCAAGGCAGAAGAGAGATGTTCCTCTGTGTTTGATTATTTTATGTATAAGTGTATGTCTGCACCATGTGCATGCCAGAAGAGAGCATCAGATCCCCTAAACTGGAGTTAGAGATGGACGTGAGCTGCTGTGTGCGTTCTGGGAATTGAACCCCAATCCTTTGGAAGAACAGCCAGTAATTTTAAACACCAAGCCAGAGAGATGATTCTTAAAGCAGTAAGCTGTTCCAGAGTGGTCTGGGGAGAGAGACCTTGTGGTCCTGCCATACCAGGCCTGCTTTTGAGATGGGCTTAGCCCATGATTGTAAAGACCACTGCACAAGTCTATGCTCAGTGAAGAGATCTTATGCAGTTCATGAAGAAACTGGAATGGAATTTTCCTAATAAATATACACCATGGTCTTGGTCTCCTCCTTCCCCTTTAAAACATTTTTATATTTCTCAGTTTAATTAGAATTATAAAATGTGGCCACTCAGAGTTGATGGAGTTCCCATAGGTTGACATTTTCACTTTGACCTTCTTTGGAGGTGACACGAGCTCTGTGGTCTTCCTGGCTAGGCTTCTTATTTAGGATATTGGGCCTGAAGTGGCCCTGGTTTCCTTTAGGGAGCTGAGGCAACCCTAGGGCAGCTGTGGTGTTAGCAGGCCACAGGAGAACAAGCATCTGCTATCCATTCTTGGAGCAGCGGGTTTCTTCTGAAGTCCTTCCTTAGGGTACTTTCTGCCAGGACCCAGTCCAGGTAGAAGAAGACCTTCTAGGTTGGGGTTCTCTGGCCCAGGAGTGCAGTGTGAGAGGTGTTGTACTCTCTTGGGAGCTGAGGGACTTGCTTATAAATAGGCCAGGGCCCCTCTGGGACAGGACAGAGGCTAATGGTCCTGGGGCAGGTTAGATTAGGGGAAGATCCGAAGCCGGATCCTGTAGGCGAGCTGGTTCCTGACTGAAGGTCACAGACCATGCCTTGGCCAGGTTCCAGTGTGCCAGCTGTTCTCTAGGGAGGGAAAAAAGAAGTATGCTTTCTTCCCTTCGTCCCTGTCGGCTGCTGTGCGGAAATGAGATGTCTCTGAGTCTTGGGTCAGAACTCTGGCGCCCTAGAGCACAGCTCAGCATTTGGAGTGTTGGGAGCAGCAGAGTTCTTCATCCCTACATGCTCTTCCCAAGTGCTTTGTCCTCGGCTGACTCACCAGGGCCTGCTGTCTTGCCGTGGACCCTGGCGTACACTCTTGAGAGCGCTGGGAAAGACAGCGTGCTCAAGGGGCATTTGCATCTGCTTGGGCCAGGGTCACAAAAGTTAATGAATTAAATCAGAACTAAGCTGATGCTTAATATTCAACTATAGGACTATATATATTATGTACATAGAAATACACACACATACACACACACACCTCCTATCAGCTCTTCACGTTTGAAGAGTACTTAAAGGTCAGTAGACAAAGGAGCCATTGTGATGTCCTGCATCTGTAGTCCCAGCTATTTGAAAGGCTAAGGCAGGAGAATCATTTGAGTGTAGGTTCAAGGCCAGCCTGGGTGACATAGCAAGACCCTAACCTTCAAATAAATAAAAAAATAAAAATAAAAGAAAATTTGATCTTTCCAGGTGGTGGCAGCTCATGCCTTCAATCCCAGCACTTGGGAGGCAGAGGCAAGCAGATCTCTGTGAGTTCCATACCAGCTGGTCTACAGAGTACATTCCAGGACAGCCAGAGCTGTTACATGGAGAAACCCTGTCTTGACCAAAAAAAAAAAAATTATCCTGTGTGGCTGGCACCTATCATCCCATCACTTGGAGCAGAGGGATCATGAGTTTGACACCAGGCTACTTAGTAAGCTCCTATTTAAACTGAAAAAGCAGGAGCCAGTGAGATGGCTCAATAAGCATAAGCCTGTGGACTAGAGCAGTCCCTGGAGCCCACATAAAAGTAGAAGGAGAAAAACCTAGTCTATAAAGTTGGCCTCTTATGTTATATACATATATCACACATTTTAACAATAAGTTACAGAAGGTATTCTAGACTAGCCTCCTACCATTGGTACTGGATGTTACCAGTTTCAGCCGTCAGCTGTGTTGTAGTCAGTTCAAGGCTACGCTGGGCTACCCTAGGTCATGTCTCTAAAACAAACAAAAAAAATTGAGGCACAGGCAGTTGAATCTCTGAGTCTACCTAGAGAGAATTCCAGGTCAGGCAGAACTCCATAGTGAAACCTCATCTTAAAAAGAGAGAAAGACCATGTAAAGCAACCTTGTTTCAAATTTAAATTAAAAAAAGGAAAAAGGAGGGAGAGAGAGAGAGAGAGAGGGAAGGAGGGAGAGAGAGAGAGAGGCTGGAGAGGTGGCTCCTCAGGTTAAGACCACTGGCTGCTCTTCCAGAGGACCCAGTCACCCCCCAGCACCTACATGGCGGCTCACAAATGCTTGTGACTCCAGTTCTAGGAGATCTGATGTCCCATGTGCGCACACGGTGCACACATGCATATGCAAGCCGAGCACCCATTCATGTAAAAATCTTATAAGAGTAAAGGTTTGCTGTTAGGAGTTATAAGTGACTTATATCTAATGGGAGGTGTGAGCCTATTAGCATACATTTCTGAGAACAAGGCTACACAGGGCCCTGAACAGCAGTAAACCACCCCCTGCTTGTCCTCACCCACCCTTCGGGCGCAGTGACCTGACAGGAAGAGGTGCAGACAGATGTGTACACACATCTATGACATAGGCAGAGAACAGCAGTAGGGCTGGCTGGGTGTCAGGAATCAGGGCGGGAAGGAGGAATGTTTCTGGCTGAGGAAAGAGCAGATGCAAAGGCCCAGAGGTATGTGGAGCAGGGTGTGATTGGCAGGAGTGATGTGGTCGGTCATTGGACAGTTTTTGTTGGCCTTGATTCCTAGCACTGATAAGTACAGTTGTGCACCTGTCCTCAGAGCCATCTGTGGACAATAAAATCTGCAGATGTTCAACCCTTGTATAAAATGATACTGAATTTTCATACTTCTTGTGTACATCTCCCAACTTCCTTTTTTTGTAACTCACTCTGCAGACCAGGCTGGCCTCAAACTCACAGAGTTCCGCCTGCCTCTGCTTTGCAAATACTGAGATAAAAGCTATGAGCCACCACTGCCCGGCTTTTTTTTTTTTTTAGAGATAGAGTCTCATATCTCAGGGTGGCTTCAAAATACCTGAGGATGAACTTGAACTTTTGACCTTCATCTCTTGAATTCTGGGATTATAATTGTCTGTACCACACTCAGTTTTCTGAGATGTTGGGGATCCAGGGCTTCCCTGTAGGCTAGGTAAGCCCTCTGAGCCGAGCTACATCCCAGGCCCTCCAGTAGACTCTTTTTCTGATTTACTTGCATGCCCAGCATAGCAACCCACACCCTTTCGAGGAAGAGGCAGGTGGATCTCTGTGAGTTGAGACCAACCTGGTTTAAAGACCTTATCTTTAAAAACCATATATAGAGCTGGAAGTGGTAGCCTTGTACACCTTTAGTCCCAGTACCTGGGAGACAGAGGCAGGCGGATCTCCTTGAGTTCGAGGCCAGCCTGGTATACAGAGTGAGTTCCAGGAAAGCTAGGGCTACACAACGAAATCCTATCTCTAAATAACCAAATATATAAATAAATGAAAGTCTTGTTTGGGTTGGAGAATGTAGTTCAGAGGTAGAACATTTGCTTTGCATGTGTGAATCTGTGTTCCAGGGCAAGAAAAGAATGTCTGTAGACAGTGTCATATGTCATGGGAAATGAAATTGTGTCCAGTGAGATCCACAGCTGTAGAAGGGATGCAGTTGTGAACTCGGATCAGTCCCCTATCCCTGCTATGGCAGAATGAATGGGACCCTTTTTGCTTCTTTTGTAGCCTGTTGGCCCCAGGAAATCTGTCTCCAGGTGGGTCCTGTGTTTTGTGTGATGGTGGCCTTTGGGACCTTCTCCAAGCCAGGACGGCTACACATCTCCAGAGCTGTCAGGGACTAGGTTCACCAATTTTCCTTTATAAAAGAGTTATGTTATTATTTGTGTGTGAGAGCGTGTAGGCATGTGTGAGGTGCAGCACACATGTGTGGCGGTTAAAGGACAATGTACTGTGGGCTCTAGGGATCAAACTCACATGGTCGGGCTTATGTGGCAAGTGCTCCTACCCGATATTTTCCAGCCCAATTCACCAGTGTTTGCTGTATATGCCTGTACACATGTGCTTTTATACATGTATGTGCCTGTGTTCGTGTCCACAGAGGCCACCCTGTTGCACTCTACTGCTCTCCATTCTATTCCCTTGAGGCAGGTCTCTCCAAACCTGAAGCTCGCCATTTTGTCGAGGCTGGCTGGTCACTGAGCTCCTGGGATCTGTCTGTCCCCACCCACCCACCCACAGTTGCTAGGGCTGTAGACACATTCCTCTTTTTTTTTTTTTTTTTTTTTTTTTTTTTTTTTTTGTTAGCCTGGGTGCTCTGGATTCTGACTCAGGTCCTCCAGCTTGGGCAGCAGGTATTCTTAACCTGGAGCTGTTTCCTCAGCCCAGAAACAATCATGAATTCATTGCAACCATGGAATGGAGCTTGTGCTTCTTAGAAACCAGAATAATGGGTCTGGAGAGACAGCCCAGAGGTTCATTTAAGAGTACTGACTGCTCTTCCAGAGGATCCAGGTTCCCAGCACCCACATGGTGGCTCACAACTCCGGTTCCAGGGGTCCTGGCCTCTGAGAGTACTGCATGCTCGTGTTCCTCAGCCATAGATTCAGGGAAAACATCCATACACATAAAAATAAAGAACTAAAACCCCCAAACAACACCACAACGCACACTCAACATAAGTAACCCTGACGCAGTACTCTTGTGTATTGTATGATCTCCAGTTGCCCAGTAATGCTCTCTACAGCTCTGCCCTCTGCTTGTAGGGCAAACGCAGAGCAGGGACTCAAATCCAGGCTCATGGCCTCGGGCAGACTCTTTAGCATGTCTGATCCTCAGTTGCTTCATCCATAAAATGGAAATAATTCCTACCTTGCAGGCTGGTGAAGACTAAATTTAAACAAGACAATGCATAGAACACGGCTGATCCCATGCCTGGCACTCGGAGGATGCCATAACAGCAAACGTAATTAGCATTGTTCTGCAGCATGGCCTGGCTTCACACAGCAGGAAGGAACTGGGGGCAGGTTTGAATTTGGGTTGGCATCCTTGGGACAAATTCCTGATCCCAATCTCATCCCCCAGGAAAGGCATTGCGCCCTGCAGATGGCGGGCGTGACTGGCCTGAGCCGTCATCGGGAGCCAGGTTGTTGCAGGTTAATCACTGACAATGGAGCAGGCAGAGTTTTTCTGTGGTGTCCCTGGAGGACCTGGGGTGCCGCCCTGTGTGAGATTGCAGCAGAAGCTATGCCTCAGGCCTTGCTCCCTCTCCCTGGCCCAGAGCACATTTTTACTGATGTACTGGAGGGTGGCTGAGGAGCCGACGTGACCTGGGTTCAAATCCTGATTGAGGCTGGGAAAGCTGGGCAGTCACGTGCACATCATGGTGCAAGTTACAGGGTTGGTGGTGATAGAGGCCCAGTGGCTGATCTGCAGAGCCAGGGAAGGAGGTGCTTGGCAGCGGCAGGCCAGAACCCTGCTTTGTGCCCACACTGTTTAACTAAGATTCTCAAGTGGCCATGGTTTATTTCCCAGCTGACATTGTTTGATTGTCACACCTGCAGAGGAGGTGGCATCCGGTAGGTAGGGTACAGGATGCAATGGTCACACAAGGCAGCCTGCACGGGGGACTCAGCCTGTGAACGTCCTCGGGGCGATGTCTAGAGACCCTGTGAAACACGCGTGTGCGCACTTGCGGTTGGGAAACAGGTGGAAGGAGGGTGTCACCTCTAGCTCGTAACCCTTCCTGTTCGTTTGAGCCAGCCAGGGGCTGGAGGTTGGATTTGGAGGAGAATGGGAAGAAAGCAACCGGGGATTTTAAACATGTAGACTTTAATACTTTATATTTGTTTTCTTGTGAACTGTGTGTGGAAGTCAGAGGACAGCCTGTAGAAGTCAGTTCTCTCCCTCTCTATATATTTTTTTCTCATTTGATTAATTTTTATTTTAATTTAATTATTTATTATTTAATTAATTTTTATTTTAAAATATATTTAATGTACAATACTATAGACATGCTCTGCTGTAGTGGCCCCACGCCCAGGCCTCTCTAAAGAGAACAAACTTTCACTGTGTCTGACCTTGAACTCACTCTGAAGCCTCATCTGACCTTGAAATTATGAAGCTGTGTCTCAGCTCCCCAAGGCCAAGAGGCCTGCAGCGGCCTGAGGTTGACCTCTTTGCCCACCTGGTCCTTAGCAGCAGTGACTCCCCTTGGAGAGTGCTCCCTGGACAGCTGGCTCTGTGGCAAGCCTTCCTTTATCATGGCATCTCAGTTGCTGCCATAGCCCAGGGCAGGGGCCACTGTCACCCTCATCCCAAGGGGGTCCGTCCCCGTGAGAGCCACCACCATGCATCCCCTCTTCCTCCACAGAGTGTGGGCCTGTGGCCTGTCAGCAGTGAGGCCCAGCCTGGCCTCCCTGTCTGCTCCTTCCTCATCTGAGACTTGCAGCTGCCTCTGCCTTCTCCCCTGTGGCTGCTTCTGCCTCGCTGGACTCTGACCTACACAGTAGTGACTCTGTCCCTAAAGGTCAAAATAGCTTCCTACACAGACCTTCGCGGCTAACTGGTCCACCGCAGGGTCTCCTCTGCCCAGCACTGTTTCCAGCTCGGCCCTCGCCTGCCTGCACGCTGACTCTCCTCACCTCCCTCCCTCCCTCTGCCCACTCTCCTCACCTCCCTCCCTCCCTCTGTCCGTCAATGTCACTCACCTGGTGCGGTGCGCTTCTCCGTTTGCTTCTTGTCTGGCCTTTCGTCAGTGGTCGCTGTGACTGGTTACTGTCATCACTGCGTGCAGGCGCACGTGCTGATGGGAAAAGGGACCAGGTGCTGTCTCAGATGCAGGACTTCAAGCTCCAGTGTCCTGCCCTGGTGCCTAGCAGCCGTCACAAAGCCACATACTGGCCTGGCACAAACTTTTCTTGTTCCTGCTTTTGTAGGCCCTTCCCTGCTTGCTTGGCCTCACGGGTGCTGGCTAGGTAATATTTGGGGTGTCTCTCTGCCTCAGCATCGTTCTGTTTCCTGTCCCCATGTTTCACATACTTAGAGGGTAGAAGGCAGGAGATGGGCCCTCTGACTCAGTTCCTTTTCACCTGTAGGACAAGGGCTGGGTCCCTCTAGCAGCAGCCTGCATTGATGACAAGGACCTTGGCTGGGTAACCAGGAATCTCGTCTCTTCACGCACGTTGACTGAGGCCCTGTGTAGGAGAGGACCTTTGTGGAGCCAGTGGAGGCGAAGTAAGGTCCTGGCTGTCCATTCTGTGGTCTCTGGAGTAGTCATTTCCTTTTCCTCTGGTCCTCAGCCCCGAGGCTACATCTACCCAGGAGAAAGCCTGGGGTCCAGAGGCTGACCTCTGCCTTCCTTTTTCAGGCTGAGGGCTTCGCCTAGGATAATTCCCAACAATGGCCTTTGTTCACTTAGGAAGTGTTCCCTGGGACTTCACTCATCCCAGCCCACAGCCCCGTCAGTGCGCTCTCTCTCTCTCTCTCTCTCTCTCTCTCTACCTCTCTCTCTCTCTCTCTCTCTCGTGTGTGTGTGTGTGTGTGTGTGTGTGAGCGAGCTCGCAGGTGTAATCTGTGCTCCAGTGAACAGTGTGTCTGTGTGCGTGTGTGAGCTCGCAGGTGTGATCTGTGCTCTAGTGAACAGTGTGTCTGTGTGCGCGTGTGCGTGCGTGCGTGTGTGAGCTCGCAGGTGTGATCTGTGCTCTAGTGAACAGTGTGTCTTGTGCGTGTGTGAGCTCGCAGGTGTGATCTGTGCTCTAGTGAACAGTGTGTCTGTGTGCGTGTGTGAGCTCGCAGGTGTGATCTGTGCTCTAGTGAACAGTGTGTCTGTGTGCGCATGTGCGTGCGTGAGTGTGTGAGCTCGCAGGTGTGATCTGTGCTCTAGTGAACAGTGTGTCTGTGTGCGCGTGTGCGTGCGTGCGTGTGTGAGCTCGCAGGTGTGATCTGTGCTCCAGGGAACAGTGTGTCTGTGTGCGTGTGTGAGCTCGCAGGTGTGATCTGTGCTCCAGGGAACAGTGTGTCTGTGTGCGTGTGTGAGCTCGCAGGTGTGATCTGTGCTCTAGTGAACAGTGTGTCTGTGTGCGCGTGTGAGCTCGCAGGTGTGATCTGTGCTCCAGGGAACAGTGTGTCTGTGTGCGAGTGTGCGTGCGTGCGTGTGTGAGCTCGCAGGTGTGATCTGTGCTCCAGGGAACAGTGTGTCTGTGTTCGCGTGTGAGCTCGCAGGTGTGATCTGTGCTCCAGGGAACAGTGTGTCTGTGTGCGCGTGTGCGTGCGTGCGTGTGTGAGCTCGCAGGTGTGATCTGTGCTCCAGGGAACAGTGTGTCTGTGTGCGCGTGTGAGCTCGCAGGTGTGATCTGTGCTCCAGGGAACAGTGTGTCTGTGTGCGTGTGTGAGCTCGCAGGTGTGATCTGTGCTCCAGGGAACAGTGTGTCTGTGTGCGCGTGTGCGTGCGTGTGTGAGCTCGCAGGTGTGATCTGTGCTCCAGGGAACAGTGTGTGTGTGTGCGCGTGTGAGCTCGCAGGTGTGATCTGTGCTCTAGTGAACAGTGTGCGTGCGTGCGCGTGTGAGCTCGCAGGTGTGATCTGTGCTGTAGTGAACAGTGTGTCTGTGTGCGCGTGTGCGTGCGTGCGCGTGTGAGCTCGCAGGTGTGATCTGTGCTCCAGGGAACAGTGTGTCTGTGTGCGCGTGTGCGTGCGTGCGTGTGTGAGCTCGCAGGTGTGATCTGTGCTCCAGGGAACAGTGTGTCTGTGTGCGTGTGTGAGCTCGCAGGTGTGATCTGTGCTCCAGGGAACAGTGTGTCTGTGTGCGCGTGTGCGTGCGTGCGTGTGTGAGCTCGCAGGTGTGATCTGTGCTCCAGGGAACAGTGTGTCTGTGTGCGTGTGTGAGCTCGCAGGTGTGATCTGTGCTCTAGTGAACAGTGTGTCTGTGTGCGTGTGTGAGCTCGCAGGTGTGATCTGTGCTCTAGTGAACAGTGTGTCTGTGTGCGCATGTGCGTGCGTGAGTGTGTGAGCTCGCAGGTGTGATCTGTGCTCTAGTGAACAGTGTGTCTGTGTGCGCGTGTGCGTGCGTGCGTGTGTGAGCTCGCAGGTGTGATCTGTGCTCCAGGGAACAGTGTGTCTGTGTGCGTGTGTGAGCTCGCAGGTGTGATCTGTGCTCCAGGGAACAGTGTGTCTGTGTGCGTGTGTGAGCTCGCAGGTGTGATCTGTGCTCTAGTGAACAGTGTGTCTGTGTGCGCGTGTGAGCTCGCAGGTGTGATCTGTGCTCCAGGGAACAGTGTGTCTGTGTGCGAGTGTGCGTGCGTGCGTGTGTGAGCTCGCAGGTGTGATCTGTGCTCCAGGGAACAGTGTGTCTGTGTTCGCGTGTGAGCTCGCAGGTGTGATCTGTGCTCCAGGGAACAGTGTGTCTGTGTGCGTGTGTGAGCTCGCAGGTGTGATCTGTGCTCTAGTGAACAGTGTGTCTGTGTGCGTGTGTGAGCTCGCAGGTGTGATCTGTGCTCCAGGGAACAGTGTGTCTGTGTGCGCGTGTGCGTGCGTGTGTGTGTGAGCTCGCAGGTGTGATCTGTGCTCCAGGGAACAGTGTGTCTGTGTGCGTGTGTGAGCTCGCAGGTGTGATCTGTGCTCTAGTGAACAGTGTGTCTGTGTGCGTGTGTGAGCTCGCAGGTGTGATCTGTGCTCCAGGGAACAGTGTGTCTGTGTGCGCGTGTGCGTGCGTGCGCGTGTGAGCTCGCAGGTGTGATCTGTGCTCCAGGGAACAGTGTGTGTGTGTGCGCGTGTGAGCTCGCAGGTGTGATCTGTGCTCCAGGGAACAGTGTGTCTGTGTGCGTGTGTGAGCTCGCAGGTGTGATCTGTGCTCTAGGGAACAGTGTGTCTGTGTGCGTGCGTGCGTGTGTGAGCTCGCAGGTGTGATCTGTGCTCCAGGGAACAGTGTGTGTGTGTGCGCGTGTGCGTGCGTGCGTGTGTGAGCTCGCAGGTGTGATCTGTGCTCTAGGGAACAGTGTGTCTGTGTGCGTGCGTGCGTGTGTGAGCTCGCAGGTGTGATCTGTGCTCCAGGGAACAGTGTGCGTGCGTGCGTGTGTGAGCTCGCAGGTGTGATCCGTGCTCCAGGGAACATGCCTGTAGGGGGTCTGTACCCTTCTCCTATGTCCCGTGCTCTGCTTTTCTGCTCCTCTGTCTTTGTGCTGTGATCGTGGTACCCTGTTCCCTGTTGCATGTGTAGACTGCTGTCTTCTTCCCTTACTTACCCGATTGATTTAGTTAGTGTATCTGCGTATTTGTTTGGTTTTTTTAGACAAGTTCTCAAGTAGCCAAGGCTGGTCTGGTCTCAGCTCCCTAAATAACTGAGGTTGACCGAAGATTCTGGCCTCTGCCTCCCAAGTTCTGGGATTATAGGCTTGTACCACCAAGCCCGACTCCCTTGTTCCTTTTAGACTCTGTGCCTGTGTCTTGAGAATCAACCCCAAACACAGTCTCAGCTGGCCCCACCTTCAAGAGGCAAAACTAAGGTTAAGAGTAGTTCCAGACAAGACCCAGGCCAGTCTCCAGCAAGCAGTACAGGGGTATGGGTAGCCACCTAGCAGGGGTGGAGCCATACAGGTGCAAGGACAAAGAAGGGGACAGGCAGGTGGCTGGCAGCACCAGTGCTGAGCAAGTGTTGGGTTGGGGATGTGAGTGTTGAGAGACAGAAGCGCATGGCAAGCACATCTGAGGAAGAGGGTAGAAGGTTAGCACGCTGCTGTGTGTGATGGGTGCTGAGGAGGGACCGCCAATAGATACCGTGTAGCTCTGTCTGCTTCTTAGTGATGGCTGTGAGCAGTGGGGCGTGCCTGAGACAAAGTGGCTGGGGGACAGAGCAAAGCTGTCTGCTGACCTGCATGTTACCCCTGCACGGGAGCCTGTCCTGGACGCCTTGCTGTCTTCTTCACTTAAAGCTTGCGATTCACCATAGGCCACTTAGCTCAGTCAGCGCTAGACCGGGCTCCACGCTCTGGCTCGCTGGGCTGGGCTCAGGGAAGGTCCCAGGCATCTTGAGCCTCGGTTTCCCCTGCAGTTCGTTCTGTGTGTTCTGCTGTGTTGTCACATGACTCACACGGCTTCTCCCCAAAACCCCATGCTTGCCTAGTACTGCTGTGGAGGTCCTGATGCCTCAGGCCTGGCTGTCTCCACTCTGGTCCCAGACATCTTTGGAGATGTTCAAAGGGTGTGTTCCTGTCTTCTTCACTGTAGGCTTCTCAGTCCTACTTGTCAGGTTTGTCCTGTGGGCTGTCACAGCAGATCCAGCAGGTAAGCTCTGGGAAGCCTGTGTCTCCTTCTGTGTTCTTTGTCACACTGTCTGAGAAGCATTGTCTTGAGTATGACTTGAATGGTGTCTCACTTTGTCACAAGTCAATCTGCCTGTGTTCTCAGCGCCTGCTGTAAAGACGACAGGTGACAGTGATTGTCAGTCACTGCCCGTATGTGCGCCTTCCCCTCTTCCAGCACACTCCCATTCATCCGTCAAGACCCAGGTCCAGTGACTTCTCCCAGAGCTAGTTCCTACCTACCCTGTGCTTTTACACACACACACACACGCACACGAAAACACACACGCGCGCTCACACACACACACACGCTCACACACGCGCGCTCACACACATGCACACACGCGTGCGCACACATGCACACATTCGCTCTACTCTGCTATCCACTGCTTTGGGTTAAGGCCCTGGTCTTTCATCCTCCTGCCTCTGAGCTCCTGGAGGGTGGGAGGCAGTACATGGCACAGCCTGTAGTCTTTGGTTGGCATTCTAAAATGTTTTTGTTTTAACCTATCTTTGTGTCTCATCACAGTATCTTATTTGTGCTGTTGTCTGTGTGTAATGTGATTTCCTCAGCCATTTGGTTAGCTCCGGCAGGGAGGACCCTGTCTTAGTGTTTCCCTTTTGTGACTCCATAGCCTGAGCCTAGAACAGAGCACTGTGTGCCTAGAACAGCTTGATAAATCCTCTTGAACCCAGGGAGTGGTCTGGGTAAGACTGGGACTCAATGGCAATTGGGAGGCCCCTTTCATTCTTCCAGCCATATAATTTATGAAGCTCAGTGATGAACTCTTTATTTAAAACAATTATTACAGGGGCTGGAGAGATGGCTCAGCAGTTAACAGCACTGACTGCTCTTCCAGAGGACCCAGGTTCAATTCTCAGCATCCACATGGCAGCTCACAACTGTCTATAACTCCAGATCCAGCGGATCTGGAACCTTCATACCAGTGCACATAAAATAAATTTAAATGAATTGTTTAAAAAAAAAAGAAAAAGAAGAAAGAAAATTATTAGAGAATTCCAAAGCAGTAGCAGGAGAGCATCAGGCCTAGCACCAGGGCCTTGTCACCCTGCAGTGTCCGGGACAGGAAGCCGCCATTATCCCATGTCTATACCGTGGGGGGCACAGCTCGAGCTCCTTCTGACATATTGTGAAATGAAGCACATGGGACGATGACCAGCTTGCGTGGCACTGCTGGGCATTGTCAGCTGGCTGGAAACAGAAGCCAGCCAGCTCCAGGAGCTCACTAAGTGTCTGATGCTGCTTAGGACCACGGCACCATGAGCTTTAGTTTCTCTCCAGTCTGGATTGACGGCCGGATTTTTAAATGGCAAATAGGCTAGCTGGCTGGGAAGGCCTGGATAGCCCTGCCCTCCTGATGCCTCACTTAAAGTCCCAAGGTTCCTCTTTCCTCCTTGGAAGGTCCTGCGCCTGTGGACAGGAGGGATAATTAGTGGTCATGGCAGTTGAAGAAATGAAAGCCCCTAAGAAGCGGGAGGAGGGCCCCCTTTCATCTCCTTTTGAAGGAGTGTGAGGACTTGGGTGGAAAGTTCCCCAGGGTTCCTTGGTATTTCAGTGCTTTGATATCTGGAGGAAGAAAAGAGCAATTAATTGCTATAAATGGCCTGCTCCTATAGGGCTGCTCCGACTGTGGGTAGGGGTGTCAGGCGGGGTGCTGGGGCTTCCATCCCAGCCATCCTCTAGAGGGAGGGACCCACACCGCAGACTCAGAGACTCTGAGCAGTCTTGCAGTCCCATTGTGGGGCTGGGGGGATGGTTGAATGGCTGAAAGCAGTTGCCATATACACACACGAGGACCTGAGTTCGAATTCCTAACACATTGTTTTAAAAAAAATGGCTGCATTTGCCTGTAACCGGGTAGGGGTTGGGGTAGGCAGAGATAGGCACAGCCTAAGAAATTGCCAGCTACAGCCTCGTGGTATGCTCCAGGGTGAATGTGAGACCCGTCTCAAAAGAAAGAGGCTGAGGCTGAGAGTAAGGGGGACACTGCATCTTCCCGTCCCCTCCACATGCGGGTTTCAGGGTGTGTGCGCACGCACAGTGTGCGGGAAGACCCCCTTGTAGAAGTGTGCTGTCCTCAGCCTCTAGGCAGCTTTGTCTACACAAAGGGGATGAGGAGGTTTTCCCAGGCTGCTTTGGTGCTTTGGTCTTTCCTGTATCTGGCTCAGACGCCATTGTCCTCAGGCTTGGCAGGGTTGAGAACTTGGAGGCCACTCCAGGCTGGGTGGGCTCTCTGTGCCACTGGTCCCTTCAGGAGGCCACACTTCCACAGGTCAGCTAGCACATGTTAGCTAGGCGATGGGGTTTGGTTCTTGGAACTGAAGCCAGGCTAGTTCATGTGTAAGCCTCGGCCGGGCCTTCAGTAAAGTGATAGGCGTCTGCACCAGTTGTGAATATCAACTACACACACGGATGTACACAGTCTGAGCACACAGGAGGCAGACAATGAGGGAGCTGACCTTGTTATCTGAGCGATTGGTGGGTGGGAGGTCATCTCGTGCAGATGCAGGGACTTGCCCATCGTCTGTCACAGTGAGTCACTCTGGTCCCATGTCTCTGGATACGGTGACTAGCTCAGGAGGAGGTGTGTGCTGTGTGGGGCAGGCAGACCTACCTCAGCCGGAAACGACAGGCCCGGTGCACACTCAGCACCCTGTCGTGGAGGTGTTGGAGCAGGCTCCCTGGGCTTGCCTGACATACAGGTATTTCTGGACTATGACAGAGCCCATGGCCACGGGCTTCGTGCCAGCCGTTTTTGTTCCGTCGGCGTGGGGGTGTGTGCACCAGGCTCTACAGCAGCCACTGGGCTCTTGCGGCTCCTCCCATGACCGTGTTCTGTGTTTCTACAGGGCGGCACCTTCTTATTTCTTCCCAGTCACAGCCCTCCCCTTAGAGTTGAGCATCTGCTTGCCTGAAGTTAATTTCCAGAAGCAGGTAAGGATCTGGGGGGAAGGCTCTGTTGTGTACCCGTGGGACAGTGCTGCCGTAGAGGAAGGCTGAAGGCTGAGGGTAGTCTTTTTTTTTTTTTTTTTTTTTTTTTCAAGACAGTTTCTCTGTGGCTTTGGAAGCTGTTCTGGAACTAGCTTTTGTAGACCAGGCTGGCCTCGAACTCACAGAGATCCACTGCCTCTGCTGGAATCAAAGGCGTGCGCCACCACTGCTGGGCTAGCTGGGGGTAGACTTGTGATCACTGCCTTCCTCCTTGGTCCCATGTGATACTTGTTTCTTCCAACGTGGGGGCTCTTTCCTGTTTTTCTTTTCTTGCACTGCTGCGAGTTGAACTAAGGGCTTTGTACACGGTAACCACTGAGCTGCCCTACCAGATGTGTGGATGCTTAGCATCAATCCGCAGTGCTGCTGATCTTCCCGGCTGAGATCTGAGCAGACTTTGGGTTAATCCACTCACTGTTTTATTATTGTGTGTGATGTGGGGTAGGGGTTGCAGTGATAATGCATATTTGAATTTGGTTCCCTCTGCCCTATATGTGAGTTCTAGGAATTGAGCTCAATTTACCAGACTTATGCAGCAAGTGCTTTTACCTGCTGAGTGATCTTGATTGCCCTGGGTAATATTTTCTATAAAGTCTATGGGTTATAGGTTGTATTTTTATCTTATATAACCCCTGTGGAAACATGGGTGCATTTAAAAGTTGAAGAGATGTTTTGTTATTGTGCTGTGTTGCACATGGTACTCAGGGTCTTGTACATGCTATCACTGAGCCACACCCCGTGTGTGTGTGTGTGTGTGTGTGTGTGTGTTGCTTGTTTGTGTTTTGGAAATAGGATTTGCTGTAGCCCAGGCTGGCCTCACTGTGTAGCTGAGGATAACCATGGAAGTCCTGATCCCTCAGCTTCTGCCTTCCAAGTGAGGGCTTATAGGCACATGCCTCTATGGCTAGCTTCTTTTAAAAAAAAAAAAATTGTCTTTATGCTTTAAAAATTTGACCCAGGGATAGTGGCACAGGCCTTTAATCTCATGTTAGGCAGAGGCATGTGGATTTCACTGAGTTCAAGGACAGCCTGGTCTATAAAGTGAGTTCCGGGACAGCCAGAACTATGTAGAGAGAGCCCTGTCTCAAAAAAAAACAAAACAACAAAAAATGTTTTTGACATAGGTTCTCATTTTATTGCCCAGGCACACTTGAAACTCATTGTATAGCCCAAAGTAGCTCCAAACTAGAGGGAAACCTCCATGCTTCAGCCTCCCTAGCGATGGGATTACAGACAGGAGTCTCCATGCCCAGCTGTCATGGTGTGTGTTTGTTTTGGGTTTTTGACACAGTATGCTGCCGTCTTTCTGTGGCTGGCCTGGGACTCAGTGTGTAGACCAGGCTATTTCAAGCTTATGGCGTCCACTTGCCTTTACTTCACAACCGCTGAGATTACAGGGAAGAGCCACCACACCTGGCTTTCCTAGTATGTTTTAATATGGACAAAATGAAAGGCAGAGGGTGGACTCCATAGGGCAGCAAACCTTGTGATCCTGAAGGGCCATCCTGTGTTCCAGCCCAGCTTGGGTTTACTTGATAGTTTTTTAAAGCAGATGCAAGACCCCTATGATTATAAGATGATACCTTTTTAAAAATGTGTATGTAAACGTGAGTATGCAAACAGCATTAGATTCAGGTTTATAAATAAAAATGAGCCAAAGGGCTGGACTTGTACTCAGGGCCACTCAACAGGTCAAAGGGAGGCCAGCTCGTCAGGCCCCTTATCAGCACTGATAGAAACCCACACAGGCAGCCCTAGCCTCCCAGCCTCCAACAATCCGGGTCACATTCCTGGCTTCTCCTAATTCTGAAGTGCCATCAGTCAGCCCATGGAGGTCTGCAGAGAATGGGTGGGAATGTGACGTCACTGTCCTTGATGTCTCCCACTCCTCGGTGCCCTGCTCAGCTGGTGATCCTCAGAGTTCTCTCCCTGTGTGGCTTGCGTAGTGACTGGGGACCCTGACGTTTGCTGAGCAGCCATGCTCCCTGCAGCAGAGGGGCAGGCTCAGAACCAGCAGCTGCATGGGCATGCGGGGTCTACTATGTATGTGCCGTGACCCTCAGTATTTGTATTTATTCCAACAATGGGACTTTCTGGCATGACACCACTTCATGCACACCGTGTGGTTTGCCACCACAAAAATCAAAACCACAGACCTTGCCCCTCCCGCTCATTTGCATAATTGACAGCTGCCTGTTGTTTCCATTTTCCTTTTTGCGGTCTGTCTGGGGGAAGGGACGCACTGCCCTGTGTTTGGGAAGGGCTGGTGTAGGAATAGCTGGAGTTATTACTGAGATGCATCATTACTTGATTCTTAGGTCTGAGCATAATGAATAATTAGTATGTAAATTAATTGCAGTTTGAGCTTATGTAATTTAAGCACATTTTAATGGAGACCAGTTCTTGATCCCAGCAAGGAAAATAGGAATCCTCCAGTGACATTACTGTAGTATTTGACAGAATTGTTATGAAAATTTAATGACATATTTGCCTGGATAGACAACAAATCCCAGTACTCTGTAATATGCTTGCGGCACAGCAGCAGCCATTTGTCTGAGATGATTATGACGTATTCTCTTCAATTATTAATTTTCTTCTCATTGACACCCTCATTGCAAATTAGGACAGAATTACATCAGTTAGGACGCTTCTTAGAGCATTTGGCCTGGAATGTGAAGGGCAGGGACCTGTGCTCCACTTTCTATCCCAGATCCAGCCCTGGGTGTTCCTTCCCGTCAGGCAGCGAGCGAGGCAGGTCAGCAACGTAGAGCTTAACCCCAGTGGGCAGAGCTGCTTGCCACCAGCTCTCTGAAGCCGGGTTCAGGCCCTGGGAGAGAAATGACTCCCACAGCCGTCCCTTCTGCCCTTCACATGTGCCCCGTGGTGAGCACACAAACATGCACGTAAGTAAATAAAGGGCTGTAAACAGACACGAGATGACAAGACTTTTGAGAAGTGCTAAGTCGGGATTCTTATGAAATCTAGGAAATAGATTATGCCAGGCAAGTGTGTTAGAGTAAGAATGACCTGGCTCCAAACACCCATTTGAGCCTGGCTGCTGCAAATCCCAAGACCTCACAGCAGGACTACAGCAGCAAAGAGAACTTTGGGATACGCCAGTCTAGGGGCCAGTGTAGAGGTGTGGAAGGGTAAAGCTGTGGGACAGTTCAGCAACGCAGACCCCGTGTGAAATGACTCCACAGGGATGTTCCTCCAGCAAGCACTGGTGTAGCTTACCCTGTCCTATAGGAGCAATCTCAGTGAATAGATGAGTTCCTGGGACCCACTGTGAATGGAGTGTCATTTGTGAGAGCTTCCCAGGGGACTAGCCACAGAAATCGCCTTGGGTTGCCGAAACACCCCGGAAACTTTTGTGTATGGCGGCACCTAGTGGCTGGTCTCTTGCATGTCATGCACTATCATAGGCCATGGCCTACTGAGAACTAGCTAGTCCTTGAGCACAGGACAGAATTGGAAGACTTTGCTCGGGAGCTCTGACTCCCAGTTTGAGGGCTTCTTGGAATACTTCCAATGTTTGCTGGAGGTTGCAGTGGCTCAGGCCACACTTCTTGTGGAGGGAGAGTCCTTTGGGAAAGTAAAATTTGGTTGTGGTACTGTGGGTTAGTACTTAAGTCTCTTAATACAATGACATCAGTTCCAAATCGGCATCAGTAGAATAGAGAGGGGGATCTGAGACACTAAAGACTGCTCCCCTGTTCCATTCTGTCAGGTAGGCAGTACTTACTAAGATCCTGCTGGGTACCAGGCTCTGGGAGGACAGGGCCAAGCAGAACAGACACAGCAGGAAAGGGAAGAGACAATAAGCAGACGCTCCAGTAAGGCACTCAGTAGGGCTGTGAGACAGGGCTGTGTGACAGGAGATGGAGGCATGGCACTGGCCCCCTGGAAAGGTACCTTGAGACCAAGGTGAAGCCAGTTCTGGGCTTAGGTGATGGATACTTATGCAGAGGCGGACCAGCAGAGCAGGGAGAGCTGGGCTGCAGGAGGAACAGGGTTGATCACACTTGGCCTCCCAACCAGCCAGGCTAGGAAATGGATTTTCAGGTAGGACTAGGCTGGGGTAGGGGGTAGGCTGGGAGGGGAGTCATCTCTCCTGACCTATGTAGATTGTTCTAGCCACTCTGTAGGGGAAAGGACAGTGGAAGATGTGAGTGGGCTATGAGGCCAAGACCATGGTGGCACCAGGGAGATGTAGGCCACAGCATCCACACTTAAGGTCCAGGCAGTGGTCACCATGAAGCCACGTGCGGTCTATCCCCAGACCAGCAGCGCTGGTGCGTGAGCTAGACAGAGGACAGACAGGTCAGTGAAGGAGAGTTGCCCCACGGCCTTGCTGTCCTGCTGGGCTCTGCAGGAAGTGGGGGGCCTGCAGGATGGTGTGCCCCGAGCCTGTGCTCAAGGCCACTGTGCCTTTTCCCAGCCCCTAGTGAGCACTTTGGCCCTTTTCCGAGCCCAGGCTAAGTTGGAAGGAGCAGACCACAGAAGTAAGGAGTCTGGGCTCTAGAGCTCCAAGGCTAGGTACAAAAACTCTAGAAGGAGGTCCTGTGTTGTGACAAATATGCAGACAGACATGACATCAGCCCGTCTCAGCTGGCCAGGTTTTTAACCTGTTGTGTGGGCTTTCGGGGCGAGGGCCCCATTAGGCCATTTAGCAGCTGACGAGTAGATTCTCAGGAGCTGTTGCCCAGGCTCTGGCACATTCCCGGGTACGCCCTTGGCGTGGAGTATTGCCTTGCCCAGCATTTCCCTGTCTGGGACTTATGGGACACTGGGAGTAGAGGGTGTAAAGAGTGTCCTTAGCCTGCCAGCAGGGTTCCCTCATTCCCCGAGTGCAGCTTCTTGGTAGCAGGGCTGTTAAGGCTCCACCCCACCAGCTGCTGCGTTATTTCTGACTTGTCCAGGAGTTCAAGTGTGTAACCCAAACCCCTAGATCCTGCCTCTCTCCCCCAGCTCCTTCTGCAGAAGGAGGCTCCGGGCTTCTCTTTCTGGGGCTGGCTGGAGCTCAGGCCAGAGACACCTGGACACAGCCGCTGGCCTTCACAGCTGCCTTCAGGGTTACCCTCTAACAGGTGGGGTGGGTTTGTGAGGGGAGCAGCAACCCTAGTAGTGCCTCTGCTCCATAGCCCTGGACCAGCCACCCCAGAGAGGGACTCCTTGTGCCTTGCCCAGGAGCTGGCCTCTTGAGTTTCAGAAGGGGCGTTTGCACAGGGTGCTGTCACTGCCTTGGGTGCCTGTCACTGATCTCACAGTTTCCTGAGCCAAAGGCCCAACTAGCCATCTCTGATCAATTCCTTTTATTTCTTATGCATGTTACCTGCATTAAATCCTAGCGCTCTTGGGGCTTCTTGCCTCACCTCTCCTGTGGCTCCTAACAGAAATCTTGGCTGTTCCCTGTAGCCTCTGCTCTGGAGCAAGGACCCTTCTTCAGCCATGCTGCCTGGGCCTCAGGTCAAGAGCTACTGAGAACCACCACCTCTCCTGTGACTTCTGTACTGTCCGACATGAGCTCCCTACCAGGGAGGGACTACTTAAGATCGGGGGCGTCACCTACGGGTGTCTCCATGACTCTTGTCTCCTTACAGGAGTCCCCAGAGCTGGGCCAGGGGGATGAACCGCGAGGGAGCACCCGGTAAGAGTCCGGAGGAGATGTACATCCAACAGAAGGTCCGTGTGCTGCTCATGCTGAGGAAGATGGGGTCAAATGTGAGTGCCCAGAGGTGTCAGTCAACCCTGAAGGGGGTGGGGCAGCCACCTCCTGAATCTCCAGCAGCTGGGAGAGGACTGCAGGGCCTCCAGGCTCCCCAAGCGTAGAGACCAGCGTGTTCAATTTGGGGGCATTGCTGAGACAGTCTTTCCACTCTGTGGTTGATTTTGAGCCAGGGACTGTGGGGACTCAGTGACCTCAGAGAGGCTTCTGTCCTGGGAGCAAGTGAGGGGCAACTGGGCAGGGTGGCCACTGAGGACGGCAGTAGACCAGCAGGCGCAGGGACATCTTTTGAAAAGAAATGGAGGGGTTGGGAACGGCTGGTTGGCTGCTGGTGTCTGGCCAGGGCCTGACTTCCGTACCTGCTCTGCTCCAGAATAGACAGTGATCTAGATTCAAAGTGAGCGGCAGGGCATGTGAGCTTCAGGGGCCTGGTTTTCAGGGTGGAAGCAGGGTGTGATTGCTGGGAAACCGCAGCAGCCTCACCAGGGAGAGGACAAGCAGCGAGAGGGAGGAACTAGTGGGGTCGGGCAGAGGCCTTTTGGGGAGCAGGCACGGGCTCTCCTCACCTCAGGACTCTCATCCTGCAGCTGACCACCAGCGAGGAAGAATTCCTGCGCACCTACGCGGGGGTAGTCAGCAGCCAGCTCAGTCAGCTGCCACAGCACTCCATCGACCAGGGTGAGTCAAGGGCCGGGCGCCAGCCAAGCCCTCCCCGGTGCACCAAACAGTGCTTGTCCACAAAGCTGAAGGGCTGATCTGGGAGTCTAGGGAAGGACAAAGATGCTCTTGTTCCCTCTCATCTACTAACCGCCTCCTGTCTGGTCCACCTCCTTCTCAGATGGGAGTCAAGGCCCTAACAAGGCAGGTGGTACATCCCTTCCCAGGCTTGGGGGAAGAAGGGGATAGTTATGTCTGGGGGCCTGTGTAACCTCAGAGGGTCTGATCATTGCACCCCTTAACCTCCAGCCTGACTTCTGTCCTCTCAACTCCTAGTTCAGGGACAGCAAAACTGCTCAGTGTGTTGTGACAGCATTGTCTCTGTGGGGCACAGCTGTGCAGTGACTGGTGGGTCTGCCACTAGCAGGAAGGGATAGTTCAAGGGGCCTGATGCCCCCACATCTGAGGATTCCCATGGTCACAAGTCCATGGGTGTTTGTTGAACAGCAGGGGCTGTGCCCAGGGAGGATGCACATCATTTGACAGTTGACAGAGGTTGCTTCTGCTACTTCCTGTTAGCAGGCAGTGGTTCGGAAGCGGTAAGTCATTGCCCTTGACCACACAGAGGTGCCCAGGAGTCACTCAGACGAGGCTGCTGGGCAGCTCCGTGTGGCTTGACCGCTGTGGAGGCTCTCCCTTTCTGAAAGCGCAGCCTGACACTGTGGCACAGCATCCTGAACAGCATCTCTCTGCGCTCCTTCTCTGGTCTTCCCATGCTTGGTTGGGATTTTGTACTATATGATACTTGAGCGGCCCAGGCAAATCCAGGCAGGGGCAGCCACCAGAGCACAGTGTGTTTGCTGTGTTGAGGCTGCTAGCAGGGAGAGCAGGTCCAGCACCAGAGCACAGTGTGTTTGCTGTGTTGAGGCTGCTAGCAGGGAGAGCAGGTCCAGCACGTTGGGGTTCCCCCCTGGTTATGCTGCATGTTGTGAGCTCAGCCCTGATCCAGGGGCTGGGTGTGGTCCAGCTAGCTTGGCAGAGAAATCTTCCAGGGAGCCTCTGCTAACTCAGAGCAGCCCAGGCGCGTCTGCCCAAGTGTGCTGTGTGCTAACCAGCACCACAGCCAAGTGTGTATACATCTGTTTCTTGGGTGAGTCCTTTTCTTCCCCATGGCTGGCCTGAACTCTCCTCTTCTAGCTCCTAAGCCAGGTTCACCAGAAAACTTTAGACATCTGTCCATATGATCCTGAGCCACTGAGTTTCTGAGTCTCTGTACAGATGTCTCTAGTGGAATGCCCTTAACGGGAAAAGTAAAGAAGCTGTGGAACCATGTCAGAGTAGGCTGCACCCACCACATGTCCCCTGCCACATCTATTCAATTGCACACGTATACAGAAAAGCCAGTGAGGTACATACTGGCCTGTTACTAGGGGAAAATGGTGCATGTAGAGTCAAGGACCAGTCCTGCGGCCTCATGCATGTTAAACTGTGCTCTGCCACTGACCTGCGCCCCTCAATAGAGCATATTGACTGGATGTGGATTTTCATAGTGGACTTTCACTTTCCAAGCTAGCAAGTTTTGGAAAATATTTTTGGATGTTGTGCCTGTATTATTTTGTAATAAGAAGGGGAAAATATGTTTTGTAGTACCAGAGTTCAAACCCAGGACCTTGCACATGCTAGGTAGGCACTCTACTATTGAGTTATATCCACTTGGCCTAGAGATTATATATTGGCCCAGAGAGATGGCTCAGCAGTTAGAAGTACCCCATTTGCAGAGGACCTGAGTTCAATTCCCAGCACCCATATCAGGTAACTTACAACTACCTGCAACTCCAGTGTAATCTAATGCCTCTGGCCTCTATAGGCACCAGCACTCACATACACAGACCCACATATAGACATAAGTTTAGAAATAATAATAAAACATGTTTTTAAAGTTACATTATTTACGCTGACGTGTTAGTGCACACTTTAATCCTAGCAAGAATTCAAGGTTAGCCTCAAATATAGGAGACTTTATTTTAATAAACCATATATACATATACGTATGAAAACTCACTTTGCTAGACCAACAATTGAGAATACAATGCAGTCTGCTAAACTGTTTAAGAAGGTTAAGGTTGAGGATGTAGCTCAGTGGTAGAGTGCTTGCCTAGCATCCATGGAACCTTAGATTCATAGCACACCCCTGTGAATCCAGCACTTGGGAGGTTAAAAAAAAAAAAAAAAAAAAAAAAAAAAGATCACAGTGACCCAACTATTACCTGGGTTCCACAACTGCTGACTTGGCCAGAAGTGGCTATAGGCAGGTGGGTGTGGCCATCATAGACATTCTGGAACCTAGGTGGTTGTGGTCATCCATAGACACTCTGGAACCTGGGCTTCCTGGGTGTGTGGCATCCATAGATACTTTCTTTGCCGTGGCGTGGGTTTCCTGGGTTGGGGAAGAATCATATCAGACAAAGGATAGAGGACCTGTGCTGCTAGTGCCCTGTGGACTGCCCCTTGCCTCCGGAAGTCTCCCCATTAGGAGCCCCTTGCCTCCGGAAGTCACCCCATTAGGAGCCCCTTGCCTCCGGAAGTCTCCCCATTTGGAACAAATGCTACGTCCACAGACTCTGGGGAGCTCAAGGACTGTGAATTGAGGTCAGGATGCACCCAAACATGGAAGGTTCTGAAGCCTCCTTGGTTTTCTCTGTTATAAATAAACCACACACAACCATCTATTAATAGAACCCAATCTAGTCTATAGTCTAGGCCAGGAGCTTGTGTTTCTGTCTGTCCTATGAGTCTGAGCGGGTCTCCAGTAAAATTCTTACCACTTTCTTCGTGTGTCCTGCTGTCTTTGCCTAGATGGCCAAAGCCTGAACATGGGGCTAGGAGGATGAGGGTCTGGCACCTTCTGTCCACTAGGTGGCTCTATCTCTCAGCAGATGGCAGGGCTCCACCCTAGAATTCCCTGAGTTGAGAAGGCTTTGAGCAACTTCCTGTGGACTGTCCCTCTAGACTGGTCCGGAGGCAGACCCACCCAAAGGACAGCACTCAGCCTCCCCCTGGGGACCCAGCTACAATCTAGGCTCATACTCTCTTGTTCTCTGGGGTGGGTTGGGGCAGCTGGTGTCTGCTGTGTTTATAGAGAATGGGCAGGAGCTGGAAAAGACCTTGGGGCAGAAGACCACACCTAGGGACTGACCTCGGTTTCAGCAGGGGGCCGGTGGCCTCCCAGTACTGAGCAGTGGACTGCCTCCTTCCTCTCCTTCATCCTCAGTGCCCCCCCCCCTCCTGTCCTCTCCAGTGTATTGGTGTCTCTACATTCAACCTTTTCCCTTACCGCTTTCCCTCTCTACCATCTTTCACACGGCTTCCACAGACCTCAGGCCAGCACCCTCCAAATCCCCAGCGCTCATCTGACTGTCTTAGCAGCCCCTGCCCTGCAGACCCGCTTCCCACCCGTGTTCTCACCAGGTTCCGGTGCAGGACACGCCTTGATGCATTTCCAGCACTGAGGTTGTTCCTCCTGCTTGCTTGCTTGCTTGCTTGCACGATGATAGTGAGCCAGCATGTGTGCTGGGAACTGAATGCAAGCCCAGAGGGGCAGCCAGTGCTCTGAGCCTCCTAGCCCTCTCTCCAGCCCCAGCTGCCTCAGGCTTTTTGTGTGTTTGAGACAGTATCTTATATGGAATAGGCTGGTCTTGAACTTGCTTTGTAGCTGATAATAATCTTAAACTTTTAAAGGTATTTTTCATGCTGGGCAGTGGTGGTGCACGCCTTTAATCCCAGCACTCAGGAAGCAGAGGCAGGTGGATCTCTGTGAGTTTGAGGCCAGCCTGGTCTACAGAGCAAGTTCCAAAGCCACAGAGAGACCCTGTCTCGAAAAACCAAAAGAAAAAAATTGTTTTCATTTATTTATGTGTGTGTGCCTGCCATGACACACATGTGGAGGTCAGAGGACAGTTTTCTCTATTTTGTGGGATCCAGAACTCAGGTTATCAAGCTTGGCAGCAGGTGCCTTTCCCTGCTGAACTGAACCATTCTGCTCACCCAGTCTTGAGCTTTTGACCATTGTTAGTGCTGGGATTACTGACATGCAGTGTTGAGGACCAATCCCAGAGATCTGTGCATGCCAGGCAAACCCCCTACAGTTGAGCCAGTCCCCATCCCCGTTAGCGCCATTATTTTTTTAAAGTTAAGCTTCAGCTTAATTTACTTTTGCATGTTTTCTCTGTATGTATATACAGACTCTGCTTTGAACCTAAGGAAATCAGTGCTTCACTGGGAAGTTGGTCCTTCTGAGAAGGGCCAGCTGCAGACAATGGTAGGGGGTGGGGCGTGTGGGGGTTGGAGCCACAGCTTCTTGAAGCAGGTCACAGAATTCTGAGCATCCCTTTCTCATTGGTGCTATCCTACAGAGTGCATCAATTGTCTCCTGGCTCTGAAGTGATGCAGGGTCACTGTAGAAAATGAGAGAAGAGAAACAGGCAAGCTTAGAGGATTGGATGCTACTATGTAGCTATAGACTCCATTCCCTTTTCTTCACGTTCTTCCTGGCCTCTTCATAGATTTTACAAGCTAGGCAGTCACTTCTATCAGAGTTGACCTTATGGCATTCATAAATACATGCATACATACATATGTGGTGTGTGTGTGTGTGTGTGTGTAGGATATATGTATTTTTTACTTCAGGCAGTTTCATTGAGTTCTTCGACAGTTTTCAAGAAAACATTTTGGTTATTGCACAATATGCAGCATCTGCCTATCGTGAGTTATTGACCAGTCTATTCCTGTTGGATCTCATTTCCACTATTAATCATCATAATGGCAAGCATTCATTAGTTAGTCTCCTTCTCTGTGCCAAGTTCTTGCAAAGAAACGCACAAGGTTCTCCCAGTGAGTGGCCCTAGAGCCCTGTGACATAGGCTCTCTCTGGCTGAGAGAGGTTGCTCAAGGCTATGGAGTCGGCCAATGTACATGTGAGTTAAGTGCCTGTAGAATCCTGAAGGGGATGCTAGAATTCTTACCTGGAGTCTCAGGAAATTGTGAGTCACTCAGTATAGGGGCTGGGAACTAAACCACATGGGTGCTCGTAACTGCTGAGCCATCTCTCCAGCCCAGAGTTGTGATTTTTTTCATTATTATTTTATGTACGTTGGTGTTTTGCCTGCTTGTATGTTTGTGCAGTGCCTGTGTCCCCCATTCCTTCAGAGGCAAGAAGAGGGCGTCTGATTGGAGTTACGGACAGTTAAGCTGCCACATGGGTACTGGGACTTGAACCCAGTTTCTATAGGAGAGCAGCCAGTATTCCTAACCACTGAATCATCTCTCCAGCGCCCTAGAAATGTTTTTCATATGGCTTGGTTTGGTTTTTGAATATGTAGCCCATCTTGACCTTGAACTTGTGGTCTGCCTCAGCCTCTCAAGTACTGGGATTACCACTGAGTGCCAGCCACCATACCTGACAGAATTATTCCTCTTGTGCAGTGCCTTAGGTGAGCCCTTGTCCAGTGTCCTGGGGCTGACATGGCTCATTTGACAAGGAACTTTTCTTTCTCTGCCAAGGGAATTCCAGGGGACATGCCTGCCATTGGTTGTCCCATTGGCCCCCTTGCCTGTCCTAGCTTCTGTCTGAATCTCATTTCTCCAAGGGATTTCCAGGAAAGTGCTGTGGGCTTTTTCAAGTCTGCTGGCTTTCCCCTGCAGAAACAGGCACCTGGTTCCGAGTGCCACCCGAGAGCCTAGAGTAGTTAGTTCCCTTGGCCCCGTAGTTGAGCTGAGAACTCATTACAATAGCTGTAATGGAAAAACAGCAGGAACTTGGCACTTTGGGGTGACCCAGTTACTCCACTTGACCCCTGAAGTATGCCGAGGCCAAAGGTGTCAGCATGAGCGTCTCCATTTTTCCAGCCAGTGTACTCCGCTCTCTGGATCCCTCCCCTGCACCATTCAGCCCCATTCTCTCCTCATCCCTGTGCCCTCTCACACCCTCCCAGGGCCAGTTGGTCCCGGCTCTGGCTCCCAGAGCCCCATGCCAATCTTGGCTTTCTGATTTGTTGTCACACAGTATCAGAAATCCGTGCGGAAAGGGTCTGTGCTTTGTTCACGTCACACGTTCAGATCCAGAGTAGCTGTTTTTTGGAGTCCTGTGTAGACCCAAGCCTCCTGGAGGCTGAGCAGCTCTGAGCGGCTCCTCCCTATGGGTGGCAGCTTCTCTCTCTGTGCTGCTGTGACTTCTGGGTCCCCTCTCCCCAGGCTGGCTCCTTCCAGGCGCCTGCCTTCTGGAAGCCCCAGGTGAAAACAGTCAGAGCTGAAATAGGGTCAGCCTACGGAGGGTTCATCTGGGACAGGAAGCTCAGCCCTTTAACTTTAATCAACACTTCTGTGAGAATTACCTGTAACCCAGTAACAGCGTTGAGCCGGAAGTCCATGGGGATCTGGTTCGTAACT
Organism: Phodopus roborovskii; assembly: GCF_943737965.1. Taxonomy (NCBI): domain Eukaryota; kingdom Metazoa; phylum Chordata; class Mammalia; order Rodentia; family Cricetidae; genus Phodopus; species Phodopus roborovskii. The sequence goes on from NW_026126646.1 coordinate 1,213,893, forward strand.
CCTGTCCTGAGAAAGAAAAGGAACCCAAAGAAGAATGAAAAATGTGCCGAGGCAGGCTGCTCCTTTAGCGTGCCAGCTCTGGCTTCTGCAGGGCCACTGTTACCCAGCATGCGCTCCTGTTTCCTAAAGCCGAGAACAAATGCTGGGAAGGCATTGAAGCCCCTGGCACGACTTGGACTTCCCAGCAGGTCCTGAGAGGTGGGTCGCTGTCCTGGAGGGGAACAGAGGGCCACTCTGTCCAGCAGTTGGACAGTTCCAGTCACATTAACCTCATTACTGTAAGCTCAGCACGGTGTCAGATGACAGCCCTGTTCTCCGTGAAAGACAGACAATAGGGTTTATGTACAAATGCACGAGAGCTTTGAGTGTACAGATTTCCATGTGTGGCTGGCTGGGAGTGGCCCACCCAGGAAGCTAGAATGCATGCTGCAATTCTTTCCTCATCCCAGTGAATCACAGCACCTGCCAGAACAGCCTGGCCATCTGCATTTTAAACAAAGCAGGGTCCTAGCAGTCAGTAACTGCTGCCAGCCTGCACTCCATAGAGTCTGTGCTATTCCCAGGTTCAGGGAATCATAGTGGCTGCCTAGTGTACCTAGGACACTGCATTTTAAAACAAAGCTAGATGTGATGGAGTTGGTCTGTTATCTAGCTATTGTGGAAGCTGAGGCAGTAGGGTCACCTGAGCTCAGGAAGTCCAGGATAGGGTATCAAAACCGTGTCCTAGTGATAAGGTGGAAGGGACAAAACAAGCAATCACAAGGAAGCGGCTCCAAGGTGACCCTGATGCCCAGAGTCTAATTTGAGACTATGCAAGGTCTTTAGTGAGAACCTGATCACCCCTAGGCCCTGGGGACACAGGCTCATTTCCCCTCCCACATCTCTCCTTTAGTTTCACCCTGTTGCTGTGCAGGCACTCTTAGGAAGGAGAGGAAAGGGTTTATGTCATCTTACAGATCCGTCACTATGGAGGGATGTCAGGCAGGAGCCAAGGCAGCCCTGGTTGCTGCTCCACACGGCCTTGCTTCTCACTAAGGAACTCACTCACAGCTTGCTGACTCACTCACAGGAAGGCTCACACTCAGCTAGTTCTCTTCTACAGCTCAGGGCCACCTGCCTAAGGAATGATGCCTCCCACAGTGGGCTGGGCTGATAGGAGGTGTCATTCTCTAAGTATGTTTCTCGTATTGGTTAATGAATAAAGCACTGTTGGCCAGTAGGAAAGCAAGATAGGCGGGACTAGGAGACAAGGAGGATTCCAGGAAGTAGTAGGAAAGTCAAGATGTAGAGACTTGAGAGAACAGAGGTCCCTCTCTCCGGTAAGATAAGACCATGTGGAAATATTTAGATTAATAGAAATGGGTTAATATTTAAGACAGAGCTAGCCGATAAGAAATACTAGCAACAGGCCAACAGCATTATATCTCCAGTGTGTCTGTGTGTTATTTGGGGCAGGCTGCCGGAAAACATTCACTGGGCTCTCCTAGATCAATTAACAATAAAAACAGTCTCACTGAGGCGTGCCCACAGGCCACCTGATCTGGGCACTCCTTCAATTGAGACTCCCTTCTAGGGTGACTCTAAATTGTGTCAAGTGGATACCCTCTGGTGCATAATCAGATTCTCTGGTCTGGAAGAGCTGATATTTGGGGGGATACTTGGGGGGAGAATGAACACCCTGTATGGGTGCAGGGGCTTCAGGCAATGCAGCTGGAATTGACCCTACCGTTGTCCCTAAACATTATTCCTCGTTTGTTAGAGTGATGGCGTAGGTGCTGTTTACCATAGTTTGTAGATGATAAACTGAGTTTGAGTGAGCCAGGACTTCCCTGGGGTACACAGGGCGTCAGAGTCACAGTCAGGCCCGGATGCCAAGTCTTCTCCTGGGATACACTGAGACAAGGGAAGCCTGGGAAGGGCTGCGTTGTTTTCCGTACCCTCCTTGGCCTGCGCTAGGAATCCAACTAAGACATCTACTGTTGGAGCCCAGCCGGCACCACAGAGCCTAGTGCTGCTCCTACTGCTAAGCCCTTGGTGAATCAGAACCCACTGTTCCCATAGCAACCCAAGTGTGGTGCTGCCTTGGGTGAAAAGCATCCCCTGGGAGCTTTGGGGTATCAAAGCGGAGGTGTATGGAACACCTGGCTTGTAGCCTGGGGATGCTAAAAACAGCACAGGCTGCCCAGTGGGTGTTGGTTTATGTGGGAGGAAGCCCAGTGCAAGGGGAGCACCAGCCTTGTTCGCCTCAGAAGTTCTTCCCTTTGGTGGCCCTTTGGGGCCTGTTTTTCCAGACAGCGATTCCCCAGAGCTGGTAGCTGAGGCATTGCAGGAGTGGGTGCCTGCTGACATTCAAGATAATGAGTCCATGGCATGAGAAGCTGCTGCACCCAACCCAGGCACTCAGGAAGGGGCTGGGACATTCAGAGTGGGAACCACCACCGTATGCCTAGGGTCACTAGCTCCATTAGTTCAGGCTGGAGCCTGAACGCTGAAGATGTCTCACCCAGCCTAGCGCTCACAAGGCTTAGCAGGGTACTCCCTGCCCTCCATTGGAAATGACTCATAAAGGGGGTTTCCTCTATCAACCTTGGGAATTTGGAGTCTCTGCAGCCTTAGGGTTGCAATTTTTTAGCTTTTCAGGCCACTAATTTAAAAATATTTATTTTACTTTGTGTGTATGAATGTTTTGCCTGCATCTATATCTGTGCACCATATGGATGCCTGGTGTCCACAGAGGTCAGAAAAGGACATCAGATCCCCTGGAATTAGAATTACAAACAGTTGTACTGGGAACCAAACCTGGGTCCTCTGCTAGAGCAACAAGTGTTAGCTGCTGAGCCATCTCTCCAGCCCCAAGAGGTTACTAATCGTGTGTCTGTCTGTCCGTCCATCTGTCAGTCCATGCCACCCTGCATGTGTGGAGATTAGAGGAGAACTTTCAGAGTTCTCAATCCACATTGTTTGGCAGGGATTCTCTAGTTGTTTCTGCTGTGCTTCACACTCGGGCAGTTCACACTAAGGCAGGTCACACCCAGGCAGTTCACACTCAGCAGGCTGGCCTGCAAGCTTCTGGGCAGTTTTCCTGGCTCTGCCTCCTATCTCACAAGGCATGCTGGGATTACAGATTTATACATTCTCTACCTTTACAAGGCTGTAGGGATTCTACTTAAGTTGGCATATTACATTTATTTATTTATTTACTTATTTATAACGGTGGCCTTCCACCTTATTTATTTATTTATTTATTTATTTATTTATTTATTTTGGCAGAGTTTCTGGGTTTACCAATTGGCTAGACCAGCTGATCAGTGAGCCCAGCATGATGGTTTCAGACATACTCTACCATGCCCCGTTTTTACGTAAGTGCTGAGGATCTGAGCATGCCCTCCTGTTGCATAGCAAGCACTTGACCAAGTGAACCATCTCCCCAGTGCAAGGTCTCTAATCCCACACTTTGGCTAGGTAGGTGTAAGGTTCCATAGGGGCACAGGAAATAATGGGTACCTGACCCCAGAATGTCTGAAGCTGGAATAGTCCTGGGACACCTTTCCCAGTAAGGTGTATAGTTTCAGTGACCGGAAGGATGGCAGAGCCAAGGCCCTATCCCTAGGGCTCTGCTGTCATGGAGGCTGGGCTTTGAGGCCCTCAAAGTTAGGTCATATGGTGCCCAGCTGTGGCTGGAGTTCCCCTTGCCTTTTTCCCAATGTCATCCACATAGGGCTGTGCCCATCCTGGTCTCTGGGGTCTTTGGGGCTTTCAGGAGACTTACAAGTTCAAGGTCAGCCTGGGGTACATCTGGAGGACCTCTCTTGAGTTACAAGGAAAAAGTAGCAAGTGACTGTCCTCTACCTTCAGGAGCCTTCTCCCCAAACCGTGTTGTCCTGCTGTGATCTGGTTTGGGTGTGCATGCTGGCTTGAGACAGGATCTGGCTTTCAACAGTGCTGGTGTGAATTCATACCCAGCTCACAAACAGACCAGTGGCCCCCTGTCTGCTCCCTGCCCCAGCCAGGCCCAGCTCCCCTCTGCCTGTGCTTCTGCATATTGATCACTAACGGGCCAAAGCTGGCATGGCACTGGGCTTGGGCTGGAAGGAGCAGTGGGTGCCTGCCCCACCCCGTTCAGAGAGCAGAGCCTCAGCCCTGCTGTCTAGGTGGATGTGCCACAGTAGTAGACGCAGAGGACAGGGAGGACAGTTGACACGAGCGAGTTCCATGCTGAATTTCCCCAAGGCATCCCGGGCTTTGTCAGTGGCGTTTTTAGTCACGGGTCTTGGTTCCATTCTCATAATAACACAGACAGATTGGCCCAGGCTTTGCCTGTGGCTTGGTATTCCTCAGTGCTCCAGGTGACTAGAGACACAGTTGTTTCACTTCTCCTAGGAGAAATTGACAAGGGCTCTCGACCCTGGGCCTCTGACTCACCCTGATGGGAGATGTCATTCTGTACCAAATTCCCAAATATTGTTTATAAATGTTTGTTTTCATTTAAATGGACTTGGTTATAAATGGGTAATGATCACAGCCAATTCTTTTTAAAGGTAAAAAGGGGATTATGGTATAGATATGAATACTTTGTTTTGTAATGGATTTTCATTTATTGATACAATTTAAGGTCAATTTTGTGATGTATATATTTCTCCTTTTGTTTAGGCATTGTGTTTATATAGTTCATTCAGAAACATATTGTATAATGTAATACAGATTATAGATAATTACCTATGATAGTCAAAGCTTAGAGTTAAGTTAGTTAGGTTTTCAAGATACACAGAGATGTATTTGAGATAAATAGGCATTCTTCAAACCTTTCAAAGACCTACAGAATATGGCATTTAAAATGGTTTAGGGTTTTCGTGACAATGAGACATAATTGCTCTTGGCAATACCACCTGCACCAGAAAGGAAGATGGACATCGAAAAAATGCATTATGAAGTTTGCTTCCAATATGGCAAGACTAGCCATTTGGACAAGATACTGCTCTTGTCTGGACTGTTTGACTTTATGCTGTATAAACTGGACATGCAGGACCCACAGAAAAGTGACTGCTGATTCAAGATGGACATTGCTACAGAGTTCCTGCTTCATAAAAGAGTCTGTGAGACAGTCTGCAGGACACAGAAAAAAATGACTGATAAACTGCCAATACAAGAAGACGGTTTAAAGTTTCCTGTGTTGCTGAAGAGTCTGCTATACACACTATGGCCTATGGGCTAAAGATGAAAGATTACACAAGAACCTTGGGTGACCAGACAGTGAGTTGTCTCTGTCATTTCTAGAGCTTATATACTATCCTTCTATGGTCTTTGAGGGAGTTGAAGACAGATAGTTATGGTTATAGTTTTCCTTAGTCAGGATTAAAGATAAGTTACATATAGGACTTTAGACTCACAAAGATGAAATAGATGATGAAATAGTTTCTTAAATCTTGATAAATGTTAATGGACTAAATATTGTTAACTGTGATTCTTATTTGATAACTGTTGTGTTATATATTTTGCTATGCTAAGGTTAAAACCCTTCTTTTTATTTAGACAGAAAAGAGGAGATGATGGGAGATGTCATTCTGTATATGTTTCTCATACTGGTTAATAATAAAGCACTGTTGGCCAATAGAAAAGGAAGATAAGAGGGACTAGGAGACAAGGAGGAAATAGAAAGTAGGAAGGAGGAGTCAAGATGGAGAGTCTGGAGAGAGCAGTATGCCGCTGGCTCCCTGGTAAGAGAAATACATAGATCAGCAGAAATGGGTTAATAATTAAGGCAGAGCTAGCCGATAAGAAACAAGTAACCGGGCCAACAGTATTGTATCAAATACAGAGTCTCTGTGTATTATTTGGGGCTGGTGGCATGGCAGCAGGACAAGACCGGGCTGCGGCAGGCGAAAAACCGTATTCGTTACACACCCAGCACATCTCAGAACAAGGGACGTTCCCAGGTGCTCTGAATGGGACTGAGAAGAAGGCTACTCCCTGGTCACAGAGCATGTACACCATGGTTACTACCTGGTCACACGGCATGTACACTGTGGGGAACAGATCAAATGAATGGCACTGGGGACTTAGCCTGGTTGTAGACTCTTTGCCTAGCATTCCTGAGGCCTTGGCTTGATCCCTAGTACCTCTGCACTTGGAACCAGAAGAGGGTCAGAAGGCGAAAGTCATCCTGTCTGCACAGTGAGTTCAGGTTAGCCTGGGCTTCATGAGACCATGTTTCACCCCCCCCACACACACACACACAGCCATGATGCTACAAGGGCTGAAGATGACCACAGCTGCCTGGCAACAAGACACTGGGTACTGGCGCTGTTTTGGCATGGCCATCCAAAGGGTGGGAGGTTGTACAGAGAGGGCTCTGATTTCTTATCACTTGCTAGTGTCTGTCTTTCATGTTGCCTATCCTACCCATGTGTGTGGAGCAGCACCACCTGGGAACTTCGGCTTCTGTTCCAGAATGGTACAGGGCTGCTCTCAGGAGCTTGCTGGCCATGCCCAACCCCAGCACTCAGGAAGCAGAGACTGAGGGGATATGGGTGTGAGTTTGAGCCAGCCTGGGCTAGCTACAGAGTGAGACCCTGTGTCCTAGAATGAGTTAAGCTGGAGATGTAGCTCAGTGGTAATCTAGCCCCTTGCTTCTTGTGCCCTGGGTTTATTTATTCCGTCACTGAGAGGGGTGGGGTGAATGGGTAATAGACTTCAACTTGTTGCTCATTTGCTGAGACAGGTTTTCTCTGTGTAGCCCTGGCTGCCCTGGAACTTGCTCTATTACCAGGCTGGTCAGAACTCAAAGAGATCCACCTACCTCTGCCTCCTGAGTGACTTCAACTTTTCTTTTTCGAGTGATTAGAGTGTAAGGCCTGAGTTCTGTCCCCAAGCCCTACATGGAGGGAGGAGAGGACTGACTCCTGTGGTTGCCTCTTGTAATGAGATCATTCCTAAGTGAAAATGTTATAGTATTGTTGATGAATGATACTATCAATGAAATTATTTTCTTAACTTCATTTTCAGAGTGTTCATTACTAATGTATGCAAATAGAGCTGGAAATAGGTCTTATGCCCTACAACATTATCATATTCACTAGTTGAGAGCCTTTTATTAAGTAGAAATTGCAGAGCATTTCTACATATACGATTATAACATCCACAAACAAAAACAGAACACTTCCTTTTTTCTAATGTGTGTGCTATTTATTTAGTTATTTATTTTTGCCTGATTGCCCAGGAATAAACCTTCAGAACAATCTAGAAAAGCCAAGTGTGGTGGTACATGTCTGACATGTCAGCACTAGGGAGGCTGAGGCAAGAGGCTTGTCAGTTAAAGGCAAGTCTGGGCTGCGTGAGACCCTGTCTCAAATGCCCAAAGCAAAACAAAAATCGATGTGAGTAAAAATGGTGAGAACAGACAGACCTTTTCTTGTTCCCATCGTGCTGGGGTGAGTTTTAACCATGCAGTATGGTGACATTTGTGGTTCTGGTAGGTACCCTTTATCAGGGTGGAAATCCCATGTTTCTTATTTGATGCATCTTCTGTCATGACAGGATGCTGGATCTATTATTCATTTCCTGTGTAAAGGTGATAGTGTGGGTATCTGTAGGTAGACCATATTGCATCAAGTGATTTTTCAGATGTTAAACCAGCCTTGCATTCCCAGAGTCTGGATATACAATCCCTTTTTTATATGTTCTTCTATGCATTTGCTAAATATTTTTGTCTATATTCATAGGAGATCCACATCTGTGGTGTGTGGTGGTGGTGGTGGTGTGTGTGTGTGTGAGATGCATTGTCCGCTTTCAGTACTCTTACTGTTTAACTGTTTAATTTATTAGAGAAGACATTCAGGAGCATCTAGTAGCTCCTGCTTCCCGGGGCTCACCAGCATCTGGTGGGAAATAACACAAGCTCTGAACACAAGTTCTGACAGTGGGTACCAATGGGGAAGGTAGAGCCTTACCTATAAATGTCATTGGATTTTTGTTTACTTTTTACTCTTTGCTCTTTGGGGGCTACCCCCAACCTCCAAATAACTACACACAGAGGTTTATTTTTTCTTATAAATGCCTAGCCTTAGCTTGGCTTGTTTCTTACCAGCTTTTCTTTCTTTCTTTTTTATTTTATTTTTATTTTTTTATTATTTTTTGTTTTTGTTTTTCGAGACAGGGTTTCTCTGTGGCTTTGGAGTCTATCCTGGAACTAGCTCTTGTAGACCAGACTGGCCTTGAACTCACAGAGATCCACCTGCCTCTGCCTCCTGAGTGCTGAGATCAAGGTTGTGTGCCACCACAGCCTGGCATAGCCAGTTTCTCTTAAATCATCCCAACTACCTTTGGGAATTGGGCTTTTTCCTTTTCTTACTTCTGTATATCTTAATTTCACTCTCCGAGGCTGACCCTGATGATGTCTTACTCTCCTGTCCTATCTTGCTTCTTCCTCTTCCCAGATTTCTCCTATTTATTATCTCTGACTGCCAGCCCTGCCTATCCTTTCTCCTGCCTTGCTATTGGCCATTCAGCTCTTTATTAGACTATCAGGTGTTTTAGGCAGGTGAAGTGACATAGCTTCTATCAAGTGGGGCGGTGGTGGCACTCACCCTTAAACCCACCACTTGGGAGGCAGAGCTGGGTAGATCTGTGAGTTCAAGGTCAGCCTGGTCTACAGAGTGAGTTCCAGGACAGCCAGAGATACACAAAGAACCCCTGTCTGGAAAAACAAAGCAAAACCAAAAAGGATAAAAAAAAAAAAATAGAAGAAGAATGCAACTTAACTTTGCATCATTAAAACAAATATTCTAAATACTCTACAGCATAAACAAATGTAACACAACTTAAAGCAATTTCCCAATATAAAATAGAATTCTGGCCTGGGGATAGAGGTTGGGTACTTACAGGACAGTGAAGAGGGTACCAGAGGGTTCTGTGTGTCCCTCCTGGCTCAGTAACTGAGTTTTAGGGCTCAAATCATGATGACAAACTGAGCAGCTCTCCCATCCTTGTTGCTTGCTGATCCAAATTCCAGAGGAAAGAGGGAACACCAGCATCCTTGGGCTCTAACTGAGTAAGTACCTGGTCCATTAATGATGTGGACAGGTCAGAGGATGCTCTGAGTGAATACCTGGTCCACTAAAGATGTGGACAGGTCAGAGGATGCTCTGAGTGAGTACCTGGTCCACTAATGATGTGGACAGGTCAGAGGATGCTCTGAGTGAGTACCTGGTCCATTAATGATGTGGACAGGTCAGGTCAGAGGATGCTCTGAAAGAACATCAGTGTGCCCTCTTTTTAGCTTCAAAGGAAGGAAAGTCCCAGTAGTCAGCAAGTCCTGTAGAAACAGGAGAGGGAGCCAGGCAATGGTGATGCACGCCTCTAATCCCAGCTCTCAGAGGCAGAGGCAGGTGGATCTCAGTGAGTTTGACGCTAGCCTGATCTACAGAGTGAGTTCTGGACAGACTCCAAAGCTACACAGAAAAACTGTCCCAAAACCATCCTCCTCCAAAAGAGAAAGATAGAGAAACAGGAGAGGGAGAGTGTGGGGTGGACAGAGCCTCTGTGGACTCCTGCAGCCCCAGCAATAGCAGAGACTTGGGGAGGATGTGACCAGCTGGCAGTGTGGGAAGGTAAAACTCTTGCAAAGCTTTTGCTCTAGGTGTCTTGTTACATACTTATCAGACTGTGACCTACAGAAGGTCATTGTCCTAGTTAGGGTTTCTATTGTCCTTGAAACGCCATGACCAAAACAACTTGGTAAGGAAAGGGTTTATTTTGATCATAGTTCCATAACATTGTTCATCCTCACAAGCAGTGAGGGCAGGAACCTGGTGGCGGGAGCTGATGCAGAGCCATGGAGGGGAGCTGCTTACTGCATGCTCCTCCTGGCTTGCTCAGCCTGCTTAAAGGGCTGTGCCTCTCCATCCCCCGTCAGTCACTGATAAGAAGATGCCCCACAGCCATATCCTAGGAGATCTTTTCTCAGTTGAGGCTCCCTCCTTTCAGATGGCTTCAGCTTGTGTCAGGGTGCTGTCAACAGCCAGCACAGCTACTGTCTTCATAGTACAGGACATATGTCAACTGAGCAGTCTGCAGAGCCCAGTGATCGGATCTGAGCTTCTCTAAGCAATCGGTGGCCCATTCCCTCTGCACATTCCCCATTCCCTCCTGGGGACCCAGAGCTGTTTTTGTGCCTGCAGCTCACTGCAGAGAAAGCCTAGAGGCAGATGAGAGTGTGTTGTCACCATTCAGTGCCACAGAAGCATCTTCTGTTGACACTGACAATCTTGCTCCGACTCCCTCAAGACAGCTCTCAGAGAAACCAGTGTCTGTTAGGTGCCCAGCTCAGCCACCATGTAGAGTATGATGTAATCCGGGAGTCTGTGGTTGCTAGGACAACCCTGCCTGCAGTGACAGTGCGTGGTCCCGGGACTGGAGTGAGAACAGAATGTTTCCAAGAAAACAGAAAGGCTTCACAGGGCTTCTCAAGCAAAGGTGTCTCTTCCTGGATACCTGCTCCTTTCTGGAGGCTGTCTTCCTCTCAAGAATGCTGATAAGAGTGGGGCGGAGGTGGCGCACACCTTTAATCCCAGCACTTGGGAGGCAGAGGCAGGGGGATCTCTCTGAGTTTTGAGACCAGCCTGGTCTACAGAACTAGTTCCAGGACAGCTCCAAAGCCACAAAAACCCTGTCTCAAAAAAAAAAGAATGCTGCTAAGTACAGAGTCCCAGAGGCAGAAGCAGGTGGCCAGGGTAAGTTGCCTTAGCACCATTGTGCTGATGCAAAGGCAGGACTCCTGGATGTCACATGTTCATGTGTGCCCCCCTTCTGCAACACCACCTGGAGGTGCCTCCTGGCTCCTCCTGGCTTCCTCCAGGTGTGAAGGGAGCACTCCCTCGTGGTGTGGACAAGGATAGCCAACCCTATGCTGACTCTAGTCCAAGTGCCAGAGGCCCTATTGCACCCCACCCCCACCCAACCCAGCCCTTGGAGGCCTTTTCCTGTCCCTGCTGTTCTCATCTTTTAGAGAGCTGGCCTCCAATATTGCAGCAGGGATGTATGCCAGAAAGGCCACAGGCAGCCTGACTGTTACTGTTAGGGCAAAATGCTGGCCCTCCATTTAGAAAAGGCAGACAGGTAGTGTGGGATGCAAGGACAGAGAGGCACTGCCACTTGCCGGTTAGCTTTTCCAGCTCCTTCCCCTTTCCTCTGGCCTCTTCTGATAGAGCCTGTTTTAGGGAAAACAAGACAAAGGCAGTGGTGGCTCTTGGCTTTAATCCCGGCACTCAGGAGGCAGAGGCAGCCAGGCCAGCCTGGTTGCAACGTGAGTTCTAGGACAGCCAGAGCTATTATACAGGAAAACTTTGTCTTAAAAAAAAAAAAAAAATGCATGCTCATGCTTTATTTTTTTTATCTATATGAGCATTTCGCCTGTGTATATGTATGGGATGGCCATGGAAGGCTGGAAGAGAGTGTTAGATCCACCAGAGCTGGAGTTACAGATGGTGTGAGCCAGCATGTAGGTGATCTTAACTGCTGAACCATCTCTCCACCTCCAAGATCTAAACTTGAAAAGTAGAGGTTTCCAAGAAAATCTTACCGCCCACCCTACTGCAGTGCCCTTGGATCCAGGGACATGAGCAGGACAGAGCCCTGCTCCAGGACCAAAGACCTGTCTCATGTCTTAGCAATGTGGCCTTGAACAAGCCTCTGGGTCACTGCTGTGTCCCCAGCTTGGCTGCAAGAAGACGAGAGGGGAGATGGGCTTAATTAGAGGCACTTATCTTCTCCTTCCCTCTTTTATTTAGGGTGTCATGTACCCCAGGCTGGCCCTGAACTCACTGTATAGCCAAGGAGGACCATGAACCTCCTGAGTACTGGGATCAGTAACATCACCCAGTTCGTGTGGTGCTAGGGACTAAACCGAGGGGTTTTTGCATGCAACACAAGCATCCTGCCAACTGAATTACATCGCCAGCCCCTCTGAAACACTCTGCACTGTGTTGCCAGGGATGGGAAGGTAGAGGAGGGTGCCCCCCGGTGAACATAGCCTTTCCACCTTGTCTTGATGCCGACCGGAAGCTATCAGCAATTCTTGTTCCTTGGTCTGCAGGTGCAGAGGACGTGGTGATGGCGTTTTCGAGATCGGAGACGGAAGACCGGAGGCAGTAGCTGAAAGCTTGGGACGTCCTGAAAGCTACCAAGGGCCAAGAGATCTGTGGGGCTCCTTTTCCAGTTGAGTGGTAGCAAACCACCTTCTTCCCTCCCTCTGCTCCCCTTACCCCCTCCCATCCCCACCCCAGCCAGCCACTCAGCAGGGCTGGCATCAATGGAGATGCCACTGATGGTTTGCGATTGGCTTAAGGGATGGACTCGTGATTGGCTGCAGGAAGAAACCTTTTTATTTTTAAATCTTGACCAACGGAAACCTTTTATTTTTATTTCTGACTCTTTATTTTTTTAAAATGTGCGCCTCGGTAGCTGGCTTCCCCGGCAGCTCTCCGAGCTCTGGTGCTTTATTTAGGTCATTTTTTTAGGAACGTGAAGAGGCCCAATTGGCTGCTTAAACTAGAAAAAAGATTGTGATTGGCTTCTGGGACATGGTCTTTTATTTGATTGGCTGCAGGTGTTCTGCTCATATCATCAACTTCCTCTATTCTGAATGCAGAAAACAGGGTTTGGGGATATTGATTGTTATATTTGACTTGAAAAAAGAAAAGAAAGAAACCAAATGAGCTTTGCAATATTTATTACACAGAGAGCTTGCTGCTGCCTTCACGGGTCGGGTTTGTGTTTGAATTTGATTGGCAGTCAATATGTGGATTTGTTTCCCATTGGCTCACCCCTGACTCCCGTTGCCATGGACTTGCTTCAACTCTGCTGCTTATTTGAAGCCTAAGGGTACACCTGGAGATTGCATGTGCTTTAATGACCACACCTGCCTCCACCAGCAAAGGGGTCCCAGGGACCCTGAGTAAGGTCCACAACTGTAAACCAGCCCCCAAGGAGCTTTGTGTTGTCCTGAGCCAGCAGCCCAGAGCTCAGGGGAGGCAGGATTTATGTATTCCATTCTAAGAGCTGGCAGCCAGCCAGTTTCCTTGGGCGAGAATGGATTACGCAGGTTTCTGCCTGGCCAGTGCCTGCTAAACACAGAAGCATTGGCTGGCAGCTCCATCCTCTTTGCTGCCCCCCCCCCATGTCTCACTTCCCTGGGACTTAACATCACCAGTTCCTGAAGATTCTAAGAAGGGTCTTTACCCAAGCAGATACCCAGGTTTCACTCCCAGAACCCCAGAGACCTTGGCTCCAAGCATCTACCTAGCTAGGCTTCCCAGGGTCCATTGCCAGAGGTCAGTAGGTCTGGGACAGCAGGTGTGTTCTAGCTGAGCCCAAGTCCCCACTGTACACTATCTCCCCAGGTCAGTCTCAAAGGGATAGTAACATGGCTTGTGTATAAAAAGGCCACAAGGAGCCAGCTAGACCTTCAATAAGTGGGCCCCACAGCTGGCCCTCAGGGTCACATTTTACAGCAGCTCCTGAGGAGGGTCTGCGTCATCCCACCCACCCTGCCCTGCCCTGCCCTTTCCGGGAGCTAGAGAAATGGTGAATGGCTGTAGCATCTTTCCCCTTCTCAAGTGTTAGGCCTCTCGTGTGTCAGAGAGTATGCAGGAGCCCAGTGCCAATATGTGATGAGGCCAAACCCTGGGCTGCCTCATTGTGGGTGGATAGTTTGCACTGACCAGCCTCGTCCCAGAATTCGAATGTTGTCGTTATGGCCGTGTCCTCCAGCACTTGATCCCTTTTAGCTGACAGTAACATGCCAAGGCTGTTGAGTCCAGGGAGCAAGGACGGTGGAGGGTCACCCACAGATGCCTGCCTGACCAGCAAGGGCCAGGGGCATCTGTCCTGGAGCGGAGCAATGTGTGTGCGGGCATAGTGTGAGGTCTTTCACACACACACACACAGACACTCTACCAGCTCAGCCTGGTCTGGAGCTGTGCCTGAGCTCTGGGCAGAAATGGGTTTTCTCGGCTCCCCTCGCTAGCTCGCTCCAGAGAGCATATAAACTGGGCTGCTTCGCCTTCAGTTGTCCCTGTGACCACCTCAGAGCCAAGCGCTGGCGGTGGCGTGGGCTCTGTCCTAGCTGTCCTAGCAGTGGGCTCTGCTCACTCTTAAGCACCGGCCAGGCTCACCCTCTGAGGAAAGCAAGTGTCCTGTGGCTTCTTATTCTAACTGAGAGTCTGTCTAATGGAAAAAAGTAAAACAATAAAGATTTTTCATAGCTTGGTGGGTGAGCTGAGCTGGTTTCTCTCTCAAAGCTGGCATTGCCGGGGCACATCCCAGGAGAAAGGAGGCGGCAGGTGAACATGAAGTTCGTGTTTGTGGCCTGGACCAGGGATGTGGCTCAGTTAGTGGTGCTGGGCATGCCTGCAGCCCTGGGTTTGAGCCTCAGAAGCCAAGTGTAGTGACACAGTCTGTGTTCCCAGTAACCATGAGGCTGAGGGCTGAGGCGCGTTGCTGAGGCTGAGGCAGGAGGAGGGTTGAGGTGGGTTGCGTCACCCTGGGCTACAGCGGCTCTCCTCTCAGAAAAGAAAAGAGAAAAAGAAAGAACTGGGTATGTGCTCACATCTCTGTAGTGTCAGCTCTTGTCAGGGGGAAGTAGAGAATCCGGGGTTCCCGTGATCTTTGGCTATATCTGGAGATGTAGCACAGTTGATCCTGTGTTTGTCTAGGGTTTGATTCCCACCAAGCAGCATGTCAGGCAGGTGTGATGGCACATACCCATAATCCCAGCACTCGGGCCACTGATGGAGGAGGGCCAGGGGGTCAAGGTCATCCTCCACCAAGCAGGAAGTTTGAGGCCAAGCTGCACTACCTGAGACTCTGGCTCAAAAAAACAACAGACCGCTTGGGTTTTGCCTGGATCAGTGTTTCAAAGGGTTCCCACATCACCTAACTCATGGCTCTCGGGAAGAAGAGCCCATCTGGCCGTGGAGATTCTCCACATGACCCTGAGTCCTGTCCCACTGAGGAGATGAGACCCTCCAGAGCCTCCCCATCTCACACTGACTGGGTAGCACATCACAGTGTGGTGGCGCCGCCCATGTAGACAGCCAGCATCTGGACAGCAGAAGTGTGTGCGAGACGAATTGTGTGGTCCATGCTGGCCTCGAACTCACTATGTAGCTGGAGGTGACCCTGAATTCCTGACCCTTCAGTCTCGATTCCCGATGTATGCCACTACACTTGATGAAAATTTACTATTTAGCCATCTGTCCAGTTTTGGAAACTTGTTTTACCTTGGAAGCACTTCCTGGAAATTTTCATCTCTGTCCTCCAAAATCTCTTTAGGTCCTTTCCCACACACACACTATTTACACACCTTACTGCTTCCGTTTCCTTTTCCAAGCCTTTGCTTGAAGGGTGGTTGATGCCACTTGTCCCTCCAGAGGACCAGTTGCTCCATTCCCAGCATCCACATCAAACAGCTTACTGCTGGAAACTCCCAGTATCTCACATGAACAGAGCCACACACACACACGTGATCTAAATAAATATACTTCTAAAAAATTTCTCTGGACTCTTGATGCTGTGAGTTTGTTTTGTGTTTGTTTTGGTTTGGTTTTAGAAAGCATCTCACTATATAGCTCTGCCTACCCTGAATTCACTATGTAGACCTCACTGGACTCAAACAGAGATCTCCTGCCTCTGCCTCCTGCGTGCCAGGATTAACTAACTATGTGCCACCACACCCAGGATTTTAGGGTTTTTAAATAACATTGAATCTTGGTGTTGAGCTGAGACCGTGTATTCCCAGCCACTCAGGAGGCTGAAGCAGGACGATCCTGGAAGCCCAAGAGTTCAAGGCAAAAATAAGTTTTCTCAAAACAAAAACCCAACTTCTCTATGTCCTGGCACGCGCTTTGTAGCCAGGCTGGCCTCCACTCACTGAGATCCATCTGCCTCGGCCTCTGCCTCTGCTTCCCAAGTGCTGGGTCTAAAGGTGTGCACCACCACTGCCCAGGTGAAAGACATATTCTGGAGTCCCATAGCCTATGTGGTGGCCAGACTCCTCTCAGGAAATCACTTTCCAGCGTTTGATTGGTTACCTGCTAGATCTGGGGTTCACCTTCCCACAAGTGAACCCCTTCCCTCTGGAAGTCACTTGGTCTGTCCTTCCCTGCAATTTCAGAAAAGAGTTTGTCATCATAGCAAAAGAGACAGATAAGCCGAGTTAACCAAACTTATATAAGATATTCGAGGGCTAGGGCATAAAAAAAGAAAGATGTGTATAGAATCTACCCTCTCCCTGCACTTCTAAGCCCCAGGGCAAACCTTGTAGTTTATCTAGTTAATCACCAAGGGAGGGGGCTGGCTGGCCCTGGTCCAGCAGAGCCTGGGTGGAGCTGTCTATCAAATGCACGGAGTCTGTAAATAGGAGGTGGGCCACTTGAAATGAGCCTGGACTAGGGTCTCCAGGGCCCCAGGCCCCAGCAGCAGGACCCTGACGGGTCTGCCTTCCTGGTCTCAGATGCTTGCAGTTGATAATGAGCTTGGAGGGCAACATCGGGATAAAGATTCTTAGGGTGTGCAGACAGCCTGGGGGCGCCTAGGGAGTTGGAGGGCAAGTGTTTCCGTTCCCAGGGTAGGAGACAGTTGAGACTGGAGTGTTTCTCTGTCCCTGTAGCAGCTGGCAATATCCAGGCTGCTCTCAACCTTAAACAGGATCCTTTGTCTCAGAGAAACCCTTCCCTTCTGTGGCACCTGGTCCTGCCCAGCACCTTTCCCACAAGGTGAACTAGGCTCAAGCTAACCGTGGGAGCCCCATTTAGAAGCCATTTATCCCCTATGCTGCCCTTTGAAATAATTTGACATTCTGGGAGACAGCTGGGTGTTTAGGAGGTGAAGTCAATAAAATAAATGCCTTAAAAAAAAAAAAAAAAAGGCCGGGCGGTAGTGACACATGCCTTTAATCCTTCTTGTAGTTGATAACTGCACTCAGGAGGCAGAGACAGGTAGATCTCTGTGAGTTCAAAACCAGTCTGGTCTACAGCCTCCAAAGCCACAGAGAAACTCTGTCTCAAAAAAAAAAAAAAAACCAAAACAAACAAACAAACAGACGTGGTGGCACATGCCTTTAATCCCAGCACTTGGGAGGCAGAGTGAAGTGGATCTCTGAGTACAAGGCCAGCCTGGTCTACAGAATGAGTTCCAGGACAGCCAGGGCCACACAGAGAAGCCCTGTCAAGAAAAAACAAACAAAAAACCAGGGTTTCCTGTGTCCCACAATGGCCTCACAATATGTATCCAAGGATGCCCTTGAATTTCTGATCCTCCTTCCTCAACTTCCTGCGTATTGGGATTGCAAGTATGGGTCCAGTTTATACAGCACTGGGTATCAAACTACAGTATTATACATGCTAGGTAAGTGCTCTGCCAATTAAGCTCCATTCCCAGCCCTCACTAGTGTCTTTCACTATCAGCAGACAGACACGAGTACCCATCCTTCTGGGCAGGGAAGTCAGGAGAGCTATCGACTCACTGCTGAATCCCACCCTTCCTGCCTCTGCCTGGGCTCTCCCTAAGGCTCCAGGGAAGGAGCTTCTGTTTACACACCTGTGGGAGCCCCACCCACCCTGCACAGTCTAGGAGGTACTATGAGACCCAGAGCCTCCTAGAGTTTCCAATCCCTGGCCTTGTTTCCGGTGGGAGAAGGTGAACATTCACAAATATCTTTTTATTCCTTTGCACACATGTAGTACTTGAAGTGTGGCCCCTAAAGTTCACGTGCTGGAAACTTAATCCCTAAATTCATGTTTCCACGATGTGTGGGCCTGGATCTTTAGGATCAAGTGCTGCCTGCCGTCCATCACGTCAAGTGCAGCACAAAGTCCTCCACTAGATGCCCATGCCATGCCCTTGTACTCCACAGCCTCCAAAGCCGCGCCAAATAAACTTCTTTATGACTTGCCCAGTCTCAGATATTTCAATACAGGAACAAAAAAAAAAAATAAAACAGTCCAAGACATCGGGCATCTCCCACGTCCCAGCCTTCATATCACAGCTGATAGGTGTAGGATGCTAATGCTGTGTGTGTAGCGCTGTGCACGCGCCAGCCCCAGGAATGGGTGATGTCAGTATTCCTGGTCTGCCATCTCACCTACCACACTGTGTACACACGGCAGTTCGCTGCCAAGCTAAGCTAAACTTCTCTTCCACTCTTGGACTTCGACCATTGTTTGCTCCCACAGAATAAGTCTTTATGTCTGAATGAAAAAGGAAGGACATCACTGCTGTAGATAAAAGGGAGAGAGGTAGCCAGAGGCAGAGACATCTGGCAGAGTCCAGAGTAGACATGACCCTGAGCCACGGGAGTAGAGGAGGAAGGGGGAGGGCAGACGGGGGAGCAGGTGCAGCAGCCAAGAGGGCCAAAGGTAAAGGGAGAGGGTAACCAAAATGTTTGGGTTACATAGGGGGAGGGCAGCCCAGCCCCTGGGCTGGAGAGTTCAGGGTAGAGGGTGGGTATGCCAGCCATACCCTGTAACAGGTAGACACTGAGGGATGCTGGGAGAACATTGTCCACATGTCCAGGGTCTGGGGAGACATGGGTTAGAGGGAGAGCTCTGGGGACCAATCCACAGGAGTGAAAGCCGGGTGACTGGAGAGCATCCATCTCATGGGGCTGCTGCAGAGGAGTGATGGCACTGTACAGAACAGGGTGTGGCCTGTGACAGTGAGCGGTCAGGACATACGGTCACCATGAAGTCACCCTGGGGGGGTGCCCTTCACCCCACCTGTTTGTAAGTCATAAGGAACACAGCTTTATCTGCAGTCCCTGGGGAGGAGCCCAGCCCAGGTCCAGTTAGATGCTTACAGAATGCTCTCTGGTAAGGCCAAACTGAGATGATCTCCAAGTAGAAGGCAAGGCCAGGCTTTCTTCCCCTTCGGCCACAGAGCCTCTGCCTCACCTAAGAGGGTCTGTTGCCCATGGGGGAAGGGTGTTAACTGCAGCAATGTCCCTTGGTCTTCTCCAGCCTGTGGTGCCCAGAGGGCTCCCCCATATGGCAAAGCAAGCAGAGCCTGGCACAGCAGCTCTGCCTTTGGGACCTTCTGCTTGCCTTGAGCTTAAAACTCCAAACCCAATCACAGCCAGGCAGGGAATGGGATAAAATTAAATCCTTGATCATGATCAGGTGCTTAAAATAAGCCATCTCAGCCAGAGGATCCTCCCACTGCAGCGGGCTCTGTTCTCGGCGGGCGGCGGGCAGGAGGAGGAGGGAAAGGAGAGTCGCACCCTGTGTGCCCAGCCCCCTCATGCATTTGTCTGTCACCCATGGGGACCCAGTGCCCAGGCTGCCACCCTGTTCCTAAATGTTGAGCCGTGGGCTTACTGGGGCTGGGAACTCACACTAACTGCAGCTGCCCGCCCGCCTGGGGGACATCTAATACTGTATCCAAGAAGACGGGTTCTGGGCTTAGGTCCAGCACTGTGGGTTAGGGTTCAAATCCAGACTGCTGTGTTTTATGAGAGGTCATAGAAGGTCTCTGCGTCCTTGTTTCTTAATCTGGAATGTAAGAACAAGAATGGCAACCTCCTCATTGGCTGTTGTCTGCATTCATCAGCCATGGTGTGCCAACAGTGAGTGTGTGTGTGTGTGTGAGAGAGAGAGTGTGTGTGTGGTGTGTGTGTGTGAGAGAGAGTGTGTGGTGTGTGTGTGTGTGTGTGGTGTGTGTATGTGTGAGAGTGTGTGTGGTGTGGTGTGTGTGATGTGGTATGGTGTGGTTGGTTTGTGGTGTGGTGTGCGTGGTGTGGTGTGTGTTTTTGTGTGGTATATGTGTGTGGTGTGGGTGTGTGGTGTGGTGTGTGTTTTTGTGTGGTATATGTGTGTGGTGTGGGTGTGTGGTGTGGTGTGGTGTGTGTTTTTGTGTGGTGTGTGTGTGTGTGTGTGGTGTGGTGTATGTTTTTGTGTGGTATATGTGTGTGGTGTGGTGTGTGTATGTGTGTGGTGTGGGTGTGTGGTGTGGGTGTGTGGTGTGGTGTGTGTGTGGTGTGGTGTGTGTGGTGTGGGTGTGTGGTGTGGTGTGTGGTGTGGTGTATGTGTGTGGTGTGTGTGGTGTGGTGTATGTGTGTGGTGTATGTGTGTGGTGTGTGTGGTGTGGTGTGGGTGTGTGGTGTGGGTGTGTGGGTGTGTGTGTGTGGTGTGGGTGTGTGGTGTGGGTGTGTGGTGTGGGTGTGTGGTGTGGGTGTGTGGTGTGGTGTATGTGTGTGGTGTGGTGTGTGTGGTGTGGTGTGGGGAACAGCCTGCCTGGGGCTCAGATAAGGGCCTATTCTAACTGGAGAGAATTTGAAAGCGTTAAGCAAAGGGAAGGTTTACTCCTGTCTCCCCCACTCCCACACCCCCATCCCTGCTCCATTCAGGGGCTGCTCTGTCCTGAGCCTGACAGATCCATCCCCAACCTCCCTTTCCCCTTTGGGGGCCAACCCTGGCTCCAAGGGCCTAGGTGGGCTGCAGCTGAGGTGAAATTTGCTTCCATGCTGGGCAATGCCCGGAGCCCAGGCTCCTGTGTTTTCTCCACCCAGCTGCAGAACTGGAGACCCCATCTTCTCTCCTTGGGCCTCAGTGGGCTCAGAGGCAGCCCCTGGTGGTGGTGGCTGGTGTTGCTCTCACCTGGAGGGGCGGAGCCCAGACAGGTCTGGGGTGTTCCTTGGCTGTGGAGCTAGGAAGCCAAGTGAGAAAACAATGAAGGGGTAAAAATAGCCCTTTGTTTACGGAGCACACATCCTTGCGTGTCGTTGCATGAAACAGAAACCACAGCAACGAGACCCAAGATGAGCTTCGATGGAGGGAATTGAGCTTCCAGTGCAGAAGGGCCTGGCTGGACCAGAGTGGGGACATCTACTTCTGCAGGGTCCCAAGTAGCCTCCCGGGTTATCGTGATGGCCAAGGCTTTCTGTGTGGTGATTGCTGTGGCCCCTTAGAAAGACCTCGTTCCCATCTCAGCCCTGCAATCTGCGGGGCTCACTGGCTGCTTCCTTTCATTCCACTCTCCTACCAGCTGCCCCTTTGGGAGTTTGTTCCCAGGGATATTATATCATCCTAGGGGACTCTGTGGCCATAGTGGCCTATGAACTCTTGTAATGCTGACCCGCTTGCTCACCAGAAGGGCTGAAGTGTCTGCCAAGAGGCAGTGACTGCTGGGGGCAGCCTGGAGTCTGTCTTCGGAATCAGTCTAGAACCTTTCTCTAGCTCTTTCAGGAATTTCCAAAGCGTACAGCTGCCGATCAGGGTGAGCCCGGAGATCCTCCAGGCTCCTGGAGAGTTAGCATACCACACCCCGAGCCTCCTGGGCTCCTGCCAGATCTCAGCTGGTCAGGACCTGCTGGGCTAGGCTGGGCAGGCAGAGATGCAGGACCCAACCCCGCCCTTGAGTTGCTGAGGTTGCTGGAGACAGACTTGGAAAAATGCTCATCACCCTGAGGAGGGTTAGTCACAACAGGCAGACCCAGGCTTGCCAGCAGGGAGGGACACGGTCCCTTCGGAACTTCTGCACATCGTGCCCGTGGGGGCTCTGCTTTGTCGCATGGCTGATTGGGAAAGTCAGGGAAGGTACGGAGGCCTGTGGGTCTGCCTGTCCATGGCCCAGGAAGCTTCAGGCGTGGAAAACCCTGGGCTGATTTGTCCTGACTAGCCCGAAAGCTTTTGGGAAGAGACAGCTCTATCCCTTCAGCACCCCAGTCCACGGCGGGGATTCCCCAGTATGTTGGCAAGCAGCAGCCAGCACCAGTTCTGGCTGGATTTTCCATCCCTCCCTAAACTGTGTTACCTACCCCGGGGGCCCGTAGAGAGGAGAAGGGCTGTCCCACCCAGCTGCCTGCTGGCGCTGAGGATTTACCCAGTCCTCCCTGCCTGGGAGGAGCTGAGGCTTAAGAGTGAGAAGGCAGAGAGGCTTAGGGGATTACTGTCTGGGGGTCACCAGGGGGCCACATGGGGAAGGGTAGGACTCCACGGAGAGCAACAGACACACCTGGAGCCAGGGCTGGATTTGGGGCCCCCCACCCCCACCCACCTTAGGCAACTGTCCCGTGTGTCTAAGCCTCAGAGAGCCTGTGGGACTCATTGCTGGGCCCCCAACCCTTTCTTTCTTTCTTTCTTTCTTTCTTTCTTTCTTTTTAAAATTGTTTTGTTTTGTTTCTCCTAGATAGTGTTTCTCTATGTAACAGTCATGGCTGTCCTGCAACTGGATTTGTAGACCAGGCTGGCCTCAGACTCACAGAGATCTGTCTGCCTCTGCCTCCCAAGTGCCAGGGTTAAAGGTGTGTGCCACCACGGCCCAGTGCCCGCTCCTAAACATGCCCACTTAAGTACCGTCCAGATAACATGACTGTATTTCTTTGCTCCCCTTCAGTATGGCCCTGACTCGCCTCAGTTAATGGAATGTATGGGGTACAATGAAGGGTCCTTCTGGGTGGCAACTTTGCACACTCATTCCAGAGGTGGCTGGGCCCTCAGCCTGGGTCCTGGCAGGGTCCCCTTCTTCTCCGTGTACCAGATTAAGCCCAAAGTCCTTCATGTTGGCAGCTGTCTTGTAAGGGTTTATGTGTGCGCCCATAGGATGTACTGCTTTCAGCCTTGGCCAGGGAAGCTGCTTCTGCGTGGGCCGCAGGTAATGCAGACTCCTTACAGTCAGTGTGCTGAGAATAAGTGAGTATTGCATGCTCAACCCTGAATGGGATCTCCATACTAACACCTCCAAAGCTCAGGGAACTTCATGGAAGGAAGAGGGGAGAGAATGGAAGAGGCAGAGAGTGGGTTGGGGTACTGTGAAACTGTCTTCTGGGTATGAGATGATCATTGTATTCATGAACTTACTGCAGCCATGGTTACCTGCACAGAACCTGAACAAGACCAAGCCAGCAAGCCCAGACAACATTCTGGCAGGCAGCACTGGCTAACTGGAGAAAGCCGGGTGTGGTGGCGCACTCCTTTAGGCCCAGCACTCAGGAGGTAGAGGCAGGCGGATCTCTGTGAGTTCAAAGCCAGCCAGGCCTGCAGAGCCAGTTCCAGGGCAGCCAGACCTAGGCAGAGAAAGAAACCCTGTCTCGAACACCCAAAACAATGAAAAGAAAAGCTGAGAGGATGGAGGTGGGAAGGGTAGTGGGGCTTGTCCCGGGGAGTGGAAGCTAGGAATGGGGTGGACGCATTGCATACATGTAAGAAATTGTCAACGAATAAATAAAAGGGAAAATGCAATCTTTTACATGTACATCTGCTTGTCTCATCAGAGTGGCACTGTAGTGACAGACACGTGTCCTTGCTTGCCATGAGACAGGCACCTAGTAAATAAATGACTAGGGACTGTGATGTAGACAGACTTCAGCAAAGACATCTAAAACAGAGACAAAAGCCAAACAGTTGGAAAGACGACATCCTTGTCATCCTTTGCTACCTACCTGGCCACAGAACTCTTGGTTTTTGTTTTGTTTAACACAGATTTACTTATTTGTTTATTTCCTTAGCCCAGGATGGCCTCAAACTCACTATGTATGGCCTCAAACTCACTATTTAGCTGGTGCTGGCCTTGGACACTTGAGCCTTCTGTTACTCACTGTCTTACCTGGGATTACAGGTGTGAGCTACCACTTAGGGCTTGAACCCAACCCCTATCCCTCCTTTGCTTAAAAAAACAAAACAAACAAACAAACAAAAAAAACAAAAAGAAACAACTTTTCTTTTTCTTTCTTTCTTTGTTTTTTGTTTGTTTGTTTTGTTTTTGATATGAGGTTTCTTTGTGTAGCTTTAGAGCCCATTCTGGAACTTGCTTTGTAGACCAGGTTGGCCTCAAACTCACAGAGATCAGCCTGCCTCTGCCTCCGAGTGCTGGGGTTAAAGGTGTGCACCACCACTGCCAGGCTTACACCTTTTAGTTTAGAGACAATCTTGCTAAGTAAGATGCTTAGGCAGGCTTTGAACTCACTCTGTCACCTACCCAGGCCTGACTTCTCATCTTCTCTTTAGACATTGGACATGACTGAATTAGGTAGGGCCTCACCCTGATGACCTCATTTTAACTTGATGTCCTCTGCACAGACCCAGTTAAGGTCACATTCTGACGTCCGTCCTGGAGATTAGGAATTCAACATACACATTTGGGGGGGGGCACAGTTCAGCCCACAGTAGTGGGTATATTCTCTGCAATGGGTATCCCCTCTCCCCACCTCAGCCAAAAGCTCATGACTTGTGGCCTGCTGGAAGAGAAAGTGAGCCCATAATCATGTTAATTGCCTAAAAACCACATCTGCAATTAATATGCCTTTAGAACAAAGAGCAAACGCACTGATGGCGCATAATTGGACTTCGGCTACACCCTCAGCAGAGCTGTGCGGCTGAGCTCTGCCGTTTATGCTTCTTTTCAAATTAGCAAAGATGAATCAATTAACATCCACTTCCCTTCACCCTGCCCCAGTGGAGCTCCAGGGGCACCTCATGGTGGGGCTGGCTGACAGGTACCCTAGTTGGATCCTGTGCAGAGCCAGGCACCTAGACCCAGCCTCAGGTCGGTGGGCAAGGTGAGGGTGTCTATATATTGCTCGTTGTGCAGATTCAGGGAGGATGTATCCAGACCCCTCCCTCCATGAGCCCTGATGCAATCATGAACGGCCACAGGGGCTTTGGCACCTATCTGCTGGCACCTAGGGCTGGGGAGTCAGGTGACTGGGCTTTATTCTCTGCTGCGATGAAGGAGCTCACATGCAGGTGAAGGCAGTTGGGGCCGTGAGACAGGTCTGAGTGGCATTCGGAAATCTGAAGCTCAGGGCTGGAGCCTCTGAGTAGAGGTCACCTCTGGAGGAGAGGTCAAGTCTAGAAGCAGGTGACTGACCGGTGAAGAGGGGTGGCAAGCCCCGCACCCCCCAGGCATGGTGCAGGGCTCCTGTTACTTCCTCCTCTCTCCCCCTTAGTGCACACAGCCTTCTGCTTTGTGTTTTCAAGACCTCAGGGACAGGCCATCTGGAGACAGTCCTGCTCACCTCAGCCCTGCTCTCCCACCTCACCCCGCCCCTAGAAACACACACACACACACACACACACACAGAGAGAGAGAGAGAGAGAGAGAAGGGGGGGAAGGCTCACGCCTAGAGTCTGGAAGGCTGGACAAGAGGCTCCACCTGCACAGACAGGGCCTCATCCCTCTGCCTTCACATATCTGGAACTCTGCTCTGGCCTCCCATCTGCCTCCTCCTCTAACTCCCTGGCCGCATCAAAACACACCCGTCCGAGCTCCTGGCTGGGCCTGTGCTGGGTGTCTAGGAGTGTCGTCCCGACTCCTCGGTGGCCCTCCCCTCCTTTGTGGGCCTCTAGCTTGTCTTTCCACACCCCAGTCTTGAAGCAGCGAGGCCCTGTCTTGCCTTTCTCGGGCTTCTCTCCTGGGCCTCCTCCTGGCTCCTGCTCATCAAGGCTCATTGAAATTTCTCTGAGCTCTGTGGCTGGCTGTTGGAGGTGACTGTTGTCCCCAGACAGGAGCCTTCTTATTTGTATCCTCGAAATCAGTGATCCGAGGCCCAGCACTGCAGCTGGACTGAGGTGATCCAGGCAGTGAGTGAAGATGGGCAGGGGGCAGGAGATGAGAGGGACAGTCCCCCCACACCCAGTGTGTGTACAAGGGAGCAGGGACAGAGAAGTCCCTCCAGATAGGTGCTCCCTTTCCGTGGCTTTCCTCAAGGCTATAGAGGAGGCAGGAACAGGAGTACTGGGCCCCAGATAAGGCTTGCAAGGATGTCCTAGGCTTCAGTACCCAAAGATGTCAGCTCCGTGGGAGTCTGAGGCCTTGGAGGAAGGCAGTTGGCTTAGACTCCACTTTTTGCAAGGATTTTCTTTTTTTTGGGGGGGGTACTGGGTCTCACTATATAGTTTGTCCTGATTGGCCTGAAATCACTATGTGGACCAGGTTAGTCTTGAGCTCAGGCGATCTGCCTCTGCCTCACTTAGCACTTAAGCTAAGATTAACGACAAGCATCACCATGCCTAGAACTTAAGGGGACTCTTCAGAAACCAGCAGATGCAGGCATGGTCAAACATGCCCTGTGATGCCCGTTCAGGAGGCTAAGGCTAGGCCAGCCTGGGCTACACAGGTTCTATCACAAATAGTAAACAAAGCTAGCCAGTGGTGTGAAATGAGTGCTAACATCCCTCCCAGGAACACAGAGCATCCTTGGCTCAGGAGCACTCCCGAGGGCCAGCCACACTTACGCATGGTCCCGCGAGAGAGGCACACATCCTCATCACCCTGCTTTTGTAGATGAGAACATGGAATTCAGACAGCACAGAACTAAAGGACATGGCAGAGCCAGGGTTACCTGAGAAGAGACCCAAGGCATGTTTGGCAACTTGTCAGGTGCCATGTACCAACAAGGGGACTCTGCAGGGGGGGTGTGATCTGCAAGGGCACAGGCAGACCTCTCCTGTCGCTGTACCCTCAGAGCTGCGTGGGGAGCAGATGGGCAGGACTGAAGCAGGCAGATCTTCATGGCCCTGCAGACTTTCAGTGCCAGAGTAGTCATAGCGGGGCTGGCAGGGTTGGCCCTGGGGTTGGCACCTAGGCACAGGTGGCTGACTGGCCGTGGCATAGATTACTGTCCTTCCCTTCTCAGCTCCCTTCAGCACAGCTTTGACTCCCAGGGGCCTCAGGGACAGGCTGACTCAGCTGTG
Organism: Phodopus roborovskii; assembly: GCF_943737965.1. NCBI lineage: Eukaryota > Metazoa > Chordata > Mammalia > Rodentia > Cricetidae > Phodopus > Phodopus roborovskii. The sequence goes on from NW_026126646.1 coordinate 1,240,574, forward strand.
TGATTTGGGGCAAGCCACTTTCCTTCTCTGAAAACCAGTGTCCTCCCCTGTATGAGAGGGGTCATAATTATATTAATTGCACGGGATCACTGCCAGCGGGGACTCAGACAAGGCACATAGCATCCTTTGTGAAAGGCTGGCCCACTGCAAACAATGTAGGAGCGAGCTGGTTATGTCTCCATCTCTCCAGGGATGATTAATCCCTGCTACACAGAGGTGGAAGGAGGGAGGAGGTAGCCCCAAGCAACACAAACTAGAGGCTTGAAAGCCCACCCTCCTCCCCGATGGCTGGAAATTGATGGCTGAGCTTCAAGGCCAAGGAAAAAGAATCACTAGGGGGATAGAAAGACCAAAGAGGATCTGGGGATTCAGCTCAGTGGGTAAATGCACTTGATGAGCAAGCTGGCAACTTGAGTCCAGTTCCAAGGGCTTTTAAAGCAATACGAAGTGCTTCTCTGTGTCTCGTGCCTCCCCCAAGGGTGGGAGGGGGTTCTGCTGCTCACAGCCTTTGGTTTGTGGTGAGAGGGAGGAAGCAAAATAGAGAAGGGATGGACAGCAAGGAGGTTAGGTTTTCCTTTCTGTCACAGTGGATCACTGAAGTGATGGTTGCTGCTTCATACCTGGGGATTTCCTGACCCTATACAGATGCAGAGCCGAAGAAAGTACTAGAAAGAGTCAGGCAAGATGTGGTGGCCCAGGCCAGTAATTCTAGCACTGAAGTGGAAGTGCGGATTGGAGACTCAGGATCATCTTCTACTACGTTGCAACTTCAAGGTCAGCCTGGGTTACATGAGACCCTCTCAAAGAAAGGAAAAGGGAGTGTGGGTCAGTGGGTTCAGTGCTTGTCTAGCATGCTCAAGCGCCTGGGATTCATTCCCCCAGGTTAGGGGCCTAGGCCTGCAATCTCAGAACTCGGGAGGCAAAGGTCAAGGTCATCTTTTGTTTAGAGTTCCAGGCCAGCCTAGGAAATGTGAGACCTTGTCTCAAAAAAACAAAACAAAACAAAACAAAAAAAATCATTGCTGGGCATTGGTGGCATATTCCCAGCACTCAGGAGGCAGACAGGTTTTTCTCTGTGAGTTCTAGGACAGCCAGGTTACACAGAACAGAGAAACCCGTCTCAAAAAAACAAAAGACAAAGCCATGGACAACATAAATAATGGTAACAGTACCAGTAAATATGTCTCACTTTTTTTTTTTTTTTTTTTTTTTTTTGAGATGGTCTCTGTGTAGCTTTGGAGACTGTTCTAGAACTAGTTCTTGTAGACCAGGCTGGTCTCAAACTCACAGAGATCCACCTGCCTCTGCCTCCCGAGTGCTGGGATCAAAGTGTGCACCACCACTGCCCTGCTCTTCACAAACATTTTAATGGGGGGAAGCATTCCCCCTGTGTGTTTACATGTTCACACAAGTGAGTACTATACAGCTGTGAAAATGAACATGTCTCTATACTATGGAAGTTTCATTCTGTCTCTCTTCCCTCAGGATTTCATACATGCTGTGCACATGCTCCTTAACTGAGCTACTCCTGCCCTGGGATGTTTCCTTAAGTGGAAAAAAAGAAAAGAAAAAGAAAAATGCATCACAGCAGGCGTGAGTTGCTTCCTTTCATCTCAGAAAGAGGAGAGAAATAGCAAAATCAAAATAGAAACCAGGCTGAGTATGGTGAGGGGCTGGGGTGGTGGTGGAACCCCAGCACTGGGGAGATGGAGGAGGATGGGGAGGGAGTTCAGGTCACTCTCTGACATGGAGAGTGTGAGGTCAGTCTGAGCCATGTGAGCCTGTCTCAACAACAAAACCTCCAAACAACATAGAAGTAGAAAGATAATCCAAAGCAGATACAATGGTAAATATCTGTAAAACAAAGGAGGGATGAGATGCAAAAAGCAGCAGGAGGGAACTTTTAAAAATAATTTGCTTTGGTCAGGCAGTGGTGGCACACTCCTTTAATCCCAGCACTCAGGATGCAAAGGCAGGAAGAGCTCTGTGAGTTCAAGGCCAGCCTGGTCTACAAAGCAAGTTCTGGGACAGGCTCCAAAGCAATACAGAGAAACCCTGTCTCAAAAAACAAAGCAAACAAACAAACAAATAAAAAATTGCTTTAGCTGGTGGTGTACACCTTTAATCCCAGTACTCAGCAGGCAGAGGCAGGTGGATCTCTGAGTTCGAGGCCAGACTAAGTCCCAAGACAGCCAGGGTGGTTACACACAGAAACCCTGTCTTGAAAAGTCACCTCCCTGCCCCCCAAAATTTGCTTTCTAAGTATTCTTCTAGAGCCAGGTAGATAGATATTTAATATAACTATAAAACAATTTGAACTTTTACAGAAGGAAAGAAGTGAGTAAAAAACATGTTTCAACCCAAGTGTGCCCAGCCAAAAACCTTAATTACATATTGTATCTGGGAATGTAGCTCAGAGGTAGAGTACTTGCCAAGGAATGCACAAGGCCATGAGTTCTATTCCTGGCACTACCAATAAACGATAAACTAGCAATTAAACAAATAGGAAATAAAAGGTTTAAATAACATCCAAAGAATTATCATCAGGGCTTGCTAACATATACCTGGAGTACTAGTACATGAGAGGTTAGACAGCAGGGCCAATCCTTCGAGGCCAGGAGCTGGAGAGGGCTCAGCTGCTGTTCTTCCAAAGGGCTTGCGTTCAGTTACCAGCTCCCACATCGGGTGGCTTGGAACCACTTGTAACTCCAGTGGCAGGGAGCCCAGCGCCCTCTTCTGGCCTCCTCTCAGGCACACACATTGTAGCTCGCAGAAAGAAAGTTCAAGGCCAGCATGAGAAACATACAGAGACCTTATGTTAAGGGGGAAGAATCTTTTAACAGCAAGAAAGTGACCTGGTCAAACTACCAAAAGGCAGAGATTAGGCTAGACCATGTACTCTGGGTCCTAAGGGGCCTGGTGGCTTCTTGGCTGTTATAGTCAGCATGGAGATTCTTCTAAGCTCTGGTTGCAGCCCCTGAGTGGTTGTTTCCCTGGCGTATGGTTAGGTGAGTGCTCATAATACCTGCCTTGACTCCCTTCCACAGACACTTGCCTAGCACACACTGGGCAAACCAGTAATAACAGGCCTACCTGTGAGCCTGCTCAGCATTGCTGGCAAGGGCCTTCTCACAGGTGACCTCATTTTATCCTCCCTGCAGTTCTGAACTTAGGATTCACACACACACACACCACACATATACACACACATATACACACCCCACACACACCACGCACACACACAAATATACACACCCCACACACATACACACCCCACACATATACATACACACACCACGCACACACACACCACACATATACACACACCACGCACACACACACCACACATATACACACACCACGCACACACACCACACACACACACCATGCACACACACCACACACACACACACCATACACATAGCACACGTACACATACACACCCCCCCACACACCCTGCCAGGAAGCCCAGGCTCCCTGAGATCTGCCCTTCAGTGCCTTCTACAGATGAAGGGTGGGACTCTATAGCTGGGGTCCCCCTCCTCCCCTCCCCTCCTTCCTCTTTCTCTCCCCTCCCCCTCCCCTCTCCCTCCTCTCTCCTCCCCTCCCCTCCCCCTCCTCTCTCCCCTCTCCTCCCCTCCCCTCCCCTCCCCTCCTTCCTCTTTCTCTCCCCTCCCCTCCCCTCCCCTCCTTCCTCTTTCTCTCCCCTCCCCCTCCCCCTCCCCTCCCCTCCCCTCCCCTCCCCTCCTTCTTTTTTAAATGTTTTTGAGACAGGGTATTACCATGTAACTATGACTGGCCAGAGTCTGGTATGTAGACCTGATTGGCCTCCTGCTCTAGAGTGCTGCTATGCTTTTTTGTTTATTTGTTTGGTTTTGGGTTTTTTTGAGACAGGATTTCTTTGTGTAGCCCTGGCCATCCTGGACTCACTCTTTAGAACAGGCTGACCTCAAACCCAGAGATCCCCCTGCCTCTGCTTCCCAAGTGCTAGGATTAAAGGCGCGTGCCACCATGACATCTCTGCTGTGCTATCTTCCGAGGCAGTGGAGCCAGCTGTGTGTCCTCTGTGTGTGTGTGTGTGTGTGTGTGTGTGTGTGTTTCATATATAGGCTCTGTCTTAGACTCACTCACAAAATCACAAAATTGAGCTCCAGGAGTCCTAGGCTCTAGCAATGTACCTTTAAGCAAATTTGACATTTGCTTCCACTGTGAACCAGGAACAAGGACAGTATCTTCTAGAAAGGGTTGCTGGAGACATGTTGTGTCATTGGCAGGTGAGAGCTTCCGGGGACTCAGTTGTTTGGGAAGTCGGTCTTTAGCACTCACACCTCACATATGGAGCTTAAGTCTTCTTTGACCAACTAACAAGGCACCTGCTTATTGTTGATCCAGAAGGCAGTCCTGGGAGATAGCTCCCTCCCACTGCTCCTCAGTTCCCCTGACCCTGTTGACAGACTGACTGTCTCTGCTCTCCTAATCCAGATCTATTTGGCAGCTAACAATCCCTTTGGAAAGTGCCATTCTGGCTGAGGCTCTGGTCAGGCAGACCAGAAATCAAGTTTTCTGGCTCCCAAGGCTCTCAAATTGACCTTTGTAGCTCAACAGACTCCTATGGGCAGGTTGGCCAAGCTCACCAATCCACAGCCCCGTCTGCCAGCCTTTTCCTTCTACCTCTTTGTTTCTCTAAGGGCAGTGGGGATGAGAGGCAACAGGCTCAGGATTCCAGACAGGGAAGATCTTTCTTTCTGTTTTTCATAGAACTGAATGCAGTGGAACTTCCCAACAGGTACCTGTCTATTGACACCAACCAGTTCTAAATTGAGATCTTGATTTTATGTTTCCCAAATCTCAACGGTCCCCGAGAAATCTGCAGAGAACATTTCTTTTTTAAAAAGCTGAATGCTGAGTTCCACACTAACACTACGACTACTAATAAAATGGACATAGAAATTCATTCATTCACCACTGGGATATTTACTGCATACCTACTATGTGTTTTCTACTCCCAAGGGAAAATGCATATTATCATCTATTTACATGCATTGTATGCCAAGCTCTATGAAGCATGTTAATTTTTTAGGGACAGTTTTGATGACTAAGAGCACTGTCTGCTCTTGCAGAGGGCCTAAGTTCGATTCCCAATGCCCACATGGCAGCGCACAACCCTCTGTAATTCCAGTTCCAGGGAATCCAATGCCTTTTCTGGCCTCCTTGGGCTCTTCCTTATGGTGCATAAACATGCATGCCAAACACCCATGTACATAAAATAATAAAATAATCTTAGAAAAAGCCAAGTGGTGGTGGCTCACACCTTTAAGCCCACTACTTGGGAGGCAGAGGCAGGATCTCTGTGAATCCAAGGCTAGCCTGGTCTACAGAGTGAGTTCCAAGACAGCCCGGGCTATACAGAGAAACCCTGTCTCAAAACAAAACCCCTCCAAAACAAAAATTTAACTTACATTTCACTTATTATTTTGTGTGTTTGTGCTCATGTTGTGAGGGATACAACACACATGTGGAGGTCAGAGGACAACTTGTAGGAGTTAGTTCTCTCCTTCTAGCAAACTCAAGTCATCAGGCCTGGTACCATCTCTCCAGCCATGGTTGGTGTGTTTGTCTGTTTGAGACAGGATGGAATATAGCCCTAGCTGGCCTCAAATGTCCCATGTAGGTGAGGTTGCTCTACATTTCTGATCTGGCTTCTATCTCATGAGTACTAGGAATACAAGCATGTGCCGTCCAGTTGGGTTAGAATGCTGGACATGGACCCCAGGATCTCAGGAATGCTAGGCAAGCACCCTGCTGGCTGAGTTACATCCCCAATTCCCTATGTGATACTTGGATTGTGCCATCTGGCATAAATCTCCAGGCTCTAAAGACGCTAAAGCTGTGGGTATTGCTATTGCATGTCATAGGTGAGGAAAAAGATAAAGACAGTTTCATGATTTGCTCATAACCACTTGCAGAGTGAGAGCAGAATCCCAGCCCAGCCCTGCCTGCCTGCTCTCTCTCTATTTTGGTCCTTCCCACTAGGCTGCCGTGGGGGAGGAAAGAAAAGGACTTGGATTAGTGACTGAAGAGCTCATGGCAGCATCCATGGGACTATAAGGCCACGCCAGGTGGGTCAGGGTTTCCCAAGAGGCAGCCCTGACACTCCCAGGACAGGAGGGAGGGCGGCTGGGTCGGGATGCTGGCCCTGGGTAGGGATGCATTTGAATGAAGACAGAGACTAAGTCTCTGTCTAGCTGTGGAGGGCAGAGGCTGAGAGGGGGGAGCCTTCCCAGGAGGTCCTCAACTACTGTTGAGGTGGCAATAGGAAGTCTGCCAGAGTCAACAACAATGCTGGCAGTTGTAGCCTTGGTCATCAGGTGACATCTTTGGCTGGGAGAAATGTTGGGGTGTGGTCCAGAGATGGGGATGGGCAGCAGGAACCTTGGGAGGGATCCAGCTTCAGGAACACGTCAGACATTACCAGTGTGGAGTCTTCAGGCTCTGTGGGGAAACAAAGGACAGAGAGAGTTTCCATTACAGTTTGCTTTGACACTGGGTCAGGTCATGGCACATCTCTCCACAGCTGTTGAAGGTTTTCCTGTAGCATCAAGTCCAAATCCCCCATCCTGCCATGTCCAGGCACCCTCAGTCTACCCTTACAGGCTTCTTGCCCAAACTGTCCTAAACGTCCTCTCTCTCCACAGGCCGCCCATCCCCCACCCTCATCACTGCCCACCTTCCTCCATCTCACCCCAAGCTGGCCCGCACAACCACATCCTCCCCCTTGGCACTGTTGGTGAATTCCCGCTTTGGCTGAATAACTCTTTGGTTACTGATGGCTTTCTGTTGTAGGTGTTTCCCTAAAGAGGCCACCCCGCCGTCGAGGGCTGACTTTTCCACCATTCCTTAGTTGTCTCAGGCAGAGACTTTACAGCCTTTCCTGTCAGTAAAATAGAACCGAGTCTCCCAAAGCGCAGTGCCCACTGAAGGCCACCGTGACTGTCACCCCTGACCTCTGGTGTGGGGCAGCTTGTGTGTGTGTCCAGATTAGAGGCGGCAGATAAGGACACAAGGAAAAGGGTGGACCCCAGAGAACCCCGTAGAGACCTCTGTTTTCCTAAAGGACACTTAACATCGTACTCAGTGTGCTACAAGCTCGTAAACCACAAAGGGTTTCTTCGGTAAACCAGGGCTCCCTGGAGACAGACAGTCCCTTTCCAAATCCCCAGACTGGAGCTGGAGAACAAGTCCAGCCACCCCAGGCTGTTTACCAAACTCAGTGGGGTGAGCTGTGTCCCTGAAACCTTTCCTGACCCACAAGCTCCGCTCATCACCTCCCCTTGGCAGAGGCGGTCCCTGAGGTACTTGGAGGAGACACCGCTGGGCCCAAGTAGCCGGGTGCTGGAGCTCAGAGGCCGTGGCATCTGCAGTCCCAAAGGGCGGAAGGGCAAGTCCTTCGGTTCCAGAACCGGGGCGCGAGTCCCCAGGAGCTTTGCGGGGCTTCCAGGTGCAGCGTCCAGAGGCGCGCGCCGGGAGGAGGGGCGGATGCTCTGGGGCGGCCGCGGGCAGGGTGCGCGTCCTGCGGGTCCCGCCGCTGCTCCCGGGCCGCTCCTGCTCCGCGCGTCCCCTCAGGCGCGCACCGCGGGCTCAGCCTGTGGGCGCGCGCATCCGCGGCGCGGGGAGCGCGCGCGCGCGCCCTCCCTCCGCCCCTCCCTCCCTCCGTCCTCGCCCCGCCCGCCGCCACCCCGCCCCCGGCCGGGTACCCTCGCCGGACCCGAGAGAGAGCGCCGCCGCCATCTTAGCCGCCGCCGCCGCCGCCTCCAGCGCTGCGCCGCTGACTCGGGGAGGGCGCGCGCGGCCCAGCAGCACGGCGGCTGCTGCTCCCGTCCCGGTGCCCGCCGCGCCGCCCAGCCGCGGGGCCCCCGGCCGCCTGCGCCCCTCTTAGCGTGCCGCGCGCCTTCCTGTCGCTTCCGCGTCGGGCCGGCCGCGGCGCCCCGAGCCCGAGCGATGCTGCGCCGCCCTGCGCCCGCGCTGGCCCCGGCGGTCCGGCTGCTGCTGGCCGGGCTGCTGTGCGGCGGCGGGGTCTGGGCCGCGCGAGGTAAGCGGCGGGGCGCGGTGAGCCGGGTGCGGGAACCGTAACGGGGCGCAAGGTTGGGCCGAGTGAGGGGAGTCATGCGGGGCCGCGAGGTTCGGGTCGGGGCCGGGTGCGGGAACCGTGCCCCCCCGGTTCAAGGTGGGGGCCCGAGTGCGGGAGTCCTGCGGGTCTGTGGGTGAGGTGGGTACAGCGCTGGAGTCATGCAGGGCCTCGGCGTTCTGGGCCGAGTGCGGGGATCGTGCCAGAGCCCAGGGTTCGGGTCCTAGTGCGCGCATTGTATCAGGCAAGGTTCGGGTCCGAGTGTAGGAATGGTGCCAAGGCCCAGGGTTCGGATCCGAGTGCCCGAATCGTATTGAGCAATGTTTCGGTCCGAGTTACGGCAACAGTAACCGGGTGCAAGGTGGGGACAGAGTGCAGGAGTCGTGTAGGGCTGCAGGGTTTGGGTCCGAGTGTGGGAATTGTGCCAGGACCCAGGTCGGAATGCACGCGTCGTATTGGGCGAGGTACAGATCCGAATGCGCAAGTCGTATCCAGCAAGGTTTGGGGCCCAGCGCGGAGATCGTATCAGGTGCACAGGTGCAGGACCCAGTGCGGGAATGGTGTCGGCGCACAGCGATCGGTGCCGAGCGAGGTGGTGTTGCTGGGGCGCGGGGTTCCGGCCCAGTGTGTGTGTGTGTGACTGATTGCTTGGACGCGGGGTTGCGGGCTGAGTGCGGAGCACCGAATCAGCTTGCTCGGTGAGGTTCAGGTTCAGGCGTGCAGAGCCGGGCACTGAGGTCCGCAGAACCTAGGCGCTCGCTGCAGTTGCATGGGGAAGCCAATTTTATTTCCGGGCGGGGCACCTGAGCCTTGACCGGCCCAGTTGCAGCCTCAAGGTGGTGGAGGTGCTGATCTGGGGAGATCAGGGGACGCGCGGAGGGGGTCAGCCCACTTTCCAGTAGCGCACTTAGACTGGGGGTGCGCTCCTGGGTGGAATGCAGTGTATGTGTGTTGGGTGCTCAGAAATGCATCAGCCTGGGGATGCACGCACGGATTTTGGTGTGTGCTTACATAAGAATCCACTCCTCCGCATCTCTTTCCCAAGATCCCGGTTCTCTGCTGCGACTAGGTGGACACCACGACTTCGCCCCTTTCCGCCTCCTTTAAATGTGACTTCCTAAGTAGCAGAGGCGAAAACTCCGCTTCCTTCCCACCCTTTTACCCAAAGGCGAAATTGAGAAGGTGTTTGTGACCACTTCTCACCCACCCTCACCCACCTGGTGTGAGCAAAGTGTCCATCCTCTGCAGCTTTACTCACAGTACTGTGCAAGGCTTGTTTGACCACCACAGAAACTAGAAGCCGCGCTAATTCCTTAGGATCGTAGGTGGCAAATAGTATTTCTTTGCTTACTGGTTGTTTTACATATTTATCCATATCAACTAAACATTTTACCTGCCTTCTGATACTGACTGAGCTTAGCACCAAAAAGCTTACGCATTGCAGATGAATTTGAAATCGTAAACATTTACCCTGGTCTTTAAGTATTCTAGGTATGTGGTCTCTAGAGTGCTCAAATCTATGTTTTGGTAATCAAAAGAACTTTGGGGGAGGAGGATTGATAGAAGTCTGGATGAGTTGGTCACATCATAACTTTGCAAGATTTAAAAAAAAAAAAAGATTGCTTTTTCTCCTACGCCTGACATAGGAAAAGCTGTGTTCACAAATTAAAGGGCAAGAGAAGCCAAGACATCCTTTGTTCCAGTGCGTCACACAGAGGGTGATAAACCGTGAAAACTTCTTTTATTTCTTTTAGAACATTCTGTCCATTCTTGTCAAAGTTAGCTCCTCCTCGGCAGTAAGTATCTAATTAGACCGCATTGGATTTTTTGAAAGTTTAATCAAGCCAACTTGAAATGAGGTTTGAAGCCTGATATATCCAATAGGGAAAAAAGGCAATCTTGGAGGGAAAAAAATCATGTTTAAAAAAAAGTGTTTAGCTAGGTAGTGGTGGTGCACGCCTTTAATCCCAGTGCTTGTGAAGCAGAGGCAGGCGGGTCTCTGTGAGTTCGAGGCCAGCCTGGTCTACAGAGCGAGTGCTAGGACAGCCTCCAAAGCTATGCAGAGAAACCCTGTCTCAAAAACAAAAACAAAAACAAAAAACAAACAAACAACAACAACAAAAAAAAAAACAAAACCCAAAACAGAACCAACCAGCCAAACAAAACAAAAACAAAAAAGTGCTTGGGTTGGGTATTTTAGAAACAGTTCAAATAACATTTAGTTTAGTTGATAATAGCATTCATTGCTTGTTTGCGTCCATTTGTTAAAGTTTGTTCATCATCTAATTACTTTGGTTGGGCTGTGTGTTGGTCTCACCTGGTCATCACGCTAGAGTGGCAGAGAGGAATGGGAAATTTCCTCTGGTGGGTTGAGTTTTGGAGTCATTTGTAATCTGATTTCTCTGGTTTTTCCCTGGTGCAGTTACGGTTCACTGGGGGATTTTATTCTTCAAAATAAAAACATTTGAATATCAGTTTTTCTTTTGAATTTGTTGTTTCTTTTCTTGCACATTCATGAATATTCCATGACATGCTAATAAAACAATTTCAGTTTGAAATGTTACAAATGAGTTTTATATGTAAATAGGTGGCTTGTGGAGGCACTTTCTGTAGGCTCATTAGTTCAGGTAACATCTGAGTCCTCCCAGCAAGGTTGGTGCTGGGGAGGGAGCCCAGGGCCTCAGGGAGGCCAGGCAAGTGCCCTGCTCTCCAGCCATACCCTCCACCTCAGTATTCAGTATTTGGTGTTGCATGATAGAGTGGCATAGTCTGCTGTTCATGCTCCTTATTCCTTGAATATTATTGATGGAATAAAGTTCACATGCAGGCTTAGAGAGGAATTATCTTTCCTAATATAAAGTGCAGTGGGTCGTTAATTATCTTTTGAAATCTTTTACTTTCCCCCATCTTTGACATAGCCTGGAGCTTGCTGTGTAGACCAGACTGGCCTTGGACTCCCGTTGACTCCTCCTGACTTTTCCCCACTGCTGAGGTTATAGGCAGGTACCTCCTGTCTGACTAATTAGTTGCTTTTTTTTTTTTTTTTTTTTTTTAGAGTACTATAGAATTTCACCACATTAATTAAAAAACAATCAAGTAAGCTGGGCGGTGATGGCTCAAGCCTTTGATCCCAGCACGAAGGAGGCAGAGGCAGGCGAATATCTGTGAGTTTGAGGTCAGCCTGGTCTACAAGAGCAAGTTCCAGGACAGCCTCTAAAACCACAGAGAAACCCTGTTTAAAAACAAAACAAAACAAAACAGAAGTAAATCAGAAGGCCGGGGTCTGCATGCCCAGGATGGTTGTACCTGCTACAGCTTATCTGCTAGCCAAGGAGATCTTGAGCAGGATCAGAAGATGGGAGCTGAGGTAGGGAAAACAGAGAGTTACATGATGTTATTTATGTTCACTGTTATCTTTTTCCCAAAATTTTCTTTTTCTTTTTTGCTTTTGAGACAGGGTTTCTCTGTGTAGCCCTGGCTGTCCTGGAACTCACTCTGTAGACCAGGCTGGCCTTGAACTCACAGAAATCCACCTGCCTCTGCCTCCTGAGCGCTGGGATTGAAGGCATGCCCATCATTGCCCGACTAATATTACTAATTCTTAGTGTGTTGTAGTTCAAAAGTCTTTAATTTGATTATCTGGAGTTTTGGATTAGGTGGTAACTCATACTTTGGCCATATACTTTAGGAGAAAAAAACAAAACCAAGCAGTTTTCATAGAAATTCCTTTCCTGCAGGGTGATTAGAAGTTCATTTTGAAGCCAGGCAATGGTGGCAGCCCACCTTTAATGCCAGCACTTGGGAGGCAGAGGCAGATGGGTCTCTGTGAGTTTGAGGCCAGCCTGGTCTATGGAGCGAGTTCAGGACAGGCTCCAAAGCTACAGAGAAACAAAAACAACAAAAAGCAAACATGTGAATGTTTAAAATGATAAACCTGAGGTACATGAAAGTCTTACAGCACTAGGAAAGATCACTGCAACTCAGGCGCTGTAATGCACGCCTGGCACCTGTAATTGTAGCCCTTGGGAGGCAGACGCAGGAGGAGCAGGGGTCTGAGGTCATTCTTGGCTACATAGATCTTGGCTGCATAGAAAATTATTGGTTAGTTTGGGCCGTATGAGATCCTGCTGCAAACAAAAACAGATTGCATTACTTTCATTATTGCTTTGGAAGATGGGAAAATGTGATTTTGTTGTTGTTGTTGATAGAGTTATATTTTGTATAAAAGAACTAGTGAGATAGTTTAACTGGGTAAAGGTGTTTTTCATTAAGATTTATTGTAAACTCTGTCTCTGGGACTCACATGGTAGAAGAAACCCATCTCCCTTAAGTTATCTTCTGATTGCCATACATGTGTCATGACACATGCAGACTTCCCTACCAGAATAAAGAAGCACAACACATACATACATACATACATACATACATACATACATACATACCCTTAAAAATAGAGCCGGGCCTGCAGAGATGGCTTGGTGGTTAAGGGTGCTTACTGCTCTTGCAGAGAGACGTAGGCCTGGTTGCCAGCCCACAGGGTGGCTCACAACCATCTGTAATTCCAGTTTCAGTAGATCTGGTGCCCTCTTCTGGTCTCCAAGGGACCTGCACACACGAGGCGCACAGACATGCATGCAGCAAGTAAAACACCTTAAAAAAAAAAAGGTAAATAAATATTTTTTTAAAGATTGAAACACACCAGGCATGATGACTTATGCCTGTAATCATAACACAGGAAGGTGAAGCAGGAGGATTGCTGCAAGTTTGAAGCAAACCTGGACCATCTAGTGCGTTCCAGGCCCTCCTCCAGGAGTCTGATCCTCATGGATTCCAGTTGAGGCATCTGCCTTGCTTTTCTTGTGGTCTTGACTTGGTAGAAGGAGAGTTCTTAAAAAGAAATTCATGTTTGCAAATGAAGACTTAAAATGTCTATTGCCTATAAAATACAACACCTCTTACAATGAGGATGAGGAATGTGGGCTCCAGACTGGTGGGGATGATTTATGCAAAGTCATCTTCGAACTCCAAGCATCCTTTAGTGACAATCAGAGGCTGTGAAAAGCCACAGGTAGGAGCCTTAGCTGTGACAGCCCCCTCCCTGAACAGGTTTCCTCAAGACCTGCCACACTGTGTCACAGAATTGGCCTGCCCTTTGTCTCCAGCCTTCTAGGTGTGGTTTTGCACATTTTGTCATTTAGCTTTAGGATGATATTATTAGATTAGACATTTTCACAGGATGCCTTGCTGAGCGGGTTTTTTTTTTTTTTTTTTTTTTTTTTTAAAGGTCCTCGGCAAAGATTCAATTATTTCAAAGTAGCAGAATATAAAGTGTCTTAAAAGCCTGTAAAGCGCATTGAAGGTCAACTTCCTTCCACTTGGAGCCCCAGCAGGAGGGTAGTGGCAGGCAGTGGACCAAAAGGAGGTCTGTGTTTGCCTTTGTGCCTTTTCTGTCTGGGGTGGACATTGTCTCAGTCACCTGTTTCAGATCTGTCTGATTCTCCTGTCCCAAGAGCTCCCTCCTGGTAAGGCTGTTCTGATTTCCTGTTTAACTCTTCCTTTTCCTTCCTCGTTTGCCTTTGGGTGTGGGAACTGAACCCAGGTCCTCATGCACGCTAGGTCACCGTTTAAAAATTAATTAACTGATAATTATGCTGTAGGTGGAACCTAGGGCCTTGTGCACAGTAGGCCGGTGCTCTACCACTGAAGGATAGCACAGCATTCCCGCTGAAACGGTGCTATGGAGATAGAATAACCTCATAAAATCTGTGTGTGTTTCAGAGGTGATGCCAGGCATCTGTCTCCATTGTTCTCCAGTGTGTGTGTGCGTGTGTGTGTGTGTGTGTGTGTGTGTGTGTGTGTGTGTGTGTGTGTGTGTCCTCTTTCCTCCAAGGTTTCTCTGTGTAGCTTTGTAGACCAGGCTGGCCTGGAACTCACAGAGATCCGGCTGCCTCTGCCTCCCAAGTGTACCTGGCCACATGGTATGTTTTCAAGATTTATCAGTATCATAGCATGTGTCAGAACTTCATCTCATTTTTGGCCATTTTGTTTATTTATTCATCAGTTGGTAGGCATTTGGCTTTTGACACTTAGTACCTTTTTTATATTATGAACATTTATGAACAAGATTTTGTGAGGATGTGTCTTAAACTCTCTTGAGTATATATTCAGAGTGGTGTAAATGAAGCTCTTACTTGGTCTAGATAATGGCCCCCAGACAGGCTTTATTTGTACAAGCAAGATAGCGCCACAGAGTGGCATTTAGGGTAATTCTCCCCCCCACACCCCAGTCTCATTGTAGCCCAGGCTAGCTGTTGAACCCCTTGCATAGCTGAGGCTGCTGAGGCTATCATTGACCCTCAGGTCCTACTGCCCCTGGTGAAGCACTGGCTTGTACCACCACACCTGGCTACTTTAGTGTAACATCCTCGTGTGTAACTGTTGAACCTCAGCGGCTGCTACATCCTGCGACCTCCACAGTCACTCAAAGGAGCATTTTTCTGCCCAAACATGACATTCCCAGTTGTTTGTTCTTAAGTTACAGGTTGCTGCTTTTTTCTTAATGGGGCACAGGAACGCCTCACCTAACCGGTTCCTTCCTTGGTGTCTGTGTCCCAGGGCTTTGAACAGAGGTGGAAGGAACTTTGAGGGTGCTGTTGTCCCATTGTGCAGCCGTCCCCGGCCCCCTGGGACTGACAGGCTTGTGCAGACCTTGGGTCTCGGATACAAAGCCTCTCTCTCACGCTCTGCTTTGCTTTGGACTGGGTCCTATCTGTCCTATCTTGGCGTCACCTCAGCCTGAGGCTCTTTGTCACTCTGCACACTGAGGCCCACAACATTTTCTGGCCCAGTAACTCCCAGGTTCTCATGTTTGGCGATCTGAAATGGAGCCAGCTCATGTGAGGGACACATGCAGAATGTGGGGCTAGGTCAATTCCTGGGCTTCAGCTAGCTTAGAAAATGACAGTTGCAAATTCATTATATTCTTGTTATGCTATTCGAAGACTGGGGTTTTAAAAGAAAAGTATTTAGTCTGGTCCTTTCATTTTATGCTTTAATGTGTCTTATTTACCCAGTCTTTAACCCTAGTACAAGACATTTAGAGACATTTTTAGAGTCAAATGTACTTTAAAACTTAGTAAGAATAAATGTCATCTTTAATACCTCTTTAAAATGAAAGAAACAAAATATTCGAAGTTCTTCCCAATACTTCACAATTTTTTGAGACAGGGTCTCACGTAGCCTAGACTAGCCTCCAGCTCCATAGGAAGCTGAGAATGACCTTTGAACTTCTGATCCTTCTGCCTGTACCCCCCCGCCCCCCGGTGTTCGGGGCCCACAGGCATGTGCTACCATGCCCAGCTTTGTGGGTGTTGGTGATCTCAAAGGTATGAGCTGTGAGAGTACCTGAATGCGTGTGCGCATGAACACACACACACACACACACACACCTCTTGCACTCAAGAGTGGCTTTGAGCATGCTAGGCAAGTGTGTGTATACTGCACACATTTATTGACACAGGGTCTTTCTGTGCAACCCAGACTGGCTTCCAGCTCACTGTATCTCCCAGGCTGGCCTTTAGCTTTCAGCAATCCTCCTGCCTCAGCCTTCCAGCTGAGTCGGCCAGTGCATAGCTTCCCAGCGGATGGTCTCAGCTGATGCTCCCTCCTACCCTACAGGGAAACTCTGGTCTTTTATTCCTTAGCGGCCTCAGGGTGCAGGCTGCCCTGCTTTGTGTGCGCGACACCTTGCCTCAGACTTACTCTAAGTTCATCTGAGACTTCCAGCAAGTGGGGTTGACGCCTGATTTGGGGGATTAAAACCCTGTGTCAATCAAACAGATTGTGTTTACCTTTAAGTAAATTGGCTAATTCCTGCCCGTTTCAAATTGCCTGTGGGATTAGCACCTAGGATGACAGTAATTAAAATTCACAGCTAATCCCTCATCATTGTTTTCCTGCCATGCTTTTCAAACGTTTATGGAAGGGCTAAGAACAGAGTACTGCTGTGGTGTCTCTAATTTTTCCCTGGGTCCTCTGGGTAAAATTCATGGGAGAACAGTGGGGTGGGGACTGGCAGCTTTGTGCCTGAGCCCCGGTTACTGCTCTGCATTAATGGTAGGGTAGCTCGGAAACCCTCAGGGTGGATTATAAATTGGTGAGGGCGGGTCTTCTGAGATTCTGCAAATAGCTGCCGACACCTGTGTGTGATTCCCAAGCTTAGCAAGGATTTAAGCCTTGTGCGTGGTGTGTGGGGCCTGTGCTTGCTGAGTGCTGGAGTAACTAGGGTGCATCTGCTGTTCTTCAAAGTCTCTAATAGGTAAATACCCTGGGGCTGGAGGTGTGGCCCCACAGTTCCTCCAGAGAACCTGAGTTTGGTTCTCAGCATTCTTACCAGGCCACTCAGCCCCCTGTAACTCCAGCTTCAGGGGATCTGATGCCATCTTCTGACCTCCTTCATGCTTAGGCACACATGCCGCAACATTCACATAAATAAAGTAATATAAACATTGTGGCTACTCGTGTGGCTTCATGCTAGAGGTGTGTGTGTGTGTGTGTGTGTGTGTGTGTGTGTGTGTGAGAGAGAGAGAGAGAGAGAGAGAGAGAGAGAGAGCCTGAATTTGATTCCCAGTATTGTTGCAAAAGCAAAGCAGAATTCAGGGCCTGGAGAGATAGATAGCTCAGGGGCTAAGAGTCTTGGCTGCTCTTGCAGAGGACCCAGGTTCGGTTCCCAGTGCTAACATGACAGATCATGACCATCCATAGTTCCAGCTTCTGGGGTGCATACATCCATACAGGCAAAACACTCATAAAATATTAAAATAGAGTGCAAACACAAAACCCCTAACTGTTGGGCCAGCAAGACTGCTCAGCAGGTAAAGGCACCTGCCACACAAGCCTGGAGACCTGAGTTCGATTCCCAGATGTGATGGAAAGTTGTTCTCTGACCTATGTTGTAACTTAAGCAGAGAGAAAGATGCCATGTGACAGGGTTCAAACAGAGGGGACTTTTATTAGGGAAAGGGATCATAAATGGGGAAATGGGAGGGGGAGACCAGTCTCGGGACAGGAGGGGGGGGAGAGAGGGAGGGAGGGAGGGGAGGAGAGAGAGAGAGAGAGAGAGAGAGAGAGAGAGAGAGGAGAATGGGAGGTGGGCAGAGCCCTTTTAAAAGGGAACATGGTGAATGTGCATAGGCGGTGCTCTTAGTGGCTGCAGCTGAGGGCGTGTCCTGTCAGAACCCCGAGGGCAGGCCAGTGCAGATGCCTGGAGACTAACAACCTCTTTTAAGTCTTATAATGATTCATGACTTTAATCCCAGCACTCAGAAGGCAGAGGCAGGAAGATCTCTGAGTTCAAGGCCAGCCTGGTCTACAGAGTGAGTCCCAGTACAGCCAGGGCTACACAGAGCAACCCTGTTCCAAATCCCCCCACACCCTCTTTTAAACTTTATCATTGGGTGCGCTTTCTTCTCTTCCCCCCCCCTCCCCCTTCCTGTCTCTCTTGCCTCCCCCTCTGATCTGCTCTAATCCCCTCTTCACTCCTCTCCTTTCTGGGGATTAAATTTGGCTTTGTGTGTTAGGCAACCAAACTACCATTGGGCTGTCCCTGGGCCTGCAGGGTATCACACTCCTCCCTTTCTGAGACTTCAATAACAAGGGCCACAGTATCAATATTTGTTCAGTGAAACGTTTTAGAAGTCACTTACTACCAGTGCTCATAGTTGCTCATTTAACCTGTTGAGTTTGCCATTTAAAAGAAACTATCCGGACTGACTTTTCTTTTTGGTTTTCCAGGCAGGGTTTCTCTATTTTGCTTTGGAGCCTGTCCTGGAACTCACTCTGTAGACCAGGCTGGCCTTTAACTCACAAAGATTCGCCTGCCTCTGCTTCCCGAGTGCTGGGAGAAAAGGCGTGTGCCACCAGTGCCCATCCTGACTGACTATTCTTAAAAGTGTTAAACTTCTTACCACTCAAAAAAAAAAGTGGGGCTGGATAGGTGGTTCAGTAGTTAGAGTATTTACTGCCCTTATAGAGGACCCAGGTGTAAGGAATAAGGTTTTCCTCCCACAGCTGGTCTCCCACCCCGTGCCAGCCCCAATTAATGCAGAGACTCTGTATTTGATATAATTCTGTTGGCCAGGTACTAGTTTCTTATCGGCTAGCTCTGTCTTAAGTATTAACCCATTTCTGTTAATCTATATATTTCCACATGGTCTTACCGGAGAGCCGGCTGGTGTCCTGCTCTCTCCAGACTTTCCATCCTGACTCCTCCTTACTACTTCCTCTTTCCTCCTTGTCTCCTAGTCCCTCCTATCTTCCTTTCCTATTGGCCAACAGTGCTTTATTCATTAACCAGTATGAGAAACATATTTACAGAAAGACATCTCCCATCACCCGGGTTCAATTTTCAGCACCCACATGGATGCTCACAGCCATCTGTAACATCATCTGGTCTGGGGATCAGATGATCGGATGCCATCTTAAGTTGTCATCAGGCACCAGGCACACACGTGGTCCAGACATTAACACAAGTAAACCACCCATACACAAGTAAAAGTTAAAAGTATTTGAAGTGTCAGGGCCAGAGAGTTGGCTCAGTGGTTAAGAGCACTTGTTCTGGGAAAGGACCTAGGTTCAATTCCCAGCGCCCACCGGAAGTCTGTAAGCACCATGTGACCTACAGACAGACATACATGTAGGCAGAGCACGCATACACACAAAGTGAATCTTTTATTGTTGTTTTTGGAGTCAGGGTTTCTCTGTAAAGCCCTGTCTGTCCTGGAACTCACTTGTAGACCAGGCTGGCCTCGAACTCACAAAGATCCACCTGCATCTGCCTCCTAAGGGAGTGCTGGAATTAAAGGCATACACCGCTACCGAACCGAGCTCAATGGTCTTGACTATTTTAAGATGGAGTCTCACTGTGTTGCCTGAGGTTGAACTTGAACTCTAAGGCCCAAGCAATCTTCCTCAGCCTTTTGAGAAACTGGAACTATAAGCCTATTGGATTTTTTTTTTTAATCCTTTAGAAACCCAAGTACAGGCTGGTAAACTGAGGCAGCTGGTGCAGAGGGCAGTGATGGACCTTGGCCGGAATAGCCCGATGTTGACAAAGTTAAGCCATGTCTAGTCTGCACTGATCGAAATCTTTCCTCCCGGTTGCTGGGAGCGTACTTCATTTCCCCTCGCTCCCATTCTGTTGCAGTAACTGGCCCTCAACACCTGCCTGCTGCTGTATAACGGGACCATGCAGCAGCTGCGAGCCAGCTTTGTTCTGGCCTGTGTCCTGGGACCACAGTTCCGTGTGACTCTAAGATGACCCAGGTCCCTCGTTCAGTCGTTTGTTGATCTGTGAGCACAGCAACTTGCAACCCAAATTTTATTTTCTCCCAGGAAACGTTAGAAAGAAACTCCTGGGGTTTCCTAAGTGAGCACTGGGGTTTCCTCAGCCTGCAGTAAGCGTGAGTGAGTGCCACTGCCACATGGGCAATCGCGGTGGGAGGGAGGGGGGCCGTTAGTGCATGGGAGGGAGGGTGGAGAAGGTGGAGGGGGCCGTTAGTGCAGGGGACGGAGGATGGAGAAGGTGGAGGGGGTCCCTTTACTGTTCTGAGTGACTCCGCCGTGGCGGTCGAGAGGCGGGGTGACAGCGCTGCAGTTGTTGTCCCGAGGACTCAGAAGGCAAGAGATGGTGGAGCCTGCGGTGCAGCTCTTGGATCAGGGCAGGTGTCCTGTCCACCGCAGAGAATCTGCAGAGAACCCCGGCTGCTGGCCGCCCCGTCAGTGCTGAGGTCACAGGCACCAGCTGCATCACCAGTGCTGACGTCATAGGCACCGACCACCCCGCCAGTGATGACGTCAGACTGCCAGCCTCTTCACCAGTGCTGATGTCACAGGCACTGGCTGCGTTACCAGTGCTGAGGTCACAGGCACCGGCCACTTCACCTTTCAGGAAATATTTATCAATGAACATTAAATGAAGCAGTGACTGGTCACAAACCTAATCATTTGTATTAAAGAATTTAGCTTAACAATGGCTGTTTGAAACCGTCCCTTGGGTTTTCCAAATTGCCTAGTCTGTAAGACTCACTCAGACTCACCCTTTTGTACAAGTGTTTCACCAAAGTAAAGATTAGAATGTGTGTTTTAGATCCAGCCAGGTAGCTCAGTGGGTAAAAGCGCTTGGCGTGGAAGCCTGATGACAGGAGTCTGATTCTTCCTCACGATGCTGGGAGAGAACCAGGTGCAGCCACAGTTTCGGCTCCGACCACCATGGCTGTGCCATGCGTATGCCCACACTCAGACACGAAACTATCACCCATTAAAAAAAAAATTTCCAGTGAATTCTATGTAATTTGTACTTTTTTTTTTTTTTTTTCTGAGACAGTCTGTGCCCCAGGCTGGTCTTGAATTTACTGTGTAGCAGAGGATGATCTTGAAGTTCTGATCTTCCTGCCTCTCCTTCCCTAGTGCTGGGCTTATAGTGTCATCACAGGGATTTTATGAGGTTCTGGGGAAGCACTCTACCCTGTGAGCCGCAGACTCTGTTCCTTCACCAGGCTTCACTGTGCCTCTCAGTGTGGGGGTGACAAGCATGCTCCGCTATGCCCATTTGCTCTCAAAGATGAGAAATTCTTAATGGGATGTGTACACCCTTCTTTATCGTCACTGGAAGCGTGTGTTGAAGATACCGTGTGGTACAGGGCATAGTGGCTTACTCTTTAATCCTGCACAGTTAGGTGTGGTTGTACAAGCCTGTATTCCAGCACCTGGGAGACTCAGGCAAGGGGGACCATTTCAGTCCAGGAATTTGAGACCAGACCGGATAGACCTGGTACCACACCAGACCCAACCACAAGCATAATAATCACTCTGGGGGTGTGCAGAGCCTGTGATGGTCTCCAGGGTCCTGCACTGTGAGGTTTTAACCCCTCGGCTCAGAACTTGGTATGCCTAGATTTTGAGACATTGTCTCATATGGCTCAAGTTGGTCTCAAGTGTAGCTAGCTTACAGTGACACCTCGTCCTCTCTAGTGCTAGGATTACACTCCAGGGCATTCCCAGACTTAATTGAAGATTTTAAGGGACTTGTGTTAACATGGTTTTGTTTTTGTACATATTTACCATATTAGAATTCAAAGGTAAGGCTGGTGGTCATGCACGCCTTTAGTTCCAGCACCCGGGAGGCAGAGGCAGGCAGATCTCTTTGTCAGCCTGGTCTACAGAGCAAGTTCCAGTACAGCCAAGGCTACACAGCCTGTCTCAAAATAAACAAACAAACAAACAAACAAAAACCAATGAAAAGGAAGAAAGAAGTAATCAAAAGTAAGACCAATTAAGCAAATTGATATTTAGGAGAGTAATATTAACCCCCACCACATGGTCATTTAACACATTAATTTGTTTTCTTAAACAAAGTTTAGAGAGCTGGGATGTGACTCAGTTGTAGAAAGGAAAAAACAAAACAAAAAAACCCCAAAACACTTGCTAATATGTAGGCGTCCTTGGGTTTGATGGCCAGCACCCCCAAAACAAAGCAACTTGCATCTAGTCAGAAGTGGCCCCAGTTTGTCTTCTGGTCTGTGTCTGATTATGAAGTGCACTGAATTCTGTATCCAGTTCATTCTGATTGGAATGGTTGAGGGAAGTTTAGCCTCACGCAGATGCAAAGGTGTAGAGACCCCTCAAGAGCCGTGAGCATACTGCCAGGGCATACTCCAGCAGCTGCCACTCCAGAATAAGTCACCTGTAATTTGCCTCTAAATGGTTGTTGACAGTGCAGGGCAGAGACCTTTCTGTGGCACAGAGGAGTTGGCTGGCTTGTTTCCTCTTATTGTGCCCTTCATTAATCACGAGGGGCCCCCTGGAGCGGAGAAGAGAATGGCGTTCCGACCTTCAGGCCTGGCATTGCTTGTGTATGATACTTGCCACCATGCCCCAGTGAGCTCTCACAGATGGGATGGGATGCGTTGTGAGCTGTATTATAGATCTCACGAAGCCAGTGCTGACCTCAAGCTAAATTGTATAGTTGAGGATTACCTTGAACTGGCGTCCTTCCTACCTTCACCTCCCAAGTACTGAGATTCCACTACCGGGCCTGGTATTTCTTTGAGGTTCTTTTAATTTTTATTTTATATTTAGGTGTTTTGCTTGTGTATATGTATGTATGTAGTGCCCATGGAAGCCAGAAGAGGGCGTTCTGGAACTGGGGTTACAGAAGGTTGTGACCACCATGTGGGTGCTGGGATCCAAACCTGGGTCCTCTAGCAGCCTGTGCTCTTGATCACTGAATCTCTCCAATGCACCTTCCTTTCTTTTGGGAAGCCTTGGCAGTGGCCATGGAATCTTACAAGAACACTGAGTTGGCCTCCTGTTTTGAACCTCAGTTCAATAACAAATTATGAAAAGCACCCACTTGAAGGCTTCCTGAGTGTTGTCTTGGGCAGTAAAGCACCCACTGTGATGAATGGAGCCTGTGTTTGCTCTTTGCTTTATTTTCTGAGAAATCTGCTGGGATTTCTCAGCACCCGCTTTCCTGGGGACAGTTCTGCCCTCAGGGGCCTGCCAGGGTGCTCATGGAAAAGGCTGTGAACTGGGCATTTTGTTTTTGGTGTTAACCTTGACAAGACCAATGACTTGTTTTTACTTAGACAACATTGCCTGCATCTGGCTTCGCCTGTCTAGTGCTCCACTCAAGTCCTCTCTACCCTTTGTGTGTGAGAGCCCTTTACTTGGAAAGCTGGCAACTTGCCTGTCCACTTAAACAGGCTCTGGTGCCTTGGGTTGAATTGCATTAGGATGTTAGGTACTTAAAACCCTTAAGCTTTTTTAAAAAATTAATATCTAAAATAAACAAACAAACAAAAAGCAAACCCTCAGCCTCTTACTCATGGCCCTGGAATTCTAGAAGTAAAAGGAACTTCAAAAATCCCGCTGCTTACATGTTGGGGGATATTATTTTAAGGTGTGTTACTTTTGCTTATGTTACATTTGTTTAACTCTGTGCTTCTGTGCCTGTCTAAAACACCTGATGGGCTCATAAAGAGCTGAACAGCCAATAGTGAGGCCGGAGAGAGAAATAGGCGGGGCTAGAGGCAGAGAGGATGAATGTGGGGAGGAATCTGGGAGAAGAATGATCTGGGAATGGGGGTGAGGGGTGGGGGTAAGGGAGGAGAACTTCAGGGGCCAGTCACTCAGCTACACAGCCAGACACGAGTAAGGAGGGAAGAAGAGGTATACAAACTAGAGATAAAAGCCCCGAGGCCAAAGATAGATGGGATAATTTAAAAAAGCTGGCAAGAAACAAGCCAAGCTAAGGCCAGACATTTTGTGGGCCCCCCACAAAAGACTAAAGAGCCAAAAGAGTAAAATATCACATGGCACGTAGACCTTTTACCAAAGCAGAAGTAACTCCTTGTCAGTGGTTTTTGTAGCTCAGGATAAGGATGAGCAGTAGAGGTGGTCGGAGAAATGGCCCAGGGGTTAAGAGCGCTGCTTTTGCTGTAGCCCTGGGGTTCAGTTTCCAGTACCCACATGGGGCTCACAGCCATCTGGAACTCCAGTTTCAGGAGATCTGACGCCCTCTTCTGGTCTCCGCTGACTCCTGCATGCATCTGGTGCATGTAAACTCATACACATACGTGTAGATAAAAAAGTCTTAAAGTCCTGGTGTTTATGTGGCCGTATATTTTGAGTTCACGTGGGCAATTACCCAGAAGAGGCATCTCTTGTCTCTAACTGCTGGTATCTTTCTGCGTGCGTGCGTGCGTGCGTGCGTGCGTGCGTGCGTGTGTGTGTGTGTGTGTGTGTGTGTGTAGCGTTTGTCTTCCCACCAGCAGTGTTGGAATCCCTGTTTGTCCCTGCTCCAACCTTTGAAGTCTTCAGTGTTCTGCGTTTGGACTGTTCTAATAGCTGGATTCTCACTGTCATTCAGACGGGCAGTTCCCTGAAGACAGTGTGGGAGCATCTGTTCACTCTGCTGTCTGCAGAAGATTCGGGTGGGCCAGGTCTTTGCCCTTGTTAAGATTGTTCAGTTTCTCATAGAGCTGTCCTCTGCTTTCATGCTCACACCCCATTTCCCTTTGAGGCAAGGCCTTTACTTTATTTTTTTTTTTTAATTTAATTTAATTAATTAATTAATTTATTTTTTGCCCAGGCTTTATTTTGTTGTCTCAAACTTGTGAGCTTGATGATCCTCCTACCTTGAGGTTTCTTTGAGGTGCTCTGGCTACAGGTGCACCTGGCTTGTCTGTCAGTTTGTCCATCCATCCATCCATCCATCCATCCATCCATCCATCCATCCATCCAGACACAGGGTCTCACTGAGTAACTCTGCTTCCCTAAAACTAGCTCTGTAGACCAGGCTGGCCTTGAACTCACAGAGCCTCCTACTTCTGTCTCTTTAGCACTGGGATTAAAGGTGCATTATGGCCAGCTGCACTTGGCTGAGTCCGTTGTGTCTTGGGTGACAGTTCTTTTTGAAGGATATCTTACACAAATGTGCTTTGCTGGCCTGTAGCTTGTTGGATTATCTTCTGGTGTCTTTTTGCAGAGCATAATTGTGAGTTTTAACAGCTTATCGCCATGTACAAAACATCTGGATTTTTCTCCTTTGTCATCTGTTTGGCTTGTGTATTTCTTGTGTGAGTTTTGGCAGAGTTTGCTTTTCAAGGAATTAATCTATTTCATTTAGTTCACTAAATTGTGCACATAGAATTGTTTGTGTCATTCCTTTATTCTTTTTTAAAAATTACTTGTTTGTATTTTATGTGCATTGGTGTTTTGCCTGCATGTGTGTGTCTGTGTGAGGGTGTCAGATCCCCTGGAACAGGAGTTACAGACAGTTGTGAGCTGTCATGTAGGTGCTGGGAATTGAGCCCGGGACCTCTGGAAGAGCAGCCAGTGCTCTTAACCTCTGAGCCATCTCTCTAGCTCTATCTCTTTCATTTCTAATATTATCAGGAATCTTTTTCTTAGCCTGGTTTGAAGTTTATCTTTTTCCATCTTTTCAAAGAACCAGCTTTGATTGTGTTGATTTTTCTATTGATTTGCTGATATAGCTCTAATTTTTGTTTTGATTCCCAAATAACTACTTTTTGTTTATTTGTTTGTTTTTGTTTTTTTGAGACAGGATTTCTATGTAGCTCTGGCTTTCCTGGAACTTGCTCTGTAGATGAGGCTGGCCTTGAACTCATAGAGATCTGTCTACCTCTGCCTTCCAAGTGCTGGGATTAAAGCTGTGCGCTGCCGCTGCCGGGCTTACATAACTACGTTTATATAATTTTATTGCTTTGCAGTAGTCCTCAGCTTTCCTGATGCTGTGACCCTTTACAGTTCTTCATGTTGTAGTGTTGTAGTGACCCCCCCAACCATAAAATTATTTAGTTGCTACTTTATAACTGAAATTTTGTTGCTGTACTCTAACTGTAATGTAAATACCCACATGCAGTGCCCCACACATTGAGAACCACAGCTTTAGAGTCACTCTGTTTTGTTTGTGGGTACTCACGAGGCTGGGCTTGGACTCAGGCTCAGATGACCCCCAGCCTCTGGCTTCTGAGTTGGGGGAACTGTAGGCCTGTGTTCCTGGCCCTGGCTTAGGTGTTATTTTCATTTTTTAATATCCTCATGTGTTGTTTAGTGACATGTGGCTAAGGCAGTCTTATCACTATGTAAGCATAGAGTGTGCTTACACAAGCTTAGATGGTACAGCCCATCACATGCCTGTGCTATGTGGTCTCATATTTAGGTTTTTTGTTGTGTTTTAACTTTATTTAACTAAGACTCTAAAATGCACATTGGTGTGTATCTACCCAGGGCTGAGACGGCCGATGTCCGTTTTCCATGTCCACATCTCTTCCCTTAGGTCTTTAGGGCAGTAACGGGGCCTTCGAGAACAGCAGCAAAGAGTGAGCCACGTCTGTCTGTTCACCTGTTGATGTTCTCGACAGTGCTGCTGTGAGGATTCATATTTATTTGGCTACATTCTTTTTTAGTTCTTTGACACTAGGAATGATGCTGTGTTTGTTACTTTATTGAGAAAGTTCCCTTTTTTTGGGGGGGGGGTTGAGACAGGGTTTGTCTGTATTGCTTTGGAACCTGTCCTGGAACTGGTTTTGTAGACCAGGCTGGCCTTGAACTCACAGAAATCCTGCCTCTGCCTCCTGAGTGCTGGGATTAAAGGTGTGAGCCCTAATACCCAGCTGAGAAATTTCCCATTTTTTAAAGATTTTTTTTTCTATTAGTGTGTGCCTCTGTGTGTGTGTGTGTGTGTGTGTGTGTGTGTACGTGTGTGTACCATGAGCATGTGGGTGCTGGAGGAGGCCTGAAGAGGGCATTGGATCCTAAAGAGCTGAAGTTATAGCAGTTGAGAGCTGCCTGGTGTGGCTGCTGGGTGCTGAACTCAAGTGCGCTTGACCACTGAGCCATCTCCAGCCCTGGCAGAAGAGCCCACAAAGGGAACCTTTTTCCTTCACTTCTTAGACACGTCAGCTTCTGACATCTCCAAGCCAAGCGTCCTCTGTTCCCTTAGCTGTTCTTCATGTGACTTTGTTTCTCAAGTTCCCTCCAGCTAGCCTGGTTTCTTTCTCTCTGGCTGCCTCCAGTGATGTGGGTGTCACCTTTCAGGCCTAGGGTTCAATGGAGGTCCCCTTACATAGGGACAGTACTGGTGTGGCCAGCCAGCCCTTCCATGGCTCAGCTTCTCAGCAGGATGCTTTGTTCTGGTCCAAGCCTTTGTGTTTCCTGTTTCATTCATCTTGCTGCTGGCTGTGACCCTCCCTCCAATTTGCTGATTAATCACCACACA